>NC_133524.1:107931666-109348333 GCF_049354715.1 Callithrix jacchus | reverse complement strand
AAAACTGGTGTAAGCCAGCCAGAACCACTGGATTCTGGTCAAAGCTAGTCATGGCTGGTCACAGCTGGTATAAGTCAGTCGACTCTGGACAAAGCCAGTCACTGTCTGTCAAAGGCAGTTGGCTCTAGTCAAAGCTAGTCACCTATGGCCAAAGCCAGTTACAGCCAATATAAACCAGTAAAAAACACTGAATTCTGGATAAAACCAAACATGGCTGGTCATAGATGGTCACAGTCAGTATAAGTGGATCAGAACTAGTCAATTACAGTCAAATATATTTGGTCACTACCAGTCAAGGCTGGTCACATTCAGTCTAAGCCAGTCAAAACTAGACAATTGTGGTCAAAGCTGGTCACAGCCAGTCATGCTTTGTCTAAGCTGGTTAAAATCAGTGAATACTGGTCAAAGCCAGCCATGGCCAGTCATGGCCAGTTATGTCCTGGCCTGTCAGGAGAAGCCTAAGCCATCAAAATGAGTGTAAGATGGTAAAAACCAGTCAATTCTTGTAAAAGTTGGCTGCAGCCATTCATAGCCGGTCTAAGCAGGTCAAAACCAATCTAAGCTGGGCAAAGCAAGTCACAGCCAGTGAAAGCCTATCACAGCTGGTCAACATGGGTCAATTCTGGTCAAAGCCAGTTGAAAGTTGGTAAAGTCTGGTCAAGATTAGTCAAAGCTGGTCATAGCCAAGCTAAGCCAGTAACAACTGGTAGATTCTAGTCATAGCTGGTCATGGCCAGCCAAAGTTTGTCACAGCCAGTCTAAGACAATCAAAACCTGCCTTAAGCTGGTTAAAGCCACTCAGATCTGATCAAAACCGGTCACAGCCAGACTGAGCAAGTCAAAACCAGTCAATCCCTGTCAGAGCCAGTCACAGCCAGTCACAGTTGTTCAAGATCAGTCACAGCCAGTTAAAACCAGACCAGGCCATTCAAAGTCAGTCAGAGCCAGTGAAAACTGGCCAAATCCAGCCACAGTCAGCCAAGGCTGACCAAAGCTGTTCATGCTCAGTCTAAGCTGGTCAAAACTGGTTACAGCCTTGACTGGCATGATGAGCTTTAACTGGTTCTAACCAGCTGTGACCAACTTTGAATAAAAAGCTAACCACAGCTGGTTAGAATCAGTTAAAGCCCTTCATCCCAGTCAAGGCTGTTCATGGTCAGTGAAATCCAGCCAAAGCTGGTCATGGCTGATCACTGTGGGTCCAAGGCAATCATGGCTGATCAGACTGCAAAAAGGAATTAGTAGAGACAATCTAGCCCAATCATGTAATTTTAGATACATGAGATTAGGTGAAGTCCAGAGAGGTAAATATTCTTTTACTTTTTTATTTATTTCCCTTAGACTTCTGAGTAGAGAGGTAAATATTTAAGTCCCTAAATTACTGAGTGACACAGCCAGTGACTACATTTCTGGTTTCCTGACTGACACACCAGTGTTCTTTCTTACACATCAAGACTTAGCAAATATTCTAGCAGCCCAAGTCAGCAAAACTGTCAAACTCACTGACTTCAGTTTCATTTGCATATATATGTAGTAGTGTTGAGATGGTGTTATGGCTTTAGAAATTCATGGAACATACGTTTTGCAAAACTTTCACATAAAAGCTAAAAACAGGAAATGCTATAGTAAATTTTATCACATAATTTTTTAATAGTATGTGTGATTTAGATGTAAAATTTATTCACCACACCATCAAAAATTAATTGCCAGATTATCTTGCAAGCTAAGAAAAACAAACCATTAAGTTTAGTGGATCAGCATACTCTCCAGGTGACATTTATTCTCTTCATTTGACAATTGACTGGTCACATCTGCTTTCTTCTCCATAATATGCACGCAGGATTATCTTATGTAGGAAAAGGCCCACCAGACGTTCAATTAGCCCAGCTGTCACACATCTGTTGCTGTCTCTATAAATGTGCAGTTAACTGGCAATTACTCTTCTGATAACTTTACACCCTTTTTTTTTTATTGTGATAGTCTCTTACTTCCTCCATACAAACTACGTCAATGACTTTGTGATCCAAAGATTCCAGAACATATCCAACTATTTGTGATCCTCTGAATGGAGGAACAAGTCTGGAATTTACATTTAGTGATTTAGAATATTACAGATGCAGTCTCAGCGTAATTCACCACATATTAAAATAAGAACCTAGACTAGTTAGTAAAGGTCTGATGTTATCCCACTCCAACCATGACTATTAACTTGCTGTGAGTCCTAAATAAATTGTATTACTGCCTTGTAGTTGCGTTTTCCAGTTTGTAATATACGCAAGAGGAATGAGCTCTCCATCCTACTTTATAAAACTTTTAAAACCTTGTGCATGGTAACTCAAATTTCCTGGGGAATCAATGATATCTTGGTATTAGTGTCCTTTAGAAAATTGAGTTATATACATATACCAGCACAGCTTTCTCTTCCTTAATAAATAAATAACAAATATTATCATGCATTCAACAGCACTTCATATTATTCAAAAGGGCTTCACCAAGAAGTCATTTTTTGAGTACCTGCTATGTGCCAGATACCATACTAGGTGCTAGAACTATAAAAATTATTAAAACCTAGTCCCTTGCTTTATGGGTCTTTAAGGCAGCCCAACAGATAAAAAGTCCCTTTTCTGTTCAAGTCCTCAAACCAACTGAAATGTGGTATAGAGTAGTAAGGTAGACAGATATCCAAATACCAACTTCATTGCTTATAAAACTAGTATTGAAGAATATGCTGCATCTAAGCCCACACGGACTTATTATAATCAGACCCTGGGATTTACAGACTTAACCACTCAGCAGAATTAGACCTGGAAAACAGAGCCAGCCCTGGTGAACAAAGGAAAATGTACACTCTCTATAGGCAGCTACTCCTAAGGAAGCAGAGCAAAGGAAGTGACTGCACTATGCTTGCTTAATTTCTCCATTCAAAGTTGTCAATCAGCCAAGCACAGTGGCTTCCACCTCTGATCCCACTTACTTGGGAGGCTGAGGCAAGAGGATTGCTTGAGGCCAGGAGTTTGAGACTGACCTGGGCAACGTAGTGAGGCCCCCAAGACCCATCCCTAAAAAGAAACAAACAAAAAAAGCCAAAGTTGCCAAACAAATATGTGCTCCTCATCCATCTTCAGTTATGGATGAAGAATGAACAAATCAGGGCCAGAAGTGTTACATAAATGGATGTCCTTCCACCCGGGAGGAAACATCTGAAGTGGAAAGGAAGCATTCCCGCACCCTAATACCTACCCCTCAAGGACCTCATCACATTGATATTCGCAGCAATCCTGAGAGGTAAATAGGAAATTGTTTTTTTAACTGTTTTTATATTATTTTATTTCTTCTTATTTTCTTCCTTTCAGACCCTAAATTATGGTTAACTGTTTTATGGTAGAGAAAGCCGAGACATGGAAGAGTCACACAGCTAGGCTGAAACCATAATAGAATAATACCTTAATTCTTTACAGTATGAATTTGGACATTTTTACCAATGAAATTAGGTGATGGATTTGTCTATACAATGCCTCACTTTTTTTGCAAGTGAAACATAAGCTTTAATTACAAATGGTTTTGTGATTATCTAAGGTTGTGACAAAAGCAACTATCATCTTTTGTATAGATGAGGTTATTTGCACATGAGAATCTTCTGTTTCTCAGGGTTAGAAATAAAAGTTTTTTTAAAAAAGAAAAGGCAAAAGCAGATAAGCTTTAAAAAATGGAATGCCACCGTAGTAAAGTTTTATAGAGAAAGTAGCAGGCATAGGTAAGGCAAACAGATAAGAAAGACAAAATAAAACCAGGCAGTTATCCAAGGCTCAACATGAGAAAGAATGCTTAATTTAGTCAATTGGCACTGTGTTTCTTTTTTTCTTCCTTTAAATGAATAAACCTATCAAATGTGTACCAGTAATAGTTATCAGAGCTACACATTGATTATTTTAAATGTTTTCAATTCTGGGCTAAGTACTATATAAGTAATATTATATATATATATAAAGTGCTTTGCAAATGCACATACAAGGAAGTCATCCTCTCTTTTTTTTTTAGATGGGAAAACAAACTTATTTAGATCAAGCAACTTATCTATTTTCACATAATCAGTAGTATGTAGGAGTGTCAAGATTTGAACCCAAGATGTCTGTCTCCAGAGTCCACATTCAGCCAGTTCATTCTTGTTTTTTTGTTTTTCTTTTTTGTTACTTTTCTTTTTCTTATCTAGTTCATTCTATAGGTCTATCAGCTAAGAGCGGAAATTGTTAATTCTGGGTGGAGTACGTTCCAGCAGGGAAAATAAAATACATCTAAGATAGCTACCTTATTTCAAGCTTATGATACAATTAGGTACACATGGTATAAATATGAAAAGGCTTATGATGTGTAAGTGAACACAAATGAACATATTAACAAGTATTTGAGTCTTGAAATGAACTGGAATTAAAAAAAAACGATTAGAGGGAGAGAGTGTTAAGCTGATAAGCATGTGCTCATAGTCTGAGCTGTTTAAAGATGAGATAAGCTGCCTCCATAAGTAGCAAATTCTGGCCAGGTGAGGTGGCTCATGCCTGTAATCCCAGCACTGCATCGGAGGCCGATGCAGGTAGATCATTTGAGGTCAGGAGTTCGAGACCAGCCTATCCAACATAGTGAAACCCCATCTCTACTAAAAATACAAAAATTAGCTGGGCATGGTGGTGCGCGCCTGTAATCCCAGCTCCTTGGGAGGCTGAGGCAGGAGAATTGCTTGAACCTGGGAGAGGGAGGTTACAGTGAGCCGAGATTGTGCCACTGTACTCTAGCCTAGGCAACAGAGTGAGACTCTGTCTCAAAAAAAAAAGCAATAAGTTCTCATCATGAGAAGGGCTTACCACACAGGTTGAAGTAACAAACACTTGGTAGATCAAATTATTTAAAATTCTACTTGATCATGATGGATAAGTTTTTTGATTTGCTGTTGCAATCAGCTTGCCAATATTTTATTGAAGATTTTTGCATCTATGTTCATCATGGATATTGGCCTGAAGTTTTCTTTTCTCGTTGGGTCTCTGCCGGGTTTTGGTATCAGGATGATGTTGGTCTCATAAAATGATTTGGGAAGGATTCCCTCTTTTTGGATTATTTGGAATAGTTTCAGAAGAAATGGTACCAGCTCCCCTTTGTGTCTGGTAGAATTCGTCTGTGAACCCATCTGGACCTGGGCTTTTTTTGTGTGGTAGGCTCTTAATTGCTGCCTCGACTTCTGACCTTGTTATTGGTCTATTCATAGTTTCAGCTTCCTCCTGGTTTAGGCTTGGGAGGACACAGGAGTCCAGGAATTTATCCATTTCTTCCAAGTTTACTAGTTAATGTGCATAGAGTTGTTTGTAATATTCTCTGATGATGGTTTGAATTTCTGTGGAATCTGTGGTGTTTTCCCCTTTATCATTTTTTATTGCATCTATTTGGTTGTTCTCTCTTTTCTTTTTTATCAATCTGGCTAGTGGTTTGTCTAGTTTGTTGATCTTTTCAAAAAACCAGCTCTTGGATTTATTGATTTTTTGAAGGGTTTTTCATGTCTCAATCTCCTTCAGTTCAGCTCTGATCTTAGTTATTTCTTGTCTTCTGCTAGGTTTTGAGTTTTTTTGATCTTGCTCCTCTAGCTCTTTCAATTTTGATGTTAGGGTGTCAATTTTGGATCTCTCCATTCTTCTCATATGGGCACTTATTGCTATATATTTTCCTCTAGAGACTGCTTTAAATGTGTCCCAGAGATTCTGGCATGCTGTGTCTTCGTTCTCATTGGTTTCAAAGAACTTCTTTATTTCTGCCTTCATTTCATTCTTTATCCAGTCAACATTCAAGAGCTGGTTGTTCAGTTTCCATGAAGCTGTGTGGTTCTGGGTTGGTTTCTGAATTCTGAGTTCTAACTTCATTGCACTATGGTCTGAGAGACTGTTATGATTTCAGTTGTTTTGCATTTGTTGAGGAGTGCTTTACTTCCAATGATCAAGTAGGATTCATCCCAGGGATGCAAGGCTGGTTCAACATACGCAAGTCTATCAACGTAATTCACCACATAAACAGAACCAAAAACAAAAACCACATGATTATCTCAATTGATGCAGAGAAGGCATTCAAAAAGGTTCAACAGCCCTTTATGCTAAAAACCCTCAATAAACTCGGTATTGATGGAACGTATCTCAAAGTAATAAAAGCTATTTACGACAAACCAACAGCCAATATCATACTGAATGGGCAAAAACTGGAAGCATTCCCTTTGAAATCTGGCACTAGACAAGGATGCTCTCTTTCACCACTCCTATTCAATATAGTACTGGAAGTTCTAGCCAGAGCAATCAGGCAAGAAAAAGAAATAAAGGGCATTCAAATAGGAAAGGTGGAAGCCAATTGTCTCTATTTGCAGACGACATGATAGTATACCTAGAAGACCCCATCGCCTCAGCCCAAAAACTCCTAAAACTGATAAGCAACTTCAGCAAAGTCTCAGGACATAAAATCAATGTGCAAAAATCACAAGCATTCCTATACACCAATAACAAACTTAAAGAAAGCCAAATCAAGAACAAACTGCCATTCACAATTGCTACAAAAAGAATAAAATACCTAGGAATACAATTCACAAGGAACGTAAGGGACCTCTTCAAGGAAAACTACAAACCACTGCTCAACGAAATCAGAGAGGACACAAACAGATGGGGAAACATTCCATGTTCATGGTTAGGAAGAATTAATATCGTGAAAATGGCTATACTGCCCAAAGTAATTTACAGAATCAACACTATCCCCATCAAGCTACCATTGACTTTCTTCACAGAACTGGAAAAAACCACCATGAACTTCATATGGAACCAAAAGAGAGCCCGCATAGCCAAGTCAATTCTAAGCAAAAAGAACACAGCGGGGGGCATCACACTACTGGATTTCAAACTATACTACAAGGCTACAGTAATCAAAACAGCATGGTACTGGTACCAAAACAGAGATATAGACCAAAGGAACAAAACAGAGGCATTGGAGGCAACACAACATATCTACAACCATACAATCTTTGATAAACCTGACAAAAACAAGCAATGGGGAAAGGATTCCCTGTTTAATAAATGGTGTTGGGAAAACTGGCTAGCCAGGTGCAGAAAGCAGAAACTGGACCCCTTCCTGACACCGTACACTAAAATTAACTCCAAATGGATTAAAGACTTAAACATAAGACCTGGCACGATAAAAACCCTAGAAGAAAATCTAGGCAAAACCATCCAGGACATAGGAGTAGGCAAGGACTTCATGAACAAAACACCAAAAGCATTGGCAACAAAAGCCAAAATAGACAAATGGGACCAAATGAAACTCCACAGCTTCTGCATGGCAAAAGGAGCACTCACTAGAGTGAATCAGCAACCAACAGAATGGGAAAGATTTTTGCAGTTTACCCATTTGACAAAGGGCTGATATCCAGAATTTACAAAGAACTCAAACAGATTGACAGGAAAAAAACAAGCCCATTCAAAAATGGGCAAAGGATATGAACAGACACTTTACAAAAGAAGACATATAGGCCAACAAACATATGAAAAAATGTTCATCATCACTGGTCATTAGAGAGATGCAAATCAAAACCACATTGAGAAACCATCTCATGCCAGTTAGAATGGCGATCATTAAAAAATCTGGAGACAACAGATGCTGGAGAGGATGTGAAGAAAAAGGAACACTTTTACACTGTTGGTGGGAGTGTAAATTAGTTCAACCATTGTGGAAGACAGTGTGGCAATTCCTCAAGGCCTTAGAAATAGAAATTCCATTTGATCCAGCAATCCCATTACTGGGTATATATCCAAAGGACTGTAAATCATTATACTATAAGGATACATGCACACGAATGTTCATTGCAGCACTGTTTACGGTAGCAAAGACCTGGAACCAACCCAAATGCCCATTGATGATAGACTGGATTGGGAAAATGTGGCACATATACACCATGGAATATTATGCAGCAATCAGAAATGATGAGTTCGTGTCTTTTGTAGGGACATGGATGAATCTGGAGAACATCATTCTCAGCAAACTGACACAAGAACAGAAAATGAAATACCGCATATTCTCACTCATAGGCGGGTGATGAAAAATGAGAACACATGGACACAGGGAAGGGAAAACTACACACTGGGGTCTATTGGGGGAAAAAAGGAGGGCCAGCAGGGGGTGGGGAGCTGGGGAGGGATAGCCTGGGGAGAAATGCCAAATGTGGGTGAAGGGGAGAAAGGAAGCAAAACACACTGCCATGTGTGTACCTATGCAACTGTCTTGCATGTTCTGCACATGTACCCCAAAACCTAAAATGCAATAAAAAATTTAATAAATAAATAAATAAATAAATACATTATTTTAAATTACGTCTAAAAGACTACGACCCTGACATTCTATGATTTAGTCATTCTTTTGAATAGCCACTATGTGCTAAGTCCTGGGTTAAGTTCCTCTCACAAAAAGGAATAAGACATACCCTCAAAGAGCCCACAGTTTAGTGAAGCACATCGCATAAACTTAGAAATGTATAATACAGTCTAAAAAGTACTTACATGACATCGGGAAAAAGAAAATGTGCATCTATCCCAAACTGGGAAGGGGATTCAAAATGAAAAACTGAAAATGTTTTCTATATATGATGACTAAACTAACTCTTGAAGGAAGAGTAGAAAGCTAGCTAGGTTTTGCTTTATCTATTGCAATGTAACTAGCTATCCCTAAAATTTAAACCAAAAAAAAAATCATTATATTTCATAATGTTGTGGGTAAGAAATTCAGGCAGGGATAAATTGGCCAATTCCTCTGCTCTTCTCTTGAGGTTACTCAATGGTACTCAGCAGCTGGACTGGGCTGCAGGGTCCAAGACAAATTCACTCACATACCTGGTCTCTTGTAGGGGATGGCTCTAAAGACTGGTCTCAACTAGAACCTTCCTCCTCTTTATGTGATCCCTTTAGTAGGGTAAGTGTATTCTCATATGGTGGCTCAGGACTCCAAAACCAGTGCCAAAAGAGATCAACATGAATGGTCAGACCAATGAACTTGGATTTGCTATATTACATAAATTGTAAACATTCTAAGAACTTGGGTAAGAGAAAATGATGTCTGCAAAAATTGATTTAACTTATCTCTATATCAGATGGGCCAGATGCAACACATGTGGGAGCACAGAAAACCGCTTGTTACAATTTTTATACTAAGACCTACACTTGTGTGGTATCTATAGCAACAGAAAATAGAGGTCATCCAGACATTACTGTGAAGACATATTAAATTATAGCTAGCAAGGTGTCCATTTGACTCCCAACTACTGATTATTGGGGAACAACATCTTCTAACTACTTGCTTCAGATGGGTAAAAAACACAGATGGAAAAAAGCAGACATCAGTTGATTTTTAAGACTGATGACTATTCACTTTATTCAAGCTAACGCTAAAGATGTCAGAGGCCTAGTACTGGATAAATGTGTAAAGTATCAATTAAGGCTCATACTAAGACTTGATTGTTTATCATGGAGGTAAGATTCAGGGAAATGTCCCATGCAGTTTCCTGTGGATGCCTGAATAAATCTTCCCCTTGCCACTATACCTTCCTTCCTTGCCTGTAACTCCTAACTATGAACCAAAGAAATAGGTAGGTAATTGCTCACAAAGAGAACTAGAAGAAGATTTAAAAGTCACTTATAAATTTAGCTAATGTTATTCAACAAAATAGACTGTTTTCCTCAGGAAAATGGCATTGTTTATAAAATTATAAAATTTCTTAGGCAAACTTCCCAGACCAGTGCAATAAGGAAGGTACTTAAGACACTCCTTCCTTCCTAACTCCAGTTGTCCCCAAGTTATTTTCTTTGTTTAAAACTAAGAAATAAGGCCAGGTACAGTGGCTCATGTCTGTAATCCCAGCACTTTGGGAGGCCGAGATGGGTAGATCACAAGGTCAAGAGATCGAGACTATCCTGGCTACTGGTGAAACCCCAACTCTACTAAAAATGCCAAAATTAGCTGGGCATTGTGACATGTGCCTGTAGTCCCAGCTTCTTGGGAGGCTGAGGCAGGAGGATTGCTTGAACCTGGGAGGCGGAAATTGCAGTGAGCCAAGATCGCGCCACTGCATTCCAGCCTGGGTGACAGAGCAAGACTCCGTCTTAAAAAATTAAAAAAAAAAAAGAAAAAGGAAAGAAAGAAAAAAGGGAGGGAAGGAGGGAAAGAAGGAAGGGAGGGAGGGAGGGAGGGAGGGAGGAAGGAAGGAAGGAAGGAAGGAAGGAAGGAAGGAAGGAAGGAAGGAAGGAAGAAGATTGAACTACACAACAATAGAAAAAAGGATGCCTGATTTCGTTGAAAGGACTATAAACTTTAAGATGAGAGATTTACAGCTTACAAATCATCTCCTCTCAGATACACTTCTTTTTTAAAAATTTAATCACTTTCTCAGCCATGTACATTTACAGCATATTCAAGTGTAAATCAAATCACTAAGACAATGAAACCATTTACAATTTATAAACTCTGTCCATAAAAAATCCATTTTGCCAGTAATAAATAGGAACAGTCTCTGCATCACTTTGATTTCCATAAAGAAGTATTATCAGAGGTCGATACCTTTTTTAAAAAAAAAGACCATTTATTTATTTATTTATTTGACAGAGTCTTGTTCTGTTGCCCTAGCTGGAGTGCAGTGGCCTGATGTCAGCTCACTGAAACCTCTACCCCCTGGAATCCAGTGATTCTCCTGCCTCAACTTCCCTAGTAGCTAGGATTACAGGCGTGTGCCATCACGCCCAACTAATTTTTGTATTTTTAATAGAGATAGGGTTTTACCATGTTGGCCAGGCTGGTCCTGAATTCTTGACGTCAAGTGATCTGCCCACTTCAACCTCCCAAAGTACTGGGATGACAGGCATGAGCCACAGTGCCCAGCCCATATGCTATCTTTTTAAAATAAAACACCTTATTCATTTAGACCCATGGGACACTTAACTATTGTATCATGACTTTAGTTTTGCAAAGTCTGCCCCAAAGTAGTTTTTTTAAAATATATTAAATACCTAACACTGCTATGCAAACATACCGTCACCAGATGGCAGTTGTATGCCACAGCCCTCAAGGTTTGATCTGTAAGACATAAGCTAAGAGTTGTTTCATTGAGGTAGAGATACTATTTTTCACCGTGTTCATATCAAAAGCATATAATCAACTTAAATAACAAAATCTGAAAGCAGTTCTTTTTTTGAGACGAAGTTTCTCTCTGTCACCCAGACTGGAGTACAGTGGCATGATCTCAGCTCACCAAAACCTCAGCCTCGCAGGTTCAAGCAATTCTCCTGCCTCTGCCTTCAGAGCAGCTGGGATTACAGGCATACACCACCACGCCCAGCTAATTTTTGTAGTTTTAGTAGAGACAGGGTTTCACCATGTTGGCCAGGCTGGTTTCAAACTCCCTACCTCAGGTGATCCGCCCACCTCAGCCTCCCAAAGTGCTGGGATTACAGGTGTGAGCTACTATGCCTGGCCTGAAAATACTTCAGAACAAATGTCAAACAAGTAAACTTCAGGATGCAATTTTATTTGCACAACATATCTTCAACCAAATACCAATGTTTCATTAAAATGCTAACCTTTATATCTGTTATCACTTAGACGTAATAGTTCTTCCTGATTTTCTTTTATCCTCAATTCACAGTCTTGTTCCATATCCCTCGCTCAACATTCATTGAGTCAAACACCATATAGCCATGGCAACCTAGTTATCCCAACTAAAAAAATAGCATCTCTTGTGGTCTCTTTATCTCCCTGAAGCTTTCTAGTCCTTTTATTTTTCTCTCTTTCTTCCTCTTCACTTTCACTCTCCATTATTCCTAGAAAATGTATCTTGAAGCTTGTTTCTACTTTTAAAAATTAGTTTAATTTGGCCAGACATGATGGCTCACGCCTGTAATCCCAGCACTTTGGGAGGCCGAGGCGGGCACATCACCTGAGGTTGGCAGTTTGAGACCAGCCTGACCAACATGGAGAAATCCTGTCTATACTAAAAAGACAAAATTAGCTGGACATGGTGGTGCATGCCTGTAATCCCAGCTACTCAAGGCAGGAGAATCACTTGAACCTGAGAGGCAGAGGTTGCAATGAGCTGAGATCATGCCATTGCACTCCAGCCCGGGCAACAAGAGCGAAATTCCATCTCAAAAAAAAAAATTAGAGTTCTTTTTCTTGTTGAGAAGAATTTACACTGTTCCATTGCTGGAACTGACTAAATGCTTTTGTGTTTCATAAGTGTGATGATTGGGTTTTCACACTTATATGTGAGATGTGCCTCCCTCAAACCTTGTTAGGAGTAGTGGCTAGACACATCACCTATCTCACTTGAAAAATAGATGAGAAAGCTGGACCTGGTGACTCACTCCTGTAATCCCAGCACTTTGGGAGGCCAAGGCAGGTGGATCATGAGGTTAGGAGTTCAAGACCAGCCTGACAAACATGGTGAAAACCTATGTCTACGAAAAATACAAAAATTAGCTGGGCATGGTGGCGTGTGCCTGTAATCCCAGCCACTCAGAACACTAAAGCAGGACAATCACTTGGACTTGGGAGGCGGAGGTTGTGGTAAGCTGAGATTATGCCACTGCACTCCAGCCTGGGTGACAGAGAGAGACTCTGTCACAAAAAAAAAAAGAGAGAGAGAGAGAAAAAATAGCATTTTTAAAAGGTGCCTAACAACACAATGCAAAAATGGGCAAAGGACTTGAATTAATATTTCCCCAAAGAAGATATACCAATAATAAGCACATTAAAAATACTCAACATCATTAGTTATTAAAGAAATGAAAATCAAAACCACAATGAAATAACACATCATACCCACTGCAATGGCTACAAAAAAAAAAAAAAGGAAATAAGTGAGGATGTGGAGAAATTAGAATGCTTTTACATTGCTGGAAAGAATGTAAAATAGTACAGCCACTATAGAAAACAGTTTGTCAGGCCGGGTGTGGTGGTTCACACTTGTAATCCCAACACTTTGGGAGGCTGAGTTGGGTGAATCATTTGAAACCAGCCTGGCCAGTATAGTGAAACCCCATCTCTACTAAACATACAAAAATTAGCCGGGCGTGGTGGTACACACCTATAATCCTAGCTACTTGGGAGGCTGAGGCAGGAGAATTGCTTGAACCTGGGAGGCAGAGGTTGCAGTGAGCTGAGATCGCACCACTACACTCCAGCCTGGGCAACAGAGAAAGACTCAGTCTCCCCTCCCCACACACATAAAAAAAGAAAAGTAAAGAAAGAAAATGGTTTGGTAGTTTCTCAAAAAATTAAACATAGAATTTCCATATTATTCAGCAGTACCATCCCTAGGTACTGCTGGTATATACTCCAAAAAGAATTGAAAGCAGGGACTCAAACAGATCTTTGTACACGCATGCTCATGGCAACATTATTCACAATACTGAAAGGTAATACAACCAAAGTTTCCATCAGTAGATGAATGGATAAACAAAATGTGATATATACAAACAATGGACTATCACTGGGCCATAATAAGGAATGAAATGCCTATATATACTGCAAAATGGATGAACCTTAAACATACTATGCAGACACAAAAGGACAAATATTGTATGATTCCACATGTATAAGATACCTAGAATAGTTAAAAGCATAGAGAGAGAAAGTAGAATAGTAATATCCAAGGACTTGGGGAAAGGGAAATGGGGAGTTAGTGTATAATGGGTACAGAGATTCAGTTTGGGAAGAGGAAAAGGTCTAGAAATGGATGTTCATGATGGTAGCACAACAGTGTAAATATACTTAATGTCACAGAACTGTACACTTAAAAATGGTTACAAAGATAATTTTTTTTTTTTTTTTGCTCTTGTTGCCCAGGCTGGAGTGCAATGGTGTGATCTCTACTCACTGCAACTTCCACCTCTTGGGTTCAAGCAATTCTCCTGCCTCGGCCTCCCAAGTAGCTGGGATTACAGGCATGTGCCACTACGCCCAGCCAATTTTGCATTTTTAGTAGAGACAGGGTTTATCCATGTTGGTCAGGCTAGTCTGGAACTCCGACCTCAGGTGGACTGCCTGCCTCGGCCTCCCAAAGTGCTGGGATTACAGGCGTGAGCCACTGAGCCCGGCTAAACGTAAATTTTAGGTTATTTACTACAGTTAGAAAAAAAACTTTAAAATATGCCCATGGGCCACTTGCTGATAAGACAAGCCTAAATAGGAATTGTCTCAGTTTAAAGAAGAATATGTCATGAAGCAGGAGATTTTGAATAAAGGAAAAACAAGCATAGCTTTATCTGGCTGTGTCATAAACCATTAATTCAGAACCTGTAATTATTCAAGCCAGTGTTGACTTTCCAGGTCTAGCAAAACATATCTTCTCATCAATGTAAACAAGAGGCAGAATTAATCAATTTAACAGAACAATCTATAACTTCCTCAGCATATTTAGGGTTTAAATATGAACATTAATTAGAAAATTAATGTTACTAATTATAAGTAGTTGTCCCACAGTTGAACTTCCCATAAATTTCAGTATTTAGGGGGGCCTGTTATGCAGTGTAACTTTGTTCAGATGAGGGTACTCTTCTAGTTTATCTAACATTTTTGTTTTATTGTTTCTTCGGCATGACAGAATCTCTCCTACCTCTCTGAAAGTTGTGTAACCCTTGCAGAGGAACAGGGCACCCTCTTCCTCTATCCCAGCTTTTCTAGCCCATCTCTGAGAGAGTAAAGAACCTGGATTATCCTCACATCATTAACATTGTATTATTATTGCCTACCATTGTCGGGGGACGTAGTTTGTGAAAGCACTGTGCTAGTACTTTCTCAGTGTTATCTCTAATTCTAAAAATCCTGCAAGATAGACACTGGAATATCTATTTTTGAGATTGGGAAACTAAGGCTATAGCAGTTATGTGTCTTTGATCAAGGCCACACAGCTATTAAGTGTGCACCAGGTTTTAAACATGTCTTTCATCACCAAAGCCTGTATGTGACCTTTCCGATACTGTGCCACCTTCTAAACACTATCTTATTGCAATTAGACAAATTCTATGAGAGTTTGTCTAGTCCTAAAAGGAATAAACATGCATTTCTTCTAAAAGAATGTTAAATAGAAAAAAAAAGCTTTTTCCTTGAAGTGGCCTTGCTCCTTATTTTAATTTTTTTCTGATTCAGTGCAATTTGACTGTGAATGTCTTGTAGCTCAAAGTTCTCTCCACAACCCTAATCTTTAGCTCTCAGTTTAATGTTAGCATGTCTCTGAGGATGGTTTTCTTTTTGATGACCTTGGCGGGAAAAGAAGTTAACCCCTTCATCAACTCAGCCTGTAGACAACACCAAAACGTGAAGAAGTAGGCTTCAGTTTCTGCCTCAAATAATCTCTTTATGTAAATCCTCAGAACCCAGCCAAGGCAGCTTAGAGGGCAAAGCAAAAGTCTTCTGTGACTGCAGAGGAAAGTTTCCAGGAAGCCAGGGATCTCACAGGCTGGTCTCAGCTCTGCTTGTCAAAGAGCAAGCAAAAGAATCAAAAACAGATAAGGAACAAGCAGATAAGAGAAGCTCCAATATGGTCTAAAACAAACTAACAAAGAAGAGATAAGATGTTTGCAGAAAAAAAATAACCTTTGGACGTCCAAAGGGCTAGCCTTTGACAAAACTGTGAAGGAGACTGTGTGTTTTCTCTTTCACGCCATCTGCATTCACCTCTCCTCTTATCATTCTACTCCTCCACCCTAAGTAGTCACAGAACTAATAAATACTTCTTGAATAAATGCATGCTTAAGCCTCCTAGCGTGAACTTGCCTTCTCCCTGTCACCCCCTTAACATATTTCATGTTCCATGACATCCTCCCTATTCAAATCAAAACTTGCTCCCTCCTTTACATTCTCATTAAGAAACTCTGATCAAATTCACTTGGTCACTTTATCTAGCAAATATGTTGATAGTTGGTAAAGATTTAAAGCACTACCCCTACCAGATTACACATTTGCATCTTGATGGGGTTATCCAAACCCTAGACCTGTCTTTCTCTCTCCTCTATCTCTTCCTCTGCTTTCACTTGTGAATCCATAAATTCCATCATGGTGTTTGCACAACCTCTCCGGCAAGTAAGTTTTGGCTGTGTAAGATAAAGGACTAATGGCCATAAGAGATATGGCATATGTTTGCAAACATTAATGGGGCATTGCCTCTAAGCCTGGGACTCCTCAACTTGAAGGGGCTTACAATTTAGCTGGGAGGCAAAACTAACACCAATAAAAAGTCAAACAACAGAACCGAAATCTGGTGGCCTTCCTAGATTTAATAATTTGCAACACCAGCTGACTCCAGTGATCTGACCCTACCTAGCAGAGATAGAAGGGCTCAAAGGAAGATCTAAAAGTAGTATCCTCAAGGTATATGGCAATAGCAACAGTAACTAAATGGTGGAGGGTGAATGAGGCAAAGTCACAAATACACTGTCAAAACAAGCCCGTAGCCATAGCATGCACACACATAAATCCCAGTTTGTGTTAAGAGTATTCCAGTGGTGAGCATGCAAGCTCAGAAAATACATGGACAAGCCACTATTTGGTAAATACCTCCTCAAAACTGGCTTCCATCATTTCCCTGTGAATACATTGGAAATAAAATTGATGGTTTTTAAATTAACTCTGTGTCTAATATCCAGATGGTAATTTCAGCAATTACGCAAAACAGTTTCCTTAGGTTGCCGCTCTGAAATCATGATATAGGAATGGAATTTTCAAAAATATATTTTGAAACACTACTGAGAGGGGTTGGAAGTTGTTGGGCAAAAGGACACATAAAAGGAATTACCTGTTAAGTTTTTCTTATCTCTCCGAACTAGACAGGCATAGAAGGGGCAGCTGCATGTACCCTCCTAAATATTTAAGTGGTGGTGAAATCATTCTAATTATCTGTTTTCAAATAACCTGAATTCCTGTCAAGCTTAGGTTAAGTATTTCCATAGTACCTTTTTCTTTTCTGTGCCTTTCAGCACTGAGTATAGTGCTTTTAACCCAGAAAAGAAATTCAACATATGCTTTCCCATTGATTGGTTTATTCTAGTGGAGACCCCAACCTTTTAGAAGTTTCTGGTACAAACTAAAATTTTTCTAACTCCAAGCTATGCTTCAGAAAGTTTATAATCCTATCTCTCAACTGGACTATTACGTTTTCACTGGAAAATTCACTGAATTCAAACTACCAGTTCACATTAGAAGAAGATAAGAAAATGATCAGAAGGGAGGGGAAAAACCACAAGGAATATCAAAACTGGCCGGGCGTGGTGGCTCATGCCTGTAATCCAGCACTTTGGGAGACCAAGGCAGGTGGATCACCAGAGGTCAGCAGTTCGACAACAGCCTGGACAACATCGTGAAACTCCATCTCTACTAAAAATACAAAAAAAAATTAGCCGAGCGTGGTGCTGTGTGCCTGTAATCCCAGCTTCTGGGGAGGCTGAGGCACAATAATTGCTTGAACCTGGGAGGTGGAGGTTTCAGTGAGCCGAGATTGCACCACTGCACTTCAGCCTGGGCAGCAGAGCCAGACTCTATCAGGAAAGAAAAAAAGATGTGGTGGGGTAAAAATCCCCACCCAATTAAGGCAGTAAAGAGACAATGAAGTGACAAGGAGAACTAATAGGATTATAAATGTGGCTTATGCTGTCACATAACTTTGAGTGCCCTAATACAGTCCAAAGTCAAGCATGTGTTCTAATGCTGATTGTAGAAAAGTTTCTAAGACGTTGTTTTGACATCCCCCATGTAATGGCAACCACACCTCACCCCGCCCTCTTTCCATGCTATATTTTCTTCCATAGCACTTATCAATACTTAATTTGCTATACATCTGTACTTATTTTTTACTTTAGTATCTATTTGCCCCACTAGTATGTAAGTTCCAAAAGGACAAAGTTTGTCAACTTTACCACTGTCACAGAATAATTTTAAAACAAACGGCAAAATCATGACTTTCATACCAATATAAAAATAAACACAAGTTGAACACATTTTATTTAACTCATTAATAAGAAAACTAGTAACCGTTACAACTGGTCAAAAGGCGAACCCAAGAACAGACATATTTATAGATCAGAAATATTAAAATAAATGTGTAAATGGGAGGCCAAACTGTTTTGAGGGAGAAAGTTGTCCCTCCCACCTCACAGAACTGAATTTGCTTGTCTGTAGACCATCATTATTGTTTATAGACAAGGATTATTTTGCATTGCTGTGTTATCTTCAGTTTACAGAATTGCAAAATAGCTACATCCAAGCAGGATCAAATAACTCTGAAGATGTGCTATGGTCAATGAATAATTTTCCATCGAAGCACAGAATTCTCTCTACATCACAGTAGTGCCTAGCAGGGTGTCTGGCACAGAGCAGATACTTCAAAGGGAAACAGAAGGACCAATATGCCCAAAATGTACCTAATTCTAAATGAAACCAGGGCTCAAATCTAAAGAAACCTTCACAATCAAAGGCTAAGTAAGGTGCAGATTGGTTCTGTGGCTATCTTATCTCCAAGAGCTCATCCCTAATTGCTCTTTCTCTCACACTGATCTCCTTCCACATCCAATCAATCACAGTGTCCTATCATTTCTACCATCTGCAAATATATTTTTATTTTTTTCAACTTCTCTCCATCCCCACTGCCACTCCTGTACTTCAGATCACCAGTAGTCTTTCCCCTGGATTATTGCCACAGTCTCTTAACTACTCCCACCCCCAATCCATTCATAAGGAAAATCCATTCTGCTACATAAATCTCATCATGTTGTTGTCATATTCAAAACCCATTGTCCCGGCTGGGCACAGTGGCTCAAGCCCATAATCCTAGCACTTTGGGAGGCTGAGGCTAGTGGATCACCTGAGGTCAGGAGTTCAAGACCAACCTGGCCAACATGGTGAAACTCTGTCTCCACTAAAAATACAAAAATTAGCCAGGTGTGGTGGTACACGCCGGGAATCCCGGCTACTTGAGCGGCCGAGGTAGGAGAATCACTTGAACCTGGGAGGTGAAGGTTGCAGTAAGCCGAGATGGTGCCGCTGCACTCCAACCTCGGTGGCAGAGCCAGACTCCCTCTCAAAAACAACAACAACAACATACCCATTGTCCTCGGAATAAAATCTAAAGTCGTTTAAAACCTAAGGCACGGTGGCTCAAGCCTGTAATCCCAACACTTTGGGAGGCCGAGGCGGGTGGATCACGAGGTCAAGAAATCGAGACCATCCTGGTCAAAATGGTGAAACCCCGTCTCTACTAAAAATACAAAAAATTAGCTGGGCATGGTGGCGCATGCCTGTAATCTCAGCTACTCAGGAGGCTGAGGCAGGAGAATTGCCTGAACCCAGGAGGCGGAGGTTGTGGTGAGCCGAGATCACACCATTGCACTCCAGCCTGGGTAACAAGAGAGAAACCCTGTCTCAAAAAAAATTTTTTTTTTAAATAAAAAAAACCTAAGGCCCTATACTACTGCATATCTCTAAAAATGGAGAAGAGAAGAAAAAGGTCAAATACAAATCATCAATTTAGCATAGTTGCTGGCATATAACGAATGTACAGTAACTGACTAATTCACAAAGTTGTTTAAAGCTGGTCCTGCATACCTCGTCTTCCCTTTGAATACTTTTTACTGATTATAAGTAAAGTTTATTCTACATATATATATCTTCTTTAACCTTTTTTGTTTGGAACTCACTCTTCATTTCAAAAAAATAAGGGGCCAGGTACAGTGGTTCATACCTGTTATCTCAGCACTTTGGGAGGCCAAGGAGGGAGGATTACTTCAGCCCAGGAGTTTAAGACCAACCTTGACAATAAAGTGAGACCTCTATCTCTATAAAAAATAAAAAATAAAAAAATTAGCCAGGCAAGGCAGCATGCGCCTATAGTCTCAGCTACTCAGGAGACTGAGGTGACAGGATCACTTGAGCCCAGGAGGTTGAGGCTGCAGTGAGCATTCCAGCCTGGGTGACAGAGTGAGACACTATCTCAATAAATAAATTAATTAATTAATTTTAGATTCTATGAAAAGTTTTATCTTGAATCTAAGGTCCTAGTGTATTCAAATTATATAGTCAACATCTCCGACCTAAGTCTTATGCATGTCCCACCCCCACTCCCAAAGAAGTCTCTAGATGGTACTGCCAAATAATGAATTGTTGCAATGAAAATCAAAAGCTAACATAATAATTCTGTAGATGTAGACATAATTTCTAAGTTAACAGAAACTGGCTGGACTCGAAGGCCTCTCTGATTTTATGACTGATATTATTTTTTATTTATTTTATTTTCTTTGAAGAGGGGACTGACATCTAAAGAAACCTTCACAATCAAAGGCCAAGGTAAAGGTTGACTCCGTAGCTCTCATCTTCAAAGGCACATGTTTCTTTGGCAGGGGCAGCTCCTTAGAGTTACTATATACAAGAAGTCACCAGGAGAAGCAAATGCCAATTCAAATTTTAATTCCAAGATGCCCATAACCAGAAATTATTGTAGTGAAATTCAGTCTTTTACATTTGGCAGAATAAAATCCTTAAGAAATTACAGAAAGCACTATAGTAGGACTCCTTGAAAGTGCTATAGTGGGCCGGGTGTGGTGGCTCACACCTGTAATCCCACCACTTTGGAAGGCCAATGCAGGAAGATTGCCTGAGTTTGAGACCAGCTGGACAACATAGTGAGAACCCATCTCTATAAAAAAATACAAAAATTAGCTGGGCGTGGTGGCACCTGCCTGTAGTACCAGCTACTTAGGAGGCTGAGGTGGGAGGATCACTTAAGCCTGGAATGTCCAGCTCTGATCTTGGCACTGCACTCCAGCCTGGGCAACAGAGCAAGACCCTGTCTCAAAAATAAATAAATAAAACCATACTGAAGCCTGACATTAGAAAATATGAGGTAAATCAGGTTCACTTTGGTATCTTCCAGTCTTTCCTCATTACCTTATCCCCAAACATACTTCCTCCCATGCTGCCTTAGCAGATAACCAAGAGCTCTCAAGTGGTAGCCATAAGACGTCTGCCTTCTTTGGAAACTATCTTGTCCTCAATTTTCAGTCCACCCTTGCCCCATCAAAGTCGACCTTTTATGGGCCTCACAGTGAACTTTCACGTTGGAAATTATCTAATATACTTTTGATTGATAAGGTGTAACTCATTTTAGATTATGCAGTTCACTGCTGGGCACAGTGGCTCACACCTGTAATCCCAGCACCTTGGGAAGCCAAGGCGGGGAGGTCACTTGATGCCAGGAGTTCAAGACCAGCATAGCCATCATGGATAAATCCCCATCTTCACTAAATATACAAAAACCCACCTGGCGTGGTGGTGCATGCCTGTAATCCCAGCTATTCAGGAAGCTGAGGCAGAAGAATCACTTGAACCCAAGAGGCAGAGGTTGCAGTGAGCCGAGATGGCTCCACTTCACTCCAGCCTGGGTGACATAGCAACATTCTATTTAAAAAAAAAAAAAGATTATTATACAATTCTCTTTTCAAGGACAGCTGTATTTTGCCATTCTTTAAATTAAAGGCTAATTAGCAAAGGTCAAATTTCAGACACAACAAATAGGCCTACTCATTGGGAAAGCCTATGATTAATAACCATACTATCTATAACATACTTGCTATAAAGTGGTCCTTTCATTTGCCTTGTTCTTTTAAAATTCAAGTGCAGAAAAAAATCCTGTTAATTGAGAGTTCAGGTTAGTTAGAGTCAGGTCAATCAAGGTTTTACTCTAATAGAATTTAGATGTTATGACTTTCAGCTGTGAAAATTTTTTTGCCTAATCAGTTCAGTTAGCCTGTAATATTGATTTAATGACCTGCTGGAATGAGTCACAGTAATTGAACTAAACTATGTTGTTTACAAAAACAGTTGATAGTGAAAGTAATGTGTCCTACATCCTTCTGCCAAAGTGGAAAATGCAGCTCATTTTATTAAAATTGAAAATTTTATTTTATTAAAAGCTGTAAATTTGACTTTATTAAATGTTTTACATTGGCTTTCATGAACTCCATTTTGAACACTAATTTCTCACTTTACTTCATTTAATATGTATACCTTTTTAAAATTTATTTTGAGCAGGGACTTGCTCTGTCACGCAGGCTGGAGTGCCATGGCTAGATCGTATAGCTCACGCCTGTAATCCCAACACTTTGGGAAGCCGAGGCAGGAAGCTCGCTTGAGGTCAGGAGTTCGAGAGCAGCCTGGCCATCATGGAGAAATCCCCATCTTTACTAAAAATACAAAAACCCACCAGGTGTGCTGGTGCATGCCTGTAATCCCAGCTACTTGGGAATCTGAGGCAGGATCATCGCTTGAACCTAGGAGGCCTTGAACTCCTGGGTTCAAGCCATTCTCTTGCCTCAGCCTCCCAAAGTGCTGGGATTACAGGCATGTGTGTGCTGCCATATAAAAAGCCTGTATGGCATTTTATACATCCCAAGGTGAGCTGATTTCAAGTGGAAAACTAGAATAGTAAACAGAAAGGAGACAAGTATTTTTAATCTTGATCATTCCAAATTTTAGTTTTAAGTGTTGTGATATTTCTGATAAAAAAAGTGATTCTTAGGGCTAACATGAAATAATATTTCGGCAGGCATCAGTCTGAGGGCATACATTAATTTCCTAGGATATGCTATGGAAATACTTTGAATGTGAAAAAAAATTATAGATACATCCTTTCCAAGGTTCTAATTGTAGACATTTATATTATGCTAGAATACTCTTTCAAACATGTCATTTTGGCCAGAAATATAATTAGTCAAAAACTAGAGCAACAAAATATTAAGGTCATATTCCTACAGCTTAACAATTTTTAACCACCTATTTTACTTGAAATATTATTCCCCCTCCCAGCACATAGTCAAACCCACCTACAAGATACCATGAAAATACAGCACCTTGGATAACATGGTGAGAACTTGGCTCTACGGAATTTTTTTTAAGTTAGCTGCCAGCCCGGCCAATATGGTGAAACCACATCTCTACTAAAAATACAAAAATTAGCCAGGCAAAGTGGTGTACACCTGTAGTCCCATCTACTCAGGTGGCTGAAGCAGGAGAATCACTTGAACCCAGGAGGTAGAGGTTGCAGTGAGCTGAGATTGTGCCACTGCACTACAGATTGGGTGACAGAGGGAGACCCTGTATCAAAAGAAAAAAAAAAAAAGAAAAGTTAACCAGGCATGGTGGTGGCACCTGTAGACTCAGCTACTCTGGCGGCTGAGAAATGGGAGGATTGCTTGAACCTGGGAGGTCAAGGCTTCAGTGAGCTGTGATCGTGCCACTGCACTCCAGCCTGGGAGTCAGAGCAAGACCCTGTCTCCAAAAAAAAAAAAAAAGAAAGAAAGTAAATACAGAAGAAATATTTATTATCAACCTATTCTGTGTCCAGAATTGTGCTTGGTACTGTAAGGAATACCCATATAAAGCACTCCCTACTTCAAAGGAACTCATAATCTTTTTTTTTTTTACTTTAAAATTTTTTTTTCTTTTAACACTCCTATTCTGAGAAGCATAAGGAACTTGTAATCTATTTTAGAAGGCAAGATAAATACACATAAACAATTAACTTCAGTATAAAACAAAGGAAAGAGTAGATGAGAGAAGAGCAGTAAGGGAAGGTTTCAAAGAAAGAATGGAACTCCAGCTTGCTTCTGTAATCCCACTCAGGAGGTCGAGGCAGGAGGATAATTTGAGCCCAGGAGTTCCAGGCTGTAGTAAGGTATGGTATGGTCCTGACACTGCATTCCAACCTGGGTGACAGAGTGAGGACCTATCTCCAAAAAAAGAAAAAGGAAAAAAAAAGAAGAAGAAAGGATGGCAACCTCAGCTCGATCTTGAAGGAAGGCCAGATATTGATAGGAGAAAGGAGTAAGAGGCCATTCCAGAGCAAGAGAATGGCATAAACCAAAGCGCTGAGAACAGATTTGGCATAAAATGTGTTTGAGTTGGGGGGAGAAGAACAATGAGCCTGACATGCATCGAATGTCTATATTGTACAACAGTGAAAAAGAAGGCCAAATAAGCAGTATGCTTTGTCCACATGTGAGATTATTTGCACCTCAAAAAAAGGAACCATGTTCATTACACCTTTTATTCATACTTTCTAACATCTAACTCAGTGAAATATACATAATAGATACTAAATAAGGCCTGGTTGAATAAATGAATCTTAAAGGACATGATGTCAGATACTAAAGAAATTGGCCTAAGAGGGAACACCTGGCATTAGGATACTATGAAAAAGGAAAAGATCAGGATTGCCATCTTTGGAAATTTTACTAGTAACTGTCACTTAGCAGAGGCTTATAATTATTTTGCTGATGAGAAAAAGGCACAGAATCTGCCTAACAAGCTTCTACTTGCTTTTACCTGCATGATTTATACCTCTGCCCAATTAACTTTGCTAGCAACACACTGGTCCTTATCCCTACACATTCCATATAAAAGCTTTCAGAGCAAGGCAAAAAGGTTGCAAAACTCAAAACTTGAAAACTGGGTATCCACTGCATTCATGGCTCTGTGAATATTAGTATAGCATTTCCTAAAGTGTCTTCCAGATAGCTCTGAGAGATGTTAATAGGTGTACAATAAAAGTATGTCATAGAAGCAAATAAGTTTGGGAGGCCCTGCCTACTCTGTCGCTTTCTTGGAGATTTCCAGTGCATATTTATATATCAAAACACTCTGAAATGTACTGCAGTAATCTATTTTAAATTGTTTACATTGTTTAATACAATATTTTCCAACCTTATTTTACCACAGAAATATTTTTGTAAATATGGACTGCCCATCATTAAACATCATTCTGTAGGATATTAATGCCTCAACACATGAAAATTTCCATTAGGAATACCAAGAGAGTTGCTGGAAAACCTTGACTTGCCCATTTTATTTATTTATTTATTTATTTTATTTGGCTCTGTGTCCCCAACCAAATCACATCCCCAGTCGTAATCCTCAGGTTTTGAGGGAGGGAAGTGACCAGATCACAGGGACAATTTCCTCCATGCTGTTCTCATGATAGTGAGTGAACTCTCATGAGATCTGATGGTTTTATAAATGGTAGTTTTTCCTATGCTCTCATATATATGCTTTCTATTGCCTGCTGCCATGTAAGACGTGCCAGGTTTTCCTTCCGTCATGATAGTAAGTTTTCAGAGGCCTCTCCAACCATGTGAAACTGTAAGTCAATTAAACCTCTTTCCTTTATAAGTTACCTAGTCTCAGGTAGCATCTTTATAGCAGTGTGAGAATGAACTAATACATTTTTTCTTATTTTTTAAAATAGAGATGAAGTTTTACCATGTTGCCCAGGCTGGTCTCAAATGCCTGGGCTCAAGGAATCTGGCCTCCTCAGCCTTCTAAATTGCTAGGATTACAGGCGTGAGACCATGCACGTTTTAAATAATCTGTGCCTTGCTCTCACCTCAAAGAATGTTCCCTCAATAAAAGGGTCACATCTCACAAGTCATCACTCCTCATTTCCAGATACTGTAGCGTGTCATTCAGACAATCTGAATTGTCTGCCTAATTGGTGAAATGATCTAGTAGTCCTCAAGAATGAAATAATTAAATCAATCTATGATAGTTATAAACATAGTCTTTAGGCCAGTCCAGTGTGGTGGCTCATGCCTGTAATCCCAGCACTTTGGGGGTCAAGGTAGGCAGATCACTTGAGTTCACAAGTTCGAGACCAGCCTGGCCAACACGGTGAAACCAGATCTCTACTGAAAATACAAAAATTACCCAGGTGTGGTGATGGATGCTTGTAATCCCAGCTACTCAGGAGACTGAGGCAGGATAATTGTTTGAACCCTGGAAGCAGAGGTTGCAGTGGGCCCAGATGGTGCCACCACACTCCAGCCAGGGTGACTATGTTCTATTTATTTTTTATTATTTTTGTCTTCTTAATCTGAGTCAGTTTTTATTCAGAGTATGTTCTATTTAACTAACATCACTGAATTCAGTGGTAGATTTAAAAATAAATTTATAATGTATTTGGGACTATAATGGAATATTTTGAATAACCGTAAAAATGTATTTCTTCAGGAAGTAAATGAAGATATTAAAATTGTTGCACTAGTTTTGATTTATTATATTTAACTCTTTGTCAATTTAGAGAGGTATAATTTATATTCAGTAAAATTCTAAAATATCAGTGAAGAATGTATCCACTCATGTAACCACCACCACTGTGATCATTATATAGAACATATTTATCACTCTAGAACATTCCCTTTTCTTCCTTGGTGGACAATACCCTCTTACATCCTCAGATCCTGGCACCCACTAATCTGCTTTCTGTAACTGTAGTTTTCCCTTTCATGAATATCATATAAATTGAATGGTCAAGTATGCAATTGGTGTCTGGCTTCTTTCACTTACCATGTGCTTTTGAGAATCATCCATGTTTTTTGTTTGTTATCAGTAGTTTGTTCATGTTTATTCTCAAGTAGTCTTCCATTTTCTAGATGTACCACAATTTGTTTATCCCTTCACCCATTAAAGGACAATTCAGTAGACTTTGGGTTTTGACTATGTTGAATAAATCCTCATAAACATTCAAGTACAGATCTTTGTGTAAATAAACGCCCTCAATTCTCCATGCAAAAGCTTACAATATATAGCAGACTTTAATGTGGTAGGCACCCAAAGGTAGAAGGAGGTCCACAATAGAGACATTCCTCAGTATAAAGAGACAACAGAATCTATGCCTTAGAGTGGGCTAAGAGGATGACAGCTGGAAAAGTAACAATATAAAACTATTATCAGAACATTGGAACTTTAGAGAAATACTTTTGGTACAGTTGTGAGATTAGAAGCCAGATTTTAAATAACACAAACGAGCAGTAAGGAATGGAAACCTTAAAAATAGCCTAAAATATAGTCAGTAAAAGGTGTGTGTCGGGGGTGGGGGGAAGAAAGTGGCAATTTTAGGAAATATACAATTTCAAGTAATCTTGTGGAGAATTCTGAGGGAACAGAAAAGAGATTGACATTGCAGAGAGGGGATCATTGATGCAGCAAGATGTCAGAAATAGGATGCTTAGATACTGGTGGAAAGGAAAGCTTGGCAATAAAAATCTATTTAGAGGGAAACCAGGGAGGGTCAAAGAGCCTTTATTTCATGGCTTCAGTCTTATCTATGGAATTAAGTAACCATGTTTAGAGCTGAGATACTAGACTGTATAAAGCTTAGGCATCTAGCATGAGAATAGCTGAACTAGTAAGGGAAGTACAAAATCCAGCTGAAGTTCAATAGCTAAAATTTATTTTCATAATAAATTGGGTCATCATGGTTTTGTGACTTTACTCAGAAATGGTTCATGGCCTAGGAGTAAAGTCACAGGAACAGAATGATAGGCCATTTCTTTCCTGGGTTGAGAATGAGCTTTGCAGGGACAGATGTGGTGGCTCACAACTGTAATCCCAGCACTTTGGAAGGCTGAGGCAGGAGGATGGCTTGAGCTCAGGAGTTAAAGACCAGCCTGGGCAACATAGCAAACCCTAATTTCTTACAAAATTAAAAACATTAGCTGGGCGCAGTAGCGCACCTGTGGTCCCAGCTACTCAGGAGGCTGAGGTGGGAAGATGGACTGCACCCAGAAAGTCAAGGCTGCAGTAAGCTGTGATCGCACAACTGCACTCCAGCCTGGGCAACAGAGTGAGATCCTGTCCTGTCTCAAAATAAATAAATAAATAGAGAATGAGCTTTTGTGTCTTAACAAAATATCAGATAAATAAGACATTATTTGAGTTAATAAAGAGATATCATGGGTCTTATGAAGAGTAGGCAAGAAAGTTAAAAAAACTAAATGAAACATTTGTCAGAAAAGTTAAAAATACTGAAGATTATTTGGTAGGGGTAGGGAGCAAAAAAAAAGAGTTCTGTAGGTGATAAAAGAAGATGAGGAAGAAAACATTGTGGTCACAGCATAGTGATGGCTGGTCCTTTTACTGAGGAGACAGTTAAATGGCTGAATAAGGAACATGTTGGGGAGAAATTTGATGGAAATGGAATCAATACAGATCCCTTGTAAAAGATAAATTACTGCAAGACACAATGAAAGGAGAAATTTGATGATAAACTAAAGATCTATTAAGATAGGTTACTTGTTTCTGCAGAAACACAGATTGCCTCTGGAAGCACTGAGGCTCTATCACAGAACCCCATCAAATCAGAGTGCAGAGACAAGCAGTTACCAGTTGTTTGATTGTGTACTGCTTTTCTTTATAATCCATTTATCAGTTTTAGTGCATACTGCTGCCATGCTTACCTTTTCAACTGCTACCACAGTCATAAAGCAGTTGCTGCATAGTACATTTCCACTGTCTGTCACATCTACCACGTGTACACTGACAAGTTAAATAGAAAAAATTTAATCTTGTAAAACGCAGCTAGAGGAATACCCTTGTTATAAACAACAGCAACACACACTTTCTGACAGAAGCAGAAACAAAAGCATGAGGATACAATAATAAAAACAGTTGCACAATTGGGGGTACAGAATGGGAGCATGGAACAAAAGATCAAGACAAAACTGGGTTATGTGAATCCAGGAGTTATAAGCTTCAACCCAGAACCATAGCAACAGTGATAAGATTTGCTTGATACAATGAAACGGACATGGACACACCAAATTCCTTATAGTTGTTATCTCTGGAAAGTGAATAGGGGATGACAAAGACAAAGAGACTTTCATTTCTAACATTTTATACTTTTGTAACGTTTAGGTTCTCAATGCCAATTATGGATAACTTCTGAGAATTTTCTAAAACTTGCAAAAGAAAAAAAAGGAAGGGTTAGGAGAGAGAGCATGGGGAGAAAAGCCAGATATAGGTGAAGGGGAGGAAGGCAGCAAATCACACTGCCACGTGTGTACCTATGCAACTATCTTGCATGTTCTTCACATGTACCCCAAAACCTAAAATGCAATAAAAAAATTTAAAAAAGAAAAAAAAGGAAGGGAAGGAGACAGAGAAGAAGAAATTGATCACCTCTATAACCTTGGACGATATATTTAACCTGTGTGAGCATCTAGTTCTTCAATTATAAAATGAGAATACATATGAAGAACTACTTTGCATGTTTGTTCAATCAATCAACAATTACGTATAGCATTTACTGTCTTAAGTGCCGTGCGTTGGCAAAAAATCAGGGCTGTTGTGAGGAATCAAATGAAATGATTTGGATGATTCAGCTGACACAGAGAAAGTACTTAACAGATGTCATTATTTTCCTTCTATTTCTCTTGTATAAAAGCAGAATTCTCAGAATTTGAGGCAAGGCAAAGCAGTCTGAGCTATGGAGGTTGATGAATGCAGAAGCAGAATACTGTGCAGATTCTATATGAAATCATTCTAACCTCAGGCTGCCTGGAGGGAGAGAATTCCTGTAAGGCCTCAGAAAGCCCTAGAGTTCTCACATCTGTTCTGAGTCCATTCTTGCATCAATAAAGTTGGACTGCAAGTCTGAGGTCTCTTTCCATCCCTGAGAACTTGCCTTTTGGGGTAGATTAATCTTCATTTCATTCCATCAAAAGCTGTGCTATACAGTTAAATTTATAGTGTCTTGAAGTACCTCACTTACTTGTCAGATAAAAGCTCTCCAGATCTTAGCTGTACATGCCTAATTATAAAGATTAAATGGTAGTAAAAGCTGAAGCGTAATGTTAAAGCATACAACTATCTCTAAAAATTGAATGCTTTTGATGAAAAAACAAACAAGACTTTTTTTGTTCAAGGTTGATCTCCTATGGAATGTCCTCAGGAAGGGAGTGGGTGATAGTGCTGAAGGGAGTCAACTCAGGACCTACCAATCATCTCTTGGAATAGAGCTGTTAGGAATCAAATGAAATGATTTGGGTAATGTGTTTGGCACAGAGTAATTGCGCCTGGCACACCGATTATTGTTAAGCTGCCAGATTTGATCTGCTAAATCCAGTCTCCTCATCAGTTACTTTATGATTCTGTAATAAAAGACCATTAAAATAATTTTTTTTTGCAATCTGGTAGAAGCATCTACTGATCACTATTTTAAAAAAAATCAACTATATCACATTACCATGTGACGACATTATACTGTTTCTCAGGGCATCAGAGGAGACAGAACTCTGAGCTAGAAAGCTTCAGGTGTAGGAACAAGGTAAAGTGAGGATTAGATTTGAGCTGTAGATAAATATGATTGAAAGGAAAACCTTAAATTAATTTGCTTTAAGAGAATCAAAGTCTTTGAGGGAAATTAAGTTTTCTTACTCGTGAAAGAGTCCACATTTAATGCTTTCCTACTAGAATCACAATACTTTGATTTCTGATTCTTGAATTCTGGCTCTTCCATTGATCATAATAACTAGTAATATAATCTTGAACAACTCACAGACATATATTTCCCATTTGTAAAATGAGTGTAGTGTTGGCTGACTTGCCTAACTCTTGGTACGTTTTAAAGCTTAAATGAGATAATATATGCAAATGCATTTGGAAGAATGTAAAGTACTATATAAACATAAAAGAGCATTATCTAATTTCCTTCTACATATTTAATGAAAGCCTTCTTCTACAATTCGTGTACATACTCTTAACATTAAAAACAGTAGTTTTCAAATAATTATGTTTATTTTAATCAATAGCATTCTTTTCTTTTTTTTTTTTTTTTTTTGAGAGCAAGTTTTGCTCTTGTTGCCCAGGCTGGAGTGCAATGGCACAATCTCGACTCAATGCAACCTCTGCCTCCTGGGTTCAAGCGAGTCTCCTGCCTCAGACTCCTGAGTAGCTGGGATTACAGGCATGTGCCACCATGCCTGGCTAATTTTCTTGTATTTTTAGTAGAGACGGGGATTCTCCATGTTGGTCAGGTTGGTCTTGTACCCACCTTGGCCTCCCAAAGTGCTGGGATTATAGGAGTGAGCCACCGCCCTGGGCCAATAGCATTCTTTATTCAAGTGAAATAATGGGAAGATCAAGGAAACCCATAATGTAATATATATAGGTAAGTGAAGAGCTGCTCCACTGGAGTTGGAGGGTGGGCCATAAAGCCTTCCTGGCTAAGCCTAACATCCCCTATCTTTCCTTTCTCACTCATAGCCTGGGAACCCCTGAGCCAGCCCCATCAAACACAACCAGAAAAAAACTAATCTGATTTTTTGTGAAATGATTGCTACCTGATTTAGCCCAAAATTCAAAAGTTTTATGCAATTCTGACTTACCACTTTGTTAGCTTTTCAAAGGCAAACACCAGTTCCTTTAATTATTCTGGATCTAAAATGGTGCTCAGGCCAGATGCAGTGGCTCATGCCTGTAACTCCAGCACTTCAGGAGGCTGAGGTAGATGGATCACCTGAGGTCAGGAGCTCGAGACTAGCCTAGCCAACATGGTGAAACCCTGTCTCTACTGAAAATAAAAAAATTAGCCAGGCATGGTGGTGGGCACCTGTAATCTCACCTATTCGAGAGGCCGGCACAAGAAGCACTTGAACCTGGGAGTCAGAGGTTGCAGTGAGCCCAGATTGCACCACTGCACTCCAGCCTAGCTGATAGGGCGAAACTCAATCTCAGAAAAAAATAAATAAAATAAAATAAAATGTTAGACAAATGATAGGCAGCTCAAGTAGCACGTTTCATCAAATCTTTGGTGTCATCAATTGTAGGATGCTTATGAACCACTCATTAAGAAAGAAAAAAACTCACATTGTTTTTTCTTTCTTTCTTTTCTTTCTTTCTTTCTTTTTTTTTTTTTTTTTTTGAGACGGAGTTTCGCTGTCATTACCCAGACTGGAGTGCAATGGCACGATCTCGGCTCATCGCAACTTCCGCCTTCTGGGTTCAAGCAATTCTCCTGCCTCCTGAGTAGCTGGGACTACAGGCACGCACCACCATGCCCAGCTAATTTTTGTATTTTTACTAGAGACAGGTTTTCACCTCATTGACCAGGATGGTCTCAATCTCTCGACCTCGTGATCGACCCACCTCGGCCTCCCAAAGTGCTGGGATTATAGGTGTGAGCCACCATGCCCAGCCTTTTTTTTAATTAATTAATTTATTTATTTATTTATTTATTTATTTATTTATTTATTTTTTGAGACAGGGTCTCACTCTGTCACCCAGGTCAGAGTGCAGTGCTGTGATTATGGCTCACTGCAGCCTTGACTTTTTGGGCTCAAGCAATGCTATCACCTCAGCCTCCCAAGTAGCTGGAAATACAGCTGTGAACCACCATGCCCAGCTAATATCTTATTTTTTGTAGAGATGAGGTCATACTATGTTATCCAGGCTGGTCTTTAACTCCTGGGCTGAAGTGATCCTCTCACCTTGGTCAACCAATGTGCTGAGATTACAGGCATGAGCCACCATGCCTTGCCACTGGATAATTTATTAACAACATAAATTTATTTCTTACAGCTCTGGGGGCCGAAAAGTCCAAGGTCAAGACAGCAGTAGGTTTGGTGTCTGGTGAGGACTTGTGCCTCATAGAAAGCACCTTCTCACTCCATCGTCACATGGTGGAAGAGGTAAACAAGCTCCCTCAAGTTTCTTTTATAAGGGCACTAATTCAATTCTCAACCTTCACGACCTAATTACCTCCTAAAAGTTAATTACCTGTTAATACCACCACATTGGGGATAAGGTCTCAATATATAAATTTGGTTAAGGGGACACCAACATTCAGATCATAGCAATCAGCCTCATTAATTTATTTATTCATTCAGGGCCCATTATATATAACAATGAAGAAAATAGAAAAAAGACCTCGCCCCCCCACATAGAGCTTACATTCTTAGGAGACAAAAATAAATTAACAAATGAATATATATTGTATTTGTTACTGATAAATGTTATGACAAATAGATTGAGAGGATAAGGAGGCAAAGAGTGGCAGAAGGGGCTGTCTTATAGAGAATGGTCAAAGAGGTGCTGAGGAAGTAATAGTTGAGCAGAAAATTTAATGAAATAAAAAAACAAAGGCAACTGCAAAAGAAAAGATCCTTGGGGGCAATCAAGAAATAGCAAGGAGTGCTTCTGTAAGCAACTGGAGAAAAAAAAATGCCAAGGAGTCCAGTGTGTACAGAACAGAGAACTATGGATTTCATAAGTGTACTGGGAAGCCACTGAAGGACTTTTTTTTTTTTTTTTTGAGATGAGCTCTTACTATGTTGCCAAGCTGGTTTCAAATCCCTGGGCTCAAACAGTCCTCCAGCCTTGGCCTCCCAAAGTGCTGGGATTACAGGCATGAGCCACCATGCCTGGCCAGCTGGAAAACTTTGAATACATCATTGGCATAGTCTTATTTGCATTTTCAAAGGATTGCTCATCCTATGGTATGTAGAATAGACTTCAGAGGGGCAAGAGTGAGAGCACTTAGGAGCCAGTTGCAGTAGTTCAGTTGAGATATGATGGTGCCTTGGGCTGGAGTGGTTGAAGCAGAGATGGTGAGAGGTTTTCAGATTTGGGTTATACTTTGAATGTAGACCAGAATGGATTTGTTGATGTATTCAAAATGGATTGTTGAAGAAAGAGAAAATCAGCAATATTTCTGTGTTTCACTTAAGCAACTGAATGATAATAAGAAAGAGCTGATTGAGGAGGGTGTAGGAATAAACATATTGGTTTCAGACATGTTCAGTTTAAAATGTCCTTTAGATAGACAAATGGATAACCTGGGATTCATGGAAGGGTCTGGACTAGAGATATAAATTTGGCAGTCATGGTACCAGCTGAGATTATATAGAAAGCCATTACAGATAAAGCAGAGCTCCAAGGACTGAGCTATGGGACTTTTCAACATTTGGAGGTTGGGAAGGGGAAGAGAACCCAGAAAACGAAATGGGATAGCTAATGATGTAAAAGAATAATAGTATCCAAGAGCCAAGGAAACAAAATCTTTGCAAGAGGAATTTACCAAATTGCCAATTATATATCCAAAGGTTCAAAATGCTTTTACTTATTGACCCTCCTCTAGCAATTTATCCTATAGAAATATTCACATACGTGTACAAGGATGTAGCTACAAGAATATTAATTAGATTGCTGTTTATAGTAGTGCAGTTGTAAACTATCAAAATGTTAATATGGAATTATTTTAAAATAAACTCAGCAGCAAAAAAGCCTTAGTAGTCCCATTAAAAATATGGTCTAAAGACTTGAATAGGTATTTCTCCAAAGAAGATTACAAATGGCAAACAAGTGTATGAAAATATGTTCAACATCACTAATCATCAGGGAAATGCAAATCAAAACCACAATGAGCTATCACCTCACACCTGTTAGAATGGATATTATCAAAACAAAAGACAACAAATGTTGGTTGAGAATGTGAAGAAATTGGAACTTTTGTACTCTGTTGGTGGAAATACAGAATGCTGCAGCTACCATAGAAAACAGTATTACAGTATCCTCAAAAACTTAAAAATAGAACTAATACATGATCCAGAAATCCCACTTCTAGGTATTCATCCCAGATGACTGACATCAGGATCTTGAAGAGACGTTAGCAATCTTTTTATTGCAGCACTAGTCACAATAGCCAAGATATGGAAACAACTTAAGTGTCATCAATAAATGAATGAATAAAGAATATGTGGTATATACACACATACAGTGGGATATTATCCAGCCTTTAAATAAAAGGAAAAAACTGCAACATGCAACAATGTGAATGAACCTTGAGGATATTATTTTAAATAAAATAAGCCACTAACAGAAGGACAAATATTTATAGATGCTTAGACCATTATTTTGAGAACTTTTTCTTTTCTAATACATGCATTTAGTGTTATACATTTCCCTTGGAGAGTTGCTTTAGCTGCATGTCACAAATATTTTAATTTAATCCAAATATTTTCTAAGTTCCCTTGGTTCTCCCTTTTTTTTCCATAGGTTACTTAGTGGTGTCTTCCAAATATTTGAGGTTTTCCAGATATCCTCCTATTACTGATTTCTACTTTAATTTCATTATGATTGACAAACATACTTTGTATGATTTCAATTCTTTTACATTTTTAACTTTTGTTTTATAGCCCAGAATAGTCTATCTTAGGGCATATTCCAAATACACTTGGTAAGAAGATGAATTCAAGTTGGTGACTTTCATATCCATATTCAGCTCCTAATTTCTCTGTCACCTACTGATATATTTGCATTAAAGTCACCATATACAATTGCATATTTGTCCATTTCCCCTTTCAGTTATTTTTTGCCAGGAGTATTTGGAAGATTTGTTATTAGCTGCATATACACATATGATTGTTATATCTTCTTTGTGTACTGATTATTTTATAATCACAGATTCCTTCTTTATCCCTGGTAATATTCCTTGCTTTTCAATTTACTTTCTCTGATATTAATATAGACACGACAGCATTTTTTTTGCACTAGCATTTTCAAAATTAGTGTTGCCATAATATATATTTTCCCATCATTTAACTTTTGACATATGTATGCCTTTATATTTAAAGTGCATTTCTTGTGTATAGCATATAATTGGCTCTTGTTTTTATTATCCAATTTTCAACCTGTCTTTGATTTAATGTGTTGAGATTATTTATATTCAACATAATTTTTAGCATGATTTGATTTAGGCCTGACATTTTGTTGTTTCTGTTTGTCCCTTCTATGTCTTGTTACAGAAAGCCCCTTTCCTGCTTTTTCTTGGATTAAATATATTTTATTATTCTATTTCAACTTACATATTGGTTGTTTTGCAATTTCTCTTTGAATTATATTTTTAATCTTTTATTAGGATGTCTTTGTGTGTGTATGTGTGTGTATATATACATATATAAGGTTGATGCAAAAGTAATTGTGGTTTTGCCATTAAAAGTAATGGGAAAATGCAATTACTTTTGCACCATCCCTATATATGGCTACAATCTACTTAAGAGCTATCCACTCTTAAGTAGAATTTTGCCACTTCAAGTAAAATAGAGAAGCCATACAACCATATAGGTTTCTTTTCCTATTATTTTATATTTTTCATAACTTTAACATCTACTTACATCAAAAACTCCACCAAATGTTATACCTTTGATAGTTTTCAATATTAATATATATTTTTAAGAATTTCAGATAAAAATAGGCTTTTATACTTATTCATATAAGTACAACGTTGCTCTTTCTTCAAACTTAAGTATTTCAGTTTCTCTTTGGTATCATTTTCCTTCATCCTGAACTTCCTTTAGCATTTCTTGTAAAACACATCTGTGGATAACAGATTCTCTCATTTTCCCTTTTTCTGAGAATGTCTTTATTTCACCTTCAATTATGAAACATATTTTCACTGGATATAAAACTCTGGGTTGACAGTTCCTTGCTTTCAGCACTTTAAATATGTTGTACCACAGTCGTCTGGCCTTCATGGTTTCTAATGGGAAATTCATAGGTGTTCAAATCATTGTTCCACATATACCATATGATGGTTTTCTTGACTCCTTTTAAGACTTTTACATTTCTCTTGGTTTTCAGTAGTTTGATTATTATATACCTGGGCATGGTATTTTCTGAGTTATTCTGTTTCAGGTTCACCAAGTTTCTTGAATATGTTAATTTGTTTTACATAAATTTATGTGTATTTATGTGGAAAGTTTTCTACGATTATTCCTTAATAATTTTTTTGCACTTTTCTCTCCTTTTGGAACTCTAATGACATAAAGGCTATACTTCTTTATAATGCTTCAGAGGTTCCTGAAGTGTGTTCATTTTGTTCAATCTCTTAATCTTCTTTGTCTTAGTCTTCCTCTGATCAGTCACTATTTACTGACTTATTTTCTAGATCACTGGCTCTTTCCTCTGTCATCTCTAGTCTACTACTGAGCCCAAATGGTAAAAGTTTTATTTCAAATGTAGTGTTTTGCAGTTCTAAATTTTCCATTTTGTTTACTGTTATAGTTTTTATGTTTCTGCTGAGAACATTTATCTATCCACTCATTTTGAGTGCATTTTCTTTTAGTGTTTGTCTAATAATTCCAACATCTGGATTTTTTCAAGGTTCACATCTGCTGTTTTCTCACTTGGGAATTGGTCACTTTTTTCTGGCTTTTGGCATGTCCAGTTTAGAGCATTTGCTGGATATTTTGATCATTATGTTGTTTAGAAAATTATCCTATTGTACTTCTTTGAAGATGTTGATGTTTGGTTTTATCAGGTAATCATCCTGTTAGATTCCACTCATAAATTCTGTCTTGCCTTCTATGAGTGGCAGTTCAAATCTTCTATGGGTGAAATAGTCATATAATGGAGTACTTTTCAGCCATTAAAAAGAACAAAATACTGACATATTCTATAATATGGATGGACCTAAAAATTATGCTAAGTGAAAGAAGCTAGATGTAAAATACTATGTATTGTATAATTCTATTCATATGAAATGTCCTGAATAGGCAAATGTATAGAGACAAAAAGTAGATTAGCAGTTTTCTTGGAGTATAGATAAGAATAGAGATTAACTGTACTCAGGAAATGGGATCTTACTGGGGTGAAGGAAATGTTCAAAACTAAACTCTAGTGATGGTTGCACAGCTCAGTAAATTTCTCAAAAATCATTAATTCTAACTTTTAAACAGGTGAATTTTATAGTATGTGAATTATACCTCATTAAGTCTCTGAAATCTTGAATTTTATTTCATTCCTCTAAGAATTCACTCTGTTTATTTTTATCTGTCCATTGAAGGCATTATTCAAGGTTAACCGGAGACTTGTATGGGTGGTTTGATCTCACTTCAGTTCTCAAAGCCTTTACTTATGCTCATTATGGTCTGTCCCATGCATGAGTAGCTCAGGCATTCAGCTGTGATTTATGCAGAATTAGGGGGCCCCTTCGGTTTTCTTCCATTTGTAATTCCTCCCACACTCTCCAGCCTTGTAGGGCTCATTTCCCTCGTTTCCCTTATTTCTTTGGCCAGAAAGTTGATGAGATTTCTATCAGAGTTTTAACCTCCAACATTATCACAGCACTATGTGACTGAGATCCAACCTTGGCACAAAGGAACACAAGAAAATAAAGGAAAACTAACCACCATGGACATTGTTTCCTCCAATTGTGACTTTCTTTAACTTCCTGTTTTGTTAACTTTTTTGGAGCCCTCAAGTAGACTTTTTTTGCGTTTTTCCACAGTTTTCAGTTGCAGTCTATTGGAAAAAATGGGCTGTAGTGACCTTACATTGCCATAGCAGGACCACAACTATGATAGATCCAGTTTTGAATCCTAGCTCTGCCACTCACTAGCTATATGACATAGAATAAATCACCTAACTTCTCTGAGTATATTTTATTTTCATCTATGAACTAGAATTTATAACTATAGCTTCCTGAAAATGATTTTTGACTTGAAAAATGATAGGAAAATGATGAGCAAAGGTAAGTCTCCTAAGGATAATCCCATTATTATTTGCTACCAGAGAGGAAAGATGTCCTTTGCCTAAATGTATTTCTTTGTTTTTTGAGAACCAATGTTGCATTGGTTATATTGTGGTGAAATTAGTTGTCTTTTCCACTAGAATGGAAGTTCTCTGAAGTCAGGAACTGTATTTTCCTCATTTATGGTTATATCTTCTAAAATACTTTCTACACAATTGGCCCTCACTATTTGTTCAATCAATAAAGATCCCTATAAATTGTCAGTCTACTCAGCACCCTATGTTTACAGTATCTTAAGCCTCTAACTCCTGTGACGTTTACCTCCACCACACTCCACCTTCCCACTACCATAGTGGCCCTGTACTTCTTTTCATGCCTTAGAACTGCTCTATATCAGAAATCCTTAACTCCAATATCCCATTCTCTGACTTCGATTCCTTACTCTTCCGCCTTTACTCTCACTACATGTTTCTCAACCTATAGAAACTCTTGTTATTTTTCTCCCAGTATTTTGGTTAAAAGTCTTGTAGTTGCCTTGAGGCTGTAAACCATCCTAGAGACATTTCTCAGGTTGCTTCTCTCTATTTCCTTTGAGCTCTACTCCTTGGCCCTTGGGGATATAACAGCATGTTTCTACAGCTATTTTATACCAGGGATAGCTAAATGTTGTGAATTTTAGATAATCTTTTTGATTGCAGACATATGTTCAATGTGCTACATGAGGGGCCAAGCTCTAAAACGCCATTTTGGTTTATTAATACATGATAAAACAACATATTTTCAAAAATTGGTTCTAATTATGGAAGATCTCTTATAACCATATTTCTCCATATTTTCATTTATACATTTAAATGATTTCCATTTTCATGAAAAACATAATCTAGTAATGATACAGACCTTTTTAAAAAAAAAGGCATGGCAGAGAGATATTTTTGAGTAGGTAATTTTCACTCAATCATTAGGAACAAATGTTTTTATTAATCAATATAGTCTTTCTTTTTTATTCTGGGCTGGTGTTTGGAGAATAAATCCCTCATTAGTCTCTTACAATTCTTTAATCTCATTAACCCAGGGCACTGGCAGATTTGCAAGTGATTTGTATTACTTGGTATAAATCTACATTTCTTTCTACTTTCATGTGTTAATAAAATTTTTACATGACTTTTAAAGCAATAGCCAAGTCTCTATGCTTAAGAATAATCATTTTTAAATGACAACTTTGAATCATGAATTGTAGTTAATGATAACTTTCATTTCTGGTGTCAGGGGGTGGGGGGAAATATCCCTGGGGTATAGAGAGGTAAATGAAGGGGAGAGAGAGACTGAAGGAGGAAAGAAAGATGTCTATCTTGGTAAAGCAAATGCTGGGCTTGTTTTACCTGTTTTATTCTACTCCTGCACTAAAAATGCTTTCTTCATTTTCTCTTTCCTTCATCATCCTTAGCCTCCTAGAAAATGCTGAATCTTGTTGATCCTAGCCCTAGAACCTTTTGGTCTCTCTGGGAATATATCATAACACTAAGTACTCAAGACAGAAGCCACATATGTTTAATGCATACATGGAGACCCCCAAAAGGCACCAGTTAGTGACTACTAAGATATCACATCCTCAGAATTGCCATCATACACACACTGCCACACTGCCAACTTAGAGTGAAGTATGTAATCTGAAGTATGTAATGATAGAATTGAGAGCAGACAGGCAATATAATCCAACTCCTCAATTATATTACACAAGGAAAAACTGAGCACTTGAGAGGTTAACTGATGTGTCCAAGGTTACATAGCTATATCACAATTAGTTTCGACACTCATTCTGTGACAAGAGGAACATTTTGTAATATGATATATTTGTTATGCTAACATTGCTATTGCAGTCACACAATGATGCATTTTCCTCTTTCATTCTCATGTTATAAAATATAAAAATAAACACAAATATTTGTTCATTGTCAGAACACCCACTCGGCTGATTTTATTTATTATTTATTTATTATTAATTCTTTTTTTAGACAGAATCTCACTCTGTTGCCTAGGCTGGGGTGCAGTGGCATGATCTTGGCTCGCTGCAACCTCTGCCTCTGTTTCAAGCAATTCTCCCACCTCAGCCTCCCAAGTAGCCTTGGGATTACAGGCACATGCTACCACATCCAGCTAATTTTTATATTTTTAGTAGAGATGGGGTTTCTCCATGTTGACCAGGCTGGGCTTGAACTCCTGACCTCAAGTGATCTGCCCGCCTCGGCCTCCCAAAGCGCTGGGATTACAGGCATGAGCCACCACGCCTGGACCTGCTCTTTTAGGTCATAGGCATAAAATCGCATCCATTTGATATTCTGCTTCTCATAGCTGCAAAATGTAATTTCATTAAATATCATTGATTCATTTATTCAGCAAGGATTTGAAACTATGTTCTCAAGGCTGGGGCCGAGGGAAGGGTGTTACAAACAAAGTAGGAGATGAATTTCTCACTGCCCCTGAAGAGCTTTGAAACTAGTTAGGGGAAGGGACAGAATATGCAGAAAATGACTCAAGAACAATTACAAAGCTGTATATCTGCAGGTGCAGAGGATTGTGCAAACTGGTCATGTGAATGCTAAAAAGAGGCTCCAGAATAATGGGGGGTCCTAAATCAAATGGGATTAATTAGGCAATTCCATGGAAAAGGTGAGTTGTGAACAAGATTATGATTAATTGAAAGGTTGAGGCATTGAAGAGTGAAGAGCTATCCCTGTGGAGGTAGTAAATGTGTGGCACTGAGATGATAAGTAGTGTACGGGGCAGAAATGAAATTAATTTTGGCTGTAACCTCATGTCAGGCACTAAGCTAAAAGCTTTAAACATTGTCTCATTTATCCCTCACAACTGTACTATCAGTGAAGTTGTAATATATTCCCCACTTTGTTTATAAGGAAACTGAGCCATTGATGAAATAAATAACATAACAGAAGTCTCACAGCCAGCAAAAGGTAGAGACTCAGACGTAGACCTTCTGTCTCTGTAGAGCTTCCCCTTATAACCACTAAAGCTATAAGCATTCTCCATACTGGTTTTTTTGTTGTTGTTGTTTCCTTTTGTTTTTGTTTTTTGACAGAGTCTTGCTCTGTCTCCCAGGCTGGAGTGCAACGGCGCGATCTCATCTCACTGCAACCTCCACCTCCCAGGTGCAAGCGATTCTCCTGCCTCAGCCTCCCAAGTAGCTGAGATTACAGGCATGCATGCCCAGATAATTTTTGTATTTTTAGTAGAGACAGGGTTTCCCCATGTTAGCCAGGCTGGTCTTGAACACCTGGCCTTAAATGATCTGACCTCCTTGGCCTCCCAAAGTGCTAGGACTACAGGTGTGGGTCACTGCACCCGGCCTCTCTATGGGCTTTTAAACAAGAGAAGAACATAATAAAAATAGTGTTGGTAAGAGATTATCACAACAGATATGTAAAGAAAAAGCATTATAGCAAAGTCCATCATTTTTAAATAGTTCACATGAAATAGTCACCATTAATTATGTCACAATTAATAGTAAAGTGCATACCACTCCCTCTGCTGATTTTCTTTTAAATCATATGTAAGAATATTCTGATGTGATAGGAGAAAGATTAAAACTTAATCTTTTGTATTAATGTTTCGTATTCCCAGCTGTGCCGAACAATGGGAACAATACACACAATTTCATTCTCTTCCCTGACATTCGACATTACCCTTTAAACAGATGAAGGAAGTCTGGAGTTTGATGAAGTTTTACATTATATTTGTTTTATGTATTTGTTTAATGTTGGTAGGATATAAAATCACAAGGAAAAATTAATTTTTCTTTTTATAGATCTAGCAAAAATTATATCGAAGTCCAATATAACCTTTTGAAGCAGCTTTATGATGAAAAATCAAAAAGAATTGTTCAATTAGTTTCTGCCTCAAAAAGAATTACAGGCTTGAGTCAAAGAACACTTACTTTTTTTTTTTTTTTTTGAGATGGAGTTTTGCCTTGTTGCCCAGGCTACAGTGCTGCAGCGTGATCTCGGCTCACTGCAACCTCCACCTCCCAGGTTTAAGTGATTCTCCTGCCTAGGCCTCCCAAGTAACTGCAATTATAGGTGTCCTCCACCACACCCAGCTAATTTTTTTTTATTTTTTGTAGAAACAGGGTTTCACTACGTTGGCCAAGCTGGTCTTGAACTCAGGAGATCCACCCGTCTCACCCTTCCAAAGTGATGGGATTACAGGCATGAGCCACTGTGCCTGGTCGAACACTTACTCTTAATATCTTCCACTGCCAATAATTAGACACCTAGTCTAAAAACATGAAAAATAAAATCTATAGTGACCATCACTGCCCAGGGCCACCAAACGCATGTATGTTGAGTATCAACAATGAGCCAGGTACTGAGCCAGGGGCATTTGGTTTTATTGGTTTGATTCTTTCCATACAGGTACCCAAGATATGTTAGAATTTGTTTAAGAATAAAGAAATAGATATGTTAGAAAACTTATCTGTAGGATCTCAAGCACTAGGTGTATTCTGCCCATTTATTTTAAGTGCCATGTAAATTGCCACCAATTTTTTTTTTTTTTTTAGCAAAACAAGTATTTTATTTGAAAATACGGAGGTAAATATGGAGAAGAAACAGCTGTGTCATTGCCTTCAGGAAGCAGGAATTAGGGCAGGGTTTGTGTAGGCGGGGACCACTACTATTTGTTTTCAGTGTTATAGAACGGTAGAGTGCCCATTAAGTCTAAAAATTATAGCATATGTAATGTCCTCAGAGAAATCTTCATCAGTAAAAAATAAATCAATATTATGCACATTTCTGGACTTATGGTTTAACAGTTTAAACAACAAGTACTCCTTCGATAAAGCAAAAGTTGAATGTAAAGGAGTAAATAGAAATAATATATGTTCCAAAGTGCTTTTAATATAAATCACATGACATTTCTTAATTTGATTTTTTTTTTTTTTTAATTTTTTATTGGATTATAGGTTTTGGGGTACATGAGCAGAGCATGCAAGACAGTTGCGTAGGTACACACATGGCAGTGTGCTTTGCTTTTCTTCTCCCCTTCACCCACATTTGGCATTTCTCCCCAGGCTATCCCTCCCCACCTCCCCCTCCCACTGGCCCTCCCCTTTTCCCCCCAATAGACCCCAGTGTTTAGTACTCCCCTTTCTGTGTCCATGTGTTCTCATTTTTCATCACCCACCTATGAGTGAGAATATGCGGTGTTTCATTTTCTGTTCTTGTGTCAGTTTGCTGAGGATGATGTTTTCCAGATTCATCCATGTCCCTACAAATGACACGAACTCATCATTTCTGATTGCTGCATAATATTCCATGGTGTATATGTGCCACATCTTTCCAATCCAGTCTATTATCAATGGGCATTTGGGTTGATTCCAGGTCTTTGCTATTGTAAACAGTGCTGCAATGAACATTCGTGTACATGTGTCCTTATAGTAGAACGATTTATAGTCTTTTGGATATATACCCAGTAATGGGATTGCTGGGTCAAATGGAATTTCTATTTCTAAGGCCTTGAGGAATCGCCACACTGTCTTCCACAATGGTTGAACTAATTTACACTCAATTGCCACCAATTTTAAGTCATCCAAATTCATTTAGGTATTTTAATCATCAGCTCTGTTTCCCTTTCCCCTGAGAGAGGTCTATGCAAACATAAACTTTGACCTGGGACTCAGCTGCCCCATTTGTCAAGTAAGCTATGAAGGATCTTGGAGATAATTAGTCTAACTCCTTTAGAGAGTTAGAATAATTACCAAGAAACTGCAGAAGTCCTTTCCAGCTCCAACATTGTCTAATCTATGGAATGTCAGGGAGATGATATTAATTCTCTGCCTCTGGTCATTCTTCTGGCTAATTTATAACTGTCTCTATTTACTTTTTACTAAAAATGCAACCTGCAACTAGAAGAAACTCCAAAAGAAAGAAGTTTGAAGTTATTTTCTTTTAAGACAATACTTATTACTCTTACCCCAAAAGAACTTGTAACACAGAGCATCAACAAAATTAGAAAGAAAATAAGCATGCCATTTAATCTAATTAATGTCTAGTCTATTCTTAAAGCCAATCCAGGAAGGAAATTCCTGTATTCTCCTGGTAATCTTGAGAAGCTGATTAAATAGTGCCAAATACATTCATTCTTACTTGAAATTGAGTGAACTATGGTTCCTTGAAAATGTTACCTGTCTTTATACCCCTACAATACATCATGCTATGCCATGTCCACAGTGAGTTAGTTCTTTATGCCAAACTTTAGATGTTAATCAATAGTGATACTCAGCATAAGACTCTGGTGACCTGAGAAACTCAGAGCTCTTGCAATAAAATTTGAAAAGCGTTCCTAGTATGTTGTATGTACTGGAAGGGGCTGACCTAGTTCATTTTTATTCTTGTCAACATGTATCTTCTCAAAAGTGTTCTTAGCATATAGGATATGACCAGAACAGATTAAACAATCATTTCAAATTCTAGCACAGGCAGAAAACAATTTTAAGCCATTTATTTTCCAAGGTCTGCTAAGTTTAGGGAATTGGAGTATCAAAGCAATGAGATCACTGTCTAGTTTTCCACCTCTATCTACTGAAATTGAATCTGAACCTTTAGATTTTTTTTTAATTTATGACATAAATTTACATATTCTATAAATTCAATAGTACATTCATATAAATTTAAAATGTAATATAAATTTGTAAATTCTGTATAAAAATACATATATACCTATTCAGTGATACATATACAAATTACATATACTACTGTGCTTATAAATATACATACAGAAAGTTAGAGAACAAGGCTCTCTGACTAGTTTTGCTTTGGGTTTTTTTTGTTTTGAGGAGTCTCGCTCTGTCACCCAGGCCAGAGTGCAGTGGCATGATATCAATTCACTGCAACCTCCGCCTCCTGGGTTCAAGTGATCCTCTTGCCTCAGCCTCCTGAGTAGCTGGGATTACAGGCATGCACCACTACACCTGGCTAATTTTTGTATTATTAGTAGAGATGGTGTTTCACCATATTGGCCAGGCTGGTCTTGAAGTCCTGAGCTCAGGTGATTGACCTGCCTCGGCCTCCCAAAGTGCTGGGATTACAGGAATAAGCCACCACACTTGGCCTAGACAAGTTTTCAAAGTACATGTCTGTTGTTCCAAAATGTTTGTAAAACCTTGGTGGTTTGATATGTCTTCTCCCTTTTTTTGACCTTTAAATATTATAGGAAAATGTACTGATAATAGCATTGATTTCTAGAAGATAGTTGTTAAGTATTAGAATATCCACTTACATAGAATTTTTATTCTACATAACAAATATCTACCAGTCATTGACTCACATCTAGCCTATATAAAACTACTCTGTATTTTAATTGATCTAACATTTAAAAATCAAGAGATATCACTTTTTAAAAATCCAGTTTTCTGATTTCTCTTGGAAAATCAAAAGATCTGGCAACACCAATCCAACATTCCAGTGTGACCACAATCAGTAGGAACTGTGTAACTGCCCCTCCCTTGAAACAGGGCTGTGCTCTTCAGGACATCTCAGCCAAATAGGCCATCTCAATTATTTGTAGCATGTTTGATCCCTATACTCATTTGAGTTACCAACCCCTGATTGGGCCAACCTTTTCATACTATAGAGGTGGACTAACTCAGAAGTTAAATAACTTTCCTAAAGTCATTTAAAGGGAGAACAAGATGGGTAAATACAGTCCTTGCCCTCAAGAGTTCATAGTCTGCATCAGGGAAAGACACATATAAATGATAAAGTACAGAATATGATACCAGAGCCATGTAAAGAATACACAGGAAGTTGCAAGAAGGGATTACATCTTTGTGGAAACATTAAAAATGGCTTCATGAAGGAAGTGTCATTTCACAAAGCAGGACATATCAGGAACCAGTTTGTCAGGTTTCTCAGCAAAACTCTAGCTCTGATACTTGCCAGCTTTCTTACTGAGGCTAAGTTGTTTAAAGTCTGAGCCTCAGTTTTCTCATACATAAAATGGAGAAAAGTTAGAATCACTGAATAAAATGCTCATGAGGATTAAATGAGAAAATAGAGGAAATGGACCTTGCACATAGTAAACAACTAGCAAAATATTCTTATTACTTTTTAATGAAGAAAATAGAGGATCTATAGAAGGAAAAGGAAAAGGAGATTCTACCCAGCAGGATGAACATCTAGCTGGGAAATTACAGGGCAGAGTCAGAGAACAGCAACTACAAAACAGAGGTGAATTATAAATAAAAAATGGCAGCCACATGAGCGGCACACTCTCCAGGTCCTTCTAGCACACAGCTGCTTGAATCACCCCACTGACACATTAAACAGGAGCAAGTCCCCTGCACACAATAGAATCAACATGATTCCATGCAAGCCTTGACCTGTCTCCCACAACTTCCATCCCTTCATCCTGCTCCTTCGTAAAACTATCTGGGCCACTGGGGCTCTATAGAAAAGGGGACATAGCATACATGCAGGACAGAGGCCACTGACTCAAATCAGTTTTGGGGAGGCCCAAAACTGGGGAAATGGGGTAGGGTCGGGGTGGTGTGTCCTCTCCCAGAGACAGTTTGCAAGGCTGCAAAGGGAGCGTAAAAGCCACTGCACCCAACTGACACACCACCTTCTATCTTGATACCTGGATGATTGGAGCCCCCACTCTTCCCAGACACACATGTATAGACACACTTGCACACTTGTGTGCTGCCAATAACTGAAAACCTAATTTATTCCCACCACAGAAACTCTTTCGCGGATTCTTCAATGGTGAATTTGCGATTCCTGGAATGAAGTGCAAAGCTTGATGGTTTCTCTTGCACAACCAGCTCTTCTTTGAACAACAGAATTAGGTAACCCTTACATTCCACTGTTGGGATTCAGAAAATAATACCCTTAAGTGAAGGCCTCAGAAGCAGCCTCAGAAGTGAAGTTCCTCTCTGACCTTCCGCCCTCTTGTCTCCTGCCTCTCATTCTTCCCTAAGGCAAGGGATAGAAATGAAAATCCCTCTTTCCCAAGACTGGACATAGAAACCAGAACATGTTTCCCCTCTAGGCTAGCCACAGAAACTAGATTCCTTCTTCCTCAAGGCACGCCATAGAAATCAGTATCTTTTTTCTCCAAAGCCAATCATGAACCCTAAAAATATTACCCTAATTTCCCCCCATTTTTCTGTGTAAGAAAGAACCGGACATTAAGAAATTACAACCATCATTCCACAAAGGTCCTATCCCATACGTGGGAAGAAGAAATGCTATAACAGAGAGGCCAAGAAGAATCTGAACAGACAGGCCTTGCTAGGTTTCCCCCACTTAGTCTGTTTTTATTAGCTCATACCCTTTTTATCTAATCACATTTTTTTTTAGACGGAGTCTCACTCTGTCACGTACACTGGAGTGCAGTGGCATGATCTTGGCTCACCGCAACCTCCGCCTCCTGGATTCAAGCCATTCTCCTGCCTCAGCCTCCTGAGTAGCTAGGATTACAAATGTGCTCCATCATGTCCAGCTAATTTTTTTATTTTTAGGAGAGACAGGGTTTTACCATGTTGATCAGGCTGGTCTCAAACTCCTGACCTTGTGATCTGCCCGCCTTGGCCTCCCAAAGTGCTGGGATTACAGGCATGAGCCACTGTGCCTGGCTTAATCACATTTTTATGTCTGCTCTTGCTTCATTGAACCTAAACATAGAAATAGACAGTTTTCTCTGCATCTTTGGGTCGTTATTCTGAACGCATCTGTGTCATGTAAAAGTATGACCAAATAAATGTGCTAGACTTTTCTCTTGCTAATCTGTCTTTTGTTATGGAGGTGGTAGCCATGACCTTTATGGTGGGAAGGAAAGGAATCACCCCCTTCTTACCTCCTGTACCACTAAACAAGGATTTCAAGAACACACACAAACACACACACACACACACATACACACACACATTTCTTTCTCATAAACACACTAATAGATCCAACCAACGCAAATGAAACAAACATAGCACCTCACCCAACAGAGACAAAATCTATCAAGAGGGAACTGAAAGTAATCTCACCATAGAACAATTTTTTTCTGAAGTGTTAACAACAGCAAACCCCATAAAAACTACACTATGATTGTACATACTGCAAAACAAATGTTATTTTGAATAATATACTTCCTAAGTGTTAGACTACAACTTCACAATATTTGTTTGGTATGATCACATATCCTTTTACCTTAGTTGATTCACCTTTTTTCACCTGCACCTTGCCATCCATTTTGTTTCACTATTGTTACTAAGCAGAAATTATTTCAAAATAGTCAAATTCGTTGTTCATTTCAGTCAAAAGTCTACTATTGGTTTGTCTACGCCATTTTCTTTATATATATATATTTTTTTTTACTTTTTACTTTTTTGAAAATTTTCTAGTTAACAGTTCAAGATGATGTCTATGCCGCTTTCTTCCAGCAGTTATACAGCACATTTAATGTGTAGATTAAAAAATAATATCACTTATTCAAAATATATTTATTGAAAGACTGGTTTCTATTTCACTAAACAAATAGTCCATGAGTACCTATCATGTGGAAAGCACTGTGGTGACACTAGGGATATGGTAGTGAAGAAGACAGACAACATCACTGAACTAGTTGGGGTAGGGAGACTGCTATGTCTCCCACAAAAACAAATGTAAGTTGTGTATTTCTTTATGTAATAGTACCAGTGGGTCAACAGGTTGGCATGTCAATAGTCCTTCATAGTATAGTCAATCAAGGACATAAGCTGACAGAGGCTCAGCCTTATTTAATATATGGTTTCCAAAGTCACTCTCAGGCTTATCTCCATTCTAGCTAGCAGGAAGAGGAAAAGATCATGGAAGAGGTCACTTCCATGTGAAGGGACATCATGGAAGACTAAACAGCTGAGATCTGAGGTGGCACACATGACTTCCAATCATATTCATTTGGCTAGAAATTCAATTCATTTGTCTAAGCAATTTAATTTTTATTGGTATTAAACTGCAGTGGTGCAAGAAACTTAATTCCTGACAGGACAGCCACACTCAACTGTGGAAACCGGGCAGCCAGTTGCCTCTGCCCACATTCCTATCCTCATGCAGCTTAGACTCTAGTGAAGGAAGTAGTTCATACACAGGTATATTAATATACACAGGTATATTAAAGATGTATTATTAAAAATCTTGATAAACATAACAAAGAAGAAACACAATGAAATATGAGCATGTAAGACAGGAAGAGCTCACCAAGTCAAGGAATTCATTAACACCTTTCTTAAGAAAAATAAGCTAAGCTTTGTATGATACGCATAAGTTAACCAGAGAAAATGAGATAAGTACATTGCAAGCCAAGAAGAGAGCATGGTCAAAGGCCCTGTGGCAGGAAGATGCTGAGAGAGAACAGGGATTAAATGAAAGCTAGTGTGCCTGGAGTTCAAGATACTGATGCAAGCTCAGAGTAAGATGAGACTGGAGGGTGTGAGTAAGGGTAGATCATTCAATGCTTTGTAGATCTTGTTAAGACTTTGAACTTCCCCCAAGATTGGTGACAAGGAGAATTACATGTTCATATCTGTATTTTGAAGTGACTTGCACTGTGGAAAATGGACTGAAATGGGGCAAAAGCAGATGCAGGAAAATGACTTATTAGGTTTCGAAGTTGTCTAGGTAAGAGATAGTAGATCGCACCAGACTAATGGTGGCATAGCCAGACAGAAACAAAAGTGAGAGATATTTAGGAGAAATTGAGAGAGTTACTGATAAATTGAATATAGCAAAATAAAAAATAAAAAGAGAGAGAGAGAGAGAGGAAAGAAGTATCAGAGATGATTTAGGCTTGCCTGCCAGAATAGACAGTTGTGCTATGGGTAGAGACCATTGTTTGGAGAGGTAAATTATGATTTGACTTTTGAACATAGTGAGTTTGAGGTACCTTCAGGACAAGCAGATATATCATGCAGGCAGTTCATTCTAAAAGCCTGGAGGTGGAGGAACAACTTATGCTAGAGATAAAATTTTGAAAGTTATCTGAGTAAGGTGGTATTTGAAGTGTTAGACATGGATAAGATCTCCTAAGGAAAGAGCACAGATTGAGATGGGATATCCTAAAACTGGCTAGGACTAGATGCACCTGTAAACAAGAGAAAGAGAGAAGGAAGCCAAAGACATAGGTGGAAAACTACGTGAGACTTGTATCCAGAAAATTAATAGAACATTTCAAGGAGTAAATGGTCTAAACTACAGATTGCTAGCAATGAGGGTCAAAAAAGCCAGCATAATTGTGGTTTTTTTTGTTTGTTTGCATGTTTGTTTTATTGCTGTTAGTCATACAAGTTCATTTATTTATTTTTATTTTTATTTTTATTTTTTTGAGACAGAGTCTCACTCTGTCACCCAGGCTGGAGTGCAGTGGCGCAATCTCGGCTCACTGCAACCTCCGCCTCCCAGGTTCCAAGCGAGTCTCCTGCCTCAGGCTCCCGAGTAGCTGGAAGTACAGGCACGTGCCACCATGCCTGTCTAATTTTTTGTATTTTTTAGTAGAGACAGGGTTTCACCGTATTAGCCAGGATGGTTTCGATCTCCTGACCTCATGATGTGCCCGCCTCAGCCTCCCAAAGTGCTGGGATTACAGGCGTGAGCCACCGCACCCAGCCACAAGTTCATTTCTAAATGTTACATCAAGTTCCCTTTTGCATCTTGTTGGCTTTATAGCAGTAGTAGTTTTAGTTGGGAAATTCCTTCACTCATCCTTCAATTTATTTAAAGAACGTAACTCAATTTACTTAAAGTACAGGAAAAGAAGGTGGGGGCCAAGAGATAATAAAAAAGTACTACAAGTTCCTCCATGTACACTTGAACATTGGTTCCTGTATGTAAGTTTGCTATAGGAACAAAAAACTCATAAGAAATTGTATTCTTAATGTAGCTCATTGGGAGCGTTTTCAGCATTTTCACTTTTCCTATTCAGTAGTTGTAATTGCTTCTTAAAATCAAATGATTGCATGTTAGAAAAAGTAAAAACTGCTGTGCACATTACAATAATCACCAATTAATGCTAACACAAGTTTTGTGACAGGATAATGTTCTTTACACGGAATGAGATAACAATGACATTAGTTTAAAATCAGTATTTATCAGTAGAGTCAGTCTGATTTCCAGTTATGCCACTGCATTCCAAAAGGAAAAAAGAACAAAGAAACAATTGCTACTAAATGGCTCCAGGTTTCGCTTTTGTTGTTAAGAAAATTTAAAGTAACAATGATAATCATCGTAATTAAAAATTCAGGCTATGTCAACCACCCTCACTTCACTCCTCTTGCTATGTAGGTTGTCAGTTTTAGCAAATGTAACCCTTGGTTCCCAGATTATACCCATCATAGAGAGTAATTAAGACCCGAGACAACATTTCAAGCAGTATTGGGCTCAAATTTTCCATTTGATTTTAATTTCAAATATTATTTATTGAGTATTTACTATGTACCAGACACTCTTCTATGTGGTAACAATATAGCAATGAAAAAAACAGACATAAGTCCTTGTTCTGATGAAGCTTATCTTTTGGTTCATTTTCATTTTGTGAAGCTAACTTTACCAACACCATTTTCTGACTTTGCTCATATGAGATTTGGATATTTGAAAGGAAAAAATAATCTTCAAGGATATTTCCCTTTCCTTTTCCCTTCTTACTCCTGCTGCTAGGAAATATTGAAATCCCTTAGGAATCAAGGAAGAAAATTATTTGTGTGGCCTGGTTCTCTGCATCACTTTTATCCTTCCTCTGTATTTTAAATCAGTAGCCATATCTTTTAATCTCCCACCATGACAAGGTGAATTTCTCTACCTTGCAAAGGGTTTTGATTGTTTTGTTTTGTTTCTGTTTTTAGTGGGAGAAAAAAAGCAGGCTTCATCTCCCCTTCTGTATTCGAAGGTTCCTCAGCCTACATTAGTCTCCAAATTTTCTTCAGTCTTTTCTAAGCTTGTGGTAGCATGTTCTCCAGCAGATGGGACTCCTGACGACCTGGCTTGACATCGCAGCACTCCCGAAGTTAACCATTGACTCCACTGTTAAAAACAAAATAACAGACAGGGTGGCGAGCCACCAAGTCTGAGGACTCTCCCCCAGGATCACAAGCTGTCCTATCCCCTCTTCTTCTACTTCTCGTTGTAACCAATAAAGGGCATGTCTGCCATAATAAAGAATAAATAAATAAATAACAACAACAACAATTCAGAATAAGAAAAATCCCCTCCCACTTTGGAAGTCTTCATGGTATTCTCACCTCCAAACAGCTACTATGGGGTGAAAAGAGAGAACGCAAAAACGAAGAGGAATAGGGGGAACATATTTTCCTCTCTGTCAAGGAAACAACACAACTGTGACATTAAAGGGCAAACACAAATTTTATTAATGTCAAATTGCTTTCCGAAGTTGTATCAAATGATACTTCCACTAACAACATGTGAATGACAATATATTAATTGGCTGTCTCTGCCAACTTGACTGGTTAAAAAAATAGGTATCTTATTTTATTTTGTTTTTTTAATATTATTTCCAATGAGATAGAACTTCTTTATGTTTTCTCACCCTTTGTATTTCTTGTTTTGTGAATTGTGAGTGTATGTCCTCTTGTCTGATTTCTGTTATCACTTCACTTCTCACCCACTGGCAGACACCCAAGGTGCCTCCCCCAACATTCCACTCAACCTGCTCTCCACAATCTCCTTGTTACTAAATCCAATGAACATTCTTCAGTGCTATCTTACTCAGCCTCTCAGCAACTTTGATACAGTTAACCACTTCCTCCTCCTTGAACACTATCTACATTTAGCTTCCATGGCACACTGCCACTCTGGCTTTTCTCTTACCTACCTCTCTCTCTGGCCATTGCTTCACATCTCTAAGGACTTTTCTTTCTCTGTACATTCCTTAAAAGGCAGAGTTCTATCTCAGGGTTCTGTCCCAACTAAGCATTCTCTCTTTTCTTACAGTACTTACTGTCTTTCATCCGCATAACATAGACTACGATTTATTCATGTACTATTCATTTTATTTATTTACTCTTTATTTATGTGCTATTCACTATTACTATTCCTTTCTTCTGAGTTCCCGGCTCATATAACCAAATGCCTTCTGTAAATTTCCATTTTCAATCTTTTAGACACCCACAACTCAACATTTCCAGAATATGATTCATCACTTTACTTTCCAAAGCTGTTCTTACTTTTTTTGCCACCACCCCAGCTACAATCCTGCCAATCACTAGGTTCTGCTAATTCTTTCTTCTAAATATTTTTCAAATGCCTCCTCTGTTAGCCATTCTCACTGGTGTACCCCTTTTGCAAGCCACCATTAGCTTTATCTTTCTTTCTCCGTCATGGAAAAATCTTCTTAAATGGTCTGCGAGCCTCAGATTGAGCCCACTCCAGTTCATTATCATAAGTCTGTGATATTGGCCAAGGCCCAAATCCAATCATGATATTTCCTGCTTAGAGCATTTCAATGGCTTCCTTAAGAAAATGGCTTACAAGAAAAAAACAAACAAGCCCATTCAAAAGTGGGCAAAGGATATGAACAGACACTTTACAAAAGAAGACACACATGAGGCCAACAAACATATGAAAAAATGTTCATCATCACTGGTCATTAGAGAGATGCAAGTCAAAACCACATTGAGATACCATCTCACGCCAGTTAGAATGGCAATCATTAAAAAATCTGGAGACAGATGCTAGAGAGAATGTGGAGAAATAGGAACACTTTCACACTGTTAGTGGGAGTGTAAATTAGTTCAACCATTGTGGAAGACAGTGTGGCAATTCCTCAAGGACCTAGAAATAGAAATTGCATTTGACCCAGCAATCCCATTACTGGGTATACATCCAAAGGATTATAAATCGTTCTACTATAAGGACACATGCACACGAATGTTCATTGCAGCACTGTTTACAATAGCAAAGACCTGGAATCAACCCAAATGCCCATTGATGATAGACTGGACAGGGAAAATGTGGCACATATACACCATGGAATACTATGCAGCCATCAAAGACGATGAGTTCCTGTCCTTTGTAGGAACATGGATGAACCTGGAAACCATTCTCAGCAAACTGACACAAGAACAGAAAATGAAATACTGCATGTTCTCACTCATAGGTGGGTGTTGAACAATGAGAATACATGGACACAGGGAGGGGAGCATCACACACTGGGTCTGTTGGGGAGGAATGGGGAGGGACAGCGTGGAGTGGGGAGTGGGGGGAGATAGCATGGGAGAAATGCTAGATATAGGTGAAGGGGAGGAAGGCAGCAAATCACGCTGCCGCGTGTGTACCTATGCAACAATCTTCCACCCCAAAACCTAAAATGCAATAAAATAAAATAAAATAAATTATGGCAAAATAATTATAAATATAAAATAACTTAAAAAAAAGAAAATCCAAAACTTCTCAGCATAGTTGGCAATGCTTGCATGATCTGATTCTTCCCTTTGCACGCTATGCTTTAGTTACACTGAAATGTCTTAATTTCCCCTAAATATACCATGATGTGTCTCAGTTCTAGGCCTTCATGTACACCGTTCACTATGAGAGACTACCACTCATCTGCCTTTTCATCCTCCATTTCCCTTCTATCTATGTCTGGCTATCATCTACCTATTTTTTACCTTTAAAATTTAAAGGTTATTTCCTTAGGGAAGCATTTCCTGGCTTCCCAAATATGGAGTAGGAGCTTCTCCTATGTGTTCTGATGGTAGCTTCATCACAAAAAGAAATGGGAATTATTCTATTTACTTATCTGCATCTCCCACTAGACTACAAGCTCCACAAGGGCAGGAAATATGTTGTTGTTGCTTTCATTGTTACTATAGTATAAACCTAGCAGGTGTCTAATAAATATTTTATATTAATATTTGTCAATTTTTCAATTCAGGTGTTCATCCTTTCTCATTGAATTACAAAACCTCTTTATAAATTTTTAAAATATTTCCTACCAAAGAAACTATGTTTCTCATGTTTTCCCAACAAAGTATGCTTTTCACTAACTCCTTTGCTTTATATGTGTGGTACTCTCTGTTAGCAACGTACTCACTCACTATGCATCTTTTACTGCCCACTCAAATGGTATTTTCTACATGAGGCTTAGTTAACTTCTTAGGAAATAATTAGCCTATATAATCCCATAGCACCTTGTATATCTGTCAACTTCAAGACCTAGTGTTTTTATCTCCTTAGCAATTACCTTTTTTTCTCCTTTGAGACAGGGTCTCTGTAGCTCAGGCTGGAATGCAGTGGTGCAATCTCGGCTCACAGAAACCTCTGCCTCCTGGGCTCAAGCAGTCCTCTCACCTCAGCCTCCCGAGTAGCTGGGACTACTGGCATGCACCACCATGCCCAACTAAATTTTTGTATTTTTGGTAGAGATGTAGTTTCACCATGTTGACCAGGCTGGCCTCAAACTTTTGGGCTCAAGTGATCTGTCTGCCTCAGGCTTCCCAAAGTGCTGGCATTACAGGTATAAGTCACCACTCCCAGTCATAATTATCTCTTTTTTTCTTTTTCGTGACTTTGTCCTCCATCAGACTAGAAGCTCCTTTAAAGCCAAGAATTTTCTTATTTTTATTCTGTACTTGCTGTATCTATCACCATGCCTGTAACTTAATAGTAAAAATAAAAAGACAAAATATTTTCTGTGCATAATTGCAAATCAAAACTTCAGGAAAGCGCTGTTTGAATATTTACTCCATGAAAACAGTAAACTGGAAAGTCATAGTTGGCAACTAGAGAGAAGTTAAAGAAAGATCTAAGTATGCATACTCTCTGTGTGTTAAGGATTCAAATAAAAGTAAAAAGTATCACATATTAATTAAAGATTATAGTGAATGGGTAATAATTCACATACATTAACTGTAAACCCGTGTTGCAGATTAAGCAAAACAGAATTTTAGCTGTAGCTCTCTAGTAACTTCCATAGCTTACTGCTTTTAACCTCTGCAATTTTGACCAAAGGGGGAAAATAATTAACAAATATTTATCCTTAGTTAGTAAATTGTCTATTGGCAAAAGCTTGAGATTTAAATTGTTCTGCTAATCACCTTTAAAAGCTCTTTCTAATTTTCCTTGTTTAAGATTGTTTTTCCATTTATTTTGGGTTCTTTTTAGAATCACCTCTAGCTTCTTACATTTCTAATTAGACTTTACATTTCAAAACCTGGCACTTCTAATGGACTTTAGAAAATTTTTTATGTAATTCTTAAGGAAAAGATTATACTTTCTTGCACTAGGGATTTTTTTTCTGCTTAGTTAAAGCTAAAGAGCATTGGAACCTCACATTTTAGGATCACACAAGAGAGCTTGACAGAACCAATTACGATCAAGCTTATTCCACTGCCTTATATATCACATGAAAAAAGCCAAAGCCCAGGGACGCTGAGTGTCTCCATCAAGGTCCAACATCAAGTAGCACAACCAGGGTTAGAACCAAATTTCCTGCCTCACATTTTCTGTTAAATAACAAATGTCTTTTCAAAAGTTTGACGGGCCATTTGGCCATGATTCAGTAATTCCAGTAAAAACTGATTCATGATTCAACAAATATATATTAATACCAGGTGCAGTGGCTCATGCCTGTATTCCCAACACTTTGGGAGACCAAGGCAAAAGGATCACTTGAGGTCAGGAGTTCAAGACCAGCCTGTGCAAAATGGCAAACCCTCTTCTCTACAAAAAATACCAGAATATCAACCAGATGTGATAGCACGCACCTGTAGTCCCAGTTACTTGGGAAGCTGAGGCACAAGAATCGCTTGAACCCAGTAGCCAGAGGTTGCAGTGAGCCAAGATCATGTCAGTGCACTCCAGCCTGGGTGAAAGGGTAAAACTGTCAAACACACACACACACACACACACAAAACAAATGTATTTTGCATGTTTACAAATTTGCAGGTATTGTACTAGGCTAGGGTATTAATTCTTTTAAACTTTGCAACTACTCTTTGATGTATGTACAGATGATGCACTGGATAAAACAGAAAGTCCCTGTCCTAATAGTCTGATGGAGGTTCAGATCTATTTCTTCCTATCCTCACTTCATCTCTATCTCCCACTTTTACTAGCCTCTCTCTTTACTAGACACACTCTCTTCTCTCCACAGAGGGAGGAATGGCTAATCTCATTGGTCAAATTCAATCACTCACTGAGCTATGCTATGCTAGCAGCTGAGATTCCCCTTGCCTCCAAAAGCAGGAAAGAGTCTTGTTTTGTCTCTTCTACTGTCTGCCTCACCCATGAGTAAGAAAGGCAGTGCCATCTCCATTTTTGGACACCACTGTGTCAGCAGACTCTATTCTTTCTTTTCCTCCTCCTAACCCAGGTTGCTAAATTGGCCAGACCAGCACCAGGGCCTATATCTTGAATCTAGGCAATGAGAGAGCACAAAGGCCTGTTTTGGCTTCAGGCCTAATCTGTGTCCTCTAACCATTTTCCCCTTACTTTGGAATTATTGGCCACTGCTCTTTATTCTTTGTGTGCATATCTTATTGGTTAGAACTCATTAGGAGAGGAAGTGAATGATGAGCATCCCTCCAAGCCAGCCTAATGAAAAACACAGACATCAAACTAATAACTTGAAAATATTCAACTATGCTTATATACCAAGTATATAGAAGACAAGTTCAGAATGTTACAAGGGCATATATATACCAGAGAACACTTCCCTGAGGTAGTGACATTTAAGCTAAGACCTAAAAGATATTTAGGACCTTAGGTAAGCAAAGGGAAGGTGTATGGGTGGTGGAAAGAGCAGTCCAAGCAGAAGGACCAGCATGTATGAAAGCTCTGAGGCATAGACTAGCATGATATAGACTGGGAACTGAAAAGAGACCAAAGGGCCTGGATCAGAGAGTGGAGGAAGGTACTTTATCATCCACCGTAAAAATATAACACTTAGACCATGTGCAGTGGCTCATCCCTGTAATCCCAACACTTTGTGAAGCAAGGCAGGAGGATCGGTTGAGCCCAGGAGTTTGAGACCATACAGGGCAACATAGGGACATGTTGTTCACCCCCCCGCAAAAAAAAGTGTAAAAAATTAGCAGGCATGGTGGTGTAGCCCTGTAGTCTCAGCTACTCTGGAGTCTGAGGAAGGAGGATCAGTTGAACCTGGGAGATTAAGGCTGCAGTGAGTCTTCATTGTACTACTGCACTACAGCCTGGATGACTGCATGAGTCTGTTTTCACACTGCTATAAAGAAATATCCAAAACTGGGTAACTTCTAAAGGAAAGAGGTTTAATTGACTCACAGTTCCACATGGCTGGGAAGGCCTCAGGAAACTTGAAATCATGGCAGAAGACAAAGGGGAAGCAAAGACCTTCTTCACATGATGGCAAGAGAGAGAAGTGAGAACACAGGGAAAACTACCATTTATAAAACCATCAGATCTCATGAGAATTCACTCACTATCAGGAGAACAGCATGGGAAATTGCCCCCATAATCCATTCACTTCCTTCTCTTGACACATGGGGATTATAGGTCCCTCCCTTGACACATCAGGATTACAATTGGAGATACAATTTGGATGGGGACACAGAGCCAAACCATTTCAGTGACACAGCAAGAATCTGTCTCTGTCTATACACATATACAAACATACATATATGTGTATGCTTGTGTATAGTGTCCGTAAAATACCAATACAGAACAATTTGATTTCCTGATCACAAAGCTAGAATTCATAAAAGATCTTTCTTAGCTCTCTGTTTATCTAGCCCCTTCTTTAAACATGAGAATCAATGTCCAATTTATTTTTTATGTCTCAAGATTTGTTTCTGCCAGCCACTAGTTTTATTTTGTTTTTTTGTTTTAGTTTGGTTTATTTGTTTGTTTGTTTTTTTCCTTCAGCAGGACAAACAGAAATGCCAAAAATAATATACCCTCTTTCTCACTTTTGAACCCTTGAATTCAATATCAATGTGCAATTCTTCTTCTTCTTCTTTTTTCTTTTTTTGGTGGAGTTTCACTCTTGTTGCCCAGGTTGGAGTATGCAATGGTGCGATCTGGGCTCACTGCAACCTCCACCTCCTGGGTTCAATCAATTCTCCTACCTCAGCCTCCCAAGTAGCCAGTATTACAGGCATGTGCCACCACTCCTGGCTAATTCTGTATTTTTAGTAGAGATGGGATTTCACCATGTTGGTCGGGCTGATCTTCAACTCCTGACCTCAGGTGATCCACCCACCTCAGCCTCCCAAAATGCTGGGATTATAGGCTTGAGCCACCTCGCCCAGCCCAATGCGCAATTCTTTTACATAGTAATATGCTCTTCTCAGAGGCCCAGTAACAGCCCAGCAGTCTGTCTGCACTGCCCACTCTTTATCCTTAAAGTGCTTGCTGAATTTCAATTTTGATCAGTAGCTTCTGTTTCTTCAGGAGCCCCATTATCAGTCAGCTTCTGTTTATCTGAAACAATCTGCTTCACTTTTTTTTCTAATTGCTGTAGCAAAAAAACCATTACAGTAGTATTTTAAATTAAGTCACAGCTCAGACATTCACTTGTTTATCTGCACCGTTGGCCCCACACACCATTTCCTTTCTTTTAGAAGTTAAAATTTTCACTCAAGACTCTTTTATTTCATCGTCAGTGTTCTAGATGGTTGAAAACGCTGGGAAATGGAAAAATTGGCTTTTTGGTTTAATTCCCCACAGCAACAAAGCGCAGATTCATAGAATTTATTGCTGAATAGGACCTTGGTGATCAGACCTTCTCCTCTCATCCAAACCCCAATTCCCCTTGCAGCCCCTATATTCTTGCTCTCAGCAAATGATCTATTTTCTTAAAGTGCTATCCCCCTAAAATGTTCTCCCTGATCTACTCTTAACATGCCATTTTTATTTCTATGGTTATTCTTTCTGCCGTCCCATAAATCTCAAGGGAATAGGCACCACTTCACTTTTTTTACTGCTAAAACATCTCTCATTCTAAATGGTATTTATTTGTTTTGCATTAGTTGTTGATAGTAATGATGATGATTATGATGAGAAAGGTTATAACTAATATTTATTAAGCATTTTTATGTGCCCAGTACCACCTATTTCATTCCCAGAGTAACTATATGATAGAAATGCTATTATCATCCTCATTTTACAAATGTGGAGACTATGATTTTCAAAAAGATCTGCCTTTTAGGTGATTTACACTTCCTTTTTTGTATTTTCTGTACTGTTTGGATGGTTTACAATGAACTATATAAAACTTTTAAAATGAAACACAATAGATACCATAGAGCTTTTCTCATTGGAGGGCTGTAGAACCATTAGGGTAGTTTATATCCAATCTCTGATTTTTTCTCCATACAACAACATAATGGTTCATTCCATCCATTAAAAAAGTATTTGAGCTGCATGCAGTAGCTCATGCCTGTAATCCCAGCACATTCGGAGGCTGAGGCAAGTGGATCATTTGAGGTCAGAGTTCAAAACTAGCCTGGCCAACATGGTAAAACCCTGTCTCCACTAAAAACACACAAAAAATTAACCAGGAGTAGTGGTGGGCACCTATAGTCCCAGCTACTTGGAAGGCTGAGGCAGAAGAATCACTTGAACCCTGGAGGCAGAGGTTGCAGTGAGCCGAGATCATACCACTGTACTCCAACCTAGACACATGAGCAAGACTCTGTCTCAAAAAAAATTAATAAAATAAAATAAAAGTCGTTATAAAAAATGTTGAGTGTCTACCATGTGAAGTACTATGAAGGAAACAAGGCAACATAAGGAATTCAGTTAACTGTTTTAAAAATGAATGGTATCTATGCCATCAAGAGTTTGGTGGAATGGGTGTTCACTGTGACAAGAATGCACTAGGACTATAGCTCTGTCTTAAATGTAAAGGTCTCAGATACATAGGAAAAAACAACAGTAGAAAGAAAGAAAGAAGGAAGGGAGGGAGGGAGGGAGGGAAGGAGGGAAAGAGAGAAAAGGGAAAAAAAGAAAAACAAAGAAAGAAAGAGAAAGAAGAACGAAACTAAAGGAAAAGAAAGGTATTTCTCTATCCTGATTCCCATAATTGTATCTAATCCCTTTCCTCTCTTGACTGAGACAATAGCAAAAACTAACACTGGAGTACAAGTGTAACTAGGAGGATGTTTGAGCCCCGGTTTGATGATTTTTTCCATCCCTGGCTTTCCTGACAGTTTCTAAGTCATGAAAGTAAACCTTATCTTATTTCAAATTAAGCAAATCCCTATCTTACTTTCAAACTTGCTTTCATTCACCTGTTTTAGGTTCACTTTCAATCAGAAACTCTGAAAACATATATAGAAGAATATGTAACAGGAGATAAAAAATGGCATCTATCTCAATCTTTCTCTAAATAAACTGCAAATTTTACTTAGCATGACTGCAAGCACAGTGCTGGGCACATTAAAGACACATAATCACTTGTAAAATGACTGATCACTAACCTCTAGACCTTTAATTACCTTAGTTCCAACAGTTTACAATAAATTACCAACCCCCACAAGAGTAGGGTTTCACAAAACTAAAGCAATTCATCTCCGTTAAGATTTTGAGATAAAAAAGAACATTCTTTGAATTTAAGCTCTTTTCAGTACCAAAATAAACTTCAAACTATACATAAAACCTATCAAGAAGGTGCAAACCTCACTATCTTGATTCTTTCATATATATATCTTTATAAAATCTAGATCAATTTAATAGATCAGAACATAAAAGTTTATTCTCTTCTTTCATCAACTATATAAATTCTATGGTGTTCGTTTCCACAGCAAAAACTGTCTCAAAAATCCTTAAAGTTAGAAGTTAATTCAATGCTATCATATGCAAAGGGGGAAAGGTGGCTTCACTCCTTTGGTGTTGATATTCCCTCTCATTTTTCTCCTCAAAACTGGCACTCTCTTCTACTTTAGAACTTTCAATACATAAAGTGAAATTTCCTAAAATGTCAACACCTGACAGTATCTTCCACATTAGGCAAGCTTGTTTTCATCATAAAGACCATAATTACAGGAGAGACTGGTAAAATCTACTTTTGTAAGAAGATGCTTTTAAGAATAAAAGGCACACAATTGATCATTACTATAGCCGTAAGCTTTGGTTTCATTTTTAAGTCCCTACTCTAAATAGGTGCAAGTCTATAAATGACGGTGGCTACAGATTTAACACACTCATTTCTTTTGTTCCTAAAAACTTTACTGAAGTGACCATATCAATTTCTTTATTAAAAAATTTTGAAGAAAAAAATTGCATCACAAAATTATAATTAATTTGGGCAAAATCATTATTCCACTTTGGCAAATAATTAAAAAGCTCCGTATAATGTTCTTCTAGGTTGCATAATTAAGTTAATAAGTAGAGAAATATAAAGTGAAATTTAAAAGGCTCAAGGAAGGGTCTTATCCAAAGAAAGTTTATCCACGCAGTCTAAAAGTATCCTTTTCTCATTCCCTGTGGGTTTAGAAATAAGGTCCGATGGGATTGTAGCAGCGTGGGCCCGAGAGGAGGATGAGAAATAAATACCAAGGCAGGATGTGGGTACCTCATACTTGGCTCCAATTGGCCTCATTAGCTCACAGAGTAAATCTTTCCTGTGGCACCTAGTAACAGGAAGTCCCAAGCAGGCAGTACCTGAAGCCAGAAAGGGAGAAACTTCATAGTTTAAAGTAAGTGATTCATTCAGAGACCTCTCGAGCCAACAAATGTTAGGTCCAAGGAATAAAATATGTTGCTTTGTGGGAAGAGACTGGCAGAGACTAACTATAGTCATGCAGAGTGTCAAAGCCTCTGCATGTAGTTTGGGTGGGAAGCAGAGATGCAAGACTAGTAAGAAACTGGGGTGCCTTGAAATAGAGGCTCAGTTTGCTGACCAGCGAAGACTGTCATTCAAAAGGTATACCAGATGATGTTAGATATGCCTCTCAGAGCTTCACTTTTCCTCATGTGTAAAAAGGGGATAACAAATGTTCCTCTTTCATATGGATTGGTGACAGGACTTACCCATCAAAGGGCAGAGAAAGGCAAATAGCTATTTCTCTATTTGAATATGCGTGGTTATAAAAATAGTTATATAAGTGGGAAACAAGAATTTTAACAGAAAGAATATAAGAGCAATAAATTTTCAATGGCAGTAAGAAGAGATGGGAATCACTGGTAACTAATAAGCAGCAGCAATGGGAATTGAACTCAGGTTCCTATTCACATGATTCAGAAGTCCATTATTATTCATTCCTATTTATCTGTGTCTATGTATCTACCGTGCTTCTGAGTGCTTACTGTGTGTCAGGCACTGTGCTAGGCACTTTACATGAACTATCTCATTTAATCTCATCAATATACCGTGAGTAAGGTACTATAGTCATCCCCATTTTACCAATAAGATAATTAAGCTAATTTAGGACAAACTAAAGTAAGGGAAGGAAAAAGATCAAACTAACAGACTTAGATTCATTAATATCGAATGATATAGGTAGAAAAAGGTTGCATGGAATATCTATTAGTTCCCTGAAAATCAAATTGATCATGACATCAGCTATGATTTGAATCTAGCTCAAGATGGCATCACAATGGGAACATGCCAAGTATCATGGAATGCTGTGTAAGCAAGAGCCGTTCAAAGACAACCAAGTGCCGAGAACTGCCAAAGAATGGACATTAGGCTGCTGACTTGAGAGGGACAGCCAAGCTATTCACAAGACCAGACTAGAAGAGAGGTGCTGTTCTGAGTATCATGCCCCAGGAAGAGTTCTTGTCTTTTGTACAGATAACACAAGGTTAGGGCAGTATAATAATATTGAAAAAAGAAGCAGATTTAAAAGTATTGAGCCTTTATGACATACCAAGCTCTTTACTAGTTTTGCATATATTATCCCAGGTAATCTTCCCAACAATGACATACACTATGATTCCTGTTTTATTAAAGAAGCTAAAGATTAAAGAGAATAATCCCTATTTCAGGGTTATAGAGCTAGAAAATGTCAGAGCCAGGACTCAAACATGAGTCTGCATAACTTCCCTCCCAATGTTGCCACAGGAGTTGATGCTAAAAAACAAAACAAAACAATGAACAGAGAAAAAGCATCTTAGAAGATATAACACTGAATCCAAGAATAGATACTGCAACGCTGTCATGCCAAAGTGATATGAAGGAGACTTGAAATCTGAAGCTCATGCCCAAAGTGCAACAATAATAATAGTGGTAATAGTGATGATAACAGCAGCTGCATAAGTCCCTTCTTGCACTGCTATAAAGGAATAGCTGAGACTGAGTCATTTATAAAGAAAAGAGGTTTAGTTGCCTTATGGTTCCACAGGCTGTGGAGGAAACATAATGCTGGCATCTACTCAGCTTCTGGGGAGGCCTCAGGAAATGCACAAACATGATGGAAGGCAGAAGGGGAGACAGCGCTTCACATTGCCAGAGAAGGAGGAAGAGAGAGAGCTAGGAGGTGCCACACACTTTTAAGCCAGCCAGCTCTTGTGAGAATATTATCACAAAAGCAGCACCAAATGGATGGTGCTAAACCATTCATGAGGGAGCCACTGCCATGATCCAATCACCTCCCACCACGCCCTGCCTCCAACACTGGACATTACAATCAGACATGAAATTCGAGTGAGGACACAGATCCAAACCATACAAGCAGCTAACATATATTGAACACTTTCTAGGTCCCAGACATCATTCAGAGCATTATATACGTTTAACTTATTAACTTTTCAGAACAACTCTATGAGATAGATACTACTATTGTCCCCGTTTGACAGTTGAATAAACATATACAGAGAGGTTAAATACCTCACCCAAGCAGCAGAGCTAGTATAGGAAATTGGAGTTCTAGATATGGTCCATGGAAACTCCCAAAAAGATAATGCTAACTGCACAATTGTAAATTACACCAATGTAGTGGGGAAAAAAATAGAAGTGAACACCTAAACAAGCTGGAATAGCTGTCCAGGGTGATGGATGACATGAGAAAAGTAGACTCCTTTAAGTCCTATTTTGTTTCTGTCCTCCCTGTCAAAGAGAATTATTTTCAGGGTTAAAAGGGTAAAAAACAACCATTGCTAAGAAGTAACTAAAGCCCAAGGTGGTTAAAGAGGTTGTTTAACAAAAAAACAAAACAAAATAAACTAGCACTCCAGTATTTTCAATGGCTTTTGGTCTCCTGGGATGTATTAATTAAATCCAAGAATGTATGCAATTGATGAACCTATATTAATGATCTCTGAGGAATTGTGGAGAATGAATTAAATCCTGGAAGATGGCTACAGATACATTCCTTGTTTTGCTGCTTTTTTAAGAAGGGAAAGAAGGAAGATTCCACAATCAAATACAGGCAAAGAGCCTCCATTCTACTCTTGACCCTTTATAATTCATTCTCCTCACACAAAAAATAGACTCTGAATGGTACAAATCAGACCACAAAACCCGGCTTCGTTCTACAACCCCGATTACACTTAGAAAATAGTTTACCATCTTTGCCATTGCTACTATGGCCTTGCCTGCCTCCCTCTTACACTTTGTTACTTATTATTGTCCCCCATTTTTAACTATGCTCCGGTTACATTGATCTTTTTTCTGTTCCTTGAACACTACAAGATTGTTCCTACCCTAGGGACTTTGAATTGCTGTCATCTTTGTCTGGATATTTGCCTACATGTTTGCAAACTAAATCCCTATTAATCAGATCTCAGCTAAAATGCCATTATTTAATCTCTGACTTATCTAGTGTTTCTGACCATCTAGTGTTACTGCTTTTCCCCAACCCCAGGCACTTTCTCTTCCATTTCTTCATGTTATTGTTTTCAGAGCATTCACCATCATCTGAAATTTTCATACTTGTGTGTTTATTGTCTCATTCCCTCACTGGCACATAAGCTTTATGTGAGCAAAGATCTTGACAGTCTTGTTCACTAATTTAACCCTAGTGCTTAGGATAGTTCCTGATACATAGCAGGAACCAAATAACTTTGTTGAATAAATGATTAAATATTTGATTCATGATCAAGATTCTAGAATACTTTATTAAAAGAATTGTTCATGAGTACCTACAAATGTAAGTGATCGTTAACACAAACTAGCTTCATTTCCTTCAATGATATGGCCAATAGTATTGAAAATCAAAGATATGCAGTGTGCACACACATGCAGGCATTTGACATTTTCTATGACAGCAATTCATTCAAGATGGAGAGACATTGACTGGAAACCATTTAAATTGATTTTTTAAGTGATTAAATGACCATAGCTAGAGTGTTTTGATGCTAGATGCCCTTCTATAGTAGGAGTCTGTATATAATTTGGATTATGCACACCTTTAAGAATACGATGAAAAAAAGAATATGATGAAAGCTATGGAGATTTTTTCCAGAAAAAATATATATGTATATATTTTGCAGAAAATTCATCAAGCTTCTATAGTATCTGAGATTCTATTCATGCATGTCATGTTAAGATCCATTGTGCTAAAATATTTCCAATGGAAAATGTTATGGTTGCTTTATGTTCAATAATTTTGCCAATTCACTAGATAAAGGAAGAGAAGACTGACTTGTCGTGTTTGGAGATGGCAGAAAATGAGAGAGATATAAGATATATTAGAAATCATAACTAAAGTTTAAAAAGAGCATGAGGAGCTGTTTGTAATGAATAGTACCTAATAGGAGATTTCAATTAGGGTTTCAGTCAATAGTAAGTTTGACTTAAGATAACATTGTGATGATGTCACCACAGGCAGCTAATTTGATGTTAGGTTTTAAGCACAAAACAAAGCATGTGATAGCACTTTTTGCAGTGACTGCAGCATACTGTGAGTATATACAGTAATCTGGGTGCTACCCTTTCAGAAGTGTATGGGTAAATATATTCAGAAGCACTTCACAGGGATAGTATAGAAACATGAAATCAAGTCTTACAGCAACCATTGGTTGAAATGGAAATATTGAGCTGAGAGTAAAAAAGATTCACAAGGAGAAGAAACCTTGTCAAACGTTAGCTGTTTCTAAACATTTGAAAGGCCCTAAAGTCAAAAACAAATTGATTTATTCTACCTGGTTATAAATCACAAATCTAGGATCAAAGGTTATAAAAACACATTTTACTTTAATATCAAGAAACACCTTCTAAATAATAAAAGCAGTCCAAAGATGCAATAGGCTGCCTTAAGCACTAGAGAGTGTCTACCTTCTCACTAACTCTGGTAAGGCCGAGGCTCCATAATCAACTGGCAGTGATGCTCTATTAGGAGACTCGAGCATCAGACAGGAGGCTGGACACTAGGTAACTGTGAAAGGTCCTTACTACACCAAAACCAAGAGTCTCTGAATCTAGGAACCAAACAAATTAGATAATTGTAAAGAAAAGTGCTCTAAAGTCATCTATGTGAACTCCACATTCATTTAGGAGCCACTAATACTCTCTCAAGTCACTCAAATTTAGTATATTATGGAAACAAATTATCTTTAAGCCTATTCATGATTTTAGCTTCTTAAAATTTTTTATCCAAACACAGTATATTGGAAATGACCTTTTTACTTAAACATACAAATGTTCAGATATCTTCATATCACAAAGGAAAGAATTACATATGGTAACACTGGAAACAAAATTAATCAAAAATGTCTAGTTTTTTTCCATAAGGCACGGCTGCTGACAATTTGATAGGTTTGAAGAGAGGGAGAGTACCAAGATGAATTCAATCCTACCACAGCTGCAACAATTTTTGGCATGTAAAGTTCTGATTTTAAGTTGTAAAAATACCTCATTTCTATGACAAGATCAACTAAATATGTCACCCAGCAACAGCAAGCAGATCCACTCAGTTGTGGACATTGCAGTGGTCTGGTACATTTACTATTTAGAGGATAGAATTTGTATAAAATTGCTTTCGAAATGTCATCCATTTAATAAACAAGAATGTCAAGACATGCAGAATGCTCACCATTGCTGTAAACAGAGTGAATCTTGAACGGGAAAGAAGGAAGAAAGGAAAGACTAGATAGGATGCAAATAGAATAAAATAAGGAAGGAAGGAGAGTGTAAGATGATTATCTACTAGTTCTATGCTGGGTGACTTCACATATATTATTAACTATTCCCCACAAGTGAAGCAGAAATAATTGTTCTCATTTTTAGAGACAAATTAACATGATTAAAGTAATGAAGTAACTCATCCAAGGTCCACAGTTAAGAAATAGTTAAACATGGATCATCTCTCTGACTCCAAAGGCCATCATCTTTCCACTAACAGAACACTGCCCCTAAAATAAGTGTGGAATAGGAATAGTTAGAAGGCCTGATATTTAGTACTCTTCACTGACTTCCAAACATCTTCAGCATACAAAGCCCTTGTCCCTCCTTACTTCTCCAGATTCACCTTTCATTACCCCCCACCTCAAACTCTACTGGTCGGCCAGACTGAATACTTTGTAGGTTCCCAAAATGCACCAGGCTGTCTCAGACTCTTTGTTTTCTGAATTACTCTCTGATTTCTTTCTTCACGAGCTACAATTTTTTTCAGATTAACTTAAGCTCAACTAACCTCTTCAGAAAGTCTTCTCTTCCACCTCAGATAGGTAGCTGCCTTGCCTCTGCTATTCCTGACTAACTTGAGTTTATTTTGATCACATCCTCTATCAGACTGTCTTGTTTGCTCATCTCTCTCTCCCCCATTTGACAGCAACTTCTCCAAAACAAGAACTGGGACTCATTTTTTTTTTTTAAGAGACAGGGTTTCACCATGTTGGCCAGGCCGCTCTCAAACTTCTGACCTCAGGTGATCCACTCACCTCGGCCTCCCAAAGTGCTGGGATTACAGGCATGAGCCACCATGCCCGGCCAGGACTGATTTTCACATTACATCTCTAACATCTAGAATAGTTGTTAGACTGTAGCAAGCATTTATAAATGCAGAAACAGTAAATGAATGAACAAACAGCAAAAACAATAATAACAAAACGAACAAACAAGGTCGATAGGTCCAATGTAGTAACAGGTAGACAGATTGCATGTGATCCTAAGTAAAGCTCAGAGAGAAACAGTTTCACAATAAATCAGGGAAAACTCTGGTCAACCACGACACCACATTTTCCCTTTGTTAAAAGAAGAGCCACATTTTTCAACTAGACTTGGGTCTCTTCCAAGTTGTCCTTCTCCCTTACTACCAAAGTTGGTACACTAAATAAGAAGTCATCCACTCCCCGAAATGTCAGCATCTACATCTAGGTTCTGAGCAATTTAGAAGCAGAGATACTGACAGCTGCAGCCTTGGTCCATCTCTCCACTGAGAGAGACAGATGTAACTTTTTGTTTACACTCCAGAAATGAGCAGATGTTTGCTTGCTTTCCCTGATGTATATGCCCTCTGCTCCATGGCAGCCATTGAATTGCCTTGTCTTGCTTCCAACTGTTTTCCTAGCTTCCTTTTCCTCTTGATCCAGAGACAAAAACAGGAAGAAACAAAGAAATAAACCACATATATCATTTTTCAATTTTCTTGTGTAAAACCCTGTGACTGCTTCATTTCAATCAGAGGGAAATTAGTTCTTTGCCCTTTGAAGTGAGCTGAATCACTCATAATTTGAAAACAATGCAACTGTGGAGAGACAGAGTAGTGCCTACAAAGGAATGCATGTAAGATGACCCGGGTTCTTTCTAGTCCTAGCTGTACCACCACCCAACTATGTGACCCTGGACAAGCTGCTTAACCTCCCCAGGCTTTGGTTTCCTCAACTGTAAAATTAGGAGATTGGGCTATATGATCCTTAAAGTCTCTTTCACTCTTAAATTATGTTTTGGACACACAAGCATGGACATAAAGTGGTTTCACCATACTACAGAACCCTACAATTTAAAGAATTACTGATTTACTCTAGGTCCAAATCTATAACTCTATTCTCACTCTTCCATCCCTATGTCTTTCTGGTTGAAGCCATGTTTGAAATATGTGATTCAAATTCAAATATAATATTCTCAGTGTGCTAAAAGGGCATGGCTAGAGCTTGTAGCTTTGCTACTCTGGTCTAACTGCCCCAGACTGGCATCTGACATCTGAAGACCTCATTTCCTCTGGACATGCCATTGTGATGATCATATAGGACAGTCTACATTCAATACCCACCCGACCCCATGCTAACTTTCTAATTTATCTGACTGGGTTTTTGTTGTCAACATTAGGAGATTGTGCATTGTGCATCTCTAACATCTACAATAGTTAATAGCTAATTTTCCCTAGAGTAGGAAATTGGAACTAAGGGTATTTGTAAGATGTGAAATTCAGTCTAAAAGAACTGATAAATTAAAGTTACAGGAGGCAATGAGTTACAAGTGAAAGATACATAGTTACCAGGGATATCATGGAGAACTGTGAACCAGAAACTAGGCAGGCATGGAAATTAAAACCTGGAAAATATATATACCAATGGTTAAGGAAAGAAAAGAGTCAAAGTCTGAACAAGCAGAAAAGAAACTGAAGTGGTCATATTCCAAATAACAAGATGGATGGCTGGGAAAGCCCTTGGCTACTGATTAGGACCCAAGAGATCTCCCAGAATCAAAAGCATAGGACAGTGTGAACAGGAAAATGGATGTGAATTTTTGACTATCAAATAAATCTTGATTCTGATCCAAGAAAACACTTGCTGCTAGGAAAATAATCATTTGAGAGCACACATGGCCAAGTAGAGGAGTGAAGCCATCTGACTAATCTGAGGAGTTAAAAGTTACTGTCAGTTTGGTTGAGCATAGTGGCTCATACCTGTAATTTCAGCAGTTTGGGAGGCCAAGGCAGGGTGCTCACTTGAAGCCAGGAGTTTGAGACCAGCTTGGCCAACATAGTGAAATCCTGCCTCTACAAAAAATACAAATCTTAGCCAATCGTGGTGGCGCATACCTGTAGTCCCTTGGGAGGCTGAGGCACAAGAATCACTTGAGCCCAGATGGCAGAGGTTGCAGTGAGCCAAGATCACACCACTACCCTCCAACGTGGGCAACAGAATGATACTCTGTACCCCCACAAAAAAGAAGTTACTGACAGTTACAGGCAGAAACCAGCTATCCACCTGGCTCATCAAAGGGTATGACACCATGGTGTCAGAAGCCAGTCTCACAATACATGGAGCATTTTTTTTTAAGAAAAAGGACAATATGACCACCTTTCCTGTCTAACCTTCAAAGGGCGATCCTATCAACGAACAGAAAAGTACATACATGGGTCTTTAAAGCCCTATGATGGTCAGATTCCCTTCACAGCCTCCTTACTTTTTATGGACAAAATTGCCCTATTCATAGCTTACTGAAGATAAATGAACCTGAGTGGACATCAATGAAGAGCTGTCCAGGCAAGACAGCACTGATCCTAAGAGACAGCGGCAACTCCCAGTTCAGGAATGGTGGTCACTTGGCAAATCTGCACTGGCTTCCTGCTTTCAGGTTTCTGTCATGCACTGTTACCTAATCTCAACCCTCTTTCCCAATAAGCCTGCAAATCCTTCTCAACACAAAGCTCTGGACATCCCCTACTAATTAGTAGATGAATATTAGCAAATGAGATTTAAGTATATTTTCCATCTATGTTGCAATTCGTTGTTAGAATAACTACAGCCCCAGACATCTCCAGGCCTCAGTGAACTTTTTCTGTGTTGATTTTACAACCTCAATCCTCAATGCCTCTCTATAGTCCAAAAATACCACCTGGAGCCCTAGGTTAAGGACAAAATCATTTTACTCCTGTAAGCCTGCTACACAGATTCATAGTGATTGACACAGCCTACCCAACTATGCCTCTGCCTTGCATTTTATGGTTAACCCCTCATGACCCGTAACGATGACCTTAAGGTAATGTAACACTCAGCTAGCACCACTGCCCTGCTGACCCAGTCACAGCAGATATAATCTTAGGTTTTAATTCTGCAGGACCATTCCACACACCATTTATAATATTTTTCATCTTTCTAAAGTGATCCAATTTCCTGCAAAAAACATTCTTGAGAAAGTTATTATCTTCTTGGTAATTCTTCAGGTAAAATAGTTCCAGAGGCTAGTTGCAATGGCACATTTCCAATTGAATGTATAAATCAGAAGGTTTGCTTTACTTAAAAAGATTTCCTCCTATCAAAGAGAATTCTTCCTTTGAAGGTGAAGATTTGCTCTGGTCTTCTGGCCTGATTTACAAGCAATGTAAACAGAATGGAATATACTCCCTTTCTCATTTGAGGATTCTAGTACAAATGAAAACAGCTTGTTAAATAAAGCAGTGATAGGGCCATTTTGCATGGTTGTGCTGAAGAAATCCATTAGTGATAAAATAGCTTTATGTTTTCTAATAAGTTTAAGGCACAGAAAGTCTCCATTTACCCTACCTTTAATTTAGATGAAGTTTGATAATTCCTGTCAGTTTAAAACTAAACATCATACATGATGCCTTTCTGGGGACCTGTCTACTTTTGGTTTAGTTTTAAATTGACAAGTATTTTCATGCTTGTTTTATATATATAGAAGAACGAAGATTAGGAATTTTAATATTTGAAAGCCAGTTCTAAAGGGAAGTTATCTTATTAAGAAATATTTGTATTTATAAATGTAGGCAGTTTAATTTGTGGGGAAATGTCTTTTGTTTCAAAGAATCAGAATTAGTTTCATTTTGTTGCTTTGCTTTTAAACTAAACCTTACTATTCACAAATAGATCCTGAGTGCTACAAAACTCCCTTTAAAAGTTAATGGTCCTTAAAAATTTAATGCAGTAGCCTATGCTAAGTATGATTCAGATATTTTCTAAACAATTTTAGCAAACATTAACCAAAGCCCATTCAATTATATGAGAACCACTGAGAGCTTTGAGATGCTTTTTTAAAATTTCTGGAGTGATTGTAACAACTATCTTAAAACTAATGTCATCTCATAATTAGGAACTTGCATATTTTAAAAAGAGGAATGGAAAATATTTAAAAGACTAATAATTATTTCACATACAAATATTTGGAATACATCAGCTACATTGCTGAATTTCAATACTGAAATAATTAAATTTAATGGTAACACAGCTTAGAGTCTTCAAAGTTTAATGCCAGAATTCAACTTTCTATTTTAGAAATAAAATAGAGCTATGATTTTTCAGATTCATATGTCTAGTAGTCTCAGCTATTCAAAGCAACCTAGAGCCCCCAAATCAAATAAGAGAAATCATGAAAATAGCCAAAAGTTAATTAAAGGTGCAGAGTTTATATGTCTTGTGTTTATGGTATTTCACTGACCAGAGAAAATGAGCCAAATTTCACACAAACTACCTCAACCCTCTCTCCTAGAAAGAGGGAATATCCAATGGATTAGCCTGGATAGCTAAGTCCAGACCCATTAGCAACAAAGCTGAGAAGAATAGGAAGAAACAGAAAGCAATCAGAGAAAGACAATGAAAGAAAGAGAAGCAGGGGAAAAGGGAATCAATGCTATAAAATACAAGAAGGGTAGCCAGCAGATCTGCTGAAGTCAGTGATCAGAGACAGCAGAGCACAAGGAAGGAAACCAGAAGCATCTACCAGTTACTGGTCTGGGAGCTTACAGTCAAAGAAGAAACTAAATCCTCCCTAACAATGGAGAGAATCACTGAGTTGGAGAGCCAGAAATTACAAAAAAAAAAAAAAAAAAAAAAAAGACGCAATTAATCTGAAGTTAGTCACTTTAGGTTCATACAACATTCCAAACCCTAATAGTTTCCAAAGGTTTGCAATAACAGTAAAACAACTGACATTTATAAAAACCCTGAATCAATCACATTCAAGAAAACCCTTTATAAAGGCAATGAAGCTTAAAGTATATTTTAATATAATTTCTACCATAAACAATCTTTTTTATTATGCTTGGGGGATAAAGCTTCTGTTCTCTGAAAAAAAAATCACAAATTCAAGACATGTAATACCCACATCATGTAAGACAACTAAAAAAAAAACTTTCTATATAGAAAATTCCAAAATTGTTTTAAATACTCTTCTAAGTAATGCGAATGAATGAATATGGATGGCACTTGGGGGAATTATTGACTGACACATTAGAGACAGTACACCACAGTAGTTAAGCCAGACAGTCTATGGCCAAATTCTGGTTCTACCACTTACTGATTTCTTCTTTGGTGACCTCATACTAAGTAACAGCTTGGGTACATTTCTTCATTGTTCTGTATCTCAGTTTCCTTATCTGTAAAATGTAGATAACAAATGTTGCCTATCTCATAGAGCAGCTGAAGAAATAAAATGAGATAAGGCAGATAAAAGATTAGCACAATGCCCAGGATATAGTAAACACTCAATAAATGTTAGCAATTATTATCATTACACATTACTTAGACATGTCAAATAATCTGCCCACCTTTATCCTCTCCTGATCCTAATCCCTGCCACACACCGTCATCATACAAATTTTCTAAAAATTGACCTGCTAAAAAAAAAGTTTGATGATTTCCTGTTGTGTAATAGCCAAGTCTACATTTCATGTCCTGTAATTTAAGGTAAAGTCCTGTGACAATCTGGTTCTTTTCTCCCATAATTACTATTAATTATGTGTTAGTATCATCATCCCCATTTTACATACAAAGAAACTGAGGCCCATTCTGCTAGAAATATATATATATATTTCATGTGGAACACTTCTACAGATTTACTTCTGGCTCAACAACTTGTAATAAACCTTGAGGTTAAAGGTTGACAGTAACTATTCTGGTCCCCAGAATAATACCCCTTCCTCTCGGTTCACCATAACTTCAGGCCATGAAGATGAATCTGAAGAAAAGGCCTAAAGAGTCCAATGAGTATGTTTTCCAATATGTCTATATTCTCAGTAGGAGATAGGGAAGAATTTTCAAATCCTTCATGATCAACTTCATGTTTCTAAATAATAACATAAAGAAGGATGAGAATGATTTGAAGCAAAAAAAATGCATAAAGAAGAGAGGAAATTGAAGGGTAGAACATATAGAAAAAAAAAACAGGAAAAGGAGGAAGGAGGAAAGGATAGACAAAGATGCTTCAATCACTGTTTTGTTGTTGTTTTGAAACAGAATCTGGCTCTGTCACCGAGGCTGAAGTACATTGGCATGATCTCAGCTCACTTCAGCCTTAAACTCCTGGGCTCAATTGATCATCCTACCTCAGCCTCCTGAGTAGTGGGGACTACAGGCATGTGCCCCCTATGCCAGGCTAATTTATATATATATATTTTTAGAGACAGAGTTTAAGCATGTTGCCCCAGCTGGCCAGTCTGCCAGTCTCGGCCTCCCAAAGTACTGGGATTACAGGCGTGAGCCGTGGCACCCAGCCAATCACTGTTGGTATACATTATCTTTTGTTTTCTGAGAAGAAATAAGCAAAATGGCTACAAAATATGCACTCATAACAACATCTTTCACAAGAGGGCACTAGTACATAGGATGATGACATGAATATGAGTGAATGTACCTACAGCAAAATAAGAGGGTAACCCTCTGTTTGCCACTTGCTATGAAGCCATTCTCTTTATGCATTTCACATCCTCTACACCCCAGAATATGCTCTGTGGCATTTGGAGAGTAAAAAGCTTTGTCTGTCATTACATCAACATGAACACAAGGCCTTTTTAGCTCCAAATAGAAAATGAAACAAACAACAAACACACATAAATACTGCAATGCCCAAGAGAGCCAGGCACTGTAAACTATCTTACAAATTTCTTTCCTATATTTCTATTTTTATATTAGGCAAGAGTTTCACTGTCATCCAACGAAATCTAAAAAAAATGTATTCATTGCTAGATCTATTTGAGGTCCTTTCTTAGCATTATAACACAACTCAATTCAGTCATCTTGTAAAAAAATAATAATAATAACAGTGGTTGTTTTCTTAACTCTTCATATTCCCCAGACAGGAAGGCCACTTGGAGAAGTCATCAATAAGGTTAGAATGAGATTCTAAGTTGGAATTCAACATTGATGAGAAGGTGGTAGTGTTTAAACAAGCCAGTGTCATCACACCAGTAGCTTTCTGACAAATTGTTTTAAAAGAATATTTTTTTTAATGGAAAGAAAGGAGAGGCTACAGTAGGAAATTTATATAATTGAAGCACAATAACATTCTACAAAATTCTCCCCACATGTGTATTGCCTGATTGCAGAACTCTAGTCAGCGATGTGTATCCAGGAATTTACCAAGTAAAGCAAAGGGTGCTGTTTGTCTCATCTAATAAACAACAGTGAATATTGCAATTAACTGTTTGCAGAGTGCTTTCTTGTGCACTATTTAATTTGATCTGCATGAGAACCTTTAAGAAAGAAATTATTAATTTCTCCATTTTATGGAAGAGAAAATGAGAGGTCAGAGAAAATAACTGACCCGAGTCACACTACTAATAGGTGACGACCCAGGGACTGACTGAAAGCCACGGCTTCTTGCTCTAAAAGTTCACGCTTGTTACTCTTTGCTGCTTCTTGTCAAAATTAATGCATTGCTATGAAGCTGACAAAAGACATCTATTTTACTTATGTTTGTGTTTCACAGAAACTGACATATTTATATACAACTACATATAGTTGTATATAAATAGATTTACTTATGAAACTTATAAATTATTTGTAGATTTACAAATAAATTAGAATTGTGTTCATTCTAAGACATAGCAGGCTGTACTTTAATTGTGTATTATATCTACTTTGACAACAATTACAAGGAATTTTGTTTATTTTTCATCAATATAAAAGTATTCAGAATCAAATATCAGAAAGAATAATTGATTTATTAAAGGCTTTAATTACATAGAGGGCTACAGCTCTTTTAACACAGGTTAGGTTTTTAACTTTAAATAAGTTTTCTTTGCAGTTTATAGAAGTCATACATGGTTGTTCTAGAAAATTTGGAGTACACAGAAATTCAGTGCTTTTTAATTTTTTTTAATTTTTATGGATACATAGTAGTTGTATATTTATGGGGTTCATGAGATGTTTTGATGCAGACATGCAGTATGAAATAATCACATCATAGAGAATTAAGTATCCATCCCCTCAAGCATTTATCCTTTGAGTTACAAACAATCCAATTACACTCTTTATTTTAAAATGTACAATTAAGTCATTATTGACTAGGGTCACCCTATTGTTCTATCAAACAGTAGGTCTTATTTCTTCTTTCTATTTTTTGTGAGCCACTGCATCTGGCCCTGAAAGACGTTTTATTAAGGCTTTGATCTTGTTACTTATTAATCTGTTCCAGTTTTGGGTTTCCTTATGGTCCAATCCTGGTAGGTTGTATGTGTCTAAGAATTTATCCACTTCTAGATTTTCCCATTTATTGACATACAGTAGCCACTAATGATCATTAGTGGCAGTATCAGTTGTAATGTCTCTTTTTTCATTTCTGATTTTGTTTCTTTGTATCTTGTCTCTTTTTCTAAGTCTGGCTTAATGTTTGTCAATTTTGTTTACCTTTTTAAAAAACCAACACTTTGTTTCATTGATCTTTTATATCATATTTTTCATTTCAATTTCATTTATTTCTGTTCCAATGTTTATTTCTTTTCCTCTACTAATTTTGAATTTGGTTTGGTCTTGCTTTTTTACCTCTTTAAGATGCATCCTTAGATTGTTCATTTGAAGTTTTCTTCTTTTTTGATGCAGGCACTTATAGTTAAAATTCCATGTTAGTACTGCTTTTTCTGTATCCCATAGGTTGTGGTATGTTGTGTTTTCCTTATAATTTGTCTCACAAAATTTTTCAGTTTCCTTCTTCATTCTTCATTGGTCCACTGGTCATTCAGGAGCATATTGTTTAATTTCTATTACTCTAGTTTCAAAAATCCCTCTTGTTATTAATTTCTGGTTTTATTCCATTGTGGGCAGAGAAGATGCCTGATATTATTTCAATTTTTTGAATACTTTAAGACTTGTTTTGTGATCTAATATATGGTCTATCCTTGATAATGACCTATGTGCTGAGGAAAAGAATGTGTATTTTGCAGCCATTGGATGAAATGTTCTGTAAATATCTACTAGATCCATTTGGTCTACTGTACAGATTAAGTCTAAAGTTTCTGGAAGGTGTGTCAAATGCTGAAGGTGGGGTGTTGAAGTCTCCAGCTAGTATTGTATTGGGACCTATCTCGCTATATAACACTAATAATGTTTGCTTTATATAGCTTGGTGTTCCATTGTTGGATGCATATATATTTAAAATAATTATATCCTCTTGTTGAATTGACACCTTTACTCTTGTATGTGACATTCTTTGTATCTTCTCATAGTTTTGGTCTCGAAATCTATTTTGTCTGATATAAGTATAACAATTCCTGCTCTTTTTAAATTTCCATTGGCATGAAATATCTTTATCCATTCCTTTTTTCAGTTTATGTGTATGTTTATAGGTGAAGTGTATTTCTTGTAGGCAAGAGGCCATTGGGTCTTGTTTTTTCCATCCATTTGGCCACTGTATGTCTTTTGATTGGTCAGGCTAGCTCATTTCCACTCAATGTTATTATTGATAAGGACTTACTCCTGCCATTTTATTATTTGTCTTCTGGTAAAACAACCAGAAGTTGTTCTGTCTTCCTTCTTTCCTATTTTCCGTTCAGTGAAGGTGATTTTCTTTCATGATATTCTCTAATTTTTTTGCTTTTCATTTTTTTGTGTACCCGTTGTACATTTTTCAATTTAAGGTTACCATGAGGCTTGCAAATACTACCTTATAACCAGTTACTTTAAACTAATGACAAGTTAAGACTGATTTCATAAACAACTATGCAAAAGGAAAAGTAATAAAAATTCTACGCTTTAACTTTTGCCCCCCACTTTTTAAGTTTTGTTGTTCCTATGTATTAGTGTGCAGTCTATTTCTTTAAAAATTGTTACAGTTATTTTTGACTGGTTCATTGTCGATTCTTCCTACTTAAGAGTAGTTTACACATCACAATTACAATGTTATACTATTCTGTGTCACTGTCTGCTTACTATTACTAATGAGTTATGTACCTTCAGATGACTTCATCTTGCTCATTAACATCCTTTTCCTTCAGATTGAAGTATTCCCTTTGGCATTTCTTGTAGAACTGGTCTGATGTTGATGAAATTTCTCAGCTTTTATTTGTATGGAAAAGTCTTTATTTCTTCTTCATGCTTAAGGGATATTTTTGCCAGATATACTATTCCAGGGTAAAAGTTTTTTTTCTTTCCTTCAGCACTTTAAATACGTCATGCCACTGTCTCCTGGCCTGCAAGGTATTCACGGAAAAATCTGCTACCAGATGTATATGAGTTCCATTGTATGTTATTTGTTTCTTTTCTCTTGCTGCTTTTAGGATCCTTTCTTTGTCTTTGACCTTTGCAAATTTATTAAATGCCTTGAGTTAGTCTTCTTTGGGTTAAATCTGCTTGGTGTTCTATATCCTTCTTGTACTTGGATATTGATATTATTCTCTAGGTTTGGGAAGCTCTCTGTTACTATCCCTTTGAATAAACTTTCTACCCCATCTCTTTATCTACCCCCTGTTTAAGGACAATAATTCTTAGGTTTGCTATTTTGCGGCTATTTTCTAGGTCCTGTGGGCATGGTTCCTTGCTTTTTATTCTTTATCTCCTCTGACTGTGTATTTTCAAATTGCCTTCCTTCAAGGTCACTAATTACTTCTGTTTGGTCAATTCATTTTATTTTATTTTTTAGGTGGAGTCTCACTCTTTAGCCCAGGCTGGAGTACAATGGCATGACCTCGGCTCACCGCAAGCTCCACCTCTTAGCTTCAAGCAATACTCCCACCTCAGCCTCCTGAGTAGCTAAGATTATAGTCACCCACCATCATGCCTGGCTAATTTTTGTATTTCTGTAGAGATGGGGTTTTACCATGTTAGCCAGGCTGGTCTTAAACTCCTGACCTCAGGGGTTCAAGACCTCCATAATCCTCAGTCTCCCAAAGTGCTGGGATTACAGGCATGAACCACAATGCCTGGCCTCCATTCTGCTATTAAAGGACTCTTATGCATTCTTCAGTGTGGCAATTTTGTTTTTCTGCTCCAGAGTTTCTGCTCGATCCTTTTTAACTATTTCAATATCTTTGTTAAATTTATCTGATAGGATTCTGAATTCCTTCTCTGTATTATCTTGAATTTCTTTGAGTTTCTTCAAAACAGCTATTTTGAATTCTATGTCTGTAAGGTCACATATCTCTGTTTCTCCAGGATTGGCCCCAGGTACCTTATTTAGTTTGTTTGGTGAGGTCATGTTTTTCTGGATGGTGTTGATGCTGGTAGATGTTATTCAGTGTCTGGGCATTGAAGAGTTAGGTATTTATTGTAGTCTTCACTATCTGGGCTTATTTGTAGCCGTCCTTCCTGGAAAAACTTTCCAGATATTTGAAAGGACTTGGATATTGTGATCTAAGCTGTATTTGCTTTAGGAGGCATCCCTAGCCAAGTAGCACTATGGTTCTTGCAGGACCTAGAAAATTTCTCCAGGGCAGGGCCAGAAATGCCATCCAAGAGTCAGGTCCTGGAATCAGGCACCACAAGAGCCTGCTTGGTGCTGTACCCTGCTGCTAGGGTGCAAGACAAAGTACCATTTACTTTCTCCTCTGCTTTTCTCAAGCCAAAACAGTTTTTCCCCAGCTGGTAATGTGCTGAGTCTCACCTGAAGCCAGCAAGTCTCAGAGGCTCACCCAAAGACCTTGACTTAGTATCTGAATATCACTGCTGGTTATTCAGGGCCCAGTGGATATTTAGTTAACCGGTAATGAATGTTGTCAGGACTGGGTCCTTTCCTACCAGACACTGGGTTCCCTTCTGGCCCAGGGTGTGTCTAGAAATGTCATCTGGAAGCTAGGTTCTGGAATGGGGACCTTACGACTATGACTGGTGCCCTATATTTTTGTATTTTTGTAAAGGTGGGGTTTTCTCATGTTGCCCAGGCTGGCTCGAACTCCTGAGCTCAAGTGATCCACCCACGTTGGATATCACTGTGGCTGAGCTGGTATCAAACATGCAAGATATAGTCATCCGCACTCTTCCCTTTCCTCTTCTCAAGTGGAAGGAAGGAGTCTCTTTTGGAGCCAGGAGCTGTGCAGCCTGGGGTTAGGGGAGGGAGGGATGCCAGCACTCCCTTAGCCACACCAACTGGTATCTTAGTAAGTAATGTTCCACACCACCACACCCAATCCACTGTCTGTGGGCATAATTCAGCACTAGCACTCACCTTTTGCAGTCCTTATGGCCTACCACAGTGCCTTTCAAGTTTACCTGGAGACACAGAGCACTGTAGCCCTTCGTGACAAGGTTACAAGGGCTTCGTGACAAGCCCTTCGAGAACTCAAGTTCTCAATGCTGGGATTGGCAATTCCCTTCTGGCTAGGGACAGTTTAAATGCTCCTTCCATGTCTAAGCGGCAGCTCAGTTTAGTCTAGTTTTCTTTTCTGCTCTAACAGGACAGCACTAAGTTCAATGGCTCACAATTGCTGAACATTGATGAATAATCTACAATCATAAAAGTCATAATTCGAAGAAATATTTTATACAACATAATTATCATGATATATTATTATCAAAACTAAGTTATAAGGCTAAAAAATAAAATAACATACACTAATTTATTTAACCAAATCCTGATTGTTGAAACATAGATTTTGCCAGAGTTTCACCATTTTAAATTCTGGTACTGTAAATGTCCCTGTATATAAATATTCATGTAGGAAAGCAACTTTACTTAAAGCAGTTGAAACTGGTGAATTCCACCTCTGCTCCCAAATAAAGCAATTTTACTGTTCTTTTAAACTTGGGTAAGCAAAAATGTATTATTTTAGCTTTTTTTCTTTTTTTGAGGGTTTTACTCCTGTCACCCAGGCTGGAATACACTGGTACAATCTCCACTCACTGCAGCCTCTGCCTCCTGGACTCAAGCAGTTCTCCTGCTTCAGCCTCCTGAGTAGCTGGGACTACAAGTGATTTTTTTTTGTATTTTCAGTAAAAACAGAGTTTTACCATGTTGCACAGGCTGCTCTCAAACTTTTGACCTCAAGTGATCCGCCTGCCTTGGCCTCCCAAAGTGCTGGGATTACAGGCATGAGCCACCACACCTGGCCTATTTGAAGTTGTCTAACTACTATAAACAGAATCTATATTGGGGGGATTTTTTTAAAAAATGAAACTATTTATTTTGAGATTATTATAGATTCACATACAAGTACAAGAAATAATACAGATAAATCCCATGTGTCTTAACCAATTTCTCCCCATGGCATCATCTTACAGAACTATAGCATAGTATCCTGACCAGAATGTTGACATTGATACAGTCAAGGTCAAGAAGAGCTCCCTCACCACAAGAATCTCTCACAGTGCCATTTTATAGCCAAATTCACTTCCCTTTCACCTAGTCTCTTCTTAAATACTGGCAACCACCACTCTGTTGTCCATTTCAATATTTGTGGTCATTTTTTAAATGTTATATGAATGGAATCATGCCGTATATAAGCTTTTAGAATTGGCTTTTTTCATTTAGCACAATCTTCTGGAGATCCATCCAGGTTGTTGCACATATCATAGTACATTCCCTTTTATTGTTGCTAGTTTTCCATCATATGGATTTACCAGTTTGTTAACCATTCACCCATTGAAAGGTTATTGTTTCCAGTTCTGTGCTATTACAAATAAAGATGCTGTAACATTCATATACATGTTTTTTTTCTGAACATAAATTTTTATTTCGCAGTGATAAAGGCCCAGGAGTGCAATTGTTAAGTCATATTGTAGCTACATATTTGTTTTTCTAAGAAACTGCCAAACTGTGTTTCAGAGTAGCTAACCCTTTATATTTTATTAGCAATGTATAAGTGATCCAGCTTCTCCATATCCTTACCAGCAATTTTTCCCTAATGATTAATCAGCTTGAACAATTTTTTTCCATGAGCTTATTTGTCATCTGTGTATCCTATTTGGTATAATGTATTTTCATGTCTTTGCCCATTGTCTAGATGATTTTTTGGTACAGTTCAGTTTTGAGGATTCATTATATATTGTAGATACTAGTTCTCTGCAAATATGTGGTTTGCAAATATTTTCTCACAGTCTATTGCTTTCATTTTTACCCTTTTAACAGAGTCTTTTGTAGAACTAAAGTTTTAAATTTTGATGAAGTCTAATTTATCAATTTTCTTTTTCTGGATTGTGATTTTGGTGTCAAATCTAGGAACTTTGCCTATCTCTAGACACCAAGTATTTTCTTTTTCACTTTTTTTCCAAAAAGTTTTAAAGTTTACATTTTACATTTTAGTCCATGACCCATTTTGAGCTCATTTTTTAATAAGCTATTAGGTTTGATTCAAGGCTTATTTTTTCCCTATGGATGTCTAATCGCTCCAACACCATTTGTGAGAAGGCTATCTTTCCTCCAAGTAATTGCTTTTGCATATTTTTCAAAAATAGTTTAGGCATATTTGTGTAAGTTTATTTCCAGGTTATCTATTCTGTTCCACTGATCTATGTGTCTATTCCTCCACCAATACTGTAGAGCTTTAATTGTGGTAGCTGTAAGTCTTGAAATTGGGTAGAGTGATTCTTCCATTTTATTCCTCTTTTCAAGGTTGTTTAGCTTTTCTATTTTTTTTTTTTTTCTCCTATTCTGTTTTTTTTTTAGGGAAAAAGAGAAAAAGAAGGGGAAAAAAAGAAAAAGAGGAAAAAAGGAATATTACTTCATTCCTAAAATGGGTTTCAATAATGGCCGATCAATATTTTGAGTGTTTAAAGTGGTTAATGCATATTTTATGTGTTTAAAATGGAGACCTCTATTGTGTTTATTTGTTCTGGCTCTGAGTTCAAATCCTGGATATCGTTATCAATTTGTTGTCTCGTTGAATCTAAATCTCACTATGTGTCTTATGTATCTGGGTGTTAAGATCTCTTATTGTTACATTAATCCTTTTACCCTTGTATCCTTATAGCTTTGAAATCTATTTTGTCAAATGTGAAAATTGCAACTCCTGCTTTTCATTTATTTATTTTTGCTCTCCATTTGGTTGATACGTTTTTTTTTTTTTCCAACCCTTTATTTTGAGTCTATGTATATCTTTGGATATACCGTTGGATTTTGTCTGTATCTTTTGATTGGGAGATTTGGTTGATTTAACTTTAGGGTTACTGCCATTTGATATTAACTGGCTATTTTGTCCTTTTGTTGATAAAAATTCTTCTTTATGTTAATGCTCTTTACTTTTTGGTGTATTTTTAGAAAGGATCATACTGGTTGTTCCTTTCTGTGTATAATGCTTCTTTTAGAAGTTCTTGTAAAGCAGGCCTGGTGGTAATAAAATCTCTGAGTACTTGCTTGTTCCTAAAAGATTTTATTTTTCCTTCAAATGTAAAGCTTAAATTGGCAGGATATGAAATTCTGGGCTGAAAGTTTTGTTCTTTAAGTATATTGAATATTGGCCCCCACTCTCTTCTAGCTTGTAGGGTTTCCGTTGAGAGATCTGCTGTAAGCCTAATAGGCTTACCTTTATGGGTAACTTGATCTTTCTCTCTGGCTGCCCTTAATATTTTCTCCTTCGTTTCGATCTTGGTGAATCTAACGATTATGTGCCTTGGGGTTGGTCTTCTTGAGGAATATCTTTGTGGTGTTCTCTGTATTGCCTGGGGTTGAATAGTGTCCTGCTTTGCTAAATTAGGAAAATTTTCCTGGATAATGTCCTGGAGAGTATTTTCCAGCTTGACTTCATTCTCTCTGTCACATTCAGGTACACCAATCAAGCGTATATTAGGTCTTTTCACATAGTCCCATATTGCTTGGAGACTTTGCTCATTCCTTTTTATCCTTTTTTCTCTATTCTTGTCTTGTCGTTTTGTTTCATTAAGTTGGTCTTCGACCTCTAATACCCTTTCTTCTGCTTGATCCATTCGGCTGTTTAAGCTTGTACATATTTCACTCAGTTCTCGTGTTGTATTTTTCAACTCCATAAGTTCATTTGTATTCCTCTCTATATTGTCTATTCTTTTCAACATTTCATCGAACCTTTTTTCCAAGTTCTTAGTTTCTTTACATTGGGTTAGAACAAGTTCCTTTAACTCCCAGAAGTTTCTTATCATCCACCTTTTAAAGCCTACTTCAGATAATGGAACACAGTCCTTTTCCATCAGGGCTTGTTCCGTTACTGATGAGTCCTTTTCCATCAGGGCTTGTTCGGTTGCTGATGAGTCCTTTTCCATCAGGGCTTGTTCCGTTGCTGATGGGTTCTGATTTTGAGTATATTCGGCCTTCTTAGGCTGTTTTTTTCCCTTCATTATAGATGAACCGCCTTTCTAATTAGTTTTCTGAGTCGACGTCCGACTTACTGATTCCCAGTGCTGGGATCCGAGCCACCCACTGTGGCAGCCTAAATAGCAGCGATAAGACTGATGGTGCTCTTCTGCCCGGGAATCTCTGGTCTGGCTTCCCTCTTGAGTCCGCAACAAGCGGCTCTGACTTCCCGGAGCTCCAAACTCCGGTCAGTAGGGGAAGCAGTCCCGTTGGCTCTGCGTGAAGAGCTGCTGCGCCGAGACGCTGGCAAAACCGCTGCGGCGGCCACAAGAGTCGCGCTGGCGACCCGTGGGGCTCCTCCACTGGGAATCGGCTAATCGGTGAGTGACGAAAATTCGTCTAAAGATGTGGCGTCGTCTCGTTCTCTGAGCTTTCACTGGGAGCTACAATCCTGAGCTGTTAGTGGTCGGCCATCTTGAATCCTAGCTTTTCTATTTTTTTGCATGCAAATTTTAGAATCTATAGCTACAAAAAATCTTCCTGGCTCATATATTAATTTGGAGATAATTTACATCTTTACTATGTTGAGTCTTCTAATCCACAAACAAGATATGCCTTTTCATTTATTTAGATCTTCTTCTATTTCTTTCGTGAGTGTTTTGTAGTTTTCAGCATAAAAGTCCTGTACATGTTTTACTAGATTTCCACCTACATACATCATTGTTTTTGAATGATTACAAGTGTTAAATTTTTTATTTTGGTATTCATTACTAGTATATAGAACCACAATTAATTATATATATTAATCTTGTATCTTGAGATTTACCTGGCATGGTGGCATACACTTATAGTCCTAGCTACTCAAGAGGCTAAAGTGGGAGGATTGCTTGAGCCCAGGAATTCAAGGCAGCAATGAATTATGATTCCACCATTGCACTCCAGCCTGGGCAACAAAATGAAACACTGACTCCTAAACAAAAATCATTAGATAATTGTTTAATTTCCATTGGTCGCTTCCAAGGTAACTAGTAAAAGTAACGTACTACTAAGAAGCAATGGTACAGGAATATTCCCAAATGTACAAAAAATGATATATTTGAGATTGTCACACATACATTATTGTAAACTTAAACAAAAGCTAGAAATAATATAAATGTCCATTAGTAAAGGATTGAATAAATGGATTCTGGCATATTCCTGATTGATATTTTGCGAGCATACACAAATGCAGATAAAATAGTTAGTCAAATACTGAAACAAGTCTAGAACAGCTTAATAGTCTCTGTCTTGATTCCCCACACTAAGTGCACCCCTCTAGCATTCTGGTCATCTTGGTCCTTTCCCCAGGAAATTTTATTTTGTTTTGTTTTATTTTATTTTATTATTTGTTTATTTATTTATTGAGACAGAGTCTTGCTCTGTTGCCCAGGCAGGAGTGCAATGGCACAATCTCGTTTCACTGCAACCTCTGCCTCCTGGGTTAAAGCGATTCTCCTGCCTCAGCTTCCCAAGTAGCTGGGATTACAAGTGTGTGCCACCACGCCTGGTTAATTTTTGTAGTTTTAGTAGAAACAGGGTTTTACCATGTTAGCCAGATTGGTCTTGAACTCCTGACCTGAGGCCATCCACCCACCTTTGCCTCCCAAAGTGATGGGATTACAGGCATGTGCCACTGTACCCAGACAAGAATTATAAAAAGTAACAAAAGACCCCAAAGTACAAAGAGAACACGAGAGGAGACGAAAGTAGAAGAGAAATATCAACACAAGTTTTGTAAGCTAGAAAATAGATGGACAGGTGGTAAATGACTTAGCAGTGTAGATAGATAATACTGAAACTTAAGCCTGAAACTGGGTAGAAGCCAACAAAAGTCAAGGCAATTCATGATGCACGACCTCAGAAAGTCTTAGGATTTTCAGGTACCGAGAATCTCTAGGGGCAGCGGTGTGAGTAGGACTGAAAATAGCAAAGTAGATTACCAGTTGGTACAAGGAGTATATAGTCCTTCCTTCTAAGTTCACTCATGTACTCCATGGGGTAATTTCCCTTTGCCAATGCATGTAGAAGACAGGAGGGTTTTTTTTTCTTGCTGGAAAAGTTTATATGAATAAGAAGTGGAGTGAGTTGCCACACCAAAAATGAGGATATGAAACATGCATATTTTTCTTTCCTTTTTTTCTTTTCTCTTTCCAGGACGTGTTCTCATCTGAAAAACCTGCATATCAAATGGTTCAATCTTCAGTCTCTAACCTACTCCTGTCATATATCTCAGAATACTTGCAGCCAGGTTTGTAATTACCTATAGGAAATTGGACTATTTCTTTCTGTGGAAAATAATTGTCCGATAAAAAGGACTGAAAAAATACTGCTATTGTTGAGAATTCCAGTGAAAAAGCTGATTTATCGCCTTCCCAACTTAAAGGACATTTTACCACATAACAGTGCCTACTCATGTACACAGAACTTCTAATCACCTTCTTAGTGTATTACTGTTATATATAAATGGGCCATCAATAGTGATAAGACATTGATGAAAGAGATAAAAACGAGAGAACAAAGAAAGTGAACCTGACAGAAACAGAGACAGTACAGATATCAGAAGAAAACATTAAGAACTACCCTTTAGAGAGATGACCGTAAATAGCATCCATTAAAAATTGGCTTAGAAAAAGAACATTCAGAGAATAAGATAAAGCTGGAAATTAAAAATAAGATAAAAATAGAAATGTTGGAATGTAAGTTGGAGCAGACTTTCTGAAAATTAAAATAAAAAGAAAGATGGAAAATAAGAAGAGATGACTTGGGGATCAATGTAGGATGTCTAACATCTGGCTGATAACATTTACAGAGAAAAAAAGATAAGTAAAAGGAAATTATCCAAGTAATAACTCAAGAAGAATTTTCAGAACTGAAGGACACAGGTTTCCTAACTGAAAGGTCACACGACATGGCCAGTATAATGAATAAAAATAGATCACACAAAGACATATCATGGTGAAGTTTTAAAACACCATGAAATCCAAGGAATCATATTGACTCAATGGCAGCACTGGAAGCTCAAAAGTAATGAGCCAACGCTTTCAAACGTTTAAAAAAAAAGCGATTTCTAACCCAGAAGTCCATAACCAGTCAAACTTACTGGTAGAATAAAGGAATTTTCACATATGAAAAACGTCAGTTACCATTTTCTCTCTAGAGTAACCCTGCACAGAAAGTCTTGGCGGTTGTGTTCAATCAAGATAAAGGAGTAGCAACAACAGCAAAAGACCATGTGGAAAATAGTATTGAAAAGGGTTTTCAGGGCTTTCCCCAAGAAGATGTAGAGCCCATATTAGGCTCCCTCCTACCCGTGGGTCAATCAAATAAAATCTGGATTTTTTTTTCTTTTTTTGAGAAGGAGTTTGGCTCTTGTTACCCAGGCTGGAGTGCAATGGCTCAATCTCGGCTCACCGCAACCTCCGCCTCCTGGGTTCAGGCAATTCTCCTGCCTCAGCCTCCTGAGTAGCTGGGATTACAGGCACGCACCACCATGCCCAGCTAATTTTTTGTATTTTTAGTAGAGACGGGGTTTTACCATGTTGACCAGGATGGTCTCGATCTCTTGACCTCGTGATCCACCCACCTTGGCCTCCCAAAGTGCTGGGATTACAGGCGTGAGCCACCACGCCTGGCCAAATAAAATCTGTTTTAAAAAGAACATTTGGTGTGAAAGGTTATATAGTGCTGCCTTGATTGAAGGGTAAAGCACCAAGAATATTAGGCAACAAGAAATTTTTCAAGGAAAGCTTTTCCAAAAATGGCAAGAAGGCAGCTAAGGAAGTAGTGAAAAAAGGAAGGTGTTATAGAATTTTACTTTCACCACCACCATAGAGAATCACAGCTTCTCAGATAGTCTTGAAAGTTACTCTGGTGGATGGATGGCAGAGTGACAAGCAGGCAGTACAATGTTCCCTACAAGTCACATTCAAGGGCTGACTTTCAGAAAGATGGAGGTTAAAGTTGGTGTACTCGTTCTGTTATTTCTCTTTCCCTGCCTGCACTCACATGCCATATGCCAGCATGCTTCCCTTGCCTAGTCAAAACTAGGCTTACTAAGACTTTCAGCAGACTCGTCATCCATCTTCACAGATAGCAAGTCTTTGTCTTGCCAGTCTATTTCAGCCAATTTTCAGAGGTCTGCTAAATAAATCCAGATTAAAATGATAATGACAGAGAGCAGACTGATAGGCTGCCCATCTAGAGATATTTACATTTCAACAGATTACCCATGAAGACCAAAGACTGTAGGGATCAACCTTCCAATTTCAAGGGAGCCAGAGTGGTGAATAATTATCAAACATAGGGTCATCAGATCACACAACATACGCAACCACCTACTTTGCTTCTGAGCAAAACTAGTTGGAACCTTATGTCTGAAACCATGTCAGTGTATTTTCTGGGACCTAGTTATTAATATAGTCATGACAAGCCACAAATTGCCTCCTGAAATTAATCCATCAATCAAAAAAGTAGAAACACTGGGTGCGGCGGCTCAAGCCTGTAATACCAGCACTTTGGGAGGCAGAGGCGGGTGGATCACGAGGTCAAGAGATCGAGACCATCCTGGTCAACACGGTGAAACCCCTTCTCTACTAAAAATACAAAAAAATTAGCTGGGCATGGTGGCACATGCCTGTAATCCCAGCTACTCAGGAGGCTGAGGCGGGAGAATTGCTTAAACCCAGGAGGCAGAGGTTACTGTGAGCCAAGATCGCGCCATTGCACTCCAGCCTGAGTAACAAGATTGAAACTCTGTCTCAAAAAAAAAAAAAGTAGAAACATTTTTTATGTTATCACTTGCTTATTCTGGCTTGGGGTAGGGGATGTCTTAAAATAATTTTAAACATGATTCAAGACATGTTACAGGTTAATGAATTTGCTGCTAAAAGATGCCTCAAATATAAAATCTGGTATGTTTGAAATTAAAACACTGAGAGAAGAGAAAATCCCCCTTAAAACTGCTTTATATAAAGATGTCATATTATACCCTGAGACAATGAAATGTCTAAAGGGAATATAATGTTATATAATAGAAAACACAAAGTAATCATATGCAGTCAAGTCATTTATATCAGTAATCCGAATCACATTAAAACATGTGTACCAATGTAATTGGCAACAGACTGGTGCCCAGAATAACACTTGAGTCACATCAGGTCATTCTTAGCAAACATACTGGACAATCCCATAACTTTGAAATTTAAGAAAAGTGATAGGGGACTCAGGGATTTCAGTAAATGCAGCAAGTACATATCTCATGTTTAGAGCTATCAAATTTGCATTGTGAACTTTAGCACAAATCTCACTGTAGCTCGAGGGAATGTTCTAATTCTGGTAATATCTTTACTGAAGTATTCTGAGGACTTCAGCTAAATCGTACTTGAGTCATAATGAAAATTTAAGGTAGGGCATATGAAAGAACATGAAAATAAATACATGTGTATATATAAGATGAGGATATTATTTAAGTACTCCGTAATGTACAATGAGGCCAGGAGCTCGCTTTGGTATGCTGGATACAGTGGCAGAAGCCCAATACTCAATGCCACATTCTCTGAGGGGCAGGAGGCAGCGGTGCCATAACATTCCCCAAATGTCCTTTCACACGGTAAAAATATTTCTGACAGTCACTCTGCCCAAAGCTTCCTATTCGTAACACTGTCAGCTGGTGTGTCACTCACAGTGACAGGAAAGGAGAGAGGGAAAGATGATTGTAATGAAGAAGATGGTAGAAGTTAAATCACTGCATAGTGAACAAGAAAGAAGCACCTGAACTGCCCATTGTCGCACAGATTGCTGACATATTCCCAGCTCAGGGGGTTGAGAGGGAAAATATTCCACTGGCCTCAGGGAAAGAGGTAGTCCCAATATTCAAATGATTGCAATTCAGAATGATGGTATGAGATCAAGTTGAATTAGAGTGTCAAAAAAAGCGATGGAGCCTAAAGGAATCTCGGTGGGAGGGGCACATCATCTAGTGATTTGGTGGAGGTATCTGTTAGTCCATTCCAGCTGCTATAACAAAATACTATAGACTGTGAGTCTTATAAAGAACAGACATTTATTTCTCACAGTTCTGGAGACTGGGAAGTCTAAGGTTGAGGTGACTTCAGATTCGATGTCTGGTGAGGACCTGTTTCCTCATTCATATATAAATTCTCACTGTCCTCAAATGGTGAAAGTAGTGAGAGATCTCTCTGAGGTCTCTTTTATGAGGTCACTAATCTCATTTATAAGGACTTTGCCCTGATGACCTAACTATCTCCCAAAGGTCCTACCTCTAAATACCAGCACTTTGGGGAATATGATTTCAACATACAAAGTTTTTAGGGGGACATAAATATTCAGATGATCAGAGCAGGGCCCATGGAAACCTAGCTTCAAATTAAATCTTACACAGAAGTTCAGTCTGTTAAACAGATCAAAAAGAACTATTCTAGGGCCAGGTGTGGTGACTCACACCTGTAATCCCAGCACTTTGGGAGGCCGAGGTAGGAGGATCATGAGGTCAGGAGTTCGAGACCAGCCTGCGCAATATGGTGAAACGGTGTCACTACTAAAAATATAAAAAATTGGCAAGGCGTGGTGGTGGGCATCTGCAGTCCCAGCTATTCTGGAGACTGAGGCAAAAGAATCACTTGAACCTGGAAGGAAAAGGTCTCAGTGAGCCGAGATCACGCCATTGCACTCCAGCCCAGGCGACAGAGTGAGACTCCATAGCCCCCCAAAAAAACTATATTGACTGAAGGGGTCATATAGAACTTCCCTTTAATTCCCTCTTAACCATCTGTCATCTCTAGAATGCCTCCAGGAATTCCAGGGATTTTCACCACAGACTTGGAAACTGGTATATCTGAGCCCAAAATTACTCTGCTGAAGCTCGAACATGGTTAATTAGTATCAATTCAGAAAATGTTCTCAAGTCTCCTGACTTCCAAGTCTGTGCACATAAGGATACACTGTCATCCTTATGTCATGTGGCCCTCCTTAGTTTCCTGGTATGAGCCCTTGATATTGTTATCACTGATTTACTGAGCAGATCCAGCAAATTCAAAAAGGTTTTACTGTAAATACGATCTTTAGGAATAGAGATTATACATAAAAATGAAACCAACGATGATCAGTCTTAGTTAAAACATTTGCTACAGTATGTTTTTTATGTCCTGGTAAAATTAAAATATCTGACCCAATGCAAGCACCCAAAGAACAATTTATGTTTGCACTTTTTTGAATAACATATATGTTGGCATTCTGTGGCATTTTCAGAAAGGATGCATAACATGCAAACTAAAATACTGTCTTTTAGATATACATACAACAACTCATTTATTAGGAACTTGATTGTCTTTATAGAAAAACTACTACCAAAATTATTTGTTGCCTATTTGGATATACTAAGCTGTGAATTATGTAAATACATGTGTGACTAGCTTTAAAGTTTATAGTCATTTATCATAGTTAGCCCCAGAGTCTTGCATTTAAGTACCTTTGTTTCAAGAAGGGAAAAAGTTGACTAGGCTTGCCTTGGGGCATCGTAATGACCAAAACAACCTCATTGTTTCATTTCAGACTGTTCATATAAGGTAGCAAGAGATCAAATCCATAGAGATCATATTTTTCCCTTGCCATGACCATGTAATAATGGTATCTTAAGACATAGAATCGATTTGACTGATCTTGCTTTTGTCTCTACTCTCATGTGTTCCTTCTGAATGACCCTCGCTTGGCCTATGGTTAGGAGTTTCACAGCCACAGAAATTACTTTTCTCTGGAAGCTGAAATCTTTTTGTTTGGGATTTGTTTTTAAGCAAGCTGAAAGAGGTTTGTGGCCCTCCTGCTCTGGGCTTTTTTTCTCTCATTTTTTAAGGCAGCGTTGATTTTCTGCTTTAGGTCTGGGTGGTTTTGAAGCAAGGTGAGAAAATGACGAAGGAAGGAAGGCATACACATCAACAGCTGTCTGAAGATCTCTATGTTCTTCATCCACCCAACTCCACTACCCTAATCTAAATGGCTTCTGCCACTTCTACAGGCCATGTGGGGTACTAAGGTCTCTTCTCATCTATCCTGACTGATATCTCAAAAGTCTTTTAATGTGATTTCAGTCAAGATAAGGTTGACTCATTATAAACAGGGTCTTTTTTTAGAGTGTAAGTGAAATTTATGTATGTATGTATGTATTTATGTATTTTTTTTATTTCCATAGGTTACTGGGGAACAGGTGGTATTTGGTTACATGAGTAGGTTCTTTAGTGGTGATTTGTGAAATTTTAGTGCACCCATCACCTGAGCAGTATACACTGCACACTATTTGTAGTCTTTTATCCCTCACCGCCTTCCATCCTTTCCCCCTGGGTCCCGAAAGTCCACTGTGTCATTCTTAGGCCTTTGAATCCTCATAGCTTAGCTCCCACTTATGAGGGAGAACATACAAAGTTTGGTTTTCCACTCCTGAGTTACTTCACTTAGAATAACAGTCTCCAACATAATCCAAGTCACTGTGAATGCCATTAATCCGTTCCTCTTATGGCTGAGTAGTATTCCATTGTGTTTATTTATATATATATAATACATATATTGTAACATATATAATATATATACACCCAATGTATAATATACATGTGCATATATGTGTGTATATATATATGTGCGTATATATGTATATATATGTGTATGTGTGTGCATATGTTATATATATGTATATGCGCACACACACACATATATTTTTTTTCCCACTCATTGATTGATGGCCATTTGGGTTGGTTCCACGTTGTTGCAATTGCAAATTGTACTGCTACAAACATGCGTGTGCAAATGTCTTTTTAATATAATGACTCCTTTTCCTCTGGGTAGCTACCCAGTAGTGGGGTTGCTAGTTCCACTTTTAGTTCGTTAAGGAATCTCCACACTGTTTTCCATAGTGGCTGTACTAGTTTACATTCCCACCAGCAGTGTGGAAGTGTTCCCTGTTCACCATATCCATGTCAACATCTATTATTTTTGATTTTTTGATTATGGCCATTCTTGCTAGAGTGAAGTGGTATTGCATTGAGGTTTTGAGTTGCATTTCCCTGATCATTAGTGGTGTTGAGCATTTTTTCATGTGTGTTGGCCATTTGCATATCTTCTTTTGAGAATTTTCTATACATGTCCGTAACCCACTTGTTTTTTAGATGGGATTGTTTGTTTTTATCTTGCTAACTTGTTTGAGTTTGTTGTAGATTATGGAAGTTAGTCCTTTCTCAGATGTATAGACTGTGAAGATTTTCTCCCACTCTGTGGGTTGTCTGTTTACTCTGCTGACTGTTCCTTTTGCCATGCCAAAGATCTTTAATTTAATTAAGTCCCAGCAATTTATCTTTGTTTTGGTTGCATTTGCTTTCAGTTTCTTTGTCATGAAATCTTTGCCTAAGCCAATGTCTAAAAGGGTTTTTCCAATGTTATCTTCCATAATTTTTATAGTTTCAGGTCTTAGATTTAAGTCCTTGATCCATCTTGAGTTTATTTTCATATAAGGTGAAAGATGAGGATCCAGTTTCATTCACCTACATGTGGCTAGTCAGTTATCCCAGCACTATTTGTTGAATTGGGTGTCGTTTCCCCACTTTGTGTTTTTGTTTGGTTTATAAAATATCAATTGGATGAAAGTATTTGGGTTTATTTCTGGGTTCTCTATTCTTTTCTATTGTCTATGTACCTATTTGTATACCAGTACCATGCTGTATCGGTGACCATGCATGGCCTTATACTATACTTTGAAATCCGGTGGTGTGATGCCTCCAGATTTGCTCTTTTTGCTTAGTCTTACTTTGATTCTGTGTGCTCTTTTTTGGTTCCGTATGAATTTTAGGATTGTTTTTTCTAGTTCTGTGAAGAATGATGGTGGTATTTTGATGGGGATTGTGTTGAATTTGTAGATTGCTTTTGGCAGTATGTGCATTTTCACTATATTGATTCTACCCATCCATGAGCATGGGATGTGTTTCCATTTGTTTGTGTCATCTACGATTTCTTTCAGCAATGCTTTGTAGTTTTCCTTGTAGAGGTCTGTTGTCTCCTAGGTTAGGCATATTCCTAAGTATTTATTTTATTTTATTTATTTTTGCAGCTGCTATAAAATGGGTTGAGTTCTTGATTTGATGCTCAGTTTGTTTGCTTTTGGTGTATAGAAAGGCTACTGATTTGTGTATATCAATTTTGTAACCAGAAACTTTGCTGAATTGTTTTATCAGTTCTAGGAGCTTTCTAGAGGAGTCTTTAGGAGTTTCTAGATAAACATTCATATTGTCAGCAAACAGCGACAGTATGACTTCCTCTTTACAATTTGGATGCCCTTTATTTCTTTCTCTTGACTGATTGCTCTGGCTAGGACTTCCAGTACATGTTGAAGAGGAATGGTGAGAGTGGGTATCCTTGTCTTGTTCAAGATCTCAGAGGGAATGCTTTTGACTTTTCCCCATGGCGTCTGTTACATTGAGGTGTGTCCCTTGTATGCCTATTTTGCTGAGAGTTTTCATCATAAAGCAATGCTGGACTTTGTTGAATGCTTTTTCCGTATCTATTGAGATAATCATGTAATTTTTCTGTTTAATTCTGTTTATGTGGTGGATCACATTTATTAACTTGTGTATGTTAAACCATCTTTGCATACCTGGTATGAAATCCACTTCAATTTGAGATGACATCACTTTTGGAAGACCAGGATCTCTGCTTTCTTTTAGAATTTATTTCCCATTTCTTTCTGGACACAAGTCCTCCATCTCATCTTCTAACCCTTGGTTGTTCTAGACTTCCACTAGGCAGATGCCTTAACTCTTGAATCCAAACTCACTCAAGCCTTACTCAGTTGTTGGCATAATTGACCCTTCAAAAAGAAGGTGATATGGTTTGGATCTGTGTTCCCACCAAATCTCATGTCAAATTGTTGTTTCCAGTGTTGCAATTAGGGCCTGGTGAGAGGTGGTTGGATCATGGGGTTGGATTTCTCATGAATGGTTTAGCAGCACCATGCCCTTTGGTACTGTCCTTACAATAGTGAGTTCTCATGAGATCTGGTCCTTTAAAAGTGTGTAGCACCTCCCTCACCATCTTTCTTCCTCCTGCTCTGACCCTATAAAATGAGCCAGTTCCCCTTTGCCTTCAGCCATGATTGAACGCTTCCTGAGGCCTCCACAGAAGCAGAAGCTGCTGTGTTTTCCTGGACACCCTGCAGAACCATAAGTCAATTAAACCTCTTTTCTTTAAAAATTATTGAGTCTCAGGTATTTCTTTATAGCAATGTGAGTATGGACTAATACAGAAGGTGAATCATGTCTTAAATATTTCTTCAGTTGCAAGCTACCAATTATCAATCTTTCAGTTACCTCTTTCACAGATCTCAGAGATTTCTATTTTCTTTCTGTCTTTCTTCTTTATTTTTTTTTAGACTCAGTCTTGCTGTTGTCCACAAGGCTGGAGTGCAATGGCACCATCTCAGCTCACTGTAACCTCCGACTCCTGGGTTCAAGCGATTCTCCTGCCTCAGCCTCCTGAGTAGCTGGGATTACAGGCACGTGTCATCACACCCGGCTAATTTTTGTATTTTTAGTAGAGACGGGGTTTCACCATGTTGGCCAGGCTGATCTCGAACTCCTGACCTCAAGTGATCTTCCCACCTCAGCCTCCCAAAGTGCTGGGATTACAGGCGTGAGCCATCGTGCCCGGCCAGTCTCAGAGATTTCTATGACCATAGTACTCTGACTCATTTCTCTTGCTCTTGTTCTGTTCATTTCTGACAGATTCATCAACCAATTTAACTTCTTCTGTTAATGTTCTAGTCATACTGGTTCCCTCAAATTATCAGAGACTGTTTACTTCTTCTTTTGGAGAGCTCTGTGTTCTTTTCAGGAATACCCACTAAGTTCCATTTGTTCCCAGTGCATTCTTGGAGTAGAGCTCACTTGCATGCCTTCAGCCAAATGGGTGACCAGGACAGTCCCCATTATCAGGTATGCTGATTTCTGTATGTCCCCAAGAGGCAGTCTACCAGAAACTGTGACCACAATTTTGTGTTGCCAAAAATGTTTACACAGCCATAACATATAACATGCTCTAATAAAACTAATATTTCTTCATAACCACATTTGTCATTCTTTTGAAGTTATAAGAATCACCTAAATATATGTTTATTCTAGTTTGTTAACACATCAAAAGCTGGATTACAGAGAGAAGCTGGTGGAGAATGTCCACCAAGAGAGTTGGTTCACATGGTTGGGCATCATAGAAACTCCTTCTCAACTCTGTGATCCATCCTGTCCTTGGATAGGCTCTACAAAACTGAATCTAGAGTGACTTGTTCAAAAAGCAATAGTACTCCTCAGTACTTATTTACAAATATGCATAACCAAAATATAAATAATATGCAAACTTTGCCTTCAAAATAGAAGCTAGATAGGTAAGAAATGCAACTCTCATTAGAGTTCGCTTCTCGACCTTTTGGCTAAGATCAAGTGTAGTGGAGCATTACATTTAACATACTTCATAGACAAAGATAAAGAAGTATGTTTCAACAGATTTTTAGTTTGTATAACACCATAAAGACATATGCATAATTCTTTAAAGAGAACTACTATGGCCGTAGTGTGAATACAACAACCTCTGTAGTTTGAGATCAAAAGTTTTTGCCTTTTAAGTATTCCTTTGGTCATTTGGGCATGCCTCTTACCAGCCAGAAATTATTAACCAAATCTGACAATATCCATTCTTCTCTACCTCCATCCATTGTCTGCTCTTAGGCCAAAATCATAATTTTTAAAATGTAAATCTGATCATATTACTTTTCTGCTTGAGATCCTTTAATGACTTTCCTTTACATTTTCAATAAAATACAATTGTTTTTGAGATACAGTCTTGCTCTGTTGTCCAGGCTGAAGGGGAGTGGCTAGATCATAGCTGCCTATAGCCTCAAACTCCTGGGGTTAAGCAATCCTCCTATCTCAGCCTCCTGAGTAGCTGGGACTACAGGTGCACCCTACAGCATCCAGTTAATTTAAAATGCAATTCTTTAACACAAGCATCCTTGTGTTCTTTCCTTCCTGAACATTCTTCCACCCATCCTTTGCATGGTTGGCTCCTTCTCATTCTTCAGATCTCAGCTTAAATATTGCTTACTCAGAGAGGGCTTCTTATTCACCCAAGCTAAACAAGCAAATTCAAGTGTGTAACTCCAGTTGTTTTCTTTTTGTCTCCTGTTTCTTTCATAGAATTTATGGGCATTTGTAAATATGTATCTATATGGCCATTTAAGTGTCTAATGTTTGCCTCTCCACTAAACTTAGAGTTTCTTTAGGATAGAAGAGTACATTCATTTTATTGTAACAATGCGATACCTAGAATAGAACCTGGCACATAGTAAATAATCAATAAACATTTCTCCATTAAGTGAATGATAAAATGGGAAATTTGTTGCCAAAATAGTTTTATTTAAATAGGGAAAATAAAATAAAATAAAATTAGCCAGCCTAAAGTAAGGATCTGATTTCATTCATCATTATAAACTTGAGTATAACTCTAGAATGTTTCTGAAAAAACAAATATAATTTTAGACGGCATCAGCATCAAATATTTCTTGGTAGATTTGATTTCCAAAAAGAAATATAATTCAAAGCTTTTAAAAATGACTTCTCTTCAATTCAGTACTTATTAGATGAGAAAAATTGTCTTTTCTTTATAGATGCTCAGATACAGATATAATTTCATATATTGTAAAGCAATTTTTTAAAAGAAAGGCACATACTTGGTACCATACACCTTGTAGAACAATGCAAAGGACTTTACTGTAGAATAAACAAATTCCTGCAATTGGAATCCATTTGTCTCCATTGCTTTTAAAATGAAGCCTGCCAAAAGATGATTATGTTGCTGCTACATTAACAGATGTGGTAATTGAGGTAACTACCTCAAGAAAATCAAATTTTTGAAATTACATTTTTTTTGCACTTACAAAGCAGCTGAAGCATTTATTGGCATTAGAAAAGCATTCCTTTAAACAATGGAGGAGATCCTGAATACTAGTCTCACTCAGTTTACAAAATCTTGAGCCCACCAAACTCTCCATCATCTCTACACAGCTTAACCATGGCCAGGAGCAAGAATTTGAGTTAAACAAATTGAACCAGTCCAGCTACAAGATGATAAAGGGAAAACAGAGCGTGGGGATTTGCAGTTTTTGCTTTTACATTATAAAGTTTCCAATGCAAGAAACCAACACCCCAATTACATTTTAAAAGGCCCCTTAGATCAGAGGGCAGGATCAGAGGGTAGGAATTATAAAATACCTCTCTTTTAATCTGACACCTACAAAAGGAAAATCCAGAGGTAGTACTAACTCTCTACATATTTAGGGCCATCTGCCAAAATAACCAATTCAGCCCTTGTTGCATATTCTTTTATATAGAAGGAGAAAAATACATTAGAATAAATTCTTGGTCCATGAAAACTATGCCACCAATTCTCTCTAGGAGCTTCTGGACTGTCAAGGACTCTGACTTACTGGTAGTGTCTCCTTCAAAATAACCCATGAGCCCAGAAAGAGCTGCCTCGACACAAATCCTTTTATCTTTGTGCTAACACAGGTCCAAAATGGTATACGCCTGAGCTCTTGGGGAAACATACTAAGCTCCATTTCACTATTTTGAGGCTCTAGAGTTTGTGACATTTATGTTTGTTTTTTTAAAATCCATGTACCCAGACCAGACTGTTTTAGTAACTGTAATTTTTGAACCAGGTTTTATTATTTGTTAGAGTAAGTCCTCCTCATTAGTCTTCTTTTTCAGAAAATATTTGCTATTCTTGGCTATATATTCTTTAAGATGGAGTTTAAATTTACTTCATCAAGATACAAGAAGAATGTGTTGGGCTTTTACTGTAAATTTTATTAAAACTATTTCAAAGAAATTAACAAGTTAAAATTTTTGTCCTCTCATTCATGTTTCAGGAGGCTTTTTTTGGTAAAGTTTCGCCATTTTCTTCATACAGAACCTGCACATTTCCTGTTGATGTTATTTCTAAGTATTTTCTACATTCTGGTGTTACAGCAAATGAGCTCTCCACGGTGTTTTCTAACTGGTTACTGAAATGTTCAGGAAAACTAACAAACTTTTAAAATCTCATTCTAAATGGTTTTCACTTAGATTCTCTTGGGTTAGAAAATAATTTCATTTGAGGATATTAATTGTGCCTCCTGATTTCTATTAGTGATGGCTCTTATTTCTGTTTCCTGCTTTATTGCACTGGCTAGGGAATTTTAAAAATTAAATTATAATGGTGATTGCCAGTCTTCTTAGCTTGTTCCTGATTTCAATGGGGTTACATCTATAGTGTTTTACCATTGCAAATGATGCTAGCTGATTGCTTTAGGACAGACATTTTCTATTCCAATAAAGAAAAAAGAATATATGATATTCTTTATGAATTGACATATCATCCTTGCTCTTCCAATCTTCTCTATATTTTTCCAGATTTTACGCATGTGCTGCCAAAGAAAGGACTGCATTACTCTTTAAATAAAATTAGCCTGTCATATTTAAATATCTTTTGAAACATTTTGAGGGGAAAGGTCAAAACATGTTTTAAAAGCAGTCTGCACTAAAAGTAGGGCTCATCGAGGTCTGTAGCAGGTTGTACAATATTCAACCTGAAGCATTATGGTAATGAATCCTTTTTCTACAGATATGAGCTATTAATCTAGAAAAAGGGAAATCAATTGAGTAAGTTGGTAACTTCATTTCCACAAGGAGTTTTCTCTGATTAGAGGCCAGGCATTTAGGAAGAAAATAAACACAAAGGGGAGAGAACCAAAAAGCCTTTTTTACTCTAAATATTAAAAGCAGGCAAGGAACCGCTATTGTCCTCCAAATCTAATTAGCAGTACTAAGAAAGGGAGTTGTTCCCAGAAAGCCAAGAAGAGATAGTTAACAGCTTTTGACACCTGTAGGAAAGAGAGGGAAGGGGAGTTTAGGGAACTGACCATTAAGAATTGTTAATGTCTTAGCTGAGGGAAACTGCCAGCCCTTGTCAAGATGGTGTGAAAACAGACAGGAGAGCTTTTCAATGCCTGGAAGCAGCATAGCTGAGAACGGTAAACATTTCCTTAAATGAGAAAACACCAAGCTTTATTTAAGGTGACTAATAACAGTTGAGCTTGAAGAAAAAGGAGGCCCGCCTAGGTAGATGGTAATATTTCTTTGTATTTTGTACATACTATATATCTGCTTGATATAGTGACTGCTAAATGTTTGCCCAGGTTTATTTTTTTTCCTCTAGTGTACAAGGTCTCTATTCATTCTAATTTAAGATATAATTTCCATAACATATTTTGGTATTTGGAAGCATATATTTCATACTCTGTATGTAAAGTAAATAAGCATTTCTACATGTTTAAATCTAAAAGTTTAAGAACCTATATTAGCACTGCCTACCCTTGTGTACTATTTGAATTACCATGTGGATATTACTTATTCAACAAATATATGGTCCATTAAAATGTTTTATGAATAATACATATTCATTGTAAAAAGTTCAAAAACAAAAAAGCATATAAAGGGAAATTTGAAAGTAGCTACTACATCCAAGCCCATTACTCCCAGGTAGCCACTGTTAAGAATTTGCTGTATATTTCTATGCATATGCAAAACACACAAATAAAACGATGATTTCTATGTTCTTTAAATGTGATTACACTATACAGATTTTCTACAACTTGCTTTTATCCACAACATAATTGATATATTTCCATATCTACACAGCAATTTTAGTAATAGTGATATTTAAAAGAAAAGAAAAGAAAAGAAAAAGGCAGAGGAATCTGAATTACTGCTGTTTTTCTTTTTTAAGTTAGCCCTGTCTGGATAAACCTCACAATTGTACCAAACCAGTAAACCTAATTTAACAATATCCACCTTGTGGCAGCTAATGGAATTATTGGCTAACGTCTTAAAGTAGTGCTCAAATTTTAGCATCTATCATGATTGTACCACATAATTACCTTCCCACTCAGCCCTGCAGGGATGATTTATAAGTTTCTTGTGAGCAAGGCTTTGAAACTAAGAGAATAGACTCTTTCTCTTCTGAAGACCACTCTATCTCCCAATTACCCACAATAAAATGCCTATTAGCAATTCACTAACACAACACAACACAGTTGTCCTCAGAAGTAGAGCAGGGAGAAAACACACAGGCTCTTTTCCCCAGCGTAGCTCAGACCAGTCATTTTCAAACTGTAGTATACACTAAAAATAACCAAGAGTCCTGTTAAAATATAGACCCCTGGGCCCCACACCCAGAATTTCGTATTCTCAGACTCCAGCCTGAGAATTTGCATTTCTAATATGTTCCCAAGCGATGAAGTTCCCAGGAGCACACTTTGAGAATAACTGTCTCACAGAAAATAATCAACTTCTTTAACCACTTCCCAATGTGTTTGACTTAAGACAAACAACATAGAACAGAATTCACCAAAAATCAAAAAAGTAAGCCAAAACTAGAACTTTCATATAGAATGCTCTTTAATTTCTATTCGTTAAAATGAAACTGCAGTAAGAAATGTTGAAGCACTTAACTCTATTTACTGAATTGAAAATATAAGTTTTCTTTTCCCCAGATCTTCTTATTTTCAACTTAGCTAGGTCCCCCAATTAAGATGGAACAGGTGGCCTCAAAGAGTCATCACTTAAAAAATTTTTTTTGGCAATCCTAGAGTGTAAAATGAGAATCTAAGAATTGTTAATAGCATATTTCTGTTCAGTCTTAGTAGAAGCTCCTGTAGAAATAGTCTTTCAAAAAAAGCCCTTCTTCATTCGCAATGCCAAACCAAGCTCTTTTTCTACTCAAGTGATTTCTGTTGTCCAACATTAATGAAGAAGAATATTGAAGGAGTAGGACTGGGCACAATGGCTCATATCTATAATCCCAGCACTTTGGGAGGCTGAGGTGGCCGGATCACCTGAGGTCAGGAGTTCAAGAGCACCCTGGGCAACATGGCAAAATCTTGTCTCTACAAAAAATGCAAAAATTAGCTAGCATGGTGGGTGCACCTGTGGTCCCAGCTACTCAGGAGGCTGAGGCACAAGAAATGCTTGAACCCAGGAGGTGAAGGATGCAGTGAGCCGAGATGATGTCACTGCACTACAGCCTGGGTGACAGAGTGAGACTCTGTCTCAAAAAAATAATAAGAAAACAGATGCTGGAGATGATATGGAGAAATAGGAACACTTTTACACTGTTGGTGGGAGTGTAAATTAGTTCAACCATTGTGGAAGACAGTGTGGCGATTCCTCAAGGCCTTAGAAATAGAAATTCCATTTGACCCAGCAATCCCATTACTGGGTATATATCCAAAGGACTGTAAATCGTTCTACTATAAGGACACATGCACATGAATGTTCATTGCAGCACTGTTTACAATAGCAAAGACCTGGAACCAACCCAAATGCCCATCGACGATAGACTGGACTGGGAAAATGTGGCACATATACACCATGGAATATTATGCAGCAATCAAAAATGATGAGCTCGTGTCCTTTGTAGGGACGTGGATGAATCTGGAGAACATCATTCTCAGCAAACTGACACAAGAACAGAAAATGAAATACCGCGTATTCTCACTCATAGGTGGGTGAGGAAAAACGAGAACACATGGACACAGGGAAGGGAAAACTACACACTGGGGTCTATTGGGGGGAATAGGGGAGGGATGGGGGGAGCTGGGGAGGGATAGCCTGGGGGGAAATGTCAAATGTGGGTGAAGGGGAGGAAGGCAGCAAAACACACTGCCATGTGTGTACCTATGCAACTATCTTGCATGTTCTGCACATGTACCCCAAAACCTAAAATGCAATTAAAAAAAACACAGCAAGGCGAAGAAAAGAAGAAGAAGGAGGAGGAGGAGGAGGAGGAGGAGAAGAAGAAGAAGAAGAAGAAGAAGAAGAAGAAGAAGAAGAAGAGGAAGAAGAAGAAGAAGAAAGAATAATGAAAGAGTAAACAGTACTTGGCTCGAATCCCAACTTCACACTTCATATCTGTGTCACCTGACCTCTCTACCTTCAGTTTTCTTACCAATAAAATGGATACAATAATAACACCTACTTCAAAGTTATACAGATTCAATAGTTTAATACAATGCAGGTAAATGACATAGCACAGTGTCTGGCATATAATACATAGATATTACTACTAAAACCGCTAATGCCTAGTAAATAACTGGAACACAAAATTGGGTTTCTGGCTATATATCTTTCTTTCAACACAAACATAACCAACAATGTACCTTTAAAAAAAATTTTAGGTTGAATGTTACATGATCAAATGTGCTTATTGTATGATCTGTGCGACTGCTATACAGAGAATGAACTATGTGTACACAAAGAGGAAAATGAGAGCCTACATAGGAGACTGTTACAATAATCAAGGGAAGAGATGATGGTGGCTTGGACTGAGTGATTGCAACTGGGGCAGGAATATGAGAGATTTTGGAGATTAAACTTAAATTATATATTAGGAAAAAGGAAGAATTTAAGATGATCACTAGTTTCCTGGCATGGATAACTAAGGGGATTGGTGATATAATTAACCAACATGAAAAAGAAGAAAAGATAATGGAGAATAGGAATGTTGGAAATTGAAGACACTATGCCATATGCTCAAGCCACCCTGCAGGCCCAGTATGCCAAACTGCAAGTCCTAATCATCCTCTGACCCTGAGCCTTTTCTGTAGCTAGCCACATAAAGAATGAAGTGGATCAGGTATAACTACCATGTAACTATTTTCTCCCTGGAGTAATGCCCTGACTTGTTTACTGCTTGCTACAAAATGTGCTGAGCCTTTAGTCCTGGATTCCTCAGGTTGCCGTGCAACTTACTCCATGTGGAGCTACCAACTGGGGCCATTAGTCCATGTGGTACCATGGGGAATAAGCACTACCATGTGAATGCTCTTTCTGTTTACTGTTGGCTTAAACTACAACTTTCATATAGAATGCTCCTTAATCCATTTACTGTGCTGTGAGTATTATCTTGTTCTGATCCAGGGGTCAGAAAACTGTTCCTGCAGTGGGCCAGATAGTAAATATTTTAGGTTTTGCAAGCCATCTGTAAGAATTACTCAATTATTGTCATTGTATCATGAAAGCAGCCACAAACAATATATAAACAAATGAGTGTGGGTATGCTACATTAACATTTTATTATGGACAATGAAAGTTGCCTATCATATAATTTTCATGTGTCATAAAACATCATTCTTCTTTTGACTATTTTAACCATTAAAATATAAAAACATAGGCTGGGTGTAGTGGGTCACACCTGTAATCATAACACTTTGGGAGGCCAAGGAAGGTGGATTGCTTGAGCCCAGACGTTCAAGACCAGTCTGGACAATATAGTGAGTCCCTGTCTCAAAAAATATTTTTTTATTAAAATAAAATATAAAGACAGTTCTTATACAAAAACAGTTGGTGGACTAGATTTTGCTGGGGAATGTAATTTGCTAACCTCTTCTCTATAAAACTGATTCAAGTTGCCTACTTTTGACTCCTATGGCACTGTGGTAAGACAAACTACTTGCTTTTGGAGTTTTGTTATTCCTTCCTATTCTGTCAGATTGGGATTCTTTGCCAACAATGGTATACATTCTTAACATGCTTAATTTGAGGTACCCATAGGACTACAGACATACAAATGAAGATACACATGCCCACTCTTAAGAAAGACATCAGAAATAAAGATATATTTGAAAGGCACTAGACTGTAGATGATAATTAAATCAAAAAGGTTGGCAAAGTTTGCCCAAGGATAGTATGAATAATGAGAAAAGAAGAGAACTAGGAATGTAAGGTCCTGGGAAACATGTACATTTAGAGTAGTGTTTCTGAACTGGGGGTGATCTTGTCTCCCTAAGGACATTTGGAAATGTTTGGAGATAATTTTGGTTATCACAACAGGAAGAGTGCTACTGGCATCTAGTGGGTGGAGGCTAGGAATGCTGCTAAACATCAGACAGTGAACAGTCTAGCCCCCCACAACAAAAAGTTTCCAGTTCAATATGTAAATGGTGCAGAGGATAAGAAACTGATTTAGAAGAAAGTGAAAAAAAAAGAGAAATAAAATAGACCCATGGCATACACCCAGTGCCTAGATCTTGAACTCTAATACCATTCCTAATACAAGTAAGCAGTAATTCTTAAAAGAAGTGGTTGCTTCTAGGGACTGGTACAGAAAATGTACAAATGAACTTGGAGCATCATGTGATGTCAGAAAATTAGTGCTAACACACACACACACACATTGATGAAGTATGTCAAAGGAACAAAGGAGCCAATTGAAAGAGCTCTCAATGGCCAACACTGGAACAGGTTGAGCGACAAAACAAATACACTGCATTGAATTGTCATCCAAGAATAAAATAGATATCCATGATTCCATACTGATGTAAATGAATGATTAAATAAATAAATGAGGAAGAAGAACCAAATCTCCAGTGGAAAAGAACTGCAAATACTTTAGGTATTCCACCCAAAAGGAAAGGTGAAGCACTACTACTCACTCCTTATTTGTGATATGGGCTATGCAGAGTAGCATCTTTCCAAAAAGAAGAGTATGGAAAGGGGGAGAAAACACTACCTTAACTAGGTGATCAAGGTCAACAATTGTGATAAATCAATTTGGTGTTGAGGACCCTTGATATAATTGAAAAGAATGACAATTTACTTCTGTGGTTTTCCTCCTCAAAACCCAGAGGCCCAGTATACTTAGGAGGAAAACATCAGACAAATACCAGTAGAGGAACATCTGCAAAATACCTGACCAATACTTCTCAACACTTTCAATGTCATCAAAAACAAGGAAAGTCTGACAACCTGCCACAGCCAAGAAAATCTAAGGATAGATGACAGCCATTTATAATATAGTATCCGAGATGGGTTCTGGAACAGGAGAAAGACATTAGGTAAAAACTAAGAAAATGTTAATAAGATATGGGTTTTAGTTTGTTATAATGGACCAATATGGTTTCATTAATTGTAACAAATGCACCATACTGTTGTAAGATCTTAATAATATGGAAAACTGGATGTGGGACATATAGGAACTCTGTACTAAATTTATAATTTTTCTCTAAATCTAAAACTGTAAAATAATAAAGAGTTTATTAAAGAAAGTAAGGGCTAGGAATGACCAGAGGCATGGGATAATTGTAATAGCAATATGGAAAGCAAGGAAGAAGAGGGCTTCAATAATGAGTGAACTATGGATTAAAGATAAACAAATAAGATAGGATTAAAAAGTATCTCACGGAGTGGGCAATTGAAACTGTTTCCTGAATGACTGGTATAGACAATTCTTTCAAGAAGTTTGGTTTTGAGTAAAAAGAAAGATACGAGGGTCAGCGAGGTGCAGTGGCTCCTGCCTGTAATCCGAGCACTTCGGGAGGCCGAGGCAGGCAGATCACCTGAGGTGAGGCATTTGAGACCAACCTGGACTACATGGTGAAACCACATCTCTACTAAAAATATGAAAATTATCCAGGTATGAGGCAGTCGCCTGTAATCCCAGCTACTAGGGAGGCAGGAGAATCACTCGAACCCGGGAGGCAGGGGTTGCAGTGAGCCGAGATCACACCACTGCACTCCAGCTGGGCAACAAGAGCAAAATTCTGTCTCAAAAAAAAAAAAATATATATATATATACACACACACACACACACACACAAACACACACACACATATACATACACAAGGGTCATAACTGGAAGGTGAGATTGGTTGGAAGGACAGATTTCCTCCTTTTTCAAGTCAGAGAAAATCTCTTACTTATTTTCTACCTCCATGTTATTTATCTAAAGAAAACACCCTTCTCATCTCTGACTATTTAGTTTCTATCATATCTATTTTTTTCCTGCTCTTTGAATCAGCAACTACTATATACATATCCTTTAAGGCTCAACTTTATCCCCAAATCTATTAACTCTTCCTCAATTATTTCCATCCACAGCAAGTTTTCCCTCCCCTAATTCTGACTACACTGTTTGTCTTTATCACACAGTTGGTCCCTTATTATTTTCACGGGGATAACCACCTTGAAAATAGGGCCTCCAGCACACATTTGCATCTCCTGCAGTTTCTATCACTAGACTCCATAGGTGACAGCTACCAGGTAAAGTCTGTTTGGCTCACCAGATGAGTTCAAACATTCCAGCTAACTCTAGGAAGCTTGTGATGATCAACTTCACTGGATTTGACTTACGCTTCACCCCATTCAGTTTGACTATGTGGCACCTTCTCAAAATCTTTCCCTGTAACTCCATACAGTGCCCAGTAGAGAATAAATGTTTGTTGAGTAAATAAATGAGTGCATTTTGTCATCCCCTCTGGATAAAAATCTTCCTGAGGGAAAAATTTGTTTTTCCTGTTATGTCTCTGTAGTACTCAGTATGGAGATCTGTACATAGTAGATTCGAAAACTCTAATTGACTGACCAATAGTCAAATTGCTAGTAGTAAACGTGATCCAGCCTTTGTGTTTGTGCACTCAGGTAGATGTTTCTTCAGTTAGCACCTAAAATGAATACTTTTAAGAAATGCTATGAAAATTTTTAAACATTCATAGAAATAGAGAAAATAATATAATGAATCCTTATGTTTTCATAACTGGGCTTCAACAATTGTAAATATTTTGCCAATTTTACTTCATATATTTTCTATCCTCAGTATTTTTTTTTTATATTTTTTGAGGGGGCAGGACATCTTAAAGAAAATTCCAGATATAACATTTTTTTTCTTTCATTCTTTTTCTCTTTCTTTCCCTCTATCTTTTTTTTTTTTTTTTTTTTTTCCTGAGACAGAGTCTTGCTCTGTAACCCAGGCTGAGTGCAGTGGCATGATCTCAGCTCTCTGCAACGTCTATCTCCCCAGTTCAAGCAATTCTCCTGCCTCAGCCTCTGGAGTAGCTGAAATCACAGGCGCACGCCACCATGCCCAGCTAATTTTGGTGTTTTTTTAGTAGAGATAGGGTTTTGGCATTTTGGCTAAGTTCATCTTAAACTCCTGGCCTCAAGTGATTTGCCTGCCTCGGACTTCCAAAGTGCTGTTATTACATACAGGTGTGAGCTATGGCACCCAACACATAACGTTATTTCAACTGGAAATATTTCAACAAATTTGTCTAATAGATAATGACTTTTTAAAACGAAGCATAATACTGTTATCATACCTAACAAAATAAAAACTAGATTATTAATATCATCTAATCTGTATTCAAATTTTCCCTATTGTCTTAAATTTTTAAAAAAATTATTCTAAGTCTGGCCAGGCATGGTGGCACTTCTTATCTTATTTAAAAAAAGTTATTCTGAGTCTAAACAATATCTAATTAGATAATGTTATCAGCTTAATAGCAAAAGTTTTATAAATAATACTTGTAGCTATCATACAAGAGGGAGCAGGAAGGCCTTGGCATCAACTGTCACACCACACAACCTAATACTCCATAGTACACTGTTCTACATTGCTCTCCAGCTATATTAGAGTCTTAATTCCACAGCTAGATTGGAAGCTCTCTGAGGACAAAAACCATGATTCCTACTTCTCTGGATTCCCTACTGTGTCTGTCATAAATCTGAACAGACGGCGTTTGAATTTCTTAACGATATATTTACATCACAACACAATCTGGCTGATTAGATCCATTCAGATTTTTTTAAGTACAAACACAAAAATTAAGAATAGCACTACTCTTTTTCTGAAGTTTCTATATTGGTACTTCTCTTTAACACATGTCCTTGTTAGTTATTTCCTTTTTTTTTTTTTTCCTTGCTCTGTCACCCAGGCTGGAGTACAATGGCGTGATTTCTGCTCACTGCAACCTCTGCTTCCCAGATTCGAGCGATTCTCCCACCTCAGCCTCCCCAGTAAGTGGAATTACAGGCATATGCCAACACGCCTGGCTAATTTTTGTACTTTTAGTAGAGACTGGGTTTTGCCATGTTGTCCATGCTGGTCTCAAACTCGTGGCCTCAAGTGATCTGCCTGCCTCGGCCTTCCAAAGTGCTGGGATTACATGAGTGAGCCTCAGCACCCAGGCTTTGACCAAATTTTTGTTTATCGTGATAAGATACACATATATTTAGAATTAGCCAGCTGGACTCAGTTTAGATAATCCCAATTTTGTTGGCAACATCCAAAGCATTGTAATCAGGAGCCAGTCGAACATATGCCTTCTTCTCTCCATCAGGCCGAATCAGGGTGTTGACCTTGGCCACATCAATGTCACAGAGCTTCTTCACAGCCTGTTTGATCTGGTGCTTGTTGGCTTTAACATCCACAATGAATACAAGTGTGTTGTTGTCGTCTATCTTCTTCATGGCAGACTCAGTGGTCAGTGGAAACTTGATGATAGCATAGTGGTCAAGCTCGTTTCTCCCGGGGGCGCTCTTCTGAGGATATCTGGGCTGCCTCCAGAGTTGCAGTGTCTTGGGCCGTAGTATCTTTTCATGGCTGTGGACACCTATCAACATTGCTTTCTTGACCTTTAAAGCCTTTGCTTTGGCTTTGGCTTTAGGAGGGGCAGGAGCTTCCTTCTTCGCTTTCGGTGCCATCTTGTGAAAAGGCGACCAATTTTTAATCAGGTTTTTTTTTTATACCATTCTAAGAGTTCCTTATGTATTTTGGATAAATATATAAATTTCTTTATCTGACATGTCTTTTACAAGTAATTTCTCCCACTCTGTGGCTTGTCTTATGATTATTGACATAGTTGGATTAATACCTACCACATTTGTTGCTGTTGTTCTTTTTCGTTGTCTTTGTTCTTTTTTCCTAACTTTGTCTTCTACTTTTTTCTGCTTTTTGTGGACTTGAATATTTTTAAATTCTGTTTTCTTTTTTATTAGCATATCAATTATCCTTCTATTAACATTTTTTTCTAATTTTTAGTGGTTGCCATGGAGTTTGTAATATAAATTTACCACTAATCCAAGTCAACTTTCAAATAATACTCCATAGTTTCATGGGTAGTATAAGTACCATATAGTAACAAAATAATCCTAATTCCTGTCTCCTAACCCTTGTGTCACTGCTGTCATTCATATTACTTATATATAAGCAAATACATCCATAATTTAACACATTGTTGCTATTACTATTTTGAACAAACTATCATCTGGACCAATTAAGAGTAAGAAAAATACCTTATTTTATCTTCATTTATTCCTTCTCCAATATTCTTCCCTTCTTTATATAGATCCAAGTTTCTGACCTATTTCATTTTTCTTCTTTCTAAAGAATTTCTTTTAACATTTCTTGTGCAAATCTACTGGCACCAAACTCCCTCCATTTTTGTTTGTCTGAAAGACTTTTTCTCAATACTTTCAGTATTTAACTAATCTCTTCCTGCTTGCATACAAGGTTTCTAAGAAGTCAGATATAATTCTTATCTCCATTCCTTTATAGGTAAGGTATTTTTTTCTACTCTAGCATCTTTTATCATTTTTTCTTTATCTTTGATTTTCTGCAGTTAAAATATACTATACCTAAATGTAGTATTTGGGGAATTTATCCTGCTTGCTATTCTCTGAAATTACTACATCTGTGGTTAATCTGGAGACATTCTCTGTCAGTATTGGTTCAAATATTTCCTCTATTCTTTCCTCTTTCTTCCCTGTCTGGTGTTCTCATTATGTATCTGTTACATCTTTTGTAGTTTTCCCATATTTCTAGAATATTCTATGCTATTTTTTTAGTATTTTTAATCTTTGTTTTTCAGTTTGGAAGTCTCTTTTGTAATATTCCTAAGCTTAGCAATTCTTTCCCATGGTTCTAGAATATTCTATGCTTTTTTTAGTTTTTTTAATCTTTGTATTTCAGTTTGGAAGTCTCTTTTGTAATATTGATTCTACTAATAGGTCCATCAAAGACTTCATTTCTTTTACAGTGTTGTTTTATCTCTAGCACTTCTTTTCTGTTCTTTCTTAGAATTTCCATCTCTCTGTTTATATTGCTTATCTGTTCTTCTGTGTTTTCCACTTTATCTATCTATACTAATCACTAACTGTGATTAGTATGTTAATCACAGTTATTTTAAAACCATGGTCTAATAATTCCAGAATCCTTGCCGTATCTGAGTCTGATTCAGATACTTGCTCTGTCTCCTCAAACTGTGGTTTTTGTTTTTGTGTAACATGTGCCTTGTGATTTTTCTTATTGAGGGGCAGATACGATGTACATGCTAAAAGGAACTTCTATTATTAGGTCTTTAGTAATGTGATGTAAAGTGTAGCAGGGAAAGAGAGGAAACATACTATGCTCCTATAATATGGTCTCAGGCATTTAATGAGCTTATACCTCTGGGCTGTGAATGTCATAAGTGCTTTTCAATTTTTTTTCATGACTTAGATGGGACAGAATGGCTAGACTGGGCTGGAGTTGTGTATTTCTCTTCCTCTATGTGGAAGGTTAGATGGAACAGGAGTTGAGTATTTCCTTACCCTAGGCCAGTCAGGCTCTGAAAAAAATTCAGTACTTTAGGATCTGGTAAAATAATAATTTATCTTGAAGGCAGGCCTTGTTAAGAATAATAGAATGCTCTGTTATATCTCAAAATGATTACTTTTTTCCCCTTTCCCTGGTAGAAGCACAGAGGTTTTTTTCTCTTTCATCTACACTGTGAGAATGCAATTGTATTCTCAGAGGTAAAACTCACAAAAGTGTAACCCTAACCGTAACCCCCCAACATCATGACTGGTACTTCTGGTTACTTTATGGATTTCTGATCTGGTAAGTTATGATTCTCTATCTTCTCCTGCCTGTCTTTCCAATTTTAGAAGTAGCACTTTGCCTTGTGACCTCACTTCGTTGGTAGACCTAAGAAGAGTTGTTGATTTTTCCATGTGTTCACTTTTTACTTTTTGTTAGAATGAAGTGGAGCCATACAAGCTCCTTATATGCTGGACTGGAAACCAGAAGTCCTGAATTTTTCATCACACTTATAAATAGACCTTAAGATATATTAATGTTCAAATCTATAGAGCACTGTTTTCTGTCTCTATAAGAAGACTACAGATTAAGTGATTCATAAAAAAATATATGTTTATTTAGCTCACAGTTATGGAGGCTAGGAAGTCCAAGAGCATGGTGCTGGTATCTGATGAGAGCCTCTTTGCTATGTTATAAATGCCAGAGGGAAACATATGGCAAGATGGTAAGAGAAAGCCAGAGAGAACTCACTTTTATAACAAAGCCTCTCACAAAAAAAAAAAATCCACTGCTGTGATGGCAACATTGATCCATTCACGAAGCAGAGACCTCATTAGTCCTCTCATGGGGGCAAAGGAATTAATTTTCCAACATATAAACTTTTGGGGGACACATTCAAACCATATCAAGCATACTACTATATTTTTATACTCTTCTTTCAGAGAGTGATGGATTTGCAAAGGCTGTATCCACACATGATATCAACATTCACAAGAAAACAATGTCATCACTAACTTCAGCATTCAGAAAGGACAAAATGAGACAGTATATAAAACTTTCGAAAATTCCATAACAAATTCAGCATCCATTATGTATAGGTTCCCCAATACATTTTCCCTGATGCAAGGATACTTATTGATACTTGTTTTGTTACTTTCTTAATAGACAACAATGCTAAAGTTTTTCCACTGCTAGGCAAATCATGTATGAAACCTCCCTGACCTAGAGGCAGAGGGCTTAATATCAGGGGCCTTTCCCCACTGCTGAACAGTGGGATAGCAGAGCTTCAGTTAGGCTTTGCTCTTCAAAATGAAAAATGTTATTTCTGAATGGACTCATTGGGACTGATAGAAGACCCAGTAACTTCTTAGGTCTGAGTGCTTATAGAAAATGTTTTGCTTTCTATTGTTTTAGTTGCTTAGTTTCAATTAAACTTGCCACACGAGGCGAGATGATTGCTTTAGAGGCAGTCTCAGAAAATAGGTCACCCTCTATGTCAAGCTATCTTCCTCTCCAGAACTGCTTCAGACCACTCCCAGCAGACATGTTACATGTCTTTCTTTCAGCTAACTGATGGGAGCACTTCCTTCTGAGCCAGATGCTGTATTGTTAATTTGTTGGAAGATACGCTATTATTAGCAAGACTGGCCTTGCACAAAGATGGGGTAGGCAGCCTCTTGTGTTATTTCAGTGACAATGAGAAGGCACCCTTTGCCAAAAATATCTCTCCAGCCTGTTCTCTGGGGCTTAAAATCATTTAATGAGGACTTTGCATTCTCTTTCAGAATTAGAGATAAAGATGATAAATCAGATACTCTTGAGAGAGAGAACTGGACTCCCACAGCATTTGTCTCATATCTAAGTAATAGCACTTAACTATGTTGCTTTATAATTTATCTGTTTGTTTGTCTATCTGCCCCCACAAGGCTGTGAATTCCTTGAGGGCAGTGACCATGCCTCACTCATTTTTGACTCCTAAGACTTTTACAAGTGCCTGGCAGAAAACAAACACTCAGTAAACAAAATGACAAAAGAATGAATTACTGAATGAGAAAATTTGCATCTACCATGAAATCTAAAGGACTGAGAAGAAACTTTTTCTTAGTAATAAGGATGAAAAGGGAAACAAATGTGCTATCAGAGCCCCAGAAGAGGCATAAGGAGAGAATAAAGATAGTCCTAACTATAGAAAGCCCACTGTTAAAGAGATTGTCGTCTCTTCGTGATTCAGGGCTGCTTCATTTATTTACTTTGCAAGATACATCTGTGGTATTTAGCTTAAGAAAAAAGTAAAACCACTGTCAAAATGTTTCATTTCTAAAGAAGGCAGAAAGATCTAGCTCAGTTTGCCTCCACAGATTAGGCTTTTTTACCCCTTTAGGAAATTAGCCCTCACTGTAGGAAGTGATTTGTGAGCAGCCTCACAGAAGATACATTAAAGTCCTAACTTTTATAAAATGAAAACTTGTCCAAAGTCCAGGTCTATAATGGGGAAATTAAAAACCCAGCCTGACTGATTCATTTTTATGTTTTGTCTTTAAAACAAGATGTGTGCTGTGCAAATGATCCAATTATAATAGATAAGTGCATGATATTTTTACACAAAGAAAAAAAATCCAATCCATTAATTTTTCAGCTCTTAAGGCCAGGTGCAGTGGCTCATGCCTGTAATCCCAGCACTTTGGGAGGCTGTGGGAGGCCGAGGCACGCGGATCACCTGAGGTCAGGAGTTCAAGACCAGCCTGGCCAACATGGTGAAAACCTGTCTCTACTAAAAATACAAAAACTAGCCTGTAATCCTAAGCACTATTTGACTACTTCTTTTGACACTTGTAAAATTCTCAGTCTCCAGACTAAGAATTTGCATTTCTAACAAGTTCCCAAGTGCTGCAGCCCCACCTGCTCCCAGGACCACACTTTGAGAATAATTGTATCAGGAAATAACAACCTCTTCATCTACTTCCCAATGTGTTTGACTTAAGACAAACAAAAGTCACAGAACAAAATTCACCAAAAATCAAAAAAGTAGGCCGAAACTTTCATATAGAATGCTCTTTCATTTCTATCTGTTAAAACCAAACTGCAGTAAATGTCGAAGCACTTCTCTATTTACTGGATTGAAAATACAGCTTTTCTGTTTTCCAGTTCTTCTTTCAACTTAGCTAGGTCCCCCAATTAAGATGGAATAGGTGGCCTCAGAGAGTCATCATTAAAAAAAAAAAAAAAAAACTAATGTAATCCTAGAGTGAAAAATGAGAACCTAAGAATGGTTAATAGCATATTTCTGTTCGGTCTTAGTAGAAGCTCCTAGTAGAAATGAAATCTTTCAAAGGAAGCCCTTCTTCATTCCAGATGCTAAACCAAGCCCTTTTTCTACTCAATTGATTCCTGTTGTCCAACATTCATCCAAACAAGAATATTGAAAGAGTAGGGCTGGGCACAGTGGTTTATGCCTATAACCCAAGCATTTTGGGAGGCTGAGGGGGGTAGATCACCTGAGGTCAAGAGTTCAAGACCAGCCTGGCCACCATGGTGAAACCCTGTCTCCACTAAAAATACAAAAATTAGTCATGCATGGTGGTGCACACCTGTAATCCCAGCTACTCAGGAGAATGAAGCATGAGAATCCCTTAAACCTAGGAGACAGAGGTTGCAGTGAGCCAAGATCGTGCCATTGCACTCCAGCTTGGGTGAATGAGCAAGACTCCATCTGAAAAAATAAAATAATAGCAGGGCGTGGTGGCCAGTGCCTATAATCCCAGCTACTTGGGAGGCTGAGGCAGGAGAATCACTTGAATCTGGGAGGCAGAGATTGAAGTAAGCCAAGATTGTGCCACTGCACTCCAGCCTGGGTGACAGAGCTAGGCCTCATTTCAAAAAAATAAATAAACAAAAAAATTTTTTGAGTAAAAATAAAATAATAAATTTTCAGCCTTTAAAAACTACCAAATAGTTTATTCATTTTGCAAGTAGATCGATTAACTACCTGCCATGTGATAGGCTCTGAGCTAAGTGCTGAGAATAGTGAAGATGACCAACAAGGTTGTGTCCCACCACAAACAATCTTGACCCATCTATAATTTCCAGTCCCTGTGTAAACTTGATACTTCCTGAGCCTGGTTCAGAAGGTTGAGAGGGTGGTTGAAACAACTGTCAGGAATGTCTATGGCATACATCACTTGTTAAAAGCCATTAAAAAAGCCATGTTTTTTAATACAGTTGTTGTATAAAAATAGATGCCATAAATTGGCTACGTCAGTAGGAATCAGCCTTGCCTGGAGGTCCTTGAGAAACTCTTTAAGCAGAAGAACCTCTGGATATGTGCTAGGTATCTAGATTCTAGTCCTGGCTATAACTTCCTGTGATATATAAAACAAATCAATTAAACTCACTCTCTCTCCCTCTCTCTCTCTCTCTCTCTCCCCCTCCCTCCCTCCCTCCCTTAGGGAATCTTGCTCTGTCGCCCAGGCTGGAGTGCAATGGCAAAATCTTAGCTCACTGCAACCTCTACCTCCCAGGCTCAAGCGATTCTTCTGCCTTAGCCTCCCAAGTAGCTGAGATTACACGCACATGCCCCCACACCCGGCTAATTTGTTGGTATTTTTAGTAGAGATGGGATTTTACCATGTTGCCCAGGCTGGTCTTGAACTCGACCTCAGGTGATCCACCCGCCTCAGCCTCCCAAAGTGTTGTGATTACAGGTGTGAGCCACTGAACCCAGGCTATATACTCATTCCTTTAAAGGCAAGATGAGAATTATCTTCTCTGCTATTTCTATACCATGAAATGATTTTGATAATAAGATTTAAATTAATAAATGACAATAATTATAGTGAACATTTGGACACACCATGTACTAGATGTGTGCTAAGCATTTTTATAGATTCATTTAATGTGTTCAGCTGTATGAGATTATTCCTATTTTCAATTAGGTTACAAGTAGATAACCTAGTTCAGAGAGGCTAGGTGGCTGTCTCAAGATCACACACTTAACTGGGGGATGAAATTCAAAATCAGATCTGTCTGATTTCAGAGTCCAACCTGAATGTGAAAGTATATATATATATGGCTAGACTATTGAGCACATTATATTGGAATTAGATATTAATGCCTTAGCATGAACTAATAATAATTTATTATATTTTGAGCTCCGGAACCTGATGGAAAAATGAGTTAATCATATTCTGCTTGGTATTCTAGACCTATCCTCCCTCCCTAAACCTACTCTAAACTAACTATCATTGGAATATCCGATCATAAAATTCACACTAAGATATTACTGCCTGATAACAGTTTACTATGTTTTCCTTCTCAGGGTCATTTAATTAAAACAGGAGGCATGAACCAATAGGAGTTGTGAAGAAGGCATTTTTTAGACTTAGGAGCATCCTTTAACACTCTTTATTACATTAATGGGCAATCACTTAGTCTATGGACAGAACCAACACTGTAAAGCTTCACTGTAGTTATTTTTGTAAGCTGGGACAAATAATACAGACCAAAATCTGGAAACAAAGTTAGAAGTCTGGTATTCCAGAGCCATGCCTAGTCTGTTTATATAAGAAACATTTCTTGAGCATCTTCTATATCCGAGGCATTTTTACATGCAGGGTTTCACTTAATGCTCACAGCCACACTGCAAGACAGGCATTATTATGCCTAATTTTGTAAATGCATTAACTAAGAATTTGGAAAGTTAGATAATTTCTCCAAAGTAACACAGCTAATAAATAAACATATGAAAATCATGAGTACTCTGGCATGTATGGCTGGCATCTGAGCCAAAAGTTATTTCTCACTCTTTCTCTCCTAACAATTCCCAACATTATTCTAGCAACAATCTGTTCAGGCCTAGAGGATGTATCATAAATTATTTAAGCCAGCAATGGCAATGCTGTACCCCTTTGCCAGTGACTGAAATTCATCTAGGGCATCTGAGAAAGGCTTAGGAATAAAAGGCTCTTTTGGTACCACTGATGCCCTCTTGGGTCCTGCTTTGGATATGGTATTGTGATGATGTGATATGTGGAGCTACAGCAGCTATTATCAAACCATGAGGAAAGACATCATGGACTCACTGAAGAAGGGAGGGTGGAAGGTAACAGAGCAACCTGCCTCCTTAAGGACATTGTTGGGATACCAGATCAACCCTGGGCCATTCCTTCTTCATTGTTCTGTGATTTAGGTGCTGTTAGTTAGGTATTCCAATACCTAACTTTTGCAGCCAGAAGCATTTTTAACAACCATAACAAAATAAAATATACCAATGAGTCAAATGAGTGGTGTAAAAATTAAGTTCTGACTGAGAGCAAGAAGAGGTTCTGTAGGTTGTTCTTGTCAAAGAGAGGAACATAAAATAAGACTACTGACTACTTGAAGCTGGATCTTAAAGGATGATGGGCATTTCTAAATACAGAGAGGAAGAGTATTTAAAGCCAGGGCCATGTTTGTCATATTCACTGCTGTAATTCCAGTTCTTAGCATAGTTGACAGCACATAGCTGCCTCTCAATGCATCTTTATGGAGTGACTTAATAAATGAGCAAAAACACAGAGAGCAGAAAGTATGGAACATTTTGGATAGTTAAGCAACATGGAAAAGTACCTGGGATGGTGAGTGATAGTAGCTAATGTTGGTCACAGGCAGAGGATGAAGGATTGAGCCTATCCATTGAGAAATTTGCATTTCACTTTAACATTTTATTAACCTACAATCGCAATAAAATCAAACAGGGGATTTGGCATGGTGGCCTATCGTATTTCAAGTGTACACTCAGGTGAGAAAATAAATTAAGAAAGCCATGGATCAGAAGCATTGCTGGGTGACCTTAGAAACCCAAGTATCACAGACAGCATTAGACAAAGAACTCAGCACTTGGAAAGTGACTAATTCTGCCTTTCAGCCCCAAACCCCCACCCTAAATGACTTTTCCCATAGACAAGAAATATGTCTATCTTAAGAAAGGTTTCCCTGTGTTAAGTGATTGCTTCTATTCTGATAACAATTTCTTGGAAAATGAGCTATCACACCTTAAAAGTGTTCTTTTACAGTGGCCATATTGAGTGCTCTGGTCTAAGAGAATAATTCATCAGGAGCCATTACGTGCATAAAAATTAGAATTTGCATATCAAGGTCATTTTCTCCCCCAGTATAGTCAAGAAAGTTTTTAAATGTAAAATAACATACAGACATAAAAAAATAAACATCATCTGGAATGAGACTTATCCAACTTCTGGAAAAGAAAAAGTTAGGATTAAATTGGAATGCCATGAGAGACGTCTTAACCTCAGCAAGAAAATTTGTGACTTGTCATTCTCTAACCCCAAACTTCACTCTACCCACATGGTCCTACTCTTTCCTTAGTAATTCTGGCTCTAGAAAGAGTCTGAAATATGTCCACAATGAAATATCAATGTCTGATAATAATAACAGCTACCATTTCTTGACTGCTTTTCATATGGCAGGTTTTGTTGAGTGCTTTACTTACATTATCTTAATACTCAAAAAGCCTATGAAATAGATGTAATTAACATCTCACATTATTACAGTTAAGGAAAGAAAGGCTGGGAGAGCAAAGCAACTTATCCAATACCATTCAGTAAGCAGCAGGGCTCATTCTAGAACCTTTCTGTCCAGATTGAGTATGTATTAACTCAAAATCTCCAGACTGAGACCACCATTTCAGTTTTTGTTGTTATTTTTTCTTTTTTTTTTTTTTCCTAGACTGCTCAGCAGGACTTTCTTCTTCTTCTTTTTTTTATTTTTATTTTTTTCAAAAAGATCATTTGGCTCTTGAAATCAATCATATTAATTTGATTGGTATTGCTGTGATGCATCTTCTCATATGACCTATTAAATGGTTAATTTGTTGCCTGGGTGTAAGTTCATGCCGATTTAACAAGAGAGTTTGCAGTCTTACATTATTTTTTTGCCATATTCTCATATTTTTATGTTTACATTCTTCTTGAGTTTCTTTTTCTAACTCGATTCCTTGACTTTCTTTCCTAAAATTTGTCTCATATGTAGACAATAGAACCCAGACAGAAATAGGTTTTTCTACACTATCACTGTGCAAGGAATACTCGTTAGCTTGTCTGCCCACTCTGTGGACAAAAATTATTATCACAATTCTCAAAGGAGAACATCAAGTTTAAGTGCATTGGTGATCATGGAAAAGATTTGTGAATAAAGACCTACGGATTGAGAGCAATAATGCCAACGCTATGGAATGAACTATGTGTGTAATTTCTTAAACAGTTAACTTTAACATGAATATATATACACCAATATACAAATAAGTTCAAGCATCACTAACAGGGATTTGGGTTTTGACTTACTTCTAATCCCTTCATGAAATTCTTAGCTATGAAACTCTTGTCCTGGTTCCAGTCCATGTTATTTTTATCTTTATTATCCTGTTTTCATTCAAGATCTGTGCCCTCATTTCATTATATTAGAGGTAATATGCAAATTTCAAACAATTCTGAATTTGTATGCAATTATTCAAAATTCCTACTTCTAAAGCAATGGCTCCCAAGTTTGGCTGATTTTCAAAGGTATTAAATCAGAAACTCTGGGTAGCGAGGCCTGAGCTATGTTTTTTAAAGCAACTCAGGAGACTCAGCCAGGTTTGAGAACCACTGATCTAAGTACAGATTTTATCAAATATATTTCCATAGTTATTGCTTTGTATTTATTACTGCAATAATTTTTTCTTTTGAGATGGAGTCTCGCTCTGTCTCCCAGACTGGAGTACAGTGGCGCGATCTCAGCTCACTGCACCCTCCACTTCCCAGGTTCAAGCAATTCTGCCTTAGCCTCCTGAGTAGCTGGGATTACAGGCCTTTGCCACCATGCCTGGCTAATTTTTTGTATTTTTAGTAGAGACAGCGTTTCACCATGTTGGCCCGGCTGGTCTCAAACTCCTGACAGGTGATCAGCCTGCCTTGGCCTCCCAAAGTACTGCAATTATTTTTATAAATGTTCAAAGAACTAAAAGTGGTGTGACTCTTCCAGCATGTGCTTTGTTCAATATGTTATCTCCAAAGCTAAATCTATTAGAGCTGCCTATAAATATTTCCTCTCTATGCTATGGTGGGGGAAGAACTCTGGGGACAGTATTTTCCAAACTGTAGTTCCCATAATACTGATATCTTCCAGAATGTTAGTAAGTGTTCTTCATTAACAATTAAAAAATATTCTGTTGTCAAACGAGTTTGAGAAATGGTGGGCTAAAGAAAAGTGAACAAACTTCTTAATTGGAATGATTCTCAGTGCTAACATTATGCCAATACTCAGGATGAATGCCCCCCCCTCAAAGATTCAAGGTACAGTGTTTCCTAAATAAACTTTTTTATTCTGGCTTAAAAAAAAATACAACATAAAATGTACCATATTAACCATTTTTAAGAGTAAAGTATATTAATGTTAACTACATGCCCATCGTTATGCAACAGCGCTCTAGAACCTGTTCATCTTCCATGACAGAAAATCTATAACCATTGAACAATTCCTTATTTCCTCCACTCTACAGCCCCTGGCAATCATCACTCTACTTTCTGTTTCTAAGAATTTGACTACTTTAGATGCCTCACGTAAGTGGAATCATTAAGAGGATGTGAAGTGAAGCACAACTTATCAGAACACAAATTATTCACCACCGAGTTGACCCCCTTTAAAATTAGCCTCTATAAAGCACCTCTTCCTGCTTAATATGAGCTATGTTGATCAGTCTCTGGATGATTTTCTGATACTGCCAGACAATACAATGCAGACAGATTGCAAATCTTGCAAAAACATTCAAGGTTGCACGCAGCTGGTAAAAGTGATGCTGAAGAACTACTCCTACCACATGCAACACTACGACAACTGAGGATTTAGCAAAATAAGACCAGTTAACAAATGAAGAAAATAAAATTAACAAGAATGACACCAGAAAACAAAACTAATAAGAAGGATACATCAAAAGAAAATGATTTGGATGTCAAAGGATTAAGAGAAGTCCTTGGGAAAATTATAATAAAGTCCTTGACTTTTTGAGCCTTTTAAGCATCTTACTTCAAAAATAGTACAAAACTAGAAGTTTTGCCTGAGTTTGGGTACATTTTGGTAAAAATAAACTTTATTGTCATAATTTTTGTTTCCATTTTATGAAAATTGGAATACATAGTTACTATCAGGGTTTGACGTGTGTAGACATCACTTGTCAAACGGAAAACTCCTTTATTCTGCTTGAAAAATTAGCCAAACACATTGCATCTTCTCAGCTAATTTGGAAAAGAATGGTTGCACTTGGAGGCTTTCTTATTTACTTCAGTTGGTAAATATTCTAGACATTTGCAGATGCCAAATATGTGTGCTCTAAATAAACAGGTAAGCATTCGATTTCATTTATCTTCCCTCCCAGATGCAGTACCTAGCATAGTGCTGAGCATTTAGTTGGCGCTCAAAAAATGATTAAATGTATTTGAATCTCCTCCCTGAAGATTCACAATCAAGAAAGTTTATACACGTGGATATCTCAAGCACTAAAAATAAGTTCCAGCTGGGCACGGTGGCTCAGGCCTGTAATCCCAGCACTTTGGGAGGCCAAGGCAGGTGGATCACCTGAGGTCAGGAGTTCAAGACCAGCCTAGTCAACATGATGAAACCCTGTCTCTACTAAAAATACAAAAATTGGCCGGGCATGGTGGCACATGCCTGAAGTCCCAGCTACTTGGGAGGCTGAGGCAAAAGAATCACTTGAACCTGGGAGGTGGAGGTTGCAGTGAGCCAAGATTGCACTACGGCACTCCAGCCTGGGTGACAGAGTGATACACTGTCTCAAAAAGAATTCCAAAGCAGTTACCACTGTGTACCTGTCCAACAGAGAAAACAGAATTTGGTAACTAGCTAGGCTCTTTCCTGAGATGAGGTCATTGTAAAGATTTTGTGGATGCCACAACTTATAAGGATAGAATCAGTGATTTCTGAACAATATGACAGGCTGAGTATATAGATCAGAATACTCTTTCGTTTCCTCAGATATATTTGTCTCGGACAAAAATATATAATCTCTTAATTAAGATTAACATCGTACAGATAGGATCTCAGTTGGAAAGATCCTAAAGTTTATAATGTCCTTTCTTTTTTGGAACAGTCATGTCTTTACAAATATATGGTATTTAGATGTACTATGATTAAAGTAAATTATTGAATATCATTTCTAAAGTACAACAAATGTATTAATGTGTTTTTAGGGAAATATGTTTGAATTTATTTTATTATCCTTGGCGAAATATCTGAAAAGACTTTTCTGTCAGCACACTTAGTACAGAGACTCAGGATTACTATATTTGCTCAAAACTTTTACCCGTCATAGAGGAGACTATAAAACAAAGTACTTTAGTAGTTGACTTCTGGGACCACTGCCACACCTAGAAGTCCAGTTTCCTCCATGGATAAGCTTTTAAAGGCATGGTCAAGACGGCTAAAAAAGCCTGAACAATGATTAAGTAATCTTCCTTTTGCATTAGCGTAGTTGTTTATTTCTTCTTTACTGCCCTAACCAAGGCTTCAGTGGGGTTACTGCTGGTATATGTGGTGTCTTCCCAGGAGACAAATCAGACGAAGTTATTTTTACATTTTCCATCATCACTGGGGAAGAGAACTTACGGAAAAAGAGAATTTCCTGATAAAAGGAAATGATTGTAATTGCTCCTGCCTTCAATAAACAATTGATCACTCTTCATTAAATGCATGAAAATTTCACAGATGTTGATGTCTATGCAGACCATTCTATTAAAAACAGCAGTTCTCAAATTTTCTCAGTGTTCAAGAAAAAAAAAGGTTGCACCATCCTTACCTACTCCCATGTATTTATGCATCCCCTCAACCCATCAATGTATCCGCTCATACCGCCAGCATTATTTATTGAGCAGCTTTTTATTTACCTGCCATTTCTAATTCAGATTTTGAGATGTTTTAAAGACACATCAGCATCCAGAAAATTTTAGGCTTTCTAAGAGATTCAAAGCCCTTATGACAACCATAAAGTACTTAGAGATATTTCTTTCCCAGGAGTTTCCTAGTGCCTGATATTTTTGTTCATGTTTTGTTTATTCAGAAAGCGTCCAAGTAAATGATAATTCAAAGGAAAAAATTAGACTCATATCTCTTTTTGGCTTTGATGTAAAAATAAAATCCTAAGTCAAATATGCGCTCAGTGTGCCACATGTTGAAGAAAAGGAACATTCATCAAGCTCATTTCCTGTAGAGCAAACCCTCCCACATCAGTCCAGCCACAACATCTGGATAATTGGCCACCCTCCTCACCACACACGAACAAGATTTCTGGATCATTCCTGATCATTAAGCATGCAAACCTCCTCAGTGCTCACCTTGAATATCTGTTCTACTTTCTTTCTCCTCTACTGTCCGTAGTTTCAGCTGCTCACCAACTACCAAAGAATTTTAGAATAATCCTCTTTGAAATAAATGCTCTTTTAGAAATGTACTAAAATCCAAAGGTAATATGAAAATTTCTTTTCCTTGCGGTAATGCAGATAATATTTTATCTCCTTCCTAGACATTATTCTTAAGGGTTTAGTTAACTGAGTTCTCCTTGTCCATCTCTTTGGTGCTACAGAATTGCAAAAAAAAAAAAAAAAAAAAAAAAAAAAAATTCAAATCCATCTTCTAATGATCTTGTACAAAGGAAAACCCAGTGCTTATCATTTTTAGATTGTCAAAACTATTAAGATGAGAGTTTTCCATCAGCCCAGAGTATTTATCTTTCTAGATTTAGGAGAATATTGAAGGTAGTTTCCAAATATCTTATAATTCTAGGACTAGAGTTTGAATTCCTTTAGGTCATAGGCCTTACATAAACAGTACTACATATAGGGTATGGGATATAGTAGGTTTGCAATAAAGATTTACTGAACAAATGAAAGAATAAAAGACTGACCTTATGTTTGTATTAATAAAGTGCTTTAGTATTCATCTGACAGAAATGTTTTATCTAGTGCTGAGATTCAGCTGATATGCAGTTATAGCCTTACAAGTTTTAGGGCTTGCAAAGTCACCTTTGACTGTTGGTGCTGGTTGCATTCTGGTTGTTAAATATTTTGGAGATCTCTCCTAGCAACAGAATGTCATAGCACAGAGAATTATGTACTTTTTAAACTTTAAACATGTGTTCATAGAGTGTTTAGGACCCAGACCCTTCCTTCTGAGTAACAGTGACTAGGTATATCTGAGTTTAGCAGTGGTCAAGGATAAAGCAGAGAAGTGAAACACTCAGGGAAAGAAATGTAGGTGGGAGTGTCTGTGTGATCTTGTTGGATTATGCTGGGTTTTAAAATGGTTATTAAGATATAGAGTTGTGGTTTTCCAGAGATGAAAGTGTTAGGCACACAGGACGTCAGTAAAATTGTTAAAGGTGAAGAACAAGAGGCCTGGCACACTGGCTCACACCTGTAATCCCAGAACTTTGGGAGACTGAGGCAGGCGAATCACCTGAGCTCAGGAATTTGAGACCAGTCTGGGAAACATGATGAAACCCTGCTCTATCAAAAATACTAAAACTAGCCAGGCGTGGTGAAGTGCACTTATAGTCCCAGCTACTCAAGAGGCTGGGGCAAGAGGACGGCTTGAGCTCAGGAGATGGAGGTTGCACTGAGCCAAGATTGCACCACCGCACTCCACCCTGGATGGCAAAACAAAACTCTGTCACACACCACACACACACACACACACACACAGAGAGAGAGAGAGAGAGAAACAAGAATGATCAGAAGCACGGCCTAAACATAGCCTAAAACAAGATAGACTATTCTAAAGCCCACCTTGTTCCTGACAGAAAGTTCAGACTCTGCTGACACCCAGCACCCACTCTTTTTTTTTCTTGAGACAGAGTCTCACTCTGTCGCCTAGGCTGGAGTCAGTGGTGTGATCTTGGCTCACCGCAACTTCCACCTCCTGGGTTCAAGTGATTCTCCTGCCTCAGCCTTCTGAGTAGCTGGGACTACAGGCACGTGTCACCACACCCAGCTAGTTTTTGTATTTTTAGTAGAGACAGGATTTCATCATATTGGCCAGGCTGGTCTCGGCCTCCCAAACTGCTGGAACTACATGCGTGAGCCACCGTGCCTGGCCCCAGTACCCACTCTTAACCTAGGCTGGGTCAATCACTTGTTGCCCCATCAGCCTACTCCTCCACTTGGGCCTTACCATCTGAAATGTAGATTGCTGGCTTAATTAAAAGTTTCAGCTTGTGCCCTTTAGGGCCTACTAAATTTTACTCTTCCAATAAGCAAGGCAATGTTTTTAATAATACGGGGGGTAGGTATGGGGAAGGCACTCTGCTGCTACTGTTGTTTCTTTGCATGCTCGAGGTCAAGTGTACCAAGAGATTCCATTTAACCTTGAAATTTATTTTTTGAATGCTGGGCAGACTTATAAAATGCGCCTGACCATTTATGGATCCCAAATATATGCCACTTCAACATCTCTCACCTTACTAAGTTCACCTGAGATCAGTATACTGGGTAAAACTGTCAAAAACTTGAAAAGAACATTTCTACCTTGAGTTCAGAAATCTAAGTATCAAAATCCTAATCAACAGCTCTCAGTGCTTACAACTCCAAGTTACACCATCAGGCTCAATATTGACTGATGATTTCTCAGATAACATGCTGCAGAATCACCTTGCATATGGAGGGCATGATAAACCTCTTGACTGGATTTTTTTTTTTTTTTTTTTTTTTTTTGGGACGGAGTTTCGCTCTTGTTACCCAGGCTGGAGTGCAATGGCACGATCTCGGCTCACTGCAACCTCCGCCTCCTGGGTTCAGGCAATTCTCCTGCCTCAACCTCCTGAGTAGCTGGGATTACAGGCACGCGCCACCATGCCCAGCTAATTTTTTGTATTTTTAGTAAAGACGGGGTTTCACCATGTTGACCAGGATGGTCTCGATCTGTTGACCTCGTGATCCACCCGCCTCGGCCTCCCAAAGTGCTGGGAGTACAGGCTTGAGCCACTGCGCCCGGCCAACTGGATTCTTTTGCATATTTAGTGTCAAAAAAAAAAATGGTCCTAGATGTTAAAACAAAAAAAGGTCCTAGATGGTAGAACAGCATTGCTGAATGTCTTCTAAACCAAAGGGCAGTTACCAATGTTAATCCTGCATAAAACATGACCAAATGAGGCAACAGAACACATGTGGCACCTGGCCCCAAAATTCTACAGGGCATTTCAGACACACCAACCCCTGTTCTGGCTCTGGATGATGATATTAATGCTGTTTTTGTTGACTCAAGGCCATGGAGTGCAGCTTCTCAAAGAGTAATTACCATTCTTAAAGAGTTTGCTGTTCAAAGTTCATTCTTAAAATGTCTTAGCAGAAGGCCGGGAGCAGGTGGCTCATGCCTGTAATCCTATTCCGGAAAATCTTACCCGGTGAGAAACCCAAGCAGCATTCAGAGGATCGGAGGAACACACTTTATTACGCCAGCGGGCCCAGAAGGGCTAGCACCCAAAAGTTTGAACCCCGACTTGAGCCAGCACACAGCTTTTATACATTAGAGGCTAGGGACACATCTTGAGGTGCTGGGCAGCATAGCAGTTTTCAGGAGGCCTTTCAGCTAGTCAGCAGGAAGCAGATGTATAGAAGTGGATAGAAGCAGTTGAGGTAGCTAATTTTGGGCAGTCAGGAAATTTTCCTTCATGAGCCCTCCATCTCAATCCAAGCACTTTGGGATGCCAAAGCAGGGGATCATGAAGTCAGGAGTATGAGACCAGCCTAGCCAACATGGAGAAACCCCGTCTGTACTAAAAATACAAAAGTTCGCCGAGCATGGTGGTGCACGCCTGTAATCCCAGCCACTCAGGAGGCTGAGGCAGGAGAATCACTTGAACTCGGAAGGCGGAGGTTGCAGTGAGCCAAGATCGTGCCACTGCACTCCAGCCTGTCAACAGAGTGAGACCCCATCTTTAAAAAAAAAAAAAAAAAAGTCAGGTGCGGTGGCTCACACCTGTAATCCCAGCACTTGGGTAGCCGAGGCGGCTGGATCACAAGGTCAGGAGTTCAAGACCAGCCTGACCAACACAGTGAAACCGTGTGTCTATTAAAAAAAAAGTCATAGCAGAATCACTTAACCTCTCATTATCTTAAAGTAACCATTTATGCTTCAAAAAAAAAAAAAAAACAAAACAAAACAGAACTTGTAGCATCGTCAGAGAGTTGACAGCAAGTTAGCTCTGAATACTGCAATACTTGCAGCAGTTGGAAACAGTGTCCATAAGTGTAAGATGGCATGGCCCTCAGTTCTTCAGACATGGTCCAGTTTCAAAGGACCACTCTCCAAGACTATTGACCCTCAGGAGTAAAATAACAAAGTTGAGGTGGCTGTAAAGCTTCCTCAGGTAGATGCAGCGTGACTCCTCCGCAGAGATGTTTGCACTTGTAAAGGTAAGAGGGTGGTACAGAAACCTCTTAGGAAGTGTCTAGGAAAACATTTGTATCCTTAGAAGTACTGGTCATTGGAGGCAATAACAAATTTCCTAAAGTGTCCTTCAGAAAACAGAAGGTTGCAAGGAATCCTTGCCATAGGCACCACTTGTATATATTTACTTGTCAGCTACCTCCTCCAACAAAGTACTTGAGGTTATAAACATGTATAAAACAAGAAAAAATAAATAGTTTAAAGAAACAACGTAAATGAAAAATAATAAAATCAGAGAAAGATTAGTGACTAGAAATGCATGGCTATGGTTGTATGAAATTACTGAAAGTGGGCCTCTAATTTGATCTGAAGCTATCTACTGGCCAAAATGAAGAAGAAAACTTGATCATTTATAAAATTTATTGAAGTTAGGAAATAATTATTGGAATACAGACTTTATATTTATGTGCTTTAAAGTTAAAGTTGTGTCTTTTTACATGAAGGTGTAAAATGTGGAAAATCTGAGCCTAACCTACTTATACCCAAAAGGTCATAATAATAGTGTCCATCCTAAAGGCATTGAACACAAAAGACAAACATCTTAAAAAGTAATTTCAAATTCACAATAAGCTTGATCAGTTGATGAATAAATTCTTTGTTGTTGTTGTTGTTGTTGTTATTTTTGTAAAACTGGTTGATTCCACAGCCACTGTAGAAAATAATGACCTGATGAGTAAATATTGGCTTAAGGCAAATAGCAGAACAGCTCACTACCTCTCTAACATATGCATAATAAGGTGAAGAGCCCCAGCTGCTCTCCAGGATAGGCGGTTAAACAGTACGTCCATTTTGAAATGCTACTATATATACACATCCAAACTACTACATACATATACAGGACTTAAAAACAACAAGCCCAGCTCAGAATGCTTACAGACTGGCACCTGAGCCTTATCCATATCTCACCACATCTCTGTGGGGCGATGCCTCGAATGTTATCACCACAGAATCTTTCTGTACTGGCTTCTACCACAAGAAAGGCAAAATGTGAAAATGCTGGCAAGACAGTAGCTCAGGAGCCACAGCTGCCGTGTTTTTCTTGTTAAAAAGCCACTTAACATGGAGGTCTTAAGTTCCCTTTGCAGGAAGAGTTGTGAGCACTAGTGGGCCCCATAGGGTTCGAGGGTGGGGCAGACGCGCCTCTGTCGGCAAGATGAACCAGGACGGAGATGGTGGCAGGCTGCCTACAGGACCGTCATCAGGGCTGTTTAAGAAGTGTGGTTTCCAGCAGTTGCTTCTCTTCCAAACCATGGTCTGTTCAAGAAGAGTGCTGACTTGGAATAGTGGAGGCTGATCCCAAAGGTGGAGGGGTCTCTGCTCGCCTCAATCATGTCCAGAGCATGAGGCATGAATATGGCTTCCATACCCTTGGAATGTCTGAGTTACAGCGAGACCCTGCTGTACCAGGACAGGCCGGGCCTCACCAGGAAGTCACTAGAGTGTCATGCCAGGAATCTAGCAAATGCCTATTCCTGGAAAACTGCACCCTATTGCTGAGCGACAATGACTTCAGCAACAGGCTTAGGAACCACAGCCATGTAATGATCAGGTCATGCACAGGCAGAGTGGACTTGGACATGGGCACATGAGTAAGCAGAGATCCAAGTTTCTCATTTCAAGCACATAATTTTTCATCAGGACACAAGAAGACCGTACATGCATTCTAATACACATGGGGGAGTGGTGATCGAGAACTAGAGCTAGCAGGTAACAGGGAGCTAGCAGGGAGGAGAATAAGCCAGACAAAGTCATCTCACATCATGTTTCTTATTAAATACCCACGTGTTCATTATATATTAAAGCATTGTTCTATCTTCTCACGTTACCCACAATATCACTAAGTAACGACTGCTCACAGCCGTCCTCCTTTCCAGTACTGGTCTGACACAGCAGGCTGATGGCAAAGTCTTCCATTCCCAGTACTACCTGAGGATTTATTATTGTACTTTTTGGTAAAGCTCTTGATGCAAAGCTGACATCAAAAACATTTTAGTATATTATTGGTTCAAGAAAATGCTAGTGCACTATGGAGGCCTTTGGGGGAAAATATGTTTAAATATATATGGAGTGGAGAGTTGCTCCCTACAGATTTGAGGGGGGATGTTGGTGTGCTGCCCACTGGGCTGCTCCACAAGGGAGCTCTGGGGTCGGGGGAGCCCTGGGACAGGGGCAGACCCCTTCCCTTTGCACCACCAGCATGGTACTCTCCTTCACTCTCCTCAAAAAAATGGCTTATGGATTTGGTACTCAAAGGGGAAGGGGCAAAAAGTAAAAGGATGAGGGGTGAGACACACATCCGGGGAAGATGGGTTTTACTGCAGAACTAACGTCCATCCAGGGCCCGGCTCTCTACACCCTTACCTACTGCAGCATCCCTGCTAGTCGGGCGTGGGCTCTGCGGGCAGAGGTGGACAGTGGGTAGAGGTGGAGTGGAAGAGGGTCAAGTTATGTGTTGCTGTTGAACAGGAACCTGTAGCACAGGTATGCACCAACCGTGAGGATCACAGCCACACACATGTTGACCAGGAAGGGCTTCCAGTGAGTCAGTGCATGGTCCTCCTCCTTCTCGGATGATGACGGCTCCCCTTTGGCTGGGGAGGCAGCCTGGGCATCTCGAAGACTTCCCCCCATGACCCGACTTCTTACTTCAGTTTCTTGACTTATGCTTTCCATGCTGTAGGATGCGGCATTTAAGGGGCTTTCTGTTTCTTCCTTGACCTGGTAGTCTTTATCCTCCCCAGTCTCATCCTTCACCCACTGGTGGTTTGGGAAGAACTCCCTGCATTTCCCACTGTGTGGCTCCAGGATTCTTTTCGGTGGCCAGGGAGAACGGGGGACGTGCTCTGGTAGGGGCTCCAGGTCCTCGTGGGAAAGCTCCTTCCACTGATCCTGCATGGAAGAGTCTCCCATGATGAATTTGGCACCTTCGATCACAGCCAGGTAGGAGAAGCGCAGCTGGTCTGCTGTCTGGATCAGCCCCATCCGAAACTTCCTCATTTCTAACAGTACTTTCTTGATATCAACGGATGAAGGGTCTTTCCTTTTGTCCATCAGCATGAGGCAGGTATCAGCCAGACAGAAGGTCCCAGACCTGCCAATGCCCGCACTGCAGTGCACCACCACAGGGCCGTGCTCCAGACTGAGTGACCCCGACTCTCGGACTTTGAAAAGAAAGTTCAAGAATGAGGCTGGCGATTCCGGGACTCCAAAGTCAGGCCATGTGGTATAGTGGAAATGTAAGATCTCTCGAGTTTCTTGGGTTGTAAGGTTTTCCAGTTCTAGCTGTCCAATTGTATAATATGACTTGTTATCTTCAGAGATCAATGTTATTTTCAAATTTGTGTCTTCAAAGATCATTTCTTTTTCTTCTTTTTGTGGCCAGTACTGTGCGCATTTTAACGAGCCTTTCTCCATCACTCTGCTGAGCATGACGACACCCCTGCTCTTCTGCTCCCACACCATCTCCCAAAAGTGCCCGCACGTGTTAGGCAAAGGGCCCTGGGTAAGAATGTAACTCCTTTGGGCTTCTTCCATTTTTATCAAACTGGCATTGATATAGTCGTTATCTTCTTGATGTAGTTTAATCCGACTATGGTCAAAGGGACTGACATCTCTATACCTATTTCGGTTTTTGTTCTTAGGAAGCTCAGCCACTCTACACGGGAAGTCACTGGTTTTGTGTTCGATATCCTGGTAAATGGCCTCCCAGCTCCTGGACTTGTCAATCTGCTCGAACTCCTTTTCCATCTCCATGATGGGTCAGGGTGGCTGCTGCGCCTCCTTCTTGGCCACTGTGCTGTCTGTTGCTCTAGGCCGTGCCGTGCTCCTAGCCCTGAGGCCTGCTGCAAGCCCCGACTGCTGCCACTACCGCCCTAGCCACCACTGCCGAATAAATTCTTAAAAATCAAAACATTCTTACCTTCAAACCTGCAAAGAAAGAAAGAAAGAAAAATCAAAATATCTGCCTCACAAAAACAAAAAGCAAAAACCCTGAAACTCTCAGCAGTTGAAATTCGGATTTTAGATCACACATTGAAGTTTTAAAGAATACTTTTATTGCCCAAGAGCAGAATGAGAGGAAAAAAGTAACAAGAAACTGCAGGAAAAAAATCAGCTTTTATATAAATTGGCCAAGACAAAAGCTACAAGCTATGTCAGAATTGAAGAAAGCACCAAATGTTAATTTCGATTCGGACCTAAAATGGCAGGACTCACAAAAATTGCTCCACTGAAGCAAAAGGAAAGGGATCCTGTGGATAAAATCTAGGTGTTAAAGCCATTTAACCTCCCATTATACTTCCTGAAGAAACTTCAATGCCAGGTAATATTTCTTATGTCACTACTACAACTGCTGAAATAGGATAGTATGGAAATTCTTCTTTTTTTTTTTTTTTTAATGGAGTCTCATTCTGTTGCCCTGGCTGGAGCATAGTGGCATGATCTCGACTCACTGCAACCTCCGCCTCCCGGGTTCAAGCAATTCTCCTGCCTCAGCCTCCCGAGTAGCTGGGACTACAGGTCTGTGCCACTATGCCAGACTAAATTTTGTATTTTTTAGTAGAGATGGCATTTCACCATATTGGACAGGCTGGTCTTGAACTCCTGACCTCGTGATCTGCCCACCTCAGCCTCCCAAAGTGCTGGGATCCCTAATATGGAAATTCTAAACAACCTCTTCTAGCTTCTGCTAGATGTTTCTGAGGATGTTTCTATATCTTCATGCTAGAATACTTCAGAGTATTCTGGCTCGGCACCCCAGCCCCCCATGACCCTGGCCCCTGACAGATACGTCCTTCTTGATTACAAGATTGTATTAGTTGGGTGGGATGAGTGTGTACATTTTTAGAAGCCATTTATTTATATGCTAGTAAAAACTGGAGACTCAGTTGTGCAGTTTCTTAGTTATAGTAGTGTTCTATTGCTGAAATCAGCTTAGCTTCTTCTCAGAAGAATCTCAACACTCTAAGGAAACTTACCCAAATCAAGTTGAAACTTTTGGGTCAGATACCGTCCAGTTGTTCTCATGTGGATACACAGTAATTTCTACTCTTCCAAAGAAAAAAATGAGAAAAAAAACCACCAAAAATGAAAAAACTAAGAAATGTTAACTATTTAACAAAGTCTGATTAAAATCAAAACCTGGAATCCACAGGGCTACAAATGTGATACTGACATTTGCAAGGTATGTGTCTATAAAACAGTAATTTAGGCTGGGCGCAGTGGCCCATGCCTGTAATCACAGCACTTTGGGAGGCCAAGGCGGGAATATCACAAGGTCAGGCGTTTGAGACCAGCCTGGCCAACATAGTGAAACCCCGTCTCTACCAAAGATAAAAAAAAAAATTAGCCGGACATGTTGATGCATGCCCGTAGTCCCAGCTACTTGGGAAACTGAGGCAGAAGAATCGCTTGAACCCAGGAGACGGAGGTTGTGGTGAGCCGAGATCATGCCACTGAACTCCAGCCTGGGCAACAGAGTGAGAGACTCTGCCTCAAAAACAAAACAAACAGTAAATTATGCATTTGAATTATTGTCCTGAAAACACTAATTCATCTCTTTTCCTAGATTTCAAATTTTACTGCCTTAGAGTTGAGAAAGTATAGTGAAATAAAATAATCTGTGCCAAAATGACTACTGATGAGGAACAGTCTTAGAACTAAACATTGTAAACCACTTTTTTTTTTTAAAGTGCTCTTTGGTTCTTAAAAGACTTATCTACACTTCCTCCAACTTTAAGTATTAATGACTTAAACTTATCAAAAGTATACAAAATAGGCCAGCCACGGTGGCTCACACCTGTAATCCCAGCACTTTGGAAGGCAGAGGCAGTGAATCACTTGAGGCCAGGAGTTCGAGATAAGCCTGGCCAACATGGTGAAACCCAGTCTCTACTAAAAATACAAAAATTAGCCAGGTGTGGTGGTGCATGCCTGTAATCACAGCTATTCCAGAGGCTGAAACATGAGAATCACTTGAACCTGGAAGGCAGAGGTTCCAGTAAGCTAAGATTGCGCCACTGCACACAACCCTGGGTGACAGAATGAGACCCTGTCTCAAAAAAAAGAAAAAAGAAAAAGAATACAAAATATTCTTCAGAAATAATTTCAGAATGCAAATAGCTTCAATTGGCCAACACCTCCTCCCCGCAGATCAAAGAAAGAACATTTTATAGAGCTGTTCCCAATCTTTCCTGTTCAATTCCCCAGCTCCACCCACAGCAACCCTCTCATCCTCTCCAAACAGAGAAGACTCAGACTACCTGAAGTGTGCTGTCCCATGTCCCCTCCTTTCTATCTCCTTTTTTCCCTTTGTGGCATTAGCCTCACCCCTCCTATCCTAAATCACAATTTTTAAAATTTTTTTAACTTTTATTTTAAATTCAGGAATACAAGTGCTGGTTTGTTACACAGGTGAATGCGTGTCATGGGGGTTTGTTTTACAGATTGTTTCATCTCACAGGTATTAAGCCTAATACCCATTAGTTATTTCTCCTGATCTTCTCCCTCCTCCCACCCTCCACCCTCTGGTAGGCCCCAGTGTGTGTTGCTCCCCTCTGTGTGTCCGTGTGTTCTCATTACTTAGCTCTCATTTACAAGGGAAAACATGCCGTATTTTGTTTTCTGCTCCTGCATTTGTTTGCTAAGAATAATGGCCCCCAGCTGCACCCATGTTGCTGCAAAGGACATGGTCTCATTCTTTTTATGGCTGCATAGTATTCCATGGTGTATATGTACCATTTTTTCTTTATGCAGTCTATCACTGATGGGCATTTAAATTGATTCCATTTGAATAGTATTGCAATGAACATACATGTGCATGTGTCTTTATGACCAAATCACAATATTACTGTATTGTCATCCATCTTCTTTTCCTCCCTTTCAGGGGGATGAGGTGTTCCACTCCCACTCATATTCTCTTCTTCCCATCCTATTTTTCTATCTATCCTTGTTCCATCATTCACTCTTTTTCTTGGAGCATCTTAAATCTCTCTTTCCTCTACATAAAAACATCCACAGGTTCCTTCATTATCCTTACCTTTTTTTTTAAAAAAAAAAAATGGCCCATTCTTTACCCTATGACTTCCTTCACTTACCATCCTAATTTTCCTACCCTTATTATTACCATTTTCTCAATCAGCACCTCCCAGCTTCTCATCATCCATTTGCCCTTTACCTTTTTCAATCTGATTTCTGTCACAAAAAGTCCATGGAAATTCTTCTTTCTAATGTCCTTTTTAATTCATTCACTAAACAAATATGCACTGACCACCTACTATAAGCCAGTCACTATTCTGGGAGTATAAATGTAAACATTGATAAAACTGAATCTTTGCCATAAAGAAGTAATTTGACAAACAGGAACAGACTTCTCAGCCTAAACGTTCTTGATTTCTCTGCAGAAGTATTTTAAAGTATTGATTCACACTATCTTTTCTAAAAGATGTCTTGGCTGGGTGTAGTGGCTGACGCCTCTAATCCCAGCACTTTGAGAGGCCAAGGCAGGAGGATGGCTTGAAGCCAGGAGTTTAAGACCAGCCTGGGCCACATGGCAATACCCTATCTCTACCAAAAAAAAAAAAATTAAATTAGGCTTGGTGGTGCACACCTGTAGTCCCAGGTGCTCTGTAGGCCAATGTGGGAGGATTACTTGAGTCCAGGAGGTCGAGGCTGCAGTGTGCCAAGATTGTGCCACTGCATTCCAGTCTGGGGAACAGACCTAGACTCTGTCCCCCAAAAATTAAAATTAAATTAAAAAGTGCCCAAGTGGCATCTTCTATCATTTGTGAAGGTATCTAGTTCTGTTTTTCTGAATTCTCCTCTACTGGCTTTGCTAGCTTCTCCTTTGGCTCCATAATGTGGATTGTCTCTAAGGTTCAGGCCTGCTGTCCTTTTCTCTTTCTATACTCTCCCAAGATGCTCTCATTTATCTTTTAGTTGCAGCTTTCACCTTTGTAGCCTTCTTCTCAATCTCTTTCTCTATAACTCAATTACTATCTTAAGAAACCATTGTACACCAGGAGCAGTGGCTCACCTGTGATCCCAGCAGTTTGGGAAGTCGAGGCAGGTGGATCACCTGAAGTCAGGAGTTCAAGACCAGTCTGACCAACATGGTGAAACTCCGTCTCTACTAAAAATACAAAATTAGCCAGGTGTGGCAGTGCATGCCTATAATCCCAGTTACTCAGGAGGCTGAGGCAGGAGAATCACCTAAACCCAAAAGACAGAGGTTGCAGTGAGAGGAGATTGCACTATTGTACTCCAGCCTGGGCAACAAGAGCAAAACTCTGTCTCAAAAAAAAAAAAAAAAAAAAAAAAAAAGGAGAAGAAGAAGAAGAAGAAGAAAAGAAAATAAAGAAAGAAAAGAAACCATTATACATTTAAAACAAATTGCTGGAGAGCATCACAGAATATTTTAACAGCACATTAAACTCAATCTGCCAAAAACACACTCATTGTCTTTCCTAAAAAATCAGCAGTTGTTTTTCCAGACTTCCACCTATCTTCTGATAAAAACTTTTAAATAATAATAATGAAAAACACTTATTGGGCATTTTCTATATGACAAGCACTATGATAAAATGATTTACATTTAGGCCAGGCACCGTGGCTCACGACTGTAATCCCAGCACTTTGGGAGGCCAAGTTGGGCAGATCACCTGAGGTCAGACGTTCGAGACCAGCCTGGCCAACATGGTGAAACCCGTCTGTCCTAAACATAAAAAAAATAGCCAGGCATGATGGAAGTTACCTGCAGTCCCAGCGACTCAGGAGGCTGAGGTGGGAGAATCACTTGAACCCAGGAAGCAGAGGTTGCAGTGAGCAAAGATAACAGCCACTACAATCCATCCAGCCTAGGGGACAGAGCGAGACTCCATCACAGAAAAAAAAATGTGCATTTAATAACATATGTACCTCATAATAAATAACTGTACAGAATAGACATTATTATCATAATTTTACAGAACAAGAAACTGAGACATTAAAAATTAAGTAACTTGCACAAAGTTAACAGCAAATAAGTGAGGAAGGCAAGCTTCAAACCCAGACACAGCAGGTTAAACTGATAAAGACCATTAATCCAAAAAGCAGAAATTTGGATTTTTTCAAATATTAATGCTCTGTAATGATTCATTTTCAAACAGTCTGTTCTGCCAAATGTCAAGGACATAATGACCCAACAACTAGGGTTATAAGAAGCTGATTGGAAGGAAGTTATGATACTTGTTTTCTTTCTTTAATGGGTACCAGTGAGAAATCTAAGCATCTCCTTTACTGTATAAGATAATTACCTCTGAGTTCATCCATTCATTCATTTAAGTAGCTCCTATGAGCGTAAATTTGAAGTCGATTTGCAATTTGCCATGAAAACACAGAGAAACTAACAATTGAGGGGGTGGGGGGCTCTTTTATGAACATACCATGGGTGCTTTTGAATTTTCATGGCCAATAAATACTGTGGCAGGGTAATTTGGTGACTCTACTTGTACTCTTCGATTGTAAGGGCATTAAAACCTCTCTTTTTATGTCAATACAAATAGTGACATATAAGCCTAACAAGAAATGTGAAGACATTAGCCCTTTTCAAATGGGGAAAGAGAAGAAATACATTAATATTTACCCAATCTGTGTATATCCCACACATATTCTGTGCCCACAAAATCCTCAAGGGAATGGACAAGAGAGAACAAACATATCTTGACTCAACTAAGGTGCACAATGACGATAATTCATATTTACATTAACACTCCAAACTTCAAAGGAGGCTCACAAAGAGACATCATCTCATTTTACACAAAATGCCGCACGAAGCTTGCCTTCAGCAAAATAATAAACTACACTAAGTCTATCATTTAGGCCTCCATCCAGGTCCCTCAAATTACAGCCTCAAACACCACTCCCACATCCTTCTGCCATTTTCTTCTCATTCTACAGATTCCCTGGATTTGCTTTTTCTGTCCCTCAGGCCAATTATCCAACTCAAAAGAGTAGGTCTTTAAGAGAAAACACGCTTCAAGGATTCATTCAGGGAACAAACATTTATCAAATAACCACTATGTGCTAGGCATGGTGCTGGGTGCTAGAAATACAATTGTTTGCAAAAACATAAAGTGCAGTCTTTAACTGGGGCCTACTCCACCCCTATATTAGTCAGTGCAGGCTGCTATAACGGAATATCATACATTGGGCAGCTTCAATAACGAACATTTAGTTCTCAGTTCTAGAGGTTGGAAGTCCAAGATTGGAGTGCCAGCATGCTAGGGTTCTTGGGAAGGCTCTCTTCTGGCCATCTTTTTGCTGTATTCTCACAAGGTGGAGAGTGAGAGAGAGGGCAAGCAAGCTCTGTATCTCTACTTACAAGGGCGCTAATCCCATCAGGAGGGCTCTACCCTCATGACCTAATTATCCTCCAAAGCCCTCACCTCCTAATACATCACAATAGGGTTTAAGATTCCACCGTGTGACTTCTGGGGAGGCACATTCAGTCCACAACACCCACCAAAACAGAGCACTACAAATTGGTCAGGGGATAATTATCCTGGCTCTGCTTTATTGGTTCTTATATTGGACTTATCCTTCCAACTCTCATTTTGTTGGCTCTTGCTCAGACTTGGAGATACATTTTCTTGCATTGGTTATCAGAGCTTGGTTCACCAGCAATTCTACTTTTATACTACATCTAGTCTTTGGTATCCTGTATCCTGTCTATAATAGTCACAGAGTCTGCCCATTTGGCTTTGCTGTTTCTACCTCAGCAATAAGAGCTCAACTGTCTGTAGCCCCATTATGAAAACTATGATAGGATCCCTGCCTCCTTTATTTGAATTCCTGCCCTTACATCTCTCTCGTTTGTCCTATTATTATCCTCTATTCCATATTGATCTAATTCACCCTTTCCATTCCTCTTAATTTACTCTCTTTGTCCTCTAGCTGGCACCCTTTTAAAGCCCAGTGATCAACGCTGGTAATATCCCAAGTCACTCTATGATAAGGCCTGAAAACCCATAATTCCTTTCTTAATGGAGTATGCATATTTTTCAGACTTCCTGGACTCCAGGGGTGCCATAGCTATCATGGAATCCACCTTGCTTAACCAGAGAAACCTGTATCAGTGAAGCCATCAGAGTCTCAAAGCTAACTGATCGTCTCTGGAATGTAGAAATCTTCTTCAATAGTCAATCTTCTAAAAAATATCATCATTGCCAGGTGTGGTGGCTCACATCTATGGTCCCAGCACTTTGGGAGGCTGAGGCAGGCGGATCACCTGAGGCCGGGAGTTCAAGACCAGCCTGACCAACATGGAGACATTCCATTTCTACTAAAAAAAAAAAACCATACAAAATTAGCCAGGTATGGTGGTACATGCCTGCAATCCCAGCTACTTGGGAGGCTGAGGCAGGAGAATCGATTGAACCCAGGAGGTGGAGGTTGTGGTGAGCAGAGATCACGCTATTGCACTCCAGCTTGGGTGACAGAGTGAGACTTTCTCAAAAAAGAAAAAATCATCATCTGGGTCATTTGTTCCTCATGGTCACTGTTGTTAGGCAAACATCCAAGATTCTTGCTTTGGTAAGAGTAAGTCTTTGATTTCTGATCCTCACCAAGATGTTTTGAAAATCCCCCTAATTTCATGGCATAAAAAGATGTCCATATTGCCTTTGTGGAAGGCTGTCACCCAGTCATGAAACATCTTCTAGAAAATGTAACGTGGCGGCCAGGCGGGGTGGCTCAAGCCTGTAATCCCAGCACTTTGGGAGGCCGAGACGGGTGGATCACGAGGTCGAGAGATCGAGACCATCCCGGTCAACATGGTGAAACCCCGTCTCTACTAAAAATACAAAAAATTAGCTGGGCATGGTGGCGCGTGCCTGTTATCCTAGCTACTCGGGAGGCTGAGGCAGGAGAATTGCCTGAACCCAGGAGGCGGAGATTGCAGTGAGCCGAGATCGCGCCATTGCACTCCAGCCTGGGTAACAAGGGCGAAACTCCATCTCAAAAAAAAAAAAAGAAAATGTAACGTGGTAGAACAAACACTGGATCTGATGTCAGAAAATCTGGATCCTTCTTCTTGTTATGTCACTTATTTATTTAGAGACTTTGAGTCATTTGTAACAGGATTCAGGTAACTTATATGCATACTGTAGAGGCCAGTCTAGCTGGAAACTTCGTTGTTTCCAAATTATAATGTTCATGACTCTATTTCTGTGCCTCTCTAACCAATAAGACAGATTTCTAGACCTTTTTTATTCTATTTGAAAAGCCACATAATGTTATGGTTTCCTGGACCTTTTTGGTGTGCTGGGTAGAAGGATATGAAAACAAACAAATAAGCAAAACAAAATAATCAGAATAAAAGGCTGGTTGCAGGTGCTTCTGTTTCATACTTAGACACAGCCTAATTCCAGAAAAGCAGAGTTCACAGTGGTGAGTGTCATGGAAACTGCCTATGAATGTTACAAGACTTGCAACTAAACTAAATGCACCATTGCTGGTTGAGGAGAAGTGGCGAGGATTTTGTGCAGATGATTTTCTCCTTTTAATTGAACCACTCCAGTAGCGGGAACCAAACTGAAACTCCCTTAGACATTTAAATGACTCACATATTTTAGTGCTTAAACGTCAGCTCTGTGAATACCTAAAATGGGGCTAAGTGAAAATTGGATAACATTTGCCTGACATTGTCATTGGCCTTTCTCTAATGTCAAAGATGGATTTGCATAATTATGCTGAAAGCTAGGAAACTGCACCCAGCAGGAGGCTTCCTTGCTGGTGTTAGGTTTTAGTTCTACTCCAGCTGTGACTCTCAGGATGAAGAAAATCTTTCAGAAATGAACAGACAGAGTGCACACTTTCTAAGACAGTATAGTAACAGCCTAACGACAATTTAACTTGCTTACTGATTTCCAAGGAATAATTAAGATAGGCCTGATAAGCAACTGATTGACTGAAAGACCTTTTGCTTGGTAGGAAAAGGGCTTCAGAGAGGAGAGTGTCCAAGCAATGTTGCCTCATAAACTCTTCCTGATTAAAATTCTTTTAAGCTGGCCAGATGCCTGAGAGAAGCAAACTTCTAAAGACTGCCACTGCAACAGGTGTGTGTCTATGGTGCAATCTTGTCTTTCCAAGGTCACTGCAGTCATAAAACATCTCTTGAATGTATCTACAAGGGGAAAATGCTGAAGCAGGTGAGGCCTCTCAGGGTTCCAACTTTTACCCCTTACATGGGGCACTTACTAATCTCAGGCTCTCTTTCTCCATCTGCTTTTTAATTTCCAAATCCTGCTGTCACAAAAGAATTTGAACCCCTTAATACAGTAGAGAATCACCTCTCTTAGTCTCTCAAGAAATCATCACAATGTTTTTAACTTTCACTTGTAAATGACAACAGGTCTGTTTTACTATAATTGTTTTTTTAAATATGGAACGCTCATGAATTTGCATGTCATCCTTGCGCAGGGGCCATGCTAATCTTCTCTGTATCGTTCCAATTTTCGTATATGTGCTGCCGAAGCAAGCACTGTTTTCCTATAATTTTCAATAATACCTAAGTACTTGCAATATATTAACAAGAAAAATAAGTGTAAAATTCTTTTTTTTTTTTTTGAGACGGAGTTTCACTCTTGTTACCCAGGCTGGAGTGCAATGGCGTGATCTCGGCTCACGGCAACCTCCGCCTCCTGGGTTCAGGCAATTCTCCTGCCTCAGCCTCTTGAGTAGCTGGGATTATAGGCACACACTACCATGCCCAGCTAATCTTTTGTATTTTTAGTAGAGACACGGTTTCACCATGTTGACCAGGATGGTCTTGATCTCTTGACCTCGTGATCCACCCGCCTCAGCCTCCCAAAGTGCTGGGATTACAGGCTTGAGCCACCGCGCCCGGCCAGTGTAAAATTCTTAAACTCCTGGAACAAAGCTCCAACAAGAAAGTGAACATCCAGATTGCAGTCAACTAACAGAGAGACACATTCCTGAGGACCTGAGGACGACTACTAGTCAGTTCACCTGGTACTTATGAAATCATAGCATTCAGACAGCAATAAGCTTGGTTTTCCAAAGCAATATTTTCAAGCAGACCTAACAATGTATTTCTCATAGAGATTTCATGGCTTACAAAGCCTTATATGCTCGTTGTTCACTCTCCTGTTAATTAAAAGAATTTCCATGCTACCTCTGGGTTTCACCACAGAATTCATCAATATCTAAGATTATTTCACGGAGAAAAGCACAGATGAAAAGTAGCCCTTTTTCATTCACATGCACTACTTGCTAGGTTCAAAATATGATTGTTTCTTTGTTTGCTTTTACTGCTTGTTTGGTGCTAATAAGCAGAATCTGCACATGTAGTTCTCCTCTGACCATGTTATCCTGTTTTGCACATATATAGAGAGAGAACTTTTGTCAGACTTCAAATGCCAAAGAGCAGAGCATATCTTCCCGCTTATTTCCAGTTTGAGCTGGAGGTCGCAGCTTGTGCAATTTGCTAGACAGCAATTCACCTTGGAACAAGCTCATAAACACTGATTAGGCAAATAGATTGACTCAGAATTTCTGAATTTTTTTTAAAGGGCAAGAGAGCAAATGTCTAGTTTCTAAGGCAAAAAGGTAGCAGCAGAAAGAAAAGCTACACACATTTTAACCGAGTACTATTGTTATTATTAACACATTGCACTACTATCACACTTTACAATGACCTATTACAGCCGTTGTCTCATTTGATACACCCACCCTGTGGAAATTTGGGCACAAAAACGTTAGGGAACTTAGCCAAGGTTGTACTGTAAGTTCGTATACATATGTTGCCTTTTGTGCTAGAAAGATAAGGAATGGAGGCATCTGAAGAACTCTCAATTCTCTTTTTTCTTTATCTTTTTTTTCTTAGAAGATTTAGTGATAGTAACATATCAATTCTGTTTTTTATGAGTCCCAATTGAGAAGAAAATCCCACAGCAGTGTGCTGCAGGCTCCTCTTTATTTCAACTAATGTTTTCAGCATGTAAAACGTTGTGCAGGAGCAGCACACTTGCAGGTTGCTCAGTGAAATTGGCATGATGCAAATGTGATGGGTAATGTTCAATAATGAACTAAGACTCAACATTATCTGACATTTAATCAATGTGCAGTGTGGCCTAAGCACCAGAAAACATCCAGATTTAAAGCATTAATTCTCATGGATTGTATGATTGCTTATTTCCTGATAAATTTGGTAAATGAAAATCTGCCCCTCAAGCAAGTCATGGAGTAATTATTCTCATGGTTTGACTTTTACTAACCATCAGCCAGCCTACTTGACAAATGTCGAACAATAACCTGTTGTTGATATGTCTCCCAGACTGTGAGAGACACATCTCAAAGCTGAGATATTCTGTGATATCTGTTAGGATTAATTTCCAAGATCTAAAATGGTCATGTTCCCCAATGTCTCTGGAGTGTAGCAACAAACACCAATTAGTGAGAATACCGGGATACTTCCAACTCCCCTTCCTACTAATTTTTTTAAAATGGAAGTTATAGCATATTCCACGAAGGCAGTCTTTCAAACATAAAAAAGTGGGAGCTTTGCAGCATTTGTAGCAAAACTTTGCCTTCCTTGGAGATATTTTTAAGATAATTTGATATTCTGTGTTTTAAAAGCTACTTCTATAGGGAAAAATAAGGTTTAGTCACTAAATTTTATTGTTGAAAAATAGCTACGAAACCTGCTAGCTGAAATGTGTTTATGTGAAAAAGCTGCACTTTGAAGATGGTAATTACCACTTTACATGTTTCCGCTGCCACTGCTCAATTCTCATTTTCATAGTTTAAAAAGAAAAGCAGGTTTAAATAATGCAATGCTTATTAGCCTATGAATATGGACCTAATTGTCCGCTTTTAACTCTAAGAGTTAATTTGGAATATAGTCTATATAAGTGGTTTAAGAAATGTGCCACTTATGCAATTATGACTAAAAACTTTCATTTTGAAAATTGCAACCTTATCTCATTGTCCTTTCATAGCAATGTCTTTTGTGCTGCCTGTCACTCTGCACTTTCCATAGATGTTTATAGGAGTATGTGTAGAGTAGTAAAACCGGTGCATTAAATTAGAGGAGAGTTGATCAGTGCCTTACAGCACTGTGTAATACTGCACATACTCAAGTTGCATCAAACAAAGCCACAGCGATAGTTGAAAAAAGAAAATAAAAACAAAATGGTTATTTGGCATCAGGTAGACCCTGAGATAGCCGCCAGGTTTTTCTTTTAAATTCACTTTCCTTTTGAACTGGACAAACCTATTCAGGAAGTGAAATAGCCTTACAATGTTCTAGAAGTTTCTCAGAGATTTTTTCAGTGACCTTTCCTAAGACTTGACAAAAAATGCTTCCACCCAACACTGTAAGTTTCTTCTTTCTACCAGCTCAGAAAATGCCTGTCACATTTCAAAACACGTGCTAGTGACCAATGAGATTTTAGTTACATTTGCTTAATGATGATAAACACTCATTTTTAAAACACTGGGCTCATTTATATATGTGATTGCTCAACCTTAAGGTGAAAACTCTCTTGAAGAACCAGATTTCCTTTGGACTGTGTATTAACAAATAGTAGTTTGGTTAATTGTGTTTCTTTGGTTGGACTTCTATCCAGAATGACTAATCAAACTGCCATTTCATAGACCGTATATATGAATTTCAAAATATCCTTGCTATGCACACTTGGTATCACATGCGGCCATTTTTAATATACTTGTTCTATGTTATACTGACATCTATGGACCCCATAAGAGAAATTCAGCTTTTTAGAAGAATTCTCTTAGCTGTTTATGAGCAACTTAAAATGTGTCTCAACTATGTAGACTTAGGGTCCTTCAATCTATTGTGTGTGAGTGACTAGTTGATCTTTGAACTTCATCACTTTTTTCAAAATCTATTAGAGTTATTCTCCCTACCTACAATCAAAACCTAAGAGAGAGGCAATGAGTTAACTTCCTTAGTAAAGAATTAGAGCCTCTTAAATAAAAGAGTGGTCCTTGGCCGGGCACAGTGGCTCACACCTGTAATCCCAGCACTTCAGGAGGTGGAGGTGGGTGGATCATCTGAGGTCAGGAGTTCAAGACCAGCCTGGCCAACACAGTGAAACCCCATCCCTACTAAAAATACAAAAAGAAAAAAAAATTAGCTGGGTGTGGTGGCGGGTGCCTGTAATCTCAGCTACTTGGGAGGCTGAGGCAGGAGAATCACTTGAATCCGGGAGATAGAGGCTGCAGTGAGCCAAGATTGCACCAATGCACTCCAGCCTAGGTAACAAGAGCGAAACTCTGTCTCAAAAAAAAAAAAGAAAAAAAAAGAGTGGTCCTTATTGGTGAGACAGTTAAGGGGGGTCCTCTCAGTGTACTTGTATCTATTATAGTATTCATTCAACAAGATTTATTATTATAATTATACTGTATACTGAATACTGTACTAACAACTAGGGGTACAATGATGATATCTACATCTAGAAGTTTCTCAGAGATTTCTTCAGTGACCTTTCCTAAGACTCGACAAAAAATGCTTCCACCCAACACTGCAAGTTTCTTCTTCCTACTGATATATAAAGACATACTGATCCTGTCCCTCAAAGAATTCCCAATCTAATGGAGGAGACAAAGTACAAAAATATATAATGTACAAGAGAGGACGATAAGTACTATGATAGAGTGTTTTTGTCAGGATAGGCTAAATGCTACAAGAAACCTCAAGATTTCAGTGGCTTAAGTCAGTAAAGTTTTTGTTTTTGTTTTGAGATGGACTCTGGCTCTGTCACTAAGCTGGAGTACAGTGGCACGATCTCAGCTCACCGCAACCTCTGACTCCCTCGTTCAAGAGATTCTCCTGCCTCAGCCTTCTGAGTAGCTGGGATTACAGGCATGCACCACCACGCCCAGCTAATTTTGTATTTTTAGTAGAGACAGGGTTTCACCATGTTGGCCGGTATGGTGTCTATCTCCTCACCTCATGATCTGCCTGCCTCAGCCTCCCAAAGTGCTGAGATTACAGGCATGAGTGACCATGCTCAGCCAAGTTTTTTTTTTTGGCTAATTCGAGTCCAAGTCCAATGTGATCAGTAGGAGCAGACAAGTATCTAATCCAGCCAACCACTTAAGGACCGAGACTCCTTCAGTCTTATAATGCTATCATCTTCAGTGCATGTTGTACAAGATCATTGTGAAGAGGAAAGACAGAGCATGAAGAAAACAAATCCACTCCTACCTGCCTCAGCCCAGAAGAGACACATTACTTGTGCTCACATTCTATAGGGGAGAACCAGCCACAGTGACCCACTTACACAAAGGGAGACTGGGAAAGGTATTTCAGTTCTGTTCCTAAGAAAAAAGGTTTGGTGAACAGCTAATGATAACTAGATGTAACTGTTAGTTACTAACTTGGTAACTAAAGGTAACTAAAGATAACTAGAAAAGCCAAGAAGCAAAAAACAAACAAAACCAAAATCCTCTGGGATCTAACTTATTTCATGTTAAAATCATAGTGACAACTATAGAAAACTAGAAAAAAACAGATCATCATCTTAACTAGTAATTATCTAACTAGATAATCAGGATAACTGGAACAAGCCAAGAAACTCAGATGATATTTTCATCTCAACTCCAATTTCTCATCTCTTGCTTAACTAACTACTGATAACTAGATGTAACTAATGTTGATTATATAATTAATAAATTAGAGATAACTGGACTAACTGGAGTAAACCAAGAAGCTAAAAAGTATTATTCTGGTGTTTCATTATGGGAAAGTACATTTTCAAATGACAGAAACCCAAATCAAAGTTACTTGGGAAAAAATCCAAAATGATGGGCTTCTCTAACTGGGAAGTCCAAGGTAGATATGGAATATTTGAGTCACATGCTCAAATGATACCATCAAGAATATTTCTGTTCATCTTTTGCTTTCCTTTGTTTGTTGGCTCCATTCTCTTCTCCTACGATAGCTCTTTCCATGTGGCAGGAATGATGCCTGTCTGTGGCTCCCTTTCTTCTTCCAGATTTATGATCTCAAAAGATACCTTTTTTCTCTAGATCAAAATTGAAAATTTCAAGGAAGGAATCTGATGGGCTAAGCTTAGTCACATACTCAACCCAGAGTAATTAGTGTAATTACAGAAATGGAGTTTCATGTTTGAAGGGGCTTAGGTCAGAAGCCAATCCCTGTGACTAATGAGATAGATCACTATGATTAGCAGCTGCCTCAACAAAAATCACATGATTGTACAGCACAAGCAGTTCCGCCAAATGAGGTAAGGGTGCTGTACAGAAAAACCAAGATATATCCACTGCAGAATCCAAGCACTTGTAATCTAATTTTTTTGAGGAGACAAGTCCAGACCTCTATTCAGATGTCTTTCAGGGGTTTGACATGGGTTGGAACTAAGTTTATTCTAAGGTATTGCTTACTGAAGGATATTTGTGCTGTTTGACTATTTGTCAGGTAGTCATCTATGATGAAGACAGCATTGGACATGGATTTGGAAGATACAAAGATGAAAACCACATTTGGTGTAGAGTGAAGTATTCTTGGTAGATATGTAATGTGGTCAGTGTAAGAGACATCCAGTGAGGGTAGTAAGACTACCTGCATATTTTGCTATAGCAGGTATAGAAATTGAGTCATTGTTCAAAAACCTGGGACTGATATATAGAAGATAAGTTTGTAATCAGTAAGATATCAAAGAGAGACTTTCTAGATCCAAGAGTTGAATTTAGATAGCAGAACATTTACCTAAGGATGCATATTTGTACAACATATTTTTAAGAGAATCTAGTTTCAAAGTAATGGATGGCATCATAGCCCCAAAGTTGTGAGTCATCTGTGATCAAATCAGAATTATGAAGGTCCATGTTCAAAACAGTGCTGGATATATTAAATTATATAATACATAGTAAATGCTTAACACAATCAGCACATATTAAATGTTCTCATAATAATGAGCCAATGGTTCTCTCATTATTATTACTATGTGTATGGCATCATGCCAGGTATTTCAGATACATTATGTGACAATAATCTTATTTAGATCAATATTGTTACACTATTTTTAATAATTTGCTAAGATGACATAAATTTTTATCTGCAGAGTTGGAATTTAGCCTAGGTCTATTTGACTCCAAAGCTTGTGTTCTTACCATTATGCCACAGGCCTCCAATGAAAGGTTCGTAACATCCCACGAAACCTAGATAGACTAGGTACTATATGGTATATTTTTGGTGCTTAGAGTATTGGATGGTTTTTTTTGAGTTAACATCTGAATTCCTTACAAGATAAGAAACTTTGACATTAGAAGGTTAAATTGAGGTGAAATTTCTGGAGTTCTTTATAGAATTGATGCTGCCACTAGATCTGTCCAGAATGTGATGCTCTATTCACTCAAGCAAGAACACTAGAGTGCATCCCATTATTGCTGAAGTAAACTGATAACCCCACACTATTCTAGTACATCATGAAATATAACTTTCAGGAATTTCTGAAACACTTCAAGGCTGTTATGGAGAGTACAGTGTCTGACCTGGTGCACATTGTACTTAGTCTGGAAGGTAGTTTTCTTCTAATCTTCCTTCCAAGTTTATACTGATTTGAATGTCTTTTAGAAACCTAGGTGAGAGGAAATGTAGTCTAAGAAGTCATGGATAAGAGGCATCAGTTATCTATCCTGGACAGTGATGACACTGAAGCTTCAATAATACTTATGAAACTGCAGTCGGAAGTAAGAAGTGGTAGACTGGCTCTGTGTAGGTAGTCTTAGAGAACTTGAAATTATGGATTTAAAATTCATTAAACCTTTTGGCAGCAATCATCACCCCAGGCGTCTTGGAGATAGTCTAATCACATTTAAAGATGAGAACATCTCTCCTTAACTTCTTGCTTCTCTAGCTAGTTCTGTATCTTTTATACCTGGGGTGCTACCTCAGGACAGCATTTGTAGTTACCTAGATGGTTAATATAACCAAGCCAAGAGGCTACCTACTCACTGTGCTTCTGTGTTTCATAGAACACTAGAGTCCCACCACACATATACTGATAGATAAGATTGATAGACACAGACAGACAGACAGATACATACACACATACATACATACACATACACATGGATGATAGATGTTGCTAGGGAGAAAAGAAAATACATATGGGGTGGTCAAAATATCTGGGAAATAGTGGTTTAAATGTTTAATAGGGCCAGGTGTGGTGGCTCACACCTGTAATCCCTACACTTTGGGAGGCCAAGGCAGGAGGATTGCTTGAACCTAGGTCTATTGTCAAGACCAGCTTGGGCAATATAGTGAGATCCTATTTCTGCAAAAAATATTAAAATTTTGGCTGGGTGTGGTGGCTCATGCCTGTAATCACAGCACTTTGAAAGGCCAGGGTGGGCAGATCACCTGAGGTCAGGAGTTCAAGACCACGCTGACCAGCATGGACAAACCCCATCTCTACTAAAAATAGAAAATTAGCCAGGCATGGTGGCACATGCCTGTAATCCCAGCTACTTGGGAGGCTAAGGTAGGAGAATTGCTTGAACCCAGGAGGTAGAAGTTGCAGTGAGCTGAGATGTGCCATTCACGCCATTGCACTCCAGCCTGGGCAACAAGAGCGAAACTCCATCTCAAAATAAATAAATAAAATATAAAAATTAGCTGGGAATGGTAATGCCTATAGAGGAGACTGAGGTAGATGATAGCTTGAGCCCAGGAGGTCAAGACTACAGTGAGCCAATATTGTGTCACTGCACTTCGGCCTGGGCAACAGAGCAAGGTTCTGTCTCAAAAATAAAAATAAATAAGTAATAAGTGTTCAACAGTTTTATTATTTATTAAATAAATTCTCAGAGAGTTTAATAAGCTCATGTACTATGACTCTTTAGGAGAAGCAGCTACTATGAACTGTTTTCAAATGTATTTGACCAGGGATTTGTTTGCTTGTTTGTTTTTGACGACTACGTGCTAACACACCATAGAAAACCAGTATGTTTCCATGAAATACAGTTTACAGGATGCTGGTCTAGGCTAGCATAGGAATAGGTATGACACAAACCAATTGGTATCCACACTGGAAGATCAAGGCACTAGATATTTCTGGCAGCCAACCGAAAAATTCTTGAATTAACCCAGAGAAAGCTTGATAAGAGTACTTTCCTCACCACACAGCACGTCTGACGTGTCTTTTAAGCCCAGGAACCAATGTGTCTGAGGACAGTCCTGTGAACTCTGGGCCCTCTCAGGTTATATACCCTCCCCAGGCCTTGCTTTGCTGAGTTCACTGATAAAGGCTGGGCTTCCTGTTTCCAGAGCACACTCCTGTTCTCTCACTGGGACAGAAACGCTTCTCTCCATTCCAGTCTCTATGGCATTTACCCTGACCTCTTGCTTAATTCTTATCAGATTCCTCTCCTTGGAAACTCTTGATGATTAAGTGACAATGTATGATAAATAAGTGACATTGCCTATGTTTTAAGAGGTAAATTACACATGTAAAACACGCAACACAGTGTCATTTGGCATATACTCAGTAGATGTTAGTTTCTAAACAGATGTTAAAGATTTCTTTAACAAAGCCACCATCCGTCCCAGACTTTTACTTTTCATTTTATACACTTTGGTATTATTTGGAATTTTTAAAGCGACAAACTTAAATTACCCTCATTTTAAAAATTAAAGTAACTTAATAAGCCTTTCCTTAATAAAAGGAAAAAGCACTCTGTGATTCCACTTATGTGACATACCTGGAGCATTCACAGAGGCAGAACATATAATGGTGGTTGCCAGGGGATGTGGGGAGGAGGAAGTGTTGAGTTACTGTTTAATGAGTATAGATTTCTAGGCTTACGAGATGAAAAGAGTTCTGGAGATTGGTTCCACAAAAATGTAAATGTACTTAACACCTGTAAGGTATACATTAAAAATAGAGACTGGTTGTACCATAAAAATGGCTGAGATGGTGAATTTTGCATTATATGCATTTTATCCCAATTAACAGTTTTAAAAATTAAAATAACAATGAAAACATGTCTCTCCCTTCCTCTTGCACTGCTTAAAAGTCTCTGCCTACCCTTTGTCTCTCCCTTAACCTGTTTTCCATATTGCCACTGGAATGGTAAATCTGAACACAGCACTCCCCATTAATCACTATAGGATAAAATGCAAAGTTTTCTGCCTGACATGCAAGGCTCTTTAACTAAAGCCCCTACCTAGCCCCATCTCCTAACACTGCCCCATTTTGTACCTCTGATCAAGCCATACCACATTGCTCTTACTTTTCAAAATGTGGTATTTCATGACTTCTTGTCTTTGCCTAAAATGCCTTCTCAAAATCCTTTTTATGCCTGCTGAACACTTCATCCTTCAAGACTAGGCTTAGTGTCTGCTCTGTGGAGCTTTCTTTGACCAAACAGAACACTGCCTCTTTTGTATCACCACTCTACCTGGTAGAGCACTCTATCACTGCAGGTAGCATGCTGTATTGCAATGGTTTGTTTATATGTCTGCATCCCTCAGTAGACTGGGAGGACCCCAAGGGCTCATTCACATTTGTATCCCCAGGGTTTAGAGCATGGTGCCTGCTACATAGGAATTGATTAATACATGGTTGTTGAGTGAGTGAATGAATGTATAGAATTGGAAGCACAGATCTGAAAATTTGTATCCCTGTTTTCACTACTACTATCAATAAAAATCCACACAAAAAATCCTTAAAGAGACTGTGTATTATCAGGATAGCAGGCAGACCAATACCTGGTGATAGAAAAGAAAAGGGCTGGAGGAAGCCTCAAATGCCTAAAAGTCTCTGCCTTCCTTCTCCTTTCCTGCCCCTGAAGAGATCACCACTCTCTTGGAGTCAGGGGCGTTCTCTTTCACACTGCCTGTCTGATAAAGGATTGAGTAAGAGTAGGGCACAGCACTGGAGGGGAGTCACCCCAGGAAAGGGGAATTTATTCCTATATTGGATCAGAACTGTTTTTCTTTTCTTTTTTTTAAATTTATTTTACTTTAACTTCTGGGATACATGTGCAGAACATGCAGGTTAGTTACACATGTGCCATGGTGGTTTGCTGCACCTATCAACTCAACATCTAGGTTTTAAGCTCCCCCCCACGTATTAGGTATTTGTCCTAATGCTTTCCCTCCCCTTGCCCCCACTCCCCAGCAGACCCTAATGTGTGATGTTCCCCTCCCTGCATCCATATATGTGTTCACATTGCAGAACTGTTTTTCATAGATATGTTATTATATATGATGTACATAAGGATTTACCTCAAGCACATTATAGGTTAAGTAGCCTTGGGTGGACTGGTTTGGGAATATAACCGTAATTTATAACATTGTTTATATAGGACATTTGTTTCTGAGTTCAAAAAAAAAACTTTTGGAATGAAACATGAGGACTTCCTGAATTCTTTTTGGAAATACAGTAAGTGTATCAATAGGAATCTAGAGATTTATGAAAATGAAACGTTTTAATTAGGGGAAAAGTGATCATGGCAATATTTAGCTGTAACCCTGAGGCATTGTGACTAATTTATACCAATCCTATACTGTAGTTCTCAAATTACCCACTAGTCTTAAACTCTACAACAAGGTAATTGAAATAAAGTTTAAAAATGCAAGTTTCCATTTTAAACGCAGTCTCATAAAGGTCCAGCATCCAATATAACCTGTGTTGTGTCATACACGATGCCTGCAACTTGCTTTAGGACACCAGCAGCCTGTAAAAGTGATGCACCCTCTCTCAAGCACTTTACAGCAAAATGTCAAGCCATGAAAATGACTCACTGACTTACCGTTTGTCATCAGGGTAAAACATTCTCTGAAATGAAACAGTCTTCTGTAGGAACACTCTGTATGCAAACAGATGCATTTGAAACCCATATGACCTATATGGTTATTTCTAGCCATTCCCCTTCCCACATCCAAATGTTTGTGATATATTACTATGCAGTTGAAGGCTACAAGGCAATACGCATGATTTGAGAGGAAACAGTTCATTTACTGACACTACACAGAAAAGTTGAAGAAAGAGGCTTTCTTTAAAAAAAAAAATAGAAGAATCTAAAACTGCTTTTAAGAATCACCCATTTTCCTGTTACAAAAAGCAATCGTGGATATCTGTCAAATACTAATGACAGTCTGTCAATCACACCCAACCCCACCCCTCCCTGTTTTCAAGAGCTTGTCTTCTTATTGTAAAACTAGCTTTTAACTTTTTCCAAAGCAACAGAATTATATTGCTGCTATGTGTGACTGAAATGTGTGACAGGTTGTTTGGATTGTAATTCCAAGGTCCCAGTTATGACCTACCAGCTAATACACTCTCCTTATTCAATAGAGCCTTGTGTCTACATAATGTCAAACAAATGGCAGGGCACTAAATAAATAATGAGCTAATTTAGTAACCTGTGGAGTGTCTCAGGTTCTGCTTGCTACATAGTAGGTTAGCAACTTATTATTCTGAGAGGCACAGTGAGGCCTGCCCCATGGTAACACTGTGATATTGAGCGATTGTCTGAGCCACTGTCCCACATCTTGTCTGGGTACATAGTACTGAACATGGTAAACACATTCATTCACTAAATACTTAAGTGAATGGACCCTGAGGAAAGACTTTCAGATCTTTCTGAGATGGACTAAACTCACATATTTTTTTTCCCTATTTTAACCAACCAATTCACGTACATTTCAAGGAATCAACTACTCAAACAGCAGCAATATTTTCTTAAATGTTCCCCCAGGGAAATCTTAGGCTATGGCAAATTAAGAGAATTGCTCTGTCTGTCTGGTGACTCAGGGCCCGGCTGGATTCAAAGAAAACAATATATTAAGTGTGGGTCCTGTGGAGAGCAGGGGTGGGAAATGGCCTGAAGTGTTCAGGGAAGGTAACAAAGAAAATAAGGGCCTTGGGAACTGCTTTTTAAAACAGACGACACTTGTCCTCTCAAACTCTGCTTCTGTCTACCACTGAATGAATGAAAGCATCATTCTGTCTAATTCCAAAATATGATGTATACCTGGTCATTCTCCAAGTTCAACCTTCCTGGCTTTCCTATGGACATTTCTAACATTTATTGTCACATTCAGCATGGACAACTCTACTGACTAATATAGCTAGTACCATGGCTTGTGTACACAGCTGAATCATAACGTACCTGAACACAGGGAGGGACCTTGTCCTCTACTTCTCACGATAGCTTTGCAATGCTGAGTATCTCTTCTCTTCCTGCTCCTGCTGGATGTTTTGACTCTTCTTTGCTTACTAACATGCACAGGACCTTCTCACTAAATAAAAAAACAACAACAAAATCATGACTCTGCCTTCCCTAATGTTTTATCAACAATCTTCTTACTGTATTCCTTTCCCTAGATGATATCATCCACTCTCAGGATTTAAATCATCAACTACAAAGATTGTTTCTTTTTTTTTTTTTTTTTTTTTTTTGAGATGGAGTCTCACTCTATTGCACAGGTTAGAGTGTGATGCCATGATCTCAGCTCACTGCAACCTCCGCATCCCGGGTTCAAGCAATTCTCCTGCCTCAGCCTCCTGAGTAGCTGGGATTCCAGGCACATGCCACCACTCCCGGCCACTGTGCCTGGCCAGAAGATGGTTTCTAGATGGCAATCTCCAGCCCTGATTTTGTCTTAGAATTCCAGTACTATGTCTCAAAACTGCCCGATGCCTTGCATAATTTTTTGTCATCTCTTTCCTGTCCTAGGAATAAAATCCCCCTCTAACTTCCAAACTCACTTTTCCTCCCCGACATTAAGATTTCTACTAATGGAGCATGAGTCTCCATATTATCATAGTGAGTTCACTTTATTTCAGCTAATATTAATTGAAGCTTACCATGAACAAGACATTGAGCCCAGAAATCTTGCTGGCATATTTAAATATTTCCTCTCATTCTCTGTGTTCAGTCTAACCTAAGTTCAGTATGTTCTTCGTTTGAAATGTCACCTGTATCTAAACCTTCCTTTCCTCTATTCCGCTTGCCACTCACCTCAGCAGTCCCAGGACTCATGATCTTATTATGCCTGTGTTATCACAGACTTTTGGCTAGTTTCCATAGTATCTCTCTTTTCTCTATTGAAGTGGCTCTCAAACTTTCCTGAATATTAAAAATACCTGGAGATCTTTAAAATCTTAAGGCCCAGGCTATATCCCATATTATTAAATCAATCTCTGAGGTTAAGAGCAAGACATCAGTATTTTTTAAATCTCCCCAGTTGATTTTAATGTGCATCCAGGTTTGAGAACCCATGGCTATTCCTCTCTACTCACTATTGCCAGGACATTTACAAACACTGCTCTCATTACGTAACTTGCTGGTTCAAAAACCTTTAATCACCTCCCATTGATGGATTTCAAGGCTCTTTACATTCTGATTCAATACTAGCTCATAAAACCTATGCCTTCCCACCTCCATGACCATCCACTGGAATGCCTTTCCTCTGCTTATCCAAATCTTACTTGTCCTTTAAGGTCCAGTTTATTTTTTAAAAAAGCATTCCCTAAGGAATCTAGACCACAGTGATTATCTCCCCTCTGCACACTGATAGCACTTTTGCCTATACAGTCCTTTCCTAAGTATCACTTTATATTGCAGTAATAGTTTCTGCTCCTATATCTCATTCTCAAACTAGTTTGTATGGTTTTGAGGACACAGTCTGTATCTACCATATGCCCCCTACTGTACCTACTGCACAGTGCTGCAGTGCTATGAAAATTATAAACATTCAATAAATAGACTGGTTTTATGTCCATCCATCCAATCATAAAGAATATTTCAATCCACATGTAGTACCTTAAATGGTTGTGGCATGTTGTAATATAATACAATTAAGCAGTATGTCTAATATTCTTTACTTTTTATCAGTAAACAGATGAACAGAAAAGAGGATATCACTTTGAGATGGGGCTACTTGTCTTGAATACCTCCTGAATGAATATATTCAAAGTATGTAAATAGACTGTATGTAATAAACCCAAGGGAAGATATTAACAAGTCAACATTTCCTGTTCATGTGAGAATGCTAATTCTATTTATCAAACAAAGATAGAAACAGTATTCTTTTAGTCCGATCCTCCCTTTTTGGCTCCTCATGGCCCAAGACTATCATCACTAGTGGAGCCAAGGGAAGAGAGAAAACCCTCCCACTGATCTTCTGACCACTGGGTGAGAAAGTCAGGCTAACAATAAAGATTTTTAAGTTCAAAAATGATTAAATGGGCTATTTGTAACTGGAGGTAGCTAGGGGTCATGTAAAGAGCAGGAGGCCTGGAGTCAGAGAAGCTGGGTTCAAATCCCAGCTCTGTCACTAAATCGTCCCTGTGACATTAAGCAAGTCACCAAGTCTCTGTGAAACTCAGTTTCTTCATCAGAAAAATGGGATGGGTAGTAGATGGCATAGTGTTTCGGAGATTATTAAATAATACAATATATTGACTGTCCCTAGCACATAGTACGTACTCAATAAACATTAGCAGATTCGAATAAGAAGGCTAAAATAATCAGGCTGGGCATGGTGGCTCACCCTTGTAATCCCAGCACTTTGGTAGGCTGAGGCAGGCAAATCACTTGAGGTCAGGAGTTCAAAACCAGCCTGGTCAACACGGTGAAATGCCATCTCTACAGACAATACAAAAAAAAAAAATTAGCTGGGTGTGGTGGCAGGTGATTGTAATCCTAGCTACTCAAGAGGCTGAGGCAGGAGATTCCCTTGAACCCAAGGCCGAGGTTGAAGTGAGCTGAGATCACGCAACTGCACTCCAGCCTGAGTGACAGAGCAAGACTCTGTCTCAAAAAAAAAAAAGGCTAAAATATGTTATTTGTATATTTAGCATCTAATGCAAATATTTTAACCAAAGGGAGCCATCCAGCTCCCCAAGAATGATCCATAGATTTTTTTAGAATGAACTTCTTGTTTGAAAATAATTGCAAACTTAGAAAAATTACAAGACTAAAATGGCACAATGAATACTCACGTATACTTTACCTATGATAATAACCCTATTATAAACATTTTACCCTATTTGCTTTATCATTTTTATCATTCTATCTACTCTATCTAAATTTCCAAATCATTTGACAGTATATCATGGCCCGTTGCCTCTAATTGCTTTGGTGTACATTTCCTAGCTATGAGGATATTCTCCTACATATCACATTGCAGTTAATAATTTCAGTAATATCAACATCAGTCCAATATTTTATCTAGTCTACTAACTCTTTTCTAGTTTCTATAATTGTCCTAACAATGCCCTCTAAAGAATTGCTTCCTTCCCATACAAGATTCAGTCTAGGATACAGTATCTCATTTAATTATCATATCTATTTAGCCCCATTTTATCTAGAGCATTTTCATAGCAGTTCTTTGTCTATTATGACAATGGATGTTCCATCGTATTATTAAAATTGAAACAAGATACTTTTACAAAGTATAGCAGTTAAGAGCATAGGCTCTGAGGCTAAATTGGCTGAATTAGAATCTTACCCTTGACACCAATTAGCTGTGTGACCTTAGGCAAGTTACTTAATGTCTCTGTGCGTCACCTTTTTCATAAAAAATGTGGCTGATAATGTTACTTCATGAGGGTGTTGCATAGATAAAATAAATTAATACACAGAAGATATTTGGAAAGTGCTTACTGCTTGGTAAGTGCTCAGTGTTACATATTATTATTATTATAATTCCAATGCCAAGTGAGACATACCCAAATTTACTGAGTACCTCTTACATGCAAGGTATTAACTAAGACCAAGTCATATGTATCACACCAATTACAAAGTCATAGAATGTTGGACTTAAAAAGAGTTTAACGATCGTGGGTTCTTAAATTTTATTTGTATCACAGCCCCCAGAGAACCTGGTAAAAATCTGTAAACAGCCGGGCGCGGTGGCTCAAGCCTGTAATCCCAGCACTTTGGGAGGCCAAGGCGGGTGGATCACGAGGTCAAGAGATCGAGATCATCCTGGTCAACATGGTGAAACCCCGTCTTTACTAAAAATACAAAAAATTAGCTGGGCGTAGTGGCGCGTGCCTGTAATCCCAGCTACTCAGGAGGCTGAGGCAGGAGAATTGCCTGAACCCAGGAGGCGGATGTTGCGGTGAGCCGAGATCGCGCCATTGCACTCCAGCCTGGGTAACAGCAGCGAAACTCCATCTCAAAAAAAAAAAAAAAAAAATCTGTAAACAGACTTCTCTGCCCATCCCCCTCCTCTCCCCTCCTCTCCCCTCTCCTCTCTCTCTCTCTGTAGTGGTTTGAATGGTTGCTCCCAGAAAGATATGTTCACATCCTAATCTTGAATGTGACCTTATTTAGAAAAAGAGCCTTTTCGGATGTAATTAAATTAAGGATCTTGAGATGAGGCAATCATCTTGGATTATCCAGTCCGGCCCTAAATCAAATAGCAAGTGTCCTCCTAGGAAACGCACAGGCAAGACAGAAGAGAAGGAAGTGATATGAAAATGGAGGTAGAGACTAAAGTGAAATAGCCACAAGTCAAGACATTCTGGCAGTTACCAGAAGCGGGTAAAGGCAAGAAACAGACTCTCTCCTCGAGCCTCTGGAGGAAGCTTGACCCTCCTGACCCTTTGATTTCTGACACTTGGCATCCAGAACCATAAGATAATAAATTTCTGTGGTAATCTGTTATAGCAGCCTCAGTAAATTAATACAGATACACATATTCACACACAATTTGGTATATTTCAGCCAGTCTGTGGATCCTGGGTTGAGAAACCCTACTGTTATCCTACTTTATAATTTACCAGTCAGGAACCAGATTAAGATAGACCCATAGCTAGGTATTGAACTAGACTGAGAGAGGGCTGATAGTGGCAACCCCAAGGCCCTGAGGTGGGATGAGATATGGCTGCTCTCAGGAAACACAGCATCACTAGCTAGGCCTAGCAAATCAAGGGACAAGGCTGGAACATTTTCCGTGCACTTCATCAGCATCTCAGTCCTTGCTTCCTCAAGACCCGTCTTTTCCACCACCATCAATATTTGCAAACTAGAGAAAATAAACATAGTTACACTGAAAGAATACTTGAACAAAGAATACTTGAACAAAGAAAGTAAACAAACCTTAAACAGTGAGAAGGGTATACCATTTGTCCAAGTAAATTAAGATATTGGCTGGAGGAGGTGGCTTACGCCTGTAATCCCAGCACTTTAGGAGGCTGAGGCGGGTGGATCACAAGGTCAGGAGTTCAAGACCAGCCTGGTCAACATAGTGAAACCCCTTCTCTACTAAAAATACAAAACTTAGCCAGGTGTGGTGGCAGGTGCCTGTAATCCCAGCTACTCAGGAGGCTGAGGCAGGAGAATTGCTTGAACCTGGGAGGCGGAGGCTGCAGTGAGCTGAGATCATGCTATTGCACTCCAGCCTGGGCGACAGAGTGAGAGTCCATCTTGGGGAAAAAGAAAAGTAAATTAAGATATTGAAAACATGATCATTCAAAAAAAAAAGATTGTACAAAGAAAGACAGAAAAAGTGAGACTTTGACCATGATAGAGATCAAGCCCAAAGCTAGGTCTGGAAAAATTATGTTCTCTAAACGTAATAACCAAAAAATGCTGTTAGGATCCTGGGTTCATTTGAGCCCTGTGGGTTAAACTGTGTCACTAAAAAGATGTGTTGAAATCCTAATCCCAGTACCTGTGAACACGACCTATTTTGAAAATGGGGTCTTACAGATGTAATCAAGTGAAGATGAGGTCATTGGGGTAAGCCCTAATCCAAATACGACTAATGTCCTTCTAAGACAAGGAGAAGAAACAGAGAGAGACACAGAGAGAAGAATGCCATGTAGAGACACAAAGACACACAGAAGGAAGACAACCTTGTAAAGATGGAGGCAGACATTGGAGTGATGCTACCATTAGCCAAGGAATAGCTGTGGTTACCTGTAGCTAGAAAAGCCAAGGAAGGATCCTTCCCTAGGCACTTTGGAGGGAGCCTGGCCCTACCAGCACCTTGATTTGGGGCTTCAGGCCTCTAGGACTGTGATAAAATAAATTTCTATTGCTTTAAACCACCCAGTTTGTCTCACTTTGTTACGGCAGCCCTAGAAAATTAATACCAACCCTTATGTGGGAATCCAAAAGACATTTACTGAATAACATGTGCCAGGTACTATGCTAAGCCCTGGGGAAACACAAAGGTAAGACAGCCTGTTTTCTTGCTTTAAAGCTGACTTCAGTTTTCTACGATGGAGTAGGTAATTTCTAGGGCACCACAGATGCCTTTCTCTATCCTGTGACCTGCAACCATATCTAGTTTTCATCCGATTTGCTCATGCATGTAGAGTATGTAGGTGCTTTAAAGACGAGATGTCTCCTGGCATTTCTGACTATTCTATTTAATATTTATCCAGGAACACAGTCATTCAGACTGCTCCTTCTCCGTTTTAAGGTTCCAAAGAAAGAGGAATGGGGAAAGAGAAAGGCAGAAGGTTCCAAGATAGCTTTCATTTTATTTCTGGCCCATATCTTTCCTGGTAAAGCCACACTACCAATAACATCTCCCCTGCTCTAAAGTGAGGAGCTCCGGACAGGCATGGTGGCTCATGCCTGTAATCCCAGCACTTTGGGAGGCCAAGGTGGGCAGATCACAAGGTCATGAGTTTGAGACCAGCCTGGCCAACATGGTGAAACCCCCATCTCTACTAAAAATACAAAAATTAGTCAGGCATGGTCTCTACCAAAAGTACACAAATTAGCCAGGCATGGTGGCAAATGTCTGTAATCCCAGCTACTCGGGACACAGAGGCAGGAGAATCACTTGAACTGGGTCCCGGGAGGCGGAGGCTGCAGTGAGCCAAGATTGCACCACTGCCCTCCAGCCTGGGCTACAGAGCGAGACTCCGTCTCAGGAAATAATAATAATAAATAAAATAAAACAAAACAAAATGAGAAGCTCCTCACACACTTTATCAAACTCTGTACATGGACCACAATGTGGCACTGTTTCATTCCCCAAATTTAATAAAATACACAGTTTATTTCGTATCACAATATGAGGACTTTGCCTCATTGTTTATGGTGTGTCTGTAGGGTACATATTTAAATCCAATCAAATGTCTACCTCAGTAACAGAGCCTAGGCTTTATCACTTGGTGATACTGTGCTGCTATTATGGGGAAGCCCTTGGCAAATTGAGGAAATAGGCACTATTTGCCTTAATTTGATTCCCATATTCATAAGTAGAGATCCCATTTTCTATCATGCTCTACCTTCTCCCTTCTGTTTACCCTAGTAAGACACTTCTTACCTTGAGTCCTTGTCACAGTCTTGCTTTGGCTGGCTGTGGTAACTCATAACAGGGTGACGTCTTGAGATATGATCCCTCGGAAAGGCATTTATTTTTAAAGTGGGATATCTTAGAGATGAAAAACTCTTGAATCTAGCTTATCGTATTCTTCACAACAACCTTGTGAAGTGGATATTCGCATGTTCATTTTAAAGAGAAGGAAACTGAGGGCCAGAGAACTGAAGTGACTTGCCCAGGGGCAGAAAGCAGGAATGCGTCAAAGTTAGAACAAGTTCTTCATGCCTCTCTGATTTCCAGTCAGTACTCTTTCTTCTATACCACACTGCCTCATTTGACATGTTACAGATGGAAGGAATGCCTTCTATGTGCAGGATTCTGCCTTGAGCCTTCTGGGATGATGCAGAAAAGGGTACAGCATGTCCATGCCCTCTAGCAACTTAGAACCTATTTTCCATCAAATCGTATGCGGGCAGTGCCTCAAGGCCAGACTATCTCATGCCTTATCTTGCCCAAGTCTAAAGAACTCTCTTTCGGGTTGGGTGAAAGGGGGAGGTGGTTAACTATGCTTTCATTCGGATACTTTGTTGTGACCGAAAGTCTGAAAATCTTTTTCCTTCTATACACAATGTCTATTTTCCCCTGGGTGAGCAGTAGCCTTCTGTTAACCTCCAGCATCCTGTTGTGCTCTACCCTCCCAGGAAGTCAGCTATTTCTCCTGGTTAGGCTGGACTGTTTCTCTGTTGGAACAGAGATTCCTATCTTGCCAGGGCTTGCCCTCTCCAATGATGGGCAGTTTCTGTGGGACCTTCAGTGTGACTTTTTCTCTGTTCATGGCATCCCCTAATGTTCCACATAACAACATTTTCCCCGTATTTCAAGTCCTCTGCCACCTTCATGCTTTCTTTGCTCTGTACCTATCAAACCTGCTATTCTCTCAAAGGGGTCAGATATCAGCCCTTTATATTGTTACTTTGAGTATGTTTAAATTCATTCACCTATCTATTCCAATTACAAATACTTTTTAAAATGTAGGTATTGTTGATAGAAAAAAAGACATGGGCCCTTTCCCTCAAAGAACTCATTTTCCTTTAGAAGAGACAAACAGACCATTACAATATAATGGAATGTGATTCCTTTTCTATTCAAAGTATGACTAGAGTACCATAGGGGCCACAGAGGAACATCTGACTCACACTAGAAGGATTCAGGAAGGGTTTCTCAAGGAGGTGATGGTGAAGGACAAGTAGTAAATAAAGAAGCAAAGAAGAGGTAAGAATTTCCAGAGAGAGTGTGTGCTCACAGTATGGGCTAAGGCACTGGGGCATGAGCAGGCACTTAAGGAAGAAGTAGCTGCTCTACGTGAATGGAACACAAGGCATGAGTTGGAAAGAAGAGTGAGATACACTAGGAGGCTTGTAAGCCAAACTAAGGAGTTTGGGTTTTATCTCAAAAGGAATATGGGGCACTACTTAAGCCCTGTACATAGAGGAGTGGCAATATTTAATCAATCACTAAAATATTCAATCAATATATCTTCTTTACCACCCATATTTAATCAACCAGTAAAATATCTCAAATCTGTAAAATATCTCAAATCTCTGAGATATTTTAGTGATTGATTATGGGTGGTGAGGAGTTGGAAAGATTTTTGTAAATCTGTGTTTTGTGATCTCTCTGGGTAATTAGGCAATTAGTGGAACCATTCATGAAGATGAGGCATATAGGTAGAGGCAGAAGAGATTGATGGGTAGAGATGGAGGCAAATGATATGTCTGGGTTTTATGTATTCTTTTTTTTTTTCTGATACAGGGTCTCTCTATGTGGCCCAGGTTGCCTACTACTCAAGGGCATGATCAGCACAGTAGTTTTTGGTCTGCTTCATTTCCGACCTGGGCTGATTCACCCCTCCTTAGGCAATCTGGTAGTCCCCAACTCCTAGGAGTTCACCACATTGATGCCAAACTTAGATTGGACACCAAATTAGCATAGCATACTATGGCCCCCAAACTCCTGGACTCAAGCAATACTCCCATCTCAGCCTCCTAAGTAGCTGGGACTTCAGATGTTCAGAAATGTTGAAATGTTGAAAGTAGCACCCGGCTCGTTTTATATATTCTAATTTGAGATGCCTATCTAACATTCAGAGCATTCCAGCAGGCAGTTTGATAAATGGATCTTATAAGAGATCTAGCAGGTGGTATTGATTTTGGAATTATTAGCCACCATGTTCAGTGTCCTTCTTTGAGGCCATAAAAACATCTTTGGCGCTGGGTGTGGTGGCTCACGCCTGTAACCCCAGCACTTTGGGAGGCTGAGGCAGGTGGATCACGAGGTCAGGAGTTCAAGACTATCCTGGCCAAGATGGTAAAACCCCGTTTCAAACAAAAATACAAAAATTAGCCAGTCATGGTGCTGGACACCTGTAATCCCAGCTACTCCAGAGGCTGAGGCAGAGTTTGCAGTAAGCCACTCAGAGTTTGCAGATCGCGCCACTGCACTCCAGCCTGGGCAACAGAATGAGACTCTATCTCAAACAAACAACAAAAACATCTTTGCCTTCTGAATCTTCAAGAGCAGCAACAAGAGGCATTTTTAAGGGAGAGAAACTTCCAGGTATCTTTAAAACACTTTCATGGTCTTGCCACCTGTTGAATATGCATTACCAGCCCAGTTTAACTGCTCTTAACCCAGCATGGGTATGAAGATTTGGCTGCAAAATCTGATATATACAGTGGTTAAGGTATTTTTCAGAGGATGGTAAAAGACCCAGGAAGTCAAACTTTGTATTTGTCAGCTTTGCTCCCTAGCTAAATAGCACATATGCAGCCAGGAGAACTGAGCAAAATGAATAAGATACTGTGTACTCCTGGCGTTGATCTTCTTGGTTCTCGGTGCTCTATAAAATCTTCCTAGCCTCTTGTTTATACACCCTCTAAACCATTCTGAGCCACCACAAGGTTGTTCTGTGTAAAATACCACTTCCCTCAGTCTCCAAAACCTCTGAAAGAGCAAGTTCCAATTGCTCTAGTTGCCATTCAAGTTACTCAAAAGTTTGGTCCCACTTTACAGAGCTGAATCTAACTTTTCCTAACCTCTACACAAATTATCTGCTCCTACCAGGCCAGTCTGCTCACTTGTATTGCAAACAAACCCAACTTTATCAGACTATAAACCTTTGCTAATGCTATTACTCTATGAGGTTGGAAAGCTTTTTTCAAGCTCTCTTCATAAAGTCATTCAAAGAATCTGCACTGAATACCTACTATGTATCTTCTTTGATATTCAGAGCTTATAATGATCTCTCTCTTCTCTATTACAGAAGGCATGGTTACAGTGACCGTTTATTCAGAATAAAGTAACAGTTGATATATATATATATATTTAATATACGTAAATAAATATTTAATATACTTATATAAAAAACTATAGAGAGACAATCAAGAGAGACTACTTAAAATTGAAGCCATTCACTCATCAGGATCGTATCATAGAACCCCTCGCGTAGTTATTTAACCATTTTGTCTCTACAGCTACACAGGAGTTTTTGGAGGTCTGGAGTCCAGTTTTAGACTTCTTTGTGCCCCACAGGGCACCAATAACATGCTAGGTATCTAATAGTTATTCAATAAGTATCTGTGTTTGGACTAATAGCTAATGTTCTTTGAGTTTGGCAACATTCTTTAGGTGTGGCCTACCCTGGTAACTATGAAGGTGTTGCACAAGGAAAACCAACGAGAGTAAGATTAAATTCAGCAGAAAATACATTTTAACAGAGGAGATTAGTTCCTCTGCTGAGTAAGCTGAGCCCTCGTAAACTGATCCGGCCTTCTTCCAAAGAGCTGTGGAAATAAATCACCTTGTGGGTGAAACAGAGTTAGTCTCCATTTGCAGGGGGATTTTAAGTGTCTCCATGGTTTAGTCGTCCACAAAAATCTCCCTGTATTTAACATCTGCTCTGTCTTCAAATTACCCTGAGCATTTTTCTGAGACTGTGAAAATGAGCAAGGAGCTCTCACTTTCCAAAGTGTCCACCAAAAGCCAAAGGGATATTAATTAGAGGCAGGAGGGGAAGGAAGTTATTCCCTGGGAAAGAATGAAATATGCCTTCAGGAGGTAGAACAGAAACCTTTTAAACTCTCCATGGCTAGACTGGAAACTGAATGCAAGGAATACATAGAGATGGTAAAATGGGGCGATAAAAGTCAGAAATTTCCTGTAACCATGGAAGAGAAAGTGGTAGGGTCAAAACTGCTTCAAACTCCATGTTTGGATACTAAGGAAAACGCTATAAGTCAGCACACTTTTTCTGTAATGAGCCAAACAGTAAATATTTTAGGCTTTGTGAGCTACATACCTATAGTCTCTGTTGCACAGTTTTTGTTTCATTTAAGAACCCTTTAAAAATGTTACATATATACATATGTATATATATATATATAGAGAGAGAGAGAGAGAGAGCTGGGGGGGGTTTCACAAAAACCAGCCACTGGTGGACAGTAGTTTGCTCGGTCTTGCTCTGCATGATGGTGATTGTGTAAATTCCAATTCCATTTCAACTTGAGAAATACTTACTGAGCACCTACTAAGATCAGATCAACTATGCAAAGCCAGTGGAGGAAGCCTTCTATGATAAATATGAATAGGATTCTAAATTGAGGAAAAGTCTAAACCTGGCAATAAACTAATCAGGGCTCCTCAACCTGCAATAGACAACTGCTTCCAGCAGGAAGAACTAGCTGGAGAGGGGGGCAGGTTTGAGCGAATCTAACAGTCTGTGCAAAAGCTATTCAAAGTGAAAAAAAAAATGCTGAGTGCAATTTGAGCAGGACACTGAGCATCTGGCCAAATTAAAGCTGGAGAACTCCCTCAGGAGATTTCAGTGCAGACTCGAAAGCAGTCTGGAAGCTGGGGTCAAGGAGAGAGGCAAACGTTGAGGGTGTTTTTTGACCACAAAGGCAGGGGAAGTCCTGGGTTTTGTAATTACCAACCAGCTGACACCACTTTGGGAATAAGTGAAATCTCTGCAAAATGTAACTTACCTGCCTGGGATCAGTCTAAAATATCTTATGGGTAGACTCTGATGGATGTAAAGAAACTATGCCTGAAAAATTGGAGTCTGGGGACCCTGAGAGTTCTGGTGCAAGGGAGGAAGAGCTTGAAAATGTTCCCTTCTCCCCTTCCCCCACAATAACCACTTTTCACTAGAGAGGACAAAGCTGGCCTGAAGGTAGAAGCTACCATAGTATCTAAAGAGCACCTGACAAGAAGCTTTTGAGAAGCCAAAGGAGTGGCTCCCCCTCCAGATACTGACTGAAAAGACTTAAAGGCAACAAGTCTTAAGCCAAGATCAACATGTCAAGAAGATAGGAAGAACAATGCTTTCCCCACCCACCGATAGCCCAGGGCTAGAGTGTTTAAGAAGGAATCTAAGCTTGGTGCCTAATGGAGGGAGGACGGGTAAGTACGGGAGCGAGGTAACCATGCTAATCACAGGTGTCCTGAAAATAACCATCTATTTCAGTTTCCAAGTTGTTTTCACAACCATTGTTTGATCTAAAGCTGGAAAACCAGTGAGGTACCAAGACATAACAGCAATTATTCTCTCATTTTTTACAGACGAGGAAATTGAAACTCAGAGGGGTTAAGATGCTTGCCCTATTGTGCACAGCTTGTAAATTGCAACACTGCAGTCTAATATCCTCCAAATCCAATGCTACTTTTGCACCAAGGTGGGAAGCGATTGGCAAATAACATTTTGAGGATAGATGATTGCCTTGGGAGTTAGAGTGGGTGGAATGCAGATGAACAATGGAAAGATAAGGATGGTGCAGTCCGGAAAAACAAGACTTTCAGATGCCTGGAAGTTTAAAAGGCTTTTAAATTAAACCAGTTCTGAATCCAGAGTCTGTGTTCCAAGGAAACAGAGAGTTGAATTTATGAAAAAAAAAAAAAAAAGTTGAGGACTACCTGGGAAAGCCGCGGAGATAATCAGGATGGCTTAGTAGGGGTTTTCTTGAGACGGAGTCTTGCTCTATTGCAGGGTGGCTTGATCTCAGCTCACTGCAACCTCTGCCTCCAGGTTCAAGGAATTCTCCTGCCTCAGCCTCCTGAGTAGCTGGGATTACAGACACGTGCCACAACACCCAGCTAATTTTCGTATTTTTGGTAGAGATGGGGTTTCACCATGCTGGCCAGGGTGGTCTCCATCTCCTGACCTCTTAGTCTCCCCACATACGCCTCCCAAAGTTCTGGGATTACTAAAGGCATGAGCCACCGCGCCCAGACCCATAGGGGTTTTCATCTAAGGCAGAGCAATACTCTATAAGAGCAATGACTTTGCCTGCTGAGTTGACTACGGATACATAGGAAAAAACAGCTTTGGGCTGAACGCAGTGGCTCACGCCTGAAATCCCAGCACTTTGGGAGGCCGAGGTGGGCGGATCACGAGGTCAGGAGATCGACATCGAGACCATTCTGGCTAACATCGTGAAACCCACTCTCTACTGAAAATACAAAAAATTAGCCAGGTGTGGTGGCACGCGCCTGTAGTCCCAGCTACTCAGGAGGCTGAGGTAGGAGAATCGCTTGAACCTGGGAGGCGGAAGTTGTATTGAGCTGAGATCACGCCACTGCACTCCAGCCTGGGCAACAGAGCGAGACTCCGTATCAAAAAAAAAGAAAAAAAAATAGCTTTGGTTTTGGATTTAAACACAAAGTAGGATGTGGCATCTCAAAGGATGATAAACAATTCACTTACATAAAAACCTATATTAAGAAAAAACCCTATATCATAAAATACATGTTTCCTTCGTCTGACAGACAACTACGGGGTACGCACTACATGCCAGATACAGCTTGTGCTAGGTGTTGGGGGAGACAGCAGTGAATTGAGACACTGTCTATGATGTAGGAGGCACCTACAGCTTAGCTGGCAATACAGAGAATAAACTGTTACAAAACAATATGATAAGTAATCTGATAGAGATAGGAATTAGGATGAGAATTGAAACCTAGGGAAAGGAAGGAAGCTAGAGGGACATGTGCAGCTAGCCCAAGGTATACTATGTCTCCCTGAACACCTTGAGCTAATGCCTGCTCCATCCCTAAGGGGAGGGGAAACAGTATTTAAAATGCTGGAAATGTGATAGTATATGAAACATGGCACTTGGTGAAATTAACCACATAAAGTATGAAACATAGCCAGGCAGGGTGGCTCAAGCCTGTAATCCCAGCAGTTTGGGAGGCCAAGGCGGGTGGATCACGAGGTCAAGAGATGAAGACCATCCTGGTCAACATGGTGAAGCCCCGTCTTTACTAAAAATACAAAAAATTAGCTGGGCATGGTGGCGAGTGCCTGTAATCCCGCTACTCAGGAGGCTGAGGCAGGAGAATTGCCTGAATCCAGGAGGCGGAGGTTGCGGTGAGCCGAGTTTGCACCATTGCACTCCAGCCTGGGTAACAAGAGCGAAACTCCGTCTCAAAAAAAAAGAGGAAAAAAAAAAAAAGTATGAAACATAGTCATAGTTGTTTTCTGCAATAAGGTAAAAACTGTAAGTGAAAAAAATGAAAATTTTTTTCATATTATGAACCATGAAAAGATATGAGCAGCATCTTCTCCTTCCCCCATTCTGACACACTATGCTTCTATAAAGAGGGCTATGGAACTAGAGGAGTGGATCACAGAATTTACGTTAAAAGTTCAACTGGTTAATGTCATCCATGTAAGAGTATGATAGGAGTGGTTGTAGGGGAATGTCATTAATCCAGATGCACACTCTTTGATCAGGAGATAATGAAGCAGGGAAGTTTATCCAAACAAACATTAAGCCTACAGTTCAGGGCCACCCTGGGCTAAATTTCACCTCAGGAGGGATTGCTACTGAGGAAACCATAGAAGAAAAAAAGTACTGGTATTTAGGATGGAAAAACTCGTGCAAGCCCCCTGCTATTACTATATTACAAGAATCTGAAGTACTTTTTTCAAGCCACTTATTATTGTCCCTTTCACAGAAACTAGCTGGTTTCACCTGTTGGTTTTTTTTTTTTTTTTTTTTTTTTTTAGATGAAGTCTCGCCCTGGTGCCCAGGCTGGAGTGCAATGAATGGCTCAATCTCTGCTCACTGCAACCTCTGCCTCCCAGGCTCAAGTGATTCTCCTGCCTCAGCCACCCAAGTAGATGGGATTACAGGCGCACACCACCATGCCCAGCTAATGTTTTGTATCTTTAGTAGAGGCGGTGTTTCACTGTGTTGTCCAGGCTGGTCTCGAACTCCTGACCTTTTGATTCACCTGCCTCGGCCTCCCAAAGTGCTGGCATCACAGGCGTGAGCCACTGGGCATGGCCTCACCTGAGTTTTGTTTGTTTGTTTTGGGTTGGAGTCTTGCTCTGTCACCCAGGCTGAAGTGGCTTGGCACAATCTCGGCTCACTGCAACCTCCACCTCCAGATTCAAGCGATTCTCCTGCCTCAGCCTCCCGAGTAGCTGGGATTACAGGCATGTGCCATCACCCCCGGCTAATTTTGGTATTTTTAGTAGAGACAGGGTTTCATCATGTTAGCCAGGTTGGTCTCCAACTCCTGACATCATGATCCTGCCTTGGCCTCCCAAAGTGCTGGGATTACCAGCGTGAGCCATCACGCCCGGCCTGAGTTTTAACAGATGATAATTGCTTTATTAAAATATAGTAATAATAACAGCTACTATTTATTGAGTACCTACCCAATTCCAGGACTGTAAGGACATCATGAATCATCACAGGTCTTAAATATCTACCCACTATTCCCATATCCCTCCAAAATATAAGTTCTATAAGGGCAGGAATTTTGCCTATTTTATTCACCAGTGTGTGCCCAAATGCTTAGAAAGTGTTTAACACATAGTGGATGCACGATATACATTTGTTCAACCAATCAATTAGAAAATTGAAACTTGAGAAGTGATTTATCCAGGGTCACACAACCAGCTGTATGTGGGAAATTTAGTCCAGTTCTATTCGATTCAAAATCTTTGTTTCTTCCACTGTACTTGGCTCACTTTGGGTAAATCTAGTCCTACTTCACAGTTCTGATGGGGGTACAGGAAGTGACAACAACTGTTAAATCATCTAGAACCGTGTTTTTACCATCACAGGCACTGAGCCAGCCAGTCACACTTCACTCCCTAGTACTCATGCCTGCACTGTCTTTCTCATTTACTAGTCCCAAATGAACACTCCACCTTTTGTTTAAAAAGTTCACACCCACATTTCCTAGATATATTTCAAAACTCCCCATTTTACACCAAGATCAAATAACGGGGGGGGTGGGGGGTGGGCAGGAGGATGCCGCTTCAGCTACAGCTTCCCACTCTAGCATTCAGAAAACTTGTCAGCATTCTGACAACTCTTGGAAGTTAACAGTTGCAAGGAACCCTGAAGATCATCTAGTTCAATGCCCTCACTTAGTGTAGGAATCAATCTAAAAATTATGAATTCCTCAGGGGGTAGGAAAGAGGTGCCAGCAGGTGCACAGAGCTGCAGGATAAGCAAGAAGGTTCTTCCTGGACCTAAAATCTTCTAGACTGGGAAACAAAGTTAAAAAATTTACATATTCAATATTTTAAGTGGCTAAACATGGTGGCTAACGCCTGTAATCCCAGCACTTTGGGAGGCTGAGGTGGGCGAATTACGAAATCAGGAGTTCAAGACCGGCCTGGTCAGGATGGTGAAACCTGGTCTCTACTAAAAATACAAAAATTAGCCTGGCGTGGTGGCGGGCACCTGTAATCCCAGTTACCAGGGAGGCTAAGGCAGAGAATTGCTTGAACCCAGGAGGCGGAGGTTGCAGTGAGACGAGATTGTGCTACTGCACTCCAGCCTGGGCGACAGAGTGAGACTCCATCTCAAAAAAACAAAATTAGATACTATTTTAGTTTTTAATATAGTTTATCATGTAGAATGCACAATTCACATAAATATTTAAAGACAAACAAGAGAAGGGAGTGTAAATTACCACTCAGGGAATATTTCCCTAAAAAGATGACATTTAAGTTGAAGCCCGAGAAATGAATTGAATTAGTGAGGCGAAGAGTGGGAAGACAGTGGGGCTGAAGTAGGGGTATGCAGGAGTGATGTGTACAAGGGTTCTCAGGCAAGGGAAAAGTGTAGAATTAAAAGAGCAGTAGGTAGGTTGGGTGCGGTGGCTCACACCTGTAATCCCAGCACTTTGGGAGGCCGAGGTGTGCAGATCACCTGAGCTCAGGAGTTTTGACCAGTCTGGGCAACACGGTGAAACCCCGTCTCTACTAAAAATACAAAAAATTAACTGAGCATGGCAGTGTGCACTTGTAGTCCCAGCTACTCAGGAGGCTGAGGCAGGAGAATTGCTTGAACCCAGGAGGCAGAGGTTGCAGTGAGCCGAGATCGCACCACTGCACTCCAGTCTGGGTGACAGAGTGAGACTTTGTGTCAAAAAAAAAAAAAAAAAAAAGAGTGGTAAGCCTGAGTGTCCCAGGCCCATGCTCACAGCACACATGTTCTATTATTCTGCAATCTCCTGCAGCAGCACCTCCTAGGAGTCGGTCTTTCCATTCACATCCTGCCAAACCCCTGTGAGAATCTTGGAGGTAGGAAGTCCAACACCTAGAACTGAGATGCCTAGGACTGCCCATATCACCCCCAATTCCCTAACCAAGATCAGGAATCCAGGGACACATAACTGTCGTTTGCTTAAGGGTTTTCAACACTCTTACTAAAACCATTCATTGGTTTAAGTTAGAAACTGCTGGTAGAAAAAGTAATCACTAGTCAGTCCATTGTACAAAATATTACAAGTAATAATATCAGCTAATATTTGTATATAATTATCATTTTAATCTTTACAACAATGCTCTGAAATAGATGCTGTCATTTTACAAATGAGGAGACTGATACTCAGAATCTGCCGGAAGTCACATAGTTAGTGAGCAATAAAACAAAGACTATAAAACTAAGTCCTTTTGGTGCCAAAGCCCATAGCTTAGCCTCACACTGCCCTGTGGAGCAGATTTAGTAGAGAAGTGTGATTTTGAGGGCCTTACAGCTAGGCACTTTTTATCTCTGTAAGCTACCAAGCAAATCCATTGTCCTACACCCTGGAATGCCCCAAGAAGAATGAATGGAGGGACATGAAGAAATAAACTGTGTTGGCTGGGCACAGTGGCTCATGCCTGTAATCCTAGCACTTTGGGAGGCCGAGGTAGGGGAATCACCTAAAGTCAGGAGTTCAAGACCAACCCCACCAACAGGGTGAAATCCCATGTCTACTAAAAATACAAAAATTAGCCAGGCGTGGTGGCCCACTCCTGTAGTCCCAGCTATTCGGGAGGCTGAGGCAGGAGAATCACTTGAACCCAGGAGACGGAGGTTGCAGTTACCCAAGATTGCACCACTGCACTCCAGCCTGGGCGACAAAGCAGGACTCAGTCTCAAAAAAAAAAAAATTCTCAAAAAGAAATAAACTGTGTTAAGGGACTACTATATGCCAGGCATCGTGATAGGACTTCTAAAAGCATTATTTCATTTAACCATCAAAGAAACCCCTTATGGTGGAAAAATTATTATCCCTATTTTACAGATGAGGGAATTGTAGTCCAGGGTGGTTAAGAAATCTGCATCTTTGGTAGGTAGTGGAGCTGTGACTTGAATCTGGGTGTGGATAACCCCAAAAGTCTATACCACTTCCACAGAGCAAACCAAGGATGGCTTACTATTTAACCCTTCCCAGGTTAATATGTGCACTTTAACAAGTCTTTCCTGTGTGAATTTCACAGGACAGTGGCAGACCTGAAGAGAAGGCTGATTGGGGCCTGCAAGGTGTGCCTGCCTTAAATCACACTGGAATGGCATTGACCTGCCTTCTCCCTGGAGTTCCTAAAATAGGGCAGCAAGCCAGAGAAGATAAATCTCTACTGCAGTCACAGCCTTCTTCTCCCCCAACTGGGATAACAACTCTCAGACACTCTGGCAACTACAGAAACAGAAAGAGCTCTGAATCAATCAAGAGTTTATTTGCAAAGGGTAATGTCAGAGGATGAACTTCCTCTAAATCCTGCTAACCTTGTACATTTAATGTGCTTTCTGGCTCAGGAATTTGATTTTCCTCTGACTTGCTTTCAGAGATTTGTTTTTTACCATTGACTAAAATTATATTTTCCCTGTCAGCCCACCACCTTTCAGGATAGAGACTGATGTATATTCCTCAGCCTCCTTATTCCCCTCTTGCTCCAGCTAACCTAGGACTTTGCAAATAAACCCTACTGAGAAGTATGGACAGTCTGGGCCTTTCCAGAAACTCAAGCTGCTGAAGAGGATATGGTATTTAGTTAAGCTGAAGTGAAGCCCTGCATAAATCATAAAGAGGCAAGCCCAGGTTACTCAAACAAGACCTTCGGAGGTGTTTGGGGAATAGATTTGTAGGCAGCTTTATTTTCCTACAGCCGATTTACTTCCAAAATGCTGGGGCCCACAAATACCCCAGGAGTAACTTGGCTCCCAAATGCTGGAGCAGGTCTTGGCCTTGAAGCACAGTTCTGGTGTTGTTTCCTGAATTCCCACATTGCTGTTTTCCACACATGGATCACGCTTCAAACTTCCTGTGTCTGGACTGTGTGTGCATGCTTGTGTGCATGTGTGTGTGCACGTGTGTGTGTGTGTGTGTGTGTACTTGGGAAGAGTGGAACGAGGGAGGGAGGGGATCCAGAAGGAAGAGCATTTAACTGAAGCCTTGTAGTGCATATGTGTCCCTTTGTTCCTTTCCTGTTCAGATAAAGCTGCTATTTTCTGATCAGCTGGCTTCTGCATGTACAGGGCTACTGTCCTTATAAATAAATAGGAGGCTGATTTTTGGAGGTGTCCCGAAGAAAGCTGCTTCTCAACATTTGTCTTTGGAGGGGTTGAGGGGGACAGTTATGTGTAGAGACATAAATCCTTAAGATTTATTTTTTCTAAGCATACGTGCTTGCCTCTGCTTTTGTTCATAAATGCATTTAAATCATTTAGTTGTTCACTAGGCAACTAGAGGAAGATGTGTGCATTCCATACTCCTAGCTCACTTGGTAAGCAGGGGAGAATGCCATTCAATGCAAAGCACTATGGTTTTATCATCTTTCCTTCAAGAAGAATCTAGCTTGGGATTGGGGAATAGACTATAAGCTATACATTCCTTCCTACTTTTCCTGCACATTGGACAAAAATATTGCACACAAAGGGAAGATTTTTAAATTAAGACATTTATTAGTTGGCAAAATGAAACACTGGAGATTTTCTATTAAAAACATTTGACTTCTGGTTTCTTTTAAAAAATCAGAAGCTCTGGTCATATTGACAGGCATTTCCCTGTAGTGGCAATCAGGCTGCCCTTTTCACATGGGTTCTGCCTTTTTGCAACCCTTATCACTGGCATTGTCTCCTGACACTAAGCCTAAGGGTTATTACTTTTTGTGTGTATGTATGTGTGTGTGTGGGGGGGTAAGAGACACATGACAAAATTTACCATTTTAACAATTTTGTTTTGAGACAGAGTCTCGTTCTGTTGCCCAGGCTGGAGTGCAGTGGTGCCATCTCGGCTCACTGCAACCTCTGCCTCCCAGGTTCAAACGATTCTCCTGCCTCAACCTCCCAAGTAGCTGGGACTATAGGCACTGGTCGCCATGCCCAGCGAATTTTTTCCTTTTTAGTAGAGATGGGGTTTCACCATGTTGGCCAGGATAGTCTCAATCTCCTGACCTCGTGATCCACCCACCTTGGCCTCCCAAAGTGTGGGGAATACAGGCATGAGTCACCACACCTCGCCAGTTTAACATTTGTTTTTTTTTTTTTTTGAGATGGAGTCCAGCTGTTGCCTAGGCTGGAGTGCGGTGGTGCCATCTCGGCTCACTGCAAACTCCACCTCCTGGGTTCAAGCAATTCTCTGCCTCAGCCTTCTGAGTACCTGGGATAATAGGTGCCCACCACCATGCCCAGCGAATTTTTGTATTTTTAGTAGAGACGGCGGTTCACCATCTTGGCCAGGCTGGTTGTGAACTCCTGACCTTGTGATCCATCTGCCTCGGCCTCCCAAAGTGCTGGGATTATAGGCGCGAGCCACTGCGTCCAGCCTCATTTTAACAATTTTTAAGTGTACAATTCAGTAGCTTTCAGTACACTCAAAATATTATACAACTATCACCATTATCTATTTCCAAACCTTTTCATCATCCCAAACAGAAATTACACCATTAAACACTAACTTCCCACTCCTCTTCCTCCAACCCCTGATTACCAACACTCTACTACTTCTGAATTTACCTGTGCTAGATCCCTCATATAAGCGGAATCATACAATATTTGTGCTTTTGTATTTGGCTTATTTCATTTTGTGTAATGTTTCCTTTTCAAGGTAGACTTTTGATTTTTTTAACGGACTTTATTTTGTACATGACAGATAATAATTTTTATTGTGCAATAAAGGTGTATTTTAAGAAAAAAATAAAGGTCAAACAGGACAGGTAGTTTGGGATGAAGAATTGTGACTTCTGAGCCTAAAATGATCCTCCTTTTTTCCATATTGTTATGTGGAGGTTTTTAATGTGTAGTATCTAGGCAACCCCGTGTCTTTACACAGGTGTTTTACAGCTAGTGGTTAATTCTCCTGGTCTCCCCCAGAGGGTTTTCTATACTTTATAGTCAGGATATGAAGACACAGGGATGCTGTGGGGATTAGTTAAATGTGTGTGGCACAGTTTGCTGTATAAACTAACTCTCTGGAACTAGTTTTCACTCTGCTCTTAACTTCCACAGCTTTTACTGTCAATACCATTCATTTGGCACTTAGCACATGCTTGTTAGTTGTCTTTTTATGTTTATATCCTTGAAGGCAGGAGCTAAGTCTCATGCCTCTTTATTTTTTCAGTCTTGTCTATAATAGCGGCTCAATCAATGTTTGTTGATGTTGGGCTCCCCCTCCCCCTCTCTTTTAAGTAGAGCAGGCAATGCATAGCTTTAAATCCAAACTCGGTTTAAACAAACTGAAAGGTTTTCAGGGTGAAAACAAAGAAGTCTTGCATAGCAGGATAGAAGGCTTGGAAGACCTGGGTTAAACAGAAGTACCAAAAAACTGTTTGCCACAGGTTAAGAAGTCACTCGCACACAGCATCAGAGTTCTGCTAACTCTATTTCATCAACATTTGGAGAAGAGTAATGCCCAAGCAGTGTTTGAGGAGGAGGTGTTAAAGGAATTAAGTGTTTTAGAGGTTTTCACTGCTCCAATTCCATTGCTCCACAGCACTAGTTGCTGTGGGGAAAGCATGTTAGAAAAGTGTTTTGAAGGCAACTTCAAGACGAGGGGCAGGCATAGTACAAATGTAGCCACCAGGACTTTGTTACCAGGATTTCTTTTTTAATGGCATCTTCTGTAGTGGCAAAAGACAGGAAATAGCCCAAATGTGCCTCCAGTTTTTTAGAGATTAGTTAAGCGCGGAGAGTGAAAACTAGCTCCAGAGAGTCAGTTTATACAGCAAACTGTGCCACACACATTTAGAGTCTTGCTATGTTGCCCAGGCTGACCTTGAAATTCTGGCCTCAAGGGATTCTCCTCCCTCAACCTCCCTTGTAGTTGGGACTACACATGTGTGCCACCACTGTGTCTGGCTCCCAAATCCCCATTTAATAAGTGGATGAATAAAAGAATTTTGACAAAGCAATGTAATAGATTACTGAATTATAATAAAATAAATAAGGTAAACAGTTATCCTGAGATGAAAGGATATTTCAGACACATTGTTGAGTAAAGAAATGCAAGGTGTGCCATGATTAATGATTTCACTTGTAAGGAACAAAAAGGGAATAGGCACTCATGCTTGAATATGCAAATAATCTATTTGAAAGATGACATACAGTCATAAAGAGCATGGGACTATGGGAGCAGAGTGGTGGGGAGGAACTTTTCACTGTAGTCTTCCATTATTCTTTTTGAGATGGAGTCTTGCTCCGTCACCCAGGCTGGAGTACAGTGGTGTGATCTCGGCTCACTGCAACCTCTGCCTCCTGGGTTCAAGTAATTCTCTGTCTCAGCCTTTCGAGTAGCTGGGACTACAGGCACGTGCTACCACATGTGGCTAATTTTTGTATTTTTAGTAGAGACGGGGTTTCACCATATTGATCAGGCTAGTTTTGAACCCCTGACCTCAAGTGATCCACCCGCCTCACCCTACCAAAGTGCTGGGATTACAGGCTGAGCCACCGTGCCCAGTCCAGTACTATTTTATTTGAATTTTTCCATTTCATGTTTAACTTTTTTCACTTGGACAGCATTGATTTTAACAAGTATGCTGTTGCCACTGTGATTAGTAGTAGTCCTGCAGCAAGTACTGCCCTCCCATCTAGTTCTCCTATCCACTCCAACAACAAGGCTGAAATAATCTTCCCTTGCTTCACAAACCAGGTATCTCCATATCTTTAACGTTCAAAAACTCACTTTCTCCATGAAAAATCACTCAAATGACCTCACTTCATACATAAACTGAATCATAACCAGAATCATTTTGTGCACACTCCTGCTTCTGAATATTTCCACAGAGCATGCTGGACACTCCATGATGTGCAATCGTCCCTACTTTTCCTGCACTCAGAGTTACAGTCTGAGCCCCAGTTTACTGTGTGATAGTGTTTCCTTTAAGCACACTTCCTCTTGCATGCCTTGATCCATGGCCTCTCAGATGGCTCCCATTAGGCAGGCTTGAATTGGATGTCACTCTCATGGGCATGAGCTCATTATATCAGCCTTGTGCTGTCAAGGCCTTTACAGTTAGGCTTGCTTCCTACTTGAAATATTTTCTAGGAAATATGGATCTGTAGAGAATGGTGGTTTCCATGGTAAATGTTCCTTCATATTTGTTTTCTCAAGTTCACTTTGCAGATACACAGCATGATTTCCTCTTTCAGTACCAGAACCACAATAGCTTTAAGTTGTCATGAAACCGTAGAACTTTAAAAAAGAAATCTCACCCACCCTGCTTAGAAAAGGGGTAATTTATTATTCTAACTGCAGGGAGTCAACTTCATATCCATCTCCAAAATTGTAGGAAAAGAGCTGATTTTTAAAAATAAAGCCACAAAACCTACACGACCTTGGATGTAAATGCTTAAAACAGATGAACAGAATATTAATTCTCTAACACATGTAAGACTCTCCACTATGTGTCATACACAAGTAGGAACACATACATGTTGGAGTGCTTTAGTTTTCACACACATTTCATTTTCACTCCAGTGCCATTAATTTAATGGCATGTCTTACAGCATTTATTTACAGGTAGAAAAATTAAGGCTGAGAAGTTAAGCCACCTAACATTAGTCATACAATTAGCTAGTAAGTGCCAGAGCCCCAAATGAATTCTTCTTTTGGTTCTCAATTCTATGTTATTTTGCTACCCCTACACTGTTTCTTTGTGCCTTCGTTTTCCCAGATGTAAAATGGTAGATTTTCCGTGTCCCAGTATACTGTTCTCAACCCTCTGTTTTTAACCAATATCAGTTTTTTTCTTCCACAGCCAGGAAATGTGAACGCCACACTGGCACTTCATGTACTTTTCCCCCTCCGGATTTAATGAATTAAGGGGAAAGAAAAGTTACCTATTCGTGGAGGGCTGGACAGTGCTATAAACATAAAGGCGTACCAGAGTCGGCCGACACACTGCTGCACTCTTTTATGAGACTGAGAAAGCGTCTCATCTTTCTCTTCCCAGCGGTAGCTGGGGTAGAACATAGAGCTACACAATAGCCTCTTGTTTAGTTTTATTAATTTTGAGGACTGGTGGGACAAAAGGATCAGACTGGCGACTCCCGGGCCCAATCGCAAACGTATACTAGGCCAGGCCCGGCCAACCAGTAGCGGCAAAAGAATGGTGGGCGGGACTTACGCTTCAGGGGCCCGCTCCGCCCAGGCCGCATCTAACAGCCCGCCCAGGGGCGGAGCCTCTGCAGAGCCCCGCCCACGACCCCCTCCTCCCTCGCCCCGCAGCTTCTGCAGCCCGCCATCGGGAGGCGGGGGAAACTCCCGGGGTGGGGGAGCGGAGGAAGAAAGGAGGGTGTCTCGCAGAGCTGTGACCTGGGTGGGGGCCTGCTAGTAATAGGAAGCGAGAGGGGAAGGAAAACGAAGGAGCACTGCTCCTTCCTTCATTATTTTAAGCAGGCTTTGGTGGAAGCTGCTTTTCAGCATTTCTATTATTTGCTTTTCTTCCTCCCGCTGTGGGGCGGAGAGCTGCACTGGCTCTCCCACGCGAGTATGCCGCGCTGTTGCCGTAGGTTATTATTGTAGTCTTTTGCAAAACCCTTTCCTTCTCCCCAGCCAGTCCCCGCGCAGACTCTCACGGCTACGGCAACCGAGTCGTGCCCCTCTAGTGGAAAGGCGAGAGCGAGGGTCCCCAACTTTCGCCCGAGCTCTCGGACCCCGCGGTTTAATTGTTTGAAACTTCCCCGCCCCCCGGCCCCGCCTCTCTTCCGCGCTCTCCTCGCTCCTCACTTCCAGGGTCCAGGCAAGCTCCCGCCCTTCTTTCCCCGCCCTCTACTCCGCCTTCCTCCCCAGTCCACCCGCCCTGCCGCTCCGGGGCGGTCCTAGCCGCTCACCGCAAGAAGAAAAGCCACCCGTTCGTCCCCCTCCCCTACCTCCCATCCTTTGCCCAGGAGCTGCCTTGGCAGTCACGCCCCTTCCTTCCGAGGAGCTTTCTGGCTGCCTAAACTGGTAGACCCCCTGAATTACTCCTCCGTCTCCGCTCTCTTTCGCCTCCTCTTCTCTTAGTTCTCTCCGCCTCCCCCTCCAACTACCACCACCTCCAGTCAATCTCGCCTCCGACCATCCGCTGCTCCACCCTCTGGCCCGGTATCCTGCCTGTCCACTGCCACCAAGGAGAGCCCGGACGGAGCAGCGAAGAGGGGAGCAGCCAGGAGTTGGGGCTTCCCCCCTGCCCATCCCTGGCCGCTGGCCCGGGACCGAAGCCACTTGAGCGAGCAGAGAGTCGTCACCTTGTCTTCGTTGCCTTCAGGGGTAGGAGACGTGTGGTTACTTTTTGCGGGGAACTGGGGCAGGAATCCATGGTGGCATGAACTTGGTCGTGCCCTCGGCGTGAGTGAATCGATCTAGGCGCGTGTGAGAATGCCCGTGTATTCTGCTGTCTTTGCAGCTGGCCATGAGTTTTTCAGGATGTGCAGCAAGTTAAATCGGTTAGAGTGTGCGCTGCTTTCCCGTCCTGCTTAAGTGAGGAGATGCTAGTGGGTACCACTACTAGATGGTATTTTTACTTCCTTGCCTCCTGGGGTTCTTCTGGGTCTCTAGGAAATTAATCACATTGAGGAGCTAAAGACCCGAGGGAAGCTGAAATCTACTTTTAGCCTAGCATGCAAGTCAGTGCTTATCTCAGATAACTAGATAGGTTTCTCCTAAGTGCTTAGGCTTGGGGTGTGGACTCACACTCCCTGAGGCGGGAGAAGGAGGGGTAGGACCGTGAATTCTTGAAGTTTTAAAGTCTGCGTAATCTAAAACATAAGGCTACTTTTTGAAATGTGTGGTGGTGGTGGTGCTTGTGGTGGTGGTGATAGTGGTCATGAGGAGGGAATTGCCCCTATCTACTTTAGAAGATCCAAAGATGTTAGTAAATAGTTTTGGGGGATCAGGCAGGTGTCTTGAGGGTCCAAGCCTGGGCCACTGTACGTTGGTGCTTCAACAGTAAGATGGACTTCGTGGATATGTGAAAATCAAGAGAAAGAAAAGTGGGAGTAAAAATACGCCTTTATAATAGACTATGAGCAGTTCCTGGTAAATTTCCACTAATAATAATATAATAATGTTCATAAAGTGACTAAATAAGATTAAATGAGCAAGGAAAGAGGAAGTTGGTGAGAAACAGCATTTTCAATCTCTAGCGTATGTTTTAGAAAGAATTTTTCAACAACCTAGGATGTTTAGTTCAGTTCTCCTCCCTCCGTGGAAGTTGGGAGGCAGTTTAAAACTTTTATGAATATAACCCTCTTCTCCCATTCAGAGAGGAAGATAATTAGTCACCATAATCTTCAATGATGAAGGGCTAAGGGTATTTAAGTCTCCTTGAGCTAGGCTTTGTGAAAAGTTCTTTCTCAGGCCAGCCTTTGTGAAGCCTTCTCAGACCTTTCAGCACCCTCATTTAGTAGCTAAGAATAGTTTGAAATGCCATTTTGGATGTGGGATACATTTTCATCCATCTCCCACCTATCTTCAATTGGACAAGTGCATCAAACTTGTAAGTCGTGGTGTTCAAAGACTTATTTCTGTGATGTCCTGAACTCATTGCTTATTTGGGAACACATTATTTACATACATTTAAAAATAGCTTTGGTTGATTTTAATGAGGGAAAGGAAGGTAGGAAGGTAGAGAAGGAACGTTACATGGCGACAGTTTTAAAGGCTATCCTGTTTCAGATCAGCTGGGAGGGAAAAGCTGGCCTAGCCAAACTACATTTTATAACTGGCCTGGGACACTTTAACAGCCAGGTGGTTGTAGAATAGTTGCATCTATTTACAGATGATAACTCAGGTTCCAGCTATTCTGTATGGGTTTATCCGGTGTCATCGACAGACACTTTCTGGCACGACATCATACTTCATTTTAAATTACTTCTTTCTTTGGAAAAGTTTGTGGCTTTGTAAAATTGAAAGTGTTTTTTTCTACCTTCATGGTGTAGATGTGAAGTAAACCTCGTTGTATGTGGAGTCACTTTTACATGAAATTTGTGGATCTGTTTAGCTATTTAAAAGATTTTAGAAAGGGAATTTTAATAATTAATAGTCAATTCAATTTTGGATTTAGAAATTAAAATCTCATTTCCAGTTTATGAAGTTGGATTTATTAGACTAATTCCCAACTAGGACATTTGTAGAGTTGCTTTCTCTGAGGTTTTGTAAAGACCACATCAGACTCTAGAATGCTTTAAGAATAGCCTAATCAGAAGGCAGGGGGATGGATACTATGACCTTGAGGTCCCATTGAGTGCCAGAATTCTAAGTGGGTACATCTGCTTCTGTGCCTCTCCTAAGAGCCCTCTCCCAGGGCCTGCGCCTTCTTTAAAAGGGTGTCTTTGTAATTAAGCAGCCCTTCTTCCCCATCCCCCTTTCTTCCTTTGATCCAGCTTTTTAAGGCCTTTTTTCCATTTGGAGACAAGAGGAGTTTCTCACACTTTCCTGTTCCCCTCTTAACGTTTCTTGTCCTTTACCTCAGAAAAGTCCCCTGAGGTTCTCAAGATGGTTAGAAGTTTTGTTTTGTTTGGGGCGTGGGGGTGGAGTGGGGGAGTTGTTACCAGTGAGGAGGAATAGAGGATATATTCCCGCTTGGGAAATGCTTGCGACCAGGTAGCCTCCTCCATGGAGACTGAGCATTTGGAATGCATGAGAACAGTCTATTCTTGGGGACTGTCTGGTAGAAATTGTCCTTTGCACCCATTAAGCCCAGCTTAAACACATTGAAAGGGGTGGGGAGAGGTGTGTGTGGTCGTAGTGGAGCCTTTTAGGATGGTAAATGGGTAAATGTTTCCAAATCTCCTATTACATCATCTCTTTCTCCCATGGATTCAGTAGGTTTAGTGATCTGCTTGACAAGTTAATTAGCTGGGGACTAAACCAATTTGTTTAGAATTGTGATCCATTGATTTCCTGTCCCCAGGAATTTTTGTTGGTGTTTTACTATGATGTGTTGTCTTTAGTCTTACTTACTTTTCCCTCCTTGCTGCCTTTTGTGGACTTTGGTCCAAAATCTAGGGTTCCACCCCCAAGTCAAAGGTTAGAATTTTGTCCCGGGAACTAAGGGGGTATTAAACAGGCTGGCCATACTGCATTACTCTCCTCCATGGTGGGCTTCTGACCCCTTTTAACCCAGAGAAAGGAGGGAAGTCGCCCCTTCCACACACAACACACACAATCTGAACAAAAAAGAAAAAGAAAAAGAAAGAAAGAAAATAGGAGGTCATTTGCTTTATAAAAGAATCCACAACAGGTTTCTTTGTAAGTACTAGCTTTCCTAGTTAGTGCCTTTAAACTGTGACTTGATATATAAAAATTCACTCTAACTGGGCCTTCTCAGAAGTATATTTATTGCATAAAGGAATACATAAGAATTTGTAATGATTATCGCTTAAATGAAGTGAGGCCATTATTTGGCCTTTGAAATCTTTTTGTTATATGGAATGGAGTTAGTTAATTGTCTAAATCATGCTGGCTTGTAATAATGCTGGCCACGTTAGCTCCGGCCTACAACTGCTTGCAGAAGAGAGCTAGTATTACTTTTTGAAAAAAAATCAGACTTTATAGATTTTGAACAATTCTAAGGCTGAGACTATCCACTCCATATAGGTAAAATATTTTATTTCCAGTCACTGTATTTGACTTACCCAGGGATCCAGAAAGTTATTTCTAGTAAATAGTGGCGACTGATGCCATTTTTAACCTAAGAATCTGCAATAAGATTTCCTAGTGAGCCTATTGGTGAGAAGGATCTGGGCTCTAGGCCCAACTGTAACTCGGTTTACTACTTCTGTTAAGTTTTTTTTTCCACTGTAAATTGTGGGCTCGGACAGGGTGATTTTGAGAGCCAGTTCTCATAAGTTTAAGGTTTTCTTTCTAGGCCTCAATATCTAGTATGAATGTGAATGATTGCTACTAGAAGGAAGTGCAACAGTTGTTAGAAATTCAGTCATCTAGTCATCATGTTAAAACAAAAGATCCTGTAAGGATATATCAATATAGATGCATTATGTTTTATATTTTAACAACTCCAAATTAAGAAGCTAAGACTCTGCCTAAAACTTTATCAAGAATTCCATCATCCTAGCAGATCACCTGCTTTCATTTTTTCTAGTTCCTTTCAAGTCCTGGTTCCTGTACTAACATGAATTTTAGATAATTAAAGCCACAGATATATGCAATGTTGCTTTTCAATAAGAGCCCACCTTAGACTTAGCTTTGTAAACCCATGTGGAGGAACGAAGGCAGAATCTGACCGAGGACACATGAAGACTCCCATATATTTTGTTTCTCAAATACCAGGAGACGTTAACAGATATAAGTAATCCCTAAACACTTTCTGTGATTCAGGAGTTGTTCATGTATCTAGCAAGGCTGTTAATTCAATTCCTTTGACCTCCTGTTATCTCTACCCTATTCTTGTTAACAACAACAACAAACTAGGGTTCTCTGTTTACTTTGTCTATATCAGTTGGCAATGATTCTTAAATCACTGTATGGTGATATCCCATCAAGTGAGTACAAATTTGGGTGGACTATGAAGTCTCCAGAATGAGTAAGGAGAAGCAGGAAAGCACAGATATACTTGTTTTATAGCATGGAAAATAATATGTTTAAATTAGGCGAAAAGATAGCAGAGAAACTAAGGACTTTAGACAGTTAAATAAAAGACATTAGGTAAGCAGCAGAATGTGCCGTGCATAATGGGTTCTTCATCCGAGATCTTCACTATGTAGTAAAAGTTCAGTTTCATAGACCTTTAATTTTCCTTTGATAACAAAAGTATGGTATACATGTGATCTTTAAGATTTGATGAATTCACTGGGCGCTGTGGCTCACACCTGTAATCCCAGCACTTTGGGAGGCAGAGGCAGGTGGATCACCTAAGGTCAGGAGTTCGAGACCAGCCTGACCAACATGGCGAAATCCTGTTTCTACTAAAAATACAAAATTAGCTTTGCATGGTGGCACATGCCTATAATCCCAGCTACTTGGGAGCCTGAGTCACAAGAATCCCTTGAACCCTAGGAGGTGGAGGTTGCAGTGAGCCAAGATCACACCATTGCACTCCAGCCTGAGCAACAAGAGTGAAACTCTGTCTCAGAAAAAAAAAAAAAAGAAAAAAAGATTTGATGGATTCATTCCTGGAAACCAGTGGCTCATTGTAAATTAGATTAAATTTCTCTAACTGGAATAGAAAGTGTGGTACTGGTTTTTAGTATTTAGAAAATACCAAATAAGTAACAGAAACTTTTTTTTTTTTTTTGGTAATATATGATCCTGGAGAAAATGCAAATGAACATATTTGCCAATGTTTCCTGAGGCAGTTCTTGAAAATCTACTCTTTTAAGTCTGTGGGCTTGCCTTGACATTTGTAAAGGCACTTTCACTCTCACCGTAACTCCATGAAATATCATTAGCTTGTGTGACTTGAAGCCAGCCTTTGTGACTTGAAGCCAGGATCTGGTTTTCTCTGCCCAGCCCCTCTCTGGCTTACCATGTGACCAAGGGTAAATGAATTAGCCGCTCTAAGCTTCAGTTACCCTTCTGGGAAGCAAAGATATTAATACCTTACAGAGGTGTTTCAGCATGCTTCATATTGGGCACATGCTTTGAGGTCATTGGATGAAAGGTGTTTGCATTATGGCAAAGCAGACTTATTATAGGGTCTTGAGCAGGTGTTCCTTTTTAATGAGCTTTGCTCTCTTATAACATCCAGTGCCCTTTGGTGCCCCATTGCCTTACTGACTGTAATTACCATTAACCCAACATTTGGATTATTGGCCCTCTGGCTTTTTGGAAAAAAAATTAAACAGTTTTGTACTGTGTGGTAAGTTGAGGTACAAATAAGAGGACTCCAGCATCTTCCAGGGTGGTGAAAAATAGCTTCAAAAAGAAACATTAGTTGAAAAGGACCATAGAGATCAGTGAGTTCTTCAAAGCTCCTCCAAAAGATGAAAAAGAATAAAGCAAACGTCTGTGTGTATGTGAGCATGCGTGTTTTAAGGGAGAAAGTTTTCAGTAATATTTGCTTGTGACACATACTGATGATAGCCAGTAACTGAATCCCAGCCATTGTAGTGTTTTATACACAGCTGGTTTTTATTAATGATGGAATATTTATGCTTGCTGTACAATTCGTGGCTCATTTCCATGTGTATGTCAGAACTTAAATACCCCCAAAAGAAACATTAAGACAACATGAAATATAAATGTGGCCAAGCTAGGAAGGGTGGATTTGGTGGGAAGTGTCCCTTATTCTTATTGGTGACGCATCAGACCACAATAACCGTGCCCCCCCGCCCCCACTACCAACTTTAGGCATTGATGCTGATTTTTTTTCCCCTTATATATACCCCATAGCAAACTTCATATCTTGATCTTTTTGATATGGACAAATGATCTGCTCTCCCCTTTATAATGCAGATAAAACTGATGTATGTGTTTTTTAAGAGCATATTTTCCCTGCACATGCTTCTCATTATCCGAGAGGCCTGGACTCAATCAGTAAAGGAGCAGAGAAACCACATAATTGAAAGGAGAATGACGGTGGTGCATACTTGGAATATTTGTGGGAAGGGGATTGCTGACATCAGAAAATGTAGTGGCCTGAGTGTTAACAGCATTGAAGAGAAATCAGCTTTCTGTGTGTCCGTGTATTGAGAATTATTTTTAAGGGAATAAAATTATGGGCCAGGTTTGACATCCTTTTATGAAGTTGCCCTGGAAACTTTGATGAAGGTTGTTAAAGAATAGCTCAATTAAAACCTTCCCCATTAGGAAGCTAATTAGTACATCCTTTACTCATTTTGGTTGTTTTCAAGGGGCATGTATTTGCATTGAATTAGTGACATTTGTTCCATGTGATAGCAAACTAAGATAAAAATCACAGATGGGGAAAATTATTTAGATTGCCTGTTTTGAAGAAACCTAATTTCCTCTTTATTACATTTAGATTTTCAGTTCAGATTTTTGTTTTATAATATTTATATACAATGATCACATTTTAGTGTGGTAGCCAGTTTTGCTTTCTGGATCATGGGCTTGTAAACCAAAGCTTATTTGAATTTGCCATATGAATTAGGGAAATAGGACAAATGACAAACCATTTTATTAAGGTAAGATTTGATTTTTTTTTTTGTGCAGTTAGTTTCTCTTTGGTCTCTGTGTGTGCCTGAGAGAGAGAGTGGGGGAGGCACATTGTTTTTGTTTTTAAAGCAGACAATTTTTGGAGCTAAGAAAATTTTGATGACCCCCTTTACTCCCAGGAACATTCTATCTGCCTCAGGCTGCCAGTTGGGCTTTCGTTAGGCTAATATGATGAATTTTCTGACTTGGTGCTTTCTGTGACCAGGCTAAGCGGTTCTTCCTTGGAAGCCTGAAGGAGAGAGGTTATGGTGAGAAGAGGAGTGCAAGATTTCTAGCAGTTCTTTTTTGCTGTATTTCATCTTTTTTTGGGGTGGGGAGTGAGTACTTCTGAGATTTCAGGGCTGTTTGCAGTAGAGTCAATGCTCTGTAGCTAAATATAAAATGTGGGTCTGTTGTGGCCCTCCTTTGTCCCCATCACTTCAGGAGATGGTTATTCTGTACCTAGGTTCCCTGATGCTGTGCCCATGACATAGATGTATGCCTGCAATGGTTTGTGCAAGTGAGAAAGTTAGTTGAGTTATATGATTTGTGATTTAACTGGTCTCACCGTAGTCCTTCCCGGGAAGGCATAGTTTAGATGCAGTTCTGCAGTGGCACCTCAGGCAAGGCAGGTTCCCTGTGCTTGCAAGGCAACAGCAGGAGGAGGAGGGGCTGCCTTCTGCCTTCAGAGAGTGACTCAAGCCCTTCGGTATGAAGATATGAAATGCTGGCTCCTGTCCATGCACCTGCTGGATGCCACACCTGCAGTCAGCACCTGAGCCCTACGCAGACACAGAAACCAGACTGAAGGCAGATGAGGCTCCCTTCAAAAGGGGTGCAGCAAAACAGAGAGCTCCCAATTATGTGAGCAGACCCCCACTGGGGATTGAGTTTAGTCATCCCAGTGTTGGCATGGGGAAACATCTTATTTTCCTTTTTTTTCTTGTTGTTAAGATTATTTTCTTTCAGATGCAGCTCACTCACTTAGGTATGATACTGTTGGGGTGCGGGAGTTTGCTCTTTCCTGATGAATTTCTCTTGTGAACTGTCCTCCTAAAAACCAGAGAGGCAATTCTGTGGAGGGTTGTGTTTTGAACCAAGCACACAGCAAGAAGTCATAAGACCTGGGTTTTGATCCTTGCCCTACCAGTGGGCAACAGTGAAATTCTGGTCCAATTAGTTATGATTAGCTATTTGTTCTGGACTTGAGCTTCCCTCGCCAGTTCTAAAATGGAATTAATCACATCTACCTTTATTTCCCCACAGAGCTGCTGAGAAGGACAAATAAGATAGCAGAAGTGAAAGAACTTTTGTCTCCTTAGAAGGAAGACTGAGAAACTAAAGGTAATATTATTATTATTCCATGTCTTTCTTTGTTTTCTTCTGCTGCTGTGGCCTCTAGCAAAGTTTTGGGGAAGTTATCATTCACTCAATATGCAACTATTAAGCACATTTTATGTACCAGTTAATGTTTTAGGTATTGGGATGGATACAATGAAAAATCACGCACCCAGCCCATGCCCTCTAAGATCTTACAGTCTAGCAACTTCCATTTCCATTTCTGGCTCAACCCGTAACAGTGATTGCTACCTGGGCACTCAGAAGCTTAAAAGGTGAGAATTAACTTCTTTTTTTCTCTCTGCACTACATCTGGGGATTTCTGTCCCTGGAGCAGTATATTCCAAGGTCTAGATTGGAGATATATGGGAGGAAAGCCATAGGGACAAATAAAGGATTTTCTTTCCCTCCCACATTTGCAAAGTACCTAACTCTTGAATGATCATTTTTTTCCAGAAGTCCATGTTTAGTTTCATCTTGGGTTCTGTGGTGTTCCTAATCAATATGGTCCAGCCATCTCTTATGACCTTAGCTGTTATCCTTATGCTAATGAATCCCAAAGATATATCTCGACCTATCTTTGATGTCAAGTTGGTCATCACATTCCATGTCTTCTATTCAGCTCATAGGTTTTTGATTTTTCCTCCTCTTGGAAGCTTTTTCAGGTAGCCTGGGGTTTTTGGCAGAGCTCTCTGTGTTGCTGGAGCTATTAGCTCATACCTCTGTTCTCCTGTTGAATTGTGCCTCCTCTGCTTGACTGGGAGCTCCTCGAGGACTGGGATCATTTTTTTGTTTGTTTGTCTTTTTGAGACGAAGTCTTGCTCTGTTACCCAGGCTGGAGTGCAGTGGCGCGATCTCAGCTCACTGCAACCTCTGCCTCCCAGGTTCAAGCAATTCTCCTGCCTCAGCCTCCCGAGTAGCTGGGATTATAAGCACCCACTACCCACTACTTCACCTGTCTAATTTTTGTAGTTTTAGGAGAGAGGGGGTTTAACCATCTTGGCCAGGCTGGTCTCGAACTCCTGACCTCATGATCAACCTGTCTTGGCCTCCCAAAGTGCTAGGATCATAGGTGTGAGTGAGCCACTGTACCCAGCCGGGCTTTGCTTTACTTTTTTATTTATTTTTTTGCCACCCTAGGGCTTACCTAGTACAGTGTCTGGCTACAGTAACTGCTCAGTAAATGTTTGTGGAAAATATGCTGTGATAAGTGTCATGATAGAGAATTTATTTTCCATATTGAGCAGAGTTGAGGTCAGGAATAGATGGAGAGGGATTAGGGAAAACCTTCAAAGAGAAGGTGGAAAGCAGAACTGCCTTATTTTGGGAGTTCTGGCTAAGAAGTCAAGGAGAGAATGCCTGTTGTGTCCACTCTTGCTAAACCAAGGGCATCTCTGGACTATTGCCTCCCCTGCTTTAGGACTGGATGACTTTTATGGTCAGGTCTGCAAATAAACCTGTGTATAATACATTGACCATTTAAGACAGGTGTCACTTAGTCATATAATGTTAAACAGAGCTGACCCTAAGTGTGCCACCTTAACTGAGGCTGAAAATAGAGCTACACACACAGGCTCATTGATCATGCCTGCTTAGTTCTATACAGCAAAGTGTTCCTTAAGATATATTGAAGATTGGGATCTAAAAACTGACAAATTCAATTATCAGAATGTAAGCAGGTTGGATCATAAGAACTGAATGTCTTCAAGCTGACTGTCAGATCTTTCCAAGGGCAAAAATGAAAGATGATATAAGCTATTACAGGCCATGAACCTGTTCTCACCCACCTGATGCTTTTACTAATTAGCTTCTTGGCTGAGTGGCAATTTGGGGCAAGTGCACGCAAGCTGGATTCACAGGGGAGCCTGCATTCCACTCTGCCATTTTGCAAGCCACTGGGATACTACACTGCTTCTCTTGGCTTCTTTCCCTCCCAGGAGCCCTGCTCTGCCCTGGTGGAAAAATGAGAGCAGGAGAAATTTTCATTAAATGAGGGAGGGATTTCATGGGACTGTGGTGTTTTGCTAATTTTATTTTTTAGTGGGTTGTCTAAAAACATTTATGCTTCTTGGCCCATCAGTTTCGCTTCTGGGATTCTATCACAGAGAAACAATCTACAGTATTGAAAAAGGTTAAATCACAAAGATGTTTTTGTAACATTATTTAGACTGGCATAAAATTGGAAGCAATTTATATATCTTAATAATTGAAGAATGGGTAAGTGAATGCTGATACACTTGTTTAATGCACTATTATGCAGCCATTACAATGTTATGAAGTTATGCTACAACACGGAAAAAGTGTTTATGACGAAGTGAAATGCAGGATCCAAAATTACATCTTATTAATAATTCATTGCTTTGTAAAAACACAAATACACATAGGAAAAATAATGTTAACAATGTTTAAGTTGAGGTGCTGGGATTATAAGTGATTTTTTTCTTTATTAAAATATATGCATGTGGTGCTTATATTACTTTTAAAATAAAATATAAGTAGATATGAAAATGGGTGGTCTGCCATTGGAGGTTAGAGATTGGTAAAGCAGGCAGCTTCTAGGTGTATTCTTCAACTTTTCTCACTTTAGGCTCAATCTGATTATAGGGTTCCTTTATACTTTTCCTGAGACAATAAGGAAGGGGATGTGATGACATTGTCTACTCCTCTTTTGGAGTGGATGTTTGTGCTGGGGGGGTAGAGGGAGGTGGCAGCTGGATTCTCCTTGCTACGCAGTATGTCACTGGTCACATGCACTTGAGGGTTGATCACATTTGTTGCCTATAAACATATTCAAGGTAATTGCTTCAGAGCAAAGCAAAGTCAAACGGGGACCAAAAACAACCAAGACCTTGAGTTACCATCTCAGAAACGGATCTCACACTGATCTCCAGTAAGATTTGCAAATGCCAAGGCTTTGCTTTGGTTCTTAAAATAATTTTTCAACCTAATCTCACAGGTTGGTGCAAAAATAATTGCGGTTTTTGCAATAGAGTGTATTAAACCATTCTTGCATTGCTATAAAGAAATACCTGAGACTGGGGTAATTTATAAAGAAAAATGTTTTAATTGGCTCACTGTTCTGCAGGCTTTATGGGAAGCATGGTGTGAACATCTACTTGGCTTCACAGGCAAGGGCCTCAGGTCAGGAAGCTGGCAATCATGGCAGAAGGTGATGGGGGAGCAAGTACATCACGTGGCAAAAGCCAGAGCAGGAGACAACAGGGGAAGGTGCCACACATTTTTAAACTACCAGATCTTGTGAGAACTCACTATCAGAACAGCACCAAGAAGTTCTGCCCCCATGATCCAATCACCTCTCACGAAACCTCACAATTCAACATGAGATTTGGGCAGGGACACACATCCAGACTATACCACAGAGAAGCAAAGAAGAGTTGGGGCTAACTTCTCTTAAGCCTTTTCTTAAACTTGTGCTAGATTTAAGTAAAAGCAAATGCCAAGATGGTATGATGTTGAAAAGACCTGGAATAGGGTCCCTGGAAACATCCATCTGTGGAGGTTCATGTTGCTGTTCAATCCATCTCACATCTTAGCCTAAAAAGAGAATTTGCAAAGCTATTCTATAATAATTCTAGCTAAACACTTCCCTCATACCTCCTTGAATTTTCCTTCCTTTCATTAACATTTTACTTCCAATGAAACTGGAAAAGCAGTGGTAACATTAAGGCAGGTTTATAGCCTTTTAAAACCAGGGTCAATTCTATGTAATAAATAGTTATTAAGCATCTTCTTTGTACAAGCAAATAATGCTAGATAATATGTTGTAGTGGAAGGGCTCTTGTCCTAGGTGTTATAAAGACTTTCATTTTGGTACTGGCTCTCTCTCTCTTATCCCTTAGAGGCCTTGGCATCTTCATCTATAGAAGAAGAGGGTGGGACCACTAGGTGGTCTCCCAAAACATTTCCAGTTCTGGCTTTTAGTGATCTAAGGACCCCTGTGTAGTAGACTGAGTTGTAAACAAAGGTTTCTTAAAAAAAAAAAAACATTTCTTCATAAAATTGCTGTATACTTCTTAAAAAAACCTACTTAAAAATAATAGTTATAGTAATAGCTTACTTTTATTGAGGCCTTACTATGTGCCAGGCTCCATGCTTAGCACTTTAAATGGATTAATTCCCTTAGTGTTTATAATAATCCTATGAAGTATGAGCACCATTATCGCTATTTTGCAGATGATGAAATTGAGACTCAATTCATCAAGAATTGATGGCAGATCAAGAGACGTGTACAAGGTCTGTTAGTAAGTCATAGATCCAGGATTTAAACTTGGGCAGTGTGATTCTAGGCCCAGACTCTGTACCATGGTGCTTATGATGCCTATCCATTACCTGTTGAAAGTTTAGGGATAACCTGCAAAAGGACTATTGTTTTTCGCATCCCAAATGAGATTAATTGGTATCTTGGGTTGCAAGACTGTTGGGAAAGGTATTCTCTAGGGTACTTTGGCTACAATGTGGACCAACCTGAGAGAACATAAGAATTTACTGGGGCATCTCACTTTTTGTGAGAGGTTTTGTGTGTGTGTGTGTGTTTGTGTGTGTTTGCACAAATATATACACATAGGTGCAGGAAAAACTTTGAACTGGCCCCTTTCCATTTATCTGGGAGTCAAATTGGATGAAACAAGTTGACAAAGATTTGGCAGCGACACAGGTTTCTTAGACTTAGATTCTTCATCCTGGTTGGAAGAATGAGAGGTAGGGGCAGAATGTGGGAGGGTTTAGAAGAGGGAATAGAAAGAAGATATTATAGGTATATTGCACAATTTATTTGAAGGGTGGGAATTTGGTCTTTCCTGACCCCTAGTAATGTTGATTTTCTGGGACTTGTCTTGGGAAACATCAAGGCTCTCATTAACATGTTTTGGCTCACCCTCCCAGGTGTATTGGGAGAGGCCAATGACTGCAAATGGAGTAAGAATTTAGCTTGGCCTTGCTTGCCTGTCGTTGTTAAAGAAGAGTCAATTATATAGATTCGAATTACATTTTAAAAGACAGAACCACAGTTACTCTTTTTTTTCTATCAAATATTCTCAGAGACATTCTGTGTGCCCAGGAGAAAGAAGGTTATTTTATTGATTGAAGATGGTGTCAGACCCCTGGCAGCGGCATGATTAAAGCTATGGGGAGATTAAAGGTTACAGAATTCATACTGTTTTAGTTCTTGTGCATGAAACAAGGAGCATTTTCCTTTCCTTCTCTAATAAATAAATGGAGTAGTGTTTTCCTCATTATGTGACTCTTGACATGTAGATGAACATAAGTTCTAAGAAAAAATAGTAAACTGGAGAGGACTCTGCAAAGCTTTTATCTTAAGCTGATTTCTTTTTCTCTTTCAAACAGAAACAAAGATGGCAGGAGGGATGTGAGGGTAGGGGAACGATCTGTGTTCAGTTAACATAAAGTGATTTGGGTTTTCAAAAGGATATTGAGGGGCCGAGTGTGGTGGCTGACGCCTGTAATCCCAGCACTTTGTGAGGCCGAGGTGGGCAGATCACCTGAGGTGTCAGGAGTTCAAGACCATGCTGGCCAATGTGGTGAAACCCTGCCTCTACTAAAAATATGAAAATTAGCCAGACATGTTGACACACATCTGTAATCCTGGCTACATGGGAGGCTGAAGCAGAAGAATCACTTGAACCTGGGAGGCAGAGGTTGCAGTGAGCTGAGATCCTGCCACTGCACTCCAGCCTGGGCAACAGAGCAAGACTCATCTCAAAAATGAATGAATGAATGAATGAGTAAATAAATAAATGATACAGAGAACAAAATTGAGAGAAGAGAGTAAGATCTTGCACAAGTAAAGTTTTCTCAATGAGGAGCTGAGTATCAGGAGAAAGCCAGTAATATCAGCATGAAGATCTAAATAGTACTGGAAAAGAATCATATGGTAGTTTCTCTCCAGAGACTCAAGTTTAAAAGCCTTGGGCTGTTTTCTGGCGTTTCAGTTGGAATACAAGGATGAATGTTTTGTTCAGAATTGGACAATAGAAGCATGGTGGTTATTTACCATAGCTCTGTTAACAGTCCAGCTTTGATTCCCATTAGTAGTTGTTCCTCTGCTTCAAAATTAGGGGAGACACCGTAAAATAATTACCTTGCAGATTGGAGATGATTTTGCTTTTGATCATGATTATATGTTGTGTCAAAACAAGATGGAAAGACGTTTCCATGTTTGTTCACTCTATATCTGTTCACTTTATTTTTGTCAACATTGCAAGGAAATAATGTTAAATGAGTCACTGTGTCATTTTGTGAATTTTTTTAAAACTTAAATGTTTTGTACACACTCTCAAAATACAGAGATATTTGTGTACTTCTTTTGCATTGCTTTTCTCCTCACATGGAGTCACTGGTGTGGATTAAGCCTTTCCTTTAAGTGATATGAATGAATCATAGATAGGCCAGGACAGAAGATAGGAATGTGGTTCATGTGCATGTCACTTAACTCAAACTGCTGAGTCTTAGAGTCATTTTGATTAGGCTGGGAGGGCTTTGCAGAGAGTCCAAGCAGAAATTAGACATAAGGACTATCTCAAATCCAGGTTTATTAGGCATTTACATCTAGTCTATATAATGTACCTCTGTGAGTTTTCTTTGCTGAGACACTGGGGCAATGGAAATACCAAGAAAGCAATTGGCGGCATCTTCTGCTTGGAGAAGGGTTGCACTCTGTGTTGAGGAGGGCAGTCTACTTTCCTACTCCAAGAATGGATGGACCATTGGTCAGGATAGTCAGAGTGTAAGCTCCATGAGGGCAGGAATTATATTTTATGTGTCTTTGTAGCCCTCACTGTGTCTAGCATGAAGCTGACAAATGTCTGGAATAGTCGATGTGCAATAAATACTTAATGGCTTGGTTGAAAAGAAGTTTTTTTTTCTGCCCATCTGAGGTTGAGGCGCTCAAATTGGGAGCCTCACTGAGTATTATTATTATTATTTTTTTGAACAAAAACCTACCTTATGATGACTGCCCTCCCTTCTGGGAGGTGGGACAGTGAGCCTTACTAACCTGCCCTGCTACTAATAGCAGTTTAAAGGTTGCACCCTAAAGGTGACAGTGGTTTTGGTTTTTATCATCATCCACCATTCCAACTGGGAGTGGAAGCAGTAGCTTTCTAGGGCTGCGAGGTCAGAACAGAGCAAGCCTTTCTAGTCTCAGACCTGAACATTTCCATCACTGGAGACCGGCCTGGCCTTCTGGACACACCTGCTGGACACTGAGGTTTCTTTTCTGCCCTAGTGGAGATGGACTCTGCTACTCATTTAAAAGCCAAGCACCATAGGAGGACAACTCATTCTCTTGGAAGAACTGGTTTGATTAACTGCTGGCCATTGGTGGCAAAATAGAAACGACGTTTTTATTTCTCCCTTCCCCTCCTGAACATTTCAGAGTGACCAGTGGTTGGACTCTTGGCGGCGCTTACCCTGAACCTGAGTGTTAGGGGAGAGGGAATCTGCCGTTGCGGTTTCTGGAGCTGCTCATAAGCAAGAATTCCCTATCCTGTTCAAGGCTTTAAGCCTAAAAGAAAGCAGAAATAGGTATGGAATATCTCCGTTTGAGTGTATGTGTGCTCACGTGTGTGTGTATGCATGTGTGCCTGTGTGCATGCTGGGTGGGAAGGGTGTGATGTGGGAGGGGGTGGTATAGTTTTCAGGGTCTAGGGCAGCTCAATGTCTGCATTTCCCTGCTTTGCAGGGAGGGTTCGTGAGTCATTTTTGCTTTAATACCATACATGTTCCTGTTTCCATTTTTTGAGCAAGGAACAGTAATTTGGTAGTCATCTCTCTAGTTTTGGGCACCAAAAAAGATTTATATATTATGTTTGTTAGCCTATCAGAATATCCCAATTTGACAGTCCTGAATGGACACTGGGAGGAAGGGAAAAGGAACTGGGTTGCTTAACCCACTGGTGTGCTCTTCCTAAGAGGTTATGATAAAAGGGACTTTGGAGGGTCCCTTTGTGTTGTCAGACTGCCCAACACAGCAGCTGGAAGCCAGGTAGCAGTAACGAACAAGAAGTGAAGAAAGGGAGAAGAGAACTTTCTTTATATACTATACATACATTCTGGGCCACTCATTCTGCATGACCAAAAGTAAGGGGTTCATGTTTCCAGAGAGACTACAGGCCACTTAATGTCATGGAAATAAGAGCCTGGGAGCCAGGGATCCAGAGTTGTCCTCTGGAAACCTGATACTGGTTAAATTGACCTTTATCGTGACTTTTTGTGTAACATTGTGTTCATTCTCCACCAATTACTTAAGATCCTTAGAGCGAAAGTTTCGTTACTGAACATCAGTATTTAATTCCAATACTTAACATGACAGATTCTGTCCAAAGAATTTTTGAATCTCTAATGAATTAGTGTGTACTATACAGTGCTGAGAGAGAGAGAAGTCATCTAGCACTCATTTTTCAGTTGAGAAGATAGAAGTCAAGAAAAGACGAATCAGTTGTTTATCCCATAAACCAATAGTATGATTCAAATTTGAATATTAAATTATGTTATTAAAGTTATCAGTTTCAGTCAACCCATAGTACCGTTTTAGAAGAATTGGTAGTGAGGGAGGTATATGCTAATCATATGCCCTTTCCAGAAGGATGACCTTTATATTTTTCAATTTCTAAATTTTGTCCAAGGCACACTTCAAATGAAAGCAGCTTCCCCTTTAAGCTTTTCTTACCCAATAACAACAGCAACAAATCTCAATGACTATTTCTGGAGGGCCGAAAGAGCAACTTTGTCGGTAATAAGTATTCCAAGTCCTTCCCTTATTAAGCCAAGGAGCATCCAAAATGGACACTACAAAAAGGATTTTTTAAAAAGATGTTTCAGAGCCTTATGAGATCAGAGGAAAAGATTTGCATCAAGGCAGGGATCATTACTATCTGGCGCAAGCCAAGCAATCTTCACTTTTTATTTTTTTGAGTCTTTATTTTGGATTTTGTAGTTCTCTTCATATACTGAGGTGCTTTACAAATTCTGTCATGGGGTGACTTTCCCCACTGTCCTGCCCCCACTTCCACAGCCATTAGAGTTGGGTTTTTAATTTAAATAGAATACAGAGAGATGAAGCCTGTGAGTGTGGACCTTGAAAGGTTACACACTTTGGCTACCCTACTTGACTGTTCCAGGTTTCTCAAGCGTTCTTAGGAGTTAAGTCCAAATTAAATATTTAACTCATGCTGAAAGTGAAAGAGGAAACCTAGAGCTCTTATGCCTCCACGTTCCTCCTCATATCAGTGCTAGAGTCCAGAATCCCCAACAGTCTATTAATTTTAGACTCAGTTCTCTACTTTGTTTCTGCGATAGAATCCTCACCCTCCAATATCCATTTTGTTTCCTTTAGAGGACTAATTTATCCATCAACTAGGTGTTAAGCTTCCTGTTTCCCCTTCCCAGGTCAAGGGCAGCCCAGGTGCCCAATTTCTCTCTCTCTTCACAAGGCACCACCAGCAATAGAGATGAGAAATTCTGAAGAACAGCCAAGTGGAGGGACCACAGTATTGCAGCGTCTGCTACAAGAGCAGCTTCGCTATGGCAATCCTAGTGAGAATCGCAGCCTACTTGCCATACACCAGCAAGCCACAGGGAATGGCCCTCCTTTCCCCAGTGGCAGTGGGAACCCAGTCCCTCAGAGTGATGTGTTGAGTCCCCAAGACCACCACCAACAGCTAGTGGCTCATGCAGCTCGACAAGAACCCCAGGGGCAGGAAATCCAGTCAGAAAACATCATCATGGAGAAGCAGCTATCTCCTCGAATGCAGAATAATGAAGAACTCCCGACCTATGAAGAAGCCAAGGTCCAGTCCCAGTACTTTCGGGGCCAACAGCATGCCAGTGTTGGAGCTGCCTTCTATGTCACTGGAGTCACCAACCAGAAGATGAGGACCGAGGGACGCCCATCAGTTCAGCGGCTCAATCCTGGAAAGATGCACCAAGATGAAGGACTCAGAGACCTTAAGCAAGGGCATGTCCGTTCCTTGAGTGAACGACTAATGCAGATGTCACTGGCCACCAGTGGAGTTAAGGCCCATCCACCTGTTACCAGTGCTCCCCTCTCCCCACCACAACCCAATGACCTCTACAAGAATCCCACAAGTTCCAGTGAATTCTACAAGGCCCAAGGGCCACTTCCTAACCACCATAGCCTGAAGGGCATGGAACACCGAGGCCCCCCACCAGAGTATCCCTTCAAGGGCATGCCACCCCAGTCTGTAGTGTGCAAGCCCCAAGAGCCAGGGCACTTCTATAGTGAGCATCGCCTGAACCAGCCAGGGAGAACAGAGGGGCAACTGATGAGGTATCAGCATCCCCCTGAGTATGGAGCAGCCAGGTAAGAGAGTTCTCTTTCTGTCATTTCCTGACCTCATCCCCAACCAGCTTCTGCTGTGTGTTGGGAATCTTACGGAAGGAATGGGCAGGTGTTTGGTATAACAAACTGCAATGCATGGCAGGCCTCTGGCTTAGTGAATTGCCTGCCAACCTGAACTTGTAGCCTCTTTAGCCATAATTGGCACTGTATTAGCATTCCCTTAGCTTTGTAGGTTGACCATGGCGTCAACTCCCTAGTGGATGAACAGGAGCAGAAGTCTTGATTTCAGCAGCTATTCACTGTCCTCTCTCCTAGGATGTTGAAGAAGGGGTCTGTGTTTCTCTGAAGCCCTCCTAGAGAAGTAGAAACAAATGATCTTGCACATTAATTAGTCCAGAATATCCTATCACTTGCACATACTCCCCTCTATCATTTATTTTTGCAAACAACTCTGTATATTTCTTGTCAGTTATCGTTTTCCATAGAATTACCATAATTCTTCTGGACACTAGACAAACACCCAGATGTTATGGTGGGGGAGCTATGTATGTATGTAGGTTCAGAATGTTACTTGCCTTATACTTGCAGTTTATGAAGGTCTGAACTGTTTTGTCTTTTTTTGGTAGAGAGTTTATTAGTTGCCTGTCACATTTTTAAAGCTTTGAGTTAAATTCCCATTACACTGTAATAGAAATTTTGGTCAGATGCTAAAATACAGGAGGAAAAATATTACCATGGTTCCTGTCTTATATATTTAGTTGTTCCTATATATACTTCTTAATTATTCAGAGGTCCATTGTCCCCCTGCTGTATTCACTAGACCTTATGATTCTGTGATTCTGTTCATTGTTCCTATTGTTAATATTTGGGCTATGTCTCTGATGAGTAGTATTTCAACATAGAGGGAAGGGGAAAAGGCTTAAACCGTGGGCACCGATGGTGGCATTTAAGTGTGGTATTCCTGCCTCATGACAATGAGTAATGATGGGTGGCCATCAGGTTTGAAGTGCTTGGTCCGAGGCTGGCCTTCATCTCTATGCGGCTTACAGACTAGGTCTGTGATGTCCTTTGATGTTTACCTCTTTGTCTCCTGTACTCTACTTGCTCATTTTGGAAAAAATATCTTGGCTTGAAGTTCATTGAGTGACTCAGGAGAAAAGGCAGTCGGGGGTGGAGTAGGGTGAAAGTAAGAGAAGGCACCTAGCATTTCCTGGTATTTCTTTTTTCCCCCTCCAGGTCCTGTTTTTTTTTTTAGCTAGAGGCAATTCACTTTGGACTCCACCCCTAACTTTTTCAGTTTAGGATTTTTTTTTTTCTCTTTTTACCCAGGTTGATTTCCTAACCCTTTTCAACCTACTCTGTGCAGTTTTCAAAGGGCAGGAACCTATGTTCTGATAAGTGTCTTGGAACAGGAAATGGGGTAACCAACAGGGCCATTCAGGTTTAAAACAGAGCAAGAACCAGATTCCCATCTGACCAATGAAACTGAAGACCCAGGGGTGGGTTGGTCTGTTCAAGACTGCTTCACTTAATGGAAACCCATTCAAGACAGCAAAATGTCGATGAAGCTGGGGGTTTTTTGTTTTGCTTTTCCCATCAGTATGGAAGAGTCTGTCGATGGGGCTGACGTTGGCTGCCTTGTGGGAGGGGAGTGTGTTGGCTGGGGTGTGGAGCAGAAGCCACAGCCCCACTCAGCACACAGCCCGCCTTCCCAGGAAAGCTATTTTGAGAACTCATTCACCAGTATTGTTGGTGATCTGAAATGACTCCCACAGTGTTTGAAGCTAGATGGAAAAGCCCTTTGATCTGCCTAAATAAATAATAAAGAGCCCAAAGAGGTTTTCTTTTCTTCCCATGCTGATTAAACCACCAGAGAAATTTAGCTGCATGTATTTTACAGGAAGATACATATTTTTTATCCTCCTACCTAAGTTATCTGTGGATTTCTCTTTTCTTTCTGTCCTCAAAAGCGAGAGTCCATACTGATCTACCGTTGTTGAGTAGCATTTTAATACACAGTTTTGCTGTAACGGTTTTTTTCTCTATGGGAGAGGAGCGGAATGCTTGATAATGCTTGATGAATAAGCAAACCTAAAATGGCCCTAGTGGGAGGATGCTCCATATGAAATTTGGGTCTGCATCAGGCAAATTCTGGCTGTAAAATTGTTGCCGGGACCTACATGAGGGAGTGGCACCTATTGACAAATTACTGGCAAAAGGAGGTGGTTGAACTGCTTTCCAGAAGGGTACTGCTTTTAGGTGCTGACACATTTTCCCTCCTTTATTTCCTTTAACCAACTAGCTATACAGTTTGTGAGTACCTTTCCTAGTAACTGCTGCTAGCAGCAACCAATTAGAAGACTAAATTCTGAGTCCTTAATCCACAAATTACGGATCAGGATGCAAAGCAGGCTCTTTGAGCAAATTGCTGTTAAGAAAACATTTGTTTCCTTTTAGAGGTGCAGTGAACTGCTGGAGGTTTGCTGTTAAAATGAACAAAATGTTACAAACAATCCTTTTATTACTTCATCTTTCCTATGCCCTCCTCCCTACTTAAAAAATAAATATCTTCAATGCCCAGAACTCCAGATGAGAAACAAGGCCAAGCCATCTGAAGAATTTTAAAATTTCAGAATCTTTGTCTTTCTAAGTGCTGAACCTCTTCTGCATCCCGGGTTCATACATTTATTAACTGCTTTTCAAAATTAAATCATTTCTGTTTATAAAGCAGCCACCTCCTTTCAGTTGTTGAAATCATGCCCAGATCTGGGGTTTCTTGAAATCCTTGTTTAGTGGAATCTAAGGGTGACCTAACTCTAGTTCAGAGCAGAGCTGGTTGTGCAAGAGAAACCATCAGGAATTTGCAGCCTGCTCCAGGATTCACAGATTCACCGATTCACCATTGCAGAGCCTGGGAAAGGCAGTTTCTGTGGTGAGGATCAATTGAGTTCCAGGCTATTGGTGGCAGCTGCTCTGGTGAGAGTGTGTGTGCAGGCTTGCACATGTGTGGGCCAGGAGTGTGGAGTGTGTGCAAGTGTGTGTGGCTGGGGAGGGACAGGGCTCCCGGTGATTGAGGTGGTAGGGTGGAAGGTACTCTGTCAGCTGGGTAGAGTGGTTTTTACTTTCCCTTTGTGTCCTTACAGTTGTCTCTGGGAGAGAGTGTACTCCCAAACCCATTCCCCAAGCTTTGAGGAGGATCCTGATTTTAGTCACCAGCCTTTGTCCTGCATATATGCTATGTCCCTTTTTCTGCAGAGCCCCAGTGGCCCACGTAGCTTTAGGAAGGAGCAGGGTGAAGGGAGGGAAGTGAAGGGAGGGAAGTGACGGGAGGCAGGTCAGGGCTTGCATGGAATCATATGATTCTGTTGTCTGCAGGCGGCTTGTTGTTCCTAGTTAACGTGTCAGTGGGGAGTGATTCAGACTGCTGTGTGCCGCTCACGTGGCTGCCACCTTTTTTATTACTGTCATTACTCTTACTGTTATTATTTAATCTTGGGTGTATTTTGGCTTCCTTTGACGTCCCCCCACACTCTTCCTTACCCCTGTCATTCCTTAGTCTCTTTTTCTCAGGGGGAGCTTCACTCCAGTGTTCATTCCCTCCTGTTTCCTCCTGGTGGGTGGATGCTGGAGCCCAGATGGAGTTCTTCACTGAAGGGCTTTCTCTTCCTTTTCAACTGCCCAAGCCGTTGCTTGTTTGCAAACCAACCGGTGACGGGCTGCCTTGATTTTTCCAACATCACAGTGCACTGAGATCTGCTTCCTTTTCCAGCCTGGGGAACTGAGGGGCAGCTGCCTTGTCTCTGTTTATCTTCATCCTCAGCTTATCTGACCCTAGAGACCTCCTTCTAGAGACCTTGTGGTCTCTTTCCCAAGGACCCTGGAAGGCTATGTGTTGTTGTCCACGGAATGGAGGGGACTTTCAGTCTCCAGGCAGGAGGGAGGACAGTGGCCGAGTTTGTTTGAGAGAAAGGCCTGAGTTGTTTGATGAGACCCAGGGGAGCAGTCGGGAGAAAGCCCAGTTCAAAACTGGGCGTTCAGTCTTTAAAAGAGAACACCTCCCAGGTCTTGGACTTGCAAATCCTGGGAATGAGAATGAAGATTAATACTGTGATTTTTTTCCTTAAATTTTGAGAGCTGCATTGGAGAACATGAAATTTAAGCCCCTCTTTTTCTTTTATTTCCCTCCCTCCCTCCCTCCCTCCCTCCCTCCCTCCCTCCCTCCCTCCCTCCCTCCCTCCCTCCCTTCCTTCCTTCCTTCCTTCCTTCCTTCCTTCCTTCCGTCCATCCTTCTTTTCCAAGACGGAGTCTTGCTCTGTCTCCCTGGCTGGAGTACAGTGGTGTGATCTCAGCTCACTGCAACCTCTGCCTCCTGGGTTCAAGTGATTCTCCTGCCTTAGCCTCCTGAGTAGCTGGGATTACAGTTGCCACCATGCCTGGCTAATTTTTGTATTTTTAGTAAAGATGGGGGTTTCACCATGTTGAACAGACCGGTCTTGAACTCCTTGCCTTGTGATCTGCCCTCCTTGGCCTCCCAAAGTGCTGGGATTACATGGGTCAGCCACCATACCTGGCCCAATCCCTCTTTTCTGCCTTCAAAGCAGAAAAGAGACAAGCCCCAACAAATCTCAGGACATTATATTTTAACTCTGTGGACATGTAGAAATTGCAATAGCTCTCATTCAAACAGGAAAGAGAGCACATAGTCTTTTACCTGTGAGGAAGATACATTAAATGGAAAATAGGAGCTTTTCACCAAATAAATGTATAAATAACTCCCAGGCTTTTGATTGAATGATTGCTTTGAGCTCTGGGGAAAAAAATGTTGTGTATGGCAGCATCTTTCCAGTTGTGCACTGAGATCTGCTTCCTGAGTACCATGTCAGTACTTCTGTGCCCAAGTAGTTTGCATGCCCTCTTCAGTATTTGGCAGTTATTTATAATGACAGATGTATGTGATTAGAAGAATGTGGGTACACCAGAGGCATAGATGGGGCTGAGGGACAGAATCCAGGGTTTGAACAGGTTTGAGGACTCTTGGAAAGATATATGTGATTGGGTATCCGTGAGAAAGTGTTTGGAATGATTTTGTAGCTATAAAAAGCCCTTCTAGTGAAGATCTCTTGTAGAGTTGGATAAATGAACAGTAATGGTAACTGGAGTATGTGTGGGAGGAATGTGCTTTAGCATCTGGAATGCCAGTTAAAAGTTAATTGCTTCTGGTGATTTGTCCCAGTTCCACCATGAATTTTATGCAATTTACTGCAAAGATTAAATGGATATCCTTTAAGTAACAAGCTAACAAGGTCAGCTTATCTCACTGGGAGGTAGAGAAGAGACTCTTTGTAATTCCTATTGCACCAAAAATGAGAAGACCCCAGTATTTTTGCAATTTATTTGTGACCTCAAGAATAAAACAGGCTCATGCAGATTAAGTAACTTGTGCAAGGTTACACAGCTAGTGAGCAGTAGAAAAGGTCTCCAGACTCCCTCTGTTAGGATCCAGATCCCATGCACTTAGCCATCTGTCTTCCCAGGATTGAGAAATATCAACTGTAGAACAAGTATCCACAGGACATGGGAGCATATGAGGATAGTTGGGCATGAGCTGGGGGGTGAACAAGCTTTTTGCCTTCAGTGCACACTGACAGATACTATTCCTGGTAGTGGTGATGGTGGAAGTGATCCATCCACATAGTCTGTTTCCCTTAATGGCTAATAGTCATTAGGTACGAATTATTTGTATCTAGGTATTAGCATTTTGTACCGGGTAATTAGTTATAAAAATGGGAGAGCTACATTAAACAATGTACCAAAAGTCTCTTTCTGGAACTTTCTATGAACAATAGGCTGGAAATCTGAATATCAGTGCACAGAAATCAATGCATTATGGCAGTAGAAAAAGCCAGAAATTGGGAATTGGGAAAGAAGGATTCTACCCTGGCACTACCACTCTATTATTTGGCAAATCTCTTCCCCTTTCTGGACCTCGTTCCCCATCTGTCCAATGATGGAGTTGGACAGAAAAACTAAGTAATTTTCTTTAAGGCCTTTCCCGTTCTTACATTTTGTGATTCATTACATCAAAAATAGTATGTTAGTGTTGCTTGTATACCTCTTTAAGTCTTTTTATGGTTACTGCTAATGGGAATCATTAAATCATTAACAAATGGAAATAATAATAATTACCTAGTGTCCCTACTACTAATATCTACCTATCCTCGAATAGATTTTTGGTGAATGTATGAATTACCTAAGGGAGTTGCAGATAGCAGGATGAGGGGTGATTTTTATGGTGGTTTGTTTTTTTCTTCCAAGCAAGTAGAACATGATTTCTTAACTAGGATCTTTACGTGTGCTGGACCACATGCATAATGTCAGAAAAGGTTTAATTTAAAATAATGAGATGAAAATTACCTTGTAAAAGAATAGTTTGAAATGTTTAGACTTGAGCAACGGGTCTACAGGTTTGTGTCACTACGATTTTCACCAAGTGACCATGGAGGTTGTCTGGTTCTGTCCCTCATGGGATCACACCTCTGTTTGTCAGGCAGAGTCACAGAAGGTCAGGCCGGGAAAGGGCTATAGTCTTTGCAGAGATAGAGCAGGCAGGGTTAGACTTCCACGTAGTCAGATCCTGCCTGTTCTTCATTTTGCATGTGTCCTGGAGGCCTCAGAAGCCTCATCTCACTTTCGTGTGCCCTTCTCCCCCAGTACCTTGGGAGAGAACGTAACCCGCACCTGCCCTTCATGTTTTACAGGCCAACGCAGGACATCTCATTGCCATTGTCAGCCAGGAACTCTCAGCCTCACAGCCCTACTTCTTCTCTGACCTCTGGGGGGTCCCTGCCCTTGCTACAATCTCCACCATCCACTAGATTGTCTCCTGGCCGACACCCCTTGGTCCCAAACCAGGGAGACCATTCAGCTCACCTGGCTAGGCCGCAGCAGCATTTCCTTCCTAATCAGGCTCACCAGGGGGATCATTACCGTCTCTCCCAACCTGGCCTGAGTCAGCAACAGCAGCAACAGCAGCAACAGCACCACCATCACCATCACCACCAACAGCAGCAGCCGCCGCCACAACAGCAGCCAGGAGAAGCCTATTCAGCTATGCCTCGGGCTCAGCCAACCTCTGCTTCTTATCAGCCAATGCCAGCAGACCCTTTTGCCATTGTTTCCAGAGCCCAGCAGATGGTTGAGATCCTCTCAGATGAAAACAGGAACTTGCGGCAGGAGTTGGAAGGATGCTATGAGAAGGTGGCCAGACTGCAGAAGGTGAGGCTTCCATTTTGGGGTATCAGAGTCTCTAAGTCTTATTTGTGGGACTTGTTTAATACCCATATTAAGTCTCCACTTGTGAATCCCAGCATTACTTATGGCAGGTGTTCTGGATTTTTGTATCCGAAGTTTAGATATGGGTCAAACTTTGGAAAAAGCCTTCTACCTATATACCTAGGAGAAGTAACATCTTACATTTACACAAGGAGGAAAAAATTTATGCAGTTTTTCTAGACGCCATAGCCCTGAAGAAACATGATAGATTCTTTTAGACTTCCAAAAAGCAATGATACTTCTCTTCTTTTTTTTATTTTTTATTTTTTTGAGACAGAGCTTTGCTCTTATTGCCCAGGCTGGAGTGCAGCAGCGCAATCTTAGATCACTGCGAACTCCACCTCCTGGGTTCAAATGATTTTCCTGCCTCAGCCTCCTGAGTAGCTGGGATTACAGGCCTGCACCATCATGCCTGGCTAAATTTTTATATATTTTTTAAGAGATGGGGTCTCGCTATGTTGCCCAGGCTGGAGTGCAGTGTCTATTCACAGGTGTGATCCCACTACTGATCACCACGGGAGTTTTGACCAGCTTTGTTTCTGACCTGGGCTGGTTCACCTCTCCTTAGGCAACCTGGTGGTCCCCCGTGCCTGGGAGGTCACCATATTGATGCCAAACTTAGTGCAAACACCCAATAGGCATAGCACGCTACAGTCCAGAGCTCCTGGATTCAAGCAGTCCTCCCACCTCAGCCTCCCAAGTAGCTGGAACTATAGGCACGAGCCACTGCACCCAGCAATTTTTTGTATTTTTAGTGGAGACTGGGTTTCACCATATAAGCCAGGCTTGTCTCGAGCTCTTGACCTCAGGTGATCCACCCGCCTCGGCCTCCCAAAGTGCTGGGATTACAGGTGTGAGCCATCACCCCCAGCTGATACTTGTTGATAAGAATACTTGTGATGCCTGTGTAGGTACAGGATCTGATGGCACCTTAAGGCTCATTGTATTGGTCACATTTTCCCAAATATAAATTTGAATTTTAAATTTAAAAATAAATGTAGTTCCTAGAAAAATCTCACCAGCTGAAGTTAGAGCGGTCCTGCCTTGTTCTGGAAACGGCTCAGAATACTTTTCCTAGTGGGAGTTCTCATAGTAACTCTCTTTCAGCAATCCCTCCTCCCCACCCTTTGATTTGGTCCCTTCCTGCAGCTCAAATTCAACATCTGCTCTCATTCACTGGTGTGTGTGTGTGGGGGGGGCGGGCAGGAGGGGCTTAGCACCACAGCTGGGTGACAGGTGACAACCCTGAGCTAAGGAAATAGAAAAAGGAGTGTATCCCCAGGTTACATTCTTCTCTGCCCTCCCCTCCTGCAGCTGGGACTTGAGCTCTGGAGTACCCCAAGTGAGGAACCTTAGCTCTTGGCTTCCATTGGCTGCTGGTGAATAGGGTTATGCCTTTGATAGCTTCTTTGCAGCTTTTGTTATTGTGGAGCTCGTGTGGTTTGATCTCCCTACAATGTGAACTGTTCGGAGAGGTGAGGGTGAAGGTGGGGGAGGGATGGGAGGATGCCTTGTATTGTCCAGCAACTCTGTCCTTAGAAGACACCAGGAGTGGAAATTTCAGAGGCCTGAATGAAGCTGAGTATTTGTAAACAAACACCAAATCTTGGGGCCTAAAGGTGACAAGGGCTTATTACCAGTAGAGGATTTTTATATAGGAAAATGGCTTCTGTGTCCATTAGATTTCCTAAATCTGGATGAGGGTTGTTGGAATGGTCTGAGAATTGTTTCTTTCCAGCATTTCCCTGACTTTGTATTTTCACCCCTCATTTTAACTATATCCCTGACCCCATCACTTTGGTGGAAGAAATTAATTATATCCGTATACCAGAAACCCAGTCTGGCTGATTAGGTTAACAGTTGACACCCCTTCTCTAAACTCTCTCTTCAGGGTGACCCCAGCCAATTTTTTATAAAATCACTGAAGGATGAACCTAGCTCTCTTCTACAGGCCCTTTTTGCCAAAGGATCCATGGTGATTTTTTCTTTTCTTTTTTTTTCTTTTTTTTTTTTTTTGAGATAGAACGTCACTCTGTTGCCCAGGCTGGAGTGCAGTGGCCTGATCTCGGCTCACTGTAACGTACGCTCCCTGGGTTCAAGCGATTCTCATGTCTCAGCTTCCTGAGTAGCTGGGATTACAGGCGCCTGCCACTGCACCTGGCTAATTTTTGTATTTTTAGTAGAGACAAGGTTTCACCATCTTGGCCAGGTCGGTCTTGAACTCCTGACCTTGTGATCCATCTGCCTTGGCTTCCCAAAGTGCTGGGATTATAGGCGTGAGCCACCGTGCCCTGCCTCCATGCTGATTTTTTTTTGTTGGGGGGGTGGGTTCAGCCAGTGTTAGGTAAAAGGAGCAGAATAGGATTGCTGTTGTATGTTCCCCAAGATGGGAAAAGAGGCCTTAAATTTAAGTGTAACTGGAACAGCTTGAGTATTGGGAGAAGTAGAGGCTGACTCTGTGTCGAGGTACAGTAGAGGGGAAGGCAGAACAGGAGAAAAGAAGGAAAGTGGGGAAAATTAAGGTAGATTCCAGGTAAAGCTGGAAGAAATGAAAAGGCCCGAGGCTCATGACAGGAATAAGTAGACAGAGTAAGTTTGGAAAACCTTCTGCCACCCTCCTATCTCCTGCCCCTACCATCACCTAGCCCAAACCAGTGGATATATCCTTCTGTGATGGCTTCTCCTGGAAGGCCCCACTGAGACCTGTGCAACTTGCCCTTTTGGATACAGTATCTACACGGGGGTAGGGAAAGGATTAGTATAAGATCTTGAAATAGCAGTCTGCACACCTTGAGGAAAGGGGCTGCCTTCCAGGTGTGACATTCTCTGTGCGACTGGACAGCCTTGAACTGTAAATGCTGCCTAGAGCAGACCAACACCAGGCCTGCTCTTTCAGATGGAAATGTTTATTTTCTCTACCGAGTGCTTGAGTTACATGCAAAAGCTTCATCAGGCACCGGCCTTGCAGATCTTGTCTCTAAATGCCATTCACCAGTTTTCACCTTCTGTGCTGCTATCTTGGTGCCATCTGTGAACAGAAAAACACTTTTGAGTCTGTGAACAGAAAAACACTTTTGAGTCTGCTCTTTTCTGTGGTGTAAGCCTCATTTGTTTTCAGGCAGTCCTGTCTCTGGCAGAATTTTGGAGATGGAGGCGGGTTGAATCTTACTGGTTTGGCAACCTTACCTTTCCCCTAGTGTCCCACTAGGGGCCTGATATTTCTCCCCGTATAATACCCTGAGCTTTGTTAAGGAGCATAGTGGAAAACACAACAGGAATGCAGAATGGTTGCAGAGTCCAATTTAATCTGAAATTTGCTTAGTAGGCCATGGGTTTATTTGTCTTATACAAATTATATGCAAATATCTGTGTGGTTATTATATGTGCAATGGAGCTATACTAGTTACAGAAAGACTCTGGAGTCTAATTTCTCGTTTTCTGCCTGATTGTGGCTGATTCAGGGCAAGATCCTTTCTCTCTTGAGTTTTTTTCCCCCATTTTACAAGATTTGCAGGGATGTCATAAAACACAACTCTGATTACAAATTTCTGTTCAAAAATCTATACTGGTTTCCCACTGACTATGGGATAAAGTCCAAATGCCTGGCATTAAAAGCCTTTTATGATCTGACTCCAATCTATCTTAGCAGCCATATCTCGCCAGCTTCCTTCTGTGTACCCCACAGTGTCCAGCCAAATTAGACGACTGGTCGTTCTGGGAATGCATTTGCTTACTCAGAATAGAATACCCTTCCCCTCACCTCTGCTCATTGAAATCTGACCCAGCTTTCAGGATCTGACTCTAAGTGCCACCTCCTCCCAGAAAGTGTTCTCCTCCCCACTTCCTCCAACCAGGAATAACTTCTTCCTTCTCTGTGCTTTATGGCACTACTACGTTTCTTAAAGATGTATCTTGCCCTATATTCTTTCATTTGATGGATTGAAACCTCCTTGAGAGCAATGAGAATGTTTTCATTCATATTTACACCCCCCAGTAGTGTTTTTAAAAGTTCATGTAAATATTTGGCCCTTGGTCAATGTTTGTTAAATTGAACTGAACTACTTCATGAGGCTTGGGGTTTTTAGGGTTGGTCTCTAATGCTGACATTTGCTCTTCAGAGGCAATTTAACTTTTCTCTCTACTAAAATGAGAAGAGGTATCCTGCCTAGGCAGATACCAGTACAAACTGGAGCCAACATGAGAAAGTCCTTTGAATGGTTTGGAATAAAGTATCTACATACTATATATATTATTACTAATATTTTCAAAATTAATAATTTTTTGAGAAATTAAAATCATTAATAACTATTTATAAAATTTATTCTTAACTAGCTCCTCTGAAGGCAGAAACTATATATATATTTTTTTTTAACCCAAGGAAAGACCATGACTCAGTGAGTTAATTACCAAGCTTATGGTTGGACTTGGAGATCCTTCCTTGAAACTTTTCTCATCTGACTGTGTTATGCTTCCTCCTGGCCATCTGTGAGCCCTGAGAGAAGCTGTCACTGAGGATTTGCATGTATGTTTTCAGACCATTTTCCCCATCAATCTCCTATCATCACCACCATCTTCCTTTTTTTGTTGTTAAGGTGGAGACAGAAATCCAGCGAGTCTCAGAGGCATATGAGAACCTTGTGAAGTCATCCTCTAAAAGAGAGGCCCTAGAGAAAGCCATGAGAAACAAGCTAGAGGGTGAGATTCGGAGGATGCATGACTTCAACAGGGATCTGAGAGGTAAGGGAACCAATGGGCTTGTCTTTATACTTCTGAAGCAGCTGCAGGGTGGTGAAGGGAAGGGCCAAGCAGGATCCAGCTAGGCTCTTTGGGGTTGTTCAACCTATCGGTATGGGCAGTAAATGGCTGGGCATGTGCCAGGCTAATTTTTTGTGACTGCAATAATGCTCAGTCCCAAGCTTGATTAATCAAAGTGTAGGTACACCTCCCTGGTCTTATGAGCAATGAGCTGATGTCGTAGGCAGGATCCCTTCTGGGACTTCTGGAGCCACCTGGCCTACCCCCACAATAGGTACTGCCTCTTCTTTTTAACAAGTTTTGCGGAGGCATGCCCTTTGACTGTGCAAGCTTGAAGTATAATGTCCTTTCTTATTTCTGGGACTCACTGGCTTCTTTTTTTACTTTCACCTGATAATATTGAAGACTTTGGGAAATATTTCTACTTTAAAGCACCTTCAAAACTGCTGACCTTGGGGATGGTACTTTCTTTTTTTCTTTTTCTTTCTTTTTTTTTTTTTTTTGAGTTGGAGGCTTGCTCTATTGCCCAGGCTGGAGAACAGTGGTATGATCTTGGCTCACTGCAACTTCCACCTCCCAGGTTCAAGCGATTCTCCTGCCTTAGCCTCCCAAGTAGTTGGCTGGGATTACAGGTGTGCGCCACCATGCCTGGCTAATTTTTGTATTTTTAGAGACAGAGTTTTGCCACATTGATCAGGCTGGTCTTGGACTCCTGACCAGGTGATCCACCTGCCTTGACCTCCCAAAGTGCTGGGATTGCAGGCATGAGCCACCGCGCCCACCCAGGGATGTTGCTGTCTGTCTTAGAATTTTGGTTATTTTATCTTTAAAATCGGGGGCCCAACTACATGCTACCAGTTGTCCCTTTCTAGCTTTGACATTATGTGAGTTTAAAGACTTTGTAATAACTGTGATGCTGTTTTTTTTCCTGGTTAATGAAAGATATCATTATATATTTGGGGATGGATAATTTCATTGGAATTTAGAATTCTGTACTTAACTTAGGCTTTGGCAGTGAGGAATGAAAGCATTAAATACTTACCTCCTCCTCCCCTGCCATGGTCTAGTATTTTGGGATTCACATTTGCAAACCTGTGTTAGTTACCTATTCCTATTTAACAAGGAGAAACAGGCTTGTTTTACCAAAGGTCAGTATTTAGAGGGCCAGTAGTATGTGCATGAAAGTTTGTATTTGAGACCCTATTGATTTTCTCCAAATTCCACAGAGCGTCTAGAGACTGCCAACAAGCAGCTTGCAGAGAAGGAATATGAGGGGTCAGAGGACACCAGAAAAACCATCTCACAGCTCTTTGCAAAAAGTAAGTGCAAGCTTCAGAAACAGGTATTAATGTGCGGATGGGAGTAAGGTGCGTGAAAAGATTACACTGTTCTCTTTAGCCTTTAAGAACAGCCAGTGCAGAGCGAGTATCACCTAAGGATTGTTTTTCCTATTCAGGCATGAAGTTGGAAGATTCTGTTCTTTTCCTCCTAAGCCAAGAAGGCTGCTTGCCACAATATCTCGTCACATCACATTGCTCCTTCAGCATTAAACTAGAGAAACCCCTTGAAATCCCTGCTGGTGTCATTGCTAGCTGAATAAAGAGCTTTACTGAACGTGAGGTCCCTTTGTGTCGAAGGGATCTTCTTAGAAGATTCCATGTGTTGGCTCTGGTAGAGATGGCATTAACATGCAGGATTGTTGATTAGTGTTTGGAATACTTCATCTGTACCTGGGGCTCCCTTTGTTAAGCATCTAGTATTTATTGTTACAGAGCAGCAGATTACAAGGGGAGCTACTCCTATGGCCTGAACCAGTGACTCTGGCTACAGAGTTGGAGGATGTGGGGGAGTGCAGAGCTGTATCTTCCTCATAATAGTGTTTTCTTTGTCTAGAAATACTCCTAGGACCATGACAATGAATTAATCCTCTTTTTTATCGGTTTCTAATGGACCCCACCCAGCTAGACAATGCTTAATTCTTTCCAGTTGCCTTCGTAAAACCAGCAATAAAAACTTCATAGTGAATTGAGTCCACAGGGAGAATTAGTTGCTGGGGGGGGGGGGGGAACGGGAAACAGATGATGAACTGCTCTCATTTCTGCAGATGCCCATGGTTGGTTTCCTCTACCCCCAGCCTCCCTCAATGTAGCTCTGGCTGTAGTTGTGCTCAGTAGGGATTTGTCAGTTTCTTCCATCTTTGCTGGATCTCCAAATGACCCTTTAAACTCATTCCATGCAGCTTCTAGCCAGCTTTTACAAGTTCGTTTGATCTTCACTTACAATACTGCCCTCCCTTCCTGGGTTGTTCTGTGGTGCTCTGGCTTCAGAACAGGTTTTTTCTTCCTCTTTTCCCTGTACCTCCTGTTCCTTTGTCGGTATATCTTAGAGTAAGGAATGTAGTTTTTCTGGTGTCATCAGTACCTAGTATAAATTTTTGTGAAATTGCTTTTGTGGTGTCACAGTGACTCTCAAAGTTAGTTCACTGGCAGAAAGAGGGTGGCAGCCTCTCAGATCAAAACAAATAAAATATATAGATTCTTTGCTGTGGATCAGCTAGATCGTACTCTCTGTATGGAGATGGTATTTCAGGTATCCTAGGAGCTCTTCTACAGGTTTATGATATGTGGTAACTTAGCAGATCAGACTGTATTACCAGCAGGGCAAAAGACTGTCAAATGGCTCTAGGGGGGAAAAGTGAAGTTCACCAGCTAGCCAGGGAAGAGGGCATGACTCTTGTCCCTCCTAATTTCTTTTGGCTTTGGACATTGACAGGGCCCTGCATGGTTGGAACTGTGGCAGAAGGAAGGAATCCTAGAGAAGCCAAACCAGCTCAGCCCTAGGAGAAGGCAGCCTGGTATAGTAGAACCAGTCTGGGCTTAAATAGGGGCTCCACTACTTATTTACCAACTGTGGGACCTTGTGCAAGTTAGTCAAGCTGTCTGGGTCTGTTTTCTCATATGCAAATTTAGAAGAGAATAGTACCTTCCTTGTATGGTTGTTCTGAGGATTAAGTTAGTACAATACCTGCTTTGCAATATGTATTCAACAAATGTTCCATTCTTTCCAAATGCAAAGTCAGAGTGGGAAGGAAGGTGAGGCTGCCCTATTGACGTTTCTCCTAAAACTTAAGGTTTAAGTCTCCAGATGAAGGACACTTAACCTTTAAAAAATCAAAACTACTTGTTTGAGTTTCTGGTGTGAGGTCTGCCTTATTTAAGAGGAAGAGGAAAGACATGGAACATAACTACATTTGTCATGGTCCCTGTAGTTATAATGATTTGATTCAGAAACGTGGAATTGCTAATTTTAAAGCTCAGGTAAGTCTCAACCTTCTCATTCTAAAAATTAGTATTCAAAATTTGTTGTGTCACAATGAAAAGTTTTGAAACTACAGATTGTCATTATTAATCATGGTAATGATGATTATTATCTGCTTTATGTAGTAAGTTCCTTTGGTGTTTGGTTTGCTTTCTAGCATTTCTTTCACCTAAATAAATCTACTATCTCATTTGATCCTTACAAATATTGTGAGGTTAAATAAGACGGTATTGTTACCTCTGTTTCACTATCTAGCATTGTTGATTCTTTCTTAACATTTCTATCTTTCTGCTTATACTATTGATCTTGCATACCATCTCCTTTTTTCATTCGAGCCCTTAGCATATGAATCATGTTTGTTTTAAATTCCCAGTCTGTTAATTCCACCATCCGTGCTTTATCTCGGGGTCTGGTTCTGATGCTTGCCTTGACTTTTCAAACTGTGTATTTTACCTTTTAGCATGGCTTTTAGGTTTTTTTGTGTGTATGCATGTGAAATGGCAGACCTGATGTATGGGGTAAAAGGCATTGTGGTAAAGAGGGCTTTCAGGAGTGATGGTAAAATTTGGGGGAAAGGGAAGTGCTCTAGACCTATGATTAGGTCTCAGTCTTTTTGTGAGCCTGTGCCTCCAGATGTCACAAGTGCATCTCAGTTTTTTTTCACCCCTTTAGGTGATGCAGGATCACTAGAGAGGGCTTCAACTGGGTATTTCCTTCTCTTGTGTGGAAGGCCAGAGCAGACTGGAGTTGAGTGTTTCCTTTCCCCTGGGTCAGTTAGGCTCTGGAAACAAACAAACAAGCAAACAAAATCCCCCAAACTCATAGACTGGGTTCTGGTTAAATAGTTTCTCTTGGGGGCAGGCCTTGTTAAGAACAGAATGCTCTGGCACATTTCGTAATGGTTCCTTTTTCCCTCCCCGCTGCTGGAAGCACAAGGGGTCCGTTTCACTAACAGACATCTACAGCTAGGACCAAGCAATGAAATCTTTAAGTGATCATTTGGGAGGAGTGAGAATCACCACATTTGAATTCAATGATAGTCACTTCAGGTGTAATATTCTGATATTCTCATTAGCTGTGGGTACTGGAACAAGGTACGGCCAGCCACTTGAAGAGGGTAGATTGAGATAAGAATAGTATATGGACCAAAGTATAAAATCTGTTTAGAGACTACTTATAAATCTGTATCAACTTATGCAGATGCTAGCCTGTGATCATGTTCCTTCATTCTTCTAAAAATTATAGTTTTAGCTACTGTCTCATACTGGTGCTTTCTTCCTCTATTTTTTTATATCCATCCACAGATATTTATTAAATCCTCATTATATAGGCACTGCTTAACCAAGCCCTCTTTAAAACCAAACTAAGCTCTTCCATTCTAAGGTCATAGATTATATCTGTATACACATATACACATACATGCAAGTATATATATACACACGTTTTTATGTGTATGCAAGTATATATATATATACACACACACATTTTTATATGTATGCAAGTATATATATATACACACGTTTGTATATATGTAGGTATACACATATATAAATGTGTGTGTGTGAGCAAACAAGCATATTGGATTACTTTTTAAAAAAATCTGAACTTTCAAACTCTAATAGGCTTAAAGGTAAGAAAGGGAGATTCGCAAATAGAGGGTGTTTTTTTCAGGTGAAACGACTGCCTTAAGTGCTCTGATCCTGATGTTTTCCATCTACGTTTGCCCTGTTCTTTCCAGTGCTTCCTCCACACCTATCCTATCATACTGGAGAAGGACTAGGATAAAAGCATAGCATGGCTTCCAGTTTTACTGTATTATCTTTTAAAAGACATTGGATTCCCAAATGAAGCAGATGCTGAGATAAAGTGGGTTGGGTTAGGTTTTCCCTGGAGAGGACATGTTGTCTACTAGACTTGATCTCAGTTACAAAGTAATGTTAGTGTGTGAAGGGTGGGCTTCAGTTTTTATCCATTTTATGAAATGTCATTTTTAGCTCCCTTTAATGTACCATCATGAAGAAACAATGGGGAGAATGTTTTGAGCTCAATTGCTCTTTTGCCAGTGTAAGACAATTTGGAAGAAATAAAATTGAGGGGACGAGCCTACCTTTTCTTCTGAGGTAGGGGTGTGTGTGTGTGTGTGTGTGTGTGTGTGTGTGTGTATGTGTATTCTTCTTCGTGTAATGCCTAATACTTTTTGTGACACATTACATCTGTTTTCTCATTGCTTCTGCTCAACAGCCATTAAGTTATTAAGTGACTTTTCTGAATTTCTACAGCAATTAAGTGGTAGAGCCAGTGATAGAATCCAGATCTTAGATATACTGGTTCTTCAGCTATATACCAAAACAGTAGGCTGTCTAGTAAAGGGTATGATGTGTCAGTTTTGCTCAGGTAAGGCTTTTAGTCAGCTCCAGGGTGGCAGTGTTAATGTTTAATGTCCTGACAGATAAAGAAAGCCAGCGTGAGAAGGAGAAGCTGGAAGCAGAGCTGGCCACTGCCCGTTCTACCAATGAGGACCAAAGACGACACATCGAAATCCGAGACCAGGCCCTGGGTAATGCCCAGGCCAAGGTGGTAAAGCTGGAAGAAGAGGTATGGTTTCCTCAGGTAGCATGAGCCTGAGGATGGGAGGGCTGGGAAATCAGGGACACTGGGCTCCACATTGTGGTGAATTGGCAGCTGCATAATCCCCAGTAGGGAGGGGCCATCTGATGATCCTAGTTACCACTGTAATGATGTGAGTGGACTTTGATTTCTTTTTTCTTCTTGGTAAATTCTTTTCTTTTGCTCCAAAATAGAAAATCAGCAGGGTCAAGAAACCATTTCCATGTGTTCATTCATATGATAAGCTAACTGCCCCCATACTCCAAGCTCTTACTATATACCTAGCCCTACATTAAGCCTATGACAGATTAAATAGATAAGGATGTATAGATACGTTTATGTATAGATGGGTATTTTAATTTCTACCCTTAAAGGTATTTTAAAACTTTATAAAACTAGAAAACAATTCTAGGTAGCTTAAAGTACTCTAAGGATTTTAAAGTCTGAACAGTCCTTGCCTGCCCAAGCTTAGTGGGAACTCAGTCCCTTCTCAGGTCAGAAGTGATTCTTGCTGGCCATATCTTTTGCTGTTGGACTGACTTGGCAGATTACTTTTGAATAGAAGCAATCTTGGGGGGTCCGAGGCAGGATGGGACCCAGGGATAGTTTGAAGTTTATGTCAGAAAAAATGCACTGGCCAAAAGCTGTGCTGTGATTCTCAGAATCTACTTCTAGAAAATAGTTCTGTAGAGGAATGGACTTGTCAGTTATTTGTGTGCAGAGGTGAAGCCTTCCCTGGACAAATGCAAGGACCCCCCAAACTATTAAGCATATGATTAATGTGTATCTGATTAGGCTTGACATAGATGCTATTTGATTGCAACCCTAAACTGTACTCATGTGAAATGGAGGGAAATTTGCTGCTGGCTTGTCATTAATTCTTCTTGGATGTCAGTTGTTTTTGCACTGGAGTACTAACTCTTAGATGTTTTGCCCTTCAGGGGATGGGTGTGTTCCAGCAAAAATTGAAGCTAAAGTGTAACTTGATAAAGAAAATGTTATATCTCAGAGACTCCTATTCTGAAATTTGAATTGTTTTAAAGGAAAAAATAGCCTCCATAATAACAAGTTGAAAAATGTATAGATTTGAAACAAAAGAAAATTATTGGCATTTAAATAGTATTCTGGCTATTGTATATGAGGTATCTTTCCTGCCTTCATTCATTGCCTGCTTCCCTCAGTAAGAATAGATCTAGTTCCTGGAGATTTCCCAACTTATCAATTTCCTCTGCTTTCTTTTTTTGATATTTAAATGCTTGTTGGAGTTGGGCTGTAAATTCATACTTTACCAGTAGGTAGTGCCATCTAATTCATGATATTCCTTAGCCTGACTTGCTGAAATATCCGTAGTATAAAATCAGGTTAATGTCTTGCTTCATCAGTTGTCTACATCAGAACTATGCTAAGTTGCTTAACAGAAAATGAGGAAGACTTGTATTTACCTGATATCTAGATTTAAGGAGTTTAGCGCATCCTTTTGCTTCACCTCATATGTTTCTTTCCCTCACATTTTTGCGAGGACATTCCAGAGAAAATTATAGGATGGGGTAAGGCTGGATTTTTTTTAGAGATGGGCAAACTAAGAGACCTGCTGAGAAGAAGTAACTTGCTGGTGGTCACATGGCCATCTTGGGTAGAGCCAGAAATAAAACTGGTATCTCATGACTCTTCATTCCCTAAACCCTGCTGCCTTTCTCCCTGTCTGAATCATCCTTTGGTTCACCTCCCAAAAGGAAAATGTGGGTGCTTGTTCAGATTTAGTAACCTCTGCATCTTTTAAGTTTTTAAAAAATTGCTTCACTCGTTAGGCCTTTCTTTTCAACAGACTATGAGAAACTTGTCCAGATTGCTTCAAGATTAGGGTGTACAGAGAGTGCTGTTACCCCTTCACGAAGGGTGCTCAGCCAGTTGGAGATAAATAGGGACAGAGTGTCTGCAGCCGTTTTTCTTTGCAACATCTGAGGGCACAGTGTTACTGGTTGTTTGAAAATAATGAAAATAATATATGTGTTGGGAGAAAATGTTCATCTCTAGTTCCCACTGTGCAGCCCTCGCTGAAAAGGTTGCCTGAAATATATTTATTTCTGGCTTCAGACTTCTGAGGCTTTTCTGGGCATTAGTCCTAGAGATTTTTAGTAGTTTTCCAGGGACCCTCCCCAAAATATGTAGCTTTACAATATAAAGCACTTCTAAAAATTGAGCTGGGATTGAATGATGGCATCTATCTCAAATGAGCTCATCAATTATTGTTAAGTTTTTAGTCCTTATCCAATTTGTGCTTTCACATGGAGTCTAATCATTAGGAAATTCTGATTTGCTCTTGTTAAAGGAGGTGAAATCTTTGACTGGGACACCATGTTTACCACCTTTTCTACCCAGCGGAATCTCAGAGGCCATGTAATTTCTTCAGACATTCAAGTCAGCTCACTTCTAGCACATATAAAGGCTTGGGAGACCACATTTCAGAGAAAATCAACTGGTTCTTATTTCCCTTTTTGTTTTAGTGGCCTCTCAGAGCTGGATTTGCTCCTGGGTGCTGTTTGTCGTGTCTCCTCTATACTGTTCAAAGGAAAACATTCCTTTTGCATGTTATCCTTAAATATAGGAATTGCTAATTATAGTTTTGCTTTTCTGCTGTGACTCAATCTTCATTAGGTTTTCCTCTTTTGGGGCTGAAATTTTAGTTTGGAACATCAGGGAGGTATTTGAGGTAAACAGGTAGTTCTGGAACAGATCTAGGAAGGAGTCTCCATTGTGATTGCTTCACAAAATTATTGAACATTTCTAAACCAAGAAGAATATTCATGAATGGAAGAGTTATCCTTCCCATCTGTTGGAAATGGCTCAAGTAAGGCTGTGTTTGAAGACAGTTGGGTATGTTAGATGACCTGCCTATGTTCCATATAAACAGATAATTTAGTGATGGCTTACAAATCGCATCATGAACTTTCCTTTATTCTCAGGCCTTAGAAGTTCTTTCAAGGAAAACCTCTCTAGCCTATTTAGCAAATCAAAATTAGGGACACTTTCTCAGATTAGACCTTTTGTCAGGAGACTATTTTTCTCAGCTTTCTAAGAACAAGGTCACTCAGGTAACTACTTCTCATTGCATCAAGGTGGTCAGGGAAAGGTTATGACTAATGGCCAGAGGACCCTTGCATTTATTTATGTCTTTCTCTTTACAAAGATCTCATTTAGATGCTTTTCCTGAAATTCATTCCTTCTTGCTAATCCCATAAAGTCTCTTGCCTGAGGTTCTCTACAATCACTGCGCTCTAAACTCTACATGGAAATGTTGCCTCGGGTTTACAAAGAACGTTCTCCCTCCTGCAATCACAGCTTCCATTTGCCCCCAAGTTCAGTGCATTCTTTCATGGATCTCACTCTGCTGACATCCAGAAGTTATCTTGCTGGGGAGGGGATAGCACTGTAATTATAAATCAGACCTGTTTTCTTGGTAAGTCACTCTGATCCAAGCCTTGAACCAGCGTGTACCCTGTGTTCCTACTGCACAGGCAGCGGAACGAGATAAATGGTGCCTTTCCATCCTTGCCCTTATCTTTCGGGACACGTAGGTCCTATTGAAGTGAAGGCTCATTAAATTCCAAGTCAAAAGAGCTCTGTGTTCTACAGCAACCACGGTATTCTCCCATTCAAATAGAGCCTCCCACCCCCTACCAATTTGACCTCTCTGGAGAGTTTCAACGGATGCCTGGCATATCCTCTCACAAGGCTCAAGGCAGCCCAGGCTTCTGGCTGGCTGCTGTCTTATGGTGATCCGGAGTGGAAGCGGCTTGGGTAATTGTTTCAGGGATGGTGGGAAAAAGGCCTTGGCAAGATCAAAGAGGGAAGATGCTGCGGGTGGGCTGCTTACTGAGCTGAGTGCACAGGAAGGGAGAGTGTGGAATGTGAGAGGCCTGGCAGAGAGAGCCAGTAAGCCTTGTTCTTTGGCTTTTGGCTAAAATGAAAGCCATAGAGATTCAACAAGAAGGGACCCAAATGTTAACCTTTTCTGAACTGTAGTGGCTAGTGATGATTTAGATGTCACATTGATAGCTAGTATTGGAGTACCCAGTGCATTTTCTAGAGTCCTGTCGCCATTCTACTCAATCCTCTAAATTCATACTGTTTTACTTTATTTCCGCCATTGTTCTTGAGGGCTAATATTTTCCATTCTTTCTAGATCCCCTTCTACTTATTTGAGATACATAATTTTCTGCTACCACACCTATCCACAAACTATCATAACCAATTTCCTCCTTCCCTGATATTAGAGGAAGATGTCATAGACATAGACATTTATATGTCTAATACTCCAAAATAATTTTCGGACAACAATAGGATTTTATTGGTGAAGGTAAATCTTACCCAGTGATTATGATGGATTATAGATTTGGATGGAAGATCCAAGGATATGAATTATGTGTGCATTTAGAGTGTTGATAGGATACAGGTAAAATACATATCCACCCAGGAATCTTGCAAGCTTTTCTGCTGGTGCATTACTGATTTATTTGAAGGGCATTTTATCTAAGGATGACATTCTCCTTATTTATCTCAGTGTATTTGCTTTTCTTTTTCTTTCTTTCTTTTTTTTTTTTTTTTTTTTGAGATGGAGTCTCACTTTGTTGCCCAGGCTGGAGAGCAGTGGCATGATCTCGGCTCACTGCAACCTCTGTCTCCTGTGTTCCAGTGAGTCCCTTGCTTCAGCCTCCCAAGTAACTGGGACTACAGTCATGTGCCACCATGCCTGGCTAATTTTTTGTATTTAGTAGAGACAGGGTTTCACCATGTTGGCCAGGCTGGTCTCAAACTCCAGACTTCAAGTGATCTACCCTCCTCGGCCTCCCAAGTACTGGGATCACAGGTATGGGCCACCATGCCTGGCTGAATTTACTTTTAAGTAGGTGTTTTTCTACCCAATGTGTTAAAAGAAAGAAATTATGTCTACCCCCAAATAGAGATGGAGTGACCTCTTTGAGCTCAATTCTTTAAATCTTTCCTGTGATTTTGGCTTTCGAACTTCCTAAATTGGAAGCCTTGTGGATTTCTCTTTAGTCTCCTTTACAACATGAGCTCTATTCCTGAGGTAGCAAGTTTTTAGAGGTGGTTGTTTTACTCTTCAATTCTTTTAATATCTACAGTGGACCACAGCCTACTGGCAATGGACAGAGGCAGCTTGCTAATACCAGGGTAGTGTTACCAAATTGCTTCAGCATGAACCCTTACTTGGATCCAGTGGCTCCTGGGTAAGACTAAATCAGATCAAACTAAAATCAGGCTCATGGAGCAACATATAACCAGTGGTATGAAGGAGAATAGCAATAAACGTGCACTTCAGTTGTGAAATTTGTATAATAATGTTTGGAGTTGAGGACAATAGAAGGGAAGAGGAAAATTAGACAGTGAAGGCAATGGACTTAGTTTTGTATTTTTAGCCTTAATGTCTTTTAGCCAATGGAGTGTTTGTATATGTTGGTGATCATCCAGCTAGTATTAATAGTCTGTCCTTTCTGCCTACTGATCTGTATATTCTTGTTTGTATTTTTCAAACATTAAAAAATATTTACAGATATATTAGTATGTCCCCCAAAGAACCTTGCAAGTGTTATCCTTATTTGACAGATTAAGAAATTAAAGTACAGACAGATTAGGTGATATGGTCAGTGATAAATTTAGAAGAACACCCAGATATCTTAAATCTAAAACATTTTAGCCCTGTTCTTTGTCCATCAGTGAATAAATGGGTAGCTAGCTAAATTATTAAGTCACTTCCTTGCAAATGGCTAAGACTAATGGGGCTCTAGAAGTAATTTTGTATATAGCTATCCTTTAAAAAATAAGTTTGAAAGACACCCACAGTTGTTGGAAGGAGGAAAGAGATGCCATCACGTGGTATTCATTTGCAGGGATCAGATTTTCCTGAGTCAGATGGGGGTTAAGAGATCTGCCAAATTCTTGGGAACTAGTTCAAAATATTACAGAAGTGTAATGGAAAATCACATGATTGATTGAGCTCAAGAGTATTTGCCTTATGCTTCAATAGATTTCCTTCCCGCTGTTCTTCCTCCCAATTTTATGATTTCCCTTTAAATACTTATCTCTGAGTAGGAATGATATGAAACTCTTATCTTGACTGGGCTAAACAAAGTAAATAAATTTATGAGGTATATGTTTGTTGTTTGTATATTTGTGGTGTTGTAGATAAGCTATACTGTGCTCATTTTTGTTCTTGAATGTAACAGTTATTTAATATTAACTGTTCACCAAGAATATAGTGACCAGTAAACTAGAACTAGAACTTAAGAGCAATACCAAGGAAAATAGAGGGGCTCTGCCCTCAAGTGGCCTATGGATATTGCCTTTCATTTTAGGAAAACACTTTGTCTTGTTTCCTACTACATCCCTCCTGCTCTCATATGTAGAATAGGGCCTGATGCATAAGAAGCATTCAGTAGATATCCATTGAATGAATGAATGAATCCATACATGAATAAAATCTTTGAAAAATGACTGCTAATAGAGGACACAGGATGAGAAGCTATAGAGAAAAGCAACAGTCAGGATCAGGTAAGATTATTAAAGGAAGAACTCTTGGAGAGTTTAGTGACTTTGGTGAGAAGGGATGAAGAAATGATCAGACCAATATGAAGCTTGATTATTTGCATAGTAGACCTGGTAGAATTTTGAGGTAGTAGAAGCCTAGATTGATAAGGGCATTTTTAAGAACCATATCTAGGCTGAACGGGGGAGAGTGTGACAGTAGACTGGGTGGTGAACATAAAAGTATCAAGTGGTTTGAGATATGGGTGAGATAGAGCAGCAGTTCTGGTCTAAAGGAGAGAGGGGAGGTAGGTGTAAAAGTGCCTTGGATGTAATAGACAGGTAAGACACCAACAAAAATGAACATGAATACAACACACACAAAGCTCTGGCAGTTGTTTTTCCAAATGAAATTTTAAACAGAACCCTAATATGTAAAGCTCATAAAAGAGGAGCCATCTGATGTAACCCACCCACCATAGTGACCCCTCAAGCACCTGCACCAAACACCAGGACTCTGCAACACCATTTGAAAACCTCTCCCAGGGGTTTGCCAACTGTTTCTCTAAAGGACCATATAGTAAATATTTTGGGGTTTGTGGGCCATGCAGTTTTAGTTGCAACTCCAACTGCTCAACTCTGCCATTGTAGCTATAAGGCAGCTCTAGACAAAATCAAGGGACATGGCTGGATTTGGGCTGCTGCCGGCCATTTTGGTTCACTGACTCCTGAAACCCCCCTCAGTTTTTTAAACAAATGAGGTCTCTGTAGCTGAGACTAGAAAGCAAGTTGCTATTAATAGCAGAGCTAGGACTAGAACCCAATCCTCCTGATTATCACCTTGTTCCTTTACCTTTCATTGTGTTGTTAGATAAATATTTCTGATATGTATTATCTGTGTGTGTGTCACATACACATACATACATACCAAACACAGAGAGAAAGAGGGAAGGAGAGAGAAAGAGAAAAAGAGAAAAACAATTACTTCTGCCTAAGGGTCTTTAGTTAAATAGTACCTTTGATCTTAGGTAAGCCATTTCTTTCTCCTAAAGCGGAGGTTCCTTGCAAATCATGTCATTTGGAGAGAAATATGGTATCCTTGCAGCTACTCAATAGTTGCTTCTTACTGTATTTCCAATGAACAACTTGCTACACAAAGGTATTTGCAGCATAAAGTATTTGAGGCCTAGTGTTGTATGTCTTTCTGTGGGAAATTGGCTATATTTGTGTTGCTTTAATTAGATACTAATGTGATCATTAGAGTTACTGAGAGAATGATAGCCATGTCAAGGATGTCTGGAGCAAGTGTTCAAAGTTGAGAGGATTGGAATGTGTATGACTTGGTATTAACTTTTTCTCTAAAAAAGAACAAACAACCCGGAGTACTTTCTATACCATACACTCTACTGAGCACTTAATGCATCATCTCATTTGATCCATATAAAGATACATCATGATTTGTCATGACCAAGATAAAAGTGAAGCACATAATGTCCAAGATAGTAGTTGAGTTAATAGAGCGAATAGGTCGTTGTTCCTTTTTACATGTAGATAAGTTCAAGAAAATGTGGAGAGTATAACTTAGAAGATAGTTCCCTTTGTTGATTGCATCTCTAGGATCTTGCACTGATCATATATATATAAGAGTTGTCTTTTTCTACCCTAACTTACCTAGAGAGTAAGCATTTACTAGGTGATTATGAGCTTATGGGTGAGTTGCACATTTTCTCCTTTTAAGTGACGTGGGAGAACTATGCCATGCACAGTGGTCCCACTACCTCATGGAAAATCATCCCAGTGGCAAATCAAAATGACATATTTTTTGGCCTCCTTTGTGGAATTTATCTGACCCGCATGTCTATCTTCAGCCAACTCAGAGAACTCCCTGGGCCTTTATTGCATTTCCCTTCCAGAGAGTTGGCTCAGTGACTTCTATTGTGGGGGCGCTTTTGCTATGATATTTAGATATTTAGGTTTCCTTTCTCAAGAAATCCACATGGCCCTGGATTGCTTATTTTTCAGTTTTCGGAGCTTGCATTGCAGTAGTTTACCACCAAGGCAAGAACTACTTGCTATCTAGGTTTAATTGCCTTTAAGTATAACTGCTGTAAGCCTTAGTAATTATAGCTAACATTCTCTGCATTAACATTGCTCTGCTCCCTTAGGGTTTTCAGAGCAATTCACAAATAAACTCATTCAGCTTTAAATTGCTCATGAGGATTATAAGACCCAAAAGGTAAAGGATAGAGGATGTTTCCTTCTTTCCAATTATTCAAATCTTGGCATATAGGAAGGCAGAGGCAAAAGTTTTTATTGCTCTAGTCAATGTTGTTATAAATAGTCACAAATCCCAGGGAAGAAAGGTTTAAACTTATTGAGATAAAGAGTATGATGATGTTTTGTTTTATTTCGAGGAAAAGTTCTAATGGATAAAAACATCTAAGCTTTGAATTTACCTCCAGTGGTTTACAAGGCTAGATTGAGGCTTGGAATGAAAGGAAATGTCAAGAAAGTACAACAAAAGTCAAAAAGTTTTTGTTTTCTAGTCACCTAGGCAAGGCATACTACAGGTCTGGTAGGAAAATACAAGGTCGGATTCCTTCCACTTAAAGAAAGATCAGCGATTCTAATTTGAGTAGAGGGGCATTATAAGACAAGGAGGGTTTTCCCACCAGTACATGCTAGTACTGTCTGACTGGAAGTTCTAGCAAGTACTGATTTGGACTCATTAACCATGAAGGTTTCTGCAATGAGGGAGTCAAGTTGCTTCTGCCAACTGGGCCCCAGCTAAGTGGCTGTTGGGCAATGCTGGTAGGGTGCGTAACTTCTTATGTTGCAGTTATCTACCTCGGTAACTTAAGAGCTTGGGAATTTGTTGAAAAGTCAGAATTGGATTCCTGAGTTTCTTTTTGACTAGGTTATCAATAATATCTTTATATTTTAATCTGAAGAATGAAGGTATCCCTAATATCAACTTCCATTAGAAGGATAATGACAGATGTGCCCCACTTGGCAGAATTTCTGCTTTGGAAACAGCTGAGTTGATTTGTTAGCATTGAGGGTACCCCACAAGTATTATGAGAAGCATAATCTGCTTATTTATTAACAAGGTGGGAAGCCTGCATTTTCCCCTGTCTTCTGGGTAATGAGAGTATACATATCTTCTTTAAGAGCTCTGAGATCTTTCTCTATTTTATCTGCATAGAGACAAGCTTTTGCTTGTAAGCTTCAAGGTTACAAAGAACTCACACTCTTATTCCCTACTGCTTTTACATTTGTTTTTGGATATGGCTTATAGGCTTGCAAAGAGGAATAATAATGTTTGACTCATTTAGTTTTACTTTTGCTTCACTAGTTTTAGGCTTTCTGGATCTTTTAAGGTTCCAGAATAAAGTTTGAGAGACTATAGCCCAGGATCTCCAATTCAGGCTCATCAAGTAGCAATCACAAATAACCTAAAGAACTAGCAAGGCAGTACTAGGGAATGTGAAGGCTAAAGACTCTTGAACCATCACACAACACCTTTACTTTTGAGAAGCACAAATTTTCCAGAAGAGCAGTGGTGGGTTATATGGGGTGATTACCAGGACCAAAGACTTCAAAAAAGATAATTCTGACCTTCTTGTACCTTCAGCAGTTGACCACCCTTTTACTCCCACTTGGAGAAGAGACAGCTGCATAAAAGGGGGTGGGCTTCCTTTCCATACCAAAGCAAACCTTTCTTTCTGGAGATCCCCCCCTTTAAAGCATTTGCCTACTGCAATAACCAAAATAAGATAAACCATCCCCAAGAATATTCCATATAAGAAGAGATCTAAACAGAAGGCCAGATTTGGGGGATACATAATTGACCCTGTTGCTTGCTCTTTTTCCTTTCATCTTGCAAATTACCCAACGTGGATTTCTAGCTGAAAAAGAAGCAAGTGTACGTTGACAAGGTGGAGAAGATGCAGCAGGCCCTTGTACAACTCCAGGCAGCATGTGAAAAACGTGAGCAGCTAGAGCACCGTCTCCGGACACGACTAGAGAGGGAACTGGAATCCCTGAGAATTCAGCAGGTATGGAGAACTTAAAGGAAGAAAGGGAAAAAAAAGCAAGAAAATGGTGTTATTTCTGGTTGATTATTTTTCAGTTGGCATTTGACGTGAAAACTGAAAGTATACATTCGCTCATCTTTACATTTTTCTGCCCCACCTAATCTTAACTCCAGAGCATCTCCCAATTGTGAATACAAAGTCTGTTTCCTTAGCTTCCTATCTCAGAAATATCCTTTAAGCCCTATGATCTTGCACCTTTTATTTGTACATGAACTCCAGGAACAGTAGACTTTGTGAGAAGTAGAGCTGCTGTGCAAATACATGCCTCGATATTGTAGAACTAGAAATGGTCTTTAGAAATCACTGGGCCATACCACTCTTCAGTTTTAGATGAATGAAAATCAAGACTAAGAAAATTTTGTAGGAATCATTAATGATAACCACAACAAGGTAGGGGCAAGATAGGAACTAAATCTTAGATTTTTTTTTTTTCTTGAAATGGAGTCTTGCCCTGTTGCCTAGGTTGGAGAACAGTAACATGATCTTGGCTCACTGCAACTTCCACCTTCCAGGTTCAAGCCATTCTCCTGCCTCAGCCTCCTGAGTAGCTGTGATTACAGGCATGCATCACCACACTGGCTAACTTTTTGTATTTTTAGTAGAAATGGGGTTGCACCATGTTGACCAGGCTGGTCTTGAACTCCTGACCTCAGGTGACCTGCCCGCCTTGGCCTCCCAAAGTGCTGGGATTACAGGTGTGAGCCACCGTGCCTGGCCAGATTTTTAAATTCCCATTTATGTTGTGTGCTATGCTGGCAGGCAGGGATAGCAGTTTTCAGCCCATTAATCTACTTTCTGAGTAACATGACAATTTGATATGGCAGGCCCCTTTCCTGGCCAAGGGAATCTCACATTCAAGCCCATGATAGGAAGTCCTGTGGCCTTAGGAGGAGATCTGAATTCCCTTGGCTTCTTTCTGAATCAGAGTCGAAACAAAAGTAGGCTGGGCAGTAATCCTTTCCAAGATTAGGGGCTCAGACACCATGGTTCTTCTCTCACTAACTTGAGGGGTCTCTGCATGTGCCCCTACAGCGTCAGGGCAGCTGTCAGCCCACCAGCGTTTCAGAATACAGCGCCGCTGCGCTGATGGAGCTCCTTCGGGAGAAAGAGGAGAGGATTCTGGCTCTGGAAGCTGATATGACAAAGTGGGAGCAGAAGTATTTGGAGGAGAATGTGATGAGACATTTCGCTCTGGATGCTGCTGCAACTGTGGCTGCTCAGAGGTAAGTAGTTAGCTTGTGGGGCATGAGTGGGAAGAACAGAAAGGTCACTGATGCATAGATTTCCCTAGTGTTTTATTTTCTTTAATATTCTTGCCCTGCCCCCCCGCCACCAACTTCTGCCTAAGTGTGTGTTTTTTTTTTTTTTTTTCATCTGATTATGCAGGGAGTGAACAGCTGTGGAGACAGAGGGTCAGGGATTTGAACATAAAAGTTGCTTCATAAACTTATTAGAATCATAGTTCAGCTTTCCTCAGGGCCAGAATAATTGCAGATGGGATCAGCTGAACATTTGAACCCCTCCTTCCCCAGAGCCACAGATTCTTCCAGCCACATATGCAGGCCGTTTAGCCCCAGGACTGGAGTGAAAGCCCCTGCAGAGAAACTGCCACTCAGAAACTAAATGCCACTCAGTAGTGGCTGCTGTCATTTGATAGCTCTGGCTTGTCCAAGGTATGTCAAAGGCTGTGCTGAACTTGAACCTATCCCTGCCCTTTGGGAAGGTCAGTATTTGAACGCCACATTCTCTGTGTGTATGAGCTCATCACATGTGAACAGTCACATTCCATCTGGTAAGGGAGAGAAAGTGGCGGGAGGATTTTTTTTCCTTCTTATTTGTTCCCCTTTTCAAATTATAAAAGTTAATTATTGGCCTTTGGAGGAAATAGTTGCTCTTACCCCATGTGTCTATCTTGCTGCTGCCCATATCAGCTGGCATAAAAAGAAAGGAAGAAAGATAGAAAAAAAGAAACAATAGAAACTAAATTCAAGTCAGGTGATGACTTGGGTTGTGGCAATAACAGAGCCTTAGTCTGGAATAGGGTATCAAAGGCAGGCAACAGCATATTGCACCCAGATAGGTCTCTATCCAGAAGGTTATTAAAACCACAGTGTTATTTTTAACAATGTCCTAAACATGGTAAACTAGCAGACTCTGGAAGTGCTTGCCAGACTTTGGGTTGGGGTATCTGTGTGGAGGGGGCAGTAGATACATTTATTTTTTAGTCCTTCTCATGCCAAATCAGAGGTAGGGAGGTTTAGTGCTTAATAGCTGAGCTGGTGCTTTATAAGCCCACTCCAGTTCTTTAGAAAAACAGGTCTCTCTGATGTGATCTGCTTGTCTTCAGTTATCATCCATGCTTCAAATGGTTGGAAGCTGCCTGTGGCTTGATTTTGAGGTCCTCATGGGTTTAAGCTTGCTTGGCCTTGTTTCCTAAGCAAGGCATACTCAATACATGCTAGAGTGCACAGAAGCCCAGCTCTGCCAGAAGGTAGTCTTGAAGTTTGTAGGCAGGTTAGAAGCAGAATCCAATGTAATTTTACCTGCTAGCTCCCAAGGAAGCACCTGCATCCGGCGCTTGTTCAGAGGTTATCTAAGAAACTCTGACGCTAAAAAAAACGTTACTATTGAGAGGTATAAAGGTACAAAGTAGTTTCATCACCTTTAGGCAGGAGCTTAGAAACATACAGGTCATGAGAGCATGCAGTGTGAGAAAACACTGGAAAGTTAGGGTTCATGGTGCTGACTTCAGCATAGATTCCAGGTCAAAATAGAGGAGAGCTAGGGGGTTGCCACTGGGGGCCTTGTATAAAGGAACTCCCCTCCTTCCTTCCTCCTTTGAAAGCTTTGTGTATTTCAGTAAACCCCTTTCAGGTGGATTTTCAGAATCTGTTGGCTCCAACAAGGTAGATTTAATTTAAACTGAATTCCTTTCAATCATCGGGTAGAAAGTTTTCATCTGATCACTGGTTTTGGCAAAATTTGCATGCCTATCACCTAATAGGATAAAACACAGCCTGTTCCCACCTAGAAAGAACACATTCTAGTGGTTCCACAGGTGAACATTCCAGAACAGGGCAGTGCGTCTTTCTGGCATGCTACTAATCCAACCCACAGGAGACACTGAGAGAGAGACTGTATTGAAATTTTTGTAAAATAAGTGAATTGGCCTAGGTGATTTCTCCAGACCTTCCTATTTCTAGGATTATATTATTTTTCCAATGATAGTGCTGCTTTTGCTCTACCATGGAGATTGGTTTTCTTTTCCTCTTTCCTTTCAAATAAGATTTTATTTTGGGGAGGTGATATTCAGAAAACTTTGTTTAAAAGTCATGGGTTCTTCTGCCTTTTTTTTTTTCTAACGTTTCTTTCATTCCTTCTGTCTACTTGTTTTCCTCTTCTCTCTGTCAATCTTAAATGTAGCTATTGACCAAGATTCTGCCTTTTGATCCTTTCCATGGTAAAAGTTTTATATTTTCTTTCAAAATAATTTTTAAGTGTCTAGGATATTGGCTACTGTTGGAAAATGCTCAAATGTATTTGAGTAAGGAAGGAAGGAATGAAAGAAGAAAAAGGGAAGGGAGGAGAAAGAAGGATCTGAAAGCAGGAAGGAAACAATTTCTAAATATATAAATTATATCCCTAAATCTGGTGCCACATTTTTAATGATCTGCTTGGTTTCTGTGTATTCTACCAGGATCTCAAACTTAATATATTCCAAACCTAATAGTTCATCGGTAAATGACAGATTTCACAATTAGGACATCTTGCATGGGTGGTATCAATGGTAGTTGGAGAAGACAAATTTTTTCAATTATGATATTGGTTACATATTTAAAAAATCACCTGTTGTAAGTGTATGGTCAGATGAATGTTGGTAATTGTATATAATAGTGTAACTACCACCATAGTTAACATAGAGGACGAGTTCTAAAGTGTTCTTGTGCCCCTTGAATTTGATCACTTTCTCCCATGCTTGACTCCAGGCAATGACTAGTCTGTTATTTTGTCATAAAATTATAATTTTCTTTTCTAAAATGTCATATAAAAGGAATCATATTACATTTACTCTTCTTGTTTGACATATTGCACTCAACACAATGATTTTGAGACCCAACCAAGTTGATGCTGATTAGTGTTCCACGGGGTCGAGGTACCACAGCTTATGTGTGCATATTTGGATAAATGCATATTTGGAATGTTTCCAGTTTTTGGTCATTATGAATAATAAAATATAGATTATAATATAAGAATAGGCAAGTGTCTTTTCTTCAGGTGATAAGTCATATTAGGTGGTCTATTTATACCCCTTCCAACACTTCAATATAATTATGCACCTCTTGGCTGGGTGCGGTGGCTCACGCCCGTAATCGCAGCACTTTGGGAGGCCAAGGTGGGTGGATCACAAGGTCAAGAGATGGAGACCATCCTGACCAACATGGTGAAACCCCATGTATTTTCTCTACTGAAAATACAGAAATTAGCTGGGCGTGGTAGTTCACGCATATAATCCCAGCTACTTGGGAGGCTGAGGCAGGAGAATCGCTTGAACCTGGGAGGGGGAGGTTGCAGTGAGCCGAGATCACATCCCTGCACTCCAGCCTGGTGACAGAGCGAGACTGAGACTCTGTCTCAAAAAAAAAAAAAAGAATAGGCAAGTGTCTTTTCTCAGGTGGTAAGTCATATTTGGTAGTCCATTTATACCCCTTCTAACACTTTGATATTATGATGCACCTCTTGTTAAAGGGAAAGATGATTTCAGACACCATCAGGGTGTGAAAACCTAGGTTTTTGGCCTTAAAAGAGTCCAGGAAGAGGCATTTTGATGCATATGGAAAGTGCTGGCATTGCCCTTTATCCTGAGATGCATCTTAGCCATCAAACACAGCAACTCCTTGAGGTTGGTCAGTTGTATGTTTAGGTGAATTTTACTTGATATTAAGAGGGGGGAGAGAGAGTAAATTGAAGATACTTTGGCATATCTAAAATGAGTATTTGATACTTAAAATATTTATTTTGTTCAAAGGCATAACAGGCAACTTGTTTCTTTTATTTTAGTTAGATAATTTGCCCAAGATCACACACAGCTACCAAATGGCAGAAGAACTAGGATTTAAATCTATGTTTTGGTCACCTTAGCTGCTATAACTCTGCTGCTTCCTAGAAATGGCGTAGCTCAAAGACAGTAAAGTAGGGATTATTAGCTGTTCAGTCAGAGACTAATTGAGGCTAATTATTTAGTTACTTGGAAATATTATAAATAATCACAATAATATGGCCTCAATTAAGGCTCCATATTATTTTGTCCCTAGGGAGTCCTCTCTAGATGCTTAATATAGATGAGGGGAAATTACTACGGAGTAGGAGTCCCTGTTCATTCGCACAAAAACCAATCTGGCAATGCAGATTTCTAGCTTCAGCTCATAAACAATGAATTTATTTCTGAAGAACAGCAAAAGGATGACAGAATAACACACCCAATCAACCATGTAATTTTTATCAGCTTGCATTTACTGAATTAGGTTGTTGCTTTTCTCAGAATGTGCAATGTTTCATGTTTATTTTGAGCAAAAGTAAATTCTGGCAAGGAGGAAGTAAAGAAAGGAGAAGCAGAAGGTAGAAGCTGTTCACACACATCACGCATGTCTCCCTATTCTCTCTTTGTCGGCATTTCTCAGTTTCCTTCCTCTGCTTTCTTCTCATCCTGCCGTCTGTCTTAGTTATATTGTTCTCTGCTCTAGCCTCTCAGTAATAATAGCAATAACTGTAATAATAACTCTGATGTCTCCAAGATTAAAGTTAGAATTTCCAACAACTTCTTAGACATTGGATATGAAACTCTTAAGTCACCTTCACTCCAGTGTACCTCAAGTCAAAACCCATTCCAGTGCTTTCCAAAAAACCTTCCTCAGTTGCCTTTCACAGCAAACAGCATTTCATCTTTCCTAGGCATTTGAGTTAGAAATAACAAAGTTGTCATTCATTCTTCCATCTCCCTAACTCCCACGTTGATATTGTCTCCAGGTTGGATCAGTTCTACTTCCTGCAGCCTATTTTCATTTCCCTTGCCACTTCGCTGGTGCGTAGTTTCGTAATCTGTTGCTGGGATTATTACAATCACCTTGCCCACTGGTCTGCCTGATTCCAGTGTTTTACCTCTCTTTATCTCTCTCTTTTTTTTTTTTTGAGACGGAGTTTCCCTCTTGTTACCCAGGCTGGAGTGCAATGGCACAATCTCAGCTCACCGCAACCCCCGCCTCCTGGGTTCAGGCAATTCCCCTGCCTCAGCCTCCCGAGTAGCTGGGATTACAGGCACTCGCCACCATGCCCAGCTAATTTTTTGTATTTTTAGTAGAGACGGGGTTTCACCATGTTGACCAGAATGGTCTCAATTTCTTGACCTCGTGATCCACCTGCCTTGGCCTCCCAAAGTGCTGGGACTACAGGTGTGAGCCACCCGCCAGGCCTTACTTCTCTTATCTCTCTGTCACATTTCTACAAGAGATAAGGCCGTCTTCCTAAGGCATGGCTCAGATCATTTTATTCCCTTGGAAAGCTCTAATAATTTTCAGTGCCTATTGGAATTAAGTCCAAACTCACTTCTGTACTAGTTAATTATTTACTTTTTTGTCTTCCCTTGTAAGTTTCCTATAGTCAAGGACTAGTTTTATCCACGTTTCTCCCCTCTCCAGCCTCCGAGGAACTTCAAACACAGTGCTCCACTTACGTAGAGTTCACACATTAAATAAACAAAAGGATGCTGCTGATAGGAAAAGATGGGCTTGAAGTTTGAAAGGCCACTAGCTGTTTTAATTAGGAGGTTATTGGTGACATGCTCGAAAGCAGTCTGAGCAATGTGATGGGATAATTTTGTCAGAGAAAAGAAGGAGAAAGAAGATGACAGACTGTTTACTTAAGAACTTGAGATGGAGGATGTCAAAAATCAGGTATATGCAGTTTGGAGTTTGCAGGTTTTGTTTTCAGACTGCAGCCCAGCATTAGCCCAGTATCTCTCCTGATGTTCTTAAAGATCGTCTTGGAGTATTGGAAGGTACCAGGTCAAGTTGCTCTTTCATACACTGTGCTTGTTTGCTTTTGCCTAAGCCATTGGCCTAGTAGCCCTAGTCTTCTAGAAGGAAGATTGATGCTGAGGGCTGCCCTGGCAGCCCTGTTGGAATTCACTAAGTGCCCCACATTTTCAGGCTCCATTCCTGAGGAGTTCACAGTGTCCATATCAATTAGCTGGCAGGGCTCTGAGTCCCCAAAATGGTCTTTTATGCAATGAAAGTGGCAGCAGGCCAGCACTAGTTCCCCCAGTGACAAACCGTATGCTCAGTTCCCCAGTGTCCGTAGACACCATGCACTTTTCAACAGTCCTGGCTCTAAAGCTCCAACTATCACATTGGAATTCTGCAGTACATGAATTGCTTCCAGGATTTTACCAAGAGCTGGAATTCTTTCAAGTCAGAATCTCTTGCAATCTCTGTATGTTTGTTTCCTTCCATCTATCCACCTATGTGATTCATTTTCTCTCTCTCTCTCTCCCACCTCCCTCTTTCCCTCTTTCTCTCTCTTTTCTACCTCCCTCTTTCCTTTTTTCTCTCTTTCTTTTAGAGACAGGGGTCTTGCTGTGTCACCCAGGCTGGAGTGCAGTGGCACAATCATAACTGACTGCAGCCTTGAACTCTTGCACTTAAGCAATCCTTTTGCCTCAGCCTCCCAAGTTATGTGGTCTCTCTTAATAATAGCTTTGTTGAGTGCTTTTATGGTGTCTGACACTGTTTTTACATGCATAATTTTATTTTATCCTCTATAAGATGAAGTTACAATTATTGTTCCCACTTGGCTTATGAAGCAGCATGCTTAGAGCAAGTAACTGACTTTCAGAGGTCATAAAGCTTGTTAGGGGCAGAGATTTCTTAGAGAAGCTAAGACATGCTGAGTTGTCTGTAGTTAGAGCCTGTGCTCTTAAGCAGTATGCTAATGCTGCTTCCTCTTGGGTATTCAGTAGGATTACAAGCAAGTGAATTGCACTAGAGAAAGTATAGAATGCTGAGATGGTAAAATATTTTGAATTTAGCAAATGATGAAAGCCACTGTATTCTTCCCCCTTTTTGTTCTCCAATTATTTCATCATTCCCATAAATGGTTTTAATTTTACATATAAGGTGCAAGTATTTTGGGGAACAGTAATTTTATAGAGGCTCATCAAAATCCCCCAGCCTTAATAGCAACTTTCTGCCTCTTACTCTTGCCAATTCATCCCCATCTGTATTGGTCATAATCTTGAAGCTAAGAGAATGTAGCTGCTAACAGAAAATATGCCTGGAGCTCTTCTGCAGATCCCCATTCTCTTAGGTAGTATAATGAAGCAGTGCCTGTTCATTGTTTTCTCTGCCTATTGTCTGATTTCCTTTAAGACCAATATAATTACATCAGTATTCTCCCTCATCCTAATACCCCCTACACACGCACGCACGCACGCACACACTCACACGTTTTTCCTTAATAACTGGTCTTTGAGTTAATGGCCTGAGACACTTTCAGATGGAACATGATGGTCCTTTATGCAGCTAGAACTCTGGCAAGAGAACAGTCACTTTGTTGGGGTAGACCCATTGATTTGGTGCTAGAATGTTTCAGATGTAGGTTAGATAGGAATCGGGTGGGACTGACTCAAAGGCCCTATTTATTAGCTCACATGCCTTACCCAATCGTAGCTGATGTGTCTGTTGTTTGTTTCTAGTACTCAGGTATATTTACCAATGTTCATCTGTAGCAATAAGCTACTTAGTATACCCTCTGACTTCCTTGAAAGTCTAACCTTTCTCCCTTCATGACTTCCATGAGAACAAAATGGAAATATATATATATTCCTTTTCTTTTTTGAGACAGCTTCTCCCTCTGTCACCTAGGCTAGAGTGCAGTGGCTCGATCTTAGCTCACTACGACCTCCGCCTCCCAGGTTCAGTTGCTTCTCCTGCCTCAGTCTCCCAAGTAGCTGGGATTAGAGGTCTGTGACATCATGCCTGGCTAATTTTTGCATTTTTAGTAGAGACAGGGTTTCTCCATGTTGGCCAGGCTGGTCTTGAACTCCTGACCTCAGGTGAGTCACCTGCCTCAGCCTTCCAAATTGTTGGGATTACAGATGTGAGCCACCACACCTGGCCCAATATATATATGTTCCTATTGCTTGCCCGTGATCTAAAAACTTGAAGGGGTGGCTGGGCGTGGTTGCTTAGACCTGTAATCCCAGCACTTTGGGAGGCTGAGGTGGCAGATCACAAAGTCAGGAGACCAGGACCATCCTGGCTAACACAGTGAAACCCCGTCTCTACTAAAAATGCGAAAAAAAATTAGTTGGGTGTAGTAGCACGCACGTGTAGTCCTAGCTACTTGGTAGGCTGCGGCAGGAGAATTGCTTGAACCCAGGAGGCAGAGGTTGCAGTAAGCTGAGATCATGCCACTGCACTCCAACCTGGGAAACAGAGCAAGACTCCATCTCAAAAAAAAGACTCGAAGGGGTTATGTGCCAGAAGGTTTTGGGATGATATCTGTTCAGTTCTGAAGGCAAGCCTGTGCATAACTCATAGAATTCCTCGCTGACTTTTGCAGCCACTTCTATACTAATAACAACGTCTTCTACCCTGAACATTGAACTGTCCTATTTTGGAGGCTCTTACGAGTTAGTCCCTCAGAAACCATCTATTCCAAATGAGATTGATTTCAGCTTAGGACTTTCCAGAAAAGCCTCCCTTGACTTAGAAGAACGATAACATTCATTGATCTTGCTATGCTGCCATCTCATGACTTCCATTTTCCTCCCCAGGGACACAACAGTCATCAGTCACTCTCCTAACACCAGCTATGACACAGCTCTAGAAGCTCGCATCCAGAAAGAGGAGGAAGAAATCTTGATGGCCAATAAGCGTTGCCTTGACATGGAGGGCAGGTAAAATGTTGTTCTGGATCCTGAGGAATCTGAATCATTGGTATAGAGACCAGATAGGTTCTTTATTCACAACTGGGAAACCTGATCATGCAGCGTCCCCCGCTCCACCATCACCCCTGCAAGCCTGTCACTTAAAGGTGTGAGATGTGATGACCTTTACCTTGATAATCTCCACTAAACATGGAATTCCAGATAGGGTTGCTGTCCCCTTGGCCTTCCTTATTGCTTTTCCTTTGCCCTCTGCCTGAGCTGAATTGTTGGCATTTGCACTATGGGGCATTCTTTCTAGCACTGCACTGGAACCCTGTGATACAGCAGATTGCTTAATAAAAGGGTAAAGGAACATTCACTCAGCCAGACACAACGGCTCATGTCTATAATCCCAGCACTTTGGAAGGCTGAGGCGGGCCAATCACGTGAGGTCAGGAGTTCAAAACCAACCTGGCTGATATGGTGAAACCCTGTCTTTACTAAAAATACAAAAATTAGCCGGGTGTGGTGGCAGGTGCCTGTAGTCCCAGCTACTCAGGAAGCTGAGGCAGGAAAATTGCTTGAACCTGGGAAGTGGAGATTGCAGTGAGTCAAGATCGTACCATTGCACTCCAGCCTGGGTGACAGAGCAAGACTCTGTCTCAAAAAAAAAAAAAGAACATCTACTCAAGTGGGAGGTAGGACACCTGATTCCTTTTATAAATTCGTGATCACTTATTACCTGAAGGTTGTCGCTCACTCAAAGATCTCATCTTTTCACTGAGTACATTATTTCCATTGACTCAGATTCTTCACTACAGCACCCAGTACATCAGTTCATTCGCTCATATTCAGCCTTTTTTTCCACCAGTACTTTATTGTGACTTACTAGGTTTTAAGCAACAGATCCTGGATGCTCTGCTATATCCATTTGGGTGTGCAGAAAAACATATTTTAAAAACTGTAGCACACCATCCCTTGTCTTCCAACTCAGAACTAACTAGTCAACCTTTAGTCAAAAAGATAATGGGAGATCCATATAGTCATGTAGTCAATTAGACCAAAATACGGAGGTATTAACAAGGTCTTATATGTTCTTTGTCTTTGGCTCCTAGGATTAAGACCCTCCATGCCCAGATTATTGAGAAGGATGCCATGATCAAAGTACTCCAGCAGCGTTCCCGAAAGGAGCCGAGTAAGACAGAGCAGCTGTCGTGCATGAGGCCAGCGAAGTCTCTGATGTCCATTTCCAATGCTGGATCAGGCTTGCTCTCCCACTCATCTACCCTGACTGGCACCCCCATCATGGAAGAAAAGCGAGACGACAAGAGCTGGAAGGGGAGCCTAGGTAATGATTGTAAAAAAAGGAATATTATAGTCACGTGTTCAAAGAGAGCCCTGAGATAAGTGCCCATGCTTAAGGAAAAGGGATGATGGTACAGGTTCTAGAGAGGAAGGGGTACCAGGATTTTGGGGTATTTTTCCTCCTGAGCCTGTAGTTCTACGTTCTGGAGCTCCTCCACACTTTGAGGTCTCATGGTGAGAATGCTGATTGAGGCCAAGCCCTAGAGGACAAGAATGTTGAGTTATGTTTTGGTGTGAAGGAAGATAACTGTGATTTCCTCTAAAACATTCTCAGATTTGGCCTTTGCCATGTGGCACCTTCATCTTTCTCCAAAGCCCATGTGGTGTTTGTGTCATTCAAAATTCCAAAATTCTAGCATGTCCATGTTCCTTCCTCCATAGGAGGAACCCAGGTTTTAGCTACGCTAAATCATTTGGATAGCACGCTTTGTTCCCAGAATGTTCTGAGATAAGAACAGAATGTAATTTTTCATTCCATTCCTGTCCATCCCCTCCCCTCTAATCAAAACCCCAGACATATTTTGGGTACCACGAGGCACATTTTTTTTATTTTAGCCCTTTTTGTTGCTTTTAATTCCTTTCTTGGTCCTCTGACACTTGTACTATCTTTTGGTTAGTATAAGCATTTTGGGGACTATGGCCATGGTCAGAACCTTAGATCACACAATTATTACCACACTCAATCTGTGTCGACAGACTTCTCCAAATCCTTTTCTGCTCCTTGGTAATGTGTGGTAATGGTTTATAAGTGGAGCCGAGTTAGGAGCATTCTGACAACTCGGTGGAACCCAATCACCATTGGAAACATAAATCAATACAGATACTCAGGACACTTAAAGGCTTAATACATTGTGCCAGGTGATGGATGGATGAGGACCAGAAGGGATCTTCGAAGTCTGAAAGAAACTTTTAGCCATGGTTAGAGGAGCCTCACACACTGATTTCTGGTTTCAATAGAGATAAAAATAAATAATTGAGACACATGCAAATTTCTTCTGAAATTTGAATGGGAGAGCAGGTAATTCGATGTCTGGATTTGAATCACCTATTATTTTCTAACGTCTGTCCCTCTTTCATTTGTAGGCATTCTCCTGGGTGGAGACTACCGTACTGAATATGTCTCTTCCACACCCTCGCCTGTGCCCCCCTCGACTCCCCTGCTCTCGGCTCATTCCAAGACAGGCAGCCGAGACTGCAGCACCCAAACTGAACGTGGAACGGAATCGAACAAAACCGCGGCTGTTGCTCCCATCTCTGTTCCTGCTCCAGCTGCTGCTGCTGCCACTGCTGCTGCCATCACTGCCACTGCTGCCACCATCACCACCACAATGGTAGCTGCTGCTCCAGTTGCTGCTGCTGCTACTGCTGCTCCAGCTGCTGCTGCTGTTGCTGCTACCCCATCTCCAGCAACTGCTGCTGCTATTGCTGCTGTTTCTCCAGCTGCTGCTGGTCAGATTCCAGCTGCTGCCTCTGTTGCTCCTCCTGCTGCTGCTGTTCCTTCTCTTGCTGCTGCTGCTGTTCAGGTTGCTCCAGCTGCTCCGACTCCGGTTCCAGCTCCGGCTCTGGTTCCGGTTCCAGCTCCAGCAGCGGCTCAGGCTTCTGCTCCTGCTCAGACTCAAGCACCAACTTCAACTCCGGCTGCGGCTCCAACTCCAGCTCCAACTCCAACTCCAGCTGTGGCTCAGGCTGAGGCTCCTGCAAGTCCAGCTACCGGTCCTGGACCACATCGTTTGTCTACACCAAGTTTGACCTGCAATCCTGACAAAACGGGTAATTATTCCCTTTAGCAGGTAGCTTTTGGTTGACTTCTGCTCTCAAATACAGATTTACTTATTGGTGCCTGATATTTGGGCAGAGTTATCACTTAGACTGAGTTTTTCATGTTCTAAAGGAGAGAGAAGAGAGTCCGTAAATGACTTCTCATCCACCAAGATGGGAACAGGCATGAATAGAGGACATTATCTTAGCAAAAGTAAATGAGGGAGGTGGCAGGTAAAATCTCTTTCCCATCAGCTTCATGAGGGCTCTGATGGTGTCTAGTTCTAGAAATAATGGTTTTCTCTTCATCCCTAAGTGTTTTCTAACCCTTATTTCCATTTAGATGGCCCTGTGTTCCACTCCAATACTCTGGAAAGAAAAACTCCCATTCAGATCCTGGGACAAGAGCCTGATGCAGAGATGGTGGAATATCTCATCTAAACGGCCAAATCAAGAGCTGCAGATTATCAGCAAAAATTATTTTAATCATTTTCCCCTTTTATTTGTTCTTATTTTGAGGGTGAGGACAAGGGTTGGGGGGAGGGGACGTTTTTTAATGGGACTTTTTATTGGAACAATGTACTACTTAAGTAATACCATAGGAACGCCAGTCTATTCTGGTATGCTTAGGAAGTACCTCTAAAGACAGATTAATCAGAATGTGCTCTAAAGTTTATTGTTTGGATTTATACAAATACTGGGACTGTTAACAGGTGGCTATACGTTGATGTTTTCAGTGTGCTTGAATTTGTTTAAAATTTCCATATTCTAGGTGATTTTTTATTGAAGAGCCCAGTATGTGTGGAAGACAGTGTGTAACATGTAGTTCGGAAGTGGGAAGCTGGAGAGAATTGAGTTTGTGCTGTTTTGTATAGTTACTATCCTGTACAGCAGCCAGAGAATGCTCTCACCTCAAGCTTACAAAAGGGAGTGGTTTCAGGAGTTATGTAAGCTGGAAAAAGGTAGGGAGTTTTGGGGTGCCGAAGGGTGCTGGAGCTACTTTTTTCTTCCAATTTCCCAGTTACCCTGCCCCAGGGAATTGTGTTTGTCTTCATTTCAGTGGTGCTTTGGAAATGGATTCTTTTGGTTCCCTCCTGGAGGTTCATACATTCATATATATGCTCTGGAGTAATTTATGCATTTGGATAATTAATATATTGCTTTCTGATGCTGGGAGAGTACATTAACTGAGTGATGCACAACTTCCTCTCTCTTAGGGAGTTAGACCATCAGAGGCCATGATGGAGAGTTGCATGAGGTGCATATGCAGACTTTCATGGTCTGTGTGTAGCCATGAACAAAGCTTGCTTGCATTTAGTAAGACCAATCAGCTTAGTGTTTATTTCTTCTACAGCACAGATTTACTGGCTGGGTCTCCAGTCTCAAATTGCCAATCATTTACAAAGTGAGGAAGGATCTTTGTTGACAGGTTGAATGCTTTGAATTTCCAGTGACTACTTTGAAATAACTTGTTTTGTTTGACAGATTGTAAGCATATGTCTTAAAAGGCATTTTTGACTATCACCTCCAAGGGAATAGCATCAGAAACCCAAAGTACTATGCTGCAGTCAGGGGAGAGGTTGATTGCGGCAGTATCCTCAACTACCTCTTCTCGTTGTCGGTGACTCCATCTTGGAATACCTTTGGGAAGCAGCAGGAAATGTGCATGTGGGTAGAGATCAAAGGAGGCAGTGGCTCCAAGCCTTGCCATAGGGCTGCCTCCAAGGACACAGAAGAATGCCAGTTGCCACAGGTCCCTGCCCTGTGTCACCTGTCTGCCCTTCATTAAGGTGACAAACCTGCAGAGAGCATCATTAAGATCAGTTTTAAGGGGTATGGGGAGGGTGAGGGGAGTGGGGGGGTGTGTTAGGTAAGGGTGGGGGGTAGAAGTTTTGAGATGTGTTAGTTAGAAAACAGATTAATAGAAGAGTAGGCTTGATATATTATATCATGAGCCATAGTGGTGGGAAAGAACTTTAGCAATATAGCCCTACCCCCTCATTTTAGTGATGAGGAATCTGAGAACTGGAGAGGTTCAGTGACTTTTTTAAAGTCACACAACAGAGCTAACCATTATGCCAATTACCATGCTTATTTTGAGAAACTCTTGTTTTTTTAAATCCCATTTTATGAAAAGGCATCTTCATGGTCCAGGGAATATGTATCTTATACAATGTCCCTGGATGGAGTAGCTTGTCCAGTCTTGACAAACTACCAAATTTCTGTCTTGCTTCTCCTTCAGTGCCTTTTAAAAGGTTTTCCCTTTTCTGATCTGCATTTCAACATCGAGTCACACAAATGTCCCCCTAAGAAATCAGTCCTACTTCTTTCTAGGAGATTGGGTGTCTTAGATAACCTTTTGTGGTTCCGCTGTGAGTATAGGAATGGTATCTTTCCTAATTATCTTCCAGAGGAATTATTCTGTGTGTGTACGTGTTTGTTTGTAGAGACATAAAGGTGGGTGTTGTGATTTTAAGCTAGTTCTTTCACATTTTCAATGAGGAAATCATTTTACATAGACATTAGTCCTCAGTTATAAAGTGAATCCCAGATAGAAATTAAAAGTGCAGTTGTGTTAAGACTCTTTCATACTACCCTTTAGTCATAAGGAGGAGGAAAAAAACCTCAAATACTAGAAAGCAGCAAGTACCAGACTTCAGGAGAGCTACTTTCTATCCAAATCAGTAATTTAAAAAATACTTTTCACCTATTCCTTTCATGATTATAACACATTGGCAGACTTTTCGCTGGCTCTGGGAGCCATGAGTTTAATTACATTCTGCAAGGTGACAAATGTCATACATTCCACATTGTGTGGTAGCCATCTCTTTAGACTCATGTGTTTTGGGGAAAGGAAGAAGTTCTTGGCTAAGTACTGTTTTGAACTTTGCAGAAACTATCTGTCCTCTCACACCAGAGATAGTTCCTCTCTGCTCAGTTTCCAATCCCAGGTAATTTGCTAAAATAACATTGTACATTTCAGAGAGAGAAGAAGAGTATGTCAGTATATTACACAGAAGATAGATACAGCCTTTTCAGAAGATCTCCATCAGTTCTTCCAAAAATTCAACTTTATGGGTGAAATCTCAATTAGCCACCTTTTCACAGTTGTATAGATGTCACATTTGGGGGATCTTTCTGGACTCCTACCTATCTGTGCATTTTGCTGGCACCTCAGGAAAGGAGGGTGACCACGCTGACTGAGCTTGTACTGCCTGGTGGTCTCTGGGGACCTTCTAATTCAGTTGTTCCCCAATTTTCCATGTATAGAAAAACTTCATTAGAACAATCTTTACTTGATATGAAACTCCTATTAATAATCTTTTTCGAAATAAATTTAGCTTGAGCTTTCTTTTAAAATCATGTATCTTGATTGTTGATTTAATGAAGGATTTCCTTTTAATGCTGCTTTTGAGCTTCAGGGTAATAGGACAGCAGGAACCTAAAATATCTGCCATCATCTGCCATAGGAAAGATATTCAGAGACCCATCATGTTCTCTTTTTGTTGTTACACTGTTGGGTGGGTATAACAATTAGAAAATCAACAAACTGATTGTGCAAACTACTTTTTATGACACGCTTAAACCTTCATAATGCGGCAGCTTAAAGTGTATACATATGCACTAACTTTGATCAATATTTGTTAGCCACACAATCTCTTTATTATCTCAATTGCTTAATTGCATATGGAATATGTTACTTAAAATGTGTGCATTCTTACTGAAAATGTTTTCAAAGGAGGGCATCAGTTGTGGGCTAATTGCCATCAATTTCAGCCTGCCACGATTCTTGGAAATATATCTTCCAACAAGTGTTACAAGTGTTGGGAGTTTATTTTTTCCAGGAGCAATGATGGGTTACATGGAGCCATGAAACCTCCTTCTGGCCTCCCTTGTGATTAATGGCATGTGTTTTTAAAATGGATAGCTGGGGGTGGCAGATGGCTAGAGAAGAATCGCCTGTGGTTTAAAATGTATGTGGTCCCCTAATGATTGTGACCCCATTCTGTAATCAACTGAGCTAGTTCCAATAAAATTAAGCAGGTTTAAATCCACTTTGTGCCTATCTTTTCACTGACAATAAAGTTAGCTATTTTAAAATGCAGTACTGTGTGGAAAATGCTTTGGTGTTTACCCGACAGAGGCTTTATTTGTGCTGTATCAGTGATTACTTTCAATTCAGTATGCAGTGAAATTGCCTTTCAAGGGCAGCGTGCAGCAGAATTTGCATTTGCTTGAAGTATGGAATGTGATTATAGATTATAAAGTATTAAGACAACACCACAGGCCACATGCTGTAATCGGTCTCTTTATATACTCAGGCAGCATATATTAAAAGCTTTGCATCTTTTTATCTCTTGGTTCCTAGGGATAAAATGATGGCCACCCAAAGCAGAGAATTCATCCTTTGGTTAGCATTTTGGAAGGTCCCTTGATAGTCCTTTTGTACCCTTTTTCTGATGCCAATTCATCAGTTTTGGTTGAGGGAGCTTGTTATTAAAAACAAATCAAAACCACAAATAAGTTGTTTCTTCACTGAAAATGTTAAGGCTGCCTTAACACTGCCCTTCCTGTGCCTCCTGTTTACCAGTAAGTTCCAAACCTGACTGGTGAGGCAAGGATCCCCAAGGACGTTGAAATGACATTTTCACAGTGAAATAGACTTGGGTGTCGCAAAAGGGATGGGGCAGGGGGTATAGAATTCATTCAACTGTAAATTTGTTATTTTCTTAAAGTTGGACTTGATTCCCTCCATATTTATGATAAGTACTTTGAAAACTGTATAGATAAAAGCCCTCCCTCTTTTTCAGGACAAAGAAGATAAGGTATTAAGTTAATGAGACCTTCTTACAAAGCTTTGCAAAGTATTATTTTCAGAAATGTATTGTGCCCATTTCTTAAGGAGCAGTCACTTGTTGGGAGAAAAAGCTAATGTTCCTTCAAAAATGTGTTAGATTGCATTGTAGGAGCATTTCTTGATATTATCATTATCCAGTTATATAACTGGTCTGGCATCTGCATGATACTTCCTCTCCCTGTGTGCATTTCCTATTGAGATAAGTGATCTGCACAGCCTATATGAGTTACACGGTGGCAGAAAAAAAAGGCCTGCTTCCCACCTCCATCTTACTCTGCAGGAAGGTTTTTATTGGAGAAAAAGAAATGTAAATAGTTTGGTCTTAGATCACTTTCTACATTGACTGGCAGTTGCCCTGTATTTTGGTGAAGAACCCTGTGTTATGGGACTTAGTTTCCAGGAAGAAAATTGTTCTCCACAGTACCAAATTTTATACCACATGACAACTGGTCTCTCTTTAGATGCACCGACTAACCAACCCTATGGTATGTATTTTGGTCTCCGTGTTTTTTTATTTTCGAGTAGCCTCTACCAATGGATTCAGGCACATGTGAGTTGTTAAAAAACGACTTACTAGATGGTGCCATTATGTATATGGCCCTAGAATACAAAATTTTAAAATAGTCCATGATACTAGTTTATTACATAAAACTACACACACAGACACATTTATAATTCATTGTGGTATGTGAAATCACAAAGGTTTAAACAAGAATGCAGACCTAATGCAAAGATGGGAATGATTGTTGGGATGGCACAGGGAGAAGGGAGTAGAGAGGAACTAAACTGAGCTTTGAATTATATGTAGATGTTTACTAGGTGAACCAGGGGATAGGGATGAACATTCCATGCAGAAGGAATAGCATGTGCAAGGACAGTCTCACTTTGTCAGACCCGCAATCAAATCCAGACTCCATTTCCAAGACCGAAGTCCCTAGAGAACTGCTCTGAATTTTAACAACCTACTAATGGAAACACAAACTCACTCAATCAGGTGGTAGAATAGACTAGTCTAGAAGTCAAGAGAACATGAAGTTTCAGTCTTACATCTGCCACGAAACAGATACTTACTTGTGGACAAGTTCCTTAACAGGATCAAAGACGTTTATCAGTAAAATGGGGATAAATACTTGTCCCCGTGAACCTTGTGGAAAGAGATAGAAGAGGCTAACAAAGTAAGAATATAAAAAGATGCCAGTCATAACAAAGGGCTGAATCTATAAAGACGAAGTGGCTTTTCTTTAACTTTTCATTAAAGAAAAAATTCAAGCATATGCAAAAACCAGATAGCTAGGGCACCTCCATTTACCCGTCTCTAGGTTTCAACAATTAAATATACATGGCTGATCTTGCTTCATTTATCACCCCCACCCACCCTATATTATTTTGGAGCATATCCCAGACATCATAGCATTTCATCCATAAATATTTCAGCATGTGTAATGATAACATTTCTAATAATGAAAAAGTCAAGTGTTACATCTGGAACCAAAGTATGTAACACATCAAGCAAAAAAAATGACAGCATGTTTGTGCTTTGCCACTTACAAAGCTTCTTCCTTTGATCCCACAACTCCTGCTTTAAACTGAAACATAGTCTCAAAAACAGAGGGGTTCCTACTCCCACAACCCACATATCAAAGGGCAGGATTTTTTTTAAAGACTCCCCAGTGTAGGTTTCAAGCCATTATTTCTCCTTGACTCATATAAAAAGCTCTGGCTCTTTTAATGTCCCTGTCATCCAATTGTTCCTTGTTTACCCTCATCTACTCAGTTGGTCACTACTCCAAGTGCACTGATGGTTTTGGCCCTTGGACCACAGTTGCCTCTCTAGCCCCAAACAACCAAGACAGCATCTTGGCCCATCAGCTTCTTGGCCTCTCTACCTTCACTGACCTCCAACATCCATTTCACCCCAGCTCACTGTACCCATGGCCAACCCAGAGCTGGTCATCAATCAACACTACTCCACTGCGGACATGTCCACCAGTACCCCGATCTCTGACCACAGTCTCCCATCCTCTCAGTTTGCCTGCTCTGACTCTATGTACCTTTTCACTTCAAAGAGACCTCAAATCCCTCAATGCCTCCATTTCCTCCCAAACTTTTAGCTCTTATCCATCTATTCTTGGCCTCAAACTCAATCACTTGAACCTGCAATCAACTGATACTCTCCCATAACCTCAGTCATTCATCACAAAATCAGAAACTCATGAGCCATCCTTGACATCTCCCTCTCTCTGATAAGGTAACGTCCAATCTATTACTGATTCTATTGCAATAAATCCGAAAACCTCATTCACTTTGTTCTAACTCTACTGCCAATAACCTCTTCTAAGCCACCATTATCCTTCACCTAGGCTATTTTAGTAGCCTATTAACTGATATGCCATGCTGAATCTTTTTTTGTTTGTTTGTTTGTTTGTTTTTGAGATGAGAGTTTCTCTCTTGTTGCCCAGGCTAGAGTGCAATGGTGCAATCTTGGCTCACTGCAACCTTGCCCTCCCAGGTTCAAGTGATTCTCCTGCTTCAGCCTTCCAAGTAGCGGCTTACAAGCACTTGCCACCATGTCCAACTAATTTTTGTGTTTTTAATAGAGATGAGGTTTCACCATGTTCGCCAGGCTGGTCTGGAACTCCTGACCTCAAGTGATCCACCCGCCTCAGCCTCACAAAGTACTGGGATTACAGGCGTGACCCACAGTGCCCAGCCTGCCATGCTCAATCTTGTTCCACTGTTTTTACTCCAGTCACTAGTCAGCAATAAATGTAATTAATATCGTGTCATTTCCCTGCTTACAATCTTTCAAAAGTTTCCAATGGCAATGTGAATAAAATGATGCCACAAGAGGTAAAAGAAGTAACCCAAAGTTTTATAATTAGTGAATTTGGAACTAGGATGCACATGTCTTGAACTATTATTCTATCTGAATCATTATCATGCACTGTAATGAATATATTTTTTTCTTTATGCACAAAGTATACTACCGACATGACATCATTATTTTCTCTGATATTAACCTAGAGCAACTATTTTTCAAGTGTGCTCCAAACCATTTGAAATTACCTTCCAGGCAAATTCCCTGGCCTTGCTTCCAGAGACACTTAACCTGTAGTTGTAGAGTAACACCAAGGAATTTGCATTTTAACAAGCTTCCCAAGAGATTTTTTAAAAAAATTATGATAGGCACACAATAATTGTACATATTTATGGGGTACAATGTGATGTTTCAATGCACGTACAAATAGTATAATCAAATCAGGAATATTAACATATCCATCATCTTAACGATTTGTAATTTCTTTGAAATGAGAAGATTCAGAAACCTCTCTTCCAGCTATTTTGAAATATACAATATATTGTTAATTCCAGTCATCCTACTATGCAATAGAGCACCAGAACCTATTCCCTCTAACTATACAGCTTTATATCTGTTGACTAATCTTTTATTATCTCTCCTTTCCCTTGCCTTCCCCATCCTCTGGTAACCACTGTTCTATTCTATACTTCTATGAGGACAACTTTTAAGGTTTCACATGTGAGTGAGATCATGCGGTTTTTCTCTTTCTGTGCCTGGCTTGTTTCATGTTGACAGGATATACTCAAGACTCATTCACGTAGCTGAAAATGACGGGATTCTTTTCTTTTTTACAGCTGAAGAGTATTCCATTTAGCACATATATATGCAAAATGGAATACTATTCATATGTGCAAAATGGAATACTATTCAGCTGTAAAAAAGAAGAGAATCTAAGTATTCATCAACAGATGAATGGATAAAGAAAATGTGTATGTGTATACATATATGACACTTTCAGTGTAATTAATATTGTGTCATTCGCCTGCTTACAATCTTTCAAAAGCTTCCAATGGCAATGTGAATAAAATGGTACCACAAGAGGTAAAACAACTAACCCAAAGTTTTATAATTAGTGAATTTGGAACTAGGATGTACATATCTTGAGCTCGAATATTTTTTACAGCTGAATAGTATTCCATTTTGCACATATATATGTGTATACTTTCACTGCCATATATGTATACACACACACATTTTCTTTATCCATTCATCTGTTGATGAACACTTAGATTGATTCCATATCTTTGCTATTGTGAATAGTGCTGCAATGATGCTGATTTCATTTCCTTTGGATATGTACCCAGTAGTGGAATTGCTGGATCTTTGCAGCTCCTTCTGAAAGTACATACTTTGAGAAATACTGGCCAAGGATTTCCTGGCATTTATCTTACTTCTCTTCATCTGTTTAGTCTCCTTGCTACATAAGAGGCTCTCAAATGCATGTTGTCAAATGGGTAAGTCTGGTGTGGGTATTAGCTATCACACATCACACACCCCAGTACTTTAGTGGACAGTCACTTTAGTTTCTCAATTCACCCATAGTACATATGGTGAAATGGTTGCCTATTTAGCTCCCCAGATATGACTCTAAGTGGTTGGATTTACTGCTCTGATCAAACAGGTCATGTTGTTGGCTACTTTTGTTGTTGGTTTACATGGTTTATAGTTCTTGAGGCAACCACAACCACATTTGTAATCTTGGCCAGCTCATTTACCTCCAATGACCGTTCTGTAATATGAGGTCACTGGATTATGATCTCTAATGTCCCTTCTGGCTCTTACATTCTGTGATTCCATGAGACTAAATACTGCCTCTGAGGTCATAAATTCTTTCACACAGATCCAAAATTGGCTATGCGGCACAGATAAAAGACATTTTAAAGTCTGAATATACTGAAAATACTCCACAGACTGCAGATTTATCCATCAAGCCTAACTTTTTTCCCCACTAGTTGTGTCTGCACTTGATACTTTAGTCTCCCATTTTGGCTATACCTACTCCATTCTCCTACTTTGTATATCATTTTCCAAAGAAGACACAAGAATGAATTTCCCCCCAAAATATGAAGGTACCAAAACAGAGAAAAGGCAGGGGAGTTTGTATATATTTTTAGCCATGAGTCTACAATAATTTGCATTTATACGGTTTTATAGGGACTACATGGCACAAACGAGGGAGGGTAAGAGGGAAATATTCAAGGCATTCTTCATGTCTCAGTAGATGGTCAAGAAAAGTGTGGCAGTCGCTGAGCCACCATGGTACTCATGCGAGTAACTAGAGATAGGAAAAGGGAAAAAGTAAATAACTTTTTTGTGAACTTACAGGCGTTGAAAACTAGTCGTGTGACAGATACATAGCTTAGGTATTCTTTGCAACAACTGAAGTTATAAGACCCAACAGAAAAAGGCGGGTGGGGGGGAGGTGCATATCTTTCACTACTGACTGTTTTCTTTCTTTCACACCCAAGGGCAGATCCACATTTTGTGAGTCCTAAAGCTTACACAATTTGGAAGGTCCTCTTTAAGAAAAAGAATTCTAAAAACTATGAATACACAACCAGATACTATTTATGTAAAACTAGAAATCACAACTAGGTATAAAATTTTAAAAGCTGAGAAATAGCACAAACATCACAACATAAAACCCCCAAATAGTGTTTTGTTTTGTTTTTTTTGAGACGGAGTTTCGCTCTTGTTACCCAGGCTGGAGTGCAATGGCGGGATCTTGGCTCACTGCAACGTCTGCCTCCTGGGTTCAGGCAATTCTCCTGCCTCAGCCTCCTGAGTAGCTGGGATTACAGGCACATGCCACCGTACCCAGCTAATTTTTTGTATTTTTAGTAAAGATGGGGTTTCACCATGTTGACCAGGATGGTCTCGATCTCTTGACCTCGTGATCCACCCGCCTCGGCCTCCCAAAGTGCTGAGATTACAGGCTTGAGCCACTGTGCCCGGCCTGTTTAATGAGTTAACTGGCAAACACACCTCCGTTGTTCCTTTTTCTTGCACATTTTGCTTCATATTCTTCGTTTCCTTCTTTATATGGTAATGGTTTGCAATATTGAGATAGTCTTTCCATTAGCATGGTTGACAAAAATTGATTATTATTACTGATAGTTGGGAAGCTAAAGGATGCAACTTTACACAGGGATGTTCTCAGTGTTTGTAGAACTAATTCATGTTTGTGCTCTATGAATGTAAGAATTCTGATAAATTATGTTTTAGGCAATTCCCATCACAGATTAAATAAAAATGCAATTCATAGTTGTGTACATTGTATTATTGAGTATATTCCTAACAGAAGTGCACTTCCTCTGTGTTTAGGCATTAATGAGATCTGAATACTCTGCATATTATTTTACCCATCAGGTGACTGAAGGAATTAGCCATGGACTAGCATCTAAATCCATACATTTCAAATCTTGTTTCTTTTCCAATACCACACACTTTCAGTGCCAAGTACCAAAAGACACTTTCATATAGTGATAAGACCTCTAGCTTTGCACCTTTGTAATTACCATGCTGGATAAGTTAGCAGAATAAACAGTAGGGGTATTTCTGGAAGCAATTCCTTTACCAGGGTAGGTTAGCAATGATTTATCTATACACAGGACTGACTGAAAACCATACACACAAACCTCACTAAACACAAACTAAATTTATCTCACATTTGAGAAAGTGTAATACAGGGAAATCAGAGTAGAAAGAGATGATAGTTGTATTAGTCAAGAGTCTTCAAAGAAATATAACCAAGAAACATAACCAAAGGAATATCGCATACACACACACACAGGAATATAACATATATGTTAATTTCTATGGTTATGTTTCTATATATACATATATGTATCTGTGTATATATGTATATATATTGAGATTAACCTATGTAATTCATACTGCACATCCAATCCATCAGCAAATCTCATCAGTTCTACCTTCACAATGTACCCAGAATCTGGCCACTTCCACTGAGTTCTGCCAGCTCAAGTTTCACCTTCTTCTGTTGCATCAGCATCTCTTCCACAGTTTGTTAATCTCTGCTTTGTATTCTTCATTTAGTCAGTTAATTACTTAATTTCTTTTAATTTTATGGAGAAATGTCTGAATAAAATTTTAGTCTACTCAGCAGTAAAATTTTTGTGGTGTTTTGTTTTCGTTACACTTTTCCACCTTTTAAAAAATAGTGTAGTTTTATCAATACTGTGCTAGTCCCCTTTTAATTATCCACCTTTGCCTGATTTGGATTATCCTGGCCCAGCTATTTACAGAGGCTCCAGTGATGGAAAAATGGAACAAGGTAGTTCTCTATGTTTCACAATCTGAAAAAAGAAAAAATTTAGACAAAATAAGTTTAATTGTGTTTATTTGAGCAAAGTATGATTCATAAATTGAGCAGTACTCAGAACCCGAAGAGGTTCAGAGAACTCCAGTCTGCAACTTGGGCAGTGAGTATTTATAGACAGAAAAAGGCGGAAGAAAGCAGAAACAAGAAACATAAAGCAGATTGGTCATTTGAAACGTAATTTCCTTGTAAAGGTTAAAACAGAGGGGACTTCCTCATCATGCCAACTAAAACTGGCCTTTTTGGGTATTTAGCTATTTTCTTTCTTTCTCTCCTGGTTTCTCAGAAGATCAGATAAACAACTTAGTTTCAGCTTGTTGGTGTATCTTTTGCATGGATGATTCCATTTTAGTTTGGCCTGTTGGGGCCTAGTGCAGGAGCTCAGTCCAAATCGATAGCCTCTTATAAATTTTATTTACACAATCAAAAACCTCTTCCCCTACAGGTAGAGAAACAGACTGCTTACTGCAAATATGGCTACTTCGTGTGATTCTTTGTCTAGTCCCACCTCTTCGGCCACTCTAAGCCAAACTTTGTTAGGGAGAGCATCTACCCCTGCTTTACTCATCCTGGTTTTTGAACTTGTTGAAAACTAGGGTATAGTTTTACAACTTAGGTGTATCCCTCATCTTCAGGAAGTATATTTTTGTTAAAGCTTTCTGAGATCTATGCTGTCTTTTCTATATTGTCAGTGCTTCTTCTCTTCAGTGCCTCCCATCCGTTCCTCCCTTCCGTACTGTTTTTCCCATATTTTTGTTATGTTGGACAGCTACTACATGTATTTTTGAATCTGTACAGCATATCTTTCTTAGTAGATGTATGGAACTTGTAGGGGTTTTTTTTGTTGCATTCCCCTTGTTGCTCTTGACTTCCAGGAAATGAAAGGGAATATGCTGACTTCTACAGCCATTTTGGTATTACAAATGACCTTGTCTTATTGTATCTTCAGAGCCTAGAAGAGTTCCCAATGCAAAGGAAGTGCTCACTAAATACTGTTATAATAATGAATGAATGAATGATTAATCTAACAAACTGCATTCCCCACTCCTGTATTGAGCTATTGTGGTTGCTGCAGAAAGATGTGCAGATTGGTGCCATCACACATTCATAGGCTCCAGTTTCAACTGGGACCTTCTGTACTTGTCCCTGGCCAGCTTCCTGTTCCCCTCAGCAAGTATTCCACACATAGTACTGTTTTCACACAACCTGCAAATATTGACCTCCTTTACTCACAGATAGCAGTCAACTCCCATTTCAATGTGAAAGCAGAGTTCGCAGTTGGGAATACGAGGTTCATGCTAAAAACATATAGCAATAAGCAGAGTGCAGTTGTTGAGCCAATCAAAAAGCAGTTCATATGTAAACAGCTGCTATTGCTGTGCTGGTGTTAACCAGCTCAAAATCCGCCTTAGGAATAACCTCAACTTCCAGCCCTCTCCAATGGCAGACTTACCGACAGCTTCACTCAACTCACATTTTCCTCTGTCTTTGAGGATAAGGCATCCTTCCAGGCCAAGATTAACTTTCACCCCTCAATCTTTGCTCTGGACCTCACCCCCGCTTCTCATCTTCTCAGGCACCTCGATTCACCCACAAGCTCCCTGTTTCCCTTGTCTGCAACCTCTTCCCTCCTCCCTGTGTCCTCCCGCAATCTAATTAAGGTGTCAAGCTGCAGCCTCATCTCCTCCTTTCCACAGCGAGGTTTCTCAGGCCAGAAACTAAGAGGGATTCAGCCTCCAACTAGAAGCCTTCTTTTCCAAACTAGGGCACGGGTGGGGAAGAAGCTGCAATTCAGAAATTAACAGAACAAAGAAAGTGCCCCAACACAAAGCTCCAGCAGTTGGAATTTAGAATGGAGGAGCCTGAGGAAGGCCGCTTGACTGCTTCCTGAGGTGGGATAGAGTCCTTGGGGTTGATCAGTAGGTCTAGCTGGCGGGTAGTCCAGGCAGGCAGAGGCAGAGACAGGGAAGCAGAAAAGGGGTTGGTTGATGATGACAGTTGCCTTCAAATATTTGAAGGCTTGTCAAGTGAAAAGGAAGATTTACACTATATAGCCCCAAGGCTAGGCCTATGAGCAATGGGTGGATCCAAAGGGGAGTGAAATTTCTGCAGTGAGAGCATTCTATCAATGCTCTCCAAAAATGGAATGAGCTGTTTAGAGGATTAGGTCCTCATCATTAGAGAAGTATAGTCCAGCCTGTAATTCCAGCACTTTGGGAGGCCAAGGCGGGTGAATCACGAGGTCAAGAGATCAAGACCATCCTGGTCAACATGGTGAAACCCCGTCTCTACTAAAAATACAAAAAATTAGCTGAGCATGGTGGCGCGTGCCTGTAATCCGAGCTACTCAGGAGGCTGAGGCAGGAGAATTGCCTGAACCCAGGAGGCGGAGGTTGCCGTGAGCCAAGATCACGCCATTGCACTCCAGCCTGGGTAACAAGAGCGAAACTCCGTCTCAAAAAAAAAAAAATAATAATAATAATGGTAAGTTCTCAATAAATGCTTCATAAAATGGCTACACTAAAATAGGATTAAAATAAGCATCACTAGGATTGGTAGACAAAGTGACCTTTTAAAATATGCTATGCTTGTAGTTTCCATAAAGATAAAATATGTGAAAGCCCTTTGCAAACAGTAGAGTGTTATTATCAATATTAGGTATAGGGACAAGCCACATAGGGACATGTAGCTCACACATGTAAGCCCAACACTTTGAGATACCAAGGCAGGAGGATCACTTGAGGCCAGCAATTCAAGACCAGCCTAGACAACATAGACCCTATCTCTAGAAAAGAAAAAAGCAAGCAAGCAAGCAAGCAAAATATCCAAGTATTTTCAGAAAGTTCATCATCTTAGTGCAGTCCTATACTAAGCCTTATGGGCAATACATAAGCCTGGGCCTCATTTTGAGAAACTCGCAGTTGAAAGAAACCAAATAAATGCAAACAAAGTAATTGGAGGAAGCCAGGGCTAAATTGTGTGCTGTTGTGTACATAGAGCACTTCCGATGCTCAAGGGGCCAGCATGGCCCTGTTACTTTATTAATGACCGCTGATATTCTTTAAGACTTTAGTAATGACTTCAACTGTAATATGGTTTGTGACTTTGGACACTGTCATAGCTCTTCGGTATCTGTCTCCTCATCTGATAAATGAAAATAATAACTCCTAGCTTACTTTGATGAGGTAATGTACCAGAATATATTTAGTAAAAGTAAACCATACTCTACAAATGCAATTATGATCATCATTATACAAGCATTTCATTTATCTGCTCTTGTGCTACCTAGCTAATACTCATTTTTCTTGCTTATCATGCTGATAATTGGTACCCAAATCATCCAACTTCTCCGTCTCCTTCTTTTTGGAAGGAAGATAATTGAGCCCTAGCGAGCATAAATCTACTTCCTGGGGTACCTGTTGAAATGTGGGCTAAAGCCCCTTGGCAGAGGTGCGCATCTAGCCATTGGGGATGGCAAGGATTGAGTGTTGAAGTGGGGGTGAGGGTTGCGGAATGCAGACTGACTGGTGTGTTGGCAGGTAACTCCCTTGTCTGATATGTGCTTCTCTTTCCTAGTTGGACCTCTCCAGAAATTGCTTGCAGGTTGGCCTAGGTGTCCGTTTTCAGTGTTTCCACACTCCCTTCCTGCAGGACTGTTTTCTGAATAGCCTTGGACCTAATCATTTCTTCCCCTTTTCTCGCTCACAGTTCTCCAGAAAAACTGTAGAATGTGCTGGGGATGCAACATCCTGAGATAAATGGGGAGCTGGCTGGAGCAGCCCAGGCTGTTTCAGTACCTCCCTACCCCCAAGAAACAAGGATGCTTTAGCTCGGTGAGTTCTGTGATTCTAAGTATAAACCCCAGGGTGGGCTGCTTTCTGGGGTCTCTCATCTACAGCAAAAGTGAAGCATACTCAGTCAAGACTCCAGCCACTCCAGGCAGCTTTCTGAGCCTTGAGAGACCAGTTTGTAAAGAACTCTAGGCATCTGTTGTCCCTTGCTGCCTACCTGTAAGGAATAAGTCTGCTTCACGTAACTCACTGCGTGTGTGGGTATTCTGTTTCTCCAGATTCAGACAAGTTGGTAACTGCTGCACAGTGAACCCGCATCATACCTCCTGCTATGGACTGAATTGAGTCCACTCCCACCCAAATCCATATATCGAAGCCCTAATTCCCATTGTGACTGCATTTGTAGATAGGGCTTTTAAGAGGTAATAAAGTTAAGTGAGGTCCTAAAGGTAGGGCCCTAATCCAATAAGCTTGGCGGCCTTCTAAGAAAAGGAGGAGAGCACTCTCTCTTTCTCTTCCCACTCCTTTTCTCTTTCTTTCTCCTCCCATGAGCATGCACTGAGGAAAGACCATGTGAGGACATAGTGAGAAGGCTGACCTTGCCGGGCGCGGTGGCTCAAGCCTGTAATCCCAGCACTTTGGGAGGCCGAGGCGGGTGGATCACGAGGTCAAGAGATCGAGACCATCCTGGTCAACATGGTGAAACCCTGTCTCTACTAAAAATACAAAAAATTAGCTGGGCATGGTGGCGTGTGCCTGTAATCCCAGCTACTCAGGAGAATTGCCTGAACCCAGGAGGCGGAGGTTGCCATGAGCCGAGATCACGCCATTGCACTCCAGCCTGGGTAACAAGAGCGAAACTCTGTCTCAAAAAAAAAAAAAAAAAAAAAGAAAAGAAAAGAGAAGGCTGACCTTGCCTGACAGACTTTAATCTTGGACTTTCCAGCCTCCAGAAGTGTGAGAAAATAAATTTTTGTTATTTACACCATCCAGTCTATATAAGTATGCCAGTCTATGGTATTTGCTATGGCATCCTGAGCTAAGAAACATCCCATCACACTTCAGGTCCATGCAGACTTGCACACAGGAGCCATGGGGGAAGTGGCTACAAATCAGGAGGAACAGAAACCCCAGCCTAATCTGTGGCTCCATAACACAGGGAGGAATGGTGTGTGGTAAGTGAACAACTGGTGCCTGTATCCTCCGACAGGGATAGCTGAAATTCAGTGTTGGGCTGGTGGAATCCACAACTGTTTTTCAGCAGGGGGTCGTTTGTGTTTTAAACTCAAGCCATAATTCTGAGCAAATTGCCAAATCCTTGTGTGGTAAAGCTGACTAGATTGAACCACGAGAAGCTGAGTTGCTGAAGCAAAGAACAGTCTGTTTCTTTTTTTAGTGGTCAAGTTCTGTGGAGGCCTTCTGCAGCAGATGGGATTATTTCTGCACCTTCTTCTCATTTGTTTCTCCCCCTGCTTCTCTAGAACTGGAAGTATAAATAGAAATTGAAGTCAATTTAAAATTAAAATATATTTTTCTTTATTTGTAAATTATTGATATTGCTGCTTTTGATTTTGTGCTCCATTGAGCAGATTTATTTCCAGGCATCCAGAGGAACAGGGACTTCTTCAGACTACATCACCTTGCAAGTCAATGCATGGGGACAGAACGGAAACCCACAGGCTTGGGGGCTGCTTCCTGCACAGGCAAAACTGCCTGCTATCTTTACTTCACGAAGATGCCTAGGAAAATATTTAGTTTCCAGATGCTGTGTATGACAGAGCCCTTGTTCTTTCTGATGGTCCATGTGACCTGAGCTATGGATACTTCTAGAATATGGTCAGAACTGCTTTCTGTAGACATCGTTTTCAAGTAAGCGTGTAAAGTTTAGGATAACAGGACAGGTGAGTGGTATAGGCTAGGAAAGATTCAGTGACATCTATTGGCCAACTTTGATTTTCTTTGAAGCACTGCTTAAAATTCATTTGGGCATTATCTAAAAATACAGATTCCTGGGCCTCCATTCCCAGAGGATATGATTAAGTTGGCTTGGCATGGGATTTGAGTATCTGCTGTTTGTTTTCAAGAGTCTCCATAAAGAAGAGGAGGTAGACAGAATGGTGCAAAAGTGTGCATCACCTTTTTTTAGTTAGATCAATTTCAGACCCTCAGGCTGCCAAGTTTTGAAAAAAAAGCAGCTATTCAGGCAGATGCTTGATATGTAAGGCAAAATAAACAATCTGTTGTGCTTGCTTTCAGATAAAGAACTATAAAGTAGCATTTTGAGCTAAATGAAATGGAATATAGCCATTTGAATGTTGCTATTTAAGTGACATTTATTAAATATTTAATAAGTCCCCACAGTGGGCAGGAGTCCATTCTACGGTTTGGTGAAAAAAATTGGTCCCATCTATAGGTGTTATACCAGCCACAGAACTTCAGCCCAATTTTTTATTCTTTTGTTTATGTATTCATATTTCCATCCAGATCCAGTCATTCATTCATCAAACCATGTATCAGAGACTGTGCTGGCTATGGGCTTGTAGTGAGAGAGTCAAGTCTGCCTTTAAGGGTGCTAATGATTAAAAAGAAAAAAGCAGTAGAAGCAGTCTGGCACAGATGTTACCAAAACAAAGTTGCATTTAGGGTGAACCACATATATGGGCAAAAGAGGCAAAGGCCTCAAAGAAATCTATTTCTTACCATAAGCCAACAGTTACGTAGCACAGTAGTTCCCTCTTGTATGAGGGGGACACATTCCAAGTCCCCCAGTGAATGCCTGAAACCACAGATAGTATTAAACCCTACATATACTATGTTTTATCCAATACATACAATCCTATGGTAAAGTTATAATTAGGCAAAGTAAGAGATTAACAATAATAACTAATAATAATATGTAACAATTATAATGATATGCCAGCATCATCACTCTTGCATTTTGGGATTATTATGAAGAAAAACAACGGTGACTTAAACACTGCAATACCATGGCAGTTGATCTGATCACCTAGACAGCCACTAAATGATTAACAGATGGCTGACATCTACATGGACAAAGGAATGATTCATGTCCTGGGCATGATAAAGCAGGATGGTGAGATATTTAATCATGCTACTCAAAATGGCAGGCAATTTAAAAGTTGTGAATTATTTCTGGAATTTTCCATTCAATGTTTTTGGGCAGCATGTCGACCAAGGATAACTGAAATCACGGAAAGCAAAACTGCTGATAAGGGGAGATTACTGTATATTGAGTACCTGGTGACGTTCTATGTGTCTTACATCTATAAACTCATTTCATCTTCAAAATAATGTTAAGAAAAAAAACTGCTATCCTCATTTTACAGATGAGGAAATTTTGATGCAGAGAGATTAACTCATTTATTAAGAAGCAGAGCTAAGACTCAAAATCCTGTTCTTAATTGCTTTGCTACATTCCCTTCCCTTTGATGTCTGAAATCCCCACCATTAGTGAGTCATTGCTTTTAATCACTGTAACAACCAACAACGGTACCATTTGTGAAATACTTACTATGTACCAGGTACTGTTTTAAACACTTAAATATATTGCTTATCTCAATTTTTTTTATAACAGCTATCCCCATTTTAGAAGGAGGAAGCTGAGAATCAGAGGTTAATTAAGTTGCTCATGGTCACACAGCTGGTAAGTGGCAAAGCATTGATTTGAAAAAAGTTCTGTCAGAAGAGCACGTACTCTTAACTGCTATATCATATTGCCTTCCAGAAATTAGTGACACAATTAAGGTAATGTGACAGCAAGAGAGCAGTGATTAAAAACACACACACTCTAGAGCGAGAATGCCTCGGATTGTACCTGCTCTACCACTTACAAGCTGTGTGATTATGATACAGTGTCCTCATTGATAAAACGAGGATGGTAGCAGTATCTATCTCACAGAGCTGTCATGAGGATTAAATTGATTAATATAAGAAAATAAATAAAGAATGCCTGCCATGTGGTAATCACTATATAAATATTGGCTATTACTATTATTATTCCTTCATATGTCCAAAAGAAGCTATCATCACACATCTCAGTATGAATGTCTATCAGATATTACCTAGCCTGTCACCTAGCAAAGCTCTGACAAGACATACTATAGGATTTGTGTGGGAGGGGGTTATGAAGAAGGGCATTCCAGGCAAAAGCATGAAGATCAGAAGTAGCATGGTATGTTTGGAGCTGGGGATTGCAAGATTCTCAGGATGACTGGGACAGAATGTATTTGAAAAAGTGTTTAAAGCTGAAGCAGGGCAGGCAGGCAAAATCCGCATCATAAGGGGTCTCACCTGCACACACAGGGATTAAGACTTGAACCTCTGGAGAGTTATAGAAGGTTTTGAGCAGGAGAAGGACATGACCAGCTTCGCTTTTAGAAAATCATTCTCTCAGCAGCCTGGAGAATTGATTGAAAGGGGTCAGACTTAAAGCAAGTTGTGACAATAGTTTTTTTTTTTTCTCTTTCAATGAGTAATAATGAGTGCCTGAACTAGGGCAAGAATTAGTAATGGGAATGAATTTCAGAGACAATTAGGAGGTGGCATTCACAGGACATGGTGGGTGATTGTAGTGGGGGAAAGTAGAGAGAGAAATCTAATATGAATCCCAGGGTTTCTGGCTTGAGTCACTTTGGAGGGGCGGTGGTACAATGGACTATGAATACACAGGAGGAGAACGCTGGTGGAGTGTGGAGTAGAGATAATATGTGTAGGAAACATTACATTTGATGTCCCTTTGGCACATTCAAGCTGAGATGCCAAGTAGGTAAATGGATATATGGCTCTGAAGCTCAGGAGGGAGCCCTAGACTAGAAATAAAGATTTTTTTTTCATCCATCTGTATGTTGTACTTAAAGCTACAGAACCAGCTTAAATTGCATAGAGTGTATACAGAGTGCAAAGAGAAAGGGGACAAGGAAAGAACAGCAGCACTTAAGAAGTAATGGAGCCTGGGATGGAACAGCCTGAGATAAAACAGAGAACCAGGAGAGAAGCTTTCTGTTAGGAATTGGGGTAAAATTTTGCTAGTATTTAGATGGCATTAGTCTATAGAACCAGAGAATGCTAAAACCCTGCCTTGCCAACCAGCCCTTCCCCTTATGGGATCCTGTATGGAAAGATTTGCAAGGAACAGTAACTAAAGGGTGAACAAAGTATCACCTTAATAGAAAAGTTGAAAACTCTGGGCATGGTGGCTAATGCCTGTAATCCCCGCACTTTGGGAGGCAGAGTCGGGCAGATCACTTGAGGCCAGGAGTTTGAGACCAGCCTGATCAACATAGTGAAACCCCATCACTACTAAAAATACAAAAAAAAAAAAAATAGCTGGGTGTGGTGACATATGCCTGTAATCCCAGCTAGTGGGGAGGCTGAGGCATGAGAATCACTTGAACCTGGGAGGCGGAGGTCACAGTGAGCCGAGGTTGTGCTGGCACTGCATTCCAGCCTGGGTGACAGAATGAGACTTTGTCTCAAAAAAAAAAAGAAAAAAAAAAGGAAAAGGAAAAAAAAGCTAAAAACTCAATGCATGGCTCTCTAGAAAAGTTGGAATACATTGTTTAAGCTAGAGGCGTTAAATAGGGCTTCTACCTCTTGCTAAAACCTCTCTAGGTAGAAATTGGAGGTAGCTGCAAGAAAAACCAAGCAGAGAGCAAATTCTGCGACTCTTTTATCCACCTGTAGCTGAAAAAGTGGCAAGAGGAGAAAAAGAAACCCCAGTTTAATGGAAGAGAGAAAACACAACAGAAGGCGAGCCAGAGAAATAAATAGTAGGACAAGCTAATAGGACAACCCAGAGAGTGTTCAAGAAGAGATTGTTCATCAGTGTTGAAAGCCATAAGAGAAGTCATATAAGATAAGACAACAGAGGCAAGTGCTGGAGTTTTCTCCTTATTTTCATTTCTGATCTTCACCCCCAAGCACTGTGAGAAGCAAGTTATTTTAATGAGTTCAAATTTTTCTTTGCTTGCACCCTTGATTTGCAAGGATGGTGGAATGCATGGCCCTGACTTAAAATCTGAACTGGCTTCTTGCGTGTTTAGAGCCCTACAAAAGAAGTAGTAAACTGGTAGCTGACAGATGTAATTTATTTGACCTTAGCAGTGTTTGCCAACATATAAAAATCAAGAGAGTTCACTAACAATCTGAGTTTCTGTATTCTCTTAAAAATTTAGATTTGGCAAAGCTGGGCCTGCACTGTGAATGATTATAAATCCTGATTGCCACCATTAGATAGACATGTGCTTTTTAATTTTCTGCACCCTCCCATGTTGCTTTATGTCCAGGCTGTGTCAATCACTGATGTCAATAGCCTTGCATTTGCCAAGTGGAGAACTTCAGCGCATACTAGCAATGAATAGATTGGCATGCACTAGAGCAGAGGTTGGCAAACTTATTCTGTAAAGGGACAGATTGTAAATATTTTAGGATTTGCAGACCATACAGTTTTGTCACAACTTCTCAACTCTGCCATTGTAGTAGGAAAGCATCCACGGACAAATCTGTAATCCAACAGGTGTGGCTGTGTTCCATTACAACTTTATTTAAGGACTGTAAAATTTGAATTTTGTATAATTTTCATGTCATCAAATAGTTTTCCTCTTTTGATTTTTTAAACATTAAACATGTAAAAAACATTCTTAGCTCACAGGCCACATATAAACAGGCTGCAGAGCAGATTTGGCCCATGGGCTGTAGTTTGCTGACTCTAGCCTAGAGCCAAAGGCCTCATTTCCCCAGTTAGGACTTGTGATCATGGATAAGAACTGAGGAGATGTGGCTGTGACTATGAGGAAGGTAAGACTGACTTGAGTATATCATTTTGAATGGCTAGGTGTGGCACCTGGCTTTATAAAGAGCCTCCGTCCACTATGGAAGTGCCAAAGGCAATTCAAGAATAAAGAACCCAGAAAAATACAGCCATTTGAAACCAATCAGGCAAAAGGAGGCTGGTGCCAAACAGCAACCCAAATCAGGCAACCCCTCTAGTTAACCTCTTCAGATATCCTCATTTAGATAAATAGCATCACTATTCCCCAGGTCTTAGGGGACTTTGGGTGGGCAAGTACCTGAGAAAGAGACTAGCTAATCCTTATGGGGACAATAACAATAATGAAGAAGTTGTTAAAATGATCAAGGTCAACCTGACTGATATGAATTAGAATGAGTCTGGAGGGTGAGTGCATGTGGGAGGGGAAGGGGAGAAAGAGGCTTTCTGAGGAAGCTTGGAAAGTTATTATTTTACTTGGGCTAGAGTTTGTAAAATGGGTACATGACAGGGCCGGGCGCGGTGGCTCAAGCCTGTAATCCCAGCACTTTGGGAGGCCGAGGCGGGTGGATCACGAGGTCGAGAGATCGAGACCAACCTGGTCAACATGGTGAAACCCCGTCTCTACTAAAATACAAAAAATTAGCTGGGCATGGTGGCGCATGCCTGTAATCCCAGCTACTCAGGAGGCTGAGGCAGGAGAATTGCCTGAACCTAGGAGGCGGAGGTTGCGGTGAGCCGAGATTGCGCCATTGCACTTCAGCCTGGGTAACAAGAGCGAAACTCCGTCTCAAAAAAAAAAAAAAAAAATGGGTACATGACAGAACTCACATTATAACTAGGGTGACACATCCTGGGACCTTGTCAGAGAATCCATAAGGGTACCAGTTTGGGTAAGGTATGAGCAGGTCCCAAAAGATGTCGCTTCATCTCTATATGAGATGGACATGGGGATCCTTTCTTTCTAGCTAACTTAAAAAAAAATTTGGTCCTGATGATCAAAAAAACACACACTGACAGTAGAAGTAATATGCGTAGTATAGAAAAGTGTTAAAAAGCAAGTTAAAAACATCCCCAATTATTTCTTCACCTGGATGAAGCGCCTGTTCATGTTCTGGTCCAGTTTTATTCCAGTGCCTTTAAAATACCTCCACATGATTGAGAGAATTATGTATTTGATTTTTAGCTCACTTTTTAAACTTGATCTTCAAATTCTTCCATATCATTGAAATTTTTTTGCAAACGTGCTTTTTGCAAATTACATGTGTGTGTGTATGTATACATATATATCCCTCCATTCTCCCAGTCTGCGCTTCAGCAGTGTTAGCCATTTAAGCATGCTTGAAAGTTTTGCTACTATAAATAATGCTCCAAGTAGTGCTTTTATTCATAATTCTCTATCTATATTTAACATGATTTCATTAGGAAAAATAGAGTTAGAAGTGGAACTTCAGGGTTAAATGGTACTATATTTTTTAACTCTTGCTAAATATTTTCGTCTTTTTAAAATTTTTTAAAATTTTGTCTTATTTTAAAGATCTGTATGGGAGTCTTCATGAAGATTTTCATTTTTGTCATCATTATTTTATTTCAGAATCTTCATTATTTTTACTCATTAGTAAACATTTACTATCACCTACTATATATCAAAGCTCAGAGATGGATACAAATAATTTAAAGGTATAAACTACTTTTTTTTGGAGCAGACAGCCTATCCAAAAAGAAAAGACCCAAACACAAATTTCTAGTGGAATTTCACTTACAGATACACTTCACAATTTCACCAAGACATATGAAGAAGGAGGATATTCACTGCAACTACAATCACAACAACAAAACCTAAGAAACAAAAATAGCAAAAAAATAAAAACAAAACCTTTGCAATTACCACAGTGTCCACCAATAGTGGACTCGTTAAATCAATATTGGTACAGTCATACAGTCACGCATTGGAATATTGGAAAGAACATTGAAATAATAATTTAGACCTGTATGGGCTGATATGAAAAATCTCTAGTATATGTTATTCAGGAGAAAGAAAAGCAAAGGCAGAGCAGTGTGTATAGTGCCCTCTTTGCATGTGTGCCTGTGTGTGCATGTGTGTATTTGAGAAAGCAATAAAGAGAGACAGAGAACACCAATATAAAGACATTTCTTTATCTGCAGTTCCTTAATTATAAAAAATCTGAAAATGGATTTTTTTTCTTCAAAATCTGGCACAAACTCATTTAGGGGGAGTCTCATAAGAACTGACATGTGATTATTTGTAGTCTTCATTTATGCCACCTAGTGGGATTATTCAAACACGTTGCCCCGTAAATTTTAATATTCAATTAATACTAAACATGTATAATTTATGTCTTTGCTGTCCCAAACCCTGGTGAGGGAGTGACATACTAAATGTTGTAGGCACTATATCACCATGTTAAAATCCTGAAAATGTTGCATTCCAACATTTTTCTGACCTCAAGGGTTTGGAATAAGGAGTTATGCCTAGTACAGATACACGTGTGTGTGTGTGTGTGTGTGTGTGTGTGTATGTGAGTCTATGTTTTCATTTTTTCTGGATGATACCACATGAAATATTTTATAGTGATCTCTAGGAAAGGAACTAGGAAATTTGGGGAGTGGCTTTTGCTTTTCATTTTGTACCTTTCTGTAGTTTAAAATTTCTGACCTTACATGTGTATTATTTTTATTTATGTATTTATTTTAAAACTTTAAATTGCCAAAAAGTGTGTATTTTTTTTTGTAGCTCAAAAGGAGATTTTTATTGTATGCTCATTTATCTGACAGCAAAATATTTTGATTAGTTTTGGGGGGGGATTTTATTTATTTCTTTTTCATTGCATTTTAGGTTTCGGGGTACATGTGAAGAACATGCAAGATTGTTGCATAGGTACACACATGGCAGTGTGATGTGCTGCCTTCCTCTCCATTACCTAAAAGTGTGTATATTTACAGTGTAGAACATGATGTTTTAAAATACATATATATTGTGGAATGATTACATCAAGCTAATCAACATGTGTTACCTCACATAATTTTTTTTTTCATGGTGAAAACACTTGAATCTACTCTCTTAACAATTATCAAGTATAAAATATACTGTGATAACTATAGTCATCATTCTATACAATAGATATCTTGGACTAATTCCTCCTGTCTAACTGAGGTTTGTATCCATTGATTAACATCTCCCCAGTCCCTAGGCCCTGCCATGTGTTACTTTGATATATGGGCATCATCATGACCATTCTGCTTATCATCATCCCAGTACTTATCTTGCAAGTCTATTGACAGATCAAGAGGAATCATCCAGGCCAGGAGCTCCACCCATGACCTGTTTCCCATGTACTCCACGGTCCATTCCTCACCCTGCTCCTGAGCCAAATCTGGTATCAGTTCTTTACGCTTTCTACAATGGCATTCAATAAAGTGCATGTGTTTCTTGTAAACAAAAACTAAATATGGCCTGAGAAGGACTCTGTACTTTTATATTTGAGTCCTTGTGGATGAACTGTAACCCAGCTTAGTAGTCAGACAAAATTGAAAACCTAACTTAATAGTATATACCTGTAACAATGGCTGAGTGTTGGCCAATCCCAGGAGCCATACTTCAACCACACATAGACTGCTGAATGTTCAAACTGCATTCAAATAAGGCAAACTCAGAGCTGTAGCCAATCTCGCTGTTTCTGTACCTCACTTCCAATTCCTGTACATCACTTTATCTTTTTTGTCTGTAAATTTGTTCTGACCATGAGGCACCCTTGGAGTCCCTGTGAATCTGCTGTGATTCTGGGGGGCTGCCCCATTCGCGAATCATTCATTGCTCTATTAAACTCCTTTATATTTAATTCTCCTGAAGCTTTTCTTTTATCACTCTCCGTGTTTAATATCAATCTGAAAGTAATTAACTTTTTTTAAAAGTGCATTTTAAACAATAAAAACAAAAGTAACTATGATGGGAGAGCAGTCTATGTTAAGAATTAGGAGGTGCATGTCCAATGAGACACAGAAGTCCGAGGGGTCCCTGTAACCTGAGAGAGATCCAGACAGCCCTCATGGGGCAGATGGACTTGATCTAGACATAACGCATATTTAGGATATAGTTGGTAGACATGATAGGGAGTTCAAATGGGGAAGGCGGTCCATAAAAAGGCAAGAAAATGAGAATGAATGAAGTACTGTCACCTTGGAATTTGGGAGACTAAGTAGGCAGAAGGATACCAGCTATCTTGAAGGTACAAAGGATAGAAGAGTGAAAGGTGGTTCCATTTGCCACTTAAATTTTACCTTGAACGTGCTGCATGGAATACAGCTACCACCAAACTGAATGTATGAACTTACCGTTTTTCTTCCACCCATCCCCAACCCACTTATTTTCTTTCTTCTATTTTCTTCATAGGCCTTTCATTAAACAACCACTTTAAAAAATTCTCATGACCCTATCTCTAGAAATAGTTACCACTGACATTTCTGGGCATGTTAAAGGCATGCACAGAATTATTTTTGGGAGAGAAAAGCTTTAGGAAATCAACTAGTTCACCCCACTCATACACTAGAAAAGGAATACAAGGTCTTGAGAGGTGCATCACCTTGCCATGTCACATAGTCCACTGGTGCAGAGGTCCAAATACAACCCAGTCTTCCACCTTACAGGCAAGTTTTAGACTACTCTTCTTCCTTCTGTGTTTACTGATCATACATTCATTTTCCAGACTAGCCTGTGATCTGATAAGACTGCAGGATGCTCTTGATGGGAAATGTGAAACAAAACATAAAAGCATGTGGAACCAGGTGGTCACCAGAGAAGCTGTGTTAGCTTGTGTAGATTGGAGCCTGGGTACTAATGAGTTACCATGGCAACATCTGGGCATGCATTTCAGGCTCGTGGGAGAAGATATAATTCTCTTATCCTTCTTGGCCTCTCATTCCTGTCAAGGTATGATTCATCACTCCAAGAGAATGGGCCTCCAACTGTCAAGTTAGGGGGAGGACAGGAGTGATGCAGAAGTACACACTCCCTCCTGCTTGCAGTATCCTTCTTTTTGAAGGGGAGGGAAGGAAGGAAGGGAGGGAGGGAGGGAAGGAAGCACAGTTGCTTTTCTTTTCGTTGATATTTCGCTTGTAATATAAGACTATGCTGCCATTAACCTTTCCTGGCCTGGAAAAAATTGTTCTAGCTATATCTCCTTTCTTAGAAACCCAACTTGCCTTACTTCTCTCTCCTGATTCCATATAATGCCATAGGATTTCACTAACATTCTGACATGGCTGAGCGATTCACAAGCTTTTTCATGGTTAAATTAAATGTTATTATTCTTAAAGGACTCTTTTAATCTGGGAAAAAACCCAAGCTTTGGTAGTGAAGCGGGAGATCTAGATCAGGAAACTATGGTACGATTCTGAAATACATCTAATTTGCTTTGGAGTCCCAAGGCAAGAAAGGGACCAAGTTTAGCTTAGACCTCACAAGGCCCACTTTACTGACCCAACCTATACACCTTACTGCATCTCAGTGGGGTGTACAAAGGGAGACACAAAGGGATAGCCTACTTGAGAAAGGGAGATCATGACCTTGGAAACTAATGATATACCATGAAGTTGTCTTGTGGGGAGCCCTGAGGGATGATTTAGAAACATAATCATGTAAAGTGGATGGAGTAGAGCGGGATGACAAAAGATTGCTGCTTCTGGGTCTGAGTTTCTTAATGGGTTGTTTTAGTACCAAGCCTCAATTGTTCAGTCTGTGAGGTGGGAAGGATGATGCTATCAGCCTGACTTCCTACCTTTCTCCATGCGATAGCCTCTGGAACATTCATGTCAGTCTGTTCTCTTTATTCCACATGCACCAGGCTCATTTCCACCTTCTGTTTCAGTGGTTTCTTCTACTTGGACTTCCCACTCCTCATCCCCCCTGCTTACCCTACTTCTACTTTATGTTTCAAAATCAAATTAGAATTCTATATCCTCCATAGACCATTCCATTATTGCCCCCGACTCATGATAATTATCCCTTGCACAACGCTTATTTAAGTTTTATATTAAGTAGTTGTTTAATCTCTCTGTGCTTTCATGAGGAAACTAATAGCACCCACCTCCTAGATTTCTAGTGAGGATTAAATAACATAATTGATGTAAAGCTCTTATGTGAGTGTCTGAAGCACAGTCAGTGCTCAAGAAGTGTTATCTGTTTTTATTTTTATGGCAAGGCATTATATAGCCCCAAGTTAGGGCCATCACACATTGCTGTGGTAGAGTACGTAGTAATAACATCAAAAGCAGCAGGCAAGGCACTTTGTCCTTTTATATACGAAAAGATACCTTGCCTTCCAGCATAGATAAAGAATAATAGGTAACATTTTTTTGAGTCCTAACTATGAGTTAGGTGATATTCTAAGTGCTTTACTTTTATGAACATGTTGAATCTTTATACCACTAAGAGTTCAGGGCTATCATCATTAACCCTATTCTATAGATGAGTAAAGAGATCCAGAGAGGTTGGGTAACTGGCCACAGCTTACACACTTAGCTAGCAAGTAATGGTAGAGCGAGATCTAAACCTAGACAGTGTGGCTCCAGAGCCCAGACTCTTAACCATTCCGCTAACCCCTTGCAAATTGGAAGATGAAACCCCAGGCAAGGCCTTTGGGAGCAAGCAGCCTATTCAGAAAAGGGAAAGGGGCTTAGCTGGAAAGTGTCCAGATGCTTTAAAGCACATAAGCTTTGGGGTGGCCCAGATCTGTGGAGCACCAAGCCAGTCTTGCAGGTGAACTGTGCTCATGCTATCCTTGCTGTCTGTCCCAGGGTGGTTTCAGCTGCACTCAGGAAACCTGTCCTGAGAGTCTGTGGCTGCCATAACGACTCACTGTGAGGAGGGTGACTGGGGATAAGGGAAAGGTAGAATACCATTCTCAGGCTGCGGGCATTAGAAGAGTCCCTGCAAGCCCTGGGGTGGTGGCAGGAAGTCTTGAAGAGAAGCCAGCCTGCTGCTGCCCAGCCACTGAGTGATATGAGCATTTCCATAAATCAAACCTTTAGGTCTTATCTCTAACTTCTTTCTTGGATCCTTCTTGGCCACAATCCTGTTGTTTATCTGGAAGGAATTTCAAGGGTTACACAAAGCTGAGAGGGAACATCAATACTTGGTTTTGATGAAATAGATCTCAGAGAGGGATTGGCAAGCTCCTCTGAGTGAGGGCTGGGTAGGGGCTTTTAGTTAAAGGGTATGAAGCATGTCCTGCCTTGAAATTCACAGCTCTGTGGGGAGCTTTTGCTTTTGGTTTCATGCTATTGTGAAATCTCTGGTGACTTCACAATTACTTAGGAGATTAGGTACTACCAGAAGAACTGCTGAAGCCAGGGCTGGAGACTTACATGGCGTTTAGTCATCGGGAATACCAGACAGAGCCTCGTCCCTGAAATGGTGGCCTCACCAACACCTGTCATCTTACTATTGGTATTAGATGTATGAGTCTTGAAGATTTTATTTTTCCATCTTCAAGAATGTCCACTTAAGAGCTAAAAAAAACACATGAGGTTTATTTGGCCGAACCCAGTTAATTCCTATTAAAGCATGAGCATTATTTGATGCATTATTAGCATATATTAAGTTAACCTGAGGTTTATAGGTAGGTTCTTTGAATTCCCTAACACTGTATGCCAAGTTTCATGTGAATGTCCAGATGTACATTTTTTCCACATTGTAAAGCTCTTATCAAACCAGGGTGTAGTGGGCTGTGTTAACACTCGGGAGGTAGTAAGAAACAGTGGAAAGCATAGGCTTGTAGAAAGGCCTGGCTTTGAATTCTGGCTCTTCCACTTACTAGCTGTGTGGCTGTGAAGAAAATGCATAACCATTTTGAGCGTAATTTATAAAATGGAGAAAGTAGTAGTGCCCAACTTGAGTTGGTATTGTGAGGATCCAATGAAATAAGGTAGGTAAAGTGCAGAATATAGTTCCTGGCACAAAGTAGATCCTTAATAAATGTTAATTAGTTAATTCAACAAATATTTATTTACCTCCCACTCTATGCCTTTCATTTTTCTGTGCTCCATAGATACAGCAGTGAACAAAAATTCCTGCTCTCATGGAGTTTACATTCCAGTGGGTTATAATGTGAATATTACTCTGTCAAGCACTATTCATTCACTCATTTATTCCTTTAGTGCATTTCTATTAATTACCTATTATTTTTGATCCACTGTACTGACAGTGAGGCTAAGATGGAAAACAAGACAAATGTGGCCCTTTGTTTCATAGCAATTACATAACTGTAATTACATCTGCACATGATGGGAGAGATCCAAAAAATACCTACAAATTCTATACATAAAATAGCTAAAATTATGACAAAGACCATGAAGGAAGAAAGAATGGACACAGAGAAGAAGAATAAGGGGGATGGGAGAAAGGAGACTCATTTTGAGCAGGATGTTCAAGGTATGACCCTGACATATGGTGAAATTTAAGCTAAGATCCAAAAGACGGAAAGGAGATAATTATGAAAAGGGAAGGACTGTGTATTCGTTTTCTGTTGCTGCCATAACAAATCACGACAAGCTTAGTGAATGAAAACAATACTGATTTATTATCTCACAGTTTCCATGGGGCAGCAGTCCAGGTACTTCATGGCTGAGGTAGGTTCTCTGCTTAGGATCTCCAAGACCAAAATCAAGGTGTAAGCCAGCTGCATTTCTTGCTGGAGTCTCTGGGAAAGAATCCACTTCCAAGCTCATTTCCTTTTTGTGTTTTCCACATGGCGTTTTCCATCTTCAAGCCAGCAAGGGTGTCTGGAGACTTTCTTATGCTTCAAATATCTTTGATTTCCTTTTCTGCTGCATTTTTTTTTTCTGCCTTTAAGGGGTCATGTAATTACATTGGACCTACTTGGCTAATTCAGGAGAATCTTTCAGTCTTGAAGTCAGTTTCTTAGTAACTGTAATTACATCTGCACATGACAATAGGTTTGACATCAGGCAGTGAAGGGTAAGGGAGCCAACATTCTGCCTCTCAACAGATAAAAAGAATATTGCAGGCAGAGGGAACAGCATAATGAACAAGTGCACTGAGATGGACTGCAGCTTGGGATATTTCAGGAACTGAGAAGCCAGTGTAGCTGGAATGTTATGAGCAAGCAGGAAAGTGGGACAAAATGAGATTGGAGAGGTGATCAGGGGTCAGCTCATGCAGAGCTTGTGGACCATGCACAGGAGTCTGGGTTTTAGTCTAAAGGCAATGGGGAGCCGTTAATGAGGCTAAATCTGGGAAATGACATGATCTGCTTGACACAATTGAAAGTTCATTCTTGCTACTGTGTGGACAATGAGTTGGAAGGGAACAAAAATAAAAGTGAGAAAGGCATCATGAAGAATGAAGATAATGATTCCAATCCTTAATTCTAGAGCTTCTCACCTCTTTCCAGTAACAGCACTGGAAGTCATAGAGTTCTTTGTGGAAAATTATAAAACATTCATATTTAAATCATAAAATCTTTACAAATGTAATTCAATGTTAAATCAGATGCTAACTTACTGCTTTTCCTTAAAAAACTTGTTGGATAAACCATCATTTCATTTCATTTTTTGTGGCAGAATACTTTTATTTAGTTCACAAAACACAAAAGTTTCTGAGAGGATAGTTTAAAAAAACATTGTTAAGAGGAGAGCAATGGCTTAGGGCATAGACACTAATGTAGGTTAGACCAAAACCAAGGTCCTTCCCATATCCATTCAGTCTCTTTTGGTCCTCCCTGCCAGGACTTTTAGCTAGCTCTTTGAAATGTGTTATTACAGTGGGAAAAAATTCAAGGTCCAAAGGCTACGCAGATGGAAGAAGGCCAGGTTCACAGAGTAGCCTATTTTGTCAATGGGAGGTGAGATCTTTTCAGCTTCATTGCTAGGTGGGCCCTTTGGTCCCAGATTGAAACTGCTCTGACTCTACCTGGCAGCCCAATCAGACAAGGCTCCCATAGTCTCCTCTTCTAATGCTTTTTGAGCACAAAGCCCCCAGTCACCGACAGTTTCCCACCCAGCCTCCTCCTCTCCTACCCTCTGGCTTTGAAGAATTCTGTGATCTATGCTCCTAGCAGGCACTTAGATTTCTTTCTCCTACTTTCTCATGCTGTGTGTTCATTTACACACCTCTCACCAAGTCCTTCAAATGTCCCATTTTTCTAAATAACCCTTGTGTTTCCTTTCATCATTTCTAGGTCCCCTCTTCCCAGTTTCACACATCTGGGGCTTTGATGGCACTTATCCATTTCTGTTCTTCACATCGACTTTATTCAGCTCATCCATGCTCAGGACACACATTTGCATGTCTAAAGTCCCATTAACATTATGATTATGCCTTCCCTATTCATCCTCCAGTTTTCTCAACATCACATACATTGAGAAGAGAGACTCCTCTATAGGAGTCAGGATGCAGGTGTTAGAATTGTGAGAAAGGCCTTAAAGGTGGCACGGTTGGATTCCTGAGAGCCTGGGCTGAAATAGCTAAGAGTGGGCTGAAGAGGCACTGGAATGTCCACTTAAGGATTTGTGGGAGATTCTAGTATCTGAGAAACAAAAGCAATATTGTCATCCCCTTTGGACAAGTCTACCCAGATTCAAATGGAGTGGGGCCTGCATCCTGCCACATCTTTTTATCTATTTGGAACATTGGGGGCTTCTTTGGTGATGGTGGGGGAGGAGAGATGTGAGATGAGAGACAGAGAGCGTGAGAGAGCTGGAGAGGGCACTAAGGCAGGAAAGAGATTGATAAAAGAAAAGTCTTTTCAGTGTTTGGAGAATGCATTTGAAAGTGTAGAGGGTATAGGCTAGTCTGGTTCCAGCAATTACTCTAAATAAAACAGAGAATTTTTGCAAAATATGGCTCGGGGGCAGCTCTTGTACCAAATTATTACAGTAATGTTGAGCATTTTTTTGAGTACCTACAAATATATGTTGAGCCCCGTGAAAGGCTTTGATTTGCCTAACTCATTTAATCCTCACAATGACATTAAGAAATGGAGGTTATTATTATGTTTCCATTATGGGTGAGAAAAGTGAGGCATGGAGAGAGAAAACAACTAGTTCAAAGTCACATATCTGGTAAGTGACAGAATCAGGATGCAAGGCCAGGTCTGGCTACGTTAAGTGCCCATGCTCATTATTACTATGTTCTGCTGGCATCATTGACCAGTCAGTGAACCATTGTAGAGGACAGAAAGTCCCTTCTCATTCAACTTACTTCCGTTTTCTTTTTTCTTTCTTTCTTTCTTTTTTTTTTTTTTTGAGAGGCCCAAAGCTTAGGGAATGGAAAAGACTTGGAGTAGGAGTACAGCCAGTTCACAGCAGAAAAACACCCTTTGCTGTTCATACCAAGGCAAGCATTGATGACTAAAGAATCACAAGCTATCTTCACGTGAGCCAAATGCTTATTTTGTCCTTGTAACAGAGGAAATTAAAAATCTATACAGCCGTTCCATGTCTGCTCCAGGACCAAGCACCTGCTTGATACGTCAAAGCCGAAGACTCCACGCTGGATTTCTTCAACTCTGTCCTTCACCCTGCATTCCTCCCTTATCTATGCCTTAGCTCTGTCTCTTGCATTCTGTTCCTTCATCTGTTTTTGTCTCCCACTTCTCTCACTCCCTCTTCATATTTACTTGCCAAGCCGTAGCCAGTAAAGATAATTGTATTTTTATTTTCCAGGGTAATTTTCTGGCTGGTCACATTCTCCTTCAGTGACTGCCTCTGATTATTACATTCTCTCAACAGCCGCTTACATATATATTTAAGATTTAGGAAGAGGTCAGTTGCAGTGGCTCGTGCCTGTAATCTCAGCACTTAGGGAGGCGGAGGCAAGGGGATCACTTGAGCTCAGGAGTTCAAGACCACCCTGGGCAACATAATGAAGCCCCTGTCTGTATTTTATTTTAAAAAAATAATAAAAAGAACTTAGGAAGAGAAGGAGGCCCACTTTTATTTGGTATGGACAAAGCTAGAATCTAGTTCCTTCATTGAAAAACGATGTGAAATGCCAATTAAAAATTATAGTGTCATTTTGTTCAAATATTACTTTCAATTTCTTAGGATTTTTTTTCTTTTCCATTCTTTGATATTACAAGGCATAGTCAAGGTGTGGCCTGTGTTAAGTGACTATACAACTCTATATTCATAACTCTCTCTTTTTCTGTTTGTCTCCCTTTCGCTCTCTCTCGCTTTCTCTGTGTGTGTGTGTATGTGTGTGTGTGTTTCAGGCTACAGCTGTGAGGTAGACTACGCAAGTATAATTAACCCCATTTGCTCACAAGCAAGTGACTTGCTCATGGTCATACTGCTAGAGAGAGGCAAAACTAGAAATACAACCCAGGCATTCCATCCTTTGCTTCAGAGATCTTTCCACTGAGCCATACCTAGTGGATATGATTCTTCTTCCATGTGTTCTGGATTTTAGGAGGCTGCAGTTGGAAGCAGATGGTAGATGGCACTCTTGAGTGACAAAATACATGACTCAGGGGCATAAGAAAAGATTATGGCACTAAGGAGAGAACCAAACACATGTTTCTTCATTTTTAAGAGGACATATTTGGGCTAGATGAATTCACAAGTTTCTTCTAGGGCTACCAGTCTAGGAAATCTAAGACTCTGAGGTCTCTCTTCTGAGCCAGCTTTGTTTGAGTAAATGCACTGGAAGGAACTTTATAAGGAAAGCTTGTCCATTCCTCGTCATCTTAGCAGAAGTACCCCTTGACCAGCTCAGGCTTCTCAGATCCTTCCGTTCTTTAGGCCCTTCATATTCAATTCCCCTTTTTAGTTGCACATTCCAACATTTCAACATGTTCCACAGCCGGAATGATCACTGTGCATATTTACGTTTTCTTTCTTTGGGGGATTCTTCTGAATGCACTATTGGAACCTGCTCTCTAGATATCCATAAAAGGGAGACTTGGTGATGGGAGACCTGGGTTGCGGCACTAACTGAACCAGTCAGAATGAAGATGACTCTCAATTTGAAACAAATGATATGTTGAAGTGTCAAGGCCCTTCGAGGGAATATGAGGAGATTGGCTTTCTTCACACCTGGCATAACTGAGTCCAGAATGCCTGATGGAGATACTTGCTTCAGTTAAAAGTTTGGAATTTGGGCTGCAGCTTCAAATGTTCCCCTCTCTCAGTTTCCACCTAACAAAAAGAAGTACCTTAGTCCCCATCTCTCAAACTCTGTTCTAGAAAACATTTCCTCCAGATAAAATATGGAATCCCTGAAGTATATGTACAATTTAATAACAATGCCAATAATCTTACTTTATATGATCTTTTGAAGTTAAAAGCCCTGGAATCAGACAAAGCTGGGTGCAATTACTAGATATTGACCATCACAAGCCAGACTCTTTTTAATCCACTTTTCTCATCTAGAAAATGGGGCAATAATAGCTTATCACATCAGGTTTTGTGGGAATTGAATGAGAACATGCAAGTAAAGCACAGGAAGTTTCTAATAAGTGTTCATGCTATTATTATACTTTTCGGCATACTTTCTCCTATTACATCTTTTAAGTCTCACTACCCATTCTGTGAGGCAGAAGCCGGGGTGAAGTGGAATGACTTGCTCAGGACCATACAGAGGCCTGTATACTTTCCTGACAGAATGGTGCTGTCTCCATCAGTAACAAGAGCTCCACCTCAGTTTTCGAGCTCCCGGCTGCCTGAGCATGTTTTAAAAGATTCCATTGAAAACATATATACTAGGCTTTCTTTCTTTCTTTCTTTCTTTCTTTCTTTCTTTCTTTCTTTCTTTCTTTCTTTCTTTCTTTCTTTCTCTTTCTTTCTTTCTTTCTTTCTCTCTTTCTTCTTTCTTTTTTTTTTCTCTCTCTCTCTTATGTTCTTTCTTCTTCAAGGAAGATAAATGAAACCAGATGCTATAAGACCAGGGCAAAATCGCAGGAAAGTCTTCGTTTCTGCTAATTTTTTATATTAATATTTTATTGGCACAGTCTCTGTCTTTGCTCTCCTCTTCCTCCGTCCCCTTTGTAATTCCATTGCCTTCATCTGCACTTAAAATGGCCAAGGCAAACAAGGCAGACTGAAGGCAGTGGGGGCAGGGAGGCCTCCTGGAGATTTCCTGGTCAGGGCTGCCATAGATTTTGTGTCCTTGGAGAGAGGCTTCCTTTTCTGCTGGGCTTGGAAATATCTCTGTCTCTCGGGTTGACACAGTCTCAGGTTCCTTCCTTCAGAATCCCAGAGCCTCTGATGGGGGTAAGAAACAGGCCAGCTCTCCTGTCCTGGTCCCCCATCCCTCCTCCCCCAAACACCCACTTCCTTTATAGCAGCTGCAGCTGTTGGGTCAGCCTGGGAGCCCAAGCCCCCTCCCCTTACCCCTTTTCCCCAGGTAAAAATAAATAAAATGTCAGTGAGCTGATTGCTTTTTGGATTGCACCTCACCTCTTTTTTTTCCTGTTTTGAGCTTTTTGGTTTCTTAGTGGAAACTACAAACCTTGCCTTGACTCCAGTGTGGGTGTTATTTCCTTCTTCCTGGCTCCTGTCCCACTTTTCCCCCACTCCTTCCTTCTCTTATCTTTCTAATTGGGATTTCCCACCAGCAAAGGGTTTTCATCTTCTCTCAAATTAGTAGGTGTCTGGAAAGGATGGTGGAACTAAGTTTTCTGTAACCCAGCAATTGGATCAAAGAAATGAGAACTTCTAATCTATCTCTTATCCAGGACTCAACTGTGTGACTGTAAGCCATTCACAGTAGCAGTGCCATTTGGCTTGGAGAAAGAGGTATTAGCCTAGGTTAATCAAGATTTGCCAAAGAAGCTTACAAAAAGTGTGCTTGCTCTACAAACACATTTTGAAGACAAATCCCTTAATTTTTACCTGCCCCACCAAACCTCTTCACATAAAGAGGGAATGAATGTAAATGCAAACAGTAAAAGGTAGGAGGTGAGTGGGTGCAGCTTCTCTATATAGAAATTTTGGAGCTACTGTTGGTTCTTCACTTTCTATGTTAATCTCTTTATAAGACTGTAAAACAATATCAACATTTAATATCTTAGGGATAGACTGAGATGCTTGCAGTGTTTACCTGGTATATGTAGGTCCCAGATTATGGTCTGGATAGAATATTGGCCTGTGTGGTACATTTGTAGTTCTGTTTATAATCATTATAAAACTATATTCCAAACAATTAATGAACATTGATTGAAACTCTTATGCAACGTAGGGCCATATTCTGTTCACCGGAAGTGCTCTCACTCTTCCTCATATGGATCTTGAAAGTATTAAAGTAATTGAGGCAATGGAAAGGAGCAAAGAAGTAGCTGGAGACAGGCTTAGAAATGTAAAGTATGTTGTTTTAGGGCCAGGTGTCTGACTAGCAGGGGCAATTGAGGGAGGAGAGGTAAAGTGCTGATTCTATAAGCAGAGTGAAGGGCTAGAAATCTGCATCCCTATCTCCTGTGAGGAGCAGACTTGAGAGAGTTAGAGATTGTGAGTCTAACTTTTAGATGATGAAAACAGTAGTTCCTGTCCTAGAGGAGTTCACATTTAGTAGGGATGAGAAAGTGTACACAGATGAATAGTGGTTAAGAGCATGGTCTAGCACCACACCACATGGGTTCAACCAGACCTTCCACTAACCAACTGTGTGGCCTTAGGCAAGCCATTTCACCTGCTGAGTCATTGTGTCCTCACTTAGAATATGGAGGCAATAGTTGTACTTACTGTATAAGGACAATGAAATGAATTCATACATGTAAAGTGCCTGGCACATATTGAGAGCTCAGCTGATGTCAGCTCCTATTTATTCAAGGCTACCTCTGTGCTACATGCTTTGCATGCATTGCCTTCTTTACTTCTCACCACTACCCTGTAAAGAAGAAATAGTTATTATCCCCTATTTCCAGAGGAGAAAACTGAGGCTAAGATAAGTACATGATTATAATTGAGTGTAGAAAGTGCTGTAACAGACAGGTGCAATAGGAATGGAAAGATAAACATGTCTGTCTTCCTGGGGAAGTTTGCAGAGGGCATCATGGAGAAGGGCACATTTAAGGTGGGCTTTGAGGGTAAACAAGGGCTCATCAAGAGGGGCACAGAAGATGCAAAGTTAAACGTATGGTAGTTAAGCATAGTTGTAGTACAGATGTTGGCCGGGTAGGTATTAGCAGGAAATGGGCCTGAAGGTTGCTTGTGAGCAGTTTGTGTATACCACACTAAGGAGTTTGGACTCTACTCTTTAGAGATTCATCAAAGACTCTATGTGTTCAGGTTGTGTACAGCGAGTGAGTCTAGATGAGTGATAACTATGGTTTGTACTAGCATTGTAGCAACAGGCATAGAGAGATGAATCAAAATGGAGAGTTCAAAAATAAAGCACTTCTGGTATGGGCAGGTTGGCTCATGCCTGCAATCCCAGCAATTTGGGAGGCAGGGACAGGCAGATAACCTGAGGTCAGGAGTTTGAGATCAGCTTGGTCAGCATGGAGAAACCCCATCTCTACTAAAAATACAAAAATTAGCCGAGTGTGGTGGCAGGTGCCTGTAATCTCAGCTACTCAGAAGGCTGATACAGGAGACTTGCTTAAACCCGGATATGAAGGTTGCAGTGAGTTGAGATCATGCCACTGCACTCCAATCTGGGTGACAGAGACATCTCAAACAAACAAAAAAAAGTAAAGCACTTGTGTTGCTTCATTAGAAGAATGGGCCGGGTGCCGTGGTTCACTCCTGTAGTCACAGCACTTTGGGAGGCCGAGGCAGGCAGATCACTTGAGGCCAGGAGTTTGAAACCAGCCTGAGCAACATGGTAATACCCCATCTCTACTAAAAATTCAAAAAAATTAGCCAGGCGTGATGGCACATGCCTGTAATACCAGCTACTCTGGAGGCTGAGGCAGAGAGTTGCTTGAACGTGGGAGGCACAGGTTGCAATGAGCTGAGATCACTCCACTGCTCTCCAGCCTGGGCAACACAGAGACTGTCTCAAAAAAAAAAAATCAACTGATTATATAGTGTGTCCTTGCTTGGGAGTTACAATGTAGTCTCTACTCCCTCTCAAGGAGTTCACAATAAAGTGCAGAAGACAGACCTCAGATCAAAGGCAAACCAACAGTTACAATACAATATGATATGCTCTGTGAGAAAGAGGCACATACAGGGTGCTTGAGGAGCACAGAGAAAGAATATCATTCTCAGGGTGGAGAGATTAGAAAAGGCTACCCGTAGGAGGGACCACTTCTGCTACATTTTTTTTTTTTTTTTTGAGACAGAGTCTCTCTCTGTCATCCAGGCTGGAGAGCAGTGGCACTATCTCGGCTCACTGCAACTTCCACTTCCCGGGTTCAAATGATTCTCCTGCCTCAGCCTCCTGAGTAGTAGCTGGGATTACAGGCATGCACCACCACTCCCAGCTAATTTTTGTAGTTTTAGTAGAGACAGGGTTTCTCCATGCTGTCTATGCTGGTCTCGAACTCCCGACCTGAGGTGATCTGCCCACTCGGCCTCCGAAAGTGCTGAGATTAAAGGTGTGAGCCACTGTGTCCTGCCTGGAACTAAGTTTTGAGGGGTGAAGAAGAGTTATCCAGGCAAAGAAAGCATAGGAATGGTTGTCATTCCAGCAGCAGGAATAACAGGAGTAAAGGTACAGAGGTACGCAACAGCATGGAATGTGGGAAGTGCTACAAGTATTTCAGGATTGCTGGAGAAAAAAGAGCATCAAAGGTAAGCAGCAGAAGAAACAGGGCTAGAGAGTTAGGCAGAAACTAAGTTTAGGGGACCTTTGTACACTATGCCAAGGAGTTTGAAATTAGGTGAAAGGGAGCCATTAAAATGATTTAATTAGGAGGCTACCAGATGCACAGAAATGCCTCTTAGTCTGGTAGCAGAGTTGAGGATAGGATTGGAGGGGGTGAGATTAGAAAAGGCAAGACCAGAAGCAGAGAAAGCTGGTAGGAAATTATTGTAACAGATGACACTAGAGATGAGGAGTGCCTGATTTAAGGCAGGGGTGACAGAGAAGGGATAAGTGATTGGAGAATTAAAAGTGGCAGGACTTGGTAACTGATTTGATATGGTGGTTAAGGAAAAAGGAGTTGAAGAAGACTCTCAGGTTTTTGGCTTTAATGACAAGTGAATTTTGGTTCACCAACCAAGAAAAAGAATGGAGCACTGATTCTGGGAGAACGGTGATGAGTTTCGTTTTGAGTACCTTCAGTTTTAGATGGTTATGGAAAATCCAGGTGGAGAGATCCACTGGAGATATATATATATATATATATATATATTTGCTATGTGAATCTTGAGCCCTGGGGGGATGTTGAGCAGGAGATTTAGATTGAGGAAGCATCAGCATGTAAATGACAGTAAAAGCCATTAAAAGAGTTGAGACCACCTAGAGAGAAGATAGACCAAACATAGAAACTCAGAGGTCTACCAGCACTCAAGGGGAAGATAGAGGAGAAGGTCCAGGAATTGTTGTTGGCACTAGCTCTGGACTGTATCTTTTAGGAACTTTGGGATTGAATGGGAAAGCCCAACATAGTGATCCCAATCTTTCCTCTTGGAACTTTCAAAAACTATTCTGTGGTGTACATGATTGAGAATATTAACAAATTTTATGACTGCATTATCTTCCAATTTCTTTTCTTTTTTTTTTTGAGACGGAGTTTCGCTCTTGTTACCCAGGCTGGAGTGCAATGGCATGATCTCGGTTCACCGCAACCTCTGTCTCCTGGGTTCAGGTAATTCTCCTGCCTCAGCCTCCTGAGTAGCTGGGATTACAGGCATGCACCACCATGCCAGCTGATTTTTTTGTATTTTTAGTAGAAACGGGGTTTCACCATGTTGACCAGGATGGTCTCTATCTCTTGACCTCATGATCCACCCGCCTCGGCCTCCCAAAGTGCTGGGATTACAGGCTTGAGCCACCGTGCCCTGCCTTATCTTCCAATTTCTAATATAATATAATACCTTCTTCTGAGGATTGTTGCAAATTGCTTTGCAATAATATTCATAAAAAAATTCAGCTTGGTCTCCTATAACAAATACTATAGACTGGGTGGCTTAAACAGCATTTAGTTCTCATAGTTGTGGGGACTGGGAAGTTAAAGTTCAAGGTGTTGGCGGGGGATGGAGACAGCAAACCACCATGGCATGTATGTACCTATGCAATAATCCTGCAGGATGTAGGATGTGCACATGTACCCAGAGCCCAAATACAATTAAAAAAAAAGGTCAAGGTGTTGACCAATTTCCCTCTTTCTGGTTATACCATGACATCTTCTCTTTATGTGTTCATACAGCAGAGAGGAGATTATCTGTCTCATGTCTCTTCTTATAAGGGCACTAACCCCATCATTAGCGATCCACCCTCATGACCTAATTACTTCCCAAAGGCCCCACCTACAAATGCCATCACACTGAGCATTATGGCTTCAACATATACATTTTGAGGGAAAGCACATTTAGTTCATAACATTCAGGAATATTTTTTTCTTTCTGTTAGTTTTAACATATATAAAGCACTAGGCCTTATAAATGTTAAGATATATATGTTAAAATAGTGTCTAGAACTTAATGGGTGGGCCACACAATTCAAGTGGCATTACTCGAATTCATTGTCATTATCTAAATATGCACGCCCTGTTTGGCAGTCACAAACACACATGCAAGTAAGCTAGGTCTTTCTAAACTAGTGATTGCTCAATATAAGTCTTGCCTTTCAGGTTTTTGTTTCAATTTTTGGCATCGAAGGGCAAATTAGAAAAAGAAAAAGTACTGGTATGTAGATTTGGGGGTTATTTCCCTTTAGATTATGACAGGATGTTAAAAACTGATCACAGTTGATATACAGCAGCTTGCTGGAGTCTCTGCAGCATACCTCAAACACAAAAATCCCTGGTGATGGACGACTGTGGGTAAAAACATACATGCATCAGATTTCTTCTCTGATAGCTTCCAGACCCCATTTTAGTAGATTTGGCTCTCAAGGCAAACTCCATTTGACAGCACAGGAGTAGCTACTCAGTCATTCTCCCAAACTACTCAGTCATTTCCCCAGGCTTGGCCTCCATTCAGCAGGCAGGCTTGACTAGCTGCTTACTCCCTCTTCCCTCTTAAGGGAGAAGGGAAGTGAGAGAACTCCCTGGTGAGTGCTGAATTGCAATCTGTGCATTGGGTTTTACAGGGGAGAACAAAACTACTCTATTTTCTCTTTTTCATTGTAATAAATCTCTGGTTGGTTCACATCAGAGAGAGAGAGAAAGAGAGAAGGAAATATTGTGACAGAGAGAGTGAAAAAGAGAGAAAGGAAGAAAAAGAGAAAAAAACAACATGGAGGAGAGGAGAAGGAAGGAGAAGGAAGGAGAAGGAAGGAGGAAGACAAGAGACAAAGGGAGAGGCCAGAGAAAGAGAAGAGACAATGTGCATTGCTGCTGACGTGCACTGTTTTTTGCTTCTGTGTTTGCTTTGTACTTGTAATGGTTAATGCCCAGATGTGTCCTAAACCCCACGAAGCTATTTCTTTACCAATCACTAGTAAGTAGTAACAGTCCAATCCAAATGTAATCCTTGATTTTTTTTCATAAGTAGAGCATAGAATCCTTTGTTCTCACATACCTTTTTTAGTACATCATTAAATTGAATAGAATAATAATAATAAACACTCAAGTCAATGTTCCTGCAACCTACCCCTAACTGCCTCTCCCTACAAAACTGCTACTCTTTGCTACATCACAGCTTTGCTCACATCCAAGGCAAGACTACAATTGATCAGTTGAGGTGATCTTGTTATACTCTTTCCAGGCTATAGGCTATCAACCTTAATCAGCGCTAAGTCCCTATTGCTATTGCCACTCTACTGATCTCTGTTTGTAGGAGATGAGGGTAAGAGAAACTATTTTACAGTCTTTGACAAAATGAGGAAAGAAGAAAAGGTGAAGAAAGGAAAGATCCAGAAAAGAGAAGAAGAGGGAGAAAAATGGAGAGGAGCCATATGAAGAAAACTCAGAAACAGCTGTCCCCAGGCTCTGCACCTACCTCATGTGCTTTTCCCTTTTTCTCCACTCAGCAATGCATTGAACATGTGATCTTTCTTTGAGCCACAGCCTTATTGTGAAGTCAAGAAAAATACATAGTATGATGAAATGAACACAGGCTTTGGAATCAGCTCACCCTAGGTTCTCATTCTAGGACCTAGCAAAGTAACTAACTGATAGTGCCAAATAAACTCCTTTTCTTAAGAAATTTGTTTGAGTCCCATGCAGCAGTGGCAATGTTCCTGGATTGTATATATTACTCTACCATCGTAAGGTACCAGTAAAAACTCACTGGGAATTCACTTTTCTCAATTGTGTTTGACTATGAGAGCAAGGAATTTCAATTGAAAGGCAAAGTATGTTGTTGCTTATCACATATATATGAACACACATACTTGTACACATACAATGTATACATGGTAAAACAAAACAAAACAAAACCCATACCTAACAAAAGGTATACAACAAAAGGTCTCTACTCCCTCCTCCATAACAACTCTTAGATTCTTTAGCACATGTAACCACTGGACCACTGTTAAGTGTTCCTTGTTTGTCAGATATACTTGAAAATGGAGAGGAGGCTGGTTCAATTTGCTCTCCATTTACACAGGATTTTGAAGTAGAGGGTACTCAACAGTTCAGCGTGGGTGGCATTAGGACCTTGGGCTCTCATGGGGATAATAGCCATGAAAACAAGTAAGATGAGAGGATGAGAAACATTGCTTGCTTTGCAGTCTTGCTTCTTTCGTGGTGTGACTCTTAGATCACGAATTAGAAGGGTTCCATCAAAGGAAAATCTGAGACCTAGAAAAGGAACGGCTTTGTCCAAGGTTACACACATGCAGCCATTTAGAGGGAGGGCTGATATTAACCCTTAGTCTTCTAGCTTCCTAGGACTCTGTTCTTTCCCTAATTTCCCAGAGTCTCCAACAGTAAAACAAACAAACCTAGTGTCTCTGCTTCTGGCAACTTCCACTGCTACTATCCTCCCTGTGTCTGGACAGTGAGTCTTACAGATCTCCTGGATCCTTCTAAGGGAGGACCTTTTTTTTTTTCTCCTTTTAGTGGAGACATGATAGCTTGAAGGCATAGATAGTTTTCAAATTGCAGTATGAATCTGAATCACCTGATCTGATTGTTAAACATGTTAGTCTTTCCCAGAAGTTACTGACTCTCAATGAACTTTCTCTACTCCTTTGAGAAAGGTATCACACGTACTGGAATTTTTTGTGTTCACATGATGACTCTCTACAGAAGCCCTAAGTCTAGAGGAAAAACACTACCCTGTTTTAAAAATTTTATTATATCATTTTTGTTTGATTAAAAAATTAATATATATCTATTGGAAAAATTGATATTACAAAAGAATATTACAAAAGATACATCAGCATATATTCTTAAAGCCTTTTTGTCATCTCTCAAGAAAATCTCCATTCTGAACACAAGAGGGAGCTTTTGGCTAAAATGAAAAGTTTAATGCAGGCAGTTTCATGGGGGATACACCATCTTTCTTTAACAAATTTGACTTTTTTCTCTTTAAAAACACATTCATTAATGATTATGGAATTGTATAATGATAGAGCTGACAAGCTTCTTAATCATCATGACCTTTCTACGACAGTTGATACTGTAACCACTCAATGAGTTCATTTTGCCCACTGCCCAGATAGAGCTGATTTATCAAGGCAGGGGAATTGCAATAGAGAAAGAGTTTTACACATGTCAAGCTAGCTAAATCAAATTAGCCTCACCGAAAATTTGGAGGCTAGGGGTTTTCAAGGATAGTTTGGGGGAAGAAAGGCAGGGTGGCTAGGCAATGGGTGCTTGCTGTCAGTTGGTTTGGGATGTGATCATAGGGGTATAGAAAATGGTTCTTATGTCCAGAGTCACTTTTGGGTGGGACCACAGGAGCAGTTGGCAGGTCCAGGTGGAACCATTGGTTATCAGACATGTAACAAACCTGAAAAGACATTTCAAAAGGTCAATCTTAGGTTCTACAATAGTTATGTTATCGGTAGGAGTAATTGGGGAAGTTGCATATCTTGTGGCCTCTGGAATAATGGCGGGTGATCATTTATGTTTATACCTTGGCAGGATTCAGGCTCCTCTTATCCTCTTTGCCTGGTGGTCTCTCCTTAGCTTTACAAAGGCAGTTGAGTTTTGAAGTTCTATTATTATTTAAACTATAAACTAAATGTATCCCAAAGTTAGGTTGGCCCAAGCCCAGGAATAATTAAGGGAAGCTTGAAGGCTCAAGGCAAGATGAGAGGTTGGTTAGAGCAGATCTTTTACTACCCTAATTTTCTCGCTGTTATAATTTTTGCAAAGGTGGTTTCAATATAGTTGCCTATTCCTGTCTTTACAGATTCTCCTTCCTTGTCTCCTGAGATACCGCTCTGTTCCTGACTCTGCTCCTAATTTTTTGACCATTTCTCTTCCTTTGCTCTCCCCTTGAGTCTGGTAGACCCTTGGTCCACTTGCCTTCTCATTCTGCAGTGTATCCACATGTTTTGTGGATGACCTCATCCATTCCCGTGGTTTCAAATACCACTGTATGTTGATTAAGAAGTCACCATGCATATCTCTTGCTATTAAGCTTATATTGAGACACAGATATGCATATTCACTTGCCTACTGGACAGGCTCGAAAATACCAAAGCAACGCGGAAAAAGGTCCATTAACCTCACCCAAAGAGTAGCAAATTTTAAGACTGCATGATAGGTTGGTTAGGGAATCTACATTTTCCAAGTCCACAGGGATTCACCTTGGATGACCATGTGAACTGTGATCGTAGAAACAGAAAGCAAAACAAAACAGCAACAAAAACCACAATAATGAAAACACTAGAGCACAACAAAAAGTTTCACTTAGGCCAGATTTCCAATATAGCAGTCACAAACTGTAAATGGCTTTTGAGCATCTAAAAAGTGTTTGCTTTTAACTGAGATGTAGAGTAAATGTAAAATACTATCAGTTTTGAAAGAAAGCAAGTATCTCATTATTTGTTTTTATACTGATTACAGAAAAGCTTTTGGTTCATACAAAGTGCTCAATAAATGTTAACTGCTACTATTACTGGACACAAATTTCTTGATGTTACCCAAAACTACCAGGCACTTTGATGCTTCTCTACCTTTGTGAATGCTGTTTCTCCTGCCTAGGACACTCTATTGCAAATTCTTCACCTATGAAACTACTACACATACTTCAAAACCTAGCTACGCCATTACCCGCTTTTTGAAATCTTCCACATTACAAGTGGTTATTGTCTCCTCTGTGGCACAGTGTAGATATTGCTATTATTGGATAAATGGTAGTAAGTTACAGTTGTAATATAATGTATATGTCTGCTTTCTCTACTGGACTTTTTATCTCAACAGAGATAACGGCTTGTTAGTCTTCTCTTGGTATCTAGCACAAATGTCTAGCACAACATTTGCCCCATAATAGGTAATAAATGCTTTTCAAAGTGAAAATTGAGTAATCTAATTAAACCATCTATCTTTTCATATGAATAAATTGAAGTCCTGGGAAATGATGGATTTTTTGAACAATATTACATTTTGGACTCTAGTGGACCAGGGTGCTTTTTCTTTTGCCTCTGAAGAAAATAGGCAAAAGGCAGCCCCAGAATAATTAAAATTAAGATTTAAATTAACACAGATCCATCACTTTCACTACTTGTGAGAAAATAATGATGGGTGTGAATCCCAAACCTTGATATTGAATTAAGCGTATAATCTGTGTCCAAACTTCCACTAGTTTCTGGCCTCAGGATAAGGATAAGAACATTTTGCCATTTACCATTCCTCTGTGGCTATAGACAGCAAGACCGGCAAGCAACTGTAGAGTCCAATATTGTTACGCAATTGATGGAAAGAATACTATGAGTCAAATGACCTAGATACTAGTCCTTACTCTGTTGTTAACTTCTAAGTTAAGTTACTTACAATTTCATCAGCTATTTTCACATCTATATGATGAACCGTTGGATCAGATGATCTCTAAAGTATAACAAACTCCCTTCTGATTGTGACTGAGACAGGATTCTTCATGTACAGTGAGATTCTTTCTTACTTTTAAACCTCTCTAAAAAAAGGGAACTTACATTTCCCTTAAGAACTCCTTCAGTTTTATATCTCTGAGCTAAGTAAGTAATAATAGATACCTATATCAGATTGGAATAGTGTTTATAGATTACAAATTACTTTGCATACAATATTTCACTTTTCAAAACCTCTGAGGAAAGTTGACCAGTTAGCTTTTTTTATATCAATTCTGCAGACGATGATGACGAATGTGATGATAATAAGAGCTAACATTTCATTGAGTATGCCAGACAGTGTTATTAGAACTCTGCAAGTGCTATCATATTAAGTATTTCTAGATGGGGATTCGAAATCTCTAAAATGTCAAGTGACCTGCCCAATGTAGTAATGACAGAATCAGGACTTGAATCCCACTTGGCTGTCTCTAATTTCTGAGTTCCATGCCAATCACTCATCTCCTACAACTGTTTTGTATGTCATTAAAATAGAGAATGAGTAAACAGCACCTTTTATGACAGCCCTTCACAATTGGAAGATATTGCTCATTACCGTTTTAACTTTCTCTTCTTTTTTGCATAGATTACATTTCTTATCAGAGATCTTGTTGGCTCACATCATTTCGTGAGAGCTAACCTGGTGTATCTCTTCTTAACTCTGCATTCAGTGACATAACTTTGGTGGTGCTATGGCTTGAATGTGTCCTCCAGAGTTCATGTGATGGAAACTTAATCCCCAATGCAACGGTGTTAAGAGATGGGACCTTTAAGAGGTGATTAGGTCATGATGTCTCTGTCCTCATGAATAGATTAATGTCATTATCACAGGAGTGGGTTCCCGATAAAAGGATGAGTTCAGCCTTCTTCTCACTTGTGTGTGCTGTTCTCGTGTCCTTCTGCCTTCCCACCATAAGATGATGCAGCAAGAAGGTCCTCATCATATGCAGCTTCTTGCTCTTAGACTTCCCAGCCTCCAGAACTGTGAGCCAAATAAGCTTATATGAATTACATAGTCTACGATATTCTGTTATAACAGCAGGAAAACAGACTAAAATAAGTGGAATAAAATCAGCCACGGTGGCAGATTTTTACACCATGTAAATATGTTAATGCCACAGACCAAGATCTGCTTTCCCCCTGGGAGTGAGTTGTTAAATATTTACCAGCACAACTTTGGTTCAGGATAAAAGAGATAAATGCCAGAACCTCACTCTGGGTTCCATTGAGTAAAGTGGACATTTGTATTTTCGTAAAGATAACAGTATAGAACACAGCATCTTTCTTACCTGGGAGAAAGAGACATTACTCTTCCTTTGAGATGTCTTTGGTATATTCCAGATGTTCCTAGACAGTAAGAGAACTAATAGAGCTAAGAAAGATTTTTTCAATGTATTATTGTTATTTTCTTTTCTGTAAGATCCTGAAAACTGCAAAGGCCCAGGCTTTAGTCCTTTGTAGAATTGGCAAAGATTTTTAGGTAACCTTCTTCAAGCACGGCATACTGATTTCAGATGTCAGCTAGTGAATGGAAATCCTAGATTTATGTATTTATTCTTTCTTTTTTTTATGCAGGGTCCCAGGCTGGAGTGCAGTGGTGCAATCACAGCTCATTGTAGCCTTGAACTCCTTGGTTCAAGTGATCCTCTTGCCTCAGCCTCCCAAGTAACTGGACTACAGGCACTTGCCACCAAGTCCAGTTAATTTTAGAAAATTTTGCAGAGGTGGGGTCATGCTATGTTGCCCTGGCTTGTCTCAACCTCCTTGCCTCAAGTGATCCTCCCACCTCAGCCTTCCAAAGTACTGGGATTACAGACATGAGCCACGGGACCCTGTCCTGGATTTCTTGATTACCATTTCATAGCTGTTGTCCCTGCATGGTGGTACCTATACAAGACATTTTTTGGAAATATTTGCAGTATGTCTTTATGGTTACTCGGTATGTATGAATAAATTGTATATCTAGTGAAGAATCACCTTGAACAGTTTTACTTGGTGTTCAAATTGTCTAGTCATCAAAATCCCTGCTTCCAGGGGCTATATGTCCTCACATTTAAGAAAAATTCTGGGCCTCTTATATGACATTTTGGAGGTGGAACAATCTCTGTCATCCTCTTGATGAAAGGGAAAATGTAAGGTCTGATCTGATAGCGCATATCATTGATCACTTGGACATATAATGAAGTTCAGCTAACTAAGTTATGTTATTTTGGTGAACTAGATTTTAGTTTCCTCCAAAAATCTAGTCTAGACCTATTTCCAGAACACCAGAAGCTCTGGATTTCCCCAAAGCAGCTACAATCCCAAATTCTCTGGCTATAAGCTTTTAATTACAGAACATATGCCCCACATTTTGGTTAATGAAAATATTATTACTGCTTATGCTGATAATGAGACCATTTTGGTGAAAGAGAATAAAATAAGCCATCATTACTTACACATTTCATTAGGGTATTACTTTGGGGAGCAATTGTATAATCCGAATGAGTGGAGAGGGCTTTTGAGCTAGACTGACAGAGACATGAAGGAAACCGGAAGAAAGGGTTACTAGAGCTCAGGCCTCAGGCATATCTCTTCTTAGCAGCTCACCTGGAGAATTGTGACCATGGCATACTCCCCAGGACCTACATTTACAGCCATGTGTGTGTCCTAAGGGGAAAGCCACCTACTGGACAGTGCCCATATGACCCCTCACCCCAGATCCAGCCCTCTGTTGCCATTGCTACGACTCTTGAGTGGACGCCCATCAGGGCACTGTTTTGGCTAAGGATTCTGAAGGGGAGGCCAGACCACTTGGCCTATGGGACAAGGAAAATCCTAAGTAGGAGTGGTTGCAAGGGATGGTCTAAGGAAAATTTCAGGAGTAGGCTAAGAAAGTGATTGATTGAAGAACTGAGTATAACTCCCCTTCTCTGGGAATTTCTGCAGTGGCACGGCCATGAAAAGAAAATATTCTGGAAGAAGCAAATGATGGTAGACAGACAAGAAGCAGATGTGTTTGCTTGAAGGATAACCAAATTAAGCCCCTGTCCTTCAGTGTTTCTATGAGAGCAAAGGGATGAGGACAAAACTTTCTGGAAAAGAGCTACTGAAAAAAATGCAGGGTCTATCAGAGGCTGTTTTCTGGATGGAGAGTGCTGTGGTTTGAGTAACTGAGCATGTTCCTTCCAAAATTCAGGTGTTGAAACTTAATCGCCAATGTGATGGTATTAAGAGGTAGGACTTTTTTTTTTTATGGAGTTTGGCTCTGTTGCTAGGCTAGAGTGCAATGGCATGATCTCGGCTCACTGCAATATCTGCCTCCTGGGTTCAAGCGATTCTCCTCCCTCAGCTCCTGAGTAGCTAGGATTACAGGCATGCACCACCACACCCAGCTAATTTTTGTCTTTTTAGTGGAGACGGCATTTCACCATGTTGGTCTCAATCTCCTGACCCTGTGATCTGCCCACCTAGGCCTCCGAAAGTGCTGGGATTATAGGTGTGAGCCACCGCACCTGGCCAAGAGGTAGGACTTTTAAGAGATGATTGGATAATGAGGTCTCCTCCCCTCATGAATGAGATTAAGTCCTAAAAAGTCTTCATGCAATGTTTAGATCTTTTTCCTGTTCACCTTTCACCATGTGAAGACACAGTGTTCCTCTCCTTTGAAAGATATAGTAATAAGGTGCCAACTTGGAAGGAAAAAGCAGCCCTCACCAAGCAACCAATGGACATTTCCTTAATCTTTGATTTACCAGCCTCCAGAATTGTAAGAAAATAAATTTTTGCTTTTTATAAATTGCCTAATCTCAGGTATTTTGTTATAGCAGCATGGGGAAAGACCGATTATTATACATAATCATGAATGCTTATTTGAAGGAAGAGGGTGAAATCACTAAAACTAACCATAGTGATATTGGATTCTGGATGAGTTAGTCAGGTGTCTAATCCACTAACACCTTCTGAAGAAGGAGGGGGAAAATTTACATGAAATGATATTTGTTTCTAGACTAGTTATTTATATGGTCTAATCCTTATAAGTAAATGCTTATCTGAAGAGGGAGGGGGAAAATGCCAACACCAAAATTGATTCCAGTGAGATAAATTCCTGGACAACTTAGTCATGAGTCTGATCAATATAAATAAGTAAATGCTGATTTGAAAGAATAGGACAAAAAGTCTCATCCCAAATTAATTATAGTGATGCTTGTTTCTAGACTTGTTGTTGATGTTTTCTGGTCCATATAAGAAAATGCTTATCTGAAGAAAGAGGCAGACAAAAGTCATCATCAAATACATGGACAGATAAGCTGCACTATATACCACAGGTTTATTGAAAGGACTGTGTGGCTGTGACAGGCATTGGTTTTGTCTCAATGTGCAATTTTGGTGGAAAAAACCAGAAGTATGAGAGAGTCTCCTAGCATGAGGAGAATGCTGGGGAAGGGTGGAGACAAGCTCTACTAGACAGAAGTGGTAGAAGTCTTATCTCAGAATGGACAGGGAACTCTAGAATAGGGGCAACAGCTTGTTATCCTGGGTCACAGTGGAAAAGAAAGTGGACAGCTAAAGTGGGCAGGAAACTTCGACTACATTGGGGAGCAGATAAGAAATCTGTCAGGGGGTAGGAAATTCCAACTACAATAGCGAGCAAATCTGCTTTCTTAGTGGAAAAGAAAGCAGGCAACTGTACAATCAGGGAAGCCAGATTGTGGAAGAGAGCTTGCAGTGGCCAACAGCATAGGCAGCTAGGAGAGAATAGAGAATTCTAGGAAGTGGATAGAAGTGCCGGCAGATAGTAGCCAGACAACCATAATCTGCAAGGTTAGCAACATAGAGGCAAAGAACTTGAAGGCTAGACTGCTATACTTATGAGAGGAATGCTAGTGAGCTCTGGAAGCCCCACCCCTAGTTGAAAGCAGCAAGAGAAGGATTGGAAGTCAAATTGAAAGTTGAAACCATTTTCCAGATGGGTAACACATCAAAAGGTATGTTGAATTTATTCCAGTCATCTCAGTGAGTAGTTAGAGGGAAGCAGAAATTGTGCTTCATTGTTCTAAGGAGTGTGCTTCCATGAGATGGCAATACCCTAAATGAAATTGTTGCATGAGTTGCAATACACTAAAGGAGATAAATCAGAATGGGTTCAGTCATACAAAAAAAGCTACAGGCCTTTCTCATGATAGTAGGGTAAGTTTGGAACATTAATAATGCTAATTAACTGTTAGTAAGCATTTTTTTAAATTAATTTATTTATTTATTTTTATTTATTTTTTTAAATTTTTTATTTGATTATAGGTTTTGGGGTACATGAGCAGAGCATGCGAGACATTTGCGTAGGTACACACATGGCAGTGTGCTTTGCTTTTCTTCTCCCCTTCACCCACATTTGGCATTTCTCCCCAGGCTATCCCTCCCCACCTCCCCCTCCCACTAGTAAGCATTTTTAATGCAGAAATTGTTTTTCTTACTGGGAAGCAGTTTTTTCATTTAATACTTTTCTAGAAATGATACTACTAATCATATTTTAGTGTAAACATTATTATTTCCAGAGATGCCTTGTTAAAAACCCTGACCCTGAAATTGATCTGAAATGGAATTTTGATTAAACGCATTTCTTTTTTTTAACAAAAATTACACCTATTAATTTGAGCATTTCATTATATAGCAAATCAATGTATTCTAGCCCTTTAGAAAACAATATCTCCTTGTTTCTCCATAACTATGCTAGGGAAAATAACCAAAGGAATTGCAACTCCTTGGCATATCAGTGACTGTATATTTATCTAAAACTTACATTAAAAAGTATTTCTTAAGGTGCTAATATATCTTAACCATTTTCCTCTTAGAGCATGCTTCAATTATGGTTACCTCAATGTTAAGAGCACTTAAACTTTATCTTCTAACTCCATGGAAATATATTGTTACTTGAAATCAATTTGTTAAACTCTTAGAGATAAACAGCTTTAAAATTTTTATTGATGCATATTAGCTGTACATAGTTTTGGGGAACATGTAATAATTTAATACATTAATACAGTTCATAAAGATCAATTTCTTGTGTGTACGTGGAATATCCATTACCTTAAATATTTATATATTCTTTATGGTAGAACCATTCAATTCTTCTCTTCTAGGTATTCTGAAATATACAATAGATTTCTGTAAACTGTAGGCACCCTATGTTCCATCTAACACTGGGTCTTAGATCTTCTATCAAACCATATATATGTACCCATTTATCTGCTTGTCTTTATCACTGCCTACTCACTACCCTTCTTGGCCTCTAGTAACCACCAATCTACTCTCTATCTTCATGAGATCCACTTTTTTTTAGAGCTTCCACAGGTAGTTGAGAACACGCAATATTTGTCTTTCTGTGCTTGGCTTAACAAGCTATTATTATGTTATATTTCACTTAACATAATGACGTCGAGTTCTACCCACATTGGTACAAATGCCAGGATTTTATCCTTTTTATGGCTGAATAATATTCCACTGTGTATATGCACCACATTTTCTTTATCCATTCATCCACTGATGGGCACTTAGGTTGATTCCATATTTTGCCTGTTGTGAATAGTGCTGCAATAGACATAGGAGTGCAGACAGATGTCTTTTGATATTTATTGTCTTTCTTTTGATATATACCCAGTAGTGGAATTGCTGAATCATATGGTAGTTCTATCTTTAGTTTTTTGAGGAACCTTTATACTGTTCTCCATAGTAACTGTACTAATTTACATTTCCACCAACAGTGTATGAGGGTTCCCATTTCTCTGCATCCTTGGCAGCATCCGTTATTGCCTGTCTTTTTAATAAAAGCCATTATACCTGTGATGAGATTATATCTCATTAAAATTTTGATTTGAATTAATCTGATTATAAGCAATGTTCGGTATTTTTTTCATATATCTCGACCATTTGTAAGTCTTCTTTTAGTAAGTGTTTAATCAGGCCTTTAGCCCATTTTAAATTGCATTATTTCTCTTTATTTTTGTGCAACTGAATTGTTTGAGCTTGTCATATATTCCGGTCAGATTCCCAATCCCTTGTCAGATGGGTCTTTTGCAAATATTTTTTCCCATTCTGTGGATTGTCTCTTCAGTTTGTTGATTATTTCCTTTGCTTTGTGGAAACTGTTTAGCTTGATGTAATTTTATTTGCCTGATTTTGCTTTAGTTGCCTGTGCTTTTGAGATCCTACACAAAAAATCTTTACCCAGATCAATGTAATGGAACATTTCTCCACTGTTTTCTTCTGGTAGTTTCAGTTTCAGGTCTTAGACTTAAGTCTTTAATCCATTTTAATTTGATTTTTTGTTTATGGTGAGAGATAGGGGTCTAGTTTCATTCCTCTGCATATGGACATCTAGTATTCCCAGAACTGTTTACTAAAGAGACTGTCCTTTTCCCATTGTATGTTCTTGACACCATTGTCGAAAATGAGTTTTCTGTAAATGCATAGATTTATATCTAGGTTATTTGTTTCTATTCCATTGGACTATGCATCTACTTTTATGCTAGTATCATTACTGATTTGATTACTATAATTTGGTAGTAAATTTTGAAGTCAGGTAGTGTGATGCCTGTAGGTTTGTTCTCTTTGCTCAGGGTTGCTATGACTGTTGGGGGTCTTTTGGGGTTTAAATACATTTTAGGATTTTTTTTCTATTTCTGTGAAGAATGTCATTGGTAATTTCATGGGAATTGTATTGAATTTGTAAATTGCTTTGGGTAGTATTGTCATTTAAACAATATTAATTCTTCCAGTTTATGATCATAGAATATCTTTCCTTTTTTGGTATCCTTTTAGATTTCTTTTATCATGTTTTATAGTTTCTGGTGTATAGAGCTTTCACTTTGGGGTTAAATTGATTTCTAGATATTTTATATATTTTCTAGCTATTGTAAATTAGATTGCTTTCTTGATTTCTTTTTTAGATTGTTCACTGTTGGTGTATATAAATGCTATTGATTATTGCATATTGATTTATATCCTGCAACTTTACTGAATTTGTTTTTCAATTCAAATAGTTTTTTGGTGGGATCTTTAGGTTTTCTGAAGTATAAGATTATATCATCTGTGAACAAGGCAAATTTAACTTCTTTACAAATTTGGATGTCCTTTATTTCTTCTCTTGCCTAATTGCTCTGGCCTGGACTTCCAGAATTATATTGAATAAACGCAGTGAAAGTGAGCATCCTTGTCTTGTTCCACATTTTACAGGAACAGCTTTCAATTTTTTCCCCATTTAGTACAATTTTAGCTCTGGCTTTGTCATATACAAGGTCTTTAATATTTTGAGGTATGTTTATTCTATACTCAGTTTGATTAGGGTTCTTAATATAAAGGAATGCTGAATTTTATTGAATGCTTCTTTGGCATTTATTAAAATAATCATATGGCTTTTGCTCTTGGTTCTGCTAATGTGATGTTTCACATTTATTTATTTGCATATGTTGAACAACCCTTGTATCTCTGGGATTGAATCCCACTTGACTGTGGTGAATGATCTTTTTCATGTGTTGTTGAATTTGGTTTGTGAGTATTTTGTTGATGATTTTTGCATATATGTTCATCAGTGATATTTGCCTATAATTTTCATTGTTCATTGTGTCCTTACCTGGTTTTGGTATCAGGATAATGCTGGCCTCAAATAATCAGTTTGAAAGTATTCCTTCCTCTTCATTTTTTTTTTTTAAGAGTTTGAATAGTATTGACATTTGTTCTTCAAATGTTTGGTAGAATTCAGTAATGAAGTCATCAAGTCCTGGGCTTTTCTTTGATGGGAGATCTTTATTATAGCTTCACTCTCATTACTTGCTATTGGTTTATTGAGGTTTAATATTTCTTAATGGTTTAATCCTAGTAGGTTGAATGTATCGAGGAATTTATTTGTTTCTTTTAGGTTTTCCAATTTGTTGACATATAGTTGTTCACAATAGACTCTAGTGATTCCTGTTATTTCTGTAACCTCAGTTGTTATGTCCCTTTTTTCTGTTTCTCACATTAATTATTTTGATCTTCTCTCTTTTTCTGTTAGTCTAGTCAAAGGTTTGTCAATTTTATCTTTTCAGAAAACCTACTTTGATCTTCTATTTTGTTTTTATGGTCTCAATTTCATCTATTTTTACTCTGATCTTTACTATTTATTTTCTTTTACTAATTTTGTATTTGCTTTGTTCTCGCTTTTTGAGTTTTTTGAGGTGCATCATTAGGTTGTTCTCTTGAAGTCTTTCTACTTTTTTGATATGATTTTACTGCAAACTTTCCTCTTAGTACTACTTTTGATGTATCCCATAGATTTTGGTATGTTGTATTTCCATTTTCATTTGTTTCAAGAGATTTTTAAATTTAGTGCTTAATGCTTTTGTTGCCCATTGGTCATTCAGGAGCATGTTGTTTAATTTCCATGGGTTCGTGAGGTTTTCTGAGTTTCCTCTTGTAACTAGTTTCTACTTTTACCTCATTGTGGTCAGAACAAATGCTTGATATTTTTTCTATGTTTTTGAATTTGGTAAGACTTGTTTTTTAGTCTAAGATATGAAATATTCTGGAAAATGCCATATGTGCTAATGTAAAAAAGGTGTATTCTGTAGCAGTTGGATGAAATTATTTTATAAATGTAAGTTAGACCTATTATGTTTAATTTATAGTTTAATTTTCTCTTTTTTATTGAATTTCTGTCTGGATGATCTGTTCATTACTCAGAGTGAAGTGTTGAAGTCCACTACTACTATTGCATTTCAGTCTATCTCTTTCTTTGGAGCTGTTCATGTTTGCTTCATATACATAAAAGCTCTTTTGTCAAATGTATAGATATTTATAATTGTTATATCTTCTTGCTAAATTGACCTCTTTATCATTACATAATGATCTTTTTTGTCATTTTACAGTCTTTGATTTGTAGCCTATTTTATCTAATACAAGTATAGCTACTTCTCTTTTTTGTTTTCCAGTTGTATGGAATAGATTTTTCCACCCCATTACTTTCAGTCTATGTATCTTTAAAGGTAAAGTGGTTTTCTTGTAGGCAGCATACAGTTAGGTCTTGTTTTTAATCCACTTAGTGGCTCTATGCATTTTAATTGGATAATTCACTGTTACTATTATTAACTAAGGACTTTCTATGACAATTTTTTTTTGTTTTACTGTTGGTGTGTAACTCCTTTCTTCCCTTCTTACTGTCTTCACTTGTGGTCAAGTGATTTCTTCTTTTTTTTTTTTTTGGTAATATGCTTTACTTTTAGTTTTTCATGAATCTATTTTAAATTTTGTGGTTGTTATAAGGCTTACAAAAACATCTAATAGACATACTACATTATTTCAGAGGGATAAAAACGTACCTTAGATCATAAAGAATAGATCTTTAAAACAAAAGAAATTCTTCTACAGTTTAACTCTATCCCCCCAACATTTTGACTTTCAGTTATCTCAAATTACATATTTTTATATTACCTCTCTCTTAACAGGTTACTGTAGCTATTGTTTTTGTTTTTGATAATTTTGTCTTTTGTGATTTACAGTATTTTATGAGTGGATTGCACACTAAAGTTACGATGTTAGAGCATTCTGGGTTTGTCCGTATCCTTCATTTACATTTAGCATTTTTTTGCGAGATGGGTTTGGTGTTGAACTCTCTCAACTTTTGTCTGGAAAAGACTTTATCTCTTCTTTATATGTGCACAATAACTTTGCTAGATAGTGTATTCTTGAATGGCAGTTTTTTTCTTTCTGCATTTTTTTGGTATTTTGAAATTAACATTTATTTTAGGTTCAGTGGTACCTGTGCAGGTTTGTTATATAGGTAAAGTTGTGTCATGGTAGTTTCCAGTACAAATTATCTCATCACCCAGGTAATAAGCTTAGTTGGTCATAAGTAATTATTCAATCCTTACCCTCCTCCCACCTTTCAGTAGTCTCCATGTCTATTGTTTGCTTCTTGTGTCTATGTGCACTCAATGTTTACCTTCTACTTATAAGCGAGAACATGCGGTATTTGGTCTTCTGTTCCTGCATTAGTTTATTAAGAATAATGGCCTCCAGCTCCATCCATGTTGCTGCACCAGATATAATCTTATTCTTTTTTATGGTTACATAGTATTCCATGTTGTATATGTACATTTTCTTTCCTTTTTTTTTATTGCGGTTTTGATTTACTTTTCTATAATGGTCAGTGATGTTGAACATTTATTCCCATGCTTTCTGGCTGTGGGTGTGTTTTGTTTTGAAAAGTGTTTGATCATGTCCTTTGCCCACTTTTTAATGGGGTTGTTTTCTGCTTGTAAATTTGCTTAAGCTCCTTATAGATTCTTAATACTACACCTTTGTCAGATGTATAGTTTGCAAATATATTCTCCTATTTTGTAGATTGTCTGTTTATTCTGTTGATAGTTTCTTTTGCTGTGCAGAAGCTCTTTAGTTAGATCCCACTTGCCAATTTTTGTTTTTGTTGCAATTGCTTTTGGCATCTTCATGAAATATTTGCCAGGACCTATATTCAGAATTTTATTTCCTAGGTTATTTTCCAGGTTTTTAAAAATAGCTTTAGGGTTTACATTTAAGTTTTAATTTATCGTGAGTTGATTTTTATATCTTGTATAAGGAGGGAATCTAGATTCAGTTCCGCATATTAAACACCATTTATTGAATAGGGAGTCATTTGCCTATTGCATGGTTTTGTCAAGTTTGTGAAGATCAGGTGGTTGTAGGTGTGTGGCCTTATTTCTGGGCTCTCTGTTCTCTTCCATTAGTCTATGTGTCTGTTTTTGTACCAATATCATGCTGTTTGGTTACTGTCAACTTGTATAGATTGAAGTCAGGTAATATCTCCAGCTTTGTTACTTTTGCTTAGGATTTCCTTGGGTATTTGGGCTCCTTCTTGGTTTCATATGAGTTTTAAAATACGTTTTTCTGGTTCTGTGAAGAATGTCATTGGTAGCTTGCTAGAGATAGCATTTAATCTATAAATTTCTTTGGGCAGTATAGCCATTTTAATGATACTGATTTTTTCTATCTGTAAGCATGAATATTTTTCCATTTGTTGTGTTTGAGCAGTGTTTTGTAATTTTCATGATAGAGCTCTTTCACCTCCCTGGTAAGCTATATTGCTAGGTATTTTATTTTTTGTGGCAATTGTGAATGGGATTGCACTCTTGATTTGACTCTCAGTTTGGCTATTGTTGGTGTATAGGAATGCTAGTGATTTTTATACATTAATTTTGTATTCTGAAACTTTGGTGAAGTTGTTTATCAGCTGAAGGAGCTTTTGGGAGAAGACTATGGGGTTTTCTATAGAATAATGTCATCTGCAAACAGGGATAGTTTGACTTCCTCCGGTCTTATTTGGATGTCCTACTTTTTTTCTCTTACCTGATCACTCTAGCCAGGAATTCCAATACTATGTTGAATAAGAGTGGTAGGAGAGGGCATCCTTGTCTTGTGCTGGTTTTCAAGGGGAAATGCTGTCACCTTTTCCCCATTCGGTATGATGCTGGGGATTTGTCATAGATGGCTTTTACTACTTTGAACTGTGTTCCTTCAGTATCTAGTTTATTGAGAGCTTTTAACATGAAGGGGTGTTAAATGTTATCAAAAGCCTTTTTCTGCATCTATGGAGATATTTACGTGGCTTTTGTCTTAATTCTCTTTATGTAATGAATCACATTTATTGATTTGCTTATGTTGCACTAAACTTGCATTCCAGGGATGAAGCCTACATGAGCTTGATGGATTATCTTTTTGATGTGCTGCTGGAATCAGTTTGCCAATATTTTTTGAGGATATTTGCATCTATATTAATCACAGACATTAACTGAACTTTCCTTTTTTGTGATGTCTCTGTCAGGTGTTGGTAGCAGGATGATGCTGTTCTCATAGAATGAATCAAGAAGGAATACCTCCTCCTCAATTTTTGGGGAATAGTTTTAGTAGAAGTGGTACCAGCTTTTTCAAATAGATCTGGTAGAATTTGGCTGTGATTCTGTCTAGTCCCAGGCTTTTTCTAATTGATAGGCGTTTTATTACTGATTCAACTTTGAAACTCATTATTGGCCCGTTGAGAGATTCAGTTTCTTTCTGGTTCAATCTTGGGAAGTTGTGTGTTGTCAGAAATTTATCCATTTCTTCCTGGTGTTCAAGTTTGTGTACATGGTGGTCTTCAGTCTTGGAGGGTTTTTTTTTTTTTTAAATTTCTGTGGGGTAGGTGATAATGTCGCCTTTGTCATTTCTGATGGGTTTATTTGGACCTCTCTTTTGCATTAGTCTAGCTTAGTGGTATATTGATCTTATTTATTTTTTCATTGATCTTTTGCCTGGTTTTTCATGTGTCCATTTCCTAAAGTTCATCTCTGATTTTCATTATTTTTTGTCCTCTATTAGCTTTGGGATTAGTTTGCTCTTGTTTTTCTATTTTCTCTAGGTGTGATGTTAGGTTGTTAATTTGAGATATTACTAAATTTTTGATTTGGGCATTTGGCGCTGTAAACTTCCTTCTTATCATTGGTTTATCTGTGTCCCAGAAATTCTGATGTGCCATATATTTGTTCTTATTAGTTTCAAAGAATTTCTTGTTCTTTGCCTTAATTTCATTGTTTACCCAAAAGTAATTCAGGAGCAGACTGTTTAATTTCCATGCAACTGTATGGGTTTGCACAATTTATTTTTATTTTTAAAATTTTTGTAGGTACATAGTAGGTTTACATATTTATGGAATACGAGATGTTTTGATATAGGTATGAAATGTGAAATAAGCACAACATGGAGAATGGAGTACCTATTCCCTCAAGCATGTATCCTTGAATTACAAACAATTCAATTACATTATTTTAGTTATTTTAAAATGTACAGTTAAGTTATTATTGACTATAGTCACCTTATTGTAGGTCTTATTCATTTATATTTTTGTACCCACTAACCATCCCCACTGGCCCCCAAACCCTGACTACTCTTTCTAGCTTCTGGCGACCATCTTTCTACTCTCTATGTCCATCAGTTCAATTGTTTTGATTTTTAGATCCTACAAATAAGTGAGAACGTTTGATGTTTGTCTTTCTGTGCCTGGCTTATTTCACTTAACATAATGATTTCCAGTTTAATAGTCCTTTTGCAGTCAATGTTATTATTGATGAGTAAAGACTTACTCCTGCCATTTTGTTACTAGTTTTCTGGTCTTTTCTTTTTCTTTCTTTTTTCCCTTCCTGTCTTCCTCTAATGAAGGTGATTTTCTGTGCAATTTTCTTAGTATTAATTTCTATTTATTTGCATTGTGGTCCAAAACTGCAATTGGTATGATTTAAAGTTTTTTTTTTTTAATATTCTGAGGACTGTTTTATGGCTGATTGTGTAGTCAGTTTTTGAGTCTGTGCCATGTGCAGATGAGAAAAATGTATGTGCTCTTGTTTTCAGGTGGACAGTTCTGCAGATGTCTGCCAGGTCCATTTGGTCATGTGTTGAGTTTGGGGCCCAAATTTCTTTGTTAGTTTTCTGCTGTGATGATGTGTCTTACACTGTCAGTGTGGTTTTGAAGTCTCCTGCTATTATTGTGTGGTTATCTAAGTCTCTTCATAGATCTCTAAGAATTTGCTTTATAAAGCTAGGTGCTCCTGTGTTGTTGAGTGCATATATCTTTAAGATATTAGGTCTTCTTGTTGAATTGAACCCTTTACTGTTTTGTAATGCTCTTCTTTGCCCTTTTTTAATTTATCATTGTTGCTTTAAAATCTCTTTTGTCTGAAATTAGAATAGCAATACCTGCTTTCCTTTTTCTGTTTGCTTGGTAGATTTTTCTCCATCTCTTTACTTTGAGACTATTTGTGTCATTGAATGTGAGATGGGTTTCTTGAAGACAGCATACAGTTGGATCTTGCTTCTTTATCCAACCTGCTATTGTGTGCTTTTTAATGGGGTCATTTAGCCTGGTTACATTCAAGGTTAATATTGATATGTGCAGATTTTATCCTGTCATCATGTTTTTAGCTGGTTATTATGAAGTTTGGATTGTGTGGTTGCTTTATAGTGTCAATGGTCTCTGTACTTAAGTGTGTTTCTGTGGTGGCTGGTAACAGTCTTTCTTTTCCATATTTATCACTACCTTAAGAACCTGTTATAAGGCAGATCTCGTGGTAGTGAATTCCCTTAGCATTTTCTTGTCTGAAAAGGATCTTATTTTCCTTTGCCTATAAAACTTAGTTTAGCTGAATATGAAATTCTTGGTTTGAATTTATTTTCCTTAAGAATGCTGAATATTGGTCCCCAATGTCTTGTGGCTTGTAGAGTTTCTGCTGAACGGTCCCCTGTTAGCTTGATCAAGTTCTCTTTGTCTCTTGCTGCCTTTAACATTTTTTCTTTCATTTTGACCTTGGAGAATTTATGACAATGAGTCTTATGGGTGATCATTTTACAGTATCTTGCAGGGGTTCTCTGCATTTCCTTAATTTGGATACAGACCTCTCTAGTGGGTTTGGGAAACTTTATGGAATGATATCCTCAAATATGTTTTCCAAGGTGTCTGCTTTCTCTTCCTCTCTTTCAGGGAGGTCAATGTGTCATAGATTTGTTTTCTGGCTTTGTTCATTTTTATTTATTCTTGTCTGACTCTGTTATTTCAGAGAACTCGTCTTTAAGCTGTGAGATTCCTTCCTCAGCTTGGTCAATTCTGCTGTTAATACTTGTGATTATATTACAAAATTTGAAGTGAGTTTTTTGGCTCTGTCAGATTGGTTCTTTCTTAAAATGGCCATTTCATCTTTTATTTCCTGTATCATTTTATTGTATTCCTTAAATTCCTTGGATTGGGTATGACTTTCTCTGAATCTCAATGATCTTCATTCCTATCCATATTCTGAATTCTGTGCCTGTCATTTTAACCATTTTGGCCTGGTTAAGAACCATTATTGGGAAACTAGTGTGTTCACTTGGAGGTGAGAAGACACTCTGGCTTTTTGAGTTGCCAGTGATCTTGTGCTGGTTTGCCCTCATCTTTGTGGGCTGATGTTCCTTCAGTCTTTGAAGTTGTTATCCTTTTCATGGGGTTTTTGTTTTGGGAGATTGAATGTAGTGTAAGGTAAGTTTAGTTCACTGGCTTCATTTCTAGAATAGTTTAGAGGACCAAGGCTCAAATCGGCACTTTTAGGATGTATGCTCTAACTCTGGGGGTGCCATCATGCTCCCTGCTCTGTTCTCTGGCCCCTCAAGTTTAGGAACCTATGCTGGAGGGAGCCAAGTTGTTTCTGGTCTGCTGGCCACAACATTCCAATGGGTGTTAATGGCCAAAGCCAGTAACATCTTCACTGGGGTGGTGACAGCAGGATCCATGCTTGCTTACATGTGCCAGCAGTGGTGGCAACACAATGAGGTGCATACATGTTGGCTGGAGTGGGATACAGGCAGAAGTGGGGCTGTAGTGTTCCTGTTTGTGCTTAAGCTGGCAGCAAGACAAGGATGGAGTGCTGGCAGGTGTGGGGTTGCTGGTATCCATGCTTGCATTCACACCAGTTGTGGTTGTGGCAGAGGTAGGGTGCTGGTGGGCATGGGGCTGCCAGTCTTTGCTTGCTCATTCACCATGTCAGTGATGATGCTGCAGGAGTGGTAGGAGGATGCACACATGCCAGCAACAGTGGTGAAGCAGGGTGTGCATGCACACATGTGCCAGTGGGGGAAGGGAGGTAAGGTCTGCCTGCAGGTGTTCACCAACAAAGTGGTGGGGGTATGGCCATGCATGAGTACATGCTGGCAAAGCTAAATGGAGGAGGCTGCAGTTGGGGTGGGTGTGAATGTGTTGGTGCACATCAGCAGGGGTCACTCTGCTGGAGGTCTCTGACAGTCAAGTACAGTCTGCCAGTGAAGGAGCCTTTGGGAAGCACCCTTGTGCATCCAAGTCTGTACTGCAAGTGGATGCAGCCAGGCTGGGGCACTGGGAGAGGTCAGGAGACAGGAGGCATTCAGATCAGGCTGGCCCCATCTCACAGGCAAGACCTCCCTGCTCTGTCCAGGTTCATTTGTCACCTTAAGCCTAAAGTCTCCTGGAGGAGCATGGCAAGCCTTAGGGGATGGACATTTCTGGCCATTCTCTATTGCAGATGTTCTTGCACCAAACCCTATGGGCTCTGCACAGTCTGGAATCCTGCTGCTACCACCTTTCCAAGTAGCTTTCCCTGCCAGCTCAAGTGTTCATGTGGATTGCGGGGTCTCCTGTTGCCAGGATTCTGGAGGTCCATGGCAAGAGGAGACCACTTCTTGCCTGTTCAGTTCATTTCTTCCCCAGGAGTTGCTGGTGGCCAGAAATGAGTTCCCATGCTTGGTAGCTCCATGTAGGATTCCCAGCTTTGTCCCCTTTCAGTTTAGCATCTGTGTCCTCCTCCATCCATTTTCAATGCCTTCTCTCTGAAGATCTGCTTGAAGTGTGCCCGTTTTCCTGATGCCTCAGTCTCTCAGTGGCAGATGTTCCTTCTGGCTGTATATAGCCAGCCATCTTGGCTAAAATTCTTTCAGCATTTTGAAAATATTGTTCCACTCCCCCCTGGCCTGTATGGTTTGTTGAGAAGTCTGTTGCCAGAAGAACTGAAACTCTTTTATATGTTATCTGCTTCTTTTGCTTGCTGTTTTTAGAATTCTCTCTGGATATTCATTTCTTTCTCAAGTTTTAGAAAGTTTTAAGCTATTATTTCTTTGAATAAGCTTTCTACCTCTACTCTTGCTCAATGCTCTTGAGCACCAATAGTTCTTAGACTTTGTCATTTGAGGTAATTTTCTATAGCTTGCAGGCAATCTTTTTAGCTTTTCATTTTTTCTTTTCTGACTGTGTATTTTCAAATAGCTTGTATTTGAGCTCACTAATCATTTCCTCTGCTCTATTCTGCACTATTATGATCTATTCTGCTGTTGAAAGTCTCCAGTGAATATTTGAGTTCAGCAAATGTATTTCTCAACTCCAAGATTTCTGTTTGTTTTTTAAAAATTATTTCAATATCTTTCTTAAATTTCTCTGATAAATTTCTGAATTGATTTCCTGTGTTATCATGGAGACCATGAATTTTCTTAAAACTGGTGTTTTAAATTCTTTGTTGGAGAGCTCATATATTGCCATCTCATTAGGTTCAGTGCATTAGTCCATTCTCACACTGCTATAAAGAACTACCTGAGACTGGGTAACTTATGAAGAAAAGAGGTTTAATTGACTCACAGTTCTGCAGGCTTAATGGGAAGCATGACTGGGAGGCCTCAGGAAACTTACAGTCATGGTGGAAGGCAAAGGGGAAGCAAGCAAATCTTACCAAGGCAGAACAGGAGAGAGAGAGTGTGTGGAATGGAAAGTGCCACACACTTTTAAACCATCAGATATCACAAGAACTCACTCACTATCATGAGAAGAGCAAGTGGGAAATCCACCCACATGATCCAATCTCCTCCTATAAGGTCCTTCCCCAACACTTGGGGATTACAATTCGGCATGAGTCTTCTATGGGGAAACAGAGCCAAACCATATCAGTCAGTTACAGGTTTCTTGCTTTGTCTCTTTGAGGAGGTCATGGTTCTGTGTCCACTGTTTCTTGTGGATGTACATCTGTGTCTTTGCTTTGAAGGATTAGTTGCTTATTCCAGTCATCTCTGTCTGGCTTGTTTTGGTTTTTATGGGATGTATTTACTGAAAAATACTTTTGACTATAAAATCTAACAGATATAGGAAACTATATAAAACAAACCAAACACACTTGTAACCACAACTATGTTAGAAAAATAGAATTTTGCCACCCATCCATCCTAATCACAGTCCCTTCCCACTTTTCAAAAGTAGTAAGGTCAGCAGTCCTGACCTTTATGATAATCACATGTTCATGCCTAAGCACTGGTTTAGTTATGCTTCATATCTTGCTAAGTCTTTTTTTAATCTAGGGACTGCCTTCATCTTTTTCCTTATAATTTATTCAAGAAATATTGTCTCTTTTCCTCTAAGAGTTTCTTATAGTCTTGACTTTGCTTGAAAGAGTCTCCAGTTGTGGTTTGATAAGTTACTTTGTCCTGTACTTCCTGTAAATTGGTAGTTGGTTCTATAGGCTGAATCAAATTTGAGTTGATTTTTTCCTCTTGACTTCATAGTGGTGTATTCTCTTTGGAGGTACAAAATTTTGTTTGCCTCTCTTTTCTCTTATGTTAGCTGCCAGTAATGATTAATATCATCAGTCATTAATTAGGTTGGTGATATTTCACCAGTTGTTTTGGTTACTAGAAGCTCATTCTGTAAAATCAGGAAGAACTTGTAGGAACAATATTTCCTGAGATCAGAAGCTGATAAACTTGTCTTGGCATTTTTACTTAAACTCAGGTTGGTCATAAAATCTTTGGCTCACATTTTCTTTCCTTGCGCATGTTAAATATGCTAGCCCATTTTCTGCTGACATAAAGATTTGTTGTCAAAATCTGATAATCTTGTTTTCTCTCTCTCTTTTATCAGTTATTTTGCTCCTTTTATTAATTTTTTTTCCTTTAAAGTCCAGTAATTTTACTAGAATGTGTCCCTGTGTTGGTTGATTTGCCTAGGTTAATTTCCTCTTTTAACTTGAAGTTTTAAATTCTATTTCAGGTAAGTGTTCATGAGTCAGACCTTTAAAAAATAATTGTTCTGTTATCTTCTTTTGGTTTCGCTCATTTGAGGATTGAGAATTTATATAAAATAAAACATTTTTAACAGCTGCTGAGAGGCATCAACATAGGGATGAATAAGGAATTGCCAAGCAGTATTGAAGGCTGAGTTGAAATTGAATGACATACATTGTAGTGGAGCCAACTTTCTATGACAGAACTCAGCAGCTATAAACAAAATAGATACTTGGGTTTGGTGGCAAGTCACATATAATAGAAGGGCAAAGGCTTGGGAAATCCTAGGATGCTAGCTGAAGTACAGCTGAAATAGTTATCAGCATATTAATTGTACAAATAATAAAAAAAAACAGCTATTTCTGGAATATTTCCAAGTTTTTCTATTTTATTTTAAATAAAGGAAATATGAATGTTTGACTAAATATAATTTATTTCCTATTCATTGGTAAGAATGTTCATTACCAAATCAGAAAAGAAAATCTTGCCAGACCATCTGTCCCAATTTTTTATTTGAAAAAGAAATATTCCATATCTATGTGTCATCAGCCAGTACAGTAATAATGCCAATGAAAACAGTGCTTGACAATGAAAGTCCTTTAACATGAGACTTTTTTTAATCAGTCATGTTGGCAGTGTTGGCAGGTTTCAGATGTTTGAATAACATTATTTCTACTAAATTTTTGGGCTGTGGAACTGAAGGTACACCTTAAACAATGAGCAAAATCAATCTTTGTCCACAGACTCTGAAGTGGGAATCCTTGTGTATTTTCTATCTTTACATTTAGCTTAAGATAAAAATAGACAAAATAGTGATGTTGAAAAAGCAGGTTGTTTTATTGGTCTCTCCTTTCCTCCTAGGAGTGGTTAAAGTGCCCCTTAGTTAAATCTCTTTTTACTCTTCTTTAGGTTTTCCAGTATTCCTTTGCTCTGAAATGGTCATACCTTACACCATTGATGCTAATTGATGCTAATTGGCTTTCTTTACCTCTTAACTCTATGTTCCTATTAAACAGAGACAATGTAGGGAGATAAGATACTGATGGTTATCCCCCAAAAATAGTCTGTATTTCCACATGATCTTGCCACAAACAGTGGAGCTGAGGTTTATGCAGATGGGGGCTGGGGAACTAGATACACAACCCAACCCATATATAAATCTGATGGAATTCTGCAGTTAACTTTGGAATCTTATATACAGTTTTACTATGTCTAGCTACTCACTTCTTGTTCTTCCTGCTACTACAAAGTCTATTTCTCTTTCTTGATCTGCTTCATTGCAATTGCCCATTCAGTAGCCATTTTGTCATCCTTGCCCCTACTTCTTGCTTACCTTGACTAGGATGGTGAAATGTATTTGAAATGTACTTGGATTAGCAAAATACGATCTTTTTTTTGGAGACAGAGTCTCCCTCCATCTCCCAGACTGGAATGATCTCTGCTCACTGCAACCTCTGCCTCCCAGGTTCAAGTGATTCTCCTGTCTCAGCCTCCTGAGTAGTTGGGACCACAGGCACATGCCACCAGGCTTGGCTAATTTTTTGCATTTTGAATAGAGATGGAGTTTCACTGTGTTAGCCAGGATGGTCTCAATCTTCAGACCTTGTGATCTGCTCGCCTTGGCCTCTCAAAGTGCTGGGATTACAGGTGTGAGCCACCATGCCTGGCCCCAAATAGGATCTTAATTTACCCAGCTGGTAGCTTTTGCAGCAATATGTTTCTAAAAGATTTCAGTAAATCTCTGTTACTATCTACTTAAAGATGTCTTTTCCTATTGCTCTCTACAGATGGCTTCAGAATGCTGATGCTTTCACTGAAAAGACCAATGCCTAAACTCTTTGTTGGATCAAAGCAACATTACAGATGCTGAATCCCTCTTTGAGACTGCTGCAGATGCTTGTACTTAGAGTACTTATTCTGCATAAAAGTTAATACGTCATATTACTGCCAAAGCTCTTGGCACCAATGCTACTAATTCTTTGGCTTGCAATATCTTATGGCGATTCACTCTGTTTACTGCAACCTCTTTGCTAAAGAATTCAGACTTAGGTCTCCAAGGCTGGGAATAAAATTCAATCTGATCTATAACATGCGATACTTAAAAATCTACATCCCTTCTGTTTTCTGTTTCTATTGAATCAAACTTGTTTATCTTGATTCTGCTTATATAATTCTTTTTCAGAGAATCCTTAGACCCTAGTATAGTATCTTTCCCAGCCCCACTAGATCTCCAGATAGTGCTCAAAATGTGCCTGGAGCCCCTCCTATAACATTCTCCTTCCTATTACTCCCAATAAAAATGCTGTTGTCTTTATTAAGGTCTACACCCACCCAAAAATCAGTCTGAGTAATTGGCATTCTTTCAAGTGAGGTCTTTCACAATACCAAGGCACTGGGGAGAGAGAAAGGTTGAGCCATGTAATTTTTGACTAGTAGTTCACAGAAATTGCCACTGTCTTGTTGCTACTATCTCTATTTGGTGATTTATAGGAACTAGCAGAGAGCTGTTGTCCACTGTCTGCTTGGGACATGGTAGTCTTTCGATTGTGTCCATTCTGGTTTGAAATACTAGTATTTTGTAAGGTTTCTTGTGGCCATAGCTGAGACACACACCCCATATCCATTACCATTCTGGGGTCATGAGACCTAACTATCCCCACCTCTGAGAATCGGATGCAGGGCCTATGCTTTTATTACCCACATATTTTTTTCTTTCAATTTCTCTGATCTCTTGGCCCAGGGCAATATCCAGACTGTAGAGAAAAAAACCCCTAATCTCTCCCACTACTCACTACCTATATGAATTAATTTAATTTAACATATTTCTTCCATGCAGCTCAGCTGGAGTGGGAGTCGGATTAGGTTTACAAGAGCAGTTAAAATATCTGTTAGAATGCCTTGGAGTGGGTGTCTAACAGCTGCTTGATGCTTTTTAAAGAAGATCAGTGTAGAGAGGTAGTCCAGTCTTACTATCTTCAGCTTTGGGATTTTAACTAAAATTGTGACAAAAAAAGTCCCATTTAGAAGTCTGAAAATCTTCACCATTACATTTTAATCTTCTCTCTAAGCATAGCAAAAGTGCACATCCTTCCCTAACTCTTACCTGTTCTCTTTGGAACATTCCTCTTCCAAGGCTAGAGAGGCTCCTCTCTAGTATCCTGAAATACAAGCAGGGTTAATGTAATCTGGGATATCTAGCACTCATACTGTCTCAAGGGGAGGTAATGCGGACAGTAAAATAAGAAGGCACTTGAGTTACAATATAATTGGACAAACCAAGGTCATGTGCTTAAGTTTCTCTCATTGATTCAGTCAGCAGTTAGTATAAACCCATCAGTCATTAGCACACAATTCAAGGGAAATAAAGCAATAAATGCTCTTATGGCTCAAAGATAAAAATATCTTGAGATCTTGCTAGGGATATGTAAAAAAGGGCATGAGATCAGTACTATGGAGCAGGAAAGGAAATAGACTGAGAGCAGCCAGTTTCTATTGTAGTCTACACTGCATATTAGAGGGCTGTATTACTATAAAGAGACCACTCTCAGTTCAACTTTGGGGTACAACGAGGCATCAATTTCACAGGAATCATGGGAATTAAAAGGTTTGAAATATGTAAAACAGACCTTATGAGTAAGAAGATAATTTTGAGTAAGATGTAATGACTGTGGTGTGTGTATATGTGGCAATACTGCAAATTTCTGAAGATTTGCAAGGAAACGGGTGTCTTAAATGCCACTCTGAGAGCCGACAGTTTGAAGAGCTATATTCTCACCAATATGTGATGGCTATCACAATTATTCTTTTTTTTTTCCTCTTGGTAGACTTTTCTTTTCTCTAGCACCACCTAAAGTCATGTGGCCACTGAGCGTCCAGACTCCCTAACCAAAGTCTACTTGTGCTATAATCTTTTAATCTTTTTTTTTTTTTTGAGATGAAGTCGTGTACTATCTCCCAGGGTGGAGTGCAGTGGTGCAATCTCCACTTACTGCAACCTCTGCCTCCTGGATTCAAGCAATTCTCCTGCCTCGGTCTTCCTAGTAGCTGGGATTACAGGCATCCACCACCATGCCCAGCTAATATTTTGTATTAAGTAGAGACAGGGTTTCACCACATTGGTCAAGGTGATCTCGAACTCCTAATCTCAGGTGATCTGCCTGCCTCAGCCTCCCAAAGTGCTGGGATTACAGGCATAAGCCACCGTGCCTGTCCATCTTTTAATCTTTTAATAAAGCCCTTGGGCTAAGCTAACTGACCCTCTTTTGGATAGCCTCCTCAGTTTTTGGAGCAAAGCCTGAGGGAGCAAAATTCCAGGGTCTCAAGGGAGCCCTTTGGGTACCATTAGTCTGGGATGCCCTACACCAGAGCTGTCTTCAAGCTCCATACATGTGCTAATGGTCATTGCACTCAGGGCAAGACTACCAATAGACCTTGATGCTAAATTGCTTTCAATTGTGTTTTATTGGCAGGCACTGGACTCTGAACAAGGGGAATTGATTGGGTGTATTACAGTGGAAGTCCAAACTTGGTAAAAAAGACACTGAGACATCTTGAGTTAGAATCATTCAATTACAGAGGTCTGACAGAGATACCAGCTAGATCAACAGCCCTTTTCTTCTGTGATTTCATAATATATTCAATAAACTCTATTTGGATTGATTATTCGTGAGTGTGATGAGTTATTGTAGATTTTGGTATCCAAGGCACCTATAACACTTCCTATAGTGGCCAACTTAGGCTTTCTATGATTTGGAGATATTTTAGCAGGTAACATACACACAGAAGTATTTTCCACTGAAATTTAAGAAAACATATGCATTCTGATGCTTAACATAAACCCACCATAGCAAGATAAATGACTAACCCCCATTAAAGCATTGGCACCCCAAAGGCAAATCTATGCATTCTATTCCTGGATGGTGTAAGGAGGGCTGACATGATTGTTTTTTGTTATAGAATGAGTAAGTTGGGAGGGCTATATTTTATTTTTACTTACTATTTTTAAAAAGTTATATATATAGGGCATACAATGTGATGTTCTGATATACACATAAACATTGCATTCTTGGGATAAATCTTATCTGGCCATGGTATGCAATTTTTAAATATTTTGCTACATTCAATTTGTATTTTGTTTAGGACTTTTATGTCTACATTCATAAGAGAATATTAGTCTTTAGATTCCTGAATTTCTGTTCTTATGATAATTTGGCTTGATTTTAGTGTCAATGTAATAGTGGTCTCACAGAATTAGTTGGGAAGCATTCTCTCCTCTACTTCTTTTTTTTTTTTGAAGTGGTATTGGGGAAATGTTCACAAAAGTTGCTAAACAAGCAAAAAGCAATAACTGCAACAAACAGCAACAGCAAAAAATCCTGGCCCAGGGAGAGAATATGATTTTCAAAGTTGTCATATTGTATTATTTATAACATCCAGTTTTCAACAATATAAAATACAAGACAAGCAAATAAATGAGAAAGTATGACCTATGCATAAGGAAAGAAGGCAATCAATAGAAATGTTCTTTGATGAAGCCTAGATTTGGCACTTATTAGACAATAAATTTAAATCAGCTATTATAAATATTTTCAAAGAAATGAAAGAAACCATGCCCAAATAATTAAATGAATGCATGAAAATGATGCCTTATCAAATTGAGAAATTAGTAAAGAGATAGAAATTATGAAAAAGAATAAAATAGAAATTCTTGAGTTGGAAAGTACAATAACAGAAACAAAATTCAATAATAAAGCTCAATGACATATTTGAGCATGCAGAAGAATCAACAAACTTGAAGAGAGATCAACTGAGATATTCCATTCTGATGAACACAAACAAAAAATATAAAGAATATAAGAGAGAACTTAAGACCTGTGGGACGCCATAATTTATAACATACAGTGGGAGTACCAAAATGTACGGAGAGAGAAAAAACTAGAAAATGTAGTCAAAGAAGTAATGACCAAAACCATCCTGAATTTGATGAAAAATAATATACACATTTTCGAAGTTCAACAAACTTCAAGCCAGATAAACTCAAAGGGATTCAAACTAGATACATCATAATTAAACTGTCAAAAGCCAATGCAAAAGACAATCTTGAAAGCAATAAAAGAGAAGTGACTTATCATACACAGTAGATCCTAAATATAATAGTTGATTTCTAATAAGAAATCGTGGAGACCAAAAGGAAAAGATAAGAAATTCAAAGTGCTGAAAGAAAAATACAGTTGATCAGCAGTTCTGTAACTGGCAAAGCTACCCTTCAAAACTGAAGAAGAAATTAAGACATTCTTATATTTAAAAAAACAGATAATTAATTGTAACTAAATCTACCCTATAAGAAATAATAAAAAAGTCCTAAGGCTGACATCCCGAAGGATTTTGTTTTTTTAAATTTTACTTTAAGTTCTGGGGTACATGTGCCACATTTTCTTTATCCAGTCTATCACTGATGGGTATTTGGGTTGGTTCCAAGTCTTTCCTATTGTGAACAGTGCCACAGTAAACATACCTGTGCATGTGTCTTTATAATAGAATGATTTATAATCCTTTGGGTATATACCCAGTAATGGGATTGCTGGGTCAAATGGTATTTCTATTTCTAGATCCTTGAGAAATCACCACACTGTCATCCACGATGGTTGAATTAATTTACACTCCCACCAACAGTGTAAAAGTGTTCCTATTTCTCCACATCCTCTCCAGCATCTGTTGTCTCCTGATTTTTTAATGATCACATTCTAACTGGTGGGAGGTGATATCTCAATGTGGTTTTGATTTGCATTTCTCTAATGATCAGTGATGATGAGCTTTTTAAATATGTTTGTTGGCTGCATAAATGTCTTCTTTTGAAAAGTGTCTGTTCATATCCTTCACCCACTTTTGAATGGGTTTGTTTGTTTTTTTCTTGTCAATCTGCTTTAGTTCTTTGTAGATTCTGGATATTAGCCCTTTGCCAGATGGGTAGATTGCGAAATTTTTTGCCCATTCTGTTGGTTGCTGGTTCACTCTATTGATGGTTTCTTTTGCTGTGCAGAAGCTCTTAAGTTTAATTAGATCTCATTTGTCAATTTTGGCTTTTGTTGACATTGCTTTTGGTGTTTTACTCATGAAGTCCTTACCCATGCCTATGTCCTGAATGGTATTGCCTAGGTTTTCTTCTAGAGTTTTTATGGTGTTAGGCCTCATGTATAAATCTTTAATCCACCTGGAGTTAATTTTCATATAAGGTGTAAGGAAGGCATCCAGTTTCAGCTTTCTGCATATGGCTAGCCAGTTTTCCCAACACTATTTATTAAATAGGGAATCCTTTCCGCATTGCTTGTTTTTGTCAGGTTTGTGAAAGATCAGATGGTTGTAATTGTGTGGCATTCTTTCCAAGCCCTCTGTTCTGTTCCATTGGTCTATATCTCTGTTTTGGTACCAGTACCATGCTATTTTGATTACTGTAATCTTATAGTATAGCCTGAAGTCCAGTAGTGTGATGCTTCCAGCTTGGTTTTTTTTTTGTTTGTTTGTTTTTTGTTTTTTGCTTAGGATTGTCTTCATTTTTAAAAAATGTGCCTACTAAAAACTTTCAACTAATATATGTGGGTTGGATTTTTTATTTTCATTGTATTTTCTTAGGACAGCATTTTCTTAGAAGGATGATACATCAAACATGATATATATATATATATATATATATATATATATATCTGTATAGTTGACATTGAACTTATGTTTCAATTAGCTCACAGAAGGAGGCCTGTGGGATCAGTTGGGTATATTGATTCCTGTGGGGGTGGATGGGTACAAGAAAAGGAAAGAATGGAAACAATGCTGGTTTCTAATATCAAAATAATGTAAAAGGCCTGGAAATGCAAGATTATTGTTCATTGGTTTATTAGGTAGAATCATATTTGGGGAATCATGATTACTAGGTCTAAAACATTTTTGGCTGAACAATATTTATAAATCAGTGAGGAAATCTCTATAACTCAAGTGTACATGCCATGCATGTGTTTTAAAATTTGTTATGTTTTGTTAAAATAAACCACTTTTTCCTCTCACTGAAATAGGATGGTAATAAATGAAATGGTGGGCTACCACATTGAGCCATCCCAGTCATTTACACCTCCATGTGATTGACTTCTTAGAAAGTTTGCCGAGAAAATATTACTTCCTCTATGGTCGATGTCTCTTAAGTAAGAAGCCTAGGACAGTAAAATTGCCTAGGACATTGCCCATTGGTCTGACCCAAGGGAAGGGTGCACTGTTATTTAAAGAGGCCGGAACAGGCAGACACTGGCAAGTGCACCTCTGAGCTCTCAGAACCCACAGTACATCACCTTAGCAGACCACACAGTTTAATGGGTTATTGATGACATAGAGAAGCAAAAATATATTTAAAAATCTTTTTTAAAAGCTATTATTTAAATACTACATAACAGGTAGGTGGTAAAGTCATCTTTGGCTTTCAAGACCCACATGGGTTCACCGTAGCTGACCACATAACTTTGAGGCTACTGTTTAATATAAAAAGAGAATAAAATGTAAATGCTAAAAGCCTAAAAAAAAGGTCAAGAAAATGTATCTCTTTGATGAATAGTAACTCAGGAAAACCATTACTCTTATGTGTGATTCTAAGACATATACCAGGAAATTTATAGCTTGAGTGGCTTTCTGTAAGCTACTGCTGCTGCCGGTGGTGGTAGTGGTGATGGGGCTAATCAAGAGTACAAATATTTTAGTTGTGGATGGAGGTGGCAAGGAAAGGGGTAAGGCCAAAAGATCACTTTTTGTGAATAGAGGGCTCAAAAGCAAGCCATATTCTGCAAAGGCAAGCTTCCAGTTAAGAAGGTGCATTGGTATAACTAATTGTTCAGGGAAGAAATGTTTTCAGATTAAAACCTTAAGACTGTAAGATTTGAAGCCATTGGTGAGGAAATCTCCCTATGTAAAGATGAATGCTTCCTATTTTCTCTAGTTAACTACAGAGTGATTTTTCTTTATCAAATAGAAATTCTTTCCTTGTACTATTAAAGGAAAAAAATAAGAAAAATGGTAGAGGGGTGATCAGAGGGCACCATCCCTGTCATTTATATCTCCTAAAGGAGGGTCACTTCTGTCTGACCCAGAGGGTTATCGTATCTTTCTGTTTGAGGGCATCTCTAAAGAGACAAGTTAGGAAAAAAAAAGAATTGACTTTTCAATTAAAAAGGAAAACACATTTTAAAACAGGGAGGCAGAGCAAGATGTCTGAATAGAAGGCTACAACCATTTGTTCCTTCTACAGGGACATCAAATTTTAGCAACTAGCTACACATAGAAAGCACAATCAGAAAAACCAAATATCAGGTGACAAATCACATTACCTGATTTTAACTTCATATCACTGAAAGAGGCACTGAAAGGGAGTAGGAGAGACAGTCTTGAATTGCCAATACTACTACTTCCCCGTTCCCTAGCAGCAAAGAATCTGCATCCTTGGAAGAGGGAGAGCACAGGAACTGGAGGACTTTAGGTTGAACTCAGTGAAGATGTACTGTTACAGCAGAAAGCAAAACCAGGCTGTACCCAGCTGGTACCTGCCCATGCAGGGATCATTTGGACTGACCCTAGCCAGGGAGGAATCTCTCATGCTAGTCATCAGAGCTTGAGTTCTGGCAAGCCTGAACTGGCAAGCCAAAGGCTGGAGTGCTCTGGGGTCCTACCTAAACTTGAAAGCAAACTAGGACACAAGGACTGCAATTCCTAAGCAACTATTAGTGCTGAGCTGGGCTTAGAGCCACAGAGCTAGGGTAGCATGTGACCTAGAGAGGCACCTTCCAGGGTAGCTAAAGGAGTGCCTGTGCCTATCCTCCTCCCAACCCCAGGCAGTGCAGCTTTAAGGAATGAAAGTGTCTCATTTCTTCTGCTAAAAGGGAGGAGAGCAAATAACTAAGAGGACTTTGTCTTGTATCTTGGATACCAGCTTAGTCACAGTAGTATAGGGCACTGGGTAGAATCCTGAGGTGTCCACTCCCAGACCTAGCTCCCCAACAACATTTGTAGACACACTCTGGGCCGAAAAGGAATTCACTGCCTTTATGAGAAAGACTCAGTTCTGGCAGTGTTCATTACCTGATGATTAAAAAGACTTTGGGCCCAAAAGAATGAACAGCAATACTCAGGTTATATGGTATAGGCCTTGGGCTTCTATTGTCAGCCAGCACATTCCCAGCTGTGGTGGCTATGGTGAAAGATTCCTTCTGCTTGAGAAAAGCAGGGGAAAATGTAAAGGAGACTCTGTCTTGAACGTTAGGTACCAGCTTGGTCACAGTAAGGTAGAGCACAAAGCAGGGTATTGGGGTCCTCAGTTCTAGGCCTAGACTCTTGGTCAACATTACTGGCCATGTCTTGGGGTAGAGGGGAGCTCAATTCCCTGAAGGGTGAGTCCCAGGCTTGACAGCATTCACCACAAGATGACTGAAGATTCCTTGGACTTTAAGTGAACACTGGCATTGGCCTGGAAGAAATTCGTGGCAGTGACCATAAAGAGAGGCTCTTCTGCCTATGGAAAGGGAGGGGCAGCCAAGGAAGAAGTTTGCCTTGTGGTCTGAGTGCCAACATAGCCACAGTAAAATAGAACATCAGGTAAATTTGTAAGATTTTTACTCTAATCCCCAACTCTCAGACAACATCTCTGGACACACTCAGGGTCTGGGGGAACTCACCTCCCCGAAAGAAGGGACAGAAACTTGGCTGGTGTCACCAACTGCTGATTGTACAGCCCTAGAACATTGAGTGAACATAGTTGGTAACCAGGCATTGATTACAGTTGGCCCTGGGTGAGAACCAGTGCAGTGGTGGCTTTAGATCTGACCCAATGCAGTGGTGGCCCAGTTCCAGGTGGCTCAGCACAGAGGAAGAGACTGGGAGAAAGTAATGGAAAAGAGCAAAAGTCTCTGCTCAGTAATCCAGAGAATTTTTCTGGATCTTATCCAAGATTATCAAGGTGGTAACTCTACAAGTGTGCAAAAACAACAGTGCTGTTCGGTTTGGGGCCTAAGTCTCTTTGAATTCCTGGAAAGTCTTCCCAGGAAAGATAGGCACAAATAAGCCCAGACTGTGAAGACTGCAAAAAATACCTAACTATTCAATGCCCAGATACTGAAGAGCATATAAAAGTATCAATATCATCAAGGAAAACATGACCTCACCAAATTAACTAAGCCACCAAAGACCAATCCTGGAGAAGCAGATATGTGACAGAGAACTCAAAATAGCTGTGCTGAGGAGATTCAAAGAAATTCAAGATAACCCAGAGAAGAATATAGATTTCTATCAGATGAATTTAACAAAGAGATTGAAATAATTAAAAAGAATCAAGCCAAAATTTTAGAGTTGAAAAATTCAGTTGAAATATGGAAGAATGCATACTTCTGTTAATAGCAGAATTCATCAAGTAGAAGAAAGAATTAGTCAGCTTGAACACAGATTATTTGAAAAGACACAGTCAGAGGAGACAAAGGAAAAATGAATAAAAAACAATGAAATACACCTACAATATCTAGAAAATAGCCTCATAAGGGTAAATCTAAGAATTATTACCCCTAAAGAGAATGTAGAGAGAGAGATTGAATTAGAAAGTTTATTCAAAGAAATAATAACAGAATTGATCTAGAGAAACCTAGAGAATGATACAGTATCCAAGTACAAGGTTATAGAACACCAAGCACATTTAACCCCCAAAAGACTACTTCAAGACATTTAAGAATCAAACTCCCAAAGGTTAAAGATAAAGAAAACATCCTAAAAGGTGCAAGAGAAAAGAAACAAATAGCATAATGGAGCTCCATTACATCTGGTAGCAGACTTTCCAGTGGAAACTTTGCAGGCCAGGAGAAAGTGGCATGGTATAATTAATGTTCTGAAGGAAAAAAAAAGTCCACTCCAGCATGATATATCTGGCAAAATGTCCTTCAAGTATAAAGGAGAAATAAAGACCACTCCAGACAAACAAATGCTGAGGACTATCATCAGTAGCAGACCGGCCCTACAAGAAAGGCTTAAGGGAGTAGTTCAGTTAGAAAGAAAAGGATGTTAACGAGCAGTAAGAAATAATCTGAAGGTACAAAACTCACAGGTAATAGCAAACAGAAAAATTTGAATATTATAAATGCAATTTCTGCAAACTACTCTTATCTTCAATAGAAAGACTAAATTATTAACCACTGTTATCCTTAACCAATAAAGACAGCAACTTTTAAAGACATAGCACAATAAGACATAAAGAGAAACAATAAAATGGTAAAAAGCAGGGAGATGAAGTTAAATGTAAAGTTTTTATTAGTTTTCTTTTTGCCTGCTTGTTCATGCAATCAGGCTTAACTTGTTATCTGTTTAAAATAAGATAGGATTTACAAGCTTCATGGGAATCTCAAATCAAAAAATAAATAACGCATACACAAAAAATAAAAAGCATGAAACTAAATCAAACCACCAGGAAAAATTGCCTTTACTAAAAGGAAGATAGAAAGGAAGGAAAGATGGAGGAGAACACTAGAAAACAAATAACAAAATGGGAAGAATAAGTTCTTACTGATCAATAATGACACTGAGTGTAAATGGACTAAACTCTCTAATCCAAAGACATAGCATGGCTGAATGGATAAAAAAGAGCAACACTCAATGATATGTTGCTAAGAAGAAATGCATTTCACCTATGAAGATATACATAGACTGAAAACAAAGGAATGGGAACAGATATTCCATGGCAATGAAAAATAAAAAGAAGCAGGAGTAGCTATTCTTATATGAGACAAAATGGATTTCAAGAAACATAAACTATGAGAAGAACAAAGAAGGTCATTATATAATGATAAAGGGTCATTACAGCAAGAAGATATAATAATTATAAATATATATGTACCCAATCTTAAAGCACCCAGATGCACAAAGCAAATATTATTAGAGCTAAAGAGGGAGGTTGACTCCAATATAATGATAGTTGGAGATTTCAACACCCCACTTTCAGCATTGGACAGATCTAGAGAGAAAATTTAAAAAAAGGAACATTGGTCTTAACTTAAACTATAGATCAAATGTATCTAATAGATTTTTTTTTGAGATAGATTCTCACTCTGTCACTCAGGAAGAAGTTCAGTGGTACAGCCTCATCTCAGTGCAACCTCCATCTCCCAGGTTCAAATGAATCTCGTGCCTCAGCCACCTGAGTAGTTGGGATTACGGGTACATGCCACCATGCTTGGTTAATTTTTCTTTTTTCTTTTTTTTTTTTTTTTTAGTAGAGACAGGGTTTTGCAATGTTGGCCTGGCTGGTCTTGAACTCCTGGCCTCAAGTGATCCACCTGCCTCAGCACTCCCAAAGGGCTAGGATTATAGGCATGAGCCACTGTGCCTGGCGTCTAATAGATATTTACAGAGCATTTCACTCAATGGTTGCAGAACACACATTCTTCTCAGCACATGGATCATTCTCAAGGACAGTCCATATGTTAGGTCACAAAACAAGTCTTAAAACATTCAAAAATTGAAATAATATGAAGCGTCTTCTCTGACAACAATGAAATAAAACTAGAAATCAATGATACAAACATTAAACAATATGAAAATTAAACAATATGCTCCTGACTGACCAGTGGGTCAATTTAAGAAATTGAGTAAAAAAATAAAAAATTCTTGAAACAAATGATAATGGTAATAAAATATACCAAAACTTTTGGGCTACAGCAAAAGTAATATTAAGAGTGAAATTTATAGCTATTAGTGCCTATATCAAAACCAAATCCTTCAAATAAATAACCTAATGAATCAGTCTTAAAGAACCAGAAAAGAAAGGGCAAACCAAAACCAAAATTAGTGGAAGAAAATAAATAATAAAATGGGAGCAGAAATAAATGAATTTGAAATGAAGAAAATAATAACAAAGATCAATAAAATGAAAAGTTCATTTTTTTAAAAAGATAAATAAAATTGATAAAACTTTAGCCAGACTAATGAAAAAAAAAAAACAAGGAAGAAACCCCAAATAAATAAAATCATAGATGAAAAAGGAGACATTACAATTGATTCTTTGATTCTGCAGAAATTCAAAGGAACTTTAGTGGCTACTATGAGCAACTGCATGCCAACAAATTGGAAAATCTAGAGAAAATGGATAAAATCTTAGACATATACAATCTATATAGATTGAACCATGAAGAAATCTGAAACCTGAACAGACCAATAGCACATAATGAGATCAAGGCCATAATAAAAAGTCTTTCACTTAAGAAAACCCTGGGATCTGATGGGTTCACTGCTAAATTCTATCAAACATTTAAAGAAGAACTTATAACAATCCTACTCAAACTACTTTAAAAAATAGAGGAGAGACTACCGCTAAACTCATCCTATGAGGCCAGTATTACCCTGATAGCAAAAACAGATAAAGGCACATCAAATAAATAAAACAACAGGCCAATATCCCTGATGAATTTTGATGCAAAAATGAACAAAATACTAGCAAACTGAATTCAACAGTACATTGAAAAGATCATTGATCATGACTAAATGACATTTGTCTTGGGGATGCAAGCATCATTCAACATATGAAAACCAATCAATGTAATATATCGTATCAACAGAATAAAATACAATAACTATGTGAACATTTCAACTGATAATGAAAAATTATTTGGTAAAATTCAACATTTCTTTATAATAAAAACTCTCAAAAACTGGGCATATGGAACATACCTAAACATAATAAAAGCCATATATGGCAGACTCACAGATAATATCATGCAGAATGGGGAAATACTGAAAAAATTTCCCTCTAAGATTTAGAACATAACAAGGTTATCCACTTTCACGACTGTTATTCAACATAGTATTGGAAGGCCTAGCTAGAGCAATCAGACAAGAACAGCAAATAAAGGGCATCCAAATAGCAAAGGAACAAGTCAAATTATTCTTGTTTGCAGATAATATAACCTTATATTTGGTAAAACCTAAAGACTCTACCAAAAAAGCTATTAGAATTGATAAACAAATTCAGTAAAGTTGAAGGATATAAAATCAACATACAAAAATCAGTAGCATTTCTATATGACAACAGTGAACAATTGGAAAAAGAAATCAAGAGGATAATCCCATTTACAATAGGTACAAATGAAACACACTACTTAATAATCAACCAAAGAAGTGAAAGATCTTCTACAACAAAATTATAAAACGCTGATGAAAGAAATTGAGGAGAACACCAGCAAATGGAAATATAATCCCTATCTATGTATTGGAAGAACCAATATTGTTAAAATGTTCATACTACCCAAAGCAATTTACAGATTTTATGCAATCTCTATGAAAATACCAATGACACTCTTCACAGCAAGAGAAAAACAATTGCAAAATTTATATGGAGCCACAAAATACCCAGAATATCCAAAGATAAACAAAACTGGAGGAATTACTTTATCTGACTTCAAATTATGCTGCAGAGCTATAGTAACCAAAACAGCATGGTACTGACATAAAAACAGACACACAGACCAATGTAACAGAATAGAAAATCCAGACACAAATCCCTTTATCTATGGTTAACTCATTTTTGACAAAGGTGTGAAGAACATACATTGAGAAAAGACTTTCAATAAGTGGTGCTGGGAAAACTAGATATTCATATGCAGAAGAATGGAACTTGACTCATATCTCTTACCATACATAAAAATCAAATCAAAATTGAATAAAGACTTAAATCTAAGTTTCAAAATGAAGCTATTAAGAGAAAACATTGGAGAATCTCTCTAGAACATTGGTCAAGGCAAAAATTTGAGTAATACTCCACAAGCACAGATGATCAAATCAAAAATGGACAAATGGAATCACATCAAGTTAAAAGCTTCTGCACAACGAAGGATACAATCAATGAAGAGAAGAGACAATCCACAGAGTGAGAGAATTTTTCCAAACTACCCACCTGACAAAGGATTAACACAAAAGTAGAAAAGCAGAAAAAGTTTATAGAACATCTAATAATCTGAGTTAAAAAATGGGCAAAAGATTTAAACAGGCATTTCTCAAAAGAAGACATACAAATGGCAAAGAGGCATGTGAAAATGTGCTCAACATCACTGATCATCAGAAATGCAACAAGGAGATATCTCACTCCAGTTAAAGTGGCTTTTAGCCAAAAGGCAGGCAATAACAAATGCTGGCAAGGATGTGGAGAAAAAGGAACACTCCTATACTGTTGATGGGAGATTAAATTAGTACAACCACTATGGAGAGCACTTTGAAGGTTCCTCAATAAACTACAAATTGAGCTACTATGTGCTCTAGCAATCCCACTGCTGGGTATATACCCCAAAGGAAGGATATCAGTATATAGAAGTGATATATGCACTCCCATGTTTGTTGCAGCACTGTTCACAATAGCCAACATTTGAAAGCAGCTATGTGTCCATCAACAGATGAATGGATAAAGAAAATATGGAATGGATACATAATGGAGTACTATGTAGCCATAAAAAGAATGAGAGCCTGTCATTTGCAACGACATGGATGGAACTGGAGGTCATTACAGTAAGTGAAATAAGGGAGACACACAAAGACAAGTTTTCCATGTTTTCACTTATTTGTAGGAGCTAAAAATAAAAATAATTGAACCTATGGACATAGAGAATAGAAGGATGGTTGCCAGAGGCTGGGAAGGGTAGTGGGGTGCTGGGGGAAAATAGGGATGGTTAATGGAAACAAAAACAGAACAAATAAATATGACCTAGTGTTTGATAACACAACAGGGTGACTCTAGTCAATAATAATTTAATTATACATGTTAGATTAACTAATAAGCAATAGAAGGAATATAATTGGATTTTATTATACACAAAAAATAAATGTTTGAGGTGGTGGCTACTCCATTTTCCATGGTGTGATTATTATGCATTGCTCATACACCTACTGTGTACCAACAAAAAATAAATAATTTAAAAAAAGGGTGGGGAGGAGGAGATGATTGTCAGTTATGACATTCAAACTTATCAGCCATTTATATTTGCATCATGTTTTCTATATTTTTAAACTTAATTTAATTTAATTTTAGGTTCAGGGATACATGTGACTGGTTTTTTTTTTTACTTGAAAAAATATTATTTTATTTGTACAGTTAAAAACTTGTACATAGAAACTTATAATACAGTTCTGTAAAATTGAAGGAACTGTCAGGAAAAAGGGAGGGTGTTACTTTTTTTTGATTGCTCATTAAGGAAGTTAGAGAAATAAAAACATAGTAAAAAGTTTAAAACATTAAGGAGCATTTTTCAGGTGTAAATTTTATAAATACAAAACAAATTCACAAGCTACTTTCAATACTAAATAAATATCTAGTTAATAAACTCAGACGTAATACCTCCAGCCAGCACTGGTACAGCACTTCAAGGATATAAGATTGGATTCATTCATGTGTAATGTTGAAAGAATCTACTCATTAAACAATGAAGGCATAAACACATTTTTCTAAACTGTGCTGTAGCAGAAGAATCACCCATGTAGATAACTCTCCCTTAATACCACAACTTAAAAAAAATAATCAATAACAAATCATAGGTGAAAAAATATTTTACAAGATCTCTGGACACACGAATGATCTCAAAAATGAACAAAAACCTCTGTAAACCAGTACTGTATCCAATATATCTATCAAACTTATTAGCTACTGAGCAAAACTGCAGTAAAGGACATCTTTCCTACATTCTCCTGAGAGCTTAATATTAAAATTGAGAATACAGTGCAGGCCACACTTTCATGTGGCCAATCAGTTGTTATTGCTTTATACATATATATCTGCTTTAGACAATGATTTAATGTTCCATTTTCATGAACAATTTGTCTTTCCTCAAATACATCCTTTAGAAGGACAAAGTCAGGTTTGTGACTTTTTCGTAGCTGGTGGTGTGCTAACTTGGTCCACATTACTGGGTGTGACGTGGAGTCCAAGCTTTTGAGCCTGAATATGAAAAAACATTTGAAGCCTAGTTCCAGCTTTTGCTTCACTTATGTTACGAGGGTTGTATTCAAAGCAGTTTGAAAACATTAACTCAATATCAATAAACTCAGATGCTAATTTATATTAATGTTTATTCACTTTTTCACCAATTATATTTAAGGCAATGAGCTTTTTGATGGTGTCATAGTAGTCTGGGACCTGGATTTTAGAAACAAGTTTCAAAAAAGGCCACCTGTCATCATGTTGTACCAATTCTACGACAAGTTGTTCAAAAGCAGACAACTCATGAACTCCTCGCTGTCAGCCAGAACTCCTTTGACTCAGTGTCGTAGGTGATGACTCTGGAGATTGTCTTTTTCTGCATCTTTTTTTGGATTCACTCTCTTGGAGAGAAAGTTTTGAAGCAACATTTAAAGATCTTGACTGTTCACTTGACTTTGTGGAAATGACTCTGAAGTTATGGAAGTTGGGGCTATTTTCTGGTGTATTATTAGCACTTTTCCTGCCTCTGCATCTTCTACAAGGACTAAGTAATTCCACAAATATATCTGCTTGCAGCGGGTCATGGCTGTGACGAGTAGAACGACTGGCAATTCTTACAGATTTCGTTTCTGTAGGAGGAGCAGAGTTTATCTTTCTTAGGCTTCTACTAGTTTTAGAAGAAACAGTTGTTTTGGGTGTACTCTGCTGACTCCTTGAAGGGTATCTTCCAGGTTCTTGTCGCTGGCCACGACTAGAGAAACAAGAGCTAAGTCTCCGTCTTGTTTTAACTGGCAGTCTAACTTGTGGTCTTCCTCGTTTGGGTATGCTGACTTCTTCATCTTTTTGATAGTAATCTTCACCTTGTTCTGTCTCATACTCTTCCTCCTCACTTTGACCCTCTTCTTCATCACCATCAACTTTATCATCCTCACCTCCCATACTGTCTTCCACATCTTCATCACTTTCCAAGGATGGTCTCTGTCTAGAAGAGAGTCTTCTGGAATGTCGCTTTGGTCGACATTCTGGACACCACCAATCTCCTTCAGGCACAGTCTTGAGCTTTGGTCAAACACAGCAGGTATGATGACCCCTATCACAGCCATCACAAAGAACCATGTTTTCAGCATTGCAAAAGACTGTTTGTTATGGGTTTGATGCATACAGTGTACCAGCATCTTAATGAATTTTTGCTTCCTGAAGAGAAGTTTTTACTTTTTAAATGTTTTGGAGAAAGGCTTGAAGTAAAAAATATTGAGAAGAGAAAGATTCAGAAGAGCCTGAGACAGAGGAGGGTCAACTTTACCAGACCAAATAGGAGAGCATGTGCTGCTTTTTTAAGATTACAGAAAGTGGATTTACAAGTGAAGACATTTCTAAAGAGGCAAAAAGAAACAAATGAACTTAAAATGAAAAAAAGCAGGACTGCCCTAATTCCCTCACCCAGAAAAAAAAATGCCCCAAAGGGTTCTCAAATGCAGTTCTTTCAGACTTGAATACTTGCTTGCATATGAAGAATTTTACAAATTTCTTGAAGACACATTTTATGTGTGTGTGTGTGTATTTGTATATTTCATTTTGGGCAAGGCTGAAAGTAAGATCCAAGTAGAAAGCAAAGGATGGAAGAATGATGTACAAAAGAAGGCTGTTAGGTAGAGGCTCCATCTTACCTCACTGTTGTGTCAGCAGGTCATTGTTAACGTATTACAGAACTTTTGGACATTGGACAGGGAGTCTCCAAGCTGATGCGATGACCCACCAGGTTTTTACTTTAGCTTGCCACAAGACTGAGGGGGCTGTTATCTAAATAGAAGGAGAAAACAAACACAGATTTCCAAAGGTGAAGACCAATAAGAAATATCTCTGATGGATAATACTTGAGAATTACCACATTTGCTTTTAGCAACCAGAGTATTTATCAGACAATCTATACATCTGACAAAACACTAACAACCAGAATACACAACAAACTCAAACAAATCAGCAAGAAAAAAAAAAAACAATCCCATCAAAAATGGGTTAGTGACATAAATAGACAATTCTCAAAAGAAGATATACAAATGGTCAACAAACATATGAAAAAATAAAATGCTCAACATCACTAGTGATCAGGGAAATGCAACTCAAAACCTCAATGCAATACCACTTCACTCCTGTAAGAATGGCCATAAGCAAAAAATGAAAAAAACAGTAAATGTTGGCATGGATGTGGTGAACAGGGAACACTTCTACACTGCAGGTGGGAATGTACACTAGTACAGCCACTATGGAAAACAGTGTGGAGATTCCTTAAAGAACTATAAGTAGAACTACCATTTGATCCGGCAATCCCACTACTGGGTATCCACACAGACGAAGAGAAGTCATTATTCTCAAAAGATACTTGCACATGCATGTTTGTAGCAGCACAATTCACAATTGCAAGATTGCGGAACCAACCCAAGTGCCAATTAATAAACAAGTGCATGATGAAATTGTGGTATATATAGCACGATGGAATACTACCCGGCCATAAAAAGGAATGAATTAATGGTATTCACATCGACCTGGATGAAATTGGAGTCTATTATCCTAAGTGAAGTAACTCAGGAATGGAAAACCAAACATTGTATGTTCTCACTGATATGTGGGAGCTAAGCTATGAGAATGAAAAGGCACAAGAATGATACAATGGACTTTGAAGGCTTGAAGGAAAGGGTGGGGGAGCAAGGGATAAAAGACTACAAATATGGTGCAGTGTATACTGCTTTGGGTGCACCAAAATCTTACAAATCACCACTAAAGAACTTACTCATGTAACCAAAGACTACCTGTACCTCGATAGCCTATATAAAAAAAGTTCTTTATAAGCCAAAAAATTAAAATAAACTGCAAAGGGAGAGAAAAGCAAACAGAGACAAATATAAAAGAAATGCAAGACACAAAAAGAAGAAAACACCTCAACATGTATAGTTAAAAAAAAAATCCCCAAAAGGGTCTAGAAAATGGCAGGTATCATTTAAAAGGATAACACATAAAGTCCACCACTCTTGGGTAAGGTGTGGTTCGAGTGCACTGTATTTGTGCCTCAAGTGGATTAGGAGGACTTCGAGTAGGATGTCAGTCAGCATCACTATGTTCCCCACACCAAGCAAATGGGGAGCATGTGGGCCTCCTGGCATGTTGTGTAACAATTATGCCCTTCTCATTTCCTCCTGAGTTTCATTCCTCTAAGGATTTTCCTTTTTGGATATCGTTCCTCCTCACAGTCCCCCACGGATTCCACCAGATAAGTTAGGTCTGATTTATGTGAATAAATTTAAGAATAGTTCTCTAATGACCAGTGATGATGAGCTTTTTTTCATGTGTTTATTGGCTGCATAAATGTCTTCTTTTGAAAAGTGTCCATTCATATCCTTTGCCCACTTTTTGATGGGATTGTTTTCTCTTGCAAATTTGTTTAGGTTCTCCATAGATTCTGTGCCCATCAATGATAGACTGGATAAAGAAAATGTGGCAGATAAACACCATGGAATACTATGCAGCCATGAAAAAGGATGAGTTCATGTCCTTTGCAGGGACAAGGATGAAACTGGAAACCATCATTCTCAGCAAACTGACACAAGAACAGAAAACCAAACACCATATGTTCTCACTCATAAGTGGGTGTTAAACAATGAGAACACATGGGCACAGGGAGGGGAACATCAAACACTGGGGCCTGGGGGGTGAGGGGGTTAGGGGAGGAATAGCAGGGGGTGGGGGAATTGGGGAGGGATAGCATTAGGAGAAATACCTAATGTAGATAATGGGGTGATGGATGCAGCAAACCACCACGACACGTGTATATCTATGTAACAAAACTGTGCAATCTGCACATGTACCCCAGAACTTAAAGTATAATAACAAGAAAAGAAAAGAAAAAAATATTTGTATGTTTCTGCTGCCCATGTCTGCCAGTGAGAGGCAAAAAGTGCAATTAGCAGGCTTTCCCTAGTGTGTCTGTGGGGTGTCCCTTTTGGCTGTCTCCCTATTGCAGATAGGAAAAATGCAGTGTTTTTCCTATTCTCACACACTCAACACAGCACCAAACATTCCTGCGACTAGATGTGCAGCTGGGTTCAGGTGGGTGTTACCCCACATACCAAGCAATTCTCTAGTGAACACTGAATAGGTGTCTCATAATTTATCTCAATTCTGTCCCTATCTACCTAGAAGTAGAATCAGATCCTACAGGTCAAGCGTTCAGTTTCACAAGATTGTCCCCTATTGAGATGACAATTAAAAGTAATATGTTGACACCTATACTATTGACTTACTGGGTACAAACCAAAGTTCCTGTGACAGTCTCCTCAAGTTTGATAATTTGCTAAAGTGGCTCACAGAACTCAGAAAAATGCTTTATTCACATTTACCTCTTTATTATAAAGGATACAGATGATCAGCCAAGTGGAAGAGATACGTAGGGCAAGGTATGGGGCAAGGGTGTGGAGCTTCTATGCCCTCTCTGTGCATGCCACTCTGCAGGAACTTCTTTGAGTTCAGGAACTAGAAAGATTTCCAAACTTTGTCCGTTTAGGTCTTTATGGAGACTTCATCATGTAGGCATGATTTGTTAAATTATTGGCCATTGGTGATCAATTCCACCTTCAGCCTCTCTCTCCTCCCCAGAGGTTGAAGGGATGAGGCTGAAAGTCTCAATTTTCTATGCTGGTCTTTCCTATCACCAGCCCCGATTCTGAAGCTATCTGGGTGACCCTGCTACCAGTCATCTCATTAGCACACACTTTTGTTACTCCAGAGATTCCAAGGGTTTTAGGAGCTGTGTGCAAGGAACTGGGGCACAGACCAGATATATTTTAATTTATCACCATATCACATTCATTCTCTTTTTTCTCAACATGAAAAAGTCGTGACCTCTATTGCCTTTTCCAACCTTCTGTTGCATTCTGCCATCATCTTATAATCTTGTCACTTACCCACCAAGGAGATGCACTTTTTTTTTTTTTTTTTTTTTTACCAGCAAGTGTTGCCCTAGAAATCTCCAAGCCTTTCTCTTGCATTCCTCTCAGCCTATGCTCAAAGTAAGGGATCTGTTCCTCTCCCCTCTGACAGAGATTAAGTCCTTCTTTTGATCTTGTGGGCTAGTGGAGACATGAGGAAAGCCAGTATAAAATGTCACTGAATTTTTATGTACTCAAACTGACCTTGGTCTTCAAAGCACTCTCACTGCAGTCCAGGCCTCAGGCATACTTCTCCCAGCATCTCAACCGACAAGCTTCGGCCATGTCTTCTTGTATACTCTCTAGGACTTGCATGTTAAACCACATGTCTGCCCAGAGGTGAGAACTGTCCAGAAACAGTTAGATATTGGCAAGAGAGAAACTTTTAGGACAGCAATGTTTCACCTTGGCCAACCACGTGACTGAGATCCTGCTGTCTAAATAGAAGTTTAAAAAAAGTACAAAACTTGAAAATTATAGTAATGGGTACTGCATCTGTGGGAAAGCACCCAAAGGTCATCATTCCTTTGCCTGGTGCCAGGACACTTAGAATAAGACTTTATGGTTTAAGGGGGTAATGAAGTGAGGTCTGGAATATGTATTCTTCTGGTGGTGCAAGAAAGAGTCCAAATATCTGGCTTCTAGCCAAAATGTGAAGAGCCTCTTGGGAAGGCATGCTCCCTGTTTAGAGGGTCCATTGGCTAGGCCTGAAATGAGAATTCATAGGTCAGCAGAATGCTCAGACTGAAACATTTAAGGCTGCAGAATATGCAGGCTTCCGTAAGAAAATTTCCAGACTTCATAATACATGCTGCATACTTGTTCTAGCTAACTACATGGTGTTATTCTCTGTTTAAAAGATAAGAAATCTTTCCATCTGCCAAAAAGGTTAAGAATGAATAAAACGAGAGTCTATCACATTGAGCCATCCCAGTTGTACTTTAAATCACAAAGCCCAAGAGTGCCAAGTCTGCCCCGAGGAGGGCCTCTTGATCTGACGCAGACAGTAGAGTGCACTGTTGCTTGAAGATTAAGGAACAAGTACATACTTGCAAGAGAATCTTTTTAAGTTTTTAGGACCTACAGAGGTTCACCTTGCCCAATCCAAGGAGGTGCTCTTTGGGTACATGTGAAGGTTTGTTACATAGGTAAATTTATGTCATGGAGGTTTGTTGTACAGGTTTCAAGCCCAGACCCAGTAGTTTCCTTTTCTGTTCCTCTCCCTCCTCCGACTCTCTTCACCCAAGTAGACACCAGTGTCTCTGTCTCGAGTTTCCTTCTTTGTGTTCATAAGTCTCATAATTTAGCTCCCACTTATAAGTAAGAACACGTGGTATTTTGTTTTATGTTCCTGTATTTGTTTGCTAGGAATAATAGCCTCCAGCTCCATCCATGTTGCCATGAAAGACATGATCTTGTCCTTTTTATGGTTGCATAGTAATCCATGGTGTATACATACCACATATTCTTTATCCAATCTGTCATTGATGGGCATTTAGGTTGATTTCATGACTTTGCTATTGTGAACAGTGCTGCATGAACATTAAAATGCATGTGTGTTTATAGTAGAATAATTTATATTACTCTATGTATATATCTATAATGGGATTGCTGGGTCAAGGAGATACTCTTAAACAAAAGAAAGCCAACATTTTTAAAACAAAAATAAGGATCGATTTCAGGGTATACATGTGAAGGCCATAACTCCTTTGGGTGATGTCAGAATATGTAACAGAAAGCTTTATGACTTCAGTTTCTCTCACAGTGAGGTCTGGCTAGTCTCTCAAGAGTACTGACTCCAGTTTAAGGGGGAAGGGAGATCATGAAAGAGGTCGACCAAGAAGCTAGCAAAAGTAAAGACACAGAAGGGTTTCTGAAAGATCAGATCCCTATTAGAGATTCCATTAGTTAGGCTTACTGTCAAGGTCAGTAGTGGGCCCAGAATAGGCAGCCATAGGTGAGGCAGTTTCTTAACTTTTCTGATCTGTTCTGAATACTTGCTTTTGTAAAGCCAAAGTATTTATCTTTTATTAAAAGATAATAAGTTTCTTTTCATCCCCCAAAAGAAAACAAGTAATTGAAAAACAACAATAACAACAATAAAACCTGTACACCACTAAATACTCACTAAAATGGGGGCTACCACGTTGAAATTTACCAAAGACATTTTTATTTTCTGATGATGTTTTTGTTTGTTTGTCTCTTGTCGAAAGCTTACCAATAGTTTATTTTTTGTGATACAATATTTTTATTGAGGGCTTTCTTTCCTCCCAAGGAAAACACTGGGACTCCTGCACTCCTGCCTTAAAGGAAGAAAACAAAATAAATGACAGAAAGAAAAGCCAAGGGGAAACCAGGGGCTTATGTACAAGTGATTAAAAAAATCTTATAGTTTACATACTCTGAGTTGTATATTGAAAGGCCAATTTTTATAGACATTTCTTGGAGTAGGAATGAGAGCGCTTAGAGACTGGACATTTGGTAATCTCACACAGAGGGGAAGATCAGGTTATATGCATTAAGGATCAGCTGATCTTTTAGGAATCATGAAGAAAAGCTGATGAGAGTCCCAGGTAAAGGTTCGTCTGTGAATAAAAAATTCGATTGTCATTTCTCATTTTAGGATAACATGGAACCTATAAGTAGCAGCTGTTGTGTTGCATTGGGTAACAATCCATGTTTGATATTTTCTAGCCAAGTTCAGACCAGATGAACTTCAGGACAATTGGCCCATTAATCAGCAGGATGCCTCATGATTATTTCATGTCATTCAGTTCTCTACTTTCACGTAAAACCCTATTATTAGATTATTTCTATCAGAGACCTACAGGCACAAAGCCAGCTATAGCCAACCTAAATATCTGCATTATTGCAAGAGGCTATTCTGTAAAGGATGTAAGTCAGTGAGAACTAAAACTGGCTGAGGTGTGGGGAGATGAAAGTGAGAATGTAGGTAACTGGTAGAGTCTTAGCTGCAGCAACTAGTTCTACTGCCATTGCCCTAGCTTATGAATGATCTTGCCTACATGCAGTTCTCTGAAAGATTACTTTGAAGGGCCCCATTTGGTGGAAGTCCCAAGAACAGCCTTGAAATCCAGGCACTCAGATATGGGTAACAAGCCTTTCTCTGAAGACAAAATGTTATGTTAGTTCACAGGACTTGACTTTCAAATAAGTTGTTTACAGATCTAGATGGAAGCCTAATTTTATATTTTCCTTTTTCTGGTCTCATAAGAAAGACTTCAAAGACCTTCACTAGCCTTGACCACTGCTAAATCTGAATTTTAAGGCCATAGGGCACTCTTGGCAAAAGATGAGAAGAAGGAGGCTGAAAGAATCAGGAGTCCTTCAAACTTTGCTTCATTTCAGTGATAGGTAATATCAGAGACCCTTTGAAAAGGTTTTGAGTGACTGAAGTGCCATTTTGTTAGTTCGACGTGATTACATAGGAGCAGTGGGAAGTTTTAGAGAAGTCATCTTATGAATGTGTAGGCAAGACTCTCTGATATTCTATATATCTTCTTCCCTAAGAGGGGCATCTATACCCCTGGATTACCACAGGCCTTAGTTATTTGCCCACTGGATTTAAGGAGAAATAATAAAATATCTTAGCATATACCTAGCCTCTAGAAGGAACTCAAAGCTCCCTCTCTCCCTCCACAAGAAAAAAGTATGAAGGGCTAGAAGTAAGGCAGTATAACATGGGGGGCTAAAAGTAAGGGCTCCTATGCAAATGGTAACCAAAAGGGAGGAGGGGTTGCTGTACTATTATCAGACAAAATAGACTTCAATAAAAAAGTGTTACAAAACACAAAGAAGAACCTTCTTCTTTGCCCTTTTCTTCACCTTCTTCTTTGCACTTTTAAAGATAAAAGGGTTATTCACCAAGAAGATATAGCGATTATAAATATTTATGCACCAAACCCCAGAGCTTCTAAATATATAAAACAAACTGATAGAATTGAAGGGATAAATAGACAATACCAAAATAGGAGTAGAAAATGTCAATACCTCACTGTTTAAACAATGGAAAGAGCAAACAGAAGATCAATAGGAAACAAAGGACTTAATAACACTATAGACCAATTGGAACTAACAGACATACACAGAACACTTCATCCACCAACAGCAGAGTGTACATTCTTCTCAAGTGTACATGGAACATTCTCCACAATAGACCACACGTTAGGCTGTAAAATAAGTCTTAACAAATTCAAAAAGATGAAAATTATAAAAGTACATCTTCTGATCACAATGCAATGAAGTTAGAAATCAAAAGCAGTAGAAAAAAAATCCACAAATACGCGGAATTAAACAAACCACTCAAACAACCAAGGAGTCAAATAAGTCATAAGGGAAATTAGAAAAGATCTTGAGAAAAAACAAGATTTTTTTTCTGTTTTGAAAGCAAAAACACAAATACAAAATCTGTATGCTGCATGAGACACAGCAAAAGTTGAAGTTTATAGAAAGAGGCAGATATCAAATCAACAACTTAGCTTTATATCTCAAGAAGTTAGAAAAAAATGAATTGAACTGAAAGCTAGTGGAAGGAAAATAATAATTAGAAGAGAGAGAAATAAAATGGAGAATAGAAAACTTGAAGAAATCAACGTTTTTTTTGAAAAAAAAAAAAAGATTAACAGAATCAACAAACTGTTAGCTAGGTTAACAAAGAAAAAGAGAAAGAAGACTCAAATAACTAAAATCAGAAAGGAAAGAGGCAACATTATAACTGATGCCACAGAAATACAAATAGATTTTAAGAGAATACTATGGATAATTGTACACCAACAAATCTGATAACCTGTAAGAAATGGATAAAGTTCTAGAAATACACAGCTTAGCATAACTGAATCATGAAGAAAGAGAAAATCCAAATAGACAAATAACAAGTAAGGAGATTAAATTAATAATTAAAAACCCCCCAACAAATAAAAATTCCTAACCAGATGGCTTCACTGGATAATTCTACCAAATATTTAAAGAGGAATTAGTGCCAATATTCCTGAAACTCCTTTCAAAAATTGAAGAGGAAGAAACACTTCCAAATTAATTTTACAAGTTCAACATTACACTGATATAAAAGCCACACAGACACTACAAGGAAAAAATAATTTACAGCTAAATATCTCTGATGAATATTTATACAAGAATTCTCAGCAATATACCAGTGAACTGAATTCAACAGAACATTAAAAGAATTAAACATTATGACCAAGTGAAATTTATTCCTGGAATGTAAGAATGAGTCAATAAAATTAATCAATGTAATACACTGCATTAGCATTATGAAGAAAAAACCCACACGATCTTCTCAATTGAGATTATGGAAAAAGCATTTGACAAGATGAAATAACCTTTCATGATAAAAACACTCGACAAACTAGGAATGAAAGAAAATGCTTCAACATAATAAAGGCCACATAGGAAAAACCCACACTAAGGTCATACTTATTGGTATGATTAAAGCTTTTCCTCTAATATCAGATACAAGACAATGAGACTTACTCTTACCACTATTACCCAACACAGTTTTAGAAAATCTAGCCAGAGTAATTACATGATAAAAAAATTGAAAAAAAAATCCAAATGGAAAAGGAAGAAGTAAAATTATTTTTCGTCACAGAAAACATGATCTTATATATAGAAAACCCGAAATACTCCACAAAGAACTGTTAAAACTAATAAAGGGATTGTGCATAATTTTAGGATACAAAATCAACAAGCAAAAATAAGTTGTATTTCTACACACTAACGATGAACAATCTGAAAAGGAAATTAAGAAACAATTTCATTTACAACAGTACCAAAAAGATCAAAATACGTAGGAATAAACCTAACCAAGGAGATGCAAGCCTTTTACACTGAAAACTGCAAAATGTTGCTTAAAGAAATTAAGACATAAATAAATGGAGAGATATCCTGTGTTCATGGATTAGAAGACTTAATATTGTTAATATATCCATACTACTCAATGCAATCTACAGGTTCAATACGATTCCTATCAAAATCCCATTGGGATATTTTGCAGAAGTAGAAAAATCCATCCTAAAATTCACACTGAATCTCAAGAAAGCCTGAAGAGCCAAAACAGTTTTGAAAAAGAAGAACAAAGTTGAAAGATTCACACTTCCTGATTTCAAAACATATTAGAAAAATACAGTAATCAAAACAATGTGGTACTGGCATAAAGACAGACATATAGACCAATGGAATGGAATAGAGAGACCAGAAATAAACTCTCATGTATATGGTGAAATAATCCTCAAGGATGCAAAAGACTTTCTCCTCAATTGGGGGAAGAGATAGTCTCCAAAAAATGGTGCTAGGGTATTCACATGTAAAAGGGTAGAGTGGGAACCTTATCTTACACCATATTTGGGTTTTATGTTTAGGACTTTAATCCACTTTGAGTCAAATTTTTTATATTTGTCAATGCAAAAATTGACTCAAAGTGGATTAAAGTCCTAAACATAAAACCCAATACTATAAAACACCTAGAATAAAACATAGGAGAAAAATTTAATGACACTAGACTTGGAAATAATTTTTTTGGATATGAGACCAAAAGCACAGGTAAAAAAAACAAAAATAGAAAAATGGAACTGAATCAAATTGGAAAACCTTTTTCATCAAAGATCTCAATTAACAGTATGAAAAGGCAACCTATGGACTGGTAGAATATATTTGTAAATCATATACCTGATAAAGTGTAATATCCAAAATATAAAGAACTTGTACAATTCAACAACAAAAAACTAAATCATGAGATTAAAAGATGGGTGAAAGACTGAAATAGACATTTCTCCAAAGATGATATACAACTGTCCAAGAAGCATATGAAAAGATGCTCGATGTCACCAATCATCAGAGGAATGCATATCAAAACACAATGATATCACCCCAGTCCTATGGGATGGCTACTATTAAAAAAAAAAAACAGAAAATAACCTGTGTTGGCAAAATTGTGGATAATTGCAACCTTTCTGCACTGTGGTTGGGATTATAAATGGTGCAACTATTATGGGAAACAGTATGAAGCCTCCCCCCAAAATTAAAAACAGATCTACCATATAAATCAACAATCCCATTTCTAAGTATATATCTAAAGAAACAGAAAGCAGTGTCTCACATAGATATTTGCACACTCTTGTTTACAGCAGCACTATTTTCACAATAACCAAGAGCTAGAAGCAACCCAAATTCCCGTAGACAGATGAATGGATAAACAAAATTAATGGACAAAGAAAATATAAATGTATTACATATTTTTACTTGTAAGATTTGTATATATATATATTCATATATACATTATATATATGTGTGTGTGTATACACATACCACACAATGGAAATCATATGGCCTTAAAAAAGAAAAAAATCCTATCATCTCCTACAATACCAAGGAAGCTTGAGGACATTATGCTAAGTAAAATAAGCCAACCACATAAAGACAAATACCACATGATTTCACATATATGAGGTATCTAAAGTATTTAAACTCTTAAAAACAGAAAGTACAATAGGGGTGGACTTGGGGGAAGGATAGAAGGGCAATTGCTGTTTAATAGATATAGAGTTTCAGATTTGCAAAATGGAGCTCTGTTTCACAATAATGTGAATATACTTAAGACTACTAAACTATACTTAAAAATGGTTACGGTGGTAAATTGTATGTCATGTACTTTTATCAAAATTTTAAAAAGTTAAGAAATAAAAGTAAGTGTTCTGTGGCATGAAATGGACATCAGTGTCAGTATTTTTATGAGCTGAGAGGTCTAGGCTAAGTTTGTTTTTGTAACTATGCTTTGGTTTTCCCAGTCATAAAAAGGAGATGATAAAATACTACCTATTACTCAGGCTTGTTGTCAGGATCAAACAAGATAATGAATGTAAAAGTACTTACCACAGCACTTACTAGATGGTAAATGATTAGTACCTCTTCTCTATGATTGCTAGCTAAGGCAATTTTAGGCTACAATTCCAGAATAATGGCTTTCATGGGATGATGGAAACAAAGAAAGCTGGAATCCTGAAAACAAACACATTTTTCCCTTCTTCTCTCATGGTGGGTCAGACAAGTGGCCTGATGAAGGTGTACAGACAGAATGTTTCTGATTCTCTACCTATCTCCCCTAAGGCAGCCAGTTATATTCCTTGTTGACCAAAACTTTGTGTATTTATCCCACTAAATTAACCAGATTAAAAAATAAAATATATTTAGAGTATACCTGTAATTTCTAGAAGGACCTCAGAGCTTCCTCTCATAACTTCACAGGATAGGAGTACTCCTGGGAGTCAGAAGAGACAGAGTAGTATGATGTGATGCTGAAGGGCAAGTTAAAATGGATAGAACTTCTATGACAGTTTTGATTGTCTATGAAATCTTAAGCAGCATTTTGACCCATCTCTACCACAGTTTCCTCAGCTATTAAATTGGGGATACAAATGTGTAAAATTCTCACTAGATTGTTGTGTGAATCAAATGAGATAAACTATGTAAACTGACCTATCATAATGCCTGGCACACAGTAAGCATTTAATAAAATGTAGTTAATGTTAACCAAGGTGATCCTTGGGCCACAGTTCTGAAGAGAACTAATGTGATGTAGGAAGCCATTAAACAAACCTCCATGTCCTTGTGACAAGAAGGACATTCTCCCCATATTGTAGCCTCTCCATTGCTTCTTTGATTCCTCTTATGTGTCTACAGTGTTTGGAGTGGGGAGTTGGGAGGACATTCCCAGCGTTTATAGGACTCGGGAGGGTACTAGGACTACCTCTGCTCTAGATACAGGGACAAATATTCTTTCTCTCCCAGAGTTATTTTGTTCTTCGTTCCTTTCTTTTGGAGTGCTAATTTCTAGAAGAAAGAAAAGGCCTTTTGCCTAGCTCAAAGAAGCTAGGGAGGATGCTAAGCCTATACTTAGCATCATGAGCCTTAGACCTTCATGTGGTCGTAGGAGGATGACATCCTTAGGAAATTTCCATTTCTGCCCCTTACGTCACTTTCCCTCTTGCTTACTATTTTCCTATCACATTAGCCTGGTTTTTGAAAATACATAACAGCTTTATTGAGATGTATTTTACAAACTCTACAGTTCATCAAATTAAAGTAGTTTTTAGTATGACCACAGAGTTGTGCAACCATCACCATTTTCTAGTTTTAGAATAGTTTTATTGCCCTGAAAGAAACTGTGAATATTCTTTTTAATTTTTACTTTATTTTTTATTATTTCTTGATGTCCTCTGGTGTTGAAACTGATTTTAATTTATTTTCCTTTTTATTTTTTCCACAATGTTTTAATTTATTTTTCTTTTGTTCTTTGTATTTTTTTGTGATGATTTAGTTTTCTTTTTTTCATGATGTATATAAATGTTAAGCAATCTCTCCTGTGGGAGACCAGAATATACCACCCCCAAATATGCCTCTTTAGCATAAGGATTGTCTTGAGCTGAAGGCAATTGAGAAAAAGCAGATGCAGGAAAGCTCTCTGTCCTCCCTCTTTTTGTCTAAAAACAGAACATACATTTACAAAGACAAAAGATACACCACCTGTCCTTTCTACCAGGGAAAACAAAGGCTAACCACTGAAGAAAGTTTTAGATTCTCACACGCCTTGAGATGGCAACACAGAAATCTACATTAACAAGGTTTACTAACAAGTCTTCATCTGCCATTTATTTGCCTTCCCACAAGTTATCACCCCTAGAGAGTCACAGTCCTCCTCCACTGTCTTGTCACTTCTCTAAAAACTGACTGTGGTTTGTTGATGGTGCTACATAAGGTGGACTTGAAAGCTACCTTTTGGAAAATTACTCATTCTCTGGGTATTGTCCATATGTATGTTATATACATATTATATATACTCGTATATTTACATATATTTATATATTATATAATCTTATATATAATATATAAGTATATATAACATATATAAATTATATATTATAATTATATATTATATAATATATATAATGTATTACATATTTATATAACTATATAATACATATTATACATATATAATATGTATTTATATTTATATAACTATATAATATACATACATTTATGTAAGTATAAATACGTATTTTATACACATCGCAATAAACTTCCTTTTGCTTTTCTCTTTTTAATCTGCCTTTTATTACAGGGATCTGCTGTAACTGGAATTTATGAAGGTTGAAAAAAAAAAAGATTCCTCCTTCCCTACACTGTCCATTCCTGCTTCTCCCAGGCCCTGACAACCAATAATCTATTTTCTATCTCTATAAATTTTCCTGTTCTGGACATTTCATATAAAAGAAATTAATTTGTGGCCTTTTGTGTCTAGTTTATTTCACTTAGCATAATGTTTTCAAGGTTCATTCATACTGTAGTATTTATCAGTACTTCCTTCTCTTATGGCTGAATAATATGCCATTGTATGTAATTGGCACATTTTATCTATTCATTGGTTAGTGAACATTTCAGCTGTTTCTATTTTTTTGGCCACTATGAAACTATAAACATTGTGAATATCCATAGCTACCATGAATATTCATGCTCAAGTTTTTGCCTGAGTACCTGGCTTTGATTTTGGGGTGTATATAGCTAGAAGTAGAATTGCTAGGTCACATAGTAACTCTGTGTAACTTTTTTTGAGAAATTGCCAAGCTGTTTTTCACAGCAGCTGCATGATTTTACACATCTACCAGAAAAGTACAAGGGTTCCAAATTCTCTATTCCTTCCCAACAGTTATTTTCTGTTTTTAAAATTGTTATTATAGCTATCCTAGTGAGTCAAAAGTGATATATCATATATTTTTTAAGTATAGTATTGTTTAACTTAAAACCTTTCAGCATTCTAAACATAGAAAAAAATAACAGAACATTGCAAATCATATTTAAGTGCAGAAGGCTGTTAAACTTTCATTGATCCAGTGGCTCTTTGCTTTGCTGACAATTAAGAATTCTATAGTTTGTTTAAAAACAGTTTTTAAACTACTGCACTCTACTAAAAAACAAACAAACAAAAAACAAATACTTCTTATGCCAGCTAACCCCCCTTTGTCCACAGCTAAGAATGGCAGCAGAATGCTATGTCACTAAACACAGAAAGAAGACAACCTGAGGCTAAATGGATGCCTGTGAAAAGTCAACAGGTAGAACCTCGAGCACACCCTGAGCTACAGCCCCTCCAAAAGGCATCTTTCCCCACCAGCCTCAAGGCCAGACAAAGAGCATGAAGAGTTTCTTAGGGTTCTTTATTCTTTTTACAAATTATAGATATATACAGTTGATAACTCAGCATTTCTAGCCAATAACCATAGACTTAATGCCACCTTAAAAATAAAAAAAAAAATGCCAGAAACATCTTTAAATGCCTTGTCACATCAACCGCAAAGTGCACAGAATAGGGAGAACACCATAGCGCCTTTTCATTTTAAAAATATTTGGAAATATGAATGAGTTTGATACAATTTCAGGATGCTCTGGACACCCAGCCACTTCATATAAACGACTGACAACTTCTAGACCATTTAGAGAGACTACAATATGATCAGGATCAAATTTTGTAATTAAACTTAATGAGGGCAACAGACACTTCTCAAATAAAAGCTGTGTCAATTATGACACTCTGCTACTCTAAGATACTCACAAGGTGACACATAAAGTTTTTTTATTCCTTCTCTTACTCCTCCTCTTCTTCCTCTTCTTCCTCCTCATCTTCTTTGTCTTTCTCTTCCACCTTTTTCCAGGCAACTTTAGTGGGACTCTTTGCACCACTAAACTTTCCTTTATACTTATAGTCAGCAACATCGTTCTCATACTTCTCTTCAGCTTTGCTGCCTTAGTGATGTAAGGCTGCTTTTCACTGTCAGTTTAGCTAAACCACATCTCACCCAGCTTTTTTGCCATGTCTCCAATAGAGATGTCAGCATTTGTGGATTTGATCTTGCGTGGAATTCTGAGCAGAACAAGAAGAATCCAGACAGTGGCCATTCGAGGGCATTAGGGTCCTTCTTCTTCTTGCCTCTTTCAGCTGGTCCATAATCCTTGATTTCCTAATCATAGTGTACTTCATCTGCCTTTGCCATTTTATCAAATGTAGATTTTTCTCTCCCAGACATGGTCTTCTGCCTCTCAGAGCACTTCTTGGAAAATTCTGCAAAATTGACAGGGACCTCTGGGTTTTTCTTCTTATGTTCTTCTCTATACATCTGTGCAAAGAAGGCATAAGCAGACATCTTGCCCTTTGGTTTCTTGTGGTCACCTTTAGCCATCCTGACTGTATTGTTCCCTAGCCCATCTCATGTGTTTCTATCTGCATTATCCTAATGACTAATAATTTTGAGCACCCTCTCATGTGCTTATTGACCTTTTGCATATATTCTTTGTAGAAATATATACACAAGCCTTTTGTGTGTTTTAAAATTTGGCTGCCTTCTTGTTCTTTATATATTTTAGATACCAGGCCCTTATCAGATACATGATTTGAAAATATTTTCCCCTCATGTAGGTTATCTTTTCACTCTCTTGATAGTGTCCTTCGATGCACAGAAGCTTTTAATTTTGAAGTCCAATTTATCTTTCTTTTCCTTTGTTGCTTGTGCTTTTGGTGTCATATCTAAAACACATTGCCAGATTCAAGGTCACAACAACTTATACCTATGTATTCTATGAGGTTTATGGTTTTAGCCCCTATATTGAGTTATTTGATCATTTTAAATTAATTTCTGTATATGGTGTGAGATGAAGTAGAGGTTCAATGTTATTCTTTGGCATATAAATAGACAGTTGTCCTTAACCTGCTTTTTGTTCCTTAAACACTTTGATCATTTGTATAACTTGAGGTTTTCTCTGCTTAAAATTGTCTTTCCTCTCTTCTTTGTATGGATGGCTTCTGATTTTTTTGGTCTCATGTGAAATATCACCTCATCAGAGTGTTCAAACTATCCCATCTAATCTAAAGTCATCCTTATTCCCACCCCAACACTCTATCTTATGACCAAATTTTATTTATGTTTTAAAACTTATCTGTCTATTACATTAATGTTCACTTGTTTTATTGGCTGTCTTTCCTATTAACATGTGAGCTCTGTGAGAGCAAGGATCTTGTCTGTACTCTTATCATTGTATCTCCAGTCTCTGACACATAACAGGTGGTCAACAGATTATTATAGGATAAAAGTAGTGGTCTCACAAGTAGTAGTAATACCAATAACAATTACCTCAAAATTATTTTGCTACTTAATGGATGATTTGTTCCCATAGTATAATGATTTTTTAAAAAATTTTTAAACTTTTTCTTTAGGTAGAAGAATTAAACCCTTGGAAGGGTGAAAATGACTGCCCAAGGTGAAACAGAGAGTCTTTGATTTGCGGAACAATTCTCAAAGCATTAATTTAGATTGTGGTATCCCCCAAGAGTAAAGGAGAAAGACACAAGAGACACCTGGCGTGAAAGCTACTCAAGGCCAAATTCAAGGTGCTTGAATCTGCTTCCAGCCTCCCTGTATTTCCTCAAAGTTTGTCTAAAAGCAAGAAAGAAAACCAGGTGGTAGCAGAGTTGATGGCTCTTTGCCAAGCACAGCAAGTGTCAGCTACTGAGTCGCCCCTTAGAACTCATTCAAAATGAAAAAGAATTGTTAAGGAAGCTGGAAATAGTTTTTTATTTCTGAGTAAGACTGGTTTATCACAGCTCATCCCTGGTTACCACCGGACAATAATTGGTCGATAAAGCACTCAAAGCTGGAAGGATATGTAACCACTTTGCCCCCAGTCTCCACATCCTTCCTGAGCCACTTCTTCCTGAGCCAGCTCTTGTCCTTGAGAAGCTGTGGTATGTGGGAAACAGGGTGGTTGGGGGAGGACAGACCAATCTTTGTATCCTTCACAAGTCCTTGTTTCTTTACCTATCCCTTAAGTGTGAGTGTTTCTCAGGGCTGCTCCTGTCCCTGGCCCTTGTATTTGACAAACTTTTTTGTTCTATCATCTACCTTTAGTCTAGTATCTTCCACACATGAACTTTCAGCCTAGAATTTTCCCCTGAACTCTAGACCCATATAACTATGTGTATTGTACATCTCCACTGGGATGTACAGAGATGCTTTGAACCTAATAGTCAAACTGAACTCAATAATTTACTAATCCTCACTGTCCACTACTGGGGAGAAAGAATGCGGAGAGGTGGGGACATTGTTATGTACCCGTGTTCTTATTTTAATGAAAGATATATCTATGGACCGATTTTCTCAAAGTAGAAATTTAGGATTCATAAAATATTTCTCCCTTTCCCTTACACCCTTTGGAACTCTGCCTTCTGTCCTCATCCAGGTTTTCTTCTTTCTCCAGATTCTTTTTTTCCTGAATCTATTACCTAACAGACCTAAGAGCTCTGTAGCTTCAGAAAAGTCATTTAACTTTTCTAAGCTTCAGTTTCCTGCTCTGAAAATGGGGGTAATGCTAATTTTATTAGGTTATTGTGAGGATCAACGTTACTATTCAAATTTCAGGAATGTTTACTCATTAAAAGGCAAGTCCTGCTTGCAAGGATTAGGCAATGTTTGCTTGTAATTTCCAGCAAATACTCTTCATGACAGCTTCCTGGGCAGATCTTCTAAATAGAAGGCATGTTAGAATCTACCAATGTGCCTATGATTTTCCGAGCGATCAGAATTACATCCCAAGAGGTGGTGAAACAAAGTTGTTTGGCTGTCAATTGCTTTACTCATTACTGCCAAAAAAAAAAAATGGTTTATATTGCAGGTCACTAGGCAAATGCCCAAATGTGCTCTGGGGTGGTCTTAAGCCAGCACCCAAATACTTAGTCAGAGAACAAAGCTGAGGTTCATAGAGTAGAGCTTTTCTTATTGGATGGTCTTTGCTTCCTGCAGCTGTTGCTTTATGGGATTTGGTGGGCAAGTAGGCTAGTTTGTAGCACTGTCTCCACTGGCCAGCCACTGGCCCTATCAGATTACGCCTGTAGAAAAGGTTGCTGTGTATTTCCTGAGCTCTATGTCTCATTTTCCGAGCATTTTTTTGGGCAAGGGGGTGGGGGGGGCTATCTTGTAGCCTTTACTTTTCCTTCAGCCTGTAAGCCAGCACTGAAATGGCAAAAGATATGTTCATCCTTTTAGCTCTTTTGATGTCCTTCTGTGGTATGGTTACCTGGGTCTTTTGGAGCAGCCTGGCTGGCTCTACTATTCAGCAAAGCCAGGAAACTATTGTAATTCTGTAATAACCAATGAAATGCCTAGAAACGAAAGTCTGTGAGTGAGGTCCCAAAATTGACAAAGCTCCATGACTTAAGAGACAGAGTCAAGAACAATTTCTTGGTTCTGAAATGCTACTTCTCTTGTTTCACTGAATTTTCTAAAACTTGAGTTTTAGAAATAATTCTCCAGGAAATGAATAGAGGTGGTCCGGAAAATTAGCCATGCTACCAATGTCCACTCCTCCATAGGGTTTGGCTGACTGAGAAGGGAGGGATGTTTATGTTAGAAAGTCTTAGAAAGACACTGATGGCTTTGTGGTAAGAGAGGTGGGATGAGGACAAATGACAGAGAAAATACTGTTGAGAAAGTTGGGAGAGGATTTATTCTTTCAGCTCTCTGGACCATCATTTATGACACTTCCTTAGGAGTAAAATTCTACTCAAATCTTCATTAGCTGGACCATGAGAGAGTGGACTTTCTGTTCCTAAGCAAACCAATCTCATAATTAGTTTAGCATTGGGGTACTTTGAATACAAGGGCCCAAGGTATATAGAATTCTGGTAGATAGGACTTTTTAAGAGTTTGTACTAACATCTTGGAAATTTTTACTAAATCTGTATGTATTTATTTATTTAGAGATGGAGTGTCACTCTGTCACCCAGGCTGGAGTGCAGTGGTGCCATCTCAGCTCACTGCAGCCTTCAATTTCTGGGCTTAAGTGATTCTCCTGCCTCAGACTCCCGAGCAGCTGGAATTACAGGTGCCTGCCACTGTGCCCAGCTAATTTTTGTGTTTTTACTACAGATGAGGTTTCACCATGTTGGCCAGGCTTTTCGCAAACTCCTGACCTCAAGTGATCTGCCCGCCTCGGCCTCCCAAAGTGCTGGGATTTACAAGCATGAGCTACCGCACCTGGCCACTAAATCTGTCTTTATTGGTACATAATACATGTGCGTATTTTCAGAGTACAAATGATAATTTGATACATTCATATAATGTGTAAAGATCAAATCAGGGTAATTGGAACATCCATCACCTTAACTATTTTTCTTTTTCTTATCTTAGGAACATTGAAATTATTCTCTGCTAGCTATTTGGAAGTGTATAATAGATTAATGTTAACTGTAGTCACCCTACTGATCTACCACACACTAGGTCTTATTCTAACTGTATATTTGCACCCACTAACTAACCTGTACTCATCCTCCTTCCCCACTGGTTTCCCAGGCCTCTGGTAATCACAAATCTACTCTCTACCTTCCTAAATCTGTTTCTTAAAGTTTATTTAAATATAAATATGCTTACAGAAAGATACTCATAGTGGTGAATATAATGAAATTTACTTTAACTTATCCTATACAATTTGGACCCAAAATTTGGTACATGATTCTAGTTAAAAAAAGGATTTGCAATCTGTTTTATTTTCATCTACTATAAATATAATAAAAACACTCCCTCAAAAGCTGTTAAAGCAGGCAGCAAGATCCATGAGCAAATTTATTTTTGGTTTACTTCTGAATAATACACAAATTGCACTGCAAAAGCTTAAAAGTTGGTGCAGCAAAATATTTTTGAAATGTATTTTAAAATATATTTTGAAACATATTGTGTAGTGGAGACAAGCCTATGTGTAACATATGAAACAACTATAATAGCAATCTCATTTTTGTTAATATTGTATGTAGCTTATAAATCTACACAGACCAAGATAAAAGTAACTTCTTGAACCTGAGTTCTGGTGATATGCTGGAGCTGGCTTTTATCCACTTCTAAGAATCAATTGTTCATATTTCTTCCCCATTCTACTTTTACTGATGTCAAGCTGGTAGCCTGAAATTGGCCATGATGGCAGTGTTTATACTATGGCAATCAGCAAATGCCACAAATCAGGGCTCTTTGGCAGCCCTCTACCCTCCGCCTCTTGAAGCCAGTTACTAAACATTTACCAGTACACCACATCACTGCTTAACACTATCAGTTCATCCTCTGAGGTCAAAAAGGAAACTCAACAAAAGTGTTATTCGTTCTCATTTTCATATACCAAAGAAATATAAGTTTCATCTCTAGGTTTTCAATCTATAATTGAAACTATAGTACAGGCAAGGGGTATCTTCCATATTTAACTTGTATTGGCGACAGGTCATAGAATTCATATGATTTTAAATTTGCAAACATGTACATATAAATTTCCCAAAGTTCAAGGGCAATAGAATTCTAGAAATGATTTTTACAAAATAAATGCTTCTGTCTTGGAAGACTAGAACAGAACATTTCTCCATAGTAATAAGAGAAGAAGAAGCATTGACAAAAAAGAAAAAAAAATGACTTAAAATATGTTGGAAAACAACACCAACAGAGGTTCAAAGGATAATTAATAGAAAAATACCTTTTCATAAGACTACAAAATATTCGGCTTAGCTGAACTCCAGTGTGTTGCTAACTCACAGGGAATAGATTTTAAAGAACTAGTGTAGGTTAACTGGCACCTTAACAAAGCTGACAGCAAGCAGCATTTCTTTTTATTTCACCATTTTCTCTTACTTTTCCAGCCTCTTCCTCCTCATAATCAACATAATGTCTGCAATCTACTGGTGTGTGTTTAACCAGGGGTCAACATCTTTTCTCTGTAAAGAGTCACTTAGTAAATATTTTTGGGTTTTGTGGACCATAAGATCTCTGTCACAACTACTCAACTCTGCAGTTGTAGATGATACATAAGTGAATAAACTGTGGGAGTGTGCCAATAAAACTTTACAAAAACAGACAGCCTACTGGATTTGGCATGCACAGTCTCTGGCTTGCTGACCCCTTGTCTAGACTGCAGAATGCTGTGGGAGTGTTGATCTCATTTGGGAAATGCTATTGTATGCAACAGTGTTTGACAAATGAGGGATGGGGATGGGGGTATATATCAGAATCGCCTGTCACCCACATCTTACCCTTGCAGAATCTCTTATTTCAGACTGATCAAAGGCAGGATTTAGGTATTCCCTAGTTCCCTTTCCAATATCCCTCCATTTTAGCACCATCCCGTCCCCTAAATACATTACAAGAAGTGTTCCTTTCTCAAGCCTTCCTACATGATCTTATAAAAGCAAGGCTGAAGAGCATTTTTAATCGAAAATGTATCAAGGGCCACAGATGCAAGCCCCTTTTTTTTTTGTTCTGAGAGAGCTTTCAACTGTTAATTTAAGAATAGGAAGTAAAACTTTGCCCAATATATTAGATTATTATTTAGTACGCACCCAAGTGTCTATATTATTCCACTTAAGGAAACTGGAGTCACAGGGGAAAGAGGATAAAAAGAGGAAAGTAGATACATAAGGCAAGTTCTTAATGACTTACAAAAGGACTTAGACTCCCACACAATAATAGTGGGAGACTTTAACACTCCACTGTCAATACTAGACAGATCAACCAGACAGAAAATCAACAAGGATATCCAGGGCTTGAACTCAGACCTGGAGCAAGCAAACCTGATAGACATTTACAGAACTCTCCACCCCAAATCCACAGAATACTCATTCTTCTCAGCACCACATCACACCTACTCTAAAATTGACCACATAATTCGAAGTAAAGCACTGCTCATCAAATGCAAAGCAACTGAAATCATAACAAACAGCCTCTCAGACCATAGTGCAATCAAGTTAGAACTCAGAATTCAGAAACCGACCCAGAACCGCACAGCTTCATGGAAACTGAACAGCTGGCTCTTGAATGTTGACTGGGTAAACAACGAAATGAAGGCAGAAATAAAGAAGTTCTTCAAAACCAATGACAACGAAGACACAACGTGCCAGAACCTCTGGGACACATTTAAAGCAGTCTCTAGAGGAAAGTATATAGCAATAAGTGCCCATATGAGGAGAATGGAGAGATCCAAAATTGACACCCTATCGTCAAAATTGAAAGAGCTAGAGGAGCAAGATCAACAAAACTCAAAACCCAGCAGAAGACAAGAAATAACTAAGATCAGAGCTGAGCTGAAGGAGATTGAGACACGAAAAACCCTTCAAAAAATCAATAAATCCAAGAGCTGGTTTTTTGAAAAGATCAACAAAATAGACAGACCACTAGTCAGACTGATTAAAAATAAAAGAGAGAACAACCAAATAGATGCAATAAAAAATGATAAAGGGGAAATCACCACAGATTCCACGGAAATTCAAACCATCATCAGAGAATATTACAAACAACTCTATGCGCATAAACTAGTAAACCTGGAAGAAATGGATAAATTCCTGGACTCCTGTGTCCTCCCAAGCCTAAACCAGGAGGAAGCTGAAACTATGAATAGACCAATAACAAGGTCTGAAGTTGAGGCAGCAATTAAGAGCCTACCACACACAAAAAGCCCAGGTCCAGACGGGTTCACAGCCGAATTCTACCAGACACACAAGGAGGAGCTGGTACCATTCCTTCTAAAACTATTTCAAACAATCCAAAAAGAGGGAATCCTTCCCAAATCATTTTATGAGACCAACATCATCCTGATACCAAAACCCGGCAGAGACCCAATGAGAAAAGAAAACTTCAGGCCAATATCCATGATGAACATAGATGCAAAAATATTCAATAAAATATTGGCAAGCCGATTGCAACAGCAAATCAAAAAACTTATTCATCATGATCAAGTAGGATTCATCCCGGGGATGCAAGGCTGGTTCAACATACGCAAGTCTATCAACGTAATTCACCACATAAACAGAACCAAAAACAAAAACCACATGATTATCTCAATTGACGCAGAGAAGGCATTTGACAAAATTCAACAGCCCTTTATGCTAAAAACCCTCAATAAACTCGGTATCGATGGAACGTATCTCAAAGTAATAAAAGCTATTTATGACAAACCAACAGCCAATATCATACTGAATGGGCAAAAACTGGAAGCATTCCCTTTAAAATCTGGCACTAGACAAGGATGCCCTCTCTCACCACTCCTATTCAACATAGTACTGGAAGTTCTAGCCAGAGCAATCAGGCAAGAAAAAGAAATAAAGGGTATTCAAATAGGAAAGGTGGAAGCCAAATTGTCTCTATTTGCAGACGACATGATAGTATACCTAGAAGACCCCATTGCCTCAGCCCAAAAACTTCTGAAACTGATAAGCAACTTCAGCAAAGTCTCAGGATATAAAATCAATGTGCAAAAATCACAAGCATTCGTCTACACCAATAACAGACTTAAAGAAAGCCAAATCAAGAGCGAACCGCCATTCGCAATTGCTACAAAAAGAATAAAATACCTTGGAATACAACTCACAAGGAACGTAAGGGACCTTTTCAAGGAGAACTACAAACCACTGCTCAACGAAATCAGAGAGGACACAAACAGATGGAGAAACATTCCATGTTCATGGTTAGGAAGAATTAATATCGTGAAAATGGCTATACTGCCCAAAGTAATTTACAGAATCAACGCTATCCCCATCATGCTACCATTGACTTTCTTCACAGAACTGGAAAAAACCACCACGAACTTCATATGGAACCAAAAGAGAGCCCACATAGCCAAGTCAATTCTAAGCAAAAAGAACACAGCGGGGGGCATCACACTACCAGATTTCAAACTATACTACAAGGCTACAGTAATCAAAACAGCATGGTACTGGTACCAAAACAGAGACATAGACCAATGGAACAAAACAGAGGCACCGGAGGCAACACAACATACATACAACTATACAATCTTTGATAAACCCGACGAAAACAAGCAATGGGGAAAGGATTCCATGTTTAACAAATGGTGTTGGGAAAACTGGCTAGCCATGTGCAGAAAGCAGAAACTGGACCCCTTCCTGACACCTTACACTAAAATTAACTCCAGATGGATTAAAGACTTAAACATAAGACCTGGCACCATAAAAACCCTAGAAGGAAATCTAGGCAAAACCATCCAGGACATAGGAGTAGGCAAGGACTTCATGAATAAAACACCAAAAGCATTGGCAACAAAAGCCAAAATAGACAAATGGGACCTAATGAAACTCCACAGCTTCTGCACGGCAAAAGAAACAGTCACTAGAGTGGATCGGCAACCAACAGAATGGGAAAAAATTTTTGCAGTCTACCCATCTGACAAAGGGCTGATATCCAGAATTTACAAAGAACTCAAACAGATTTACAGGAAAAAAACAAACAAGCCCATTCAAAAGTGGGCAAAGGATATGAACAGATACTTTACGAAAGAAGACATATATGAGGCCAACAATCATATGAAAAAATGCTCATCGTCACTGGTCATCAGAGAGATGCAAATCAAAACCACATTGAGATACCATCTCACGCCAGTTAGAATGGCGATCATTAACAAATCTGGAGACAACAGATGCTGGAGAGGATGCGGAGAAAAAGGAACACTTTTACACTGTTGGTGGGAGTGTAAATTAGTTCAACCATTGTGGAAGACAGTGTGGCGATTCCTCAAGGCCTTAGAAATAGAAATTCCATTTGACCCAGCAATCCCATTACTGGGTATATATCCAAAAGACTATAAATCGTTCTACTATAAGGACACATGTACATGAATGTTCATTGCAGCACTGTTTACAATAGCAAAGACCTGGAATCAACCCAAATGCTCATTGATAATAGACTGGATTGGAAAAATGTGGCACATATACACCATGGAATATTATGCAGCAATCAGCAATGATGAGTTTGTGTCATTTGTAGGGACATGGATGAATCTGGAAAACATCATCCTCAGCAAACTGACACAAGAACAGAAAATGAAACACCACATATTCTCACTCATAGGTGGGTGATGAAAAATGAGAACACATGGACACAGAAAGGGGAGTACTAAACAGTGGGGTCTATTGGGGGGAAAAGGGGAGGGCCAGTGGGAGGGGGAGGTGGGGAGGGATAGCCTGGGGAGAAATGCCAAATGTGGGTGAAGGGGAGAAGAAAAGCAAAGCACACTGCCATGTGTGTACCTACGCAACTGTCTTGCATGCTCTGCTCATGTACCCCAAAACCTATAATCCAATAAAAAATTTAAAAAAAAAAAAAAGAAAATTCAAAAAAAAAAAAAAGAGGAAAGTAAAATGGTACTTTTCTGGGAGTTTCAATGAATGATAGGTTCCCCAAATGGCAGGTGTAGTCACTAAGCAAAGGGCAATATTTGCTGCTGTGCATAGAGTGGAGATCATCTCTTTTTTATATGTCAATATTTTCAGCTATATCTCACACAGTTACTACGTGTCAGTTAATGTTAACCTATTTTTAATGAAGCAGGGCCTCATTTCTTTTTACATAATCCTGTGTCTGAAGCAATCGTTCTTAAGGGAATAACACCCGGGAGATTATAAAACTTAGTTGGGGGGCTTACACTCCCAAAAGTCTGACATTCCATCTAAGGGGTCATCTTTGCTCCCCCTAGAAACATGATGGCCTCAGTAAGCCATGATTAAAGATGGAAATGTGATTTATCACTATGTCAGGTAAAAAAATGGTAAAAATGGCTGATGGAAAGTTGCTAGATAGACAAATGCATGCATGAATGTAAGATTATATCACAGATAAAAGGCAGGATGCAGGTCATATACACAGATGGCAGGAGAAACTTTGTAAGTTCATTCAAGAATCACGGTACAATTAATATGTTAATTTACGGTCATATCTTGAATTATTGTCCCAAAATGATAGAAAATCATGGGGTTTCACCATGTTGGCCAGGCTGGTCTCAAATTCCTGACCTCAAGTGATCCGCCCGCCTTGGCCTCCCAAAGTGCTGGGATTACAAGAATGAGCTACCGTACCTAGCCACTAAATCTGTTTTTATTGGTACGTAATACATGTACATATTTTCGGAGTACAAATGATAATGTTGTACAATTTTTGATGAAGTTCATTAAAGTTGTAAGTTCATTAAAGAATCATGGTACAATTAATATTTTAATTTACAGTCATATCTTGAATTGTTGCCCCCAAAATGATAGAGAATAGGCCTAATCACTTTTGTCGCATTCTGGTAAGGGAACTGGGCCATCAGAGAAGCATAGATACTTTGGATCAGTCCAGTGTGCTCTGTTAAGTTAACCATTCTTCCTTCTAACTCATTTGGATTTGTTCAGCAAAGTTCCCTGTTCACAGGACATCTAGGAGGGGAAAAGAGACAGGTATGCAAATAATAATAATAATAATAATAATAATAATAATAATGCAAGGTAGAAGATAAGAAGTTTCCCCAAATAGGAAGTGCCAGGGACATTCACAGGTGGGAAATATGACATCAGGTTGGAGTAAAACATCAGGCAAAGCTCCATTCATCTCCAGACCACTCAGCTCTTTTCCAAAGCAGAGGAGCAGTTATTAGTGCACTGGGATTACAGACTTTTGATTGTACTATTAGTCTAAAAACATATTAGCTGTTCTTTCAATGTATGATTCCAACAAATTCTTAAATATAAGCTCACTACATCTTGGAGCCAAAGATTGCTCTGCTGATGCACCTTCCCCATTAAGCAATGGAAATCAGTTTGGGGACAAGAGGTTGTTCTGCCTTACCCTAATGAGGTATGTGTTATCTCAGTCACTTCCAGCTACACGGGTCTGCTACCTACCATGCTGGAGATTATTTAGGGCATTGGAGGAAAATTAAGAGAATGTGTGTTCCTCAGCAGGCTTTTGGGCAGCAAGTGAGAAAGTTAGATATGCAGTTCCAGTGGGCATGTCTGCTTGTGTGTGTGTGTGTGTGTGCACACACACATACACACGGAGCTGAGTGGTCTGCTGTGAGGTTGGAGGTGGGGGGACTCTGCCTGCTAAGCTACTTTCTATTTTAAGTGCCTGTATGTCTGAGGCTGGGTTTGAAGTCTCCAGCGTGTTTGGAGTTAATTCCCATTAGGTTGGACTCCGCCCCTCTCTCCCAAAGGTAAAGCAAGGTTTTCAGGCATCTCTGCAAAGGCCAGATAGGATTCCCATCCCTGTCTAACAAGCTGTGAGAAGTTGTTTCTGAGATCTGAGCCTGAAGAGAGAGTCAGTCAGCCTTCGTGGTCAGAAGGTAAATATGCAACTTGGGTCAAATGTAATTCAAACAGCTGGATAAGAAACTGCTTTGCTCTCCCCTTGCTCAGCATCCCCACCCCCCCCACCCACCACCCGGCTTCTCTCCTTCCTTTCTCAGGCTTCCTGTCCTTTCATCTCAAAGCTCAGAGAAGCCGTTTTCTACCCAAGGGCAGCCTGGTGCTTTTTATTTCTTCATAGTCCGTTGTTTGCACAGAGGCTAAGATGAATCAGGGCTGGATTCCTATTTCATATTGAAAAGATTTGAGGACCTAAGGGTTAAGTGCTACTTGGTTTCCCCAGGGGAGTTGGTAACCTGAGGACAGGAAGTGCCTGTTTCTGAGATCAGAGAGAGGGATTTTGTTCTGACCTGTCTATACAAGTAAAAATGGATCCAGTTTGCTAATGTGGTAGGTTGATCTCCTAGACTTGCCTAAATCTAAGGGGTTATGTGACTGAGATGGGGTAATGAATTTAAACTGAAATGCAAACACTGAGGCCTGTCAGGCTGGAAATAAAAGAACGCATCCATTTGGTAAATATTTATGAGTTCCTACTATGGGCCAAAGCATGATGATTTCCAGAAGAACCTGAAATACTTAAACTATAAATCCATTCTTGCAAAGAACACTCAGCCAAATGGTTTCATTTCGTGGTGGGGACCTGAAAATAGAATGAAGCCTAGGGGTGAGGAAAAATCACCAATGGAGCAGTTGTGGGGAGAGAAGGGGAGAGGAGACATGTTCTAATTCTTAGGTCGTTTCAAGTCTTTTCCATTACTTATGACAGAATAGGGTCTTTTCTGGTAGAAAGGGAGAGAATTGATACCTTCTCTGGTGTTAGGTATAGTGCAGATGTTGTTTCACTTGAATTTTATGCTTCATCATTTCCATTTTATAAACGAAACTGAAACTCAGAGGTTTTAAGTGATCTTTTTTATGTGCATATAGCCTGTAAGGGGTAGACCTCAGGACTCTGTCTCTGATCTGATGCCAAAATCATGACTCTCCCACTAAAACAGTATTCCTCAATCATTAATTCCAATTAGAATTAATTGAGGATTTAAAAAAATGTGAATTTCCATAAATTTGCATTCAGTGAATCTAGGAGGAGGTGACATAGTCTGCATTTTGAACAAGCATGGAAAGTGATTCTGTTGAGAACCTTCTTGATATACCATGCTGCCTCAACTTCTCTGAAGTGATTGGAAAAGCAATCAGCCCATCTTCTTCCCAGATAGGCCAGATTCACTCAATGGAGGTCAGCTGTGGTGACATTTTATTCCCAGCTTGCATGATGAGGTAGAGACTAATGGGCAACGATAGCAGGGCTGGGGTTATACCTAAGGGTGTAGGGGTATGCTTTAGCAGTTAGTCCATTGTCAATAGGGCTTAACAGCATCTTGTCAGCGATCTTCATATGGGTAGTTTCTAACCACCTGAGAGTGTGAGAGAAAACTCCTAGACAACCAGTGGATCACTGAAGGTGTTGGCACCTGTCTAGCCAGAGTAAGAACTGAGATGAATATCTCTCATTGGCACCCCACTTTTAAAATTTATTTATCTATATTTTCAAATATATCTATTTAGAGTTGATCATTTCTAAGTTATCAATTGCTCAGTTAGTCCTTTCTCTCCACATCGTCTATGGCTTCCTGCCTTTTAATGCCTTACCTGCTTGTGAGTATTCCCACTAAGGATGGACAGATGGAAGTAAATACATAAACTCACCTAATGCAGTTTTACTAGTCTTTCTACCCCAGACTAAAACAGGAGGGAAGGATGAAGGCCCAGAAGGAGGTCCAACAAACATGAAATCTGAGGAATTTGAAATAAAAGACTTAAATCTAAAGAGAGATCTTAGAGTCACCAAGATGCAAATGGAAAATAAAGCACTTTGAGAGAGTACATCATGAGATGATTTCAGGCACAGGAGAACTCAGAGTACCTCTCATCATGGAGATAGCCAGAGGAGAAGAAACCCCTCAGGATGACAGGCAGCAGAAAATGAGGAGAGAAATGTTGGAGGAGTAGCAGTATTTTTTTGAAGCTTTATCTGAAGCAGAAAGATCTAGCATGGTCAGGCTGCTTATATACCCAACTTGATACAAGGAGTCACATCGGTCCAACACATTTCTCTGGAGCAGGACTCTATTTACCCACTGGAAACATATGCCTACATATCTCGTTCATTTCCTAGGGAAGTCTCAACACTGAGTAAGATGTATTTGTAACAGGATTGGCAGGAAGACAATGCACACTGTCTGGGGGCGTGAGGAAAAAGGCCTGTTCACATTCCTTTGCCAACACCAGTGCCAAGAAAGCTGCTCTTCACAGACCAGTCCTAAACCAGCAGTCTTGCACACGTTTCCCTCAGCAGCTGTTAAGTCACTGACTCCCTTTCTTACCACTTCGCATTCTAGTCTTTAATTTGCTTTCTGTTTTGCCCAGACCCTCTTACCTTTGGAAAGGCAGTGCTTTCTCTAACTCAGAAGTTTAACAACAAGCTCAACTGGGAATAAAAGGATTTGTGTCATTTTTTTTGTGGGTACTAGGGCAGAGGTGACAGAGGAAGGAGTAGGTTTGTTTCTCTCTACCAAGAGAAATACAAAAGCAACACTTCACTTTCATTGATACTTCATTGTAAGTGCCCATACATGAATAGGTATACAAGAAGTGAAAAAAATTGAAAACAAATGATTAAAGGCTTGGCAATTGGATACCACAGGGAGAGGGAGAATGCTCATTATGAGGAAAGAGGCTAAAGGTCTCCTGCCGGTAATCTGAGTTGATGAAGGGCTCTCATCTGGAAGATGGTGTCTAGCTGTTCTCCATTCCCTCTGAGGACCCAACAAAAGGATCTGGCCTTAGGTTGCAACAAGAAAAGTTTATAAAGGCATATAACAAATGATTTATCTACAGTGAGAGTTAAGCTACTAAGATATATTATAGATTCTCCTTTCCTGGAGTTCTTTGAAAGTAGTGAGATAACCATCTGCCATGTATGGTTTAGGTGGGTTTCTTGACTTCTACCCACAAGGCTGTGCTAGAATCGCTAGCATATCTCTAAAGATGAGCAGACATTAGGCTTTAGTAAGGATAGCAAATTCAGAACAGAACTCATGCTTTTGTCCTATTTATTGCAACTTTCTGGCCACATTCACTGCATCTTATACGACCAGTCTTAGAAACAGGCTTGTGGCCCATCTAGCAGATAAAACAAAGCTGAGGAATGAGGGATAATGTGACACCAAAAGAGAGAGGTTCAACTCCAATCCTATCAATGCCTGGTACCTGGACCACTCAGTGGGAGCATCAAGGTGAGTTCTTGGTTACTGAAATCCAGTGTGACTGTTTGGCTGGATATTCCAGGTCAGGGAAACAAAGCTGTTACATACATGAAGTATACAACAGGAATTAAGATACAATAAAATATAGCATTGTTTGTGATTTCTACTTATTTAAAGTGACTTAGCCAGTTTATGGGAATAAACTTGGATTACATTGGAGGGTTATCATGAAGGAGACTACTCTATTGCAGGTGGCATAATTAAAAACATTTCTAGAATATACTTCGCTGACCAGCACATGTGAACATAAAGCAGTGTGTGTGAACGGACTCCATGTGTGGTGCAGCTTTTCTATCCAGCCACAAGAGAAGTTGGGCTGAGACTCATATTGTGTTCAGAACCATTAAGCAATTGGATCTCTGAGGTCTCTTCCTTTACTGCATTCAAGTCAAGTTTATGATTTAGAAAGGTTTGCATTTAAAGTGTATAAGCTACGTATCTCCAAGGTTTAATTCCATGATCACTTTTAACTTTACATTGTTTGAGTCCTGAAAAGAGAATATTAGAAAATTATCTGTGGCAGTGATTCTCAACCTGCTGTCCATGGGTTGTGCTAGCTCACGACATCTCTAGTCCTAAATATATTTGAAAATAGGTTGACCACTTCATCCAAGGTTGTTTGGGACTTTCCTGGTTTTATCACTGAAAATTCCACATCCCAGGAAACCCCTGAGTCCCAGGAAAACAGGCATGGTTGGTTACCCTAGTTCTAAATGAAATAAGGACTATGAATTTTTCCTAAAGTTGGAAGTACTTCATCTAAATTCTGAAGAACAATGAGTTTTTCTAAACCTAAACACATTTAATTTAAAATGAATTTTGAGAATTTGCCTTCCTATGTCTTGGCTTCAAAACGTTACTTTTAAACTGAAATTGTGGTGACAGTAGTTGATAGTATTGTAGTTTATTAGCTTCATTTGTCACAGGTGAGGACAACCATATAATTACAACCCTTCCTCTCATTTCTACTGTAGTCTTGGTATTACACACTGACATAGTGTGTTCCTCTGCCTTAAGTTCTCTGCCCCTCCTACTGGTTGTCATACTGGGACTTTTTAAAAAATTTTATTTTCCCATAAGTTATTAGGGTACAGGTGTTATTTGGTTACCTGAGTAAGTTCTTTTGTGGCGATTTGTGAGATTTTGGTGTGTCCATCACCCAAGCAGTGTACACTGCATCATGTTTGCAGTATTTTATCCCTTGCCCCCATCCCACTCTTCCCCCCAAGCCCCCAAAGGCCATCATATCACGCTTATGCCTTTGCATCCTCATAGCTTAGCTTCCACATATCAAGGAGAAATAAGATGTTTGGTTTTCCATTCCTGAATTACGTCATTAGAGTAATAGTCTCCAATCTCATCCAGGTCGCTGCAAATGCTGTTATTCCTTTTTATGGCTGCATAGTATTCTATCATATATATACACACACATATATGTAATACATATGTATTATGTATATATGTATATGTATTACATATGTGTATATATATGATGGAATATATACATATGTATTATGTATATGTCTGTATATGTATTACATATATGTGTGTATATATATATCAAAATTTCTTTCTCCATTCATTGAATGATGGACATTTGGGTTGGTTCCACAATTTTGCAATTGTGAATTGTGCTACTATAAACATTTTTGTGCAAGTATATTTTTTGAATAATGACTTATTTTCTTTTAGGTAGATACTCAGTTGTGGAATTGCTGAATCAAATGGTGATTCTACTTTTAGTTCTTTAAGGAATCTCCACACTGTTTTCTATAGTGGCTGTGTTAGTGTACATTCCCACTCTCAGTGTAGAAGTGTTCCCTGTTGACTGCATCCATGCCAACATTTACTGTTTTTTTCATTTTTTGATTACAGCCATTCCTGCAGGAGTTTGGTGATATCACATTGTGGTTTTGATTTGCATTCCCCAATCATTAGTGATGTTGAGCATTTTTTTATATGTTTGTTGGCCATTTGTATATCTTCTTTTGATAATTGTCTATTCTTGTCTTTAGCCCGGTTTTTGATGGGATTGTTTACTTTTTCCTTAATGATTCGTATTAGTTCGTTGTAGATTCTGGATATTAGTCCTTTGTCAGATGCACAGATTGTGAAGATTTCCTCTCACTCTGTGAGTTGTCTGCTTACTCTGCTGACTGTTCCTTTTGCCGTGCAAAAGCTCTTTAGTTTAATTAGGTTAGGTCCCAGCTATTTATCTTTGTTTTTATTGGCATTTGCTTTTGGGTTCGTTGTCATGAAATCCTTGCCTAAGCCAATGTCTAGAAGGGGTTTTTCAATGTTGTCTTCTGGAATTTTTATAGCTTCAGGTCTTGGGTTTAAGTCCTTAATCCATCTTGAGTTGATTTTTGTATAAGGTGAGAGATGAGGATCCAGTTTCATTCTCCTACATGTGGCTAGCCAATTATCCCAGCACCATTTGTTGAAAAGGGTGTCCTTTCCCCACTTTATGTTTTTGTTTGCTTTGTTAAAGATCAGTTTGTTGTAAGTATTTGGGTTTGTTTCTGGGTTCTCTATTCTGTTCCATTGATTTATATGCCTGTTTTTATATCAGTGCCATGCTGTTTTGGTGACTATGGCCCTATAGTCTGGAATCAGGCATAGTTTGGAATCAGGTAGTGTGATGCCTCTAGATTTGTTCTTTTTGCTTCATCCTGGGACTTTTGATCTCCAGGTGATGATGTCTATGAGGGACATTCAGTTAGTTTTGACTTCAAGTGCTGAGATTGAAACAAATCATGTTCTTGTTCTGATGCACTCTCTCTGGAGAAATTGGGTTTCCTTCTATATTCCCTGGAATTCTTTCCTGATTCTTCAACATTTTTTAAAATTCTCTATGGGAAATAGTGGAGGCTTTTAATTGTAATACTTTTGGGTAATACTGTAAGGGGAGGCTGCATGTAAAAGGGAAGTGAGAAATTATAACTTTGCCTTGAATCACTGTGTATCCTTGCATAAATCACGTCTTTCTGAAACCCAATTTGCTCATTTTTAAATTTAGGATAATACCTTTCTTACTAACCTAAGATCATTGGGCAAAGCACGTAAAATAACGGATTTGGAAAGGATTGTGATGACATAGCTAATAACTGTTTGTCAGCTTGTTTCCTCTCCTCCTCTGGCCTGGGCTTCTTCATCAGGAAATGAGTCTGTAACGGAGGGCTGCTTGCACTTTTTGTAATCTTGCAAACTCTAATATAACAAGCAGAGGCATTACCTCATTGCAGCCAACCATACCTGCTGTCTAACAGCAATTACTCAAAACTAGTTCCACTTCTCCCCCTGTTGCCTTTCAATCCCTCATCACATCTTTCTCTCTTTCCCCCCATCCTCAGCCACAAAGCCTAATTCCCAGGGGCCCAGCTCAGGGCACTTTCTTCCCAAGCCCTAACATTCCAGAGTAAGCACCTGCAATTTACGATCTCTGCTCCCATGCTGCACAAAACACGTAGCACAAAATACATATGTATCAAGAGGGGAATTGTGGTGGAGTAAAAAAGGAGCATTATATTAAGAATCAAATAACTGGGCTCTGATCCGGCCAGTGTACCTCACTAGCTCTTCACCCTTGAGTAAATCACTTCCTCTCCATATTCCCCATCTGTAAAGTGATGGAGAGGGAGTAGTTTAGCATTGTGTGGTAGAAAAGTACTGGCCTAGGCATCTGCAGATCAGGTTTCTGGTTCTGATGTTGCTGCTTGGTAACTTACTTTGTGACTTGAAGAAAATCACTTCCTCCTTTACTGGGCCAAATTCTCCCATATGTAAAACCAGAAGGCCGGATTAAATGATTCACTAAGTTCTCTACCCATCTGGAAATTGAATAATTCTATGCAATGGGTTTCATTAAACAAGCTTGAATTTGACTGCCTGCTGTATGTTAGGCACTGTTTGACGATGGTTGTGAAAGGGCTCATGGCTAAGACCCTGAGACACTTAGTACCTCTGCTGCTTGTTCCTGTCAGTGTCTAAAGTTGGCAATGTGGCGATGACCCCATACAGCCAGTTTCTGCGCTTCCCCTGCTTTGGGTCCCCCAGCCTCCTTCCCCGTCCTTTACACCACCATGTATAACTTTAAGCAATGGTGATGAATCACGGAGAAATTTCTGAAACATTCCACCATCTGCTTGCTGGAGACATTCACAGTGCTGTCATCAAGATTCAGTGTGGTCTCTAGCCGCTCCAATAGAGAAACAGGCCAGAAAGCAATGGCAGATTAATGGAGTTGGGAGGGAAGTGGTTGATTTTTGACAGGGGGATCTGTGAAAACCATTTGTGAGCTGACCTGAGAAACTGGATCTGGAAAGACTCTCAGCATCTTGATTACAAGATTGCTTGCTCCAAAAGGGACCTTGAAAGGTCCTTAGAGCTATATGTTCCTGCTGCAAGGTAGGGAGTGCCCGATCCTGGTCTAGTTCAGAACTTTGAGAAGCTTTTTGAATTATAACCAGCAAAGGACAAGGAAGCTTTTCTTAATAGCCAGTCCAGAGTTAACCTCTATTGGTTGGAAAGTTGCCCCCCATTTCGATTGTGGGAAAGTGACTGATCAGTGCTCTCTCAATGACAGGTACAGGGTATGGGACTAGACACTCCTTATTTTATTCTATCCATTTTAACCTGGCTGATGTATCCCACTTGAAAAGGCTACACCAACACACTGGTGGACATTTTATCAAAGTCAAATGTGACCATCCTGTAGCTCCATGGCAAGCTCTCTTTCCCTTTTACCATTTATAGTAGGGGCAGGTCCTGTTAAATTGTCTTCCTTCTCCTTCACTCATTGAAAACAACTTTGTTCCTGATCTTCTTCAGATATTGCCTCTTTCCAAGCTACCAGGCCAGCAAGTCCATTCAGCTGGAAGCCGGGACAGCAGCCTTGTTTTCATTTAGACTCCTTTTCTGCCACTTGTTCCATGATGTATGTCAAGAGTTTAAAGCTGTCTGATCACTGTATTTGAGTTGGCAGAGCAGACCCTAATTCAGTTATCTGGTTCCTCCACTGTAGACTGAAGACCATAGAACTCTAAATCAGGCAGAATGAACGGGAGGTGGGAAAAGTACTGAAAAGCAAAATCCCTTAGGGATCCAAATGGTCCTCGAGAGAATAATCTTACCCAGAAGCAAGGACCAAGTGGCACATAACTGAGCCCCAGGACCAGCCAACCAGATGAAAAATAGGCCAGTGGAGCCTACATGGTAACTTATTGCATTTGGTGCTGTGACACAACTCATCTCCACATCCCTGCAGAGAAACTTGAGACCATGAGGAGCAGCCTGACCATGGTGGGAACGCTCTGGGCCTTCCTGTCCCTTGTTACTGCTGTGGCCAGTTCTACCAGTTACTTCCTACCTTACTGGCTCTTTGGATCCCAGCTGGGGAAGCCAGTGTCATTCAGCACATTCCGGAGGTGCAACTACCCTGTGCGGGGAGAGGGACACAATCTGATCATGGTGGAAGAATGTGGGCGTTATGCCAGCTTCAATGCCATCCCAAGCCTGGCCTGGCAGATGTGCACGGTGGTGACAGGTGCTGGCTGTGCTCTGCTGCTCCTGGTGGCACTGGCTGCTGTCCTGGGTTGCTGCATGGAGGAGCTCATCTCCAGAATGATGGGACGTTGCATGGGAGCAGCGCAGTTCGTTGGAGGTAAGACTGTGCTTCTGGAATTGGGTAAGTTGGGTAGGTTTGGGGCAGGGAGGAGTGGGGAGCATAGCCCTATGGGGAAATCCATTCTCACTCCCTTCACTTTGTCCAACTCTAAGGCTATGAATGAGGTCTTCTTTAAAATACTTAGTCTAGGACTTCATAAAGTGCAATCAATAACAGAGTTTTGTACATAGGAAATTTGGCTAGTAGACAGAGTTAATATCTGTTGTTTACCCTCTATTTTTGTCACCTTCATCTGCCTGCAGGTTGCCCTTTTAAAAACATTGTCTATTAATACGTCTGCCTTCCACAGGGAGCAACATACACTCTAGTATTACTGCTCCAATATAAACTTAATCTCTAGGAGCTCTGCTCTCTGGTAGTTATCTCAGAGAACAGTGATCTGATAAACACATACACACAGTTGCAAATTACTAACAGTTCTCACCAAAGAAATACACATCTAATAGTGAAACGCTAGGTACCAAACTGTGGATGACTGCTTATTTGGACCACACATGAGGCTAGCTGTCTCTGGCAGCTATTAGCAGTCTACCCAGATTTCTTGTGAGCTTGACCCACCTTACTTGTCTTTTCCCTCATTCAGGGTCCCCCTAACTTTAGTACAGGGAACCTGAGATGCTGGCAGTGTGGATTGGCTAGAAAAGATCAAAATGCAAAAATGGCAGACGTCAGGAAGACAATAGGAGCTGTATAATTTGAACTGTCTGAGAAGAAAAAACAAATTTAGAAAGACAGGAAAGTGTATGTATGAATATTTGAGTATTTTGCAAAACCTAGATTGGACACTGGGAAAAAGTGCTGGTAGAATCTACTGCTGAAGTTTGTTGTTACAGAGTTTTAGAATATTATCCAATTCATTATCATTATTTTCTCCATTAGCATGACAGTGTGGGTCACTAGAGCCAGGAAACTTGAATTTCACTTCTGTTTTCTTCACCAAGTTGCTCTGTGACTATAGTAAGCAAATGACATGACTTTTTCTACACTTCACTTCCTTTGAATTTGTCCTCTGGTGATATAGCTCAGATCTGATTTTTCTTTCTTCTGTCCAATGATTGCATTCAGGTGGCCTTGGAATGAGATGGCAGTGATGAGCTAAGACAGTGGTTCTCAATGGGGACTGCTTTTGCATGCCCCTCCCCCTGGAAGACATTTGGTAATGTCTGGAGATATTTTAAATTATCACAACTTGTGGAGGGTTCTACTGACATCCAGTGGGTGAAGGTGAGGGATGTCGATGAGCATCTACAATGCACACAATGAGGACAACACTTCCCCTACAACAACAAAGAAGTATCCAGCCAAAATGTCAATAGTTCCAAGTTTGAGAAACCCTGGGCTAGGCTACCATGGTTTCCTGGCACTATTATGAAAAGCATCAGATTCTTTTTGTTGTACCGGTTAAGGTGATGCTTTCTGGTTTCCTCTTTTCTCAGACAAGCTATGAAAGTTTTAAATCTGAATTAGCATTCTAGCTTCCTTCATTTCTGATTTTTCCCAGCCTTTAGCCACCAACGGCTTTTTAGCCACATTGGAATGTACAATTAGGTTAGTTTCTTCCCTTTGAAAACTGTAATGCTAAACCAGTTGCTAAGGCTGATCTAAGCCAATTATCTTAGCTCGCTTTGGAAGCTCCATGGGTATTATAAATAGGTCTTAGGCTTACCTTTCACTTTTATTTTTAAACATTCTATAATTAACTCAGCCCTGCTATGAACACATTATTTCAGGAAGTGACACTTGGCTGGTAGGGCAGAAGGGTCATCCTTGAATTTCATATTTATAGTTTTGGAGCCCAGTTCTGTGCCTGGCACAAAGCAGATGTTCAGTAACTGTAGAAAGAATGAATCTATGAGTAAGGCAATATCTAGCATATGTTGGGATCAACTGAATATGTGAGGGCTGGGATAGTTCACATCCTTTCCTCTTTTTTCAGGCTTCCATGCAGGGCTGTTAGCACCCTGAACTCTTTTCTCTTCTAACAAAAGAGTGACAGTTTGGCCTCACTTGCATTTCTAAAAGTTTCCAGCAGAGTGAGGAGGGGTTAACTGGCAGGAATCAGAAAACCTAGCAACAGCTTTCACTGGATTCCTCACATTAAAGTGACTCCTATACCCCCAGCTTGCTTCCTCTTTTGGGCTTGACTGAGACTTTCACAAAGCATTCATAGTTCTCTATATGATGCTTTTCAGTTGATTTCACTTAGTAGATACAGAAACTCAAAGGAAATTGTTGATAGGGGATGTAGGAAGCTAGTGGAGATTTGGATATTCGCAGGTTAGGTGGGACAGAACTTTGAGTGGTAGGTGTCATATAAAGGAAATAAAAACATGAACATCATTTTAGTCTCACATGATTCTGCCATTCTAAATCCACATGAGCCTTGCATGTAAGAACACAGTCACAGCATTCACCTCTAGAGGCGGGTCTTTAAAGCTCAAGAAGAAAATGCCATTTGGCGATTGTCCTAGAAAGTTTCAAGACCAAGGGTGTGCTACCAGGTTTATCCCTGCGTAGGGGATTGATACTGGATCAAATCGATAGACCTCCACAGCTTCCCCATCTGTAACACCAGTCAATTAAGAGCCATTCTTGCCTCCTTTCTAGAAACTAGTGGCTGTCAAGGTTATATCAGATGTTAAAGAATGGTGAGGGTTGCTTGGATGTATTCACTAGAAGCCCCTTGGCATATGACCATGATCTAAGGATCTTTGGAGATTTTCAGCCTGAACCTCTGAGACAGGCTTTGCCAGTGGAAGCAAACTAAGGCTGGGCGGCATTTTGGGCCCCATAGATAAAAGACACAAGATAAAGAGTTTGGGGGATTAAGCTCAAACTTGTTCAGTTGAGGGGAATTGATTTTGTTGCTTCAGGCCTGGCTACTTCCCGGCAGCTAGTGCATTAACTGAAATGCATTGAGGGAGGAGTCAATTTGTTTCAGGTCTGGTTTCTCTCTGCCAGACCCCAAACCACTGAAGAGATGGAGTATCCATTAAGAATTACCCCCTCCCCCTGCCTGACTTTTGTTCCCCAGTTTGGCGGCTGCCCACAGAGATGAGTGGTGGGAAGTGGGAGAGACAGGAAGAAATAAAGAGCTGCTGGCCTGACTCATACTCAGCAAGGTGACCTGATGGGGCCCATGGGGCCCATTTGCTCCACCTGTAGCTGATCCAGCTGGACAAGCCTAGGGTCCAGAGAGCCTTCCACTGGGACCTTCATGCGCTGCTCCAACCAATGAAGGAAACACCTGGCCAGGAGATTATTTCAACCCTGGGGATGCTGAGATTTCTAACCAGCTGGCTCCCAGTCCCTGAGAACATGGCCATTATTCACATTCCCCTGTGTATACATATGTAAGATGCTTGTGAGATCCTCTATCTTCAGTGAGAGCTAAACAAAACAAATAGGTGAGTAGAAAGTATAAGGAACTTCTTGGAAGGAAAACAATGTAAGATCTTGGATCAGGTTACTCGTGGGAGGCCAAGAATCTTTCTGGACCAAGGAATATATCAGAATCACCTTGGGTGCTTAAAAAATGTGAGCTTTCCAACTCTCTAGTCTCATTTCCTATTCTGATATACACAACAACAGGTGTAAGGCTGCACATTTAGCCAAATCTCCCCAGTTACTTTGATGTGTATGTGTGTTCCCTTTCCCTAGCCCAAGGGAGGATCACGACCCTGGACATTTTTGTTGTTGTTGTTAAGAGAATAGCACATCAGTGCTTTTCTCCATGTAAGGTCCTAATATTATATGCTTCACACTGAATAAAAGTGACCATTGGAGACATATCAGTGAGAACTTGGTTTCAGGAAGGGTGCCTTGTTTCTAAAATTCATTGTCTTCTCTGGAAACCATGTATTTCTTGGAAAGTCCTTCAGAGTTTCACAAGACATCATTTTATTTATCCTTACCATGCTGAGCAAGGATTACAAAGGTGATTTTCTGTTTGGGAAGTGGTATTCAAGGAAGTTAACCCACTAGCAAAGACTCATGTCGCAAATTGGAGCAGAGCTGAGAATATGGTCCAGGGCTCCTGACTCTCAGTCCTGTGCTTTATACACTAATGCTCTTGATTTTTTTCTTTCCTCTGTTGGAAAAGAAATGCGATCACAGTATTTTTCAGAGTGGTCCATGAATCACTTGGATTAAGCATTACCTGGAGTTCTCGTTATTCCTTGGTGCTACAGCCTGTACCAGGGCCTGCTAAAGTGCATATTACACAAACTCTCAGGCTCATATATTTTTGAAAATATATCATGAAATATTTCAGATGTACTCACTATTCCGTATAGAATGTTAGCAATATAGCTGAAGCCCCTTTCATACCCTGATCACATTCCCTTGTCCCCTCTGAAAAGGTAACGAGTGTCCGGGAGTTGTTATTTTTCATTCACTCTTATGATTCCAGTATACACTAAAATTTGAGAAACTCTACTCAGCCTTGTTTATTGTGTTGCTTCTTTCTGTAATTCCCTTTTCTTCTACCCCTGCCTGTAAATATCTAGCCATCACTCAAAGGCCAGGTCCAATGCTGTCTTTCTGTGAAGGCTTTCCTGATATACTTTTGACGTCTTTGACAGCTGTGAGCTATCCTGTAACTCTGAGAGGAACATGGGGTAAAATAAATGGGGGAGGTAAGTGGAGGAACACCCTAGGAAGGGAAAGATGAGATATAGTTGAAAGTCAAGCTTGCAAATTTTCCACTGGGTTATGTTTGAGTCAAAGTTGCTATAATAACAAATTAACCCATACTAGGCTTCTTCTCAGGGCAACAAATCCAAGATACCTAATAATTATGTTTGGAAAGGAGGATTGGCAGCTATGCAAAGATAAGGAAAGTGAGAACAAGAGCAGGAAGTTTAACAAAATGGCTGCCTACTCAACAGTTGCACTTGTAAATAGTGGAGAGGTGTGCAAAGGAGGTTGGTAATACTCAATGAGGAGACTATCCCTGCCAGAAGACAAAGATTAGGTATCTACCTATTTGTGAATGTATAGTTGGGAGAAGATTATATAGCAGTTAGGATGTGGGTAAATACTAATGCTGGGAACAGGTGAAAGTAGAGGGCAGCTGTGGTGTGGCTGGAGGGAGGGTTCCAAGTTCTGTCTCAGATTTTTGCACCGGAGGGTTTGTACTGGTGTCATATACCATGACACCAGTACAAACCCTCCGGTGCAAAAGCTGAATAAAGTGTCTAATTCCAGCCCTCTGCTCAGTCAGCTCAGTAAATTCAAACCATTGCAGTCATGTTGGGGAGAACATTTAGTATGTTTTGTGATAGGGGATTCTTAGGGAGGGGAGGAGTTGAGGAAGGGAAACAAGATGGCAGCACTATTGGACATCTGCCCATGTGTAGTAGGGGAGTAAAGACAGTAACATACTCTAAAGGCTTTCTTTTCCTTCCTAGAGGTACATGAGACTAGGAAAGTTCTCAGCTAAGCACATGCAGTTGAAACAGACTTCTCCAAGGGACATATGTGGTTGGAGGGGAAGTCAAACTTGGAGTTAGCAATGACACAGAGGAGAAGTGAAAGCCAGGGCTGCAGTTCATATGCAGCAGGGCTGTGATTTAAGCAAGTTTTCTCTGCCACCAGAATGTCTGCTCTTAACGTTTTTAGTAGTATTTTTCTTAAGTACTGGTACCAGGACAAGATATCTCCACATCACAGGGCGCTTTTAAAATGCATATTCCTGGGCTGCAGTTACTGAATCAAATACCTGGGGCTGAAGTCCAAGAAACTACATTTTTAATGAACCTCTATTCTTCCAGAAGGTTGCAGGGGCTGACACTTGTAAATGACCTCCCTGTTGCTACTTGAAGCACATCTTCACAACCCCAAATGAATGAGAACTGCTAGGGACAAATATAATTGAGAATGAATTACCTATGAATCCATTTTTATTTTTAATGTGTTCCCAGGGGCATCTTTCTCCAGCTACGATAAAATGTAATGGAATCAGCTGTCAGTTACAAGTCAAATATCTCCATGAAGTATGTTTACAACCTAATGTGCTCACCTGGCTAAAAGGCAGGGTAGAGGGCTGGGGAAGATGGCAGGGGTGGGAGGGCAGGTTGGATAGAACATGGAGCTACATGCACTAAAGCTGAACACATTCTTTGCAGAGATTCTTGGTCTTTCAGCAGGTACCTCTGCAAAATTGCAAGATAACTCCAACCAGGCAGCTTTTGAATCAAGCCCTGTTCAGGTTTTGACTTTTTAGCTGTGAGGAAGAAATTAGCATGGGGAATACAGGTAGAAACTGGGAGAGAAGCCATGGGGAGAGGCAACTGTATAAGAATAATAAATCTTTGTTGAGCACTTTCTATGTATGCGACACTTTATGTGTATTAATCTCATTTATTCTTGGAACAGCTCCATAAAATACAGTCCGCCCTCCATATCTGTAGGTTCTGCATCCACAGATTCAACCAACTGTGGCTGAAATATATTTTTTAAAATCCGAGAAATATACAACTATTTACATAGCATTTACATTGCATTAGGTGTTATAAATAATCTAGAGATGATATAAAATATACAAGATGTTCTAGGTTATATGCAAGCACTACATCATTTCTTATAAGGGATTTGAACATTTGCTGATTTTGTTATCTGCAGGGATCTTGGAACCAATACCCTGTGAATATCAAAAGAGAAGTGTATTATTATTATTCCCATTTTATAGATGAGGTGAATGAGGCACAGAGAAATTAAGTAACTTGCCTAAACTCACACAGCCTCCACGTGGCAGAGCTGGAATTCAATTTTAGGTCTAGTTCTGCAGTGTGACCACAGAACCCATTGTTTTAAGCCACCATGTTGTGCTGTCACTCTCAACTTAATGCCAGAAAATTCCTAGTGCCTGCTAAAGGTATTGTTGACAAGAGGTAATCATCCTGGACACATGTCTCTAGAAGGACAGAACCTCTAAGGGTTGATGCTCTCTTTGATCAGTGAAAACAGGTATTGCTAGTTACTAGCTGTGTGACCTTGGGTAAATCATTTTCCCTTTCTGCTTCTCCACGTTCACATCAGTAACAAGGAAAGATTAAGGTAGGTTATCTCCAAAAGGCTTTTTCTTTCGAAGTTTTTTTTTTTTTTCTGACTCTATCAGGTGTCTGGGGTGATTTCTCAACCCTGACATGGAAGTCCCTTCAGAAGAGACTTTCCCCTTGGGCAATGTGGGCAAAGGAAGCTGTCTGTTATATAGGCTGTGCATACTCTGAAACAGATGCATTTATCGAATACTTATTATCTACCATGTGCCAAGGATACAAAATTGAAGATAAGTATGTCTCCTACCTTCAAGGAATACACACTCTAGTGAGGGAAACAGATGATAAACTTTTGTAAAGAATGTATATTACAGATTATTTTAGTCACCAGAGTAAGCACTGGGTGCTATGGGAACAGAAAAGAGGAGCATGTAACTTAGCCTGGGGGCTGGGGATAGCGAGGGAAGACTTCCTGGAGAAGGAGATCCTTGACCTGAGCTCCTCAGTGTGGTAAGATCTGAGAAGCAGGGGTCTGAAGAAGACGGAAGGTTCCCTCTACTGTGCCAAGAAAGGCACTTGGCCAGCTCTAGTTTCTGCTTGAGAAGGCAGAGTTTGTGCCAGTCCCAGGGATCTGAATGTGAAGGTTAGAAAATAGAGCTGGTGTTCTTTTATAAACTAGTGTTCTTTTCTTCCTAGTCTGTGTGGGAAAACTCAATCTTCATTAAATTTTTCCTCAAAAGGTATATAGTGGCAGCAGGAAAAGGCTTAGCTTTCATTTCTACTTTTGTCCTTAATCCAATATGCATACTCTGTGTGACCTCTTCATATCCTAGGATTTCAGTTTATCTGTGGAAAAACAGGGGGTGTTGTTGTATTGCCATTGGATGAATTCCAGGGCCTAGAAAGGTCTTTGAGTAACCAGCTTCACTTCCTGTGATACCAGGAGACAGATAAGAATGCTTTCTAATTTTGAGCATTCCACTGAAGAGAATTTCTAACCTTAATTGGTCATCGTTTTAGTTTCTAAAACCAGACTCACTGGCAGTAAATTCTCCCTATTTTCTTATTTGTATCCTTCTTGCTATTCTTCTAAAGACCTTCTCTTCTCCTGTGGCCTCAATAAGTACTGAGAAAAGCTGGTTGCCATGGGGCAGCCAAGCTTGGAGGTCTTCTAAAAGGATTCATCTGAAGGCAACATGAGTTTCTTAGAGTATATATGGACTATTCCTCAGTGAGGAAAGAGAAGTGAAGATGAAACTGGCAGTCCCTAGAGCAGCCTGCTTTTCACTGTCCAGTTGAGTCCCGGAGCTCTGGAACTGATAAATATGCTATTCATTCACTACTGATCAAGCAGCTGCTTTGTGACTGTTCTGTGCTATGTGTTACTTTCTGCATCCAGATTCACGACAGGTGTCCCTTCCATGACCATTAGTGTGGCACCCAAGTATGGCATGCTTGTAATTAAGCTCTTTTGGTTACAAGTAGCAGAAACTCACTTGAGTTCCCTCAGTGAAAGGGGAATTTATTATAAGGAAAGTAGAATTGGAAAGCCATCAGGAAGTCCTGGCTTCTCTTTTTTCTAGCTGTTTCATTGACAGTATGGAGTTTTTCTCATGGTATGTCTGCTTCATGCCACTATTCTCCTCTATTCTCTCCTTCTACCAAAGAGTTTGCTCAGCTTATCCAGAATTGATATCTACTCTTAGCTTTGAATTGAACTTGGCTTTAGCTTGACACAGACTTGATTCTGCCTTCTGGTGTTGTAGGGGGTGTTTTCAACTTCTGCATTATCTGTTAACTAGCTCAGCATCTTTATGATCATTTTCCCTCCATTTTGAAACAGTAGTCAAGTACAGTAGTAAGAAGGGGAAAGAGTAGAACAAGAAGTTCAATCTATAACTGACTGTGAACCATCAATTGAGATAACTCACTACCTTCAGACATCTTTATGTTTCTCAATTAAAAATTCCAGAAACAAGAACCTAGCCTAGCTCATCTCTTCATGCCAGGCTACAATGTCACCCATCACTGGCCAGCCAATGAATTTTTTTTTGTTGTGAGATGTCAGTACTGGTGTCCAGAGGCAGGGTAAGAGCCACAGGTTGTAAAATGTGAAAACCTATGCAGCAAGAAAAAGTTGTGAGCAACGTAGTTGCCCTTAGAAGGCAGTGTTGGCAAGCAGACCCAGATTTGTATCTCTGCTTGGAAGAATAAGATTATCACTAAGGTACAACAGAATTTCTCTGTAATGCTTAAATGACCCAAATAAAAGGGCCTTAATCCTTTTATTTAAGGTAAGGGGTCATGGTGCAAGGTATATTGAAACCAAAGAAGGGAGGAATGTTTGGTATAATGCTGGAATAATTTATTGGGAGAGGAGTGTGGTTCCCTGCTCATTGGTCCAGCAGCTGACTTCAAGTTACAGAAATCATTACATATTTTCAGGTAGTAGGGACCTACCTGATGTTTAGAAACAGCTAGATTTTGGAAAAGAGTAGTCATGTTTACATTGTTATTCTCTGTAAACCAGACCAGGCAAAAGAGATTGGGAAAGCCAGCCTAGGCTTATAAGTCATTGACAAAAGTATTTTGGCTGTAAAATGTACCTTGGCCTATCTCATTTTTCAACTTTTTAAAATTTACGAGTTGTCCCCTCTGCTAACAATTACACCCCATTACCTGTGGCACAGCCAAAAAAAGAAAAATCATATTGAGTTGGTACTTTCATAGAAATTTAGGGTAAAAGGGGAAGTCTAAGCTCAGTTGAGGAGACAGAATTTGAGCTGAGCTAATCCAAAGGAAATGTCGGGGTGACAGAAGATGTTACATTTTTTCTACCTGTGTATATCCTTTCTTTCTAGGGCTGCTGATAAGCTCAGGCTGTGCCTTATACCCTTTAGGATGGAATAGCCCGGAGATAATGCAAACATGTGGGAATGTCTCCAATCAATTTCAGTTAGGTAAGGTGGCCTGGGCAGATGGCAATGATGGTTCATGGGAAATCTGTTTTCCAAAGTGCTTTGTCACTTGGAGGGGACTCTGCTAGTGGTACTTGTCTGAATCTCTCTTACTGTGTTAGCTTATGGGAAGTGGTGGCTTAACTCACAAGAGTTGGATATAAATTCCCCTTCTTTAACTATCTCTCCATACCATTTATGCACTTTTGCCCATAGACCTTTGACCAGTTTAAGGAAACCCTATCTTCAGAAGGATTTAAAATGCTTGGAGACTAATGATCTGCCATCTTCTGAATAAATCCTGGTTCCTATTAGTGTTTCCTTCTAGGCATCGTTTCCCAAATGTAAATCAATAGTATCTCTTGTCAGTTTTCATTGAACTTGTAACATGAAGTTATTTAGTTTACCTGAAGCATGAGGAGCCTAGATAAATATTCAAAATTGTTTCTAACAGCAAAAGCTGTGAAATATTAGAGTAGATGACAGAATTAGCCCAGAACCATTCTCATCTAGAATGGCTCAGTTTCACTACTGTGAGTTAGTAATAGATTAGACTCTAATTGGAAGACTTCAAAAATATTCCCCCACCCCCTCATGATGAAAGAGAGTAGGAGAGGGAATGTCTACATTTCCTTGGGTATTCTCCATTTTACAAAAGGATTTGGGAACAACAAGGCCATCCAACCACATACAGCTTGTATTCCAATACTTCCCTTTCTCTCTGTTGCCTCAGATTATTTTTTGAGTCTTGTTTGACTCATTTTTGAGAAAGTTGTTACCTATGAAAACATAACATGAGGGATGGTGTAACAAGTGTGGCTGCTCAAATGTTCAGCGTTCTTCACTCAGGGCAAGTTTGACTGGTAAATTTAATATTTCTGCCGTACATAAAGAAATGAGTAAATACTTGGGGCAGTTGCTGAAGAAAGGGAAACAAGCCACTAGTCCTGCTAGCTGGGGTAAAAGCTAAAGATTGAGCACATTTTCCTACTTGGTTGTGGGACTGATTCTACTTTTTGAAAATGACAGTTTTGTTGATATATAATTCACATACCATAAAATGTACCTTGTTAATGTGTATAATTAGTGGGTTTTAGTATAGTCGCAACGTTGTATAACCATCACTACTATCCAATTCCAGAACTTTTTTTTTTTTTTTTGGGATGGATGGGATGGAGCCTCCCTCTATCGCCCAGGCTGGAATGCAGTGGAGTGATTTCAGGTCACCACAACCTTTACCTTTCAGGTTCAAGCAATTCTCCTGACTCTGCCTCCCGAGTAGTGGGGACTACAGGCCCATGCCACTATGCCCAACTAATTGTATTTTTAGTAGAGACAGGGTGTGTTTGTGGGGGTTTCCACCATGGCTGAAACTGCTGACCTAAGGTGATCCGCCCACCTCTGTCTCCCAAAGTACTGGGATTACAGGCATGAGCTACTGCACCTGGCCATCCTTTGCTTATTTTTAACTGGGTTATTTGTTATTGGTGTTGTCATTGTTGTTGAGCTGTAAGAGTATTTTATGTATTATTGTAAGCCCCTTTTCGGATATATCATTTTTAAATATTTTGCTCCATTCCATAGGTTGTCTTTTCACTTTCTTGATGACATTCTTTGAAGTACAAAAGTAATTTTGATGAAATCTAATTTATCTATTTTTGTTTTTCTTTTTCTGGCATATGTTTTAGGTGTCATATCTAAGAATACATTGATAAGTCCAAGGTCATAAAGATTTACCATTAGGTTTTTCTCTAAGAGTTTTATAATTTTAGCTCTTATAGTTGGGTCTTTGTTCTGTTTTGAGTTAATTTTGAAAGTGGTATGAGGTATAAGTCTATATTCATTCTTTCACATGTGAATATCCAGTTGTTATAGCACCATTTCTTGAAAAGCCTATTATTTCTCCTCATTGAATGGTCTTGGTATCCTTGTTGAAAAATCAATTGTCCATAAATGTAAGGGTTTATATCTGGATTCTTCATTCTATTCCATTGATATATATGTGTATTCCTATGCCAGTACCACGCTGTCTTAATTATCATAGCTTTGTAGTAGGTTCTGAACTCAGATATATGAGGCTTCCTTCTCTTTTAATACTGTTTTGACTATTCTGATTATTTTGCATTTCCATGTGAATTTTATATTTATCTTGTCAATTCTACACAAAAGCAAGCTGATACTTTGATAGGAATTGTGTTGAATCTGTAGATTAGTTTGGGGAGTATTGCTACCTTAATAATATGAAGTTTTCCAATCCATTCATATGAGGTGACTTTTCATTTAATTAGGTCACTTTCAATTCCTTTGAATGATGTTTTGTCATTTTCAGTGTAGAACATTTTCACTTATTTAGATAATTTTATTCATAAGGATTTTTATCATTTTTTTTATAAATAAAGCAAGCCTATTAACACAGAATTGTTTTATACTTTTATTTTATTTAAGATTCCTTATTTTTATCATACAGAAATACAGATGGTCCCCCAACCTACTATGGTTTGACTTATGAGTTTTCAACTTTGCCATGGTGAAAAACGGATACACATATAGTAGAAACTGTACTTCAAAAACCCATACCCTACAGCATCTGTGTTGCCAGATGGTTTTGCTGAACTGTAACCCTACAAGTGTTCTGAGTACCTTTAGGGTAGGCTAGGCGAAGCTGTTCCATTCAGTGGGTTAGGCATATCAAATGCATTTTTGACTTACAATATTTTCAAGTTATGATGAGTTTTTTGGGATGTAACCCCACTGTAAATTGAGAAGTATATGCACAAATGATTTTTGCATGTTGGCCTTGTATCCTGCAACCTTGCTGAACTCCTTTATTAATTCTAATAATTTTTAAGTGTATTCCTTAAAATTTTCTAGATACAACATCATGTTATCTGAGAATAAAGACAGTTTTACTTCTTCCTTTCCAAGCTGGATGTCTTTTGCTTGTTTTCCTTGCATAATTGCTCTTGTAAGAACTTCCAGGAAAATGTTGAATAGAACTTGTGAGAATGGAGATTCTTATCACTGGTGTTTGTGGTAAAATATCCAGTTTTTTTTTAAATCATTAAGCATTGATGTTACTATGTTTTGTTCACAGATGAATGACCTTTATTAGATTGAAGAAGTTCCCTTCTATTCCTAGTTTGCTGATTGTGTTCATAATGATAGGGTGTTGGATTTAATCAAGTGCCCTTTTTTCATTTACTGAGATGATTATGTAATTTTTGTCTTTTATCCTTTCAATATGGTACATTACATTGATTGATTTTCCCGTGTTAAACCAACCTTGAGTTTCTTGGATAAATCACAGTTGGTCATGGTGTATAATGCATTCTATATGTTGCTGGATTTAGTTTTCTACCATTTTGCTAGGGGGTTTGGTATCTATATTTATTAAGGATATTGACCTGTATATTTCTTTTCTTGTGATGTATTTATTGACTTTTGGTATTAAGGCAGTATTGGCTTTACGGAATGAGTTATTATGATTCTATTTTGATTAAGGTAAAATAGCAAAGTAAAAAATTGCACATGTGATTTGCATGGACTTTACCAACCTTGTTTTCTGTCCTAATCACCACTTAAGGACCTAGTTCATAAATGGGTGGTTCTGGGCTGGGTACAGTGGCTCATGCCTGTAATCCCAGTGCTTTTGGAAGCTGAGATGGGTGGATCACTTCAGCCCAGGAGTTCCAGACCAGCCTAGGAAACATGGTAAAAGCTTCACTTTACAAAATATAAAAATAATGAGCTGGGCATGGTGTTATGCACCTGTAGTCCCAGCTACTTGGGAAGGGAGATACGCAGAGCCAAAAAAAAAAAGACATGGTCCCTACCAAGGAACAAACTTTTCACCCTGACATGGTTCAGAGAGATGAAGAAGGTAGGGAGGGGAATAGAGGCAGGCATTATCAACCCGTCAGAGTAAGTAAAAAGGATTTATCACTCTGATACTCTGATAGGCTTTTTGCAGCCTCCAGTATGAACAGATCACACTAATGTCTTTAACCCATCTTTTTCTAGGTTTTCATTCAAGTTATCGTAAACCATCTACACTACTTTTTAGTCCTAATTTGAATGATCAAAGATACAACTTATATTAAGGCACTGATCTTGATGCCTGCATTGGATTAAATATAGCCACACATTTCTTGATACTCTTCCCATAGAGAAGCTGAGTCTATCTTTAATTCCTATTTCCCAAATCTTCACTGGCCTATAGCTGCTTTAAGTTAATCTAATTAAATCTAATTAGAGCATTAGATTTAATACTCTAATTAGACTCATTATAGAAGATAAATAGAAAATGACAGAAGTGACATGAAGCTTATTCAAGGCCTATGCTCTAAATAACTTGCAGTTTTCATCTTGGTTTCTTGGAGCTCTGAGTCATCATATAAAAAGTTTGACTATCCTGGAGAGACCACATGGTAATTCCAAGAGATACTTAAAGACTGAAAAGTTCAGCTAGTGCAACTATTCCTACCAAGGCACTAGGCGTGCGAGTGAAGTTGTTCTGAACCCTTCATACCAGTTAACTGAATATCATTGAATGGCACCAGTTAATGCCATTTGAAGTAGAAGAATTGTCCACCTGAGCTCTGAACAAATTGTGATCCACAGAACCATGAGATATAATAAAATGTTTTTTTAAGCTGCTGTGCTCTTAGGTAGTTTGTCATACAGCAATGGATAACCAGAAAAATGCCAAACCAAAAGTATGTTTCAGATCATTATTTTTAATAAAAATAATTCATGTGACAAAATAAAACAATACATATATAAAGGTTTAAAACTTAAAATCGGTTTTTTTATGGTCTTAATCCCATTCCCCAAAGTGAACATTAAGTTCCTTTTATATTCTTCACAGATTTTAATCAACATAAAATATTTTTTCGAATTGAGATTATGTTATATAATTCTCTATCTATTTATCTAGCTATACGGTTCTGCACCATGGGTTTTGTACTTATTCATATCTCTCGAAAAGCTATCAATGTTTATAGATCTTCCTTCTACATTTTAGGTGTGCCATATTTTTCTGTTGTAGGTATAACATAATAGCATTCTCTGTGAGGGCACAAATTTTTGCCTATGTTTACTGCTGTCTCCCTAGTGCTTGCTTAAACAGTTCCAAGTAGTACTGAATATTTGTTGAATGATTGAATCATATAATTATTAACCACTTCTTTATGCATGTTTAGGTTGCTTCCAGTTTTTGGCTTTTCCAAAACATATTTCAGAGAATAATTTTATGTATATGTCTTAGTATACTAGCTTATCTGAAGGACAAACTGCTAGGACTGGAATGATTGGGTTAATGGTTACTTTAAATTTTCAGAAGTCATTTATGAATTAACTGCACCCTAAAGAGATTGTACTAAGTTATTCTCCAACCCATAGTATGAGTTTGCCTGATATCCCATAGTCTTCTTGGTTCTGGGGATAGTGAGCGTTCTAATTTCTTCTACTTTGGTATCTTCTTTTAATATGTATTTCAATAATTATGAAAAGGATTAAATAGCATTTCATTTTTATTGCTGATTTCAAATAATATTTCGACTCCAGCAACTTTAAAAGGTAAAAGTGTGTAATTTACAATTACAATTCTTAAAAAAAATTCTTAACTTTTATCCATTTATTCTGTCTACTTTGATTTCAGACCCTGATTAGAATGCTCCTGAGATTTGCCTTGTTGTGTTTAGCTTGGAGTCAACGCTCTTTCTAGCAGATCATCTCCAACTCCCAGGCAGGCTTGCCATCTAAGGACCTCATCCAGCTTCTCTTGGAGAGAACAGTTTTCAGCATATGCCATCTTCCTTTAGCAAATAGAAGGGGAGGAGGCAGAGAATGGGGACCCACTTTATCCTTTCCATTCATTTTCTCCTCTTTTTCTTTTTTCTGTGCATGGGATTGAGGAGAATAAAAACCATGTTAACAATAATTAATATGTCTTTGAGCATTTACTGCATCCCATGCATTATTTTACTTAACCCTTGATGACAGGAAGGCAGAGAATAACTGAAGGAGCAAAATTCTTGAGAAGGTGACTATTAACTTGTCCAAGGGAACAGAGCTTGTAATTGGCAGAACCAGGATTTAAATCCAAGCCTGGGAGTCTCCATTGCCCTAGCTTTCAACTATTACTTAGGTGCTGTAATCATTATGTAAAATAGCTATCATTTATTGAATGCTTGCATAGGCATCATATTAATTAAATTTTAGAATTATTATACAACACTTCAAATGTTTTAAAAGATATGGAGTAATACAGTGAACACCCGTGGACCTATCACTGATTAAATAGCTACTTAAAGTTACGTAGCTTGCCTAATTTCACTCACTCAGCTGGTAGAGAGGCGAGCTGAGATTTGAATTCCAGCTTAGAAAATAAAACCATACCAATATGTTTGAATCTCTGTATATCCTGCCCAATTACATCTCTGTGCCTCTTCAACATAAGTAACTACAATCCAGAATTTGCAGGTCTTAAAAATGTTATATACATTCATTATGGTGATTGTGCTATGAACTTTAAATTCATTACCATATTGTTTCTTAAAACAATTCTGTGAGGTTGATTTCATCTACTGATATTATCCTAAGAGGAAGAATAAGACTCTTATATCTCTGCACTCTGAGCTCAAGGCCCTTGTTGCCGGTTTTAATGAGGCAGCTCCCTCCTTTACACTGCTTGGCATATTTAGCTATGTGTGGCATATTTTATACAGAATCATAGAACGTCCAAACAAAATAGATTTCAGCTATCATTTGGGTTTGGCTTGTTGTTTATTATCCTTTACCTTCAATGTCACCACCTTAAAGTTCCCCACCATCATACATTTCTATCACAGCATCTTTTTGGTGTCTTTTGTAGCACTAATCACAATCTATAGTTATTAGATTTGCTTATTTGATTATCTGTGTTCCCTATTAGAATGTAAGCTTCATGTTGGCAGAGACCTCGTGTGTCCTTTTTCATCTTCAACAGAGGCTTATTGAGCAAATAAATAGAATCCAACCTCCTCAATGTAAAGACAGGGAACGTGAGGCCTGGAAAAGGACTTGCCAAGATCACACACTCTAGGTTTTCTGACTCGCAGGCAGGCACTGTGCTATGAGGGACAGGAACTTCAGTGGTTTAAAAATGGTAGATGTCCTCATGGTGCCTAATTAGTGTTGATAAATGATATGAAGAAAGAGTCAGGGTTTGGTGAGAGAATTCTGGAGGAGCATCTGACTTAAATTGGAGGAGAATTAAGGAAGGCCTCTCAAAGAAGGTGAAATTTCAGAAGAAACCTGAAGGCTGGGTAGGCTTAACCAAGTGAACTATAGAAAGACCAGAGTTCCACACAAAGGAGGTAGAATGCTATAAAGGTTCTAATGTGGGAAAGCACATGTTGTATCTGGGAACTACTCTAAGGCCAGTTTTGCTGAAACAGAACAGTCAGTAATGGGAAGAGTAAATAGATGATCTCAGAGATATAGGCTGTAGTTAGATTTAAAGGGCTTTATAATTTGTCCTAACTGTAATGAGAAACCATTGCAGGGCTTGAAGAAGGGAAGACATAGGATATGATTTCTATTCTAGGAAGTTTCCTCTGGCAGTGTTATAGAGAATGGCTATGGGAATGGTGATGAGAGTAGAAGCAGGAGGCCAGCCAGGATGCTGAGCCATAGTCTAGGCAAAGACATGAGGATAGCAAAGGTGACAGTGGAGCTGGGGAAAGTATACTGTTTCAAAATATATTTTAAAGATGTAATCAATTGTATAGGTGATAGATGTGATATGGGTATGGAAGAGATGGCCAAAATTGGGGAAGACTAGAGGAGAAGCAACTGTGGTTGGGATTGAGGAAAGAGAAAACTCAGGTTTAGATAGGTTTTGGAGATACCTGTGTGAGAAATCCAAGTGGAGATGTCAAACAAGCAGTCTGGAGCTCAGTGAGGTATCTGACCTTGAGTTTAGAAATTGGGAGTTCTTAGTACATAGATGATATTTAAAGTAATGGGAAATAGGCACTGTCATTACCTTCATCTTATGATGAGGATGATAAGTTTACAGAAAGGTAAAAAGACTTATCAAAGATGAATTTAGCTAGGGAGAAAGAGTTAAGTGAAAAGAGAAGAGAGCCCAGCCTAAGTAATGGGAAATTATTCACATAAAGATTGGAAAATAATAGCAAACTCCTATATGGCACTCACTATACATACATGAGCTCATTACATCTTAGCCACAATCTATAAGAAAGATATTATTAGCCTTATTTACAGAAAGGGAAACTGAGGTTAAGAGAGATTAAGTGACTTGCCTAAGGTCATTCAGCTGTGGAGTGGCAGACAGAAGTCTGATCTAAGCAACACCATCTAACAAAAGTTTCTACAACGATGGCAATATTCTCTGTGTTGCTAGTCACATGTTGTTGAACAATTAAAATATGGCTAATGGGATGGAGGGAGTGAATTATTGTTAATTTTATTAAATAAATATCTAATTTTATTAATGAATCTAATTTAATTTTATTAACTTAAGTGTAATAGGCACAATGTGACTAGTGGCTACCATATTGGACAGCATGACTTGAGAGAGTCTGTGCTCTTAGTTGCTTCTCTGTAGAGAAACCTATTAAGGAGGCTCAGAGGAGTGGCCAGAGAAACATAAAAAAGAAAATAAAGAATATGGGTGTCATGGGTGTCAAAGCAGCCAATGGAAAAAGAGTATGTCAAAAAAGAAGGTGAAATCCACTGTGTTTAATATTGCTGCATTAAACTCGATGACGACAGAGAAGTGACCATTGGAGTCAGTCAGACAAAGGTGACCTAGAAGAGAAGTTTTAGAATTACAGATACCGGTAGTATTGTGAGATGAGGAAAATGAAGGCAATGTGCGTTTATAGTTCTTTCAAACAATTTTGCTTTGAAGGAAAGCAGAGAAAATGAGCATTAACTGAAGGAGAATGAGGGTCAAAGGTCTTTTCTAAGATGTCCAAATACTTGAAGACTGACGGGAATGATCCTGTAGTGGAGAGAGAATGATGTAAAAAAGCAAAGTTTCTGAGAAACTAAGGGTGCAATGAGGAGAAAATTTTTTTTCTATTGTGTTATAAAAAAACTAAGAGCCCTGAACAGAGATTTCAAATGATTTCTTAATATACTTATCTCAACTTTGATGAGATTTTCAAAATCCCCTTAAATCCATACACTACTAGAAAATTCTTTCATACACAATGGCATATAGACAGGGGACACCCAAATAGGTCCCACTGAAAACTTAGAGAAGTTATATACTTTTCTTTTTTTCACAAAAAATATATGTTTATTTGTTCCACAAATGAAAAAAGGGATGTTAGAAGACATGTTCAGCAACAAAAAAGGTCTCCCTGATTACTCTGCTCAATGAGAATAAAAGGATTCATGAATATACATATTATGACAAAATTTCAGAACATTAAAGATAAACAGAATACCTTGAAAACTTGTAGAAAAGAAAAAGTTATAAACAACAAAATACATATAAAAACCAAAATCATTCTGGAATAATAAATTTTATCAAAACCAATGGATGCTAGATGAAAAAGGTAGAATCCTTTTAAAATTTTATACCCAGAAAAACTCTCACTCAAGTAAAATAATATCATGAAGATTTTCAACATGCATGGCCACATAACATTAATCTCTCATGAATTTTTCATAGGGGAATATTGGAAGATACATTACAGTCAAAGGAGAGAATAAATTCCAAAAGAGGAAGGCAAGTAATCCAGGAAACAATGACTACAAGTCTGCAAATCTTTGAAGAATAGCACAAATGCAGCCTCTGCAACACATTAGAAGGCACTTGTTCCCAATTGGTGAAGGCTTATAGCCTTCAGTGTAAAGACTGCTAAGGAAAAGGGAGTCTTGAAGAAGGAGAAATTCTGACTGAAAGGTTAGGATAATTTGTGAATAGGAAAATGTCAGATGACAGATAAAAAGAAAATTAGAAATGCCCAGGTAAACAAAGATGCAATAAAAATATATAAGGAAGTCATGGTCCAAATATGAAGCAAATTAAAATGAAGTATGCTTTAAAACAATTGGGAGCTAAAGTAAGAATACATTTTAATTTTAAATATGGTTCATTTATATTAAATTGGCTCAAGAAAATAACACTGTATCTCTAACAAATGAGAAGCATCTTAATAGATAATTTGGTCCCTTGTTTAACAATATTCACTACTTTCTTTTATTGAAAGCACTATTTATTGGTAATAGAGTCAATCTACTGTCAAGGTATGGGACACTAGGTTGTGACTGCAAGCTAAAAATAATGTTTCAACTTATACCTTCTATACCTACAGAGTCCCTCATAAATGTGAGTCTTCAGTAATATTTGAAAAAAACCATAAATTTCTTTTTTCTAATGTTGCATTTTTTAATTTTACAGAAGAAAATGGTGGAAGATAAAATAATTTAAGAAGTCCTATTTTGTCTAGCATACAGGAAAAGAGAACACAGCTTTATGATTTTTTAATGACCAGTCTATTAAGGTAGAAGTCAAACTATTCCTATGTTAAAGCTTTAGTTTAACTAACCAAAATGAAATGACCAGGAAACAGATTTCTTTTTATATGATCCTTATACTGTTATTTTACTTTACTCTTTAGTTCTGAGGAAGAGGACATAAAAATCCTGAATTTCACTCCTGTTGCTTAGTTACAATGTTCAGAGAAATATGGCATTTTAACCATAATTTTGGTAAACTTGGTTATTTTTGTATGGCCATCTATCCCTAAACTACATTATTAAGAACTTTTTTGAAAAAATTATACTTTAAGTTTTGGGATACATTTGCAGAACGTGCAGGTTTGTTACCTAGGTATACATGTGCCATGGTGGTTGGCTGCACCCATCAACCTGTCATCTACATTAGGCATTTCCCTAATGTTATCCCTCCCCTATCCTTCACCCCCCAATAGGCCCTGGTGTGTGATGTTCCCCTCCCTGTCTCTATGTGTTCCCATTGTTCAATACCCACTTATGAGTGAGATCATGTGGTGTTTGGTTTTCTGTTCTTGCATTAGTTTGCTGAGAATGATGGTTTTCAGCTTCATCCATGTTCCTGCAGAGGACATTAACTCATCCTTTTTTATGGCTGCATAGTATTCTATGGTGTATATGTGCCACATTTTCTTTATCCAATCTATCAATGATGGGCATTTGGGTTGGTTGCAAGTCTTTGCTATTGTAAATAGTGCTGCAAAAAACATACGTGTGCATGTGTCTTTATAGGAGAATGATTTATAATCCTTTGGGGTATACTCAGTAATGGGATTGCTGGGTCAAATGGTATTTCTATTTCTAGAACCTTGTGGAATCACCACACTGTCTTCCACAATGGTTGAACTAATTTACACTCCCACTAGCACTGTAAAAGCTTTCCTATTTCTCCACATCCTCTCCTGCATCTGTTGTTTCCAGACCTTTCAGTGATTGCCATTCTAAATTGCAGGAGATGATATCTCATTGTGGTTTTAATTTGCATTTCTCTAATGACCAGTGATGATGAGCTTTTTTCCATATGTTTGTTGGCCACATAAATGTCTTCTTTTGAGATGTGTCTGTTCATAGCCCTTGCCCACTTTTTGATGGGGTTGTTTTTTTTTCTTATAAATTTGTTTAAGTTCCTTGTAGATTATGGATATTAGACCATTGTCAGATGGGTAGCTTGCAAAAGTTTTTTCCCATTCTGTAGGATGCCTGTTCACTCTGATAATAGTTTATTTTGCTGTGCAGAAGCTCTTTAGTTTAATTAGATCCCATTTGTCAATTTTGACTTTTGTTGCCATTTCTTTTGGTGTTTTAGTCATGAAGTCTTTGCTCACGCCTACATCTTGAGTGGTATTGCCTAGGTTTTCCTCTAGGATTTTTATGGGTTTAGGTTTCTAATGAGACATAGATGCTTTTAAGCAAGCTTATAAAGGCATCATGTTATAAATAGCACTTAATTCTAGGGTAAAGTCTGTATCATCCATCAATGCATCACATTAGCAACGTATTCTCATGAACATAATCTAATAAGAGCTTAAAAAACTCAAGCATAACAGATGGTAATATGCCATTTTTATAATGAGGAAAACCTGAGATGGAGAACTGAAGTGACTTGTGTAAGGTCACACAGCAAATTAAAGGCAGAATAATGAATGGAGGAGGCTATCTTCTAAATCACTGCCTGTGTGTGCTACAATGACGTATTTCCTTTCCTTTGGTGAGTGTATGTGTTGAGTCATTTGAGAAATTTTTTCTTTAGGATACACTTCAGCTCTATTTTTTTCAGAAACAAATGTCTAAAACGTCATGGAAAGTACCTAGTGTTGCATACTGTCCCCACCGCAACTCCCATCCCCACTCCAGTCCATCATCAATCTTCTAGTATAATCAGAGTAAACATAAATAAGTAAGTGGCTGGACCTGATGGGATTCTGAAAGAGATCCCCAGAGTAATTGAAATATATGGGAAATTTTTAAGTGCCCCTAGATTTTACTTGCACTAATAAAGGAACTTAAATGATCTTGCTGAACTCAATCAAATAAGAAAGATATAAAAAATTATGTTTCACATGTTATAAGATTATATACAGTTTGTCTGGGGCCTCTCTCTGACCTTCTTGGGTATGTGTTTGGGGAATAGGGAGGATGAATGATTGGAGGGGTTTGGGGAAGTACAGCCTTGAAAACAGAAACATACAATTGCAAAAAGAATCTACCAGCCCCTACCCTGCAAACCAGGAAAATTTGACCTCCTTCCTTCCACTGCCTCTTTATTTCTGGGTTCTTCTCTTGTATCTTCCAGTCCATTTTCCCAGTCCCTTGTTGTCCTGGGACTCCCGTGGTCCCCGCTTTACCTCCCTTGAAAATTATTCAACTGACTCTGTCCCACCAGAGTCTTCAGTTGAACAGTTTAGGAAATTGACTTCTTTTCTTCTTTTTTTTTCACTTAAAGAAGAAACTAACAGCCAAATATTTAAAACAGAAAATGAACAAACATTAACCAGAAACTTTCACTGAAACCTAAACTGAGAGGGACCTTGGGATCAGTCAGTGGGCTAATTTATAGCTACTGAGGCCAAATAAGGACAGGTAACTTTCTCAAAGCCCCACAACTAGTGACGTAAGACTAGTTTCCCTACTCTCATGCATACGGTGGATGCTGCTCAATGGCAAGCCGGCATCTGTTTCTTGAATTAATCGTCCATTCAACAAGAATGACCTGGGTTTAGATGTGAGCCTTACCACTTACTAGTTGTACAAGCCTCCATTAATGGGGATTGATAATAGTATTTCTCTCCATAGGGTTAGTGAGACGAGTAAGTGAAATAATAGACACATACAAAGGACAATAGGCTACATTGTATGTAACTTGCTATTAGTAGCAGCCCAGTTCTCAAGAGCATGTTTGGAGGGGACGCCCCAGACTTGGCCTCTGGAAAGGAAGGAGGAACCCCCTCCAACACACACTTGGCAAAGTTCTGCAATAGAGGCTCCAAAAGCCTTGTGTGTGCTCCCTGTGTTTCCTCTCCTGGAGGTTCATTTCCTTTGCCCTCCCATCATTTCCACTCATTCTTGCCAGTTCAAAGCCTTTTATGGTGACTTGGGGTTTGACCTTTGTGGGTTCAGTTTCCAGGCATTTCCTGTTACCTTTTCTTTCTGTCAGTTTCCTTCTTTATGGACAATTTGTTTTCTTGTGCTCACCAGAGCACAAAGAAGCAGCTTAATACATTCCCATGCCCATAGGGGGTCATCAAAGTGTGGTAGAAACAACTGTGGCCAGGTTATCAGAACACCTGGGTTTTTAACTTCCTACGCTTGCTTGAGCACGTCACTTTGGCACTCTGAATCTTAGTTTTCTTGTTTTCACTTAGAGAGCATTGGACTAGATGGATAAGTACTCAGAGGCCCCAGATACATGCCTAGCTTTCTGTGTTGTGATATGCCTATTTTTATGGTGAAGTCTTTGATCTAATTTCATTTCCACCTATTTTGTTTTTAATTAGCAGAAGAGCAGATACCAGGTCCCCTTAACATGTAGACAAAAACACACAGAAACTGTTGGAAGAAAGATTTGTTAATTTGCTTGACTGTAGTAATCATTTCACTATAGGTATATCAAAACATCATGCTGTATATGTTAAAAAGGTACAATAAAAACTAAAGTCAACTACTTAAGGCATCTCTTCTAGAGGAGAGGATCTTTTTAGTAATACCCACCCCATCAAGATTAGGTTATAGAGGAAAAGAAGGTAATACCCACCAATGGAAGCAGGGGCCAGAGATTGGCCAAAGGGATTGTCCAAAGCATCCACCCCTCACACTTTTCTTGCAGCATCAGCTAAAATGCCCTGGCAGGCATTTCTTGAAAATCCATGGCTTAGGTGTTGCTTAAGATTTTTCAGTTTCCCATCTAGCTCAGAGAGGAGTATCCAGCCAGAGAAGCTGCGCTGAGCTGGAGCATGTAGCAGGGAATCAGTCAGTCGAAAAGCAACTTAAGCAGCTGGTCTGTGAGGTAGGTGGTATTGCTTCTATTTTACTCATGGGGAGCTGAAATTAAAAAAGGTTAAATGACTTGCCCCAGAGGTTATGTTCGTCACAGAACATGATTTCAACCGCACATCCGTAGTGCTTGGCATGCTTAGTGTTGCACTGAACGGAATAAAAAATTAGAGGGTGGTCTGTTGCTATCTGACTATGTGACTATAGATAAGAAATTTAACTTCTTTAAACCTATTTCCCCATGATTAAAGTGAGGATGATATTACCTATTGACATGGTTTGACTCTGTGTCCCCACCAAAATCTCACCTTGAATTGTAATAACTCCCATGTGTCTAGGGCAGGACCAGGTGGAGATAACTGAATCATGGGGGAAGTTTCCCCCATGCTGTTCTCATGATAATGTGTGAGTCTCAGGAGATCTGATGGTTTTATAGTGTCTGGCATTTCCCCGGCTTGCACTCATTCTCTCTCCTGCCACCCTGTGAAAACATGCCTTCTGCCATGATGGTAAGTTTCCTGAGGCCTTCCCAGCCATGTAGAACTGTGAGTCTATTAAACCTGTTTTTTTTATTGTAAATTACTCAGTCTCAGGCATTTCTTCATAGAAGCCTGAGAATGGACTAATACACCTATCGTCAAAAATTGTTTTGGCCCTACCTTGAAAAAATGCATGTGAATGTGCTTTATGAAAACAGTGCTCTACATGTATAAGGCATAACAGATTAGAAAGCTAATTTACCATTAGAGTTTCTCACTGATCATCTTGCATTAAAAACAGTGAGGTGCTTAAAGTAATGAGACTCCATACATCCCATGGGGCACTAAGCTACTTTCATTTTGAATAGAAAAATAATGATGGTGCTTATACATATTTCTATCTTTTCTGACATAGTCTGCATGAGAATGGGGTGCTCACCCCTGGAGTAGTTGGTCACTAAGGTGACTTCCAGCTTCATGACTCCAGAGGAAGACAAGGCTGTTACAAAAGCCTCAGGGGCAGGTCCTCTGCTTCACTTGGCCTTATTTTCACATTGCCTTGCAGAGGGCCTAGTAGGCTCAATGACTGGAAAAAATGAATGCAGAATTGAGCCAGGTGTCTATGCATCAGACGACCACACGATGGCAGTAAAGTCAGGTGAATTCATTCTCTGCTGCTTTCTCAGTCCTGCCTCTTGTCCTTAGATCAAAGAATGTGAATCACACTTAAATTCCTTGCTTCTGTTTCTTCCACTGGAATTTCTTCTATAAACCTTGGTTTTGGATTCCCTTTTCCCTTTCCCCTTTATTGTTTATCTTTCTTTGACTATTGAATAATACTGTACCCTAAGCCTTTGTTTAAAAACAGAACCCATTTTTAAATGGGAATGCCAATACTGCAGTACCCATCTCATGGGGCTCTCATGTGGATGACATAAAATTGTGTAGCTAACACATTTAGTAGAGCAGGACCTGCACCCACTAAACGTTAACGATAACTGATATTATTTTTAGACAGGGTCATGTTCTGTCACCCAGGCTGGAGTGCAGTGGTGCTATCATGGCTCACTGCAGCCTTGACTTCCTGGCCTCAAGTGATCCTCTTACCTTAGCCTCCCAAGCAGCTGGGACTACAGGAATGCACCACCACACCCAGATAATTTTTTGTATTTTTTGTTGAGATGGGCTTCACCATGTTGCTGAGGCTGGTCTTGAGTTCCTGGACTTGAGTAAGCTGCCCACCTAAGCCTCCCAAAGAGCTACGATTACAGGCATGAGCCACTTGGCCTGGCATTAATTGCTAGTATTACTATTGTTATTAGTATAGGTTGGACAATATTGAAGGTATTTTAATGAAGTGAAATGGGTTTCAAAGGCAGGAATCAGAAGGAAAACTACGGACAATTGTAATCCTAGGAGCAATTCCTTGGCGAGGCTAGAGTTACAGGGGTGGAAATATAATATCTGTGTTATATGTCATATGACTTTTTCAAATCATTGTCACCAAGCTTCACCTGGGTGAACTGTAACAAATTATGAGAAAGAGACAATGTATCTTTCAAGTGAAAGTTCCTAGCACTGCATCCAGCAGCAGTGTAGGTTTCCAATAAATTTGATTCCTCCTGCTTCTCCTCTAAAAGTTAGACTGATGTGGGCTAATGATATGGTCATATCCAGTGGTTCCCCATGGAGCTGTACATCAGAATCATCAGGACCTTCTCCCCAGACATCCTAATTTTGTAGATCTGGAGTGGAGCCTACAGATCTGTATTTTACAGCTCTCTCAGACACTTTTGGGAGCTAGTGGACCAGTTGGCAACGTGTTTAGCTGAGAGAAAGAGGATCTGAGAAGTATTAATTATTCTAGGCATGGTGCTAAGTGCTTTGTATGTGTCACCTTTTTGACCTTCACAGCTGCTCTGTGAGATAGGTGGTATCAGTTCCATTTAATCATGGAAAAGCTGAAACACAGAAAGGATAAATGGCTTGCCTCAGAGGTTCATTTTATGAAAGGACATGATTTCCAGCACATTTCCCTGTAACTCTCACCCTAGACTCTTCTCCCTGTGCCACACTGACTCCTGAGCACACACAGACCTGGGCTCAGTCTCTGTATTCTCTAAGTAGGAACCTTGGTCAGACACTTTATCTGGCTGCTTGATTCTTTCCTCTGTAATAATTCCTGACTCTGGCTGGGACTTGATATACAAATAAAACAAAGGAAAAGTAAATAAATGTGATAATGGATTACCGAATACTTTAAAAATGATAAAGTACTAAACTCATATTGGGTGGTATTTTTTTGTGGCATTTGTCATTACCCAGGAAACTTGGACCCTGGAAAAGTCTCTATAGTGTATATCCATTGGCTGATAAAGCATGGATGGAAATAGCTCATGTTCAAAGCTGGCATTGCTGGTATGGGGCTAATTTAATGGCTAGAATGAGGGAACATGAACTTCTGAGTCCTCAGGTTAGTCATCTCACTGGGTCTGGCTTTCTAGCATTCTTGAATATTTTAGGATTATGTCAAAAATTAATAGTAGTCACTTAATAAGCATATTCTAGACGTTCACTGTATTCAAGATGCTGAAGAAGGCATTGTAAAAACTACAAAGAATTTAAGGATATAGTCTTCAAGAAGCCTGTAATTTATTTGAGGAGATAGGATACACACACACACACACACACCACACACACCGAGATAGAACGTAACAAAAGCAGCCATAATGATGTCAATCACAAATGTGTAGTGTCGTCAGAAGGAGTAAATTACTGTTGTTATGCTAAGGCACACAATGAGAACTCTAGAATCGATTTTCCTTCTCTTTATATAAATTCTCATCTAGATTACTGAAAATAGCCCCTAATTCTCTCTCCCTGTTCCACAAAGGTATGGCACGTCAACCCCTTTATCTAGCTCTCATTCTGAGGACAAACTGACATTTCTAAAATGCAAATCTGATGTCATTATCCTTCTTTAGCAGTGGTTCCCCATTGCCTTCAAGAAGAAGTCCAGATTCTTTGGCAAGGCCTACAGGGACTCTGGCTATCACTTCCATCACCACCCTATCTTCTTCTCTTGCCCAGCCACCTCAAAAATGCCATGTTCCCCCATCCCTTTGCAACTTTGCATGTATTACTCCCTTTGCTAGGAATACCCTTTTTCCCTTCCTTACCTGGCTAACTTCTTATGTTTCCCCGAAACCTCCCCAGCCTCTTTCAACTGGATTTGATATTCTTCACCTATATCCTTGTAGCAGTCTGTATTGTAGCACTTTTCACACTAATAGTCTGTTTCCTTGTCCTACTTCTGCCTCTCACTCTTTTCACTCATCTAGTTCAATATGTTTTTAGAGTTTACTATAGTGACTGGCATATAGAAGCATTTAGCCAATATTAGCTATTACTATTCCAGTAACTGACTTATTTAGCTGAGGAAGTTTAAGTGGAAGCAAGGAGAGGTTTATTGAGCAGATGTTAGGGGAAAGGAACCAATTTCATAGAGGCTAAGTGTCCTCAAGAGCTTGGGCTGAGTCTCATACATCCGATATTTGGTGAGATGGGTTTTAACTTGTCTGCTTTAGGAGAGTGCCCAAGCTCTTATAAGAAGCTGCTCCAGGTATAGCTGACAGGCTGTACAAAAGGCAACACGGGGTGACACAGAAGTGGTTTTCAGAGGCAGCTAAAGGAAAATCTGGAGAAAGACCTAGAAGTACAATTTAACTTGGCCTGAGACATGGAGGATGAGCAGGGTAGCTAAAACTCAGGATAGCTATATGAAAAATGATATAAGTAAGCAATATAGGTTGGCAAAACATGAAGAAAGGTTGGAAGCTAATGCTCAATAGTGGCGAGGAAATTTTTGATCAAAACACTCAATTTGTCTGGCAGAAGTGTGTGAGAAGGAAAAGAAAAATCAGCCAAATCAGGGCATTTCTTCATCATGAGGACGTGGCCCTTTTTGAGTGCTCCCATGGACTTTCTAGCAAGTGCCCTGGTCTTCCCTTACCCTTTGGAACATTGGGTTGAACCATGATGAAATTGAAAGCTCAGAATGTCCTATTCCTCTGGCAGACCTGAGAGGACCAAAAAGTCAGTGCTACTCACAATAAGATACTTACCTGAACAACTGAAGTTTTCAGTGGGTTTTAAAAATTCTTCTTCTCTGGCGAAGAAGCCTGTTAGGCTTCTGAAATCTTCAGTAGGTTCTGGGCCTCCAATTTGGGCTGCTGTTGACACTCACGCCCAGCTTGGAGAGTGAGAAGAGAGATATTCTCATAGCTTTGGCTGTCTTTTTACTGGGGGCCGTGGTGGGGGTGGTAGGGTGTTTGGCAATTGCTCTTGAATTCTTTCGCTTTGCTTTATCTTTGTGGATTATTCATCTGTGTTTGCTGAACCTAGCAGAGAAAGTTCTCTGCCCATTTAGCTTGGCTGCATTAAAAATGTTTTTATGTTGCTGCCTATAAAGACCCTAAAGTCAGCAGTATGTCTCTCAACAGATGGGACCACCAGCTCCTTCCAAACCCCTACTTCTCCTGCCAACATAAAATTCAGGTCCCCATGGCAAAAATATGTTGAGTCAGCAAATAGCAACCACCACTCCCTCCCTTAACCTACCATGTGCACCAAACAGTAGTTTGGGAGATGGGTTGTTACCTGCTTTCATGACTTTAGATGGTGCCACAGTGATGAGAAGAACAGCTGGATTTCCAGAACTGGGTTCACTTTGGAAATAATAATACCCTCAATAGGAAGAGGTCTGTAAAAGCTTAACCCTCCCTAGCCATCAGTCTCCATGTGCCATGATCTCTATCTCTTGTGTTCTTATCTTCCACCCATCCCATTGACTCTCCTTTAGTCTCTTTCTCTACTTTGATCTCTTTCTACTCTGTCCCCTCACTCCCTACTCTATCAAATTTCGAAGGATTCCTAGGTGCTTCTCTGTAGCTGAGGCCTTTGTCCTCAGGGCCAGTATCGGTTGCCTGGCTTGATATGAGGAAGCCTTTGAAAGCCATCAAGGCCCCCAGTTCACTGCCAAGCAGACTTCTCTGCATATCTGTTCTGGTCCTCTACAATGGTGGTAAAGTTGAGGATAATATGTAGGTTCCCATTTTAGGTTCTTCTCTATCCTTGGTGTCATTCCTTTCCTTATTTTGCCTATCTAAGGCCACAGCAGTGTCTCTCAAACTTCCTGATTATTGGAGTATATTAGATGAAAAAAACAAATGATAATATTGTTCTTTTTGCCCCTTACCTGAAATGCCCTCCCGTCTCCTGATTCCAATAATTCCTAGAATTTGGATCTCATCTTTCTAATGGAATACAACCCTCTTTCTACACCCTTGAACTATTCACATTGTCCAAATGGATTTATCCCCTCTTGCCTGACCCTGAAACTCCGAACTACTTTACAATTCTCGCCCCATCCTCATGAGCCTCTCCTCTGACATACCAATATCCAACCCTTCTTACCATAGTCCTGGGTCCTAGGATGTCTGTTTTTCCCTTCTACAGTAGCAGTTCTCAGAACTGGGCTGTTGGCAACACTTGTGTCAAATTAAACCGTCATATATCTGAAAGTTCCATTACATTTCATCTAGCCCTATTCAATTTTGAAGGTGTTGGTTTTCATTATGGGCTTGCTATAATAACCCTGTTTCCCTGACTCTTCCTCCAAACTTTCAGGGGCCTGGAATTTCATCAGATGATTCTCTGAAAGAGAAGACTCAACTAACTCAAAAGACAGATTTACCTTACTCCCTTTTAATGTCTTTTCTTTTCAACATTGTTTCCTTCTTCCACCAAACAGAACTCCTTTTTTGGATTCACTCTCTACCATTCTTGGCTTCTAAGCTGGCATTCTGCACATGCCCCCTGAATGAGGGAGCCACTCTATCAGATTCTGTCTGACTCTGGTCCATAATTCTGATGCTCACACCAGTGCTAGGTCCCACCACAAGCATTGATTTGGGGCTAACTCCCCATAGCTCATCATGACCCATTGACAAATGGCCAGACACCACAACCCTGAAGGGCATGGGACTGGAGCTCTATGGAGGATGGTCAGTTTAAGTGGTCGCCAGTGACAATTTATCTCTAAACAGTGAGCTGTAAAACATAATATAATGCTGAATTAAAGGAAACAGAGTCAAATTCCAAACCGATTTGATTTGCAACTTGGAATGAAAGCAACGTGTCTTGATTTAAATGTCAGGCCCACTGCTGAGTGATGATTTAATAACTTGTATGAGGGATTCTGTCACAGCAAAATCAACACTGGAATTGAGTGACTCACAGATACAGCATTAGAAATGATACAGAAGAGCAGAAAAAGGAATCGGCTTATCTCAGGGCTCATCCAGAAGCTTTGCATAAAGCTAATTTGCAGTTAGAACGGCTTTTCTCCCCCTATCCTGCCACCCGATCTTTCTCTTCACAGACACCCATGCATGGATATAGAGAAAATTTCTAGGTGTGATGTCATCTCCCTGCAGTATCTTCTAAGGACACAGACTTTTAAACAATTCTAGCATGGAAGTAGAGTCAGTGCATTTAATCTGAAGGGAAGGAAGCAATTAGTCTGCTGTTTCTCAAGAGATTTCAAAAACGCATCTGGTCCTAATGTGCTGTCTTTAGGCAGGTACTTAATTTTCCCCCCTATTTTAAGGGTTAAAAAGCTGAAACCTGGTGGACTTAAAACATTTTTTCAAATGTTTATCAGTCTCCTTACTCCCAGGAAATCAGTGTCTCCTCCTCAATACCTTCTGAGATCCCTCTCCTTGAGCTTCCCCTGCCTTCCAGGGGGTAACATACCAGAATGCTCAAAATTGACCATCCCTCATTCCCAGTCTGCTTCCCAGGTCAAGAAGTTGGAGAGAATTTAAAGTGTAGATATCGGGTGTTTGTCTACATGAGGATTGCTCAACCTAGACAATATCGACACTTTTTGGCCATATTACTTTTTGTTGCAGGGAACTGGTTTATTTATGTATAGTTAGATGTGTAGCAGTGTCCCTGGCCTCTGGTTAATTCGCTGCCTATATCTTCCATGTGCCTCCAATATATTTGACACAGACCTTTCAGGTTAACATTTCCAAACAGTAACTCAAACTTAGTGGTTCTCAATGGTAAGCAACCTCCCCTCACACCAGGGGACATTTGGCAATGTCTGGTGACATTTCTGGTTTTCACAACTTGGTGGGGAGGAAGAATAAGTTGCTATAGACACCTAGTAGGTAGAAGCCAGGGTGTTACAAGGTACAGGAAAACCGCCCCCGTCCCTGCCTCCCACACCTAATAAATGTCCAACCTAAAATGTCAGTACCACCAAGGTTGAGAAACGTTGCTCTAGCATATCATTCCCTGCTCAGAAACTTTTCATTGTTTCCCACTGCTTGTTGGAAAGATAACAGATTTTGTGGCCTCTCCGGATGTATATTTAGTTTATTATTTTGCCAGCTATAGTCCTTTTTGGAAACAACTCTGAAAGTTATGCTGTCTCTGAAACGTGTCATGTGCTTTCTCAGTCACATAACTTTACTCATGCCAACCACTCCCTCTGCCTAGAATGCTCACTTCCCACTACTAAAGCTAAGTTGAAATGTAGGCTTTATAAAGACTTACCTGAGCTCAGCTTTTCCCGGCTGTGGATAATTCTTCCTTCCCTGGATATTCCTATAGTATTTTACACATATATCTCTTAAAGCACTTATCATATTCACAGTACCATAGAAGAGTTGAACTGGAAGGGGCTCTTAGAATTCTCTTCAGTAAATCCTTCCACTAAAAGTAAAGGAGACTGAGGTCCAGAAAGGTGAAGTGATTGGCTGAAGGCATTGTATATTCTCGTAAGACTTGGACTATAGTAATTTCTGTCCTTGGTTTTATTCTCCCAGCATGGTTGAAATGGATGATTATGAACTTTGAGTTAGTTCTGGCAGTCAAATTGTAATTCGGACACTTATAAGTGGGCCAATGCCTAGCATATAATCGGTACTCAATACATATTTGTCAGATGAGGATAATGATCAATAGTAGTTTAAACAATGAAATTTAGGAACTGATGATGGTCCACGGGACTTCATTAAAAGGCAGGACTAGAGGCAAAATATGGCAACTCATTGGCACCTGCTCTCTACTTTTGCACCCTTCTGGAGAAGGGTTCCTCAGTGGGCCATCAGACCAGCATGCAAGTTTTCTGTGGAGTTACTGAGTGCTGACAGTGGCTTTCCAAGTGTCAAGGTAGTTCTTAAAAGGTCTGCTTTTTCTTTTTCTTTTACAATGCCAGTGATATAATCCCTTTCTTTCCTCTGGTAGATAACAGGTAGAGTTGTGGGAGGGATGTGAATGGAAGATGTATTTCCTCTCTGTCTCCTTAGTTTCCTTTATGACAGCAGCCTGGGGCTTAGATGCCTTCAGAGGTCTAACAGGAATCTCTGCAAGAGGGAATTTGCAAGGCACTTGAGGTGGCAATAGGAGCACTTTAGCACTGGCTCCTAGCCCAGTGATACCTGGTTCTGACTTCAATGAAGTCTATTGGGGCCTTTCTAGTCAGCTCTTCACTTTGAAGCTGACCAATCTGTCAGCTTTGCCTAGGGCTTTGGGGTAATGGCATGCTATGCATTTATTCTCTTGATTCAGAGAAATGCGTCTTTTCCTGATCCCAGGGTGCATGTACCTAATAGAAACATCCTTGCTACTCAAATGAGGAGATGACCTGACAGGCAACTGAAGAAATAGAAAGAGACTTTCTGATGCCTTGTCTAGATTACATTTGGAGTAGGCTGGGGAGGATGAAGTTGCTTGGCAACGGGCCCACCCACAGCTGGTTCTCGTCTGCTCTGCTAGGTGAGTACAAGAGATTTTTGTTGGAGGAGTTAGAAGAGAAGCTCAGGTGAGTCTATTACAATTTGATTTAAAAGGCCCCTCCTTAGGGCTTACAGGTGAAGGTCCCTGTAAGTGGAAAATACTTTCAGGTGTGATGAAAAAGTCTGCAGAGAACAGAGCACTGAATTGGGAGTAAAAAGATTTGGTTTGGATTTCTGCCTCTACCTCTCCGCTTCTGAGAGAGTTCCCAGGGCTATCACCAGAGTCTCATATTATAGTTTGTGACGTGGTTGCAATAAAGTCTGCAGTCTTCCTCCCAGTGATGGCAGAAGTTGAAGGTTTCCAGTCTCTAGAGTTTTCACTCTGTGAATTTCAAAACATTGTTCAAAACTGCCTACTTTGAATATGTGAACAAGGATGTGTGTATGTGTGTGTTTCTGTGTGTGTGTGTCTAGGGGTAGGAGCAACAACGAGGGGATACAGCTCTATAGGCTGCTTGTCTCTATATGGTATTCTTCAGTTTACTGTCTTCAGAGTTCACCGTTGTTCATGTTTAGACTACTTTGGAGATAACTGAGCTCCTTTCTCAAAAGAGGCTTCTCTTTCAAATTTTCCCTCTCTCTGAGGTTTGCACTATTTTCACAGTTGCTGTAATTGGGCTTTTACCATGGTTTTGGGTGGGACCGTAGGCATTCCGGAACTTATGTGACTGCCCAGGTCTCTTGGTAAAGTACTATTTCCTCTGAAGGACTGTAACACTTGACACTGATCATAATAGGGGATAAGGGATCCATTCATCCATTCAAGTGGAGAGGAAGGATACACGGTATTATGAGTCTCTGATGTGGGAAGTTGACTTAGAAAGGTCAGGGAAAACTTCACTGAAGAGTTAATGATTAAGTTGAGTTCTGAAGAATTATTAAACGTCGACTAAGTAAAGAGAGTAGTGGAAAGTATAGGTGTACATGTGTACATGCAGTAAACATTTTAGAGAAAGGAAACAGAATGTGCATAAGCCTTAAGGGATCAGGGCACATTCCACAAAGAAATAAAATACTATATTTGCTGGTTTTACAACTTTAATTCAAAATTTAAGCCATAGTTTTGCATGTTAAGGGTTGAAAATGCCAATGTACTCAGCTTTGAAGTACTGTTAGGCTAAATCACACATACTGAAGTGGTACCCACTGTGGATGGAGCACATGAAAGTATAATCTAGAGAAGAAACAAATGCATCTGTACTATTGAGCCAACAATCTGGAAGCGAGAAAAGGGCAGATAAAAAAAAGGGAAATTGAAATCTTTCTCTCAATATTTTGTCCAGCAGGCATATTTGTGTATGGAGTATACAGATACATTCCTGGGGGGCTACTTGGTTGAGGTGACTTGAACCCACTGGAGTGAATTAAGGGAGGGCTTAAAGCAGCTGCCAAGTTCTGGATGTGTTCTGAGGAAGATATAAATTGGTGAATAAGAGAGAAGACATTTCCAGCAGGAGAAGCAGCATGAGACCTGACTTGGTGGTAGACTATTTTATTTCTGAGATGGGAAATTTGGTGATAAATTAGACTGGCCTGAATGGGAAAGCAAAGCAGCCTAGCTTGGGGCCATCTTAGACTCTTTCTATGACACACAAACTAATCAATTAAAAGCAGTAAAGCTCACTGAATACTATGGGAAAATAAATAATTGGTTATTTGAATTTAGCCTTTTAAAAATAAATGATGATACCGATCAATCTTGACACCCTCCGCTGACTGTAGTCAGGATGAACTTTCTTCAAGACTTAGAGGTAGGTGAAAGTTGCCGGCTACCTCTCTTCTCAGGGCCTCTCTGCAATTTTGTATCACTGGGATGCTACCATAATATCTGGAGTCCTGTTTGCTTAAGCACTTTATTTTAGCAGTTAGTTACTTTGATACCTTGGAAAGTAATAGCTCTTGTTTCTCTAGGCATTGACATTTTCTGAAGGGTGGCTAAAAAGTCACAAATCTTTCAGACAAAGGAATCTGTCTCTGATGGAATAGCAGGTGGTGGGGTGGATATTTTTTGAGCAGGTGACCTTTTCTATTACCTTTTAAAGGGAAAACTACATACTTTGAAGCTTGGCTTTGTTTCCAATGCATATTTCTTTCCTACTTGTTGAAAGGCTAGACATGTTGTAAGAGGGAATTGATTTTATTTTACCTGTCTAATCTCCTGATGATGCAGGATGTGACTTATTGCAACCAGCCCATGTACAGTATTCTATCACTGTGGTTAAAAGTGTGGAGTTTTGGAGTCATCATGAGTCAGCATTTATATCTTTACCACTTGCCGGCTGTGTGGTTTTCAGTTGCCTCATCTTCTGTAGCTGTGTGTGCCTCAGTTGCCTCTTCCTTTGTAAAACAGGGATAATAAGAGTACCTATCTCATATAATTACTGTAATGATTAATGAGGTATATGTTTAAAGAGCTTAGCATAATGCTTGACATCTTATCAAGTTGTTCTTGTCATCATTGTCATTAGCATTGCCACCCATACCACCCCCAGGCTCTTATTCTAACAAAAGATAAAATCTTACAACCTCTTGATAAGGTAAAGATCAGCAGTTAGCACAGAAGGAAAGAAGAACATAGGAAGCCCGGGGCATTCACCATTTCCTATTCTCACCCTAATCATAGCATCCCAAACAGAATGTATAAAAACTGTACTTTCTGGAATCATTTCTATAGTTCCTTAAAGAAAAAATATGAGAAGACAACCCCATCCTCATGTATCTGTCCTTGTTCTCACAGGTACCTGTCGGCTTGGCTGGGCCTATTACTGTGCTGGAGGTGGAGCAGCTGCAGCCATGTTGATCTGTACCTGGCTCTCTTGCTTTGCTGGAAGAAATCCCAAGCCTGTCATGTTGGTGGAGAGCATCATGAGGAATACCAATTCTTATGCTCTGGAGCTTGACCGCTGCCTCAAACCTTGAGCTTTGAAAGAAGATTGGAGAGGGTGGGAAAGGGGAGGAAAGAGAGACCTGAAAAGAGGTACTAAGGATTAGGTCATTTGTCATCTGACTGCCAGAAGTGTAGCCTAGTGTTTGCATGCTTTTTAACGTAACTGTCATTCACTTTCACATGTCTTTAAGTCAGTAGGTCACTGGCTGTTTATAAAATTCATCTAGGACAAACATTCTCAGACACTTACCCAACTGGCGAGCACCTGCCAACCCAAAGACTCAAAGTACTCCTTTATGCAAAATAGGATCTAAAGCTAAGGCTGGGTAAGAATCGTTGTGCAGGTAGACAGCATGAGATGGGTAGAGCTTGTTCCTCCCACTCCATTCACACAGCTCATTCCGTCATTTATTGCCACCCCCAAACATCTCTGGAGTACCACTGCTCAATTTTTGTGATACTGTCAGGAGTATACCTTGACTCTTTTTTTCTCCCCCGGTTGTGGGGAAGCTTGGGGGAGGGTGACTCCCATTGAGGAAAACATTAATCAAGGATGCTTGTATTTAGCTTGGAGCCCCTTCCTCATTATGCTTTAGAATATTCATAGGAGTTCACTTTGTATTCTGGCTGGGTGATGAGCAAAAAATATATAGTAGCAAATATACCCTAATCCTTTAGCAATACAGAAATGGTGTTCATAAAATGTTCTGAGAATAGACTAGCGTTTGTGGGGCACTCAATAGATTTAAATTCATGGTGTCAGTGACAAGGATGTTTCTGCTAGATACTTATTGAAATTTCTATCAGAGTTCATTTTTATTGACTAGGAAATCCACGGTGGCCTTTTACCCCCTATAGCCAGTCCTAATGTGATACAAGTTCATCTGCCTGTTTCAAAGACTGTTCGTCAAAGTTAGCCACAAAAGAACACAGCCCTGATGTCACCTAGGGCTGATGTATTTTTAGGGCTGGACTCCACCCAATCTGTGCTCAAGGTTGATGGATAGTGTAGAACTTGGTGTCTCCAGGGGGCAGAATTTGTCTCAGTCCTCCCCTTCACCCCAGTTAATTCAGGCCAGCTCTATTGTTCCATAACTACAGCTTCAGAATGGGGAGGGCCCATTATTCAAAAGGCCAGCTCATCTGTTTCTATTCTTAATCATTCCAGCATGGTTTTGGTACAGCCCTACCTAGAAGGATAGAAATAGAAAAAATGGACTTCAGAAGTTATATGCCATCCCAGGAGGGGTCAGAGTTCTTGTATTGGCTTTACATAGGTAAGTGAATTTAAATGATTCCTCCATTTATAGTTGATTCATTCATTGAATCACTCATTCAGAAAACATTTCTTCAGGACCTTACTGTATGACACATTCTGTGCCATTTTATCCTTGGATAAAAGGACAAAGACAGTTTCTCACCTTAAAAGGGATAGTGGTGAGGTATTGAGAGACATGTCAAAAAGTACTCGTGAGTGTATTAAGTGCTAGAAAAGTGAAGAAGAGTAGCTAAAGGATCACAGAGAAGCCATTAAACCAACTTGGAGTGAAGGGGTTCATGGGAAAGCATTCTAGCAAAGAAGATACCTAAGATGGGTCTGAGAGATGAATAGCAGGAGCTTTGCCAACAAAGGTAAAGAGTGCACGAGACAAGCAGTGATGGCAGCCAAGTCATGGAGACAGCATGAGAATGGCAGATGGGTGTAAAAAGAGGTGGCAAAAGCTGAAGTTGAAAAGGGAAGCAGTAGCCAGATTCTGTGGGACCTTTTATGCCAGAATAAGGCATTTGGATTTTATCCTAAAGAAGGGTCATTGAAAGGGAAGTGACATGAACAAACTTGTAGTTTTCAAAGATAAGTTTGGCTGAAGTGAGGAGAATGAAGGAAAATAGAAGGAGAACTAGAGCTATATCAATAATCTAGGTATAAAATGATCAAGGCCTGCAGGAAGAGTGATTGTGAGGCCAGAGCAGATGGATGAATTTGAAAGAAGATATTTAGGAAGTGAATGCCACAGGATTAATTGTCTAATGGATATGTGTAGGTAATGGCCAGTGAAAATTGGAATTCACGTTGAGTATTATCTCCCTCATGGAACTGCATTAAGTGTTTAAGATAAGGCCAACTTGAACATACCTCACTGGGAAGGAAGCCATGTAATGTCTTTGCAGCATCTCCTTTCTTTAAGAAAGATGACTAAGGACAGTTAAAACAAAAAATGAAACTAGCTTAAACCTCAGTTTTATTGTGTAGACACAATAATGTAACTTTAATTTAGGAGGACCCACTGTATAGATAATGTGTCAAATATTTGAGAAAAGGCAGATCACTCACTTCAGAAAAGGTACTTGGATCAGGCGATCTCTCTTCTTGGGCTAGGCAACCTTCTGCAATTCTGTAGGATAGACTTTGTCAAAGTGAGTGTATTAGTCAGAATCCTGCCAAGAAAGAGATGGTATACTCAAGGAGTTTAACTCAAATGAGGTTAGAGAAGGGACAATTTATGATGGTGTGTTCAGGATTAAGGGAACTTACCAGTGATGGTAAAGCATAAAAAGGCTATGAATAGTGATAGGCTGTTATTACTCTTAAGACTGAAAGGACAAAGGGAAGAAACAGTGTTATTGGCACCCAGCAAGAACTGCACATCTCTAAGAGGGGCTGCTTCACAGGAACTGTTGCTTCAGGTAGCACAATGTAGTCTCTGCCCAAATGCTCCACAGTAAGGCGAGAGAGAGGGGAATGAACACCTATATCTCACTCTCTTTCCACTCTTTGATCTCCTGCTATAGTGCCCATCATTAGCCAGACCCAGCTATATGCCAGCTGGCAAAGAAGCCTGTTACTATAGCACATTGAGGTCAGACTTCTTTGGCACAGAGCATGGCAGGGAAGGGTAGAGAATGAAGCTTGGAGGTATGAGGGGCCAATGGAAAATAACAGTTCAGTGAGTGCTCTTAGCCACCAGACAATGCCATTGCCTTTTTCACTGCTTCCCAGGAAGTATATGCTTTACTTTCCTCCATGGCTCAGATACCTAAACACACTGTGAAATAATTGGACCCTGGAAAGAAGACTGAAGAGGAAGGGGCTAATTTGAAATTACACTTTAAATAACTGCCACCTAGTAGGAGTTAGTTGCAGGTTGAAATAAGTTGGAATGTTTTCTCCTCTTTTCCAATGAAAGGAAACTGGATTTAAATGAGATTTTTTTTTCTGTGAAGAAACCAGGCCTGCAGGGGCTTATATACAAAGAGGGATCTAGCCCCATGTTCAATTTGAATTTAAATTCCTTCTTGCCTATGTGTGCTTTCTTTCCTGCCAGGCCTTGTTTTTACATAGATGTCTGACAAGACTAGCTTCCTTTCCCCATGGCCTGGAGCAAACTGTTAGAAGTAAGTCTGCCTCTTTGGGCTGCCATTGCACAGAGGAAGGAGTGCCCATGGGTCAGGTAGAGGCTGAATGAGTGAAGTGAGAACCTAGGAGACACCACAGTTCGTCCCATGCCTGGCTGGCTGTCATATTCATTGCCTGGGCATGCAGGCTGAGTGCCTAACTATGGATCCATTGTGGCCTTGGAACCACTTAGATCTTGGGGAGGGGGTGAGAGGTATGAGGTGATTCACCTGGACTAACTCACATTCAATTCAGTATTTCATAAGAGCCCATTTTGCAAGATAGTCCTTTCAGAAAAGAATGTCAAATGGACAGCAAGTACCCAATTAGCATGCTTTTGTGTCTAGAGGATTAAAATTTCTACACTTGGGCTAGCAAGTGTTAAGTCACTGGAGTATGTCTTCAGTGATGCTGTCTCTCTAATTGATACCTCAGTACCTCTGCTCTCAGAGGAGAACCTGCCTTCATTAACTTACAGCTGCTAGCGACTTCTAGGCAGTGGATTCTGCTTTGCAGGAGCATGTGACCTGAGCCAAGATGGAAAGGTTCTGGTCTCTGGGAAATGAGTTCTGGCTTATGCAAGAGTAGATGGCAATATGAAGTCTTGGCTGGATGAGGGAAAACCCTGTGAGGATGAGGGAATGAGGAAGCTTCTGGGAAGCAGAGGCTTTATAAGTTTGTTAAACAAGTTGGACTAAGGAAAGGTCCAGCTCCTTCAATATGTGATGGGGACACTTTCTTCAGAGTCTGGAATTCACGCTCTGTAGAAATATTTATACTATCTGTAAAGTAGTTTCAAGATTGTATTTGGTCCCAAGGAAGCCTGGTGATGGGAATAATGGAAGTTTCAGGAAAACTAATACTGAATGTATTTTGTAAAAGATGGAAGGCATCCTACTTGGTGACTTGAGAGGAAAGATGTGCTATATCTAGAACTCACAATCAATCTCCAGCCATACCCAGTAAAGCTTTCTTAGTAGACAGCAGGCAGAACCCTTCCAAAGAGTCATAGATGCACTTTGGGAGGCCAAGGCGGGTGGATCATGAGGTCAAGAGATCGAGACTATCTTGGTCAACATGGTGAAACCCCGTCTCTACTAAAAGTACAAAAAAATTAGCTGGGCATGGTGGCGCATGCCTGTAATCCCAGCTACTCAAGAGGCTGAGGCAGGAGAATTGCCTGAACCCGGGAGGTGGAGGTTGCGGTGAGCCAAGATCGCGCCATTGCACTCCAGCCTGGGTAACAAGAGCAAAACTCCATCTCAAAAAAAAAAAAAAAGAAAAAAGAGTCATAGCCACCTTGTGCCCTTGGTTAAAGAGCATTTTCTGAGCTGGAGTAGGGCTGGAGTTGAAAGATATTCATTACTAGCCTCTCTCTTAGATGTAGAGAAATCCATTTTAAGCTTCATTTCTTCATCTACTTCTGAGATTTAGGCTGTCCCAGGGTTGATCTCTTCTCTAAACTTGTCAAACCCCCACTGAGTCCTCAAAGTTAACAGCAAATATACAATTGCTATATGTGCACACAAATAACTTAGATTTTCATCATACAGAGCTGCTGATATGATATGCAGAATTAGAGGGAGACAAAATGCTAGGTTTTGATGGCAATGCTGTATTCTTCTCCTTCCTCCCCCTCCAGAAAGGAGGACCAGAGAACAGTACTTGGGAGTTGTGCTGGGGGGCGGCGGAGCAATCAGGAACAGCCGGCATCTACATGGGCAGGACCCTGATGTTGGCTCCCTTTCATGTAGTGTCTCTGCTACATTAGAAGAGGTGGTAGAAACTACAGATGAGAAACAAAGCTGGTAGAAAGTTCAAGAGGGAAAAAGGGTAACTAAAGAGATAAATACCAGAACCACTCCAGAGAAACAGTGTCTCCTCCCACTGTGGCTTACTAGAATTTCATTTGGGGCACCTCAACCTTCTTTCAAATATATCTTAGTATCTTTTGCGCCCAAACACTGCCCTCCTAGGCAACATGGTAAAGTGAAGTCAGTCCAGGCTCTGGAGTCAGACAAATCAAAATTTGAATCTCAGCTCAAACATTTATTAGCTGTGTGTCCTTGGGCAAGGCAGTTAACTGAGTTTACTAAAATTCTAAGATATCACTGGCTATTGGCTCCACAATTCTCAGCAACTGTAGAAGGAGTATATCATTCAGTGGCCCCATTCATTTTAATTTTCATTTATTATTCTTTTTTTTATGAAAGAAAGAACGAGTGATTTTTAATCCTGGTCGACATTAGAATCTGCTGGGAAACTTCTAAAAAATTGTGATGCTTTTTTCCCATCCCAGCTCAACAGAGTCAGAATCTCTAGATGCCATTAGACCATACCACCCTCTTTTTATTTGTGGTATCATCTACTGACCCCCTAGTCATCCCTCATTCATAAAGACTTTAGCATCTGGCTCAGTCTCTTTTCTATTTTTATTTCTTTCTTCCTTTCAGAAATTTCAATATCCATGTGAACCACTCTTCCAATGTTTTGGCCTCTAAACTGTTTGACTTCTTTACCTCTGATAATAATTTTTTCTACCCAACCTTTGCAGCTCCCACCCTTGACATCAACGATAAACACATAGTCACTAAAGGCCTGATTGCAAATCACCCATTCCTGACCAACACTTCTTATTCTTTCATCTCACGATTTTTAGCATTCCCACTCTACTGTCTATTTGACCCCATCCTAGTTATGTAACTAGAGTCCATAGTTTATCATCATAATCGCCCCTTGTATAAATGTTCTACTTTTTTCCTTTTTTTTAGTTCTGCCATATATTTATCAAAAAAGCCCTAATCTTAGTTAAATGTAATAATTTCCCTTCTCAATGCTTGCATCATGTTCTCAACTATTTAGAGAGAAAAACGATCTATCCTTGCATGTTTTCCTTGTTTATACCCATCCCCTTGGTGAGTGCATCAGGTCTCATGGCTTTACATGTTATATATGCCCTTGCTACTCAAAGTGTGGGCCATGGTCCAAAAGTGTCAGCATCACGTTGGGAATTTCTTAGAAACTTAGAATCTTGGCTCCACTCAAGACCTACTGGATCAGAATCTGCATTTTAGCAAGATCCCTAAGTGATTCATTTGCATTAACATTTGAGAGTCACTGATCTATACCAATGGTTATCATCTTAGATTGCAAACCAGAATCAGTTATCATTTGCTAGTGCCAACATCTACTTTCAGAAGCTCTAATTTAATTGGTCTAGGGTAGGGCTTGGATATATATACATTTTGTAAGCTATTACATGATTTTAATGTTCAGCCTAGATTGACAACCACTGACTTAAGAACTGATGACTCCTAAGTTTATATCTCCAGGCCGGACTTCTCAGAACGTCAGTCTTAAATGTCCAACCACCTACTCCACATCTCTACTTGGATGTCTAGTAGACTTGACAAAATGTACATATCCATAACCAAGATCCAAATCTTCCAATCCTAAATGTGTTCCTTGTAATTATCCCCATCTTACTAACTAAAGGGCACCATACGTATTGGGTTTTCCCTTCTATCTCCTTGGGTGACCCTTCTCATCCTTTTTTTGGATCATCTGCCTATGTTCAACCTCCCAGTGTTGAAATCATCTGGAATACATAGCTCCTCTCAATGTCTAGAATCTCCCCAGGTGATCTCATTTACATGCTGATAATGCTCTGATTTAAACATAGTCATGTTGTTCAAATTTAACCTGTGCCAAAGAAAATTATTGATTTTCTCCTCCAACCTCACCAACGGTTCAGCCAAAACCTGGGAATAATCTCTGATTTTTTCATTCCCTGGGCTGCTACCTCCAATCCATGTGCAAATCTTAACAAGTCTACTTCCAAAATATATTCCTTATCTACACACTTCTCTTATGTCTACTATTACAACCCTAAGACATTAAGTGACAAGAAAGTTTTAGCAAACTGGGACTAAAAAGGAATATTCTACTATGATAACAGATACCTATCAAGCCTTCAGCCAACATTGTATTAAATAAAAAATTTTTTAGAAGCATTCTAGTTTAAATCAGAAAAAAAGACAAAAATATTTCAGCTTACAATTGCAAACAAAAATACAAGGTACCTAAGACAAAATCTTACAAAAGATGCATAAAAATTATAAAACATCATTGAAGTGCATGAAAAAACAAAAATGATTCATAAATAGGTTTCACAAATGGAAAGACTTCATATCTTTTTTAAAGCATGTCAGTTTTTTTAAAATGAATTTATAAATTCGATGCAGTTCCAATAAATATTCTGTCTTTTTTAGTGTAACTTTACATGCTCATCTTCACATTTTGTTCAGCTATCAAGACTTAAATTTATAATAATGAACAAGTGCGGTAGTGACAAAGATATGAAGAAATAGATAAATGGAACAGAATAGGGGATCAAGAAACACCTCATGATTATAAGGAAACTAGATAGATATGACAGAAGTAGCATTATTAATTAATGAGGGAAGGATAGACAAATGATACTGGTAGTAGATTATTTGGAAAATAAAAGTATATCCCTAACACACCACATTTATAAGAATTAATTCCAGATAAATTAATGACCTAAATGTGAAACAATTCAAACTGTGAAAATGTAACCTAGAAAAATATTGTTATGGCTTTAATATAGAAAGGAACTTCAAAAACAGACAGAAAAGGCACAGCCCATAAATCAAAAGAATGACACACTTGACTACATTAAAATTTGAAAACGTCTGTTTAATGAGAAGGTCAGCTTGACTTTTCCAATCCCCTTCTGTTGGGAGTGGGCCATGTGACTAGTTCTAGCTAGTGGGTTGTGAAGCAGTGATATGTGCCACTTCCAAGCTGGAGTATTAGTATTTGCCAGTGTGAGCTCTTCCAGAGATCTCCTTTCCCTCTTCCATGGTGACAAGAAATACTCTTGTTGAAAACAGCCTGGATCCTGGAGTGAGGCAGCACTCCCAGCCAACTAATGGTGCACCTGGGATCAAAAAAGATATATTTGATATTTTAAAAAGCCTCATTAATGAACAGTGTCATAAACAAAATGAAAGGGTAAGCCTCAGGCTGGGAGAAGATATTTATAAAGGTTTAGCTAACGAAGGATTAATATGAAAACAATTTAAAGAGCTACAAATCAATAAGGAAAACATAAATAACTCAATAAAAATAAAACTAAGGCAAAGTATATAATGGAATAATTAAGAGGAAACTTGATAGTGTGCTTAACTACCAAAACTCAGGGAAATACAAATTAAAGTAACAGTAAGATACAATTTTATATCCATAAGTTTTTAAAAAATATAAAAGTCCATTTATAGCAAGTATTGGAAAAATAATATGAACTGTCATAATTGCTGGCTCAAATATAAATTGGTATAAACACTTTGGAGAAGAGTTTCTCAATATCTTGTAAAGATGAAGATGTAGGTGTATATGTAATTTCACCTCTATAAATTTGCAGTGGAGAAACTCTAGCACACCAGCAGACAAAGACGTATACAATGATGACTGTCAATGTAATTGATATCCAGAATAGCAAATGTCAAATATTTACCAGTGGGGAAATAGAAAAATAAATTTGATATATTTATTTAATGGAAGTTAAAATGAATGACTTGGAGTTACATGTGTGAATACATCTAAAAATCATAATGTTGAGTGAGTAAAGCAAGTTGCAGAATGGCTTCAGAGTATACCTTTTCCATAAAGTTTGAAAACATATAAAACAATACTACATATTTGTTTTGGAGTATATTTTTGTTTTTCAAGTATTTGTGCCTCCTCACGCTATGTCTTTTGAAAGCGTATTGTTTCCCAGTCCACTGATGCCTTGCCCATGAGATTCACTTTGTCCAGTAGAATATTTGCATAGAACTGATAATGTTAGAATTCTGAGCCAAGGCTTTAAGAGGCATTATATTTTTATTTTGTTCTTTGGGAATTTCTGACCTCCACAATGAGAAGCACATTTCACTTAAGACATCCCTTCAGTTTCAGCCTCAGAATGAAAATACATGAATGATTGCTGCCTCAGCTGACATAGACACCTGAGAAAATAGTAAATTCTTTTTGTTGTGTAATATACTAGGTCTGAAATACATGGAAAACTGAAGTATGCAATGTTCATATGCCAGAACATATGTAATATATGTGTATGTAATACAAACAGGCATAATAAACAGTAAATAATAAAATAATAAATAGTAAATTCAGGAGAGTGGTTATTTTTGAGGAAGGAAACAAGGAATCCTATCCTTCTTTATTCTGTTTTATTTTTCTTCATAGCACATTTATTTATTGTTTCTCTCTCCCTCCCAGTAAAATATTAATTCTACAAAAGCAAGCAATGAACCTTATTTGTTGACTGCTCTGCAGTAGGCATCCTACTGGCACACAATAGGCACTCAGTAAACATTTGTTGAAAGAATGAGACTATTCACTCATCTATAGCAGGGATGATACTAATGGTCATGCAGGATTATACTGAGGGTTAAAAAAGAGTAAACCTGAGAATATGCATGGTGTTGAAACTGGCTTCTAGGTACTCAATTATGTCAGGCTTTTTTCTTTTCTTTTTCTATTCTGGATATGTGGTTTCTCTGTTGAACTATCTCAATAATGTACAGAGGACTTTCTAATGTTAAGGTATAGACAAAAAACTGTTTCTTAACTGTGCAATCTCAAATAAGTTATTTAAATGTTCTGTTCCTGATTTATAGACTGAGAATAATAATACCCATCTCATATACTGGTGGAGAGTATTAAATAATGTAATGATACGAACACTTAGCATGGGGCCTGACACATAGTAAATGTTCAATAAACATTAGTTACTTATTATTACTACTACAAAATAGACAGTTGCCTATGTGGTATCAGTTCAGGAGTATTTGGAAGGCTGCTCTACTAAAATAATATCTTACACACCAGCTTGTAGTTTCCATCTCTACTTTTACTATTATGGAGTTATTCTTTTGGTTAATGCCTTATTCATTCTAGCTACTTCTTATAAGCTTCATTAGTTAATATGCTCCCAATAGTTTCTTGCGCTTAATATTATATGATATCTTATTTCCCTCTACTCCTTGATGGATGGGCAACATGAGGACCCCAGGCAAAGGTTTGGGAAGAAAAGTGAAGAAATGCATTCCAAAGGCAACCTTGGGCTATTTGCCCCTTTTCCTAAAGGATGAGCCTGTTCAGAATTGCCTCTAGTCATCACTCTGTGTCTCAGCAGTAGCTAACTCTCCAGCTTCTGCTTCTTATGATATAGGTGAGAGATTAGTAATCTATAAGAACTGCTTTCTCTTAGGGTTCCCAAGTGTTTCATGTTCTGAGGACTATCTCTTGGTGTACTATCTTGTATGTTGCATCATCTCCCCACCTTGTTGGAGACCTGCCAACTGAAACCATGCCCAAACTCACTGTATAGGTGCTATTGGCAAGACTTCTTCTTGGGCCAAGGGATATTATCCTTAGCTCTCCTGATTATAAGGCTGCATTATTTAGCTCATACCTTACTTGATGGCTATGTACTTAAGAATCCTTGAAGTATATTTGGAAATTATTGTGATTGATGTGCAAACATGTACAAAAATTTCTGAAAATACTCATGACTGTTTTTTTAAAAAACAACCTCCTTAACATATATTTTATATATCATAAATTTACCTGTTTTAAGCATATGATTCATTTATTCTCAGTATAATCACACAGTTGTGCAACCATCACCACAATCCAGTTTAAAAACATTAATGATTAGACTCTGAATGTATTCCTTATACCAATAATCAGTAATCTTGTTGGGAATCCTGGAAAATGTCTAAAATTCAACTACATGGTTTTATGGAATAAGTGGCCTCCAACAAAATGATACAAATAAATTTCCATAGTATCAATATCATTTCACCATTAATCTTTTCATACAATAAAAACTGCATTTAATGACATAAGGGGGTGTGTGGGAATCATGCAAAAAAAATCCTGACTGGATTGGATATTTCCATGAAGGTTAGTAACTACATTAGGATCAGTAACTGCTAACTGTAACAAAAGAAAAATCAAAGTTTCAGTAATCTCAACACAACAAAAGTTTATTTCACCAAGTCTAAAGCAGGCTTATAAAATTTACCTGTTTTAAGCATATGATCCATTTATTCTCAGTATAATCACACAGTTGTGCAACCATCACCACAATCAAGTTTAAAAACATTTATGATTAGACTCTGAATGTATTCCTTATACCAGTAATCAGTAATCTTGTTGGGAATCCTGGAAAACGTCCAAAATTTAACTCTTCCAAGCAGTGACTTGGGGATTAAGGCTCCCCACTTTCTGTGATACCACCATCTTCATATATACCATCTAAGACAACAAAGGGCAAAGGGAAAGATGAATGAGGAGCACTAGTTCTTAACCTCCTGGACCTAGAAGTGGAATACATCACTCCCATTGGTCAGAACTGGCTACGTGGCCCCAACCTAACAACAAGGGAGTTTGAGGAAGTTAGGTTAATACACTGATCATTTAGTGAACAATTTCTCAGCTGTGTTGGTGTAGGGGCAAAGACAGAAAGCTTTCCCTTTCATCCTATGAAGGTTCACTGAAAATGAACTGACAATAGGCAAATTAATATGAAAAAAAGTCATACAGATTTAGTTAATGTGTATAGCACAAGGGAATCACAGAAAGATTACCCCATAACCCAATGGGCTACAGAAGCATATATTCCCTTCTTCATAGGGGGAGGGGAGATGAAGGTTGTTAGAGTAAATATTTTTTAGGGGGAATGAATGAACCCAATGTTCAGACAATGGTTACTAAATTATAATTTCTGGGAATTGAATGGGATTTTAGAACAGACAACAGTTAGGATAAAGTTTGGGATCTATTCCAGGTGTGATGTTTAACTTTCAGTTTCTTTCTCTATGACAGGAGTTTTAATCTTCTCTAGTTAATGAAATTTCAGGGAAGAGATTGAAGGTAATTGTGTTCTTCTTTGGGGGTCCAGTTTTAAATTAGACAAGAGATCTTCAGAAAACTGCCTCATTCTGTGCTTTGGAAGAGATAAAAGATTGAAGAAAAGGGAAGCAGGGAAGGTCAGAGAATCTCCAAGGCTGCTTTTTCAGTTCAGCATGTCAAAAGTGCCATACTTTGGGCTATTTACTGAGCCCCCAAAGTGGTCAAGCCTGTGATGCTTTATTCTTCTTTTGTTTATTCCTCAATCACTAAGAATATCTGCAACATCTCACAATATTATGATTTTACATTCTTCACTTCTAGAAATTAGATTCACTCTTGGTCATTTAATATGTACAGTTCCCATGTTTCCCAACATTTAAAGTAAACTTAAAAAAAAAAAGTGCGGGCCGGGTGCGGTGGCTCAAGCCTGTAATCCCAGCACTTTGGGAGGCCGAGGCGGGTGGATCAAGAGGTCAAGAGATCGAGACCATCCTGGTCAACATGGTGAAACCCCGTCTCTACTAAAAATTACAAAAAATTAGCTGGGCACGGTGGTGAGTGCCTGTAATCCCAGCTACTCAGGAGGCTGAGGCAGGAGAATTGCCTGAAGCCAGGAGGCGGAGGTTGTGGTGAGCCGAGATCGCGCCATTGCACTCCAGCCTGGGTAACAAGAGTGAAACTCCGTCTCAAAAAAAACAAACAAACAAACAAACAAACAAAAAACATGTGCAGTTTCAGCTAGACTGCAATGCCATCACTCACCAAGAGGTGACACAAGTCAACATATTTGCCCTTCAGTCTGCAAAATCCTCATCTAAGATAGTTTGTTCTGCACAGTAAACTGCTTATCAATTCAGCGAGATTAATTCTTTGTAAAATTACCATATTTCTACCAACAGATAGTATATTTTTATGAATCTTTAGATTGTCGTCCATCACTTAGTTCAGTAACCAATGATTTTGGTCGTCATCTGATCACACTTATTTAGTGTCTGTGATAAGTGTAATGAGGGGATATGTTTTTCTGTCCTCTAATCTTTTCCTCAATCCTTGCCATACTCAATAACATCTAACAATAATGTACTCAAGGTCAAGAACCTAGAAATGAAAGCTGCCAAAAAGGCCAGAAGACATGAGTTCCAAACCTGGCTCTGCCTCTAATTAAGTGTATGATGTTGGGCAAGCCTCAACCTCTCTGAGTCTCTGCTTCTTTATCTGAAAAAAAAAGTATAAATTTTAATATCTGCTAATGAAAAGGAGTGGTCAGTGTGGGCTCCAGAGAACAGCCTTGTAACTTCTACTCTCCTTTCCTGCATTTCAGGGGTGTATTAGTTACGCTGCTATGAAGAAATACCTGAGATTAGGTTCTGCATAGCTGGGGAGGCCTCAGAAAACTTACAGTTGTGGCAGAAAGCTTCACAGGGTGGCAGGAGACAGAATGAGTGCTGAGTGAAGGGAAAAGCCTCTTATAAAACCATCAAATCTTGTGCGAATTCACTCACCATCATGAGAACAGTGTGGGTAGAAACTGCCCCTTTGATTCAATTATCTCCATCTGGTTCAGCTCTTGACACATAGGGATTATTACAATTTAAAGTAAGATTTGGATGGGGACACAGAGCCAAACCATATCATTCCACTCCTGGATCCTCCCAAATCTCATGTCCTCACATTTCAAAACAATCATGCACTTCCTACAGTCTCCCAAAGTCTCAGCTCATTCTAGCATTAACCCAAAAGTCCAAGTCCAAAGTCTCATCTGAGGTAAGACAAGTTCCTTCCGCCTATGAGCCTGTAAAATTGAAAGCAAGTCAGTTACTTCCTAGATAGAATGAAAGTACAGACATTGGGTAAGTATACTGGTTCCAAATAGGAGAAATTGGCCAAAACAAAGGGGCTACAGGTTCCATGCAAGTCTGAAATCTAATAGGGTAGTCATTAAACCTTAAAGCTCCAAAATGATCTCCTTCAACTCCATGTTTCACATCCAGGTCACACTGATGCAAGAGGTGAGCTCCCATGGCCTTGGGAAGCTCTGCCCCTGTAGCTCTGCAGAATACAGCCCTCCTCCCAACTGCTTTCACAGGCTAGCACTGAGTGCCTGCAGCTTTTCCAGGTGCATGGTGCAAGCTGTCAGTGGATCTACCATTCTGGGGTCTGGAAGATGCTGGCCCTCTTCTCACAGCTCCCCTAGGCAGTGCCCCAGTGGGGATTCCATGTTGGGGCTCCAACCCCACATCTTCCTTCCACACTGCCCTATCAGAGATTCTCCATGAAGGCTCTGCCTATGCAGCAAACTTCTGCCTGAACATCCAGGCATTTCCATATATCCTCTGAAATCTAGGCAGAGGTTCTCAAACCTTAATTATCGACTTCTGTACACCCACAAGCCTAATACCACATGTAAGCTGTGGCCTGAGCTGTACCTTGACTCCTTTTAGCCACAGCACTGGAGATGAAGCAGCTGTGACACAGGGTGCCATGTCCCAAGGCTGCACAGAGCAGGGGGGCCCTGGGCCTACCCCATAAAACCATTTTTTCTTCCTGGGCCCTTGTGATGGGAGGGGCTGCTGTGAAGGTCTCTGACATGCCCTGGAGACATTTTCCCCAATGTGTTGGTGGTTGACATTCTGCTCCTCATTATTTATGCAAATTTCTACAGCTTGCTTGAGTTTCTCCCCAGAAAATGGGTTTTTCTTTTCTATCACATTGTCAGGGTACAAATTTTCCAAAATTTTATGCTCTCCTTCCTCTTGAATACTTTGCTACTTATAAATTTCTTCTGCCAGATACCCTGAATCATCTCTCTCAAGTTCAGAGTTCAACAGATCTCTAAGGCAGGGGCAAAATGCTGCCAGTTTCTTTGCTAAAGCACAGCAAGAGACACTTTCATTCCAGTTTCCCACACTTTCATCTCCATCTGAGACCACATCAACCTGAACTTCATTGTTTCATTTTCATCACTATCATAATTTTGGTCAAAGCCATTCAACAAGTCTTTAGGAAGTTCTAAACTTTCCTACATTTTCCTGTCTCTTTCTGAGCCCTCTAAACTCTTCCAATCTCTGCCCATTACACACTTCCAAAGTCCCTTCCACATATTCTGGTATCTTTACAACAACACCCTACTACCTCAGTATCAATTAACTGTATTAATCCATTCTCATGCTGCTATGAAGAAATACCCAAGACTGGATTATTCATAAAGAAAAGAGGTTTAATTGGCTCACAGTACTGCACTGCTGGGGAGGCCTCAGGAAACGTACAATCCTGGCAGAAGATACTTATTCACAGGGTGACAGGCGAGTTAATTAGTGCCAAGCAAAGGGGTAAGACCCTTATAAAACCATCAGATCTTGTGAGAACTCACTCATTATCATGAGAACAGGTTGGGGTGAGGCCCTTCCCATGATTCAATTTTCTCCAGCTGGTCCTGCCCTTGACACATGGGAATTATTACAATTCAAGTTGAGATCTGGGTGGGGACACAGAGCCAAATCATATCAAGGGGTTTCTTTTCTGAGATCCCTGTTGCTGAGATTTCAGTCCTTATTTCAATTTCTGTGGTGCTTCTCTCCAAATGTGTTTGTGGAGATTCTGACCTAACAGGTTTACAGTGAAGCCTAGGAATCTGTTTTGCAACAACCTCTGGAGGGATTTTGGATTATTAGCCAGGCATCACTGCTAGATTATCGCACTTCACTATTTACAATGCACAAACTATGTAGAGTTGTCCCTCAGTATCCAGGACCCCTTTGGATACCAAAACATATGCATGTTCAAATTCTTGATGTAAAATGACATAGTATTTGCATATGACCTACTCATATCTTCCTGTAGAGTTTACATACCTCTAGATTACTTATAATACCCAATATAATACAAATACTATGTAAATAGTTGTCATACTATATTATTTAGGGAAAAACAATAAGAAAAAAATTTGTACATCTTTTTCTTCAATATTTTTGATTCATGATTGGTTGAATCCATGAGTGAAGAACCCATGGATATGAATGGCCAGCTGTACTTACAATATGAATAGGAATCTCAGGGTTCAAGGTAAATGCCAACTAAGAAAAGTAAAAGTACATGATATCTATTTTGAATTCAGCTTTTTGTAGATTAAAATGTAAGTTGTGCTCTTCCAGTTTTCATTGGTTCATTAAATTTACTTATACTTTCAAATTCCCAGTCTAATGCCACAATTCTGTTTCAGCTCCGTGTCCCCAGGAAGGCAAAGTTTTTTTTTCATCCGACTTTTACATATTTCATCTTTCCTTTCTAGGTTAAACGTGCTGTCATTACCTATACAAACTTCTGATGCAGTAGCGTTCCAGGTTCCTAAACCAAACTCTGAACTCTGGCAAACAACTTAAGAAAAAGGTCACTTCTCATTGTTATGCAAGCTGTCCTCCTCTCTCTGACACTACACTTCCCCATAGATCTCTAAGCTCTTTCACAGTTCTGCTCTCTCAGCCAGCACCAGCCCATCTCCATACCATACTTTTAGGTCTGAGGCAGGGTCCTGTAGAACATTAACTCATTAACAACCCAATTGTCTTTCCTTATTTCTGAGCTGTCACCAGACTAGGGTTGTTTCAGTTAGGAAATACAGAGAGACTTTTTGTTTTTTAATTTTTTGAATTGCTGTTCTTTTTACAGGGTAGTTGGGAAGCTCAAAGGAATCCATAAAAATGTACTTTATGTTAGACATAAAGTATAACTCAAATATAGAGTGGAGGTATAAATTGGTGCCATCCTGTGTAATTTATTCTTCCTTCATTTATTTTAAGAAAAAAGCTAGAATCCTCATACACCTTAAATTTCAAGGACATTTATCATTTGCATTGCTGGCATAGTACCATCCAAACATAATCATATTTATCTTCCATCCCTATTGGGTTCAGGAGAATTATGCATATTTCTTTTCTTCTGTAAATCTTCATAGCAATGCAGATATTAACCCCTACTCAACCTCATTCCCAACTACACCATTAACTCTAATCTATCCTGCTTTCATGTCTTCGGTCATGTGCACTATCTTCTCTTCGAATTTATAATTTAGACTGTTAGATGGGACCACAGTCAGAAGCTCATTTTATTTCTAAATGATGGAAAAGTCATGAGTATTGAGATAAATATTATTAATTTTATTATAAATATTAAGAATATTAAAAATATTAATTATAAATATTAAGAAGTATTAATATTTTCAAAGTCAGCAACTCAAAGAGATTTGGGGTCCCAGGTAGCCTATGAAATGTCAAGAGCCACCACACAGTGCCCCACACTGTTGAGCACTTTTGTAAAAACCAACAAACAAAAGGTTTTCTATTCTGAAGACAACCATGAAGGAAAATTTTATTCACAAAGTAGTATTCTAACATAGCTGTAAATGTAGTCACTCATTTATGGTTTAAGCTCAAGGACTACGCTGGTTTCTGAGATGATGGGATCTGTTATATTTCCAGAGTGATGACAAGAAAGGAAGTTGGGGGAAATTTTGACTATTGCTGGCTCCTAGATATGTACTCATTTATGGACTCACAGGTCTGCAAATCTGTGCATAGTGATGGGGGGCTAGAGAGCATTTGTGGGCACACACATATATACAAGTTTCCTTTTATTACTTGTGGTAGGTAGAATTCTAAAAATGTACCTCTATCCCCCAGCCAGGTGCCACTCCCTAATAAGTTGAGATATCACTCCTGTGATGACATTACATCGTATGACACAGTTGACTTTCAGATGGGAAGATTAACTCAGTAGTCCTAATGTAATTAAGGCGCCCTTAAAAGCAGAAAACTTTTTTCCAGCTGGTGTGAGAAAGGAAGGCAGAAGAAGTCAGATTCAAAGCAAGAGAAGGAATTAAAGTGCTGTTACGGATTTCAATATGGAGGAGACCACATGAGAAAGAGTGGGGGTGGTTGCTCAGAGCATAGAGTGGCTCTTGTGGCTGACAGCCAGCAAAAAAATGGGTACTTTCAGTCTTGTAACTTCATTGATCTGAATTCTCCCACAACCGCATGAGTTTAGAAGAGAACCCTGTGCCTCTACATGAGAATGCAGCTCAGTTGATAATTTGATTTTAGCCTTGTAAGACTCTAATGGAGATTCCAGTAACACCAGGCTGCACTTTTGAACTATACAAATATGAGCTAACAAATGAATGGTATTTTAAGCCACAATGTTTGTAGTAATTTTTTAGGTAGCAGTACAAAACTAATATATTGTTGAATTAGTCTCTTCTCTGGATCAAGGAGCTCCTGAAACCATAGATCATGTTATCTCCATGGGAAAGACCCACTGTCCCTCATGCAAAGTCCTGTGTTCAAAAAGTACTCCACAACTGTTTTCTGGTAACAAATAAGGTCACTGAACCAGGTGCAAATTTCTCAGTGTGCTCATCGACTTAGAGCATAATCGAGCTGCTTCTGTGGTTCACAGCTACTATTAAACAGCTTACTGGCCAGGTGAGGGCCACAGAACTAAGGATTTCAGCTTAGGTTTATTCTCCAGCCTATAAAAGACAAGAAGGGTTCCTCAGACACACACGAATTTAACAGTCACATCATGTGGCCTTAAATAAGGCAGACTCGGCTTCCTTTGGGATCAGGGAGATGATATCAGAAATAAAAGTAAACCACAAGGCACTTGCTGCCCTTGTTCTTGGGCTGGTGTGGAGGCAGATAATGAAGTTACACATTTTAACACGACCATGAGAATGAAAAAGGGCTCACTTCTCTCTCTGTTTCCATTTGGGACTTTGTCCAGAGAAAAGCTATATTAACAGGTGCTTTGCTAGATGTAGCTTCCTTCCTGTTCTCAGCAGGGAGGGCATCAGTGCTTGCTCTAATGCTTGATCATCCTTGTTTTCCACCTCTGTTCATTCCTTTTCTTCCTTTTTCCTTCCATTTCCCTGCTTCCTCTTCCTAATTTTATTTTTTGTTATTGAGTGCTTTATTTCAGAGAGTGAGAGCCCCAGAGCAGCACAGAAAAAACCTTAGGCTTTCAGAGTGAGATAAATGCCCTTTATTCTTATTTGAGTTTCTCACTTCCTAGAGTGTAATTGTAGAAAACAGAACAGTCTAATAGAAGCAGAGAGCAAGACCTTTTTCATGGTGTTTGAAAAAGACTAAAAAAGGTAGCAGAAATGAGGATGAGGTGACCCTGTTCCTATCCCTCAGTAGTCGCTCAGCCAATGTTTCTGGAGTGCTGTGACATTTATTCTCACAGCATGTCACTAAAAAGGTATGAAGTAGTTTCAGCACAAGTGTCCATTACGCACAGACATTTACCATCTGTTCTTGGGAGCCAAGCAAAACACAAAATTTGGTTCCTATCCTTAAGGAACTAATAGGGCTTCCAAGCAGCACAGAGTTCATATATGAAAAGGACATGCGGAAGACACAGATGGCCCCAGGATAATGTAGAAGAACTGAGATGATAGGGTGTTGTGGCACTGGAGAAGAGTAGAAGGGATGTGATTTAGTGGAGGTGGCAGTGATGGTTACAGAGGAGCAGAGGAAGGTTTTTTGTGGCATGGGATGGGGAAGGAGTGCAATGTAGTTTCATGGCTGCAGGGTGAAGTGGGAATGAACATTCTTTATGCCTAGTTGTCACAGTATTCATGTTATGGACCAAATTGTATCCCTTACGAATTCACATGTTGAAGTCCTAAATTCTAGTGCCTCAGAATTTGAGTGTATTTTGAGATAAGGCTTTTAAAGAGGTAATTAAGGTTAAATGAGATCATGTGGATGGGCCTCTGATCCACTATGACTGATATCCTTATATTAATAAAAAGAAGACGAAACAAAACACCAGGAATGTGCACACACACAGAAAAGGCAAGCGAGAAGGTGGCTGTCTGGGAGTCAAGGAGAGAGGCCTCAGAAGCCAAATCAGCTAACACCTTGATCTTGGACTTCCAGCCTCCAAAACTATGAGAAAAAAAAGGTCTCTTGTTTAAGCCTCCAGTCTATGGCATTATGTTGTGGCAGCATGAGCTAATACACATGTGAAGGAAGACTGTTCTCAGTGCTGAGTGGGGGTTGCTCTAAGTCACTTACTCTCATGGTCAAAGCTTTAAGTGGGCTAACAGTAATGGGTGTGTCAGCACTTGAGGAGACAGGCAGCTGGCAGGACTCTCAGCTAGGCGACCTTCTGTAGGTCATGTTGCTTATCTGGGCCATTTTTGTCTCTTTGGTAAATTAGGAAATTAATAAAAGTGACTTGCTAATGCATAGATGCAAGGTTCAAGGTGGAGATCATAATAACTTTTGTAGATTTTTTAAAATACTCATGCTCTACTGCTTTGCTCCCTGTCCCTGTTGAGAATCCCTGGTTTTTATTATTTTATTTTATTATGGTAGGAACACTTAATGTGAGATCTAGTGTGTTAAAACATTTTAAGCTAAGTGAGCAAAGCTGGACACAGAGTGACAAGTACGGAATGATTTCACTTAAATGAGGTATCTAAAATAATGAAACTCTTAAAATCAAAGACTGAAATGGTCATTATTAGGTGCTATTGGAATGAGGATATGGGGATGTATTAATCAACAGGAATAAGGTTTTAGATAAGTAAGATGAAGAAGCTTTAGAGAATCTGGCTTTTGTATTGAAGATCATTTAAGATCAGTAAGTCTGCTAGTCTTGCATATCCACGCAACCCTACTTCCTGTTATTGATAAGTTGCCTACTCCTAAAAATACTAGTACCTTCTGCTTTTTGCCTGGCTCAATTACTTATCCCATCCTATACTACTACCGTTAAGTGCTAGCAGAGTAGTAAATGCCTCTTTTGAGTTGAGAGTTGAAGTGAACCATGGGAACCATGGCGAGTTGGGGCTCTCAGAGCTCTCAGCTAGCTGAGATTGTTCAACAGGTAAGATACAGTCTAGGAAACACCAATGCTTTCACCTTCTGCTTTGTGTTTACTTTTAGGAATGATGTCCTTAGCTCTGGAGGAGGTGGTATGAAATTGTGAGGATTCTCATGGTCAGAGAGAAAACCCTGACCTTAGCTCCCTTTGTTTCCCTTTAGCTGAGCAAATGTGTCTTGGTTGCAGTTTTCCATTCAGACAGTCCAAACGTGGGTATGTGCATAGGGGCCAGGGTCTGAGTATAAGAATGGAGTTTCCAGCTCATGAGTATAGACCTCCTTGCCTCTTCCCTGTCATTAAGCCCAGTTATCTCGCCTGACCTGTTTCTAAGCTCCATTACTCAAATGCACATACTGTCTACCTGATGTGGGGAGGGAGGCAGTCCTAGAACCCCCTGAAGCCCATACTAGTCATCCTGAGTGCAGCTGAGTAAGTGGCAGAATGATTGAGCATCTCTTTCTTCTGCTTTGATGAGTGTCTAACCCAGGCAGGAGATTTATTTCTCTTGTCAATGTTATTTCAGGACTCAGAAACCAGTTGTCTACCTTTGCTTTTCAGCCAATCATAAGCAGGGGTAAAGAGAGGAATGGCAGACAATAAGGTCTATTGGGGATAGGGCAAGTTATTTTGAGCTTGTCTTATTCTTAGCCAGCAGCTTGGGGTGTCGGTGTCTGCACATGATTTAGTTTTGCCTGGTGGTGGTGGCAGCAGGACACGTTGCTTCAGGTGCTTGGCATTCCGTATTACAGAAATGAATTATAGGAAAAGCAGTTTCCTAATGTTAGCACTGTCTCCCAGTAGACTGAAGGATCAGGAGGAAGATTTCATGTAGACAATGTACTATGTGAGAAGATGCAGAAATGCCAGTGCCCACTGGGGAACATGGTGCTTAAAAAAGAAAACAATCAACCTGGTACCCCAATATGCTTGATCTGATTTTTAGATAAAAGAATATAAGGTCCTTTTATTCTGAGGTTCAGCCAATGATGCAAGGCTAGCAAGGGAAAAGACAAGAAGAGAGGGAGTGGTAGAGAGAACTGGGGAAGGGATGCCCTACTCTTGGTTCTCATTCCTCTAAGAGAACAGTGATGGACAGCAAACACCTATACCTTCTCAGTGTGTCAGACACTAGGTAATGAGTTATTCTGGTTCCTAGAAATGACTTTACCATTATCTCTACACTACCAAGTCCCTGATTGTAAAATTCTTCAACAACTCCATCTCCCAGGTCTTTCTCTTTCTTAGCTGCCTATAAAAATATTAGTGCATTGCTGGCCACATAGTAAATGTTCAATAAATGTTGAAGGAATTAATGAATGGTGTATATTAGCAATTTTTATACTAAAAACTCAGCAGAACATTTTCTTTCAAATATAATCTTAATCTGAAACTCAAGACACACAATAAATTAAAGTTGAACACTTGATTATATTGGGGCTGGACAGAGGGGAGAGCTATGTCTCTGAGATTTTCTTTTCAATATCTCCTGTCAGAAAGTAGTTAAGGCCTCAAAGATTGGCACAGTCAGAGTCCATTAATATCTATAATTTTCCCAGCCCTACAAGCATTTAAAAGGATAAGAGAGCTTTATCGTGGGGGAGACAGAATTTAAGATAGACAAGGAAATGTAAACATTAAAGATATATGACAGAACCAGGGAACAATGAGGAAAGAAGATGTTACAATGGGCTGTATTCCACAGAAAATACAACTTTAAGCTAGACCTCAAAAGAAGTGAAAGATTTCAGTTTATAGGAAGAGGAGAAAGTACCCTTGATTGAGGCCACAGTGTAGGTGAAGACACAGAAATGGGAATGAACAGAGCGTTGGCATCTGGATGGAGGAAGGGAAATGAAAGTGGAGAAACCCAACTATGTAAGTAGAAGGAGTGTGTGTGTGTGTGTGTGTGTGTGTGTGTGTGTGTGGTGTTGGGAAGGGTGTGATTTACTAGGCTACAAGCTAGAGTTAGATGATGGTGGCCTTGAAGTTCTTCCAGAAGAATTTCAGAGCAAATAGGCTATGGGGGAGCTACAGGAAGCTTTTAAGTTTGTGAATACCCCAGTGAGAAACTCCTCTGGCAGTCTCCTAGAGAATATATGCATGGAAAGGATGAGAGTCTATGAGTCCATGTAAAAGGTACTCAATTAATCCAGTTGGGAGGCTTGTCGCTCTCCATTTTTCTGCTTCATGTGATCCAGTCCCTCTTGAGATGGGTAGGGCCAAACCAATCCAGAAAATAATAATTTGCCTTCCATTCTAGCCAGTATGGCCTACTCAACTGTAATCCATTTTCAAAGCAAATAACATCCTTACTGCACAGGAAAATACCAACCATCTGACTGATACAGGCAGTTCAATATGTTTCGGATAAAGGCAAACAGCCCAGGAAATGTGACTTCCAATGGCATTGTCACTGAATGCTGGCTTGGGACAACAGAGTCCTGCTTTAAGGCATCGACTTAATGTGGCATCCTGTTTGATGGCATGCAAGTTGAACACATAATGAGGATTTCTTTGAAAGTATCTGAAGAAAATTATACATTGCAATTGGATTACAAGGATCCTGGGAACATTAGGTTAATTTACAAGCTCTAGACAATAGATATTAACAGCCCAATCTGTGTACATGCAGTGAGGGCATTCACCTCAAGACATGTGATCAAATCCTGCATCACTGCATTTATTTCTTCTTGTGTCTCTAGTGTTGCAGCCAGCTTTTGCTAATTCTCAACCTATGATTCAGATACCCACATGTAGAGTCCAATTTTAGGTATCCTGTCTGGTAGGGTACAGCACTAGGAAAAAGAAATAGGAGTGGTCACAAGTAAGTAAAGGTGTCAAAAGGCCTAGGCAAAGAAAGCTCAAAGAGAAGAACACATCAGGAGAGACAGATGTGACAAGCTAAGAACTTTCGCTGGATGTTAGAAATGTGACAGCTATCATTATGAGTAAATATGACTCTTTATAAAAGGCACAAGAAAGAATAAAGAAGAAAGGAGTGGGAGGCTAGGGTGGGGCTGAATGTGACTGTGAGGGCCAATGGGAAGTAATAATGAGACATAATCATTCATTTTACATATTGAATACATTTTTAATAAGAGCGTTGTTATGGGCCCTAGAGAATCACCAGTGAGTAGAAATACCTACACTCATGAAGCTTACATTCTAGTATGGAGCAGGAGACAGGCAAAAACCAAAATAGACTCTTTCCCTTAATGATTCCATCCAGCTTTATGGTTTTATTTTCCTTCTATATTCCTTTCTTTAAAATTTTCTGCTTGCAGCATTTATTTTTAATTTTAATTTTAATTTTTTAAAAATTTCAATAGCTTATGGGGTACAAGTGGCTTTTGGTTACATAGATGAATTGCATAGTGGTAAAGTCTGAGATTCTAGTGCACCTGTCAGCTGAGTAGTGGACATTGTACCCAATATGCAACATTTTATCCCTTGCCCCCCCATCCACCCTGCTCCTTCTAAGTCTCCAATGTCCATTATACCACTCTATATGACTTTGTGTACCCACAGTTTTGCTCCCACTTATAAATGAGAACATTTGCTATTTGATTTTCCATTCCCGAGTTACTTCACTTAGAATAGTGGCCTCTAGCTCCATCCTAGTTGTCGAAAAAAACACTATTTCATTCTTTTTTTGTGGCTGAGTAGTATTCCATGGTGTGTGTTATATACCACATTCTCTTTATCTGATCATTGGATGATAGACAGTTAGGTTGGTTCCATAAGTTTGCAATTGTGAATTGTGCTTCAATAAACATACATGTGAGCGTTTTTTTTGATATAATGTCTTTTCTCCTTTGGGCATATACCCACTAGTGGGATTGCTGAATCAAACGGTAGATCTACTTTTAGCTCCTTAATAAATCTCCACAGTGTTTTCCATAGATGCTGCACTAATTTACATTTCCATCAGCAGTGTATAAATGTTCCCTTTTCAATGTATCCACACCAACACCTATTGTTTTTTGACTTTTTAATAATGCCCATTGTGGCTGGGGTCAAGTAGTATTTCATTGTGATTTTAATTTGTGTTTCCATGATTAGTGATGTTGAATATTTTTTATGTGTTTATTGGCCATTTGTATATCTTCTTTTGAGAAATATCTGTTCGTATCATTTGCCTCCTTCTTGATGGAATTATTTGTTTCTGTCTTGCTGATTTGAGTTCCTTGTAGATTCTGGGTATTATTCTTTGTCAGATATATAGTTTACAAATATTTTCTCCCACTCTGTGGGTTGTCTGTTTACTCTGATGATTATTTATTTTGCTGTACAGAGGCTTTTTAGTTTAATTAAGTACCATTTATTTATTTTTGTTTTTGTTGCATTTGCTTTGGGGTCTTAGTCATGAAATCTTTGCCTAGGCTAATGTCCAGAATAATTTTTTCTAGGTTATGGTTTCAGGTCTTAGATTTAAGTCTTTGATCCATCTTGAGTTGATTTTTGTATAGAGTGAGTGATAGGGATCCGGTTTCATTCTTCTACATGTGGCTAGCCAGTTTTTCCAGCACCATTTATTAAATAAGGTGTTCTTTTCATGAGTTATGTTTTTGTATGCTTTTGTTGAAGATCAGGTGGTTGTAGGTATTGGCTTTATTTCTGGGTTCTCTATTCTGTTCCATTTACCATTATATTCCAACTCCTAATTTATATACCCAGCCTCGAATTGTCCCCAGAACATTAGACTCACTTATCTAATTGCCAATTCCTATAAGTCCCTCAAGTTTAATATGACCAAAACATAATGTTTGATATTGTTCCTCCCATAGCCTATCCCATCTTTATATGGTTTCCCCATTCCTTAGTTGCTTAGGTCAATATCTAAAAGATATCCTTAATTCCTCTCTTTCCTTCACCCCCACCCTGCTTTCAATCTGTCAGGAAGTCCTGTTGGTTTCACTGTCAAAATACATGCTAGATCTGACCATTCTTTATTACCTCCTTGGCTGCCATCCCAATCCAAGCTATTATCATCTTATACCAGAACAACTGTAAGATATCCCTACTCAACAACTAATAGCTTCCTATGACTCTAAGAACTAAACAAAAACACTTTTTTTTTTAAGGCCACACACAAATTTTGGTCAAGATCTGTTCCCAGTCTATTTCTACAACCTCAACTCCTCTCAGTCTTTCTTTCTCAAGAAGCTCAAGACACATTGTTCTCCTCTCTATTATTTGAACCAGGCAAGTCCTCCTCCTCCTGCTTTTTGCCATTTATTTTACCCCCTGCCTGCAGCATTCTTTCTCTTATTCTTTATATAACTAATTCCTTCCTATTATTCTATTATAACCACCCGAAAAACATCTTTCCTGACTGTCTAAAGTAGCCCCAACTCCATTTTTCTCTGATATAGAATCCTATTTGTTTCTTTCATAATTCTTATCACAGCTTAAAATTATTTCACCTGTTCATGTGTCTATATACATATATGTGTGTGTATGTGTGTTGGTTTGTTTCTGTCTCTCCCATTAGGCTGCAAGCTCCATGAACACAGGGGCAATGTCCAGCTAATTTTCCACTGTATTTTTGGTGCTTGGCATGTTAGGTGCTCAATAATAATGCTTTGAATAAAACAGATGGGTGGGGAAGGATTATGGAACTAGAATACAGGCATCATGAAGGTCTGAAGAGATAATGAATTTTCTGGGCCCCATACCTTCACATCAATGACTGGTCGGTTAGGCACAAGCTTCCAGAATAGAGTCAGGGCCAGAGATTTTCATGACCAGAGCACATAGTATAGAGGTCAGAGCATTAATTGCTTTTGCAATAGGTTAATTTAAAAAGACTGGAAGAAGAAATTTAAGTCCAGAGTGAAGCTGGCCTTAATAAGCAGTGGACAGAAGCTTTCTGTTTAGGTGGAACACTACCTAAAAAGAAGAAATAAATGCTTTGGTAACAGGCAGACTTGAGTTTGAATACCAGCTGAGCCACTGACAAGCTTGGTGACTTTGGGCAATTTATTTAATCTGCCCGAGCATCAGATTTCTCATCAGCAAAATAGATAAGATAAGGTTGCCTACTGCATAGGGTTGCAGCCTTTTGAATAGAACCTAGCACATAATATGCACCAGTAATGAAGAAAAAGAAGAAGAAAGAGAAGGAGAAAGAGAAGACGTGAGCTCTCCTGTGGGTTGAAGATTGTCCCAGTCAATGGGGAGAAATCAAGATGGAAAGAGAATAAATTTGCAAGATACGCTTACGTCTGTGCCCATTAATTCATTGCAAACTTGCATCTTTTTGCTTACAGAAAAAAAGTTTATAGAGTCCTTGGATTCTCTCTCCCTGTATTGTTATCTAGGCTTTCTCAGTTAGGTGACTGTGCTGACCTGGACGTGTTTGCATGGGTTACATTCCCAAAGGTATGTCCATGGTTACATAAACACACTAAAAACCAGTCAATGCATCAGAAGAAAATAGAGTTGCTCAAGCTAATTATATGTCCCGGGGCCCAGACCATGAGCCAGCAGTGACTACCTAGCCCAGCAATTTCATGCCATCCATATCCGTATGAGTTACTTTAGACCAATAAGAAATTTCCTCTTATTGTATTTTGAGGTGGATTTCTTGGTGTAGCATGGAGTTGCAGATGGCTTTGGAGCCAGGAAAGGCTTCATTATGGCTTTCTTCAAAGAATGCCATAAATGCAGTACAATCAAATGAAGTCACTTTGCTACTAAATGAGGGCATGAATTCTGAGAAATAATCATACCAGTAGACATTCTGGATGTACAAAATAGAAGCAGCAGTGAGTTATCAATCCTAAAATTAGGAATAAATATTTTCTATGAATATTTGCAGTTTGTTATTGACTTTGAGGCTCATTATAGAAGAACTAACATATGAAATTTTATGATTACTTTGTGTAATTATGTATAGACAGGGAGAGCCAAGCTCCCTTTAAAGTTAGTGAGGGATATGCATGAAGAATGAGAGATAAAATTAGTCTCTATTTTTCAATTTCGTGCAAAGTAGAATTCAATATTTTGAAATGACAAAAGACTCATCTTGTTTTCAAATAGACTAAAAAGCACAATAACACAATTTATTTACATAGCTGACCATTTTGGAGCTCAAAAGCATTTTGCAGGTGCTTTCTTAGTTATTTTCATAATGGAAAGGGTAAATGGTTTTAATCCCTACTTTTTTCCGGATATGAAAATTGAGGCACAGAGTGGCCAAGTCATTTACTAACAATAATGCAGTAGATTGTTTTTACATTTTTCCCTTTAAAATGAGATGAATAATAATTTCTGCCCTATCTCACAGTATTGCTGTAAGGATATGTATAGAACACCTCTTGTGTGATTTAAAACAGTCTAGACCTTACCTTCTACTCCAACCAATATAGTATCAATTAATTCTTTGCAGACTTCTACCCACTTTGCTGTGTACTACCTGACAGTGCTTCACCTTGAGCCCACTGCTGCTTTGTCTTGCTCCCCACGCTGTTGTTTTGAGGACTCCTTGGCATTGGATGTCCTTGGGATCATGCTTGACCAATGTTTTTCCCTGGACTGATAGTCCCACGATATAGTCCTTCATACTCCTTTAGGTTTCTCAGAAGCTCCCAGCCATCCATAGAGATATCCAACCCAAGAATTCCTACCTGCATTTTCATTCCCTCCTTCCTTGTTTCACTTCCCTAGCCCTCTTGTCTGTTTTTTGAAATTACTTCCCAAAAACACTACCTGCAAGCAAGCCTTTCCCTCAGGCTCTGCTTTCCAGATGACTAAGCCCAATAAAGAGTAACATGAAATAACATATATGAGATAATTTGAAAACTCCAATATGTGATGCAATCTAAGCTATTAATATGACTTACATAATGTTAGTAGTCTTCATACCAATTATAACCATCATAATTCATGCTCCTAATGAAGCTACTAAAGAATTGAGGCAAAATTGGCATTTTTTTCCCCGAAACTCTGGATCCTCTATAAATTAAAAGTAATCCTTTTCCCAGGAGGAATACTAGATTTCTTAAGGGCTAGTCAGGCAAAGGTAGAATTTAAAAAATCAATTTCCAGTGTTATCTCAGCTTCCATTATCATTCAATTCTTAATGCTGATCTGCCAGAATCCATGCCTGAAGTCAAGTTATCTTTACCATGGTTCTCCTTTACTTTCTCTACCTTCATAGTTGCCCTTCTCCCACTATACAAAAGAAAAGCAGAACATTTGTCTTGAATCTTGCTATGATGTAGTCCATCACCCAACTGTGTTTAAAAATAATAACCCTGCTGAGAAAGAGTCCTCTGAGAGAAAAGCAAAGAGAGCACTGATAAAAGACAACTTTTGTGGCAACCAGTGACAAATGACCCTATAGCTTCTCTGTATGTTTACATGCAGAGATTTCCATACAGAGATTTAAAATGACCTTATAAAAGTAGAACATTTACTTATACACAAGCATAGGACAAAATGTTTCTAAAATGCTATAAAGAATGTGATGCCCAGAACTCCAGAAAGCCAGTTTCATTTAATTAGAAGAAACCCTTTCCTTTTCAGCTAATATGCTGCCCTAATTATGTCAAGTGAATAAATATAAGCAATAATTTTCAACAATAAAGCTAAATTACTAATCTATCTACATATAATAACTCTCACATGTTTTGCCCTCTACCACAAATTTTAAAAGTGCTTATAGAAGATTTTTATTAGAAAAATGAAACAATGCCTGTAAAATATATGGCTGTGTGTATCTGTCTGTTGGGTTTGTTTGTAGTCTGTGAGACAAATCCTAAAATAAACAATTTCTAATTTTTTAAGTTTGTTTTAACTAATTATTCTAAAATAATATTAGACCTTCTCTTTGTAATTAATACATATTGCACTTTTCAGTGTTTTCCAGAGAAACAGAGCTAATAGGTTATATATAGGTATTCAGAAAGATGTTTTTTATGAGGGATTGGCTTATGTGATTATGGAGTCTGAGAAGTTCCATGATCTGCTGTTTGAGAACTGGAGGCCCAGGAAAGCCAGTGTGTAGTTCCAGTTCAAATCTGGAGGCCTGAGAACCAGTGGAACAAATGGTATAAGTCTCAGTCTAAGTTCAAAGTCCCAAGAATGCGGAACATCGATGTCTGAAGACAGGAGAAGATGGATGTTCCTCCTCAGGCGGAGACAGCAAATTCACCCTTCCTCTGCCTTTTTACTCTATTCAGGCCCTAAACAAACTGAATGATCCTCACATACCTTGTTTTTGTTTGGTTTGGTTTTGCATGTCTTGAATATCTTTACTTTTATTTATTTATTTTTTGGTTGAAAATTTGTGTATTTTTTTCAGTTTTATTTTAAGTTCTGGGCTACATGTGAAATGTGCAGGGCGTGCAGGTTTGTTACATAAGTAAATGTTGCCATGGTCAGTTTCTGTACCTATCAATCTATCACCTAGGTATTAAGCCCAGCATGGATTAGCTCTTTATCCTGATGTTCTCCCTCCCCTACCCTGCAGCCCCGCAACAGGCCCTAGTGTGTTCCCCTCCCTGTGTCCATGTGATCTCATTGTTCAGCTCTCACATATAAGTGAGAACATATGGTGGTTGTTTTTTATTCCTGTGTTAGTTTGCTGAGGATAATGGCTTCCAGCTCCATATACGTCCCTGTAAAGGATATAATCTCATTCCTTTTTATGCTGCATAGTATTCCATGGTGTATATGTATGACACTTTCTTTATCCAGTCTGTCGTTAATGGGCATTTGGGTTGATTCTATGTCTTTGCTATTGTGAACAGTGCTGCAATGAACATATGTGTGCATGCACCTTTATAATAGAATGACTTATACTCATGCACATTGTTCATGATGATCTCTTTTAGTCAGTCTACTGAGTAGACAGAGTAAATGCTAATGCAAATGCTAATCTCTTCTGGAAACACCTCACAGACACACCCAGAAATAATATTCACCAGGTATCTGAGCATCCATGATCCCAGACAAGTTGACATATAAAATTAACCATCACATGTATTTTGGAGTAGATACTTTGAAACTATGCAAATATCCTGTTTCTCCTTAAACTTTTGCCCATTGATTTTTAGCATCCATTAGTGGATATTTTCTGCAACAATAATTGCTGTGGTATTTTAATGGTGATTTTCTATTTCCCTCAACCCTGCTACATTTATTAATTGGAATTCTTCTGTAAAGAAGAGCTGTTCCTTTAGAAGTTTTTTTTTTATTCTACAGGTTATAATCCTATACTGTTGTTATTTATTCTACTGCCCAAATTGTTCTCATTTTTACCACAGGGATCCGTAACAATAGAGAGAAAAATACCCTTAAAAGTCAAATGGTTTTAATTATTTGCTTCCAATAAAATTGAGCTAGTTGCATTATCAGTAACTAATCATTAAAAGGTGTGTTGATGATGGAACACTGTATAACGTTTCACATGTAACACAGAAGACATTCAAAGAAGCTTCCATTCCTATAAACTCATTTATATGAACAAAAGTTCTAAATACTTTTTCTATAAAAAGTAAAAATTAATAACTAGTGATGATAAGCTTTTCTTCATAAAGAAAGAAATTGAATTGATACTGAGACTTACCTCAGTCTATCAATTTTCAATAACATTTAGTTTTCTCTCCCATAGGTTATTGGGGTACAGGTGGCTTTTGGTTACATGAATAAATCCTTTAGTGGCGATTTGTGATATTTTGGTTCACTCATCACCTGATCATTATACACTGCACCATATTTGCAGTCTTTTATCCCTCATCCCATCCCATTATTCCTCTCAAGTCTGCAAAGTCCATTGTATTATTCTTATGGCTTTGCATCCTCATAGCTTAGCTCCCACATATCAGTGAGAACATATGATGTTTGCTATTCCATTCCTGAGTTACTTCACTTAGGATAATAGACTCCAATCTCATCCAGGTCGATGTGAGTGCCATTATGTGGTATATCACATTTATTGACTTGCATATGTTAAACCATCCCTGCATCCCTGCTACAAGACCCACTTGATCATGGTGGATTATCTTTTTGATATGTTGTTGGATTCAGTTAGCTAGTATTTTGTTAAGGAGTTTAGTGTTTATGTTCACCGGGGATATTGGTCTGTAGTTTTCTTTTTTGGTTGTGTCCTTTCCTGGTTTTGGTGTTAGGGTGATGCTGGCTTCATAGAATGAATTAGTGAAGATTCCCTCTTTCTCTATCTTGTGGAACTCTGTCAAAAATATTAGTACCAATTCTTCTCTGAATGTCTGATAGAATTCTGCTGTGAATCCATCTGGTCCTGGACTTTCCTTTGTTGGTAGCTTTTCCATTTCAATCTCGCTGCTTGTTATTTGTCTGTTCAGGATGTCTAATTTTTCCTGACTTAAGCTAGGAGAGTTGTACTTTTTTCAGGAACTTATCTTCTAGGTTTTCTAATTTATGTGTTTAAAGGTGTTCATAGTAGCCTTGCATGATCTTTTGTATTTCAGTGGTGTCAGTTGTAATATCTCCTGTTTCGTTTCTTAGTGAAGTTATTTAGATTTTGTCTCTTCTTTTCTTGGTTAATCTTGCCAATGGTCTATCAATATTGTCTACCTTTTCAAAGAACCTGCCTTTTGTTTCATTATCTTTTGTATTTTTTGTGTGTGTTTCAACTTCATTTAGTTCTGCTGTGATCTTGGTAATTTCCTGTCTTCTGCTGGTTTTGGGTTTGGTTTGCTCTTGTTTCCCTAGTTCTTTGAGGTGTAACCTTAGAGTGTCAATTTGTGCTCTTTTATTCTTTTTGATATAGGTGTTTAGGGATATGAAGTTTCCTCTTAGCACTGCCTTTTCAGTATCCCAGAGGTTGGTTGGTTGAGTTGTGTCATTATTCTTGTTCAGTTCAAATAATTTTTTAACTTTTCATCTTGATTTCATTTTTGACCCAGTGCTCATCCAGGAGCAGGTTATTTAATTTTCATTTATTTACATGGTTTTGAAGGTTCCTTTTGGAGTTAGTTTCCAGTTTTATTCTACTGTGGTCTGAGAGAATGCTTGATATACTTTCAATAATTTTCTTTAATTTATTGAGGTTTGTTTTATGGGCTATCATATGATCTATCTTAGAGAAAGTAACATGCACTTTTGAATAGAATGTGTATTCTGTGTTTGTTGGATGAAATGCTTTGTATATATCTGTATTTGTGTATTATATCCATTTGTTCCAAGGTATAGTTTAAATCCATTGTTTCTTTGTTGACTTTCTGTCTTGATGACCTGTCTAGTGTTGTTAGTGGAGTATTAAAGTTCTCCACTATTATTGTGATGCTGTCTATATCATTTCTTATGTCTAGTAGTAATTTTTTTTTTTTAATTTGAGAGCTCCAGTGTTAGGTGCATTTATGTTTAGGATTGTGATATTTTCCTGTTGGACAAGGTCTTTTACATTATATAATGCCCCTCTTTGTCTCTTTTAACTGCTGTGGCTTTGAAGTTTACTTTGTCTGATATAAGAATAGGTATGCCTGCTCATTTTTGGTGTCCATTGGCATGAAATGGCTTTTTCCATCCTTTTACTTTAACTTTATGTGAGTCCTTATGTGTTAGGTGAGGCTCCTGAAGACAGCTGATAGTTGGTTGGTGAGTTCTTATCCATTCTCCAGTTCTGTACCTTTTAAGTGGAACATTTATGCCATTTATATTCAATGTTAGTATTGAGATGTGAGGTATCATTCCATTCATTTTGCTGTGTACCTTTTTTTTTTTTTTTTTGCTTTTTAAATTGTTGTTTGTTTTATGGGTTCTTGTGATTTAGGCTTTAAAGAGGTTTTGTTTTTTGATGCATTTTCAGGATTTGTTTCAAGATTTAGAGCTCCTTTTAGCAGTTCTTGTGGTGGTGACTTGGTGGTGGCAAATTCTCTCAGCATTTGTTTGTCTGAAAAAGACTGTATCTCTCCTTCAAATATGATGCTTAATTTCACTGGAGACAACATTCTTACTGATAATTGTTTTGTTCCAGGAGGCTGAAGATAGGGCCCCAATCCCTTCTAGTTTGTTTTTGCTAAGTAGGGTTTCTGCTGAGTAATTTGCTGTTAATCTCATAGGTTTTCTTTATAAGTAATCTGGTCCTTTTGTCTCACAGCTCTTAAGATTCTTTCCTTCATCTTAATTTTAGATCACTTGATGACAGTGTCTCTAGGCAATGATCTCTTTGTGATGAATTTCCCAGGTGTTCTTTGTGCTTCTTGTATTTGGATGTCTAGGTATCTAGCAAGGCTGAGGAAGTTTTTCTCGATTATTCCCCCAAATCATCCAACCTTTACATTCTCTTCTTCCTCAGGGACACTGATCATTCTTAGGTTTGGTTGTTAATATGCTGATTCATGCTTCATCTTCCACCATGAGGCCTTACCAGAAGCCAAGCAGATGCTGGTGCCATGCTTGTACAGTCTGCAGAACTGTGAGCCAATTAAGCCTGTTTTATTTGTAAATTACCCAGTCTCAGGTATTCCTTTATAGCAAGTGCAAATGGACAAAAACACATATAGTGTATCATCCTTTCCATGTGCTGTTGAATTCAGTTTGCTAATATACTGTTGAAAAATTTTGCATCCATGTTCATCAGAGCTATTGACCTGTAGTTTTCTTTTCTTTTGTGGTGTCATTAGCTTTGGTGTCAGAGTGACACTGGCTGCATAAAATGAATTCAGAAATGTTCACTGTTTACTTTTGGAAGAGTTTAACAAGTATCACTATTAATTCTTCTTTAAATGTTTGGAAGAATTCATACATAAAGCCATCTGGTCTTGAGCTCTCTGTTGTTTGAAACATTTGGATTACTCATTCATTTCTATATTTGCTATTGGTTTCTATTTATTCTTAAATCAGTCTTGGTTTATATGTCCAGGAAATTATCAATTTCTTTTAAGTTGTTCAATTTATTTGTGTGAAATTGTTCATAACAGTGCCTTGTGATCTTTTAAAAATTTCTTGGCATAAGTTGTAATGTCTTCTTTTTCATTTCTGATTTTATTTATATGAGTTTTCTCTCTTTATTTCTTAGTCTATCTAAGGGTTGGTAAATTTTATCTTTTCAAAAGCTCTCCTCTTATTTTCATTGATTTCTAAATTCTTTTCTATTCTCTATTTCATTTATTTTGGCTCTAACTTTTTTATTTTCTTTTTTCTGCTAAATTTGTCTTCACTTTGTTTTTCTTTTTATAGTTCCTTGAGTTTTAAGATTAGTTTGTTTGAGTCCTTTTTTCTTTTTTAAATGTAACATGGATCACTGTAACATTTCCTTCTAGTACTGCTCTTGCTGTATCTCATACATTTTGGAATGTTGTGTTTTTATTTTCATCTTTTTGAGATATTTTCTGATTTCCCTTTGATTTCTTTTTTGTCTCAATGGTTGTTTAAGAGCATCTTGTTTAATTTCCATGTATTTGTGAGTTTATTTAATTTTGTTATTGATTTATAGTTTTATTCCATTTTGGGTGAAAAATACACTTAAAATTATTTCAAATTTCTTGAATTTGTTAAGACCTTTTATGTTACCTAGCATGTGATCTACCCTATAAAATATTCAGTGTGCACTTGAAAAAATATGTATTCTGCTGCTATTAGGTAGAATGGTCTGTATGTGTTAGGTTCATTTGATCTATAGTGTTGCTCAAGTTTGCTATTTTCTTATGGATTTTCTGCCTGGATGATATAGAGTAATGAATTTCCTGTTATTGTTTTGCTGTCTATTTCTCCCTTCAGATCGGTCAATATTTGCTTTACATATTTAGGGGCTTTAATGCTGGTATATATATTTATAATTGTTACATCTTCCTTTTGAATTTAATCTTTATTTCACCGTATAATGACATTCTTTGTCTCTAGACAGTCTATGACTCACAGTCTATTTTGTATATGTATAACTACCCCAGTGCTCTTTTGATCACAATTTTCATAGAATATTCTCATCTATTATTTTTTAGCCTATGTGTGTTCTTAAATCTAAGGTGAGTCTCTTGTAGACAGCATGTAGTTGTGTCTTTTTCAAAAATTCATACCATATAATCAACCCAAATGCCCACCAATGGTAGACTGGATAAAGAAAATGTGGTACATGTACACCATGGAATACTATGCAGTCATAAAAAGGAGTGAGGTCATGTCCTTTCCAGGGACATGGATGGAGCTGGAAGCAGTTGTCCTCAGCAAACTAATACAGGAGCAAAAAACCAAACACTCCTTATTCTCAGTTATAAGTGGAAGCTGAATAATGAGAACACATGGACACATGAGGTAAACAACATCCACTGGGATCTGTTGTGGGGGCAAGGAGAGGGAGAGCATCATGAAGAATTGCTAATGGATGCTGGGCTCAATACCTAGGTGATGGGTTGATCTGTGCAGCAAATCACCATGGCACACGTTTACCTATGTAACAAACCCGCACGTTCTGCATATGTACCCTGTAACTTAAAAGAAAAGTTGATGGGGACTTCTGCCAAGATGGCCAAATAGGAACAGCTCCAGAGTGCAGTTCCCAGTGAGAGCAATGCAGAAAGAAAGTGATCTCTGCATTTCCAATCGAGGTACCAGGTTGATCTCAATGAGACTGGTTGGACAGTGGGTGTAGCCCAAGGAGGGTAAATGAAGGCAGGGTGGGGTGATGCATCACCCAGGAAATGCAACGGGCTGGAGGGCTCTCCCTCCTACCCAACAGAGGCCATCGGGGATGTTTCCAGCCACTCCAGAGCTCTGGTTTGGATGCTGTGCTTCTCCCACAGTCTTTGTAGCCCACAGAATCACCTGCCAACAGGCGCCATGGGTTTCCAGGGCAAATCTGGGCAGCTGACTCAGCCGGCAGCACGAGTTCCCAGAACAAATCTGAGCAGCCATTATGACTGGTGCCTAGAGTGTCTGCGAGACAGAGTTGCCCAAACCCCTGAGAGAAAGGGGGCAGAAGGTGGGGAGCCAGGTGGTCTGGCCCCGTGGGTCCCATCCCACAAATAGCAAATTGAATCCCACTGGTTGGGATTTTCACAGCCAGCACAGCAGTTTGAGCTTGACCCTTGACTGTTGAGCTCCATGAGGGGAGAGGCGCCCACAGTTATGGAGGCAGCTCTAACCTTACCTGTGTAAACAATAGAACAAAGAAGTTTACACAGCTGCTGGGGGAAGTCTGCAGCAGCTCAACGACACCTCCACAGGCAGACTGTGACTAGACTCCCTCCTTGCTGGGCAAGGCATCTCTGAAAAAAGGCAGCAGCCTGTCAGGGACTTATAAATAAAGTCACACCTTCCTGGGACAGAGCACCTGGGAAAAGGAATGATTATGAGTTCTGCTGCAGCAGACTTAAACATCCCTGCCCAGCAGCTCTGAAGGGAGCAACAGAGCACCCAGCACAGCACTTGAGCTCTGATGAGTGACAGACTGCCTCCTCAAGTGGCTCCTTGTCCCCTGTATATGCAAAGAGTAACATCATACAGGAGAGATCTGGCTGACATCTGGCAGGTACCCTTCTGGGACGAAGTTACCAGAGGCAGGAAAAGGCAGCAATCCTTGCTGTTCTGCAGCTCTCATGGGTGATTCCCAGGTGAGAAGGGTCTGGAGTGGACCTCCAGCAGTCCTGCAGCAGAGGGGCCTGAATGTTAGAAGGAAAACTAAAAAACAGAAAGAAATTACCTCAACATCAACAAAAATGATGTCCACTCAGAGACCCCATCCGAAAGACACCAACTTCAAAGACCAAAGATAGATAAATCCAAGAAGATGTGAAGAAACCAGGATAAAAAGGCTGAAAACACCAAAAACCAGAATGCCTCTCCTCCTCCAAGGGATCACAACTCCTTACCAGCAAGGTAACAAAACTGGATGCAGAATGAATTTGGCAAATTGACAGAAACAGGCTTCAGAAGGTGAGTGATCACAAACTTCTCTGAACTAAAGCAACATGTTCTAATGCAATGCAAAGAAACTAAGAACCTTGAAAAGTGGTTAGATGAAATGCTAACTAGAATGACAAGCTTAGAGAAGAACATAAATGACTTGATGGAGCTGAAAAACACAGCACGAGAACTTCACAAAGCATACACAAGCTTTAAAGGCCGAATTGATCAAACAGAATAAAGTATATCAGAGATTGAACATCGACCCAATGAAATAAAATGAGAAGGCAAGATTAGAGAAAAAAGAGTGAAAAGAAATGAACAAAGCCTCCAAGAAATATGGGATTATGTGAAAAGACCTAATCTATGTTTGATGAGTGTACCTGAATATGATGGGGAGAATGAATCCAAGCTGGAAAACACTCTTCGGGATATTATCCAGGAGAACTTCCACAACCTAGCAAGGCAGGCCAACATTCAAATCCAGGAAATACAGAGAATACCACAAAGATATCCCACAAGAGGAGCAAGCCCAAGACACATAATCATCAGATTCACCAGGGTTGAAATGAAGGAGAAAATGCTAAGGGCAGCTAGAGAGGTCAGGTTACCCACAAAGGGAAGCCCATCAGACTCACAGCAGATCTCTCACCAGAAACCCTACAAGCCAGAAGACAGTGGGGGCCAATATTCAGCGTCCTTAAAGAAAAGAATTTTCAACCCAGAATGTCATATCCATCCAAACTAAGCTTCATAAGTGAAGGTGAAATAAAATCCTTTACGGACAAGAAATTGCTGAGAGATTTCATCACCACCAGGCCTGCCTTACAAGAACTCCTGAAGGAAGCACTAAACATGGAAAGGAACAGCCAGTACCAGCCACTGCAAAAATGTACCAAATGGTAAAGACCATCAACACAATAAAGAAACTGCATCAACTAACAGTCAAAACAATCAGCTAGCATCAAAATGGCAGGATCACATTCACACATGACAATATTAACCTTAATGTAAATGGGCTAAGTGACCCAATCGAAAGACACAGACTGGCAAGTTGGATAAAATGTCATTACACATTGGTGTGCTGTATTCAGGAGACTCATCTCATGTGTAAAGACACACATAGACTTAAAATAAAGGGATGGAGGAAGATTTACCAAGGAAATGGAGAGCAAAAAAAAGCAGGAGTTGCAGTCCCACTCTTTGATAAAACAGACTTTAAACCGACAAAAATGAAAAGAGACAAAGAAGGACATTACATAATGGTAAAGTGATCAATGCAAGAAGAAGAGCTAACTATCCTAAATATATATTCACCCAATACAGGAGCACCCAGATACATAAAGCAAATTCTTAAAGACTTACAAAGAGACTTAGACTCCCGCACAATAACAGTGGGAGACTTTAACACTCCACTGTCAATATTTGATAGATCAATGAGACAGAAAATTAACAAGGATATCCAGGACTTGAACTCAGAAGTGAACCAAATGGACCTAATAGACATCTACAGAACTCTCCATCCCAAATCCACCAGAATATACATTCTTCTCAGCACCACATCGCATTTACTCTAAAACTGACCACATAATTGGAAGTAAATCACTCCTAATTCAATGCAAAAGAATGGAAATCATAACCACCAGTATCTCAGACCACAGTGCAATCAAATTAGAACTCAGGATTAAGAAACTCATGCAAAACCACACATCTACATGGAAACTGAACAATCTGCTCCTGAATGACTACTGAATAAATAATGAAATGAAGGAAGAAACAAAGATGTTGTTTGAAAACAATGAGAATGAAGACATAACGTACCAGAATCTCTGGGACACATTTAAAGCAATGTCTAGAGAGAAATTTATAGCACTAAACGCCCACATGTGAAGAGAGGAAAGATCTAAAATTGATACCCTATCGTCAAAATTAGAAGAACTTGAGAAGCAAGATCAAACAATTCAAAAGCTAGCAGAAGACAAGAAATAACTAAGATCAGAGCAGAACTGAAGGAGATAGAACACAAAAAAGCTCTTCAAAGAATCAATAAATCAAGGAGCTGGTTTTTTGAAAAGATCAACAAAATAGATAGACCGCTAGCCAGACTAACAAAAAAGAAAAGAGAGAAGAATCGAATAGATGTAATAAAAAATGTTAAAGGGAATGTCACCACCAGGTCCACAGAAATATAAACTACCATCAGAGATTACCACAAACAACTCTATGCACATGAACTAGTAAATCTAGAAGAAATGGACAAATTTCTGGACACTTACACCTTCCCAAGACTAAATGAGGAAGAAGTTGAATCCCTGAATACACCAATATCATATTGAATGGGCAAAAACTGGAAGCATTCCCTTAGAAAACTGGCACCAGACAAAGGTGCCCTCTCTCACCATTCCTATTCAATGTAGTATTTGAAGTTCTAGCCAGAGCAATCAGCAAGGAAAATAAATAAATTCAATTAGGGAAAGGGGAAGTCAAATTGTCTCTATTTGCAGATGACATGATTGTATATTTAGAAGACCCCATTGTTTCAGCCCAAAATCTCCTTAAGATGGTAATCAACTTCAGCAGTCTCAGGATACAAAGTCAATGTGCAAAAATCACAAGCATTCCTGTACACTAATAACAGACAGACAGACAGCCAAAGCAGAAGCGAACTCCTATTCACAATTGCCACAAAGAGAATAAAATACCTAGGAATACAACTAATAAAGGATGTGAATGACCTCTTCAAGGAGAACTACAAACCACTGCACCAGGAGATAAGAGGACACAAAGAGATGCAAAAACATTCCATGTTCCTCGTTAGAAAGAGTCAATATTGTGAAAATGGCTGTACTTCTCAAAGTAATTTATAGAGTCAATGCTATCCCCTTCGAGCTACCATTGACCTTCTTTACAGAACTGGAAAAAACTACCTTAAACTTCATATGTAACCAAAAAAGAGCCTGCATTGCCAAGGCAATCCTAAGCAATAAGAACAAAGCTGGATGCATTACACTGCCTGACTTCAAACTATACTACAAGTCTACAGTAATCAACACAGCATGGTAGTGGTACCAAAACAGAGATAAAGACCAATGGAACAGAACAGAGGCCTGGGAAGTAGTGCCACACACCTACAACCATCTGATCTTTGACAAACCTGACAAAAACAAGCAATGGGAAAAGGAGTCCCTGTTTAATAAGTGGTGTTGGGAAAACTGGCTAACCACTTGCAGAAAGCTGAAACTAGACCCATTCCTTACACCTTATAAAAAATGAACTCCAGGTGGATTAAAGATTTAAACGTAAGACCTAACATCATAAAAACCATAGAAGAAAACCTAGGCAAAACCATTCAGGACATAGGCATAGGCAAGGACTTCATGACTAACACACCAAAAGCATTGGCAACAAAACCCAAAATAGACAAATGGGATCTAATTAAACTTAAGAGTTTCTGTACAGCAAAAGAAACAATCATCAGAGTGAACGTGCAACCAACAGAATGGGAAAAACTTTTTGCAATCTACCCATCTGACAAAGGGCTATTATCCAGAACCTATAGAGAACTAAAAGAAATGTGCAAGAAAAAAAATAACCCCATCAAAAAGTGGGTGAAAGCTATGAACAGGCATTTTTTTTGAACAGGTACTTTTCAAAGGAAGACATTTATGCAGCCAAGAAACATGAAAAATTGCTCATCATCACTGGCATTAGAGAAATGCAAATCAAAATCACATTGAGATACCATCTCATGCCAGTTAGAATGGCGATCATTAAAAAATCTGGAGACAACAGATACTGGAGAGGATGTGGAGAAATAGGAATGCTTTTACACTGTTGGTGGGAGTGTAAATTAGTGCTACCATTGTGGAAGACAGTGTGGTGATTCTTCAACGATCTAGAAATAGAAATAATATTTGACTCAGCAATCCCATTACTGGGTATATACACAAAGGATTATAAATTGATCTATTATAAAGACACATGCACATGTATGTTCATTGTGGCACTGTTTACAATAGCAAAGACTTGGAACCAATCCAAATGCCCATTCAGGATAGACTGGATAAAGAATATGTGGCACATATACACCTTGGAATACTATGCAGCCATGAAAAAGGATGAGTTAATGTCCTTTGCAGGGACATGGATAAATCTGGAAACCATCATTATCAGTAAACTGAGATAAGAACAGAAAACCAAACACCGCATGTTCTCACTCATAAGTGGGTGTTGAACATTGAGAACACATGGACATAGGGAGGGGAACATCACACACTGGGGTCTGTTGGTGGGTGGGGTCTAGGGTAGTGATAGCAGTGTGTGGAGAGGTTTGGGTGAGATAACATTAGGAGAAATACCTAATGTAGGTGATGGGGGGATGGAGGAAGCAAACCACCATGGCATTTGAATACCTATGTAATAATTATGCAAGATCTGCACATGTACCCCAGAACTTAAAGTATAATAATAAAAAGAAGGAAATTTGATGAAAAATTTATTCAACCACTGTGTATGTTTTAATTAAAAAGTTTAGTTCATTTAAATTTAATGGAATTATTGATAGGGAAGGTTTTACTTTTGCCATGTCTATCTGATTTGTACTTCTGATTTTTATTTTCTTTCTGATTTGTACTTCTCTTGTTCTTCTCTTCTCCCGATGTCTTTCTTTGTGGTTTGACAACTTTTTGTAGGGAAGTGCTTTGATTATTTTCTGTTTATCTTTTGTGTTTCTATTATCAGATTTTTTCTTGTGCTTACCATGAGGCTGATATTGAACCTCTTATAGTTATAACTGTCTATTTAAAGTTGATAATAAATTAACTTTTGTTGTAAACAAAAGCTGTAGCCATTTATCCCTACACACAAACTTTATGTTATTCATATTAGGGTTTACTTTCAAAAAATATTGTGCATGAATTGACACATTTTTGTAATTATTCTTAATACTTTTGTATTTTAATTTTCATACTTTGACTAAAAGTGACTTATATGCAACAATGACATTATTACAATGTTTTGTTTTTCCTTGTATATTTAACTTCAGCAGTGACGCTTTTATTCATATGACTTGTGTTGCTGCTCAAAGTCTGTTTCTTTCAACTTGAAGAACTCCCTATAGTATTTCTTGTGAGGTAAGTATAGTGGTGACAAACTTTTTTTTTTTTTTTTTAAATCTGGACAAGGCTTTAGGTCTAGTTCATTTTTAAGGACAGTTTTTCTGGGTATAGTATTCTTAGAATGCATTTTTTTTTCTTTCAGTACTTTGACTATATCATTGTACTCTCTCTTAGGCTGCAAGGATTCTGTGGGAAATGCATTTATATTCTTATAGAGGTTCCCTTGCAGATGACAAATCATTTTTCTCTTCCTGTTTTCAAAATTCCTTATTTTTGAGTTTTGACAGTTTGATTATAATGTGTCTTGGTGTGGACCTCTGAAAGTTTAACCAATTTGGAAAATATAGGGCTTGATGTATCTGGATGTTCATTTACCTCCCCAGACTTGGGATGTATTCAACAACTATTGCTATAAACATTCTTTCATCTACTTTCTCTTCTCTTTCTGAGACCCCGATTTTGCATATATTATTTTGCTTAATGGTGTCTCATAAGTCCCATAGGCTTTCTTCATTATTTTTTCTTTTTATTCCTCTGACTGAATAATTTAAAATGACCTGTCTTTGAGTTTACTAATTCTTTCTTTTGCTTGACTGAGTCTGCTGTTCAAGTTTTCTTTTAAGTTTTTCGGTTAAGCTATTTATGTTCTTCAGCCCCATAATTTTTGTTTGGTTTTATTTTGTGGTTTCTGTTTCTTTGTTGAACTTCTCATTTTGTTCTTGCTTTTGTTTTACCGATTCTGTTTGATATCAATCTGTGTTTCCTTTCAGCTTACTTGCTGAAGACAACCATTGCTTTCCATTTCTCTGACCATTGGTCATCAGAGCCTGTCCTTTCTCCATCTCAGATAAGCTCTCACTGACATGGGTCACTCTGGGACTTTTCGCACTGGCAAAAAAAAAAAAAGTAGATCCTTGTCCAGGATCAGCTTCTGGATAGATGGAGTTCAGAAAAAGAATGGGAATCAAAGAGTTTGGGGAAACAGAGTTGTATCCAGCAAAGCCACCCATATCTTATATCACAATGCTATTTCAAAGGGGCCCTGTTGAAGGGTATGACACCCTGGGAACTTGCCCAAGAAAGACAGGCAATCAAGGGAGCCAACCACCAACCAACCACAGTGGCTCCTGGGACCTTTCTCAGACACGATTTTCCCAAGGGCATGTCTGTGTGCTCAGGTTGGGTTGTAAATCACTAGTGATATTGACCACTTGGAGGAGAAAATACCCATGTATCTTAGACGAGAGATGTATATCCTTTGAAAAGCATAAACAACCATGTGAATCTATGTATTTCACAAATACTTTAAATACCTGTTATGTGATATGCACTCTTTAGGCACTTGTGCTGGACGTATTAGTAGAAAAACAGGCCACGATCACTGCCTTCCTGAAGCTTATATTTGAGCTGATGATCATATCTAAGGAGTAGAGATGTTCCTAGATTTACAATGGTGTTACATCCCAATAAACTCACCAGAAGTTTAAAATATAATTAAGTCAAAGGCCATCTATATATGGTACCTAATGTGCCAAGCCCTGTTTTAAGAGCTTTATGTGTGTTAACTCTTTTAATGCTTATCACAACCCTGAAAGAAAGGAAATATTGTGTGTGGATGTCCCACATACTGGAAAACCAAAAGAATCCACAGACCCTTCGAAAGAGGTGGCAGGCTGCAGCCTACTCTGTGAGATATGTGAAAGACTATAAGTCCCCAGAGTGTGAGTGGGGGAGAGTCTGCTTCTCAGTACACATTCCCAGAGGAAAATCCGAAAATCCAAATCACAGGAGAAGTTCTTAACCCTACCCAGAGCTAGGTTATATTTAGGAAGCTGTGTGAAATATAAAAGTAGAAGCAGCAATGGGAAGTGCTTTCTGGCATTCTCAGTCTCCAGCGTGAACTGAGAGAAGCCATTCCTGATGATACTTCAGAAGGGCCCTTAAGGAAGTCAGCCAATTAGCTCAGGGAGGGGTTGCAGGGTGAAAGAAGCTCCCAACTATATTTTGTAATTTAATCTTCAGTGGGGACAAATTCCCTTGACTAGAACCTGGTTGGGGTGGTCAGCAAGTGAGAAGTACACTGCAGACAACAGCACAGGAGCTGGGCACCTGGCCTTGTGGGCAGATGGGGAGGGGTGTGGCCTCAAAGCCATGGTTGATATCTCTGCAGAGATGCTGCTGGCCTGGGGCAGGTCTGAGATGAGTGCAGACTGACTGAATCTAAACCTGGTGCTGTTAGCAGAGCACTGCAGGATTAAGATTGGCTTTACCAAATTTGCGGGAGCCATGTGTGGTTCACTGCTGTCTGTTACTCTCCACTCACTTGTGAACTCTTCTGTGAAGTAGAAGCAGTTATACTCCCCTCTATACTTTACTACAGTGGCCCGAGAATCACCTCCCAATCTTCTCAGGGGCCTCAGCCTGCCCTGAACAAGGAGAGTCAGAGCACAGACCCACCTAACCCTGGCCCCACCTGGTGGTATCTCTCCACCTGCCCTGGTAGCTTAACACAAAGGAAATAAACTTTGGGGAGCTTTATAGGCCACCCCCCTTACCTGAGAAACCAGAATACTTTCCCTTAGCAACTTAGGGAAAGCTAAAATCACACTGCTACTACCACAGCTGGTGCTCTTTTGCAAATGCCACTTCCTGAATGGAGGCCAACAAACACTGGCCAGTATGGCACCTCTAGGTAGAATAAAACTGTCCCCAGGGAGAAAACAGCTGTGTGAATTCAGCCATTACTATTGCCTGCAACACCCTGGCTATACAGAGGTCCTGAGTATGTCCATATGAAAAGTTCACTACTATTATAACCAGTATACCAGAAAGCCAGCACACTAAATCTATCTACAACCAAGGAATTTCACAGAGTCTATGTCATGACCTTGCCACTGCCTTCAGAGCTGGTGCTGGTATCCAATCCTGGGTGACATGAAGACTGGCCACATCACTGGATTCCTTGCGGGCATTCCCTAGCACTAGTCCAAAGTCTGGTAGCCCCATTGGGTGGCAAACCCAGAAGAACAATAACAGTCACTTTAGTCTGGCTATCAGGAATACATCATGATCAAGTGAGTTTCATCCGAGAGATGCAGGGATAGTTTAACATATGCAAGTCAATAAATGTGATACAGCTCATAAAACAAAGTTAAAAACAATAACCATATGATCATCTCAATAGATGAGAAAAAGCATTTGATAAAAATCCAACATTTCTTTATGATAAAAACCCTCAATAAAATTGGCATAGAAGGGACATACCTCAAAGTAATACAAACCAATTCAAAATGGATTAAATACTACAAAACCACTACCAGAAAACATTGTATAGACTCTCTCGAACATTGGACTTGTCAAAGATTTCCTGGGTAATACTCTACAAGTACAGACAACAGCAAAAATGGACAAACGAGATCACATCAAGTTGAAAAGCTTCTGCACAGGGAAGGAAACAATCAACAAAGTGGAGAGCAACCCACAGAATGGGAGAAGAGATTCATAAACTACTCATCTGACAAGAGATTAATAACCAGAATATATTAATATTCTGGAGCTCTACAGGAAAAAATTCTAATAATCTGATAAAAAATGGACAAAAGATTTGAATGGACATTTCTCCAAAGAACACATACAAATAGAAAACAGGCAAATGAAAAGATGTTCAACATAATTGATTATTAGAGAAATGAAAATCAAAACTACAATGAGCTATCATCTCACCCTTGTTAAATGGCTTATATCCAAAAGACGGGCTATAACAAATTCTGTTGAGGATGTGGAGAAAAGGGAACCCTTGTACATTGTTTGTGGGAATGTGAAATTAGTACAACTACTGTGAAGAGCAGGTTGAAGTTTCCTCAAAAAACTAAACATTGAGCTACCATAGGACCCAGCAATCTCACTGCTAGGTATACACTCAAAAGATGGAAAATCAGTATATCCAAGAGATATCTGCACTCACATATTTGTTGCAGCACTCTTCACAATACCAAGATTTAGAAACCACCTAAGTGTCCATTAACAGATGAATAGACCATGAAAATATTGTACTTATACACAATGAAGTACTATTTAGCCATAAAAATAATGAGATACTGTTATTTGCAGCAACATGGATTGAACCAGAGGTCATCATGTTAAATGAAATAAGCAAGGCACAGAAAGACAAACTTTACAGGTTCTCACTTTGTGGAAGCTAAAAATTAAAACAAATGAACTAATGGAGATAGATAATAGAAGGATGGTTAGTAGAGGCTGGGAAGGGTAATGGGGGGGTAGGCGATGAGGTGGGGATTGTTAATGGGTACAAAAAATAGAAAGATGAATAAGACCTAGTATTCGATAGCAAAACAGTGTGACTATAGTCAATATCATGTAATTGTTCATGTTAATATAACTAAAAGAGTGTAAGTGGATTGTTTGTAACAAAAAATAAATGCATGAGGGAAGGAATATCCTATTTTTCATATGATTATTACACATTGCATGCCTGAATGAAAATGTCTCATGTACCCCATAAATATACACTTACTCTATACCAACAAAAATTAAAATAAAAAAGTTTAAAAAAAGACTGATCCTTCCCCAATTAAGAGAACATTCCTCTTGCCTAAATGCCTTTGAGCTAGGTCATTGACTTTTTCCTGCCTTCAGACTCAAACTGAAACATCAGTTCTGTTGGGATCTTAAGCTTGTCATCCTTCAGACTGGAACTACATAATCAGTTTTCCTGGTTTTCGTGACTTTGGATCCAGATTGGAACTATATAATTGGCTCTCCTGTGTCTCTAGCTTGCTGACTTACCCAGAAAATCTGGAAATTTGTCAGCCTCCATAAATGCATAAACCAATTTCTTATAATACAGCTCTTTCTCTATACATATACATTCCATTTGTTTGCTTTCTGTGGCATACTGTAATACATGCTCCTATCTTACCCTATATGTTACTACTGGACTTGGAGTCAGAACACCTGGGAATAACTTCACTACTTTTAGACAATTATTTTATCTCTCTTGGCCTCTGTTTATATGTAAAATTTTAAAAAATGGATTAGGTAATCTGGAAGCATCAATCTTCTATGGGTCTTCAACTCTGGGAATGTGTGGTCTAGCTCATGCAGCTGAGAAATAAAAACATTTGGCTAACCTAAGTAACCCCTCTTTCATGTTTATGATTATTTCTGCAAGCAAGAAAGAGTATAGTGGTTTTGAGGGATAGACTAGGTGTGGGTGATCCTGGATTCTTTTTCTATCTTTCTATCCTTGATTATGCTGCCACTAAAGTATGCTATTAGTGCAGCATAGAAAGAATCTAGGCTGTTCCACTTTAAGCAGCCAGAAGTCCTGTACAAAATGAAATAACATGTTTTATATTTGCTTTGTTTCTTCATTTAATTTAGGGGAGCTTTATTTTTTATTTTACTAGCTTTTTGAATTAAAAAAGTAATTTTTACTCATTGTAATCAAACAAAACTAACTTTATATATGTGTGTATATTATATATATAATATATATACACACATGTATGTTATATATACACACATGCATATATATGTGTGTATGTATATATGTAAAGAGTACTTTCCTTTACATATATTGTGTATATAAACATTATATATTATATATACATACATGTGTGTATATGTATTATATATAAATATATTGTGTAGAAATATAATGTATACACACATACATATATATGTTTGCATGTATGTGTGTGTGTGTGTGTGTGTGTGTAAAGAGTTTATACTCCTCCACTATCTCATCCTAACAAAATTACCAGTTTGGATTAAAACCCAGTACATTGCAGTATTCTGTTTTATTTGATATTTCCTTTTCTAATAGCAGCTATTTTACTTTTTGCATAGGTTTATTGGTGATATATAACTCCTCTTGGGTCATGGCTTTTTTCTTTTTTTCAGTTTTCATTTGACAAATGTGTACAGTCTTGTAACCACCACTCTGATGAAGATATAGGACATTTAGAGCATCCCACAAGTTTCCTTTTGTCCAATGCTGCCCTCAAGAAATAACCGTGGTTCTCACTTCCACTATCACAAATTGAATTTAGCATGCTCTTGAATTTCATGTAAATGTAATGATTCAGTGTGTACTTTTATTCTGACTCCTTTCCCTTAACATGATGTTTTTGACATATATTGTGGGAAGTAGAAAAGTTACTCTTTAAAGTTTCCTTTCTTGTTAAAGAATAAATCATAAGTGTGCTAATAACTCTTTGTTAAGCCCTATCTTATGTAGCTCTAAGACATGCAATGCTTACAGGCCCGTAGTACATTCTAGGTCCTTGTACTTTAACTAAGATATCTGTGCTGGGTGTACTTACAGGCATGTCCCAGCTCTCCATTGCTTTTACCTGTTTAGAAAAGTTTTAAGTTATTAGCCAATCATATTTTAGTTTAAATTGTGAGGTCTGGCTCCAACCAAAGGAGATCAGACATGACAGTAAGAACACCCCAAATGTGTAAGGGACAAATATGTCTGTTTTTCTTTGTTGTACCCTTGTGGCAAGATAGCTAGCAAGAGTACCCTTCCTGTAGTAGAGGAAGTAAAAAAAAGTAAAAATTGCTTTGCTGAGAGATCTGTTGTCTCAGTGCTGATTTTTCTTTGCAGCACTGAGCATCTGTTTCCAACATATATCTAAATTTTAAGATATATCAGTAGTTTTTTTTTCAAAATACTGTACTATATTCCATTGCGTGTGTGTATATGTGTAGTGTGTGTGTGTATGTATAGATATGTGTATATATATGTATTAGTCTATTTTCATGCTGCTTATAAAGACATATCTGAGACTGGGTAATTTACAAAAGAAAGAGGTTTAATTGTACTTACAGTTCCATATGGCTAGGGAAGCCTCACAATCATGGCAGGAGGCAAGGAGGAGCAAGTCCCATCTTACATGAATGGCAGCAGGCAAAGAGAGAATGAGGAAGATGCAAAAGCAGAAACCCCTGATAAAACCATCAGACCTCATGAAACTTATTCACTCACTACTATGAGAACAGTATGGGGGAACCACCTCCATGATTCAATTATCTCCCACTGGGTCCCTCCCATGACTGTGGGAATTATGGGAGTATAATTCAATATGAGATTTGAGTGGGGACACAGAGCCAAACCATATCTATAACTATGTCTCTAATCTCACAATTTATCCATTCTGCTATTCATGAATATTTGGATTGTTGCTAGGTTTTGGCTCTTATGAATAAAATGGCTATGAACATTTGCAACAAGGCTTTGGATAGTCATATATGCTAAATTCTCGTGGCTTAATATGTAGGATATGAACCACAGGACAGACATATGTTGAACTTTAACAGATAATACCAAACGTTTTCCAAAGAGGTTGAATCAATTTATATTCTCAATAACAACATATGAGCATTCCAGTTGTCCCACATCCTCCCTATCATTTGGTCTTGTCAGTTTTCTTTATTTTAGCCATTTGGTGGGGGAATAGTGGTAACTCATTTTGGTTTGAATTTATGTTTATTTATATTTTCTTTCATGGAATAGCCTCATTTAGGAGTTAGTGGCATTTCCCCCTTGCAAGAAAAACCAGGTCTTGAAAGGTTCCAGCAAATGTAAGTACAGACAAAGAAGGAGAGGGCCAGGGAGAAGCATCTTTATTTACCCCCATTTTTCACAGATTCCATCACAAAAACCTAACCACCAGTCATTAGGAGCTTAAACTAGGTCATAATTCTTGAATCCATATAAGGTAATTTGATTGATTGATTGATTGATTGATTGAGATGGAGTGCCATTCTGTTGCCCAGGCTGGAGTCCAGTGGCAGGACCTCAGCTCACTCCAACCCCCACCTCCCAAGTCAAGCTATTATCCTGCCTCAGCCTCCCAAGTAGCTGGGACTACAGGTGCATGCCACCACACCTGGCTAATTTTTCATTTTTAGTAGAGATGGGGTTTCACAATGTTGGACAGGCTGGTCTCAAACTCCTGTCCTCATGTGATCTGCCTCAAATAAGGTAAAATACAGTCCCAGTTTTCTAAATCCAAACCTCTTACTGGGCCTTAGAGGTGGAATGGATTTTACATGTAGATTACACAGCTTAGTCGAAGATACTAATTTGGAGAGTAAGAAGACTGCCTGAGGACACCCAAGTCTTTTTGGTAGGGGATGGGTGCCTCAATGTAAAGCAGAAATCCAAACTAGTTAGTTCACAAGATGAAATATTTTATTTGGCTTTCATGGTATTGTAGTTTTGAAGCCAGCATTTAAAAATTCAGGAATTTCATATGAAAATCATCTACGTCTGTCTACAATCAGTTGGAGCTTAGTAGCAGCTGGTTCCACAGTCCTCACTACTGTTTTTTTTTTTTTGCTCTCTGGCATGGCGGAGGCTTGGTGTCATATTTTCTGATGACAGACCCACAATATTCATTTATGTTAGCCATTTTGTACCTACAGGTAATTGAATTTATGGCCTGATGTAAAATACTGTGATGAAAAGGCAACTGACTCAGCCTTTTTCAGAGTATCATTTCCTAATAATTTACATGAATGAGAGAATAGAGAGAGACAGTTTAAAGTCCTGAGAAAAATTGCTTTTCTTATCAGTGCCTTAATACCCTAAAGTTACAAATGTACTTCTCTACAATTTTACATGGCTCAAATATGCCAAACTATCTACAGAAACTTCAGTAAGCTCAAAGAGGCCCTTTTTCCATTATAAGACAGCAGTGCATTGTGACACGGAGTTTGGGATCAAATCTACTTATAACATAGAAGAACTGTGGATGCTCCTGACAGAAGAGAAGTGAGTTCAGTCTTTTTAAAAAAGAGCAGGCTTTTAGAAAAAATTTAATTCTTGGGACTTTCAGAGGGTTTCATTCCTTCCTTTACTTAGTGGAGAATGACTTACCACTCCAGCTAACAAGAAAGTTAACTGGAAGAGGCAATAGTAGTGGCTTCCTTCTTAAGTGTAGAGCAGGGGTTCGTTCAGCACACCAGAAGCACATAAAGGGTAGGCTGAATTCAAGATTGCTGGGCCCTATCCCCAGAACAAGTCCTGTAGGGAGCTTGTTAAAATGCAGATTTTATTCATTAGGTCTCCATTGGTATCCCCAAATTTGCATTTCTAATAAGTTCTCATCTGCAGCAAGTGCAGCTGGTCCAAGGACAGCACTTGGAGTTGTTGAAGTTCTTAACTACTGGTGAAGAGGGATAGCTCAGAGGTTGCTGTATTAATAATTTATATTACAGCAGGGTTAGACATAAATTATAACACAATAGATTTAATTGAAGGTTCTTAATACTGCTTTCTGTTGCTAATTAGCCTAATTTTTTTTCTGCAAACAGCTCAGGAACTGGAACGGTTTAATTGTTGTTGTTATTTGTTTGTCTTTTAGAGGGAGACAGGGCACACAAGCAATCAGTGAATAATTGACTCAATTGAAACTGAGACCTAAATTCTTCAGTTCTCTCTGAGGAGTCACTTCAATAGCCAGTCATAAACATATTCTGCTCTCTGTTTTGTTGCTAAAGTTTGGAAGTTCCCATGACAGATCAGAAAGTGCTGGGCTTGCATGACATTGGAAAGGACCACTGTTAAATAGTAAGACCAGGCCAGTTCTAAAACTAGAATGGGCAAGCTGGGTTAGTGACAAAATATTTCTCTTCTCTCCTTGGTGAGTTAAAAGGTAGGATCTTGCTCTCAAGAACTGCTCTAGAGCCTCTTCCTAAGGCACTCCCTCTTTTTCTCTGTCTCTGTGTCTCTTTCTCTTATTTTCATTGCAGCCAACCATTCTAAGGTAGCCAATGTGTATCTTTTTGTTTGTGTGTGTTTTTGAAAATTCTGCATAAAATTTTAATTTATATAAATGGTGTCATCAGTCTCACTCTGCTTTTCCCACTCAGATTGAAGATTTTATTGCTCATCTACCTTAAGTTATTCACCCCTAACTTCAACGAGCATGAGAATCACCAGGGGTGTTATAAAAATATAGATTTCCAGCTTACTTTAAGAGATTTTTTTTCAATAGGTTTGGTGTAGGGAAATCTGCATTTTAAACAAGTGTATTGAGGTACAATTGACATACCATAAAAATCACCTAGTTTTAAGTATGTACCTATTTTGAAAATTTGTGGAGTTGTGCAACCATTACCATAATCTAGTTAGAACTCTGCATTTTAACAAGCTTTCCAGAGCTTGCAATGCAGCAGGTCTTCAGACTGCACTTTCAGTATTCTAGAGATGAACAGTTTGTGTTTTGGGACTCCAACAGACCAGGGCTCAAAGGCTAGCTCTGATACTTTTTGCTAGATCTCCTCATAGCATTCAGTTCCTTCATGCTCTTACTCTCTTACTCCTCACTTGCCTTGTATGCTGGCCTTTTAGAATGTGTGCTTATGGCTCCCACCTTTCTCATTTATCTTTGGTTTTGCCCCTCTCTCACACACACCAACAATCCCCTGCTAGATGAACTCCACCTAAAATGTACATTTCAATTCAGACTGTTGCTCATTTTCTAATTCATGCTGTTCTTTGAACTCACTTTAAAAAATACTTTTCTAAATCCTGCAAAGTGAGATCATGTGAAGGGTATATAAGCTTCATGTCACAGCATGGTGTGTTGATCAGCCAGGGAGAGTGGTGTTGCTTGATTAGGAAAGACAGCACTTCTCCATGTGAAGTAAATAAGGCAGACCCCAAAAAGCATTAGTCAAAATGGTTCCTGAGGAAGAGGCCAGCCATGGGTCTCACTTAGTTTCCACCTATCTGCAGAGCTGCAGGAGCAATACAATTAAAAATTTGGATCTTGTGACCTCATACATAAAGCACTGTTTGTCAAAACACAAGGAACAGTACCTCAAGTTCTGCCTAGGGCGTAATTCAGGAATGAAAACCAAACACCTTCTGGCTTTCAGGTAGATGTTGGGATAGATATAACTCATAGGTGCATCAGATTCTGAGTCTACAGGCAAAATCCAAAATTCCAGATTATTATAAAATGCAACCTAATGATCCATTGAAAATTATCTAGAGATTTACATTCAAGTAAAACTATTTATTGAGCATTTATAATGCACCAGGCACATTAGTTTTTGAGTCATTGGAGTACATCATTAAAATCTAATAAATTCAGTAAAGTTGCAAGCTACAAAATCAATATATAAAAATGAATAGCATTTCTATATAATAATAATTAACTAGCTGAGAAAGAAATCAAGAAGGCTCCAGAATAAAATCATGTAGGAATGAATTTAACCAAGGAGATGAAAGATCTCTACAACAAAAACTAAAAAACACTGATGAAAGATATTGAAGTGGACACAAACAAATTGAAAGATGTTCCATGTTCATGGAATGGGAGAATTAATATCATTAAAATCATTGTACTGCCCAGAGCAATCTAGAGATTCAATTCAACACCTATCAAAACACTGATGTTATTTTTCTTTTCTTTTCTTTTTCTTTTTACTCTTTTTTTCTTTTCTTTTTTTTATTTTTTTGAGATGGAGTCTCATTCTGTTGCCCAGGCTGGAGTGTGGTGGCACAATCTCAGCTCACTGCAACCTCTGCCTCCCGGATTCAAGATCTTGCCTCAGCCTTCTCAATAGCTGGGACCACAGGTGCATGCCACCATGCCTGGCTAATTTTTATATTTTTTGGTAGAGATGGAGTTTTGTCATGTTGGCCATGCTGGTCTCGAATCCCTGACCTCAGGTGATCCACCTGCCTTGGCCTCCCAAAGTGCTGGGATTACAGGTGTGAGCCACCATGCCTGGTCCATTTTTCTCAGAAATAGAAAAAACTATCCTAAAATTTGTATGGAAACATGGAAGACCTCAAATAGCCTAACATATCCCGAGCAAAAATAACAACGCTGGAGGCATTACACCACCTGACTTCAGAATATATTATAAGGTTTGTTAGCCAAAACATCATGGTTTTGGCATAAAAACAGACACATAGACTAATAGAATGAAATTGCAAGTCCAGAAGTAAATTTACATATTTACAGCCAACTGTTTTTCAACAAAGGTGCCAAAAACATACACTGGGTAAAGGACACCCTCTTCATTAGATGGTGCTGGGAAAATAGGATTGACATATGCAGAAGAATAAAACCGGACCCTTATCTTTCACTATATACTAAAATCAATTCAAGATGGTTTAAAGACTTAAATGTAAAACACGAAACTAACACTACTGGAAGAAAGCATAGGGAAAACTCTTCAGGATATTGATCTAGATAAAGATTTTATCGATAAAAATTTAAAAGCACAGGCAGCACAAATGAAAATAGACAAATGTGACTATATTAAGCTTCTGCACAGCTAAGAAAATAATCAACAGAGTAAACAGAACCTGTTGAATGAAAGAATATACTGACAAATTATTCATTTGTTAGGGGAGTAATATGCAGAATATACAAGGAACTAAAACAGTAAAGAAACAAACTGTAATTTCATTAAAGTGGGTAAAGAACATGAATAGACATTTCTCAAAAGAAGACATATAAATTGTCAACAGGCATATGAATAAAATACTCTCTATCATTAATTGTCAGGGAGATGAAATTCAAAATCATAATGCGATGTCATCTTACCCCTTTCAGAATGGCTACTATTAAAAAGACAAAAAATACATGTTATCAAGGTTGTGGAGGAAAAGGAACCCCCATATACTATTGGTGGGAATACAAATTAATACAGCCACTATGGAAAACAATACAGAGATTTCCTTAAAAACTAAAGATAGAACTACCATGTGATCTGGAAATATTTGGATAAATACCACTACTGAGTATTTATCCAAATGAAAAGAAAGTATATCAAATGGTACTTGCACTTCTATGTTTATTGCAGCACTATTCACAATAGCCAAGATACGGAATCAACATGTGTCTATCAATGGATGAATGGTGATATGATTTGAATTTGTGTCCCTGCCCAAATCACATGTTAAATTGTAATCCCTAATGTTGGTTGAGGTGCCTGGTCACAGGTGAATGGATCATGGGGGGTAGATTTCCTTCTTGTTGTTCTCATGAGATCTACTTGTTTAAACCTGTGTAACACTTCCTCCTTTACCCTCTTCCTCATGCTTGAGCCATGTAAAACATGCTTGCTTCCTCTTAGCCATCTGCCATGATTGTAAGTTTCCATATGTCTTCACAACCATGTTTCCTGTACAGGCTGTGAAACTCTGCACCAATTAAACCTCTTTTCTTTATAAATTAACCAGTCTCAGGTAGTTCTTTATATCAGTGTGAGAATATACTAATACAGAAAATTGGTACCAAGAGTGGGACATTGCTAGAAAGATACTTATAAAGCTTTGGAACTGGGTAGCAGGCAGAAGTCGGAACAGATTGGAGGGCTCAGAAGATGACAAGAAGATGAGGGAAAGCTTGGAACTTCCTAGAGGCTTGTTGAGTAGTTTTGACCAAACTGCTGATAGTAATATGGATAAAAATGGCTAGGCTGAGGAGGTCTCAGATGGAAATGAGGAACTTATTGGGAACTGGAGAAAAGATCAGTTTTGTTATGCATTATCAAAGAACCTGGCAGCATTGTGTTCCTGCTTTAGGAATCTGTGTAACTTCAAACTTGAGAAAGATGATTTAGCGTATCTGGTGGAAGAAACTTCTAAGCAGCAGTATTCAAGGTGTGGCCTGGCTGCTTCTAAAAGCCTGCGCCCATATGCATGAACAAAGAAATGGCCTGAAACTAGAACTTATATTTAAAAGGGAAGCAAAGCATAAAGGTTTGGGGAATTTGCAGCCTCACCATGTGGTAGAAAAGAAAAATCCATTTTCAGGGGAGGAATTGAAGCAGACTGCGTAAATTTGTGTAACTAAAAAGAAGGAAAATACTAATAACCAAGACAATGGGAAAAAGGCTCTGAAGGCATTTCAGAGATCTTTATAACAGCCTGTCCCATCAGAGGTCCTGAGGCCTAGAAGGAAAGAACAGTTTTGTGGGCCAGGCCCAGGGCCCCTGCTGCTCTGTGCAGCCTCAGGACATGGTGACCTGAATGTTGGCAGCTCCAGCTTCAGCTGTGGCTCAAAAAGGCCACTGTCTCAGAGGTTGAAAACTGTAAGCCTTGGCAGCTTCCACATAGTGTTAAGCCTGCAGGTGCACAGAGTGCAAGAGTTGAGGATTAAGAGCCTCAGCATAGATTTCAGAGGATATATGGAAACTCTTGGATGTCCGGGCAGATGCCTGCTACAGGAGAGAGCCATCATAGGGAATCTCTACTAGAGCAGTATGGAGGGGAAATGTGGAGTTGGAGCCCCAACACAGAGTCCCCACTGAAACACTGCCTAGTGGAACTGTGAGAAGAGGGCTACCAAAAATACTAGATCCACTGACAGTTTGCACTGTATGCCTGGAAAGACACAGGCACTCAACACCAGCCCTTGAGAGCAGCCATTGGAGATGAGCCCAGAAGAGTCACAGGGGCAGAACTGCCCAAGACCTTGGGAGCCAACCTCTTGCATCACTGTGGCCTAGCTGTGAGACATGGAGTCAGAGGAGATTATTTTGGAGTTTTAAGATTTAATGACTGCCCTGCTGGGCTTTGAACTTGCACAGGGCTTGCAGCTCCTCTCTTTTGGCTGATTTCTCCCTTTTTTAATGGGTGTGTTTACCTAATGCCTTTACCCCTATTGTATCTTGGAAGTAACTAACTTGTATTTTATATTATAGGTTCATAGGTGGAAGAGATCTGTCTTGCCTCAGATAAGTCTTTGGACTGTAAACTTTTGAGATAATGCTGAAATAAGACCTGGGAGACTGTTGAGAAGGGATGATTGTACTTTACAATGCAAGTAGGACATTGATTTAGGAGGGGACAGGGGCAGAATGATATGGTTTGGATTTGCATCCCCACCCAAATCTGATGTCAAATTATAAACCTCATTGTTGGAGGTAGGAGGTGAGTGGATCACGGGGGGTGGATTTCCCTCTTGCTATTCTCATGATAGTGAGTGAGTTCTCATGAGACATAGTTGTTTAAAAGTGTATAGCACCTCCCCTTTCAGTATTTTTCTCTTGATCCAGCCAGTAAGATGTGCCTGCTTCCCATTCCTCTTCTGCCATGATTGTAGGTTTCCTGAGGCCTCCCCACCTGTGCTTCTTATACAGCGTGCAGAACTGTGAGCCAATTAAATTTTTTTCTTTATAAATTACCCAGTCTTAGGTAGTTTTTTATAGCAGTGTGTCAAAAGACTAATACAAATGAATAAAGAAAATGTGATATACATACACTTTGGAATACTATTCAACCATGAGAAAGAATGAAATCCTGTCATTTGCAGCAACATGGATGGAACTGGAGATAAGCATGTTAAGCAAAATAAGCCAGGTGTGGAAAAACAAATCTTTTATGTTCTCAATTATATATAGGAGTTAAATAAGTTGATCTCATAAAAGTAGATAGTAGAAGGATAGATACCAGAGACTGGGAAAAGTGTGTATGTAGTGGATAAAGGGAGGTTTGTCAATGGGTAAAAACATACAGTTAAATAGAAGGCATACATTCTAATTTTCGTTAGCAGAATAGGGTGACATGTGTATACCTATGTAACAATCCTGCAAGATCTATGCATGTACCCCAGAGCATAAAGCAATTAAAAAAAATAAAATAATACTAAAAAATAAATAAAAAGAAATACTCCCAACACATAGAAATGGTAAATACCCAAGATGATGGATACTCCAAATATTTACTTGATCATTATGTAGTCTATGTATGCAACGAAATATCACATATAGTCTGTAAAGGTGTAAAATATTATGTATCAATTTAAATAAGTAAGAAAATTCATCAGTGAAAGTATAGAACTTAAAATACAGATGTTTTGACCTTGGTCCAAGCTCTCACCAGTAAGATTCACTAGGTTTGAAATGAGGCTTAAGTTCTTAAGCCCTAATTTAGTAGGACTGAGGTGAGGCTTCAAGTATTGCTGAGGAAACACAGGGTGTGGAATCATGGCTTTAGAGCAAGGGTTTCTAAACTTTTGTTTTCTTGGTGTCAAAGCCACAGTGCAGACAGGCTGGCTGCTATTTACTGTTAATACCAAGCTCACTCCTGTGATAATAACTTCAGGATGCAGCTTTTTCCTTTCTTTTCTTCCAAGCCTCCTGTTATGTCATGACTACCAATCTTACTCCCTGAATGAGTTGCTGTGTAACTGAAATTCAGTATTCCAACCATTATGAGGCCCCAGGGGTTCCCTGTAAGCTACATTGTTTTTGGCTCACTACTCCGGTATAAATCTCAGTGAGAAGCTGAGAGTATCTATTTTTTTCAAAAGAATGATAGATTCCTTCTATAGTAGTCAGAATCCTAACAATGATACATGAAGGGGCCATATGGCAAAGAGGTAGGCCAGAAGTCTAGGTACAGTGTGGCTAGGTTCACTGCTCAAGGTCTCCCAAGGCCAATATCTGGGTGTCAGCTGGGCTGAATTCTAACTGGACTGCAGAATCTGTGAGCCAATAGATAGGTATTGTTTTAACCCACTCATAACAAACTAAGAGGTAATTGATTGCACAGCTACAGTAAATGAATACACACTTTCATGAAGAAAGCTTCTTTGGTACTGTCTTCAAACTAAAATTGGTATCAGAATCACTTGGAAAGAATTGTTAAAAATACATTTTCCTGGGTCCCACCCCCAAAGAGTTTGATTCAATATGTCTGTAATAGATTTATTTAATGAACTCTTCAGATGATTCTTTTACTATTGGGTTGAGAACCTTAATATGAGAAGCAAGCTGATGCATTGGTTTCTTCATATTCCCGAATTGCCTCATGGACTGCTTTGAGGTAGAAGAGATATTTTTGGGGGTTGGGAGGCTATGAAATAGGATGCTAGAGCAGAGTTTTTGGTTCATACTCTAAGTTCAACCAGAAGACTTCTCTTTCCTTTAATTTTTAGATGTTCAGTTTTTACCTTCCCCACCTTTCATTTATTTATTTGCTTTCATGCAAGATTTTCTTTAAAGGGAATGTTCTAATAGTTAGGAAAAATGTTGCAAAAACTTTAAGGGTGAATTATGCCCTGAAACTTTATTTATTTTGCCAAGAACTGTATCTTTGTGCCAGATACAGTGTTGGATGTAACGTACTGGGGGAACCCATATATGGAAGATGTTTCTTATCTTTTTTGCTTACCAATATACGTGCAATGCCTAGGGAAGTATTTGGAATATACATTTTATATGGTGCTCAATAAATGTTCATTGAAAATAAATGAATAGCACTAATTATACTGTGTTGTAATTATTAATTTATCTGTTTGCTTTCTCAATCAAACTATGAGCTCATCAAGAGCAGAAACCAGGTCTTATTCATTGCTGTATCTGCTGCACCTTCCGCAGGAACTTATACATAATAGGCACCTAGTATTTGTTGAATGAATACAAGTCAAGTATAAAAACCTGTCTATGGCAATATAGACTAGACATAGTAGATCCATAAACAGAACTGGCAGTTGCTGTTTTCTAACCTTATACTGATTGCACAAGCCATAAGACTCCCCTCTTAAAAGAATGAGATGTCTTTGGTGCATGGGGCCTGGTCAATACTGCTGTGATCTTATCTTTGCCCGTCCTTCTGCTTTGGCAGTCTTGGTTTCCAGGTTTACTGACAAATGTGCTGGACTGTTGTTTTCTTCTTAGCAATCAGTCAGATGAGATGGATTGTAACTGAAATCTGAAAGGGACACCAGAAAATCCCCTGTGTCTTCTTTCCAAATACAAATACCACTGCGTGGGGGAAGTCTCAAATTGACATTTCTCCACTGAGTATGAGTAACCTGAATTAGATAATCAGGTCTCTTTCATCTACTACCTAGCTTTTACTTGCTCTAATTGAAAATTAAGTCTTTAGTATGAGGACGTGGTAGATCCTGGTCATTTACTGCCAATGTCGATTGGGCATCTAAAGGGCAGTGGGCAACATGAGCAGAGTGAAGGTCCAGAAATTGTATATGTTTTGCAGGGCATTAGAATGGAAAACACCAGCCATGATACCACACTTCTTATACTTTTTATTTTACTGAGTCTACTTGGACTCAGTCAATAAACCATGCCAGGCCAAATATTTAAGCACCAACTTTGATATAAAAGATTGGGCTGCCCCTGATTAGAGCTACCATGATATAAGGTATGACTCTACTAACTCTATACTTTCTCATCATTTTAACCTACAGAGGATTTTTTCTTCACTTCTCACAGGTTGTATGAACCTTGTCTGTAGTTCGAGAATCATAGTGCTAAGCATTGTACATTGTCAGACCTGGGAACTTTATGCTGATTACTGGGGACATTAGAATTGAACACCTGTCTTGAGTATGAATGGGGACAGCATAGCAGTATAGTTGGGAAAACACACAAGTAGAAAATAGGAATCTCAGTTCTGCTGTTTATTAGCTTCAGAAAAAAACCTACTTTGGCTTTAGCTTTTTCATCTGTTAAAAAAGCGTAATAGCACCTGATATTACCCCATAAAGTTGTTGTAAGTATTAAGAAAGATTATGCATGACAAAGTCTAATTAAAATTATAACAAGCTATAAAATGAAACTTATTTCTCTTTAAAATAATGGACTTTATAGAATAGCCAGATTATTTTTTCTAAATCAGAATAAAATGTGAAGTTACATAATTATTAACAGTTATTAATTGGTCTACAGCAGGCATAAAATGATAATGTGCTAGGTAAAACTCCACACTACAGTAACTCTTGCACTGATATTTATTTAATTCTGTCTTTTCTACTTATCTCTTCCCCTGGTTCCTTTCTCACTCCTTAACTCTGAAATGCTCTTCTTTATGTTTTAGTTCAGAAATCATATACAGGGAAAGTAGGAAAATGTATATGTGTGACTGTGTGGGTGTGTGCGTGTGTGTTCTTTGAAACACCTGCTCTAGAAAAAAGTTGAGCCATGAATAAATATGTCATTATTACAACTCAAAGATTCTCAAATAAATAGCTCCAATGCTCAGGTTTGGCTAGTGATTGATTACTCAAGTGGACTCCCGATTTACTCTGGGCTCCTTTTGTTCCCTCCTCTCTAATTCAACAGTTCTTCTACCTCTGATATGTTGCTAAGTATAGAGCTAGGCAGAACCACCAAGGGTGTCTGGGCCTTCCCAGCTGAGCAGCCAGAGACAGAGGTTGGGGGTACATCTTGGGTGAGTACCCAGTAAAGAAGCAGAGAAGTAGCTGATTTTTAAAATATTTAATTTAAACTTCTGGGATACGTGAGCAGGATGTGCAGGGTTGCTACATAGATAAATGTCTGCCATGGCGGTTTGCTGCACATATTAACCCATCACCTAGGTATTAAGCCCAGAATGCATTAGCTATTTACCCTGTGCTCTCTCCCGACCCCTGCAACAGGCCCCAGTGTGTGTTGTTTCCCTCATCGTGTCTGTCTGTTCTCACTGTTCAGCTCCTGCCTATGAGTGAGAGCAGGCAGTGTTTGGTTTTCTGTTCCTGCATTAGCTTCCTGAGGATAATGGCTTCTAGCTCCATCAATGTCTCTGCAAAGGACATAATCTCATATCTTTTTATGGCTGCATAGTATTTATGGTGTCTATGTACTACATTTTCTGTATCCATTCTGTCATTGATGGGCATTGATTCCATGTCTTTGCTATTGTGAACAGTGCTGTAATGAACATAAGCATGCATGTATCTTTATAATAGAATGACATATTCCTTTGGGCATATATTCAGTAACGGGATTGTTCGGTCAAACGGTATTTCTGGTTCTAGGTCTTTGAGGAATCACCACACTGTCTTCCACAATGGTTGAGCTAATTTAAGTTCCCACCAACAGTGTAGAAGTATTCCTATTTCTCCACAGCCTTTCCAGCATCTGTTGTTTCTTGACTTTTTAATAATTGCCATTCTGACTGGTGTAAGATGGTATCTCATTGTGGTTTTGATTTTCATTTTTCTAATGATCAGTTATATTGACCTTTTTAAAATATGTTTGTTGGCCATATAAATGTCTTCTTTTAAGAAGTGTCTATTCATGTCTTTTGCCCACTTTTTAATGTTTTTTTTTTTCTTGTAAATTTGTTTAAGTTCCATGTAGATTATGAATGTTAGAGGTTTGTCAGGTGGATGGATTGCAAAAATGTTCTCCCATTTTGTAGGTTGCCTGTTCACTCTGATGATAGTTTCTTAGTTGTGCAGAAGCTCTTCAGTTTAGATTCCATTTGTCAATTTTTGCTTTTGTTGCGATTGCTTTTGATGTTTTGTCATGAAATTTTTGCCCAGGTCTATGTCCTGAATGGTATTGCCTAGGTTTTCTTCTAAGGTTTTCATAGTTTTGGGTTTTACATTTAAGTCTTTAATGCATCTTCAGTTAATTTTTGTATAAGGTGTAAGGAACAGTCCAGTTTCAACTTTCTGCATATGGCTACTGGTTCTCCCAGCACCATTTATTAAATAAGGAATCTTTCCCAATTGCTTATTTTTGCCAGGTTTATCAAAGGTGAGATGGCTGTAGATGAACAGTCTTATTTCTGAGAACTCTATTCTTTTCCATTGGTCTATATGTCTTTGTCTGCTTTTGTACTAGTACTGTGGTGTTTTGGTTACTGCAGCCTTGTGTATAGTTTGAAGTTGGGTAGCATCATATCTCCAGCTTCATCTTTTTTTTCTTAGAATTGTCTTGGACATACGGGCTTTTTTGGGGTTTCATATGAATTTTAGGGGTTTTTGTTTAATTCTGTGAAGAACGTCAATGTAGTTTGATGGGAATAGCATTGAATCAGTAAATTACTTTGGCAGTATGGCCATTTTTACGATATTGATTCTTAGTATATATGAACATGGAATGTTTTTCCATTTGTGTCCTCTCTGATTTCCTTGAGCAATGGATGTAGTTATCCTTGAAGAGGTCCTTCATTTCCCTTGTTAGCCATATTCCCGCATATTTTATTCTGTTTGTAACAATCGTGAATGGGAGTTTATTCATGATTTGGCTCTCTGCCTTTCTATTGTTAGTGCATAGAAATGCTTGTGATTTTTGCATATTGATTTTCTATCCTGAGACTTTGCTGAACTTGCTGATCAGCGTAAGAAACTTTTGGGCTGAGATGATGAGGTTTTCCAGATATACAATCATGTCATCTGCAAATAAAGACAGTTTGTCTTCTTTTCTTCCTATTTGAATATGCTTTATTTCTTTCTCTTGCCTGATTGCCCTAGCCAGAACTTCTAATACTATAATGAATGAGACTGGTGAGAGGGGGCATCCTTGTCTCTTGCCACTTTTCAAGGGCAATGCTTCCAGCTTTTACCCATTCAGTATGATATTGGTTGTGGGTTTATCATAAATGATTCCTATTATTTTGAGTTATCTTCCATCAATAATCTAGTTTATTGAGAATTTTGAACATAAAGGGATGTTGAATTTTATTGAAGGCCTATTATGTGGCTTTTGAGATAATCATGTGCTTTTTTTCTTTAGTTCTGTTTATGTGATGGGTTGTATTTATTGATTTGCATATGTTGAACCAGTCCTGCATCCCAGGGATGAAGCTGACTTGATCTTGGTGGATATACTTTTTGATGTGTTGCTGGATTCAGTTTGCCAGTATTCTATAGAGGGTTTTTGCATCGACATTCATCAGAGATATTGGCCTAAAATGTTTTTTAAATCTCTACCCAATTTTGATATCAGAACAATGCTGTTCTCATAAAATGAGTTAGGGAGGAGTCCTTCCTTTTCAATTGTTTGGAATAGTTTCAGAAGAAAGGGTACCAGCTCCTCTTATACCTCTCATAGAATTTAGCTGTAAATTCATCTAGTTCTGGGCTCTTTTCAGTTGGTAGGCTATTTAGACTGCTTTAATTTCAGAACTTGTTATTGATCTATTTAGGGATTCAACTTTTTTCTAGTTCAGCCTTGGGAGGGCATATGTGTCCAAAATGTATCCATTTCTTTTAGATTTTCTAGTTTATTTGTATAGAGGTGTTTATAGTATTCTCTGATGCTTATTTGTATTTCTGTGGGGTCAGTGGTGATATCCACTTTATTATTTTTATTGTGTCTATTTGATTCTTCTCTCTTTTCTTCTTTATTAGTCTAGCTAATAGTCTATCTATTCTATTAATTTTTTCCAAAAATTAGCTACTGGATTTGTTAATTTTTTGAAGAGTTTTTCATGCCTCTATCTCCTAAGGTCCACACAGATATTGGTTATTTCTTGTCTTCTGCTAGCTTTGGAGTTTGTTTGATCTTGGTCCTCTAGTTCTTTTAGTTGTGGTGTTAGGATGTCAATATGAGATTTTTCTAGACTTTTGATGTGGGCATTTGGGCTATAAATTTCCTGCTTACCACTGCTTAGCTGTGTCCCAGAGATTCTGGTACGTTGTCTGTTTTTTCTCATTGATTTAGAACTCTTTGATTTCTGCTTTAATTTCATTATTTACCCAGGAGTCATTCAGGAGCAGGTTGTTCAATTTCCATGTAGTTGTGTGGTTTTGAGTGAGTTTCTTGATTGTGTTGTGGTCTGGGAGACTGTTATGATTTCTGTTCTTTTGCATTTGCTGAGGAGTGGTTTATTTCTAATTATGTGATTGATTTTATTGCAAGTGCCATGTGACACCAATAAGAATGTACATTCTGTTGTTTTTGGGTGGAGAGTTCCATAGATACCTATTAGGTCTACTTGATCCCGAGTTGAGTTCAAGTCCTGAATATCTTTGTTAATTTTCTGACTTGATGATCTGTTTAATGTTGATGGCAGGGTGTTAAAGTCTCCCACTATTATTGTGTGGGAGTCTAAGTCTCTTTAAATCTCTAATAATTTGTTTTATGAATTCAGGTGCTCCTGTATTGGGTGAATATAGATTTAGGATAGCTCTTCTTGTTGAATTGAACACTTTACCATTATGTAATGCCCTTCTTTGTCTTTTTTGATCTTCATTGGTTTAAAGTCTGTTTTGTCAGTTACTAGGATTGCAACCTCTGCTTTTTGATGCTTTCCATTTGTTTGGTAGATTTTCCTCTATCCCTTTATTTTCATCCTATGTGTGTTTTTGCGTGTGAGATGGGTCTCTTGAATTCAGCACACCAATGAGTCTTGATTCTTTACCCAACTTGCCATTCTTTTATTTGGGGCATTTAGCCTATTTACATTTAAGATTAATGTGTGAATTTGATCCTCTCATCACGATGCTAGCTGGTAATTTTGCAGATTAGTTGATGTAGTTGCTTCATAGAGTCATTGGTCTGTGTACTTCAGTGGGTTTTGCAGTGGCTGGTTACAATTTTTTCTCTTCATATTTAGTGCTTCCTTCAGAAGCTCTTGCAAGGCAGGCCTGGTGGTTAGGAATTCCCTCAGCAATTGCTTATCTGAAAATGATTTTATTTCTTCTTTCCTTGTGAAGCTTAGTTTGGCCAGATATGAGATTCTGGGTTGGAAATTATTTTCTTTAAGAATGTTGAATATTGGCCCCTTATCTCTTCTGGCTTATTGGGTTACTTCTGAGAGGTCTGCTGCTCATCTGATGGGCTTCCCTTTGTATGTGACTTACCTTTCTCTCTGAATGCCCTTAATATTTTTTCCTTCATTTCAACCTTGGAGAATCTGATGATTACATGCTTGGCATTGATCATCTTATGGAATATCTTACTGGAGTTATCTGGATTTCCTGAATTTGAATCTTGGCCTGTCTTGATAAGCTAGAGAAGTTCTGAATAATATTCTGAAGAATGCCATTCTCCCTGTCTCTTTCAAGTACCCCAATCAGTCATAGATTTGGTCTTTTTACCTAATCCCATCATTCTTGGAGGTTTTGTTCATCCCTTTTCATTCTTTCTTCTCTAGTCTTGTCTGCCTGTTTTATTTCAGCAAGATAGTCTTCAGTCTCTGAAATTCTTTCCTCCTCTTTGTCTATTTGACTATTGATATTGTGGTTGTATTGAGAAGTTCTTGTGTTGTGTTTTTCAGCTCCATCAGGTCATTTATGTTCCTCTTTAAGCTGGTTATTCCGGTTAACAGTTTCTGTAATGCTTTGTCCCAGTTCTTAGCTTCCTTGCTTTAGGTTAGAACATGCCCCTTTAGCTCAGTGGTTATTACCCATCTTCCCTACTTTTGTCATTTCATCCATCTCAGCCTCACCTCAGTTCTGTGCCCTTGCTGGAGAGGTTGATCATTTGGAGAAGAGGCACTTTGGTTTTTCAAGTTTTTCGAGGTTTTTGTTGTTGTTTGTTTATTCTTTCTCACCTTCGTGAGTTCACATAACTTCAATCTTTGAGGATGCTGACCTTTGAATGGGTTTTTTTTTGTGGGGACTTTGTTGATGTTGTTGCTTTCTGTTTGTTTTTTCTTTTAAAAATCTAGCCCCTCTTCCATAGGGTTGCTGTTGTTTGCTGGGATCCCACTCCAGACCCTATTCACCTGGGTCCCTCCCAGACCTGAAAGTGTCACCAGTAGAGGCTGCAGAACAACAAAGTTGACAGCCTGCTCCTTCCTCTGAGAACTATGTCCCAGAGAGGCACCAACCTGATGCCAGTGGGAATGCTCCTATATAAGATATCTGATGACTCCTGTTGGGAAGTCTCACCCAGTCAGAAGGCACGGGATCAGACACCTGCTTAACAAAGCATTAAGTCTGCCCCTTGGCAGAGGGTTGTGCTGTAATGGGGGAGTCCAACTTGTTCAAACTGCACAGATTCCTTAGAGAGAGCAAGGGAAAAGACTAAGTCAGTTGATCCACAGATACTGCAGCCTCCTCTCCCCACAGGGACTCCATCCTAGGGAGATCAGAGTTCTGTCCGCAATCCTGTGGCTGGAGTTGGTGAAATTCCGGCATGGAGGCTCTGCTCGGTGAGAAGGTATGGGTTGAGGTCTGGCCTAGAAAGGCAGCCTTGTCACAATGTGCCACAGCCACTGTACTGCAGTATGGGGATTTCCTCCTGAGTCAAAACTGCCCAGTCTCCCCTGTACTGGCAGGGGAAAATGACAGACTGGAGTTGCAGTGATGGCTGCTGCCCCTCTCTCCAGGAGCTTAGTCCCCATAGGCAGCAGGCACCAAGTGAGGATGGCCACCAATCCTCTAACGAACTTTTTAGTCTTAGTCTCCAGCTGAGCAGCTGCTGAGAATCTGCACAACTCTGTGCATGGGACCCAAGGCCCTGGTGGCATGTGCTCATGAAGGGATCTCCTGATCCATGGGTTGCACAGATTTGTGGAAAATGTGTGGTGTTCTGGACAGGGTAGCGCAGTCACTCACTGCCTCCCTTGGCTGGGGGTGGGAGCTCTCCTTGTCCTGTGTAACTCCTGGATGGGCCATCAGTCCACCCCACTTTTTCTCACTCTCTGTGAGTTGCACCAACCCACTAGTCAGTCCCAATGAGGGAACCTGGATACTTTAGTTGCTGGTGCAGGACTCACCCACTGTTTTTCTTCTCTTCTTTGTGGGAGCCTCTGATTGCAGCTGTTTCTAGTTGGCTATATTGCCTCCCCCATCCCCGCCCCCCAAAAAAAGTAGGTGATTTTAATTCTTACAGCAGAATAAGCAAGTGAGCAGTATTGCTAAGGCATTCACTTCGGGAGTGTCCTTGTCTTATCCTGTTGGGATTTACTCCAAAATTTCTACCCAGGATAGAGGAAGGAACTCACCCTGCTTTTGGGGATTGAGAAGCCTACACTCAAATGGAGATGAGTGAGAAACAATGAAGGCAAAGTCCAAGTAGCTTGCTGAGTTTCCACTTTCTCTTTCTCTTCATGATGAGCAGCAAATCTGGAAGGCTGCCTGAGCATACATGAACAGAATTCGTTGATTAAAGTGAAATAAAATGTATAGAAAAATTAATCTGACATGGATTTAATAGTAGATGGTTATTATACTGCTGTTCTATCAGCAGGCACATATATTAAGCCATTGACAGAAGTAAACATAACTGGAATTGCTTTTATATAGTTATACAAGCATTTATGAAGCCAATTTATAAAAACCCAAATCACCTTGGTTTGCCCTGTGTTATGGTATACCCAGGCTAGTATAACAATCACCTCAGCAGTGTCTTTGCCTCCATTTGTCACATCTTCCATGGTACCTAAAACATAATGCTCTTATATTCAAGGACTATAAATGTCTTGCCTTTGCCTTCTAAAATCTAACACCAGCTGATGTTCCCTGCTTGATCTTTTGCTACTCTCCTACTGGCAACCTTTCCTTTAGCCACATGGACAAATTATTATCTTATGAGCATATTTTTATTTATGCCAAATTTTGCATGATGTAAAATTTCTACCTATATTGCCAAGCTGCATATTTGAAATTTTACCTGAATTAGTGTAGAGAATACAGGGACAGATAATACATCTGGATACTAGTTGTGGCACTGCCATTAACTTTCCATGTGAGTATAAGAAAGCGAATTCATTTATCTGACACTCATATTTCTAGGTCTCATGTTCTTTCTAACTTGAAAAGTAAAAAGAGAAAACAATAGGGTATCAAAAATAATGATACCTGTTTTCAAGGTCTAGTTCAAGTACCATCATAACCCACAGCTCATGGCTTACAATGTTATGAGCTTCCATAGAGCTTCTTTTCTGACCTGGTGTGTGGGTGTGTGTGTGTGTGTGTGTGTGTGTGTATAGGATTGCAAGATAGGTGCTTTAGCTCTAGTCTCATCCTCCCTGCCAAAGGGGGTAAAAAAAAAAAGAGGAAAGTCTTAAGTCTCAACTTCCCCTGATTGTACCAACCATTGAATCAATAACCATGGCCGGGGAATGTAATATACTGCTTCAGTTAGGCCTGAATCACATGTTCTACCCCTTTAAAGCTAGGTGTGAACTGAAGTTGGGAAGGGGAAGACAAGGATCATTGCCAAAGGAATAGGGAAACAGATCCTGGGGAGGAAAATATCTATAACACTGTCTCATTGAATTTGTTCCATACTGCATTTTACAGTAGTTATTTGTGTGTGTGCCTTACAATATCATTCATTCATCCAACATATATTTTTAAGCAACTATTATGTGCCAGGAATAGTGTTAACTTTTGGGGAATCAATGTTGAAGAAGATTCAGTGTCCATCCTTATAGTGTTTGCATCATAGTGGGGAAGACAAACATACAAATAGAGTAAACAAATAAAATGACTGTTATAATAAGTTTTTTTAAAGGAAACAATTAGAATGTTGAAAAAAATAATAGGGAAGAACTACTTTATGTAGATTGCTTAGGGAATATTTGTCTGAGCTGGTGACAATAAAGAGGGGCCATTTAGGGAAATATTTGAAAGTAATGGCATTCCAGGTAAAAGAAAAAGGAAATGCAAAGGTACCAAGGAAAGAACCAGCTTAGTGTAGTCAATGAACAGAGAGAAGATGGAAGTGTCTAGTTCATAGTGAGAAGGGCAGTCTAGAATGTGTTGGGAGAGGCAAGCCAGATAATGTAGAGTCTTAGTGACCATGTCAATTCTACTTGTCTTTAAACTTCTTAAGAGAGAAATAATGTCTTTTTTATAACTCACAGTCCCTATTTTTGTGTGTGTGGGGATACATTTGAAATAGGACTGTGTATTTCTTATCATGATATCCTTGAACGAATAAGAAAGGCTCCTGGTAATTAATCCTGGCTGTTGTCTGGAAGAAATCTACTTTCCACTCTACTTTTCTATAATGGCCTCAATTCTCTTGGGCCTTCCAAAAATCTCCCTTGTCAGGACGTTCTATTTCCTGTGGATTTTATTTTGCTCTTGAGGCTATTTTCTAAGCCCTGTTTAGTGGAAAACACTGAATTTTCCCTTCACCTGGAAATTAGAGGCTGCCATGTTTCTCCATGTTGTCATTTATACATAGGTATTTCTAAAAAGAAGCTCTTGCTTTAAAATTCAGGAGTCCCTCCAAGTTACAAAGGCCTTCACTGGAATTGCAATCTGTTAGCTGCGATCCCAAAATAGGAATTCAAAAATGTGGTATTTGTGGTTTGCAAGGTTGCGGGTGTGGGGGAAAGGGAGAAAGAAAGGAGGTAAAATGGAGTTTGTAAAAGAAGAGGCTACATTCTTGCCCCTTCTGTTACCTGCATGCTCCTGAGAAGAAACTATACAGCAAATAATGAGGTAAGAGTGGAGGTTTCTTCTAAATAAAAATTAAACGTTCATTGAGTGGCTATTGTGGTGTCTTCATCTGGAAAGGGAGAGGGGATCTGTATCAGCAGAAGGAAACATTTATTTATTGAGAGAGAAAAGTGATTTCAAGTGGTTAATGAAGTTAAGTAAAAAGTCATTTGATTCTATTTGGAATGTTCCTGTTTGTGATGAATGCTTGATAAAGCAGACTCTTGACAGGTCAGTGTGAAGCTACTATTTGCCATATGCCCACATTTAACATGCACTCATTCAGCTAGATGTGAAGAATGCACTATAATATTTCAGAAAGATTGCCAGCATACATGAGCCTCTATACGAAGTTCAACTCTAAGGGATTCTGCCACCTGAAGTTAGGTGGGTATGGCTGTACCCAAAGCTCTGGAAATAAGAGCTCCCCCAAGATTTGTGGTGTATCTGTGGAGGTAGGAATGGTGACAGCAAAAGGAATGAATATGGCCTTATCTAGCCACAGGAGGATGGCAGCTGAGCTGTATTACTTGTTTCATTAATTCCACATTCATCGATCATTTGTTGTATGCCAATTTCTGGGCTAGATGTTAGGATAACAGAGATAAATAAATAAGACATTGCAGAACTTGTAGATGCACCTGGGAAAGATAGTCACTTATGCAATGTGATGTATCAAAAGTTCAAGGTACAGTGACAGTAGGAGTGAGGAAAAAAGGCACGAAGACAAGAGACTTCAGACAAAAGTGCTGACAAAGTGTGATAATTCATCCCTCTGATGAAAGAAAGGAGTCCAGTTCTTTTTGATTCATCATTGTACCTCTAGCATCTTTTGGAAATGTAGTTGGACAGAGGACCTACTCCTCTTCCTTTCTTCTTGTAATTTGTTTATTTATTCAGCTGGCCTATTCTGTGCTAAATACTATGCAAGGTACTAGCAATATAAAATTATATAAGTTATTGTTGCTTCCCTTGAAGAGCTCACAGTATAATGAAAGAAGAAAACAAATGAACAAATATATATTTAGATGTAACATTGATGGAATATTGTAGATGATGGACTAAAGGAGTGACTCTGGAGATTATTAAAACAGATGAAAAATATTAATGTCCTAAACTGAGGCAGCAATACTGAGGATAAGTATAAGGAAAAGATAAACAAGATATTTAGAACATAGAATTAGAAAAATGTAGCAAATAATTGGAATGGTAGTAGGGGATGGTGAAAAGAAAAAAATAAAAATTGAAGTTGAATAAATCCTAGGTTTATAGCTTTGGTGACTGGATGTAGCTATTAATGTAGAGACAAATAATTCAAAAATAAAAACAGATATGGAACAAGAGTTAAGAGAAAATATTAAGGCTTTGATTACAGAATTGTTGAGTTTGATGCTTTTGTAGGATATCTAGGCATAGATGCCCAATAAGCTTTTAGATACTTGAGTCTGACACTCAGGATAAACATTGAAATCAGGGATAAAGATTCAGGAATCTTTAGCTTACTGGTAATAGTTACAGTTGGAGGAGTGGATGAGATAACCTAAGAAAGGTATGTAGCATGAGAAAAAAAAAACATAAATGTTGAGAAAAAGAAAAGGGGAGGACACTAAGATTTTCATATGCAATCCACTTTTCAAAATTTTCTTTCCCTCTGGAATAAGTGATAGAATAGTATTTAATGGGATCCGGTGACTCTCTGTTTAACTTGGAATTTAGCATACTATGTGTGTGTGTGGTTCATGGTGTAGTCTACACCCTGATTCTTCAGTCCTACCTCATAGGTCAGCCATGGTTGACCCTGATTCCCAGTATCTATGAATATTGTGAGGGGACTGGTTGAATGCAGGGACCAGCCATGAGCGGTTTTCTGATGAAGGTTTTTTCTTGACATGGAAGTTATCTTCCGTTGGAAAAGAAATCTCAAAAGGAGATGATGGAAAGAGGAAACCATGATTATGATGTAAGAGAGATGGGGGCAGGTGAGAGGTTGAACCACAAATGACTTGGTATGCAGATCAAATGGCCTTGTGGTCAGGAACAAAACTGGAGCTTTCTTCTCATTTGGGTTAGAATGTAGGCCTCGTGTGTGTGTGTGTGTGTGTGTGTGTGTGTGTATTCCTTCATGTCTGGGGCACATTCACAAAGCCTATTTATCTCCTTCTTAATACCAGTAGTGGATCTTGCCCATTCTTTATGGAAGGATTGACAGCCTAGTAGCCATCCGGAAGTCTGGATGAAAACATTTGTATCATCCAAAGGCTGGGTTACACAGGTTTTAGTTGCCAACCTTTAGTGAACATATAAACTATCAGAAATGATAGAATCACTTCATGCATTACTGTCCTCTCTCTGAATAATTGATACTGCTTTAGCAAACTTGGAATTTATCGAAGTCAATTTTTTTAGTTGGAAGTTTAGTAGAACATAAGAACATGGTTGTGTTTACATTTTGTTCTTCATCAGAAAATACTATAAGTTAAGACAAATTGTCTGAATGCAGTTGTTTTAATGTATTAAGGTATAATTTATACACAATAAAATGCACAACACCTTATTGTTCAATTACATGAATTTTGAAAGTTATGTACACCTAAGCCTCATCAGGTTTATCAACTGCTCCCATTTTCTCTGAATATTTTTGCACAGGGCTTTTCAGGAAAATTCTCTACTGGCTAAGAGCTTCCCAGCCTCAAGACTTTCATTCAGTTCTCCAAAATGGACAGGTTAGGGTGTGTCTGTTACTTGACCTACCTTCTTTCCTTGGTCTGGGTGTCTGGATTACCTAAACTTCATGAGCTCATTCTTGTGTTGCTACAGCCTTTTCATTTTGCCTATAGCAACCAGAATGCTTTTAAAAAAATTACATATGTTGTCCACATTATATTTCCATCACAGATGCTTTTATATAAAATAGGAAGCCCCTCCTTTTTCCCTTTAATAGCACCCTGTTTTTTCTCTCTATAATATTTAACACCACCTACAATTATATTGTTTATCTTTGTATCTCCAACACTTAGCACCATGCTTGTCACAGAGGAGTTTTAAAATAATTGCTTGTTGGCTGAACACATTAATTCAATCATTATTTCATTAACAAGCTGATTTCCCGACACTGACTCTTGCTCCCTTTCAATCCATTTGCAATCTTGCAGTCAGACACATCTTTGAAAAATGTGTAGTTGATTATGTGACTTGTCCTGCCCAAAATCTGTTCAATAGCTTTGTTTGAACAAAGTCCACATTTTTTAGTGTGACTGCTCTCCTCAAGATAGACTAAGTTGTGCAGTGGTAACAAATTAACCCCTAAATCTCAATGGCAATTTGTTTATTGGCCATTATTTATTGCTGATATAGGCTGGAGCAAAAAAAAGGAGGCTTGCTTCACACAGTCACTCAGGGAGCCAGGCAAATGGAGGTACTCTCTTATAGCTCAACTGTCTAGAGTATAGACACATTATATTTCAGAGACTTTGCTCTTCACAGACTGTTTCTCTACTAGTAGCCTTTGTCAACCCTAAGAGAACTAAATCCCAATGCGGTAAGACAACTGTTGTTTATAACACATTCATTTTTCCTATGCATATATAATGTTATTGATTATGAACTACCCTTAGAATTAAAATAATAGTTACACAAATCATTTTCTGTGTCCTGTGGTTTAGATGACAAACTTGGTTCAGAAAGGCTCCAAATTTAGGAAACTTCCTGGCACATGGTAGGTGATGGATCTATGTCTCTCTCTTTTTTAAAATGAAGGAAACTACAAATGTTAGATCTAGCAGGGATCTTGTAGATCATCTAATCTAATGGTTTCTCAATCCTGAATATGCATTGAAATCACTTGAAGAATTTATTAAAAATTCAAATTCTTAAGCTCCTCTTCTAGAGATGCAGATTGAATATATCTGTCAAGGAACCAAGAATGTGCGTTCTTAAACAATGCCTCCAGTGATTTTGATGCGGACATTTAATTAGTGCTTTCAGAGTATAGGCAGACATTTGAATACTACCATTCTAGTTTACATCATTCATTTTCACATTTGGAGTAGTTATTGTCCACTAAATTCAGAACACAATTCAGAATAAGAAATTAATGTTTGTTTGTTGTGGAGAAGTTGGGGGGTAGATGTCCAATATCCAAGTCGGATTCTTATAAAGTAATATTCTTACCCTTGAATTTTAAAAACAACTCCTGCTAGCATTAACTTGAGCCACAAGAAGTCTAGATGCTTTCCAAGGTCTTCTTGAGACCTAATATTCTGGGAAATTGGACTTTTAAGCTGGAGCTTCACTCCCAAATTAAGGAAAGGAATTGGAGCAACTGCTCTTAGGAATTATACCATCTTTTCCAAAAATATGAGAGTAATAGCAGGAATAAATCTGCCTATGTAGGAAAACACTGTGTAATTATGTTTGTTTCCAAGTTCAGATTAACCAAGAGTCCCAGAAAAATCACACAGAAACCCTTTGGGAGTTTACCAAGACAGTTTATGCCTATGCTCATCTCAATCTGAAAAAAATTAACTGTAAATCTAGCATTATAAGTTTATATTCATTGGCCTAACACTGGTCTTTCCTTTTTTCCCCAGTATTATGTCTTTCAAAACCTGTCAAGTCCAGAAACTTCGCCATGCTCTGAAGCTTCCTGGGATATTTGACTGAATAATGGAGCATAGCCTGTAATTGTTTAGAGCCTGCACAGAGGGCTCAGAAAACATGCTGGGGTAGACAGGTGCCAGCTCAGTGGTGAGTTTAAGTGTTTGGCTCACTTTTCCAAACTCCACTCCATTTCAGTGGTAGTTAGGAGAGATGGGCTTTTCCTTGTTACTGGAAATAAAACAAGTTTTAACACAGTTCCAATGTGCAATTCCTTCCATGATTCCCAGCAAGCCACAGCCTAGAGGACTTCGAAGTGTGTTTGGTGCAATCAATTTTGTTCGTGGTTGCCAGCACCTATGTATTAATATAATAAACTTATAAAGCATAGTTTATATAGTTCATAGACCAGAATTTCCCAAACTATTTTTTGATATATTCCAGTCTCTCAAGATGCTCTGAGAAAATGAATTTCAGTGTACAATAAATTTGGTAAAGTTGCATGTTTTAAATATAATCTTGTTACTTTGCATATAATCCTTAAGAAGGCACTGAGGAGCCCTGAAATAATGACCCCTGTTTATCTTTGTTAAACTCATCAGGTTCTTGTTACATAAACATGGTACCTTACCTTAGAAGAATATCTTTTGATATATTGTGGATTGCTACTTGGAAAATGCTTTCAAAGACTGAGCGACATTAGAAACCTCTGAAAGTCATCTAATGCAACATGAAACTTGCATTTAGGACTTATTTGTATTGTATACATGAAACCATTTCTGTCATTACCTAAGTCAGAAAGGAAAAACAAATCTTTCATTTATTGAAAGGGCCAGTATAATTATATAGTAATAAGCAGTGACATTTCTGTAACACATTCTTAAGGAATTTTCTAAGCAACATGCAATAATTGTTAAAAAGGGTGTTGCATTAGGAGTCCAAAGACTTGGCTTCTCTACCAGCTCTGCCACTAACTAGCTGTGTGCCTTTATATCAGTTGATTAACTTCATTGGGTATGAATTTGCTGATCCATAAAATAGGAATAACATTGCCTTTCTTATCACTCCATAAGCTTGTTTTGAAGTTCAAACAATGAAATATATTGTATAATTATTTCCTATTATTTTGAAAGGGCACAAATTACAATGAGGTAGAGCTACTAAGGTGAGACCTAGGGCCAGTAGAGAACTGGCATTGTAGCAGGGTCTGTGATGCTTTGCATAAACTGTGTTGTCATTGCTCTAGAAGGATTGGAAATAAAAAACAAGGCAGAGAAAATGCATCATTTAGGGCTGAAGTTTTGTAAATCTCTTTCACCCCATCCCCACCCACCACATTTCATAGATCAGAAAACCCATGGTTTAGGGCAGCTGGAGTGTACCTACTGGAAGCCCTTGCATGTTGTCTCAGCACTGACCTTCATCCTGCCCCACATCACCCCCTACCTTCTGTCCCAGTAAACAGTGAACAGATTCAGTGACGATTGCAGGCACTCTGCGTTCTCTTACCATCTTGTTCAAGTTAATAGTCTCCATTTGCTTCCTTGTTGACTTCCTCTATAATTCACACTGCACATCTAGGAAGCTAAAAACCTAATAGGGACCTTCTGTTTCCCCTTCCCATTCAAGTCGTTGTGATTCAAGCAAATACTTGGGAAGGAGGTCACAGGGAAAATTTCTGTCCCTGCAGGTGACTGGTAAATATAGATGTCTGGGCTAACTAGACCATGATACTGACTCAGGCTGTGAATTCCTTTATGTTTTTTACTCAAAAGAATTGGATCTTAGTTGAAACATACTTCTCTGTGTCCTTGATTCTTTTTCCATTATGCGTCCATGGTAAACAATAGGTAAAGGGTAAAGGGCAAAGGGCTTTTATAGGATCTTGTTTCTAAAATAGTCCCCTTCCCTGCTGCCTTATAATGATCAGAACTGTAATCTAATACTTGCTACCACTTGTATCATAAAAATGCTATAAGCCCACATTGCTTTCACCCTTGCATGAGCACTGAGGCTGCTTTCTCTGTTATATCAGTTATCCATTGATATGGTTTGCCTGTGCCCTGACCCAAATCTCAACTTGAATTGTAGCTCCCATAATTCCCACATGTCATGGGAAGGGCCCAGTGGGAGGTAATTGAATCATAGGGGTGGGTTTTTCCTGTGCTATTCTAATGATAATAAATAAGTCTCACGAGATCCGATGGTTGTATAAAGGGCAGTTCCCCTGCACATGCTTTCTTGCCTGCTGCCATGTAAGATGTGACTTTGCTCCTCCTTCTGACATGGTCGTGAGGCCTCTTCAGTAATGTGGAACTGGGAGTCAATTAAACCTCTTTTTTAAAGTAAATTACCCAGTTTCAGGTATATCTTTATTAGCACTGTGAGAACAGACTAATACATTCATCATGTGTAGCAAAATACACCAAATGTTAGCAGCTTATAACATCACACATTTATCATTGCATAGTATCTGTGGGTCAGGAATCTGAGGGTTGCTTAGTTTAGTTCTCTGACTCACAGTCTCTCAAAAGTCTGCAAACAAGGTGATGGCCAGGGCCACAGGCACCTCTGTGTTCTAGTGGGACAGTGCTTTCAAGCTTACTCAGGGGTTGTTGGCAGGATTCAGAGCTTGAGGGCCATTGGACTAAAGGCCTTAGTTCCTCACTGGCTGTGGGCTAGAGCCAGAAGGTGCTCTGTGTTCCTTGCCATGTGAGCATCTCTGTAGAGCAGTTCGTAACGTGGAAACAGGCTTCATCAATGTAAGCAAGCAGAAGAAAGCAAGAGAAAGTGTACAAAGGCAATGGAAGTCAAAATCACTTATAACTGAATCTCAGAAGTAATATCCCTTCATTTTTGTTATTTTCTATTAGTTATAAGCAAGTTACCAGATCCAGTCTACAAACTAGGAGAGTAGATTATACAACAGAAGGAAATTACACAAGAATGCAAATCCTAGAAGATAGAGATCATTGCCAGAGGTGGAGAATCTTCGAAGGCTTCCTACTGCACTGTCCTGTATTAGGCATGTGGAAAGTTCTGGAATTTGGGCTCCTCTTCTCTCCACAATTTTGAACATCCGGGTTCTACTTCCCTGGCAGGATTCTTTATGCCTACTTTTGATCAGTTGTGCTCTGAGCATGTCCTACTCCCTTTAATTTTCTTGCCATCTTTTAGTACATCATCCCCGTGTGGCCTCTGACCATTCTTTGAAACAAACCAGATTCCTGTTACTGTTATTTAACAATCGAGGGATATGGACTCTAAAATTTCTTCCATAGCCTCTAGTCCTTTTTTCTTGATTAAAGAGGAAACATAAACCATCAGTCATCTCACTGAAGAGTTTAATGTCACTTGTTCCAACTTCCCACACCAGAGGTACACATGCCTTCTATTCCTTAATCATAACAGACTTGCTGTTCTGCTAGGCAATGAAAAACATCCCAAAAGGGTAATAAGGCTATTCTGTGTGAGAAAGCTATTTAATGAAGGCAAATTAAAATTGTTTCCACAGGAGAGGGATTATCTCCAGCAGTCTGCAGAGTTAGTTTTCTATTCACTGTAAATCAGGCAAACAAATATTTATTAAGTCCCTATAGCAGGTACAACACAATTCTAGGTGCTTGGAGTATCAATAAGAGAAACAGAAGACATGTTGACTGCCATCAAAGACATGAGAATCTTGTTCCCCCAAAGCAGGGCTTACTTGGATTGAGACCAGAAACAAAACATGAATTTCAACAACATTCTGGAGACCTGTGGAACTGTGCCTTAAAGAATGGACAGGATTTCATAGACAGGGGGAAGAAGGACGGGAGAATCCCAATAATGCAAATGTAGAACTGAGAAAAGGTTGAGATGATATTTTCTTTTTCATTTTGTCTTCATTAATGTCTCCTCATTTAAAAATATCTTCTCGATGGCAGGTGACATGAGTGGTTTGAATTTTCCTGTAATTTTTCCTGATAGGGAAAGAGCACTTCCAGCTCAAATGTGGGTCAAAGTTTCAGTCTGCCCATTTTTGTGCTCTTTCATCACCGTTCCTTCTGGTCTATAATTGCTCTTTCTACTTTGGATTCAACGGCTGACACTTGGTCCAGATTTGAAAGTTGCCCCACAGTTTCTCTTCTGTTGGCCTTCTTTCTGTATTCTGCCACTGCTTCTATTTTATAAACATTTATAAAGTTCCTACTCTAAGCCAGGCCTTATGCTAAGTGCTGTGAGTAAATAACAGAGATGAAAAAAGACATGGACCTTACCCTCAAGGATTTCACAGTCCAGAAGCATATGGGGACAAATAAGATGACATGAATAACTCTCATATAACACAAATTGGCCAGTGCCATGGGGAATGCTAATGCACGTTATTATGAGGAATATTCCTCTTTTGGGTATATGGTATTTGGCTTTTATCTATGCATTTTGTAGACCTCAATTTTGCCATGTTTTGAAATAAAAAGTATGTGTGTTTGCATCTGTCTGTATGTGTGTGTTTTCCCTGTTTGGCTGTTGCATGGCCTCTATTCTGTCTTAACAGTGGCCAGTTAATCTCTGGAAAGCCTGGAATGTCACTTCATAATGAGGTGATGCTGTAAACTCTGGTACATTTTCCAAAGAGCTTTGGTGGTTGCTGGGCTGAGAGTGGGGGTTGGAGAGCAGCTAAGACAAAGCTTTCGTTTTTGGCCAGGAAGCATCCCTTTGATGCCACACCTGGGACTGATGGGCAGCACAATCAGTGGAAAACAGCAATTAAGCCAAGACATTGGCACTAGTATTCTGTCAGGCCTTCCCATAAAAAGGCGCTCCTTTCATTTTTGCAGGACTGAGAATTGAAGTCTTATCAGAATAACTTGTTTCTTAATCCAACAGAAAGTAAACCCTCTGTGCTGACATTCGGGTCATAATGAAAATGTGATAAGACAGTAGGCAAGACGCAGAACCTAGCTGTGCTGGGCTGATAACAGCACTATGCAATAGATGGTATGTAGCTGTGGAAAACAAGACCCATAGAAACAGCACACACTTGACATACACTTGACAAGTAGGAGAACATTGAGAATATATTTCTGTCAAGAAAATGGATCCAGCTCTCTGTCCAGTCTCTTCAAACTTGTAAGCATTACTGCACACTAGTGCCTGCTAAGACCTTGGCAATAGCCGGGATGAAAGGGAATGGGCACAGGGCTGCAAGGGTTATAAAGTTGCTTGTCATTCTACAAATGGAGAGAAGATCCTGTGGTATGGTAGGGGTAGAAAATGGCTGGCTAGGTAGTACTGAAGAAATCTACTATCTGCTGAGTCAGGATGGAGACAACAGGCACATTTCATAAGGATTAGACTGACTTTCTGTTCTATTTGCAAGCTATGTCTCTGATAGTGGTCCTCAAAATGAGGCAGGGGAGTGATACTGGAAATATGTGAGATTCTTTTTGAAAAAAATCACTTACTCCAGAACCCTCATTTTATAATTTATTGGATGAGGCCCTATAATATGTGTTTTGGGGGAAAGGCTCTTTCTACCCATTGAGAACTACTGCTTTAGGAAAAGTCCAGACCTTGCTTCCAATTTAAAGGGTCCTGGTTGGGTGACTTGAAGTCATTTACCTCTGCCTTGTTGTCCTGCCCTGATTCAGTATAGTTCTAGTAAACTAGGTACTTTTTGTTATTTCCCTTTGACCAAAGCCCCCACGTCATACCTCTGTCTCAGTAACTGCCTCCTTCTCCAGTTTCCTTCACACAAATTATTGGAAAGGGAGTTTGTGCAGAACTCAAGTACCTCTAAAGGGGTGATTATCTAATTTCAGAGTTCCTCAGAATCAGGTATACTCTGCAAGACCAAATACGGGACACCCAGTTAAATTTGAATTTCAGATAAATAACAAATAATTTTTCAGATTATAACGAATAATAGTATAAGTATGGCACTTGCCACATTTGGAACATATTTGTAATAAACTATTATTTGTTGTTCATCTGAACATAACATTCAATTGGACATTCTGTATTTTTGTTTCTTATATCTGTCAGCACAACTTTTGCACTCTATTAAAAATGCAGATTCTTGTGTGCTACCCCCAGAATTTAAATTTGCATGTCTGGGGTAGGGATTTTTTAACAGGTACATTGAGACAGATAGCTAAATTATACACATTACAAAACCCATTTCTAATACTAGAGACCTGTTTGTGGCCCCTGTTCCATGGAAATTCTTGGGCCTGGAGTCCTTCCCTAGGATCATAGTTCTATACTTGGCTCTCTGTTCCAATTCCAAATAGCTCAAATTCCCAGCACTTGTCTGTCTATGCAAGGAAGTAAATCAGTACAGGAAGGTGTTTCCCAAGGCCCACACCTCCAGAGAATAGAGAGAAATGGTGTGAGTGATTTAAAATACACTCAACCTGATGATGATATAGTAATAATAACAATGATAATAGCACTTACTGTGTGCCGAGTACTGTTTGTTATAAGTGTTTTTACGTATGTTAACCCCTTAAATCCTCACAATAACCCAATAAGGTAGACTATTATTATTCTTCCCACTTTAAGATTGTTATCAAAATCCCCATTTTAGCAGGGCAGTTTGATCTATTTACAGTCACCTTCAATCAAATCCTTGGAGGGAAGGGTCCAGTAATGGCCCTAAATAAAATGGGAAATGGGCACTTTGTTTTCCTTATCCCTCACCTCCCTGTTGACAATCTGCCTCCAGCCCTCAATCATTTTTCTATATTCTATAATTTCCTCCTCATGTCCCACAACCTAACTCAGCTCTCTGATTTCCCCAAGTATCACTGAACACCCCAAAGCCACTTACTAACAAGGCCCTTCTTGTTCTCAAAACAATTGCAACAATAGCTACCTTGCTGAGCAAGGGATTTGGTGAGTGTGTGTGTGTGCGTGCACACGCATGCGTGCACACATGTGCACATACATGTGTGTGTGTGTGTGTGTTGGGATAAGGGTGAGATGTAGTATTTAAGTAAAACTTTCTAGGCAAATGTAGGCAGTTTCAGGGAAAATGAATGGCCTATTATGACTGTTAGAATGAATTATTTCAGACAGTTCTTGTAAATAGAACAAACAGGAGACTTGTCCCCCAACTCAGAAATATGGAGATAAAATTACCCCTAAATTCAAGCCTAAGGCTAATACGCTGATTTATATGTATGTCTTCTCTGCTCCCTGGAAACTGTCCCTGACTCAAAGAAAACCTTCCACTTTAGCTACGCATCTCAGAACACTTCCTGTCTATGTCCTAATTAATACCTTAGTTCAGCTGAGTGTAATTGGCCTAGAATACAGAGCTATATGCAGTGTCTCTTGGGCTGGTTGCACAATATGAGTTCATCTGAAGCTACAGAAGAGCCTGTCAGCAGCAAGCTGAAAGCCTAAGAAATAAGCCTATTTCTGAAGAGTTGGGGAGCAGTAGAATGCTTTTGGAAGACACAAAACAATGCAAGAAATACATTGTTGAAGTTAGGCAGGGTTTTTTGTTCTCTTTCCATAAGGACTGTTGGAAATATTCATTCATTTATTCATCTACTTATCATTCATCCATTTATTGAAAAAATATTTAATGTGGGTCTACTATGTGTTGACCACTATTTAAAGAGCAAGAGATGTTAGTGTGAAAAAGAAAATAAGTCCCCTGTATCATTCTCCCTGAACTGTGCATTTGCTCTAAAAGCAATGAGAGATAAACCCAACTTGAACTACCCAGGTATGTTTCTGGCAGTCTTTGGCTACAGGGCATTGATAACTGCCAATATCACTTATTGTGAGCACCAGATGCTACCACTAGAACCTTTGCGACTGCTGCTTCTGCCAACTAAATGGGACAGACACTGCCGTGGTCAGGAACAAACTCTAAATCACTAATCTTTAGAAAAACACAAATGAAGAACCACAAGGAGATATCGCCTCACACTTGTTAGACCAGCAGCTATTATAAAAAAAAATGAAGTTTTAGAGAGGGTGTGAAGAAAAGTAAACCTTTGCACACTGTTGGTGGGAATGTAAATTAGTATGGCCATTATAGAAAACAGTGTGGAGGTTCCTTTTAAAATTAAAAATAGAACTACCTTATGACTCAACAGTCCCACTGTCGGGTGGGTATGCATCCACGAGAAATAAAATAATTATCTTGAAGAGTTATTGGCACTTCTACATTCATTGCAACATTATTCACAATAGCTAAGATATGGAATATATGTGCCTATTAATGAATAAATGGATAAAGAAAATATGGTGCATATACATAATGAGATACTATTTTGCCTTTAAAAAGATGAAACTCCCGTCATTTGTGACAACATGGATAAACCCGGAGAACATTATATAAGTGAAATAAGCCAGGCACAGAAAGATAAATGCCACACAATCCCACTTATATGTAGGATCTTAAAAATTTGAAACCCCAGAAGTAGAGAATAGAATGGTAGTTACCAGGGGCTAAGGGCAGTGGTAACCTTGCTCCTGGTCAAAGGATACAAAATTTCAGTTACATAGGAGGAATAAGTTTAAGAGATCTTTGAACAACATGGTGACTGTAGTTAATAACAATCTATTGTATTATTGAAGGTTACTAGGAGAGTAGATTTGAGTAATTTTTATATACCTTTTGGCCATTTGTATGTCCCCTTTTGAGAAATGTCTATTCAGATCCTTTGCCAGTTTTTTAAACTGGATTTTTGTTTTCTTACTACCGAGTTGCTTGAGTTCCTTCTATATTTCAGATATTAACCTCTTATCAGATGTATAGTTCACAAATATTTTCTCCTACTCTGAATGTTGTCTCTTCACTCTGTTGATTGAGCTGTTGCTCTAATGGCATAAGCAATCCAAAATAGACAGGTGGCTGTCTCATCTTCTGGATAATAGAGATGTTGTTGTCTATCCTAGAGGAGGCATACCTCCCTTAAGTACTGAAATCTCTGAACCGCAGAATCATATAATTTTGTGAGTTAGCTATTAGATGTAATATTGATAAAAGCCACTTCAACTTCCACCTCTTCGTTTCAAGAATACTGTTTATGACAGAAACAGCACTGTCTTTTGGCCACTGATTCATATCATATGACACTTCCTATAGAATAGCACCTCCAGTTTTCAGGTGTTGGCTCCTAGGGACTCTTTGACTGAATTTTTAATAGGCTGCTGAACTCTTCTGCCAGAATATCTGTTCCTGGTGTATCTGTGATACAATGGCAATAAAATGGACATTCATTAAGTCTATGGGTGGTAGCGCCGGCAGAAACATTGCAGGGTGGGAAAGTAAATCCTTATCAGAGTAAGTACTATTTATATTGAGGACAGATGGCTTCCTCCTCCAAAATGGAGGGCATCTACAGTAATCAACCTGCTACCTGGTGGCTATTTGGTTTCTGCAAAATGGGGCCCAACTCGGGGCTTAGCATGGGCCTCTGTTGATAGCATTTTGGACATTCACTAGGGACAGTAGTCTCTGCATAACCTCTATCTCTGTCCCTGTTCACATGATTCATAAGCTCATTGAGTAAGCATTGGGTGGGGGGCATGGACTGGGAAAAGAGGCTGACTACATCCAAGATTAGGCTATTTCATTCACTTGATTATTAAGAGATTTTTCCAGAGTGATAACCTCTTGTTGAGCTATGACCTGAAAAATAATGTTCTCATAAAATGGTATTATACAAATGCTAGTTCTGTAAATCTGGCATGATGTTGAGGGTCAGGTATCCCAAACCAAACAATAACAAGCAAGCTCCAGACCAAGGTAAAAATATGGTTCAGAGATCAATACTCAGTCTCTTTGGAATGCCTAAAACTAGGAAGCATTTGAGTGATGATTAAAGATTAACATGTAATTGATGAGGTTAGGCCCCAGAAGAGAGGGAAGTTTTAAGAGGTGGTTTGTTGACAAATAGGTAGAGAGATCATTGAACTTCAGATCTTAAAATCTGAATGTGATTCTCAGTTCTGTCATTATGAGCTATTTGAACATGGGTAAGGTGCTTAATCTCTCTTGGTTTGACTCTCCTTGTCTATAAACTAAGGTTAATAGTTTCCTCACCACTTGATGGAGTTTTAAGATCTAAAATATGATCATGTATTTGGAAACATTTAATAAATTCTGAAGTGCCACACAAATTTAAAATAAATTCTTGCCATACAGAAAGAATTTCATGAAATCTGTTTAATGTGGAAGGGAAAGAAAAAGGATCAGGCCAGATGCCATGACTTCACTGGGTCACGGTTGAGGCCAATGAACAGGTTCCATAATTTCTGATTTCTTTTTCCCTCAACTTTAGACCAAGGGGCCAGTGGAGCTGGCAGAAGTGCCATACTTTGGCAAAGTCTGTCTGAAAGAGAGGCTTGCAGTCTATTTCTATCTGTGCCCTTTGAGTTCTTCTCAGTAAATGGAAAATCCAACATGTCCTCACATGTTCTGTATTAATAACTCTCTTGATGGGCGACGCTGAAAACCATAGGAACAGATAATGAGGAAACCACACAGAGTTCTTATTGGCACTAGAGCCAAATAAATTACTTTAAAAATATGTTCTAAAACAACCACCTTTTTTTCTACCTAGTATCTTGGAACATGTCTTCAACAGTAGAGTGAGGGATAAATGATGAGTGTGGTTCCTTGAACTAATGTAGATAACAATTTAAAAAACTCAAAAAAATAGTCCACGTGGTTGTGAGTATATGTGTGTGTGTAAATAACCCATCTCATCTGTGGCCCATCACCCTTCTTTCCACCCAAAACCCACACTGTCATGCATTATGATGCAAATTTAATAGGTTGTTGGGGAAACAGAGGACTCCAGAGAAAGTAGAAACTAATGACCTTGTAGAAGAAAAGAGGCCTGATCTGAGCCTTTACAGAAAGTATAGTCTATGTATGAATGAGAGTAAAGAGCAAAATTATGTTTGGTTAAAACTGCTAGGTTGCTGTTATGCTGGTAGCTATAAGTCATCTTCCTAATTGTGCAATGATACATTATACACAGCTACAAACTATGAGCAGAAAGCACTTGTTTTGACACTTTATTGAGTATCTGTGATATGCCTTTCTCAAGGTCTTGGCTCTCCAGCAGCTTAGAGTGAGAGCAGCAGGTGATACTGTCGCACATCTCAGATAACAAAAGCTAAAGCAATAGGGGCTTTTGGGTTAATCTCCTATGTGTTTTTAACTTCAGTATCTGTTTTCTGATCCTTTGTTCCTTTTTTTCCAAAAGAAAATTCACATAACTTTAAGAGGCAGAGCCAAGATCCACATCCAGGCTTCCTAGCTTCAGATCCTGAATTTAGATGACCCAATCTCTTCTTGCTGAGATCGATGATATTGTATGGGTTGGCAATCTCCTCAATTTTGCAAACCTCCACCCACGCTTAGCAAAACACCTACAGGTTATTTTACCACAAGAGATCATCCACTATTACCCACCTACCACTAACCTCATTCTTTTCCATTCCCTATACCTGCACCTTGAGATGTTTCCATCATATTTTTAGACCTCTCCTGAAATTATGATGCAGAGAACCAGTACCAATTACATCCAGCTAAGAGCCATTGAAGTATAGGCCTGCAGGTTTTGTGTGCAGAAGATAGGATTCTCAATTACATTCTCTCTGCTCCTGTGTCCTGCATCCCAGAGAATCATGAAACTAATGAAGCAAGGCACAGAGCTCCAGGGGATTGGCCATTAGTTTTCAGGGATGGAAGCTTTAATGTGGCTCTGTAGAGCAATGGGAGATGATGAGATTACTGTAAGTTATTTTAACAGACACCAAGGGCTCTTTCTGACTGTGCTTTGCACAAAGACCAGCATGAAATTTCCATGAAATCTGTTTTAAATGGAAGGGAAAGAAAAAGAATCAGGCCATATGCCATGACTTCATTGGACCATGGTCCAGGGCAATGGACAGGGTCCATATTTTCTAATTTCTTTTTCCCTCAATTTTAGATCAAGGGGCAGTGGAGCTGGAAGAAGTGCCATACTTTCAATGCATAAGGATTTGTTTAGCAAGCATCCTGTGACCAGCAGTGTACTACATGTTATGAGAGATTCAAAGTCCAATACCTGGTTCCTACCCCTGGGAGCTTTCAATCTAGTTGAAAAGACATGACACACATTTAACAGAAAAATACAAAACACTTTATAATTAAGTAAAATTGTACATGTAATCTAGGACTTTCCATCTCATGTGTGTACCATCACACATGATGGTATGAAAGATGCTGTGGAAAAGCAGGATAAAGAAGGACAAATAATAATAACACCTAGTGTTTACTGAGCACCTATATATGTGACACATATATTCTAAGTTCCTAAAACTCCTAAGTCTTTTAATCCAACAATTTCATTGCATGATACTATTTTTATGCCATCTTGAAGCTGAGAAGATTGAGATACAGAACAGTCAGGAAATATGCCCAAAGCTACAACACTGGCAAGTGGCAACATCTGAATTTCAACCTATAAAGTGTGGCTCTACAATCTGTTACCTAGTGTTCTATTCTGCCTGAATTCTGGTGAATTAGTTGAGGTAGACTTTATAAATGGTGTGGGACTGTCTTTCAGGTGTACAGTCTACACTACAAAAAGGCTTGAAGGGTGGTGTTGATTTGGAAGATTGGGGGCTATATTGCAATTTAAAAATAATATGTAGTTCATAAACAACTCTCTTTTCATTGAGTACCTACCGGGAGGCTTCCTTTTGCAGTGCAGTTAATTGCTTGTATCCATGGTTGGAATCATATTAATACCGTGTGATATAATAAGAGGAACAAGGGCTTTGGAGCCAAACAAGCCTGGGTTCAGGTAACAGATCTATTGTGTACTCACTGTGTAACTTGACTTAGTTACTTAACCTATGAGTTCAATACAAAGTCACATTGTTTTTAACCAACTATCTTTTTTTGCTTGTTTTGTTTTTGTTTTTCAGCTTTATGTTGATATAACTGATGAATAAAAGATGTATATATTCAACATGTAAAATGTGCTGTTTTGACACATGCATACATTTGTAATAATTACCATAATCAAGCTAATTAACATATCATTACTTAACATTCCTTTTCTTGTGATGATAGTACTATTAGTTGAGTAAAAAAGCAACTGCAGTTTTTATTGTGTTTTTTACCATTACATTTAATGGTAAAAACTGCAATTACTTTTGCACCAATCTAATATTGACTCTTAGCAAATTTCAAATATACAATATATTAACTGGAGTCACGATGCTGTACACTAGGTCTCCAGAACTTATTTAAATCATTGCGTGTTTTTACTCTTTGACTAACGTCTCCTTATTTTCCCCGCCCTCTGATCCCTGGTAACCACCTTCTGGTCTCTTTATATGAATTTGTCTTTTGTAGATTCCACATATAAATGAGCTCATGTGATATTTATCTTTCTGTGCCTTTAGCTAGTTATCTTTCATTTAGCACTTAATAGGTCTCATGGGCTTTACCTGTATTAGCTCATTGAATGCCCATGGCAACTCCATGAACTAGGAATTATCATTTGGATTTTACAAATGAGGAAACTGTCCTGGGTCAAATGCTACAGTAGGGATTCTAGTGTTGGTTTGTAATCATGCTCTGGTAAAATCTGTTATTCCTCCTTAGCTGCCACTATAGACCAGGCCATGATTTTAGCTAAATGGCTAGGGTTAAGACTCAGTTTAAATGTGCAGAATATTGAACAGAGTCTTAGGTAATGCCAAATGCTTTACCACTTTACAGCAATTTCACACAACTTAAAAAGAGGAACATGAACTTTATGTATTAAAAGTTAGTAAATATTAAACTAAATATTTATTTAGTTCATTAAATAACCTAATTAGTTAATTGTAGTCTGTTTTATCTGATACAAGTACCACCACTCTCATTCTTTTTGGTTTCCAGTTGCATGAACTATCTTTTTCCACCCCTTCACTTTCAGTCTTTATATGTCTTTATGGGTGAAATGGCTTTCTTGTCAACAGTATAGAATTTGGTCTTATTTCTTTATCCATTCAGCAACTCTCTATTTTTAAATTAGATAATTTATTCCATTTACATTCAATGTTATTATTGGTTAGAAACTACTACTGTCAGTTTTTTGCATGTTTTCTAGTTGTAACTCCTCTCTTCCTGTTTTCCTTTGTGATGAAATGATTTTCTCGAGTACTATGTTTTATTTCATTGCTTCTTATTTTTAGAGAATCTATTATAAGTTTTTGTAATGTGATTATCATAAAATATAGATACAACAAATTACATTTAAGAGATGACAAATTATATTATATCACAAAGAAAATAATAGAAACAGAAAAAATTTTATAAAACCTCTACACTTTAATTCTATGCCACCTACAATTTGACTTTTTGTTATTTCGGTTTAAATATATTTATATTGCTTATCTCTTAACAAATTGCTGTAGCTATTATTGTTTTTAATATATTTTTCTTTTGAATTTCATACTAGAGTTCTGCATAAATTACATGCCACAATTACAGTAATAGAGTATTCTGAGTTTGTCTGTGTACTTACTTTTACCAGTGGGTTTTTAACCTTCAAATGTTTTATTTTGCACCGTAGTGTTTTTTTTATTTTATTTGAGATTTAAGAATTCTCTTTGTATTTCTTTTTTTAGTTCTTAGAGATATAGTCTCTCTCTGTTGCCCAGGCTGTAGTGCAGTGGTAAAATCACCTCTCACTGCGGCCTCAACCTGCTGGGCTTAAGTGATCCTCCTGTCTCAGCATCTTGAAAACTTGGGACCACAGGTGTGCCTCTTCATGCACTGGAAATTTTGTAAAATTTTTTGTAGAGAGAGGCTCCCACTATGTTGTCCAGGCTGGTATTGAACTCCTGGGTTCAAGCAATCCTCCCACCATGGCCTCCGGAAGTGCTAGGGCTACAGGCATGAACGACCATGCATACCTGTCTCTCTTTAGCACTTTTTATAAGACAGGTGGTTAGTTATCTCAGCTTTTGTTTGTCTGGGAAAGATCTTTTCTTTCCTTAATATTGAGAGGCTGGGTACAGTATTCTTGAAAGGCATTTTGTTTGGGTGTTTGTTTTGTTTTTTCTTCTAAAGTACTTTGAAAATGCTGTCCGACTCTTCCCTGGTCTATATGGTTTCCATTGAGAAGTCGGTTGCCAGAAGAACTGGCACTTCTTTATTTGTTATTTTCTTTTTTTCACCTGGACCTTTGGGAGATTATTGTATGCCTTGGGGTGGTCTTATTAGGGTTGAATCTATTTGGTGTTCTCTTCCTGTACCTGGATATTTATCTGTTTCACAAGTTTTGGAAAACTTTCTGTTATTATTTCTTGATTAAGTTCACTACCTTTTGCTCTTACTCCATTCCCTGTTGGAGGCCAATAATTATTAGAATGGGTCTTTTGAGGTAATTATCTATATCCTGTAGGAGATCTTTATTCTTTGTAATTCTTTTTTTTCTTTCCTTCAAGTGTGTATTTTCAGATGGCCCAGTATGGAGCTTACTGATTATTTCCTCTTCTTGACCCATCCTGATGTTAAGATACTCTGATAAATTTTTCAGTTTAACAGTTATATTTCTTATTTCTGTTTGTTTGTTTGTTTTTATTATTTGAACCTCCTTGTTAAATTTCTCTCCTAAATCCCTGAATTGCTTTTCTGCATTATCTTGGAGATCACTGAGTTTCCTTAAAACTGCTATTTTTAATTAGTGGTCAGAGAGCTCATGTATCACTATCTCACTAGGGTCAGCCAATGACTTCTTGCTTTGTTTAACCTCCCTACATTCTGGTTCCCTATTTGCTATTGTGTTTTGTGGATGTAGTCTATGTCTTTGCATTGAATGATTAGTTATTCATTTTAGTCTTCTCTGTTTGACTTCTTTTGTTCTTTATTAGATATATTTGCTTAAAGATTCCTGGTAATTGATTTGCTGAATTTCTTTTTTTCTTGCTAGATTGTTGCCTCCTTTTTGTCACTAGATTATGTCTTAAGCCAAGGTTTGTCTTGGCTGAAGTAAATGATCAGAGGATTGCCTGTCTTAAATGCAGGAGGTCCCAAAGGGTATATCCTGGCAGCATGGGAAGACTGGCTAGGGGTTCAAGGCCAGGAAACCTGTGGAACATACCTCCTAGAGCTACTTTCATTTGATGTCTCCTTAAGGCTGAGTTACAGAGCAGTTTCCAGGTCTGGGGATGATAGCCTTACCTCCTCACTTTGCTTTCAGCTATCCTCAGGGATATTTCTCCATTCAGGCACTTGCAATGCTATCCATGTGTTGAGGACAGGGCAGAATTCCTGCTAGAGAACATGATAGGAAAGTTGGATGTCCACCTCACTCTCAATTTTTCTAGTGTAAAAATAATGAGTTGGGAAGAAATTTTCCATGAACTTGGCGCTAAGCAGATTGAGGGGAAGGGTGTTGTAGATACAGAATGCTCTTATCATCTGTCAGAGTTTCCTCACTTCACTGTGGCCCCTGAAATTGTCTTACTCTCATATTTGAGTTTTGGTGGTATTTCTGGTGATAACCTTCATGTTGTATATTTGTTTTTGGTTTTCTGTTTGGGGAGGGTGGGCAGTGAAGCTACGTTGCTTCTACACTTCCATTTTGGAATTAGAAGTTCTCTGCTGAGCATCTTTATCCATGTTATTTCCCATAAAATTCACGGCAAGTCCATGAAATAGGTATCACTTATTTTCTTTTCCTTTTTCTTCTTTTGAGACAAGGTCTCACTGTGTCACTCAGGCTGGAGTGCAGTGGCATGATCATGGCTCTCACTGGAGCCTCAACCTCTCAGATTCAGGTGATTGTCTCACCTCGGCCCTCTGATTAGCTGAGACTACAGATGTGTGCCATCACACCTGGTAAATTTTTTGTATTTTGTACAGGAATTAGGTTTCACCATGTTTTTCAGGCTGGTCTTCAATTCTTGGGCTCAAGTGATTCACCTGCCTTGGTCTCCCAAAGTGCTGGGTTTACAGTCATGAGCCACTGTACCCAACTGGTATCACTTACTTTCATTTTCCAGATAAAGAAATAGAAGCCAAGAGAAATTAAGAAATTATGCCAAACACACAACTCATGACTACAAGCCAGGACTTGAACTCAGCTTTGTCTGACCCACAGCCCATTTTTCTCCTACTACATCACACTGTCCCAATATGATTGCAGCTATGCAAACAATCCATTGCACAGCAAAAACAAACTTCAGGGAGGTCACATAGCAAAATAGTAGCAGTGCTTGTGTTAGGGAGGATGTGCTATGTATTTTCATTTTTGGCTTTTAGCTATTGTCTATGTGTATAATTAAAATCTTATATTGTTTACAAAATAATAAAGAATAGTAGAGAAGGAGAGAGAGAGAAAGAGTGAAAGAGACAGAGGTAAATAAAAAACCAACATGATAGAAAAAGAACTCTTTCCATTTATTAGGAAAGTTTCCAAGGACCAGGATTATTCCTCATTAAGCTGCTATGTTAATCTTAATCATTGCATACCTTACCTGAAATGGTGAAATACTATTCTTTACACTAGTTTTTTTTTTCCTGAAAAGAATTTAGTGAGATGTTAAAAAGGTCTGAATTTATTTGCCTGACACAATTTACCTACTGCCTTTAGCTTAAACTAGAGTCTCAGGACCGGTGATTAGTATGTACCATAGCTAGCAACAGGGATATCTGGGAGTTAGTGATGCTGTCTTGTTTTTGGCTATCCTGTGAGACACCAAACTTAATGGTGCCCCCTGGCCAGAATACCTCAGAAGTAATACTGGGCGATAGCTTATCCTATACAAACACACTCAAAATCCAGTACAAAATTCATATATGTTATTTCTGCATGGCAGAAATATAGTCTGGTTGAAGTGATTGATGAGTTGGTAACTTTCAGTATAAAAGGCTTTCTTTCCAAAGAAGGTTTGAAGACAAAGTAAGTATTGGATAATATCATCATCATCAGGGGAAGCTCCAAGATGGCAGTTTAGGAGCAGCTCAGGATTGCAGGTCCCAGTGAAAGCACAGAGGGTGAGCGGACACCGCATTTCCAGACGGATCTTTACTGACCACAGACCAGGAGATTCCCAGGCAGGGGAGCCCAACGGGTTGCCAGCGTGGCTATTTTGGCCAGTGTGGCTATTTTGCCAGCACCCCAGTGTGGCAGTTCTCTGTACAAAATACACTGATCTGGTTGCCCTTTTAAAAGGGATGGTGATTGGAGCTCCAGGAAGGCAGAGTCGTCCATTCATCTGATTAAACAGGGGACAGAAACAGGGAGCCAAGCCAGGATATTCCCAGGCAGTGCTGTTGTTTCAGTTGGCGCAGTGGGTCACCACATGGGAAATCACACAGATCCTGGTGCCTTTTCAGCAGGTGACAGGAACGCCTGGAGAGAGTCAACCATTCAACTTAAGAAAAAAAGGCTCTGAGGCAGGGAGCCAGGTGATCAGGCTCAGCGGGTCCCACTCCTCCCTGCCCCGACACAAAACAAAAACAGCAATTGGAAACGCCCTGGGTTGAGAGTGCCACAGCAAGCACAGCTGAACATGGGATGGTCCAGCTCTGTGGGGCAGGGGCATCCGCCATTACTGAGGCACTCCACCCCTACAGAGGTAGTCCACCATGCTGAGGCAGCCCGCCATTGCCTAGGCAACCCACCACTACAGAGAGAGTCTGCCATTACAGAGGTGGGCCACCATTGCCGAGGCAGTTCTAACCACACCCATATAAACAGGACTGCAAGGAAGTTCACATGGCAGCAGAGTGGACCCCACAGCAGCTCAGCAAAGACTCTGCAAGCAGACAGTGACTAGGCTGCCACCTTGCATGGCAGGGTAGCCCTGAAAAAAAAAGGCAGCAGCACAAAGGAAACTCATAAATAAAGCCCTAACTCCCCAGGAGAGAGCACCTGGTGAAAACACAGGGGTTTATGAGTTCTGCTGCAGCAGATTTAAACGTACCTGCCCAGCAGCTCTTAACAACAGAGTTTACAGCTCAGCACTTGAGCTCCTATAAAGGATGGACTGTCTCCTCAAGCAGCTCCCTGACCCCTGTATATCCAAAGAGTCACCTCACAAAGGACTGATCAGACTGACATTTAGCGGGCATCATTTTGGGACAAAGAAAGCAAAAGAAGAAATTGGTAGCAACCCTTACTGTTCTGCAGCTGCTGCAGGTGATCCCCAGGCAAGCAGAGCCTGGAGGGGACCTCAGTAGTCCTACAGAAGAAGGACCAGACTGTTAGAAGGAAAAATAAGAAACAGAAATAACTTCATCATCAACTGGACGTCCACTCAGAGACACAATCTGAAAATCAGCAACTACGAAGATGACAGGTGGATAAATCCACAAACATAGGAAGAAACCAGTGAAAAAAGGAGGAAAACACCTGAAACCAGAACACTTCTCCTCCTACAAGGGATCACAACTCCTCACCAGCAAGGGCACAAGGCTGGATATAGAATGAGTGTGATGAAATGACAGAATCAGACTTCAGAAGGTGGGTAATGAGAAACTTCTGTGAGTAAAAAGAACATGTTCTAACCCAAAGTAAAGTAACTAAGAACACTGAAAAAAGATTTGATGAAATGCTAACGAGAATGGACAACTTAGAGAGGAATATAAGTGAATGGATGGAGCTGAAAAACACAACATGAGAACTTCATGAAGCATGCACAAGTTTCAACAGCCGAATTGACCAAGCAGAAGAAAGAATATCAGAGGTTGAGGATCAACTCCATGAAATAAAATGAGAAGGCAAGATTAGAGAAAAAAGCATAAAAAGGAATGAACAAAGTCACCAAGAAATATGGGACTATTTAAAAAGACCTAATCTACATTTGATAGGTGTACCTGGATGTGACAAAGAGAATGAATCCAAGCTGGAAAATACTCTTCAGGATATTATCCAGGAAAACTTCCCCAACCTAGCAAGGCAGGCCAATATTCAAGTCCAGGAAATACAGAGATCAGCACAAAGATATTCCTCAAGAAGAGCAACCCCAAGGAACATAATCATCAGATTCACCAGCATTGAAATGAAGGAGAAAATGCCAAGGGAAGCCAGATAGAAAGATCGGGTTATCCACAAAGGGAAGCCTATCAGACTCACAGCAGATCTCTCGGCAGAAACCCTACAAGCCAGAAGAGAGTGGGGGCCAATATTCAACATCCTTAAAGAAAAGAACTTTCAACCCAGAATTTTATATCCAGCCAAACTAAGCTTCATAAGTGAAGGAAAAATAAAATCCTTTGCAAACAAGCAAGTACTCAGATATTTTTGTCACCACCAGGCCTGCTTTACAAGAGCTTCTGAAAGAGGGACTACACATAGAAAGGAACAACCAGTACCAGCCACTCCAAAAACATACCAAATGGTAAAGAGCATCAACAAAATGAAGAATCTGCATCAACTAATGGGAAAAACAGCCAGCTAGCATCAAAATGGCAGTATCAAATTGACACATAACAATATTAACCCTAAATGTAAATGGACTAAATGCCGCAATCAAAGGACACAGACTGGCAAACTGGATAAAAAGCCAAAACCCATCTGTGTGCTGTATCCAGGAAACCCATCTCACATGCAAGGATACACAAAGGCTCAAAATGAAGGGATGGAGGAAGATTTACCAAGCAAATGGAGAGAAAAAAAAAAGAGCAGGAGTTGCAATTCTCATCTCTGATAAAATAGACTTTAAAGCAACAAAGATCAAAAGGGACAAAGAAGGACATTACATAATGGTAAAAGGATAAATGCAACAAAAAGAGCTAATGATCCTAAATATGTACACACCCAAATACAGGAGCACCCAGATACTTAAGGCAAGTTCTTAATGACTTACAAAGAGACTTAGACTCCCACACAATAATAGTGGGAGACTTTAACACCCCATTGTCAATATTAGATAAACAAGACAGAAAATTAACAAGGATATCCAGGACATGAACTCAGACCTGGAACAAGCAAACCTAAGAGACATTTACAGAGCTCTCCATCCCAAATCCACAGAATATACATTCTTCTCAGCACCACATCACACCTACTCTAAAATTGACCACATAATTGGAAGTAAATTACTCCTCAGCAAATGCAAAAGAATGGAAATCATAACAAACAGTCTCTCAGACCATAGTGCAATCAAGTTAGAACTCAGAATTCAGAAACTAACTCAGAACCACAAAGCTTCACAGAAACTGAACAACTGGCTCTTGAATGTTGACTGGATAAACAATGAAATGAAGGCAGAAATAAAGATGTTCTTCAAAACCAGTGAGAATGAAGACACAACATACCAGAATCTCTGGGACACATTTAGAGCAGTCTCTAGAGGAAAATATATAGCAATAAGTGCCTGCATGAGAAGCAAGGAGAGATCTAAAATTGACACCCTATTGTCAAAATTGAAAGAGCTAGAGGAGCAAGATCAAAAACTCAAAACCCAGCAGAAGACAAGAATAACTAAGATCAGAGCAGAACTGAAGGGGATTGAGACACAAAAACCCTTCAAATAATCAATAAATCGAGGAGCTGTTTTTTTGAACAGATCAACAAAATAGACAGACCACTAGCCAGATTAATAAAAAAGAAAAGAGAGAATTACCAAATAGATGCAATAAAAAATGATAAAGGGGATGTCACCACAGATTCCACAGAAATTCAAACTACCATCAGAGATTATTACAAACAACTCTATGCACATAAACTGGTAAACCTGGAAGAAATCGAAAAATTCCTGAACACTTGCATCCTCCCAAGCCTAAACAAGGAAGAAGTCGAAACTCTGAATAGACCAATAACAAGATCTGAAGTTCAGGCAGCAATTAAGAGCCTACCGTACAAAAAAGGCCCAGGTCCAGATGTGCTTACAGCTGAATTCTACCAGACACACAAAGAGGAGCTGGTACCATTCCTTCTGAAACTATTCCAAATAATCCAAAAAGAGGGAATCCTTCCCAAATCACTTTATGAGACCAACATCATCCTGATACCAAAACCCGGCAGAGACTCAACAAGAAAAGAAAACTCCAGGCCAATATCCAGGATGAACATAGATGCAAAAATCTTCAATAAAATACTGGCAAGCCGATTGCAACAGCACATCAAAAACCTTATCCACCATGATCAAGTGGGATTCATCCTGGGGATGCAAGGCTGGTTCAACATATGCAAGTCTATAAACATAATTCCCCACATAAACAGAACCAAAGATGAAAACTGCATGATTATCTCATTTGATGCAGAGAAGGCCTTTGACAAAATTCAGCAGCCCTTTATGCTAAAAACCCTCAATAAAGTAGGTATTGATGGAATGTATCTCAAAATAATAAAACTATTTATGATAAACCAACAGCCACTATCACACTGAATGGGCAAAAAGGGGAAGCATTCCCTTTGAAATCTGGCACTAGACAAGGGTGCCCTCTCTCACCACTCCTATTCAATATAGTACTGGAAGTTCTAGCCAGAGCAATCAGGCAAGAAAAAGAAATAAAGGGTATTCTAATAAGAAAGAAGGAAGGCAAATTGTCTCTGTTTGCAGACGACATGATTGTATATGTAGAAGACCCCATTGTTCCAGCCCCAAATCTCCCGAAACTGATAAGCAACTTCAGCAAAATCTCAGGATATAAAATCAATGTGCAGAAATCACAAGCATTCCTATACACCAATAAAAGACTTCAAGAAAGCCAAATCAAGAATGAACTGCTATTCAAAATTGCTACAAAGAGAATAAAATACCTAGGAATACAACTAACAAGGAACGTAAAGGACCTCTTCAAGGAGAACTACAAACCACTGATCAAAGAAATAAGAGAGGACACAAACAGATGGAGAAACATTCCATGTTCATGGTTAGGAAGAATCAATATTGTGAAAATGGCCATACTGCCCAAAGTAATTTACAGATTCAATGCTATCCCCACAAAGCTACCAATGACCTTCATCACAGAACTGGAAAAAACCACCTTAAACTTCATATGGAACCAAAAGACAGCCCGCATAGTTAAGTCAATTCTAAGCAAAAAGAACACAGCAGAAGGCATCACACTACTGGACTTCAAACTATACTCCAAAGCTAAAGTAATCAAAACAGCATGGTACTGGTACCAAAACAGAGATAAAGACCAATGGAACAGAACAGAGGCCTTGGAGGCAACACAACATATCTACAACCATTGGATGTTTGACAAACCTGACAAAAACAAGCAATGTGGAAAGGATTCCCTGTTTAATAAATGGTGCTGGGAAAACTGGCTAGCCATGTGCAGAAAGCAGAAACTGGACCCCTTCCTGACACCTTACACTAAAATTAATTCCAGATGGATTAAAGACTTAAACATAAGACCTAACACCATAAAAACCCTAGAAGGAAATCTAGGCAAAACTATCCAGGACATAGGAGTAGGCAAGGACTTCATGAACAAAACACCAAAAGCATTGGCAACAAAAGCCAAAATAGACAAATGGGACCTAATAAAACTCCACAGCTTCTGCACGGCAAAAGAAACAGTCACTAGAGTGGATCGGCAACCAACAGAATGGGAAAAGATTTTTGCAGTTTACCCATCTGACAAAGGGCTGATATCGAGAATTTACAAAGAACTCAAACGGATTTACAGGAAAAAAACAAACAAGCCCATTCAAAAGTGGGCAAAGGATATGAACAGACACATTACGAAAGAAGACATATATGAGGCCAACAATCATATGAAAAAATGCTCATCGTCACTGGTCATCAGAGAGATGCAAATCAAAACCACATTGAGATACCATCTCACGCCAGTTAGAATGGTGATCATTAAAAAATCTGGAGACAACAGATGCTGGAGAGGATGTGGAGAAAAAGGAACACTTTTACACTGTTGGTGGGAGTGTAAATTAGTTCAACCATTGTGGAAGACAGTGTGGCGATTCCTCAAGGCCTTAGAAATAGAAATTCCATTTGACCCAGCAATCCCATTACTGGGTATATATCCAAAAGACTATAAATCGTTCTACTATAAGGACACATGTACACGAATGTTCATTGCAGCACTGTTTACAATAGCAAAGACCTGGAATCAACCCAAATGCCCATTGATAATAGACTGGATTGGAAAAATGTGGCACATATACACCATGGAATATTATGCAGCAATCAGAAATGATGAGTTTGTGTCGTTTGTAGGGACATGGATGAATCTGGAGAACGTCATCCTCAGCAAACTGACACAAGAACAGAAAATGAAACACCGCATATTCTCACTCATAGGTGGGTGATGAAAAATGAGAACACATGGACACAGAAAGGGGAGTACTAAACACTGGGGTCTATTGGGGGGAAAAGGGGAGGGCCAGTGGGAGGGGGAGGTGGGGAAGGATAGCCTGGGGAGAAATGCCAAATGTGGGTGAAGGGGAGAAGGAAAGAAAAGCACACTGCCATGTGTGTTCCTACGCAACTGTTTTACATGCTCTGCTCATGTACCCCAAAACCTAAAATCCAATAAAAAATAAAATAAAAAAAAACCCTAGAAGAAAACCTAGGCAAAACCATTCAGGACATAGGAGTAGGCAAGGACCTCATGACCAAAACACCAAAAGCATTGGCAACAAATGCCAAAATAGACAAACGGGACCTAATCAAACTCCACAGCTTCTGTACGGCAGAAGAAACAGTCATTAGAGTGAATCAGCAACCAACAGAATGGGAAAAAATTTTTGCAGTTTACCCATCTGACAAAGGGCTGATATCCAGAGTTTACAAAGAACTAAAGCAGATTTACAAGAAAAAAACAAACAAGCCCATTCAAAAGTGGGCAAAGGATATGAACAGACACTTTACAAAAGAAGACATACATGAGACCAACAAACATATCAAAAAATGCTCATCATCACTGGTCATTAGAGAGATGCAAATCAAAACCACATTGAGATATCATCTCACGCCAGTTAGAATGGAGATCATTAAAAAAATCTGGAGACAACAGATGCTGGAGAGGATGTGGAGAAATAGGAACACTTTTACACTGCTGGTGGGAGTGTAAATTAGTTCAACCATTGTGGAAGACAGTGTGGTGATTCCTCAAGGACCTAGAAATAGAAATTCCATTTGACCCAGCAATCCCATTACTTTGGGATTTATAGTCCCAAAGGACTATAAATCATTCTACTATAAGGACATATGCACATGAATGTTCATTGCAGCACTGTTTACAATAGCAAAGATCTGGAACCAATGCAAATGCCCATCGATGATAGACTGGACAGGGAAAGTGTGACACATATACACCATGGAATATTATGCAGCCATCAAAAACCATGAATTCGTGTCCTTTGTAGGGACATGGATGAACCTGGAGACTATCATTCTCAGCAAACTGACACAAGAACAGAAAATGAAATACCACATGTTCTCACTCATAGGTGGGTGTTGAACAATGAGAACACATGGACACAGGGAGGGGAGCACTACACCCTGGGGTCTGTTGGGGGGAATAGGGGAGGGACAGTGGGGGTGGGGAGTTGGGGAGAGATAGCACGTTGAGAAATGTCAGCTATAGGTGAAGGGGAGGAAGGCAGCAAATCACCCTGCCACGTGTGTACCTATGCACCTATCTTGCATGTTCTTCACATGTACCCCCAAAACTAAAACGCAATAAAAAAAGAAAAAAGAAAGAAAAAAAAAAATAAAATGGTGGCCTAAAAGTAAAAAAAAACAAGATCATCATCATCAACAGCAGCATTAACATTATTTGAGTACATAATATGTATTACACCTGTTATAACTGATTTACATGTCATTTAAAACTCACAACTCTTGAAAAATAAGTACTCCTACTATTACCATACTTATACTGGAGGAGGAGAAGGAAGTTGAAAGACAAAGGGACTTTTCCAAGGGTGTACCATTGCTTAGTAGATGAATCTCTTCTCCTACCTTTAACACTGATAGATATTTTTGCCTAATTACATCTGAATTAAATCTGGAAGTGGGAAAATGACATAGGAGGATTTTCTCTACCCATCAACAATCCCCTGCCTGTAGGGTTGATTTTGTCTGTAAAGTGATGGGAACCAAAAGGCATGAGGATTTAACATGCAGGCTGTTGAGTATTATCTGGCCTTTCTTACCTAAAATGCCTGAACACTGTCTGTCTGGCTCTCAAAGATGTTTTTCTACAGATGGCTTTCTCAGTATATCATGGTCTTTTCATTTTTTTGAAAGGATACATTATCAATCATAATTCCTGCCCTTAAGGTGCCTATCATCTAGACAAATTATAATGATGTGTGTGGATAACATAGTTGTTTGCACTGTGAAAATTGTGGGGAAAATGCACAGAGATGCAATCCTGAATTCATTGAAGCAAAGAAGGAACATTTGCATAAATTGAGGGTTGGGGAGAGTGAGTGTGAGGAAGGTTTACCTGTTTGAAGTTCAGTATATCACCCATTTGGAAAGTTCATGCTCAAAGAGATTTTACACTAATTTTTTTATACCCAACGGAAGTGAATCATAGGAACCATTTGAAAAAAATAAAAGGTTAGAGAAAACATGTAAAGTAAAGGTGTGAAAGAAATCTTAATATTGGGAAGTACATTTTGATCTTGAGAGAAGGCTTGGAAGAAGAAATGAAAAGCTTGAGTATGGATGTATTCAGGGGAGGAAATATATAGCTCAGAAAAACAAGAACTTGTTTTTATGAAATAGAGAAGGCAGAAATAAAATGAGAAACAGTTAAGAAAATTCTCATACTCAGGCTGAATGGTAAATGTGGATATTGAATGTTTTAGAGTAGGAAGAAACTAATGAGGCTCTCTGGACTGGATTACTTAGTTGTATTAACTCCTCTGAATACCTCTACTTGCAGGTAAAGGCTAGCTTCTAACATTAATAATAACTAGGTTTTATTGCATACTTTTCATGTGCCAGAATCTGGCTAAGCCCTGTACATGTGTTATCTCATGCAACGTTCAAAACGACCCCACAAAGCACAATCCCTAACAGATGGGAAATTTGAGGCCTGTGAAGATTAAGTGACAGGTCCAAGTTCACACAGATTGTAAGCAGTTGAGCTTAGGGCTGTTTGACTCCAAAGTACACATTCTCTTCCAGACTTAATCTTTGGCAATGCACCAGTATTTTCATCCTTTACAATATGGGACAGACCCTGAGAAAATAGTATCTTTGGCAGACAGGCTGGCAGCTCTCTGATGAGTCTTCTTGTAAAAGATGTTGGCAATTATTTATGAGTCCATCTACTTCTATTATTGAAATTCACACATAATCTGAATTAACAGTGTCACCCTGCTTTCCTCACAGTTGAATTTGATCTCTACAAGAAATAATGCTGACTTCTTAATGCATGATTTCTCTCCTAGGCAAATCATCTGAGTAGTGAGTAAGTCAACATATAGAAAACAGGAGAAAGGAAGAGAAATGAAGGAAGCTTTCTAGCCATTAAGACTCCACTAGGCCAGTAAGGCATCATTAATGGCTCCCTATTTGCCACAGAGAAAAATAAAAACATATATCCAGAAAATGCTGGGTACCACCCAGTAACAGGTAATATAGTAACATGGGATGAGACAAAAGATATTTCTTCTAAGAGAATAGACCACAAGGCTTTTGTTAAAATTATTTTTTATAGCAACCTCTAGTGGATCCAGAATCCCTAGGATTTCATCATTCAAATCCTATTATAACAGGTATAAACAAGGCCAGACTGTGAAGACTACAATAAATACCTAACTCTTCAATGCCCAGATACTGAGGAACATCCAGAAGCATCAGGACCATCCAGGAAAACATGACTTCACCAAACCAAATAACCTACCAAAGATCAATCCTGTTGAGACAGAAATATATGACCTTTTGGGCAGAGGATTCAAAAGAGCTGTGTTGAGGAAACTCAAAGAAATTCAAGGTAACACAGAGAAGGAATTCAGAATCTTACCAGATGCATTTAACAACAATTTAAAAGAATTAAAAAGAAGCAAGCAGAGATTCTGGAGTTGAAAAATGTGATTGACTGGCTGAAGAATGCATCAAAGTATCTTTATAGCAGAATTGATAACGCAGAAGAAAGAATTAGTGAGCTTGGAGACAGGGTATTTGAAAATACAAAGAGACAAAAGAAAAAAATGAAAATGATTGAAGCACACCTACAAGATCTGGAACATAGCCTCAAAACAATAAATGTAAGATTTACTGGTCTTATTGAGGAGGGTAGAAATAGGGGTAGGAAGTTTTTTCAAAGGGATAATAAATGAGAACTTCCCAAACCTAGAGAAGGATATCAATATCCAAGTACAAGAAGGTTATAGAACACCAAGCACATTTAACCCAAAGAAGACTAACTCAAGGCATTAAATAATCAAATTCTAAAGATCATGGATAAAGAAACGATTCTAAAAGCAGCAAGAGAAAGAAAAAAATAACGTACAATGGATATCCAATACGTCTGGTGGCAGACTTTTTGAAGAAAACATTATAGGCCAGGTTAGAGTGGCATGACATATTTAAAGTGCCGAGGAAAAAAATTTTTACCCTAGAATAGTATATCCAGTGAAAATACTTTTCAAACATGAAGGAGAAATAAAGACATTTCCAGACAACAAAAGCTGAAGAATTCCACCATCAGATACCAGACCTTCCCTTTAAGAAATGCTAAAGAGAATATTTTGATCAGAAAGAAAATGACATTAATGAGCAATAAATAATCACATGAAGATATAAAACATACTGGTAATAGTAAGTACACAGAAAAATGCAGAATATTATAACACTGCTACTGTGGTGTGTAAACTGCTCTTATTCTAAGTGGAAAGGCTAAGCTATGAACCTATCAAAAATAGTAACTACAACAACTTTTCAAGACATAGACAGTACAGGAAGATATAAATAGAAACAAAAAGTTAAAAAGCAGGGGATAAAGTTAAAGTATAGAATTTGTAATTGTTTTCCCTTTTCTTGTTAGTTTATGCCATCAGGGCTAAGTTGTTATCAGTTTAAAATAATAGGTTATAAGATGTTATTTGCAAGCCTTCTGGTAACCTCAATTCAAAAAAAATGCAAAGGATGTACAGAAAGTTAAAAGTGAAAAATCAGAATGTACCATCAAAGAAAATCATCTATACTAAATAGAGGATAGGAAGAAAGGAAGGAAGAGAGCACCACAAAACAAACAGAAAGCAACAAAATAACAAGTGAAATTCCTTATTTATCAATAATAGCACTGAATATAAATAGACTAAACTCCCCAGTTGAAAGACCTACAGTGGTTGAATGGATTAGAAAAGAAGACCCAATGATATGCTGCCTAAAATATAAAGACATACATACACTGTAAATAAAGAGATGGAAAAAGATATTCTGTGTAAATGGAAACCAAAAAGAGCAGGAGTAGCTACCCTTATATAAGACAAAATCGATTTCAAGACAAAAACTACCCAAACAGACAGATAAGATCATTATATAGTGGCAACGGGTCAATTCAGCAAGAAGCTATAATGTCTATAAATATATATGCACCCAATGCTGGAGCACCTAGTGTAAAAAGAAATGCTGTTAAAGAGAGAGATAGACTCTAATAAAATTATACTTGGAGACTTCAGAACCCCACTTTTTGCATTAGGAAGATCTTTGAGACAGAAAATAAATGAAGGAAACATTGGATTTAATCTGCACACAGACCAAATAGACCTAATAGATACTTACAGAACATTTTATACAATGGCTACAGAATACAATTTTTTTTTCTCAGCACATGGATTATTCTCAAGGATAGATTATATGTATGGCCACAAAACAAGTCTTCAAAATTACAAAAATATGGAATTATTATTATTATTATTGAGATAGAATCTCACTCTGTCACTCCAGGCTGGAGTGTAGTGGCATGATCTCAGTTTACTGCAACCTACTTTTCAGTCCCGATACTCTAGTTTAAGCTAAAGGCAGTAGGCATGACTTAGTATGTGTTATTAATAGTTATACATTTTATGCTAAATTGCTATATGCCACAGAAGTAACCAAAATTTCTATTCAATTATAGCTTTGATAGTGACTCTCCTAAGACTTTTTGTCATCTACAGACAATTGTTGTCTTGTTTTGATCCTTTTCAAATGGTGATTTAAAATCAGCTGTAGGACTTTGACAGGTACTCTTAAATGTAGGCTGCTAAAAACTTTGGAGATTGTGACATTGGAATAAAGGAAAAAACTTTCAGGATGCTCATGGATAGCTGAAACGTTTACGAATATCAAATGGAACAGGAGTTTACAGCATGGACTGAACTAAGAGAAGACTGAAGTAATTTTTCTTGACTTTTTGCTTAAAATGTTGTTAATAATTTGTTTCATTTTTCAACGTCAAAAAAACCTTTTTTTGAAGTGTTTACAACTATCAACAATTGAGTAAAATATAATCTTGGGGAACAAAATTTGGAGCATATTTGTTTCTCTCTACCTGATTTCTCCAGAATTGGGAAGCTATTTGTGAGTATGCTTAATTGATGGCAATATATTTATTTGCATAAGTGCAATAAGAGTGTTTTGCAACAGGATACAATTGGAGAAATTGGTTACTTTACAAAGGCTTTGAGTGTAATGGCATGGTTTCCTTTAAGAAATCAAACTTGACTTGTAGAGCTAATAAAAGCCCTTTGGGAAAACTGGCCTCATACCTTATCTACACAGTCACTGTACAGAGCTCCTGGCCTATGGTAGGTAAAGAATGTCACTTTCCAACAGGCCCAGGAGCCCCAAGTTATCTTGGGACACAAGAGTAGAGGAATTTATTCAAGTCATAGGTGTTTTAGAGTACAAATCCATGGTTGGGCTTAGCTTTTTAAAAAAGGTCTTCTCTGAGATTCTTTATAGAACAGAGTTCCATCAAAGCCAATTTTAAAAGCCTATGTGAAAAATAATTATTCTTTCTGTACTTTATAAAAATAATCAGGGCAAATGTATGATTAAGGCTTATTTTTGCAAACAAATTGGTCCTATTTTGATTTTCCTTTAGTAAAAATGGGAGACTGAAGAGGGAAAAGAAACATTTAGGAACTATGGTAACCTATTATTAGATTCTAGTCTCATCAGTGTTTTTTAAGTTTTTGTTCTTGCAATTCAGACTAACCCTGCTTATTCATGTGAACCGATCTGTGATCTCTGGCTGCAGCTCAAAAGAAACAAGAGGGATTGGTAATGTAAAAGTCTGGATCAATATTCTAATTTTGGGCATGTAGTAGAATCAACTAGCAGCCCCATATTAGCTTGGTTCCAACAGTTTTCCAGTTCATGGAAAGCCTTATAATTTAGTTTACTTGGAATAATTTTATTTATTTTGCTTTACTGTAGTGAAATATTTTGCTGTTGTACCCTTTGAGTAGGAACTCAGGATAAGCTTACTGAATATTTTCTTAAATTGAACACTTATTAATCTCCTAGGTATCATCTTTTGTCAGAACTCAGAGTTATGAATTATCCTCAACATACCAACGTTTTCTGACTGAGTTCCTCTCTACACTGAATACAAGATACCATAATAGGCAGGAATACCATTGCCCCTATTTAGCCTGAAGAAGTTACAGAAAATGGATCTTCATTCCTCTACAACCCTTAGGATTAAGGGTTCCCTTATAAAAGGGAGAGAAAAAACATGTCAAGGCATTTGAACCAGAGTGATTCCAACTTGAATAGGGGCTGGGTAGAATGAGGCTGAGACATATTTGGCTGAATTCCCAGGAGGTTAGACATTCTACGTCACAGGATGAGATAGGAGGTTGGCACAAGACACAGATCAGAAAGACCTTGCTATTAAATCAGGTTGTGGTAAGGAAGCTAGCAAAACCCCAATAAAACCAGGATGGTGATAAACGTGACCTCAGGTCATCCTAACTGCTCATTATGCACTAATTATAATGTATTAGCATGCGAAATGACACTCCTGCCAGCACCATGACAGTTTACAAATGCCATGGTAATGTCAGGAAGTTACTCCATATGGTCTAAAATGAGGAGGAACCCTCAGTTCTGGGATTTGCCCCCCCTTTCCTGGAGAACTCATAAATAATCCACTACTTGTTTAGCATATAATCAAGAAATAACCATAAAATAGCCAATCAGCAGCCCTTGGGACTGCTTTGCCTATGAAGTAGCCATTCTTTTATTCCTTTACTTTCCTAATAAACTTGCTTACACTTGAAGAAAAAGAAATACAGGGCATCCAAATTGGAAAGGAAGAAGTCTAACTATCCTAGTTTGCAGATGATAAGATTTCATATTTGAAAAAACCTGAAGACTCCAACAAAGGACTATCAAATTGTTAAAAAATTTAGTAAAGTTTCAGGACAATAAATCCTCATCCAAAAATCAGCAGCATTTTTATATGCCAACAGTGAGCAATCTGAAAGAAAGTCAAAAATTAATCACATTTACAATAGCTCCAAAAAATCCTAGGAATTAACCGAAGTGAAAGATCTCTATAATGAAAACTATGAAGCACTGATAAAAGAAAATTGAAAGGACACACAAAAAATGGAAAGATACTCCATGTTCCTGGATTGGAAGACTCAATATTGTTAAAATGTCCATACTACCCAAAGCAATCTACGTATCCAATACAATCCCTATCAAAATACCGATGACATTATTTATAGTAATAGAAAAAATAATCCTCATATTTTTATGGAACCACAAAAGACCAAAAATACCCACATCTGTCTTGAGCATAAAGAACAAAACTGGAGGAATCACATTACCAGATTTCAAATTATACTACAGAGTTATGGTCACCAAAATAGTATGGTACCAGCATAAAATCATACATAGGGACCAATGGAAGGCAATAGAGAACCCAGAAGCAAATCCATACAACTACAGTGACCTCATTTTTAACAAAGGTGCCAAGAACATACAGTAGCAAAAGGTCAGTCTCTTCAATAAATAGTGCTGGGAATCTTGGATATCCACATGCAGAAGAATGAAACTATATCTCTATCTCTCACCATATACAGAAATCAAACTAAAATGGACTAAAGACTTAAATCTAAGGCCTCAGACTGTAAAATTACTAAAAGAAGACATTGAGGAGACTCTAAAGGACTCGGCAAAGATTTCTTGAGTAATACCTCAGAAGCACAGGCAACCAAGGCAAAAATGGACAAATGGGATCACATTAAGTTAAAATCTCCTGCACAGTAAAGGAAACAGTCAACAAAGTGAGGAGACAACCTGAAAAGTGGGAGAAAATATTGACAAAGTATCCATCTGATAAGAGACTAAAAACCAGAATATATAAGGAGCTCTAACAACTACATAGGAAAAAATAGAATAATTGGATCAAAAAATGAACAAAAGATTTGAGTCGGCATTTCTGAGAAAAAGACATACAAATGACAAACAGGCACACAAAAAGGTGCTCAACATAACTGATCATCAGATAAATGCAAATTAAAACTACAATAAGATATAATCTCATCCCAGTTAAAATGGCTTATACTAAAAATTTTGCAATAACAAATGGTAGCAAGGATGTGAAGAAACAGGAACCCTCGTATATTGTGGATGGGAATGTAAATTAGTACAGCAATTATGGAGAACAGTTTGGAGGTGCCTCAAAAAAATTGAGCTACCATATGATCCATGAATCTCACTGTTGGGTATATACCTGAAACAAAGGAAATCAATATATCAAAGACCTATCTGCACTCCCATTCATTGCAGCACTGTTTACAATAGCTAAGACTTGGAAGGAACCTATGTGTCCATCAAAAGATGCATGGGTAAAGAAAATGTGGTACTTACACACAATGGAGTACTATTCAGCCATAAAAAGAATGAGATCCTGCCATTTGCAACAATATGGATGGAACTGGAGTTCATTATGTTACATGAAAAAGCCAGGCACAGAAAGACAAACTTTTCATGTTCTCACTTATTTGTTGGAGCTAAAATTTAAAACAGTTGATCTCATGTTTATAGAGACGAGAATGATTATTATCAGCATCTGGATATGGTAGTGGGATGATGGGGAAAAGTGGGGAAGGTTAATGAGTATGAAAAAATAGATAGAATGAATAAGATCTAGTATTTGATAGCACAACAGGGTGCCTATATTTAAAAATAACTAGAAGAGTACAATTGAATTGTTTGTAACATAAAAGAAAGATAAATTCTTGAGGGGATGGATACCCTTTTACCCTGATGTGATTATTATGCATTATCTATCTGTATCAAATTACAGTGTAACCCATATATATGTAATCTATTATGTACCCATGAAGATTAAAAATAAGAAATTAAAAGAAACACATCCTATATTATATATGTATATATAATTTTAAATTGTAGTAAAGCATAAAATTTTCCAACTTAGCCATGTTTAAGTGTATAGTTCACTAGTGTTAATTATACTCCCATTGTCATGTAACAGATGTCCAGAACTTACCCATCTTATTAAAACTAAAACTTTCTACCCACTAACCAAGAACTCCCAATTCTTTCCTCCCCCCAGTCCCTGGCAATCACCTTTCTTTCATTCGCTATAAATTTGACTCCTTCAAATACCTCATATAAGTGGAATCATACAATATTTGCCTATTTGTGACTGAATTATTTTACTTAGAATAATGTTCAGTCAGATCCTATTTAAAATCTCTTAAAGGTTTTCCTATAGATATAAGTGAGAATTGTGACTTTTTATTGTTGTAAAATACACATAACATTTACCACCACTGACATTTAAAGCATTTACAATGTCATGCAACAATCTCAACTATCTACTTCTAGAACATTTTTGTTATCCCAAAAGAAAATCCCATAGCCATTAAACAGTTCCTCTCCATTCCTCCTTTACCCTGTTCCTTGCAACCTCTAACCAGTTTTCTGTCTCTATGGATTTACCTGTTCAGGATATTTCACATACGTGAAATCACAATATGTGGCCTTTGGTGTCTTGGTTTCTTTCACTTAGTTTAATGTATTTGAGGTTAGCATTCCTTTCTAAGGTTGAATACTATTTCACTGTGTGCACGTGCAGCTTTAAAAAATCCATCCATTGGTTAAAAACATTTGGGTTGTTTCCAATTCTTCATTCTGGCAAAGAGTGTTGGTGTGAACATTTGTGTACGAGGTTTTGTTTGAACATCTGTTTTCAATTATTTGGAGTACATGCTGAAATTTATGACATTTTACTAAATCGTATTTTTCCTGTATGCCTTGTTATAAAACTGTATAACATTCTGCATCTTTTTACCTTCAGGCCAGTTGCCATTATGTCCCCAATGGGAAATTTTAGCATGTCTCTGTTGGAAGATAATTCTATATGCCACAACTTAGAGCAATGTTAAAATTTTCAATATTAACAACATCTTCTAAATAACATTTTAATATTATCAATTTCATAAAATTTCCTCCTATAATACTAGCACAGAACTCACAATTCTTATTACTAAGAATAGGGTATCCTTGAAAATCAGCACAAGACAAGGATACCCTCCCTCACCACTCCTATTCAGCATAGTACTGGAAGTCCTGACCACGGCAATTAGGCAAGAGAAAGAAACAAAGCGTATTCAAATAGGAAGAGAGGATGTCAAACTGTCTCTTTTTGCAGATGACATGATCTCATATCTAGAAAACACCATAGGTTGAGCCCAAAAGCTTCTTAAGCTGATAAGCAACTTCAGCAAAGTCTCAAGATACAAAATCAATCTGCAAAAAATCACAAGCATTCCTATGCATCAACAATAGACAAGCAAAGAACCAAATTGTGGATGAACTTCCATTCACAACTTCTACAAAGAGAATAAAATACTTAGGAATATAGGTAACAAGGGACGCGAAAGACCTCTTCAAGAACTACAAACCACTGTTCAATAAAATCAGAGGGGAATCAAACAAATGGAAAAACATTCCATGCTCATGGATAGAAACAATCAATATTGTGTAAATGGCCTAAAGTAATTTACAGATTCAATGCTGTTCTCATTAAACTACCATTGGCATTAATCACAGAATTAGAAAAACACTACTTTAAAATTCATATGGAACCAGAAAGGGGCCCATATAGCCAAGACAATCCTTTGGAAAAAAAAAAGCTGGAAGCATCATGCTACCCAACTCAAAACTATACTACAAGGCTACAATAACCATAAAATCATGGTACTGATACAAAAACAGACAGGTAGACTGATGTAACAGAATATAGATTTCAGAAATAAGACTGCACATCTACAGCCAGCTGATCTTTGACAAACCTGAAAAAAACATGCAATGGGGAAAGGATTCCCTATTTAATAAATGTTGCTGAGGGAACTGGCTATCCACATGCAGAAAATTGAAACTAGATCCCTTCCTTATACCTTATTTAACAAGTAGCTTGTTTTGGGTATCTAATTCTTCCTAATTTAAGCTAGGAGGGTTTTTTTTCAGAAATGTATCCATCTCTTCTAAGTTTTCTAGTTTATGTGTGTAAAGATGTTCATAGTAGCCTTGAACAATCTTTTGTATTTTAGTGGTGTCAGTTTAATATCTCCTGTTTCACTTCTTAGTGAGGTTATTTGAATTTTCTCTCTTCCTTTCTTGGTGAATCTTGTCAATTGTCTGTCCATTTTATTTATCTTTTCAATGAACCAGTTATTGTTTCATTTACATTTTTGTATTGCTTTTTTTTGTTTCCATTTTATTTAGTTCTTCCCTGATCTTGGTTATTTCCTTTCTTCTGCTGGGATTGGGTTTGGTTTGTTTTTGTTCCTCTAGTTCCTTGAGGTATGACCTTAGAGTGTCAGTTTGTGCTCTCTCAGTCTTTTTGATGTAAGCATTTAGGGCCATGAACTTTCCTCTTAGCACTGCCTTTGCTGTATCCCAGAGGTTTTGATAGGTTGTGTCATTACTGTTATTCAACTCGAATAATTTTTATATTTCCATCTTGATTTTGCTTTTGACCTAATGCTCATTCAGAAGCAGGTTACTTAAATTCTATGTATTTGCATGGTTTTGAAGGTTCCTTTTGGAGATGATTTCCAGTTTTATTCCACTGTGGTCTAAGAGAGTGCTTGATGTAATTTCAAGTTTTTTAAATTTACTGAGGCAAGCTTTATGGCCTATCATATGGTCTATCTTAGAGAAAGTTCCATGTGCTGTTGAATAGAATGCGTATTCTGTGGTTTTCTGATGAAATGTTCTATGTATATCAGTTAAGTCCGTTTGTTCCAAGGTATAGTTTAAATCATGTTTCTTTGTTGACTTTCTATCATGATGACTTCTCTAGTGCTGTCAGTGGAGTATTGAACTCTCCCACTGTTACTGTATTGCTGTCTATCTCATTTCCTAGTTCTATTAGTAATTGTTTTATAAATTTGGGAGCTCCAGTGTTAGGCACATATATGTTTAGGATGGTAATATTTTCCTGTTGTACAAGACATTTTATCATTATATAATGTTCCTCTTTGTTTTCTTTAACTGCTTTGGCTTTAAAATTTGTTTGGTCTGATATAAGAATAGCCATACCTGCTTGCTTTTGGTGTCCATTTGCATGAAATGCCTTTTTCCACCCCTTTACTTTAAGCCTATGTAAGTCCTTACTTGTTAGGTGAGTCTCCTGAAGGCAGCAGAGTTGGTTGGTGAGTTCTTATCCATTCTTCAGTTGTGTAACTTTTAATTGGAACATTTAGGTCATTTAATATAAGTATTGAGATGTTAGACACCATTCCACTCATTGTGCTATTTGTTGCCTGTGTACTTTGTTTTTCTTCGTTTTTTGTTTTTGCTTTTTAAATTGTAGTTTTCTTTTATATGCCCTGTGTGATTCAGACTTTAAAGAGGTTCTGTTTTAATGTGTTCCCAGGTTTGTTCCAAGATTCAGAACTCTTTTTAGCAGGTCTTGTAGTAGTGGCTTGGTAGTGGTGAATTCTCTCAGTATTTGTTTGTCTGAAAAAGACTGTATCTTTCCTTCATATATGATGCTTACTTTTGCTGGATACAAAATTCCTAGTTGATAATTATTTTGTTTGAAGAGGCTGAAGATAGTGCCCCAAACCTCTGTAGTTTGTAGGGTTTCTACTGATAAATCTGCTGTTAATCTGATTTTTTTTTTAACAGGATACCTGGTGCTTTATTTCACAGGTCTTAAGATTTTTTTCTTCACCTTAACTTTAGATAACCTGATGACACTGTGCCTAGGCAATGATATTTTTGTGATGAATTTCCCAGGTGTTCTTTGCGCTTCTTGTATTTGGATGTCAGGATCTCTAGCAAGGCCAAAGAAGCTTTCCTTGATTATTCTCTCAAATAATCCAAACTTTTATATTTCTCTTCTTCCTCAGGAACACCAATTATTCTTAGGTTAGGTTGTTTAGCACAATCCCTGACTACTTGGAGGCTTTGTTTATGTTTTCTAATTCTTTTTTTCTTTGTCTTTGTTGGATTGGGTTAATTCAAAGACAGATTCACAGCAGAATTCTACCAAACATTCAAAGAAGAATTGGTTCTAATCCTTTTGACACTATTCCATAAGATAGAGAAAGAAGAAACCCTCCCCAGAAAACCAGGAAAGGACACAACCAAAAAATAACAGTACAGACTGATATCCTTGATGAACATAGATGCTAAAATCCTTAATAAAATACTAGCTCACTGTATTTAACACCATATCCAAAAGATAATCCACCATGATCAAGTGGGTTTTATAGCAGTGATGCAGGGATAGTTTAACATACGCAAGTTAATAAATGTGATACATCACATATACAGAATTAACAACAAAAATCACAGGATCATCTTAATAGATGTAGAAAAAACATTCAACAAAATCCAGCATCCGTTTACGATTAAAACTCTCAGTGAAACTGGCATATAAGAGACATACCTCAATGTAATAAAAGCCATCTGTGACAAACCCACAGCCAACATAATACTGAATGGGGAAAAGTTGAAAGCATTTCCTCTGAGAACTGGAACGAGACAAGGATGCCCAGTCTCACCATTCCTCTTCAGCATAGCACCTATTGGAAGTCCTAGCCACAGCAATCAGCATAAAGAAAGAAATAAAGGGCATCCAAATCAGTAAAAAGGAAGTCAAACTATCAGTATTTGCTGATGATATCATCACTTACTGTAAAAACCCTCAGGACTCCTACAGATAGTTACTAGAACTGATAAAAAAATTCAGCAAAGTTTCTGGATACAAGATGAATGTATACAAATCAGTAGCTCTTCTATACACCAACAGCAATCAAGTAGAGAATCAAATCAAGAACTCAACGCCTTTACAATAGCTGCAAATAAACAAACAAACAAAAACCAAAAATAAAATGTAGGAATATACCTAACCAAGAGTCAAAAGACCTCTACAAGGAAAACTACAAAATACTGCTGAAAGAAATTATAGACAACATGAACAATGAGCATACAGAAACATATCTCACACTCATGGATGGGTGTAAGCAATATTGTGAAAATGACCATATTGTCAAAAGCAACCTACAAATTCAATGCAATCTGCATCAAAATACCACCATCATTTCTCATAGAACTAGAAAAAAAATTCTAAAATTCATATGGAACCAAAAAAGAGCCTGCATAGCCACAGCAAGACTAAACAAACAAACAGACAAACAAAAAACAAATCTAGAGGCATCACACTATCTGGTTTCAATCTCTAATATAAGCCAGATTCTCTCAAACAGCATAATTCTGGTGCAAAAATAGGCACATAGACCAGTAGAATAGAATAGAGAACCCAGAAATAAACCCAAATACTTACAACCAATTAATCTTTGATAAAGCAAAGAAAAACATAAAGTGGGGAAAGGACACCCTTTTCACAAATGGTGCTGGGATAATTGACTAGCCACATGTAGGAGAATAAAACTGGATCCTCATTTCTCATCTTATATAAAAATCAACTCAAGATGTATTAAGGACTTAAACATAATGCCTGAAACTATGAAAATCTAGAAGTTAACACTGGAAAAATTCTTCTAGACATTGGCTTACAAAAGGATTTCATGACCAAGAACCAAAAAGCAAATGCAATAAAAACAAAGATAGATAAATAGCTGGGACCTAATTAAACTAAAGAGGTTTTGCATAGCAAAATAGAACTATCAGCAGAGTAAACAGACAATCCATAGAGTAGGCGAAAATCTTCACAATATATACATCTGACAAAGGACTAATATCCAAAGTCTACAATGAACTCAAACACATCAGTAAGAAAAAAAATCAATCCCATCCAAAAGTGGGCTAAGGACATGAATAGACAGTTCTCAAAAGATGACAAAAAAACCCCGTTAGATCTCTTTAGAACTCACTCACTATCAAGAGAACAGCATGATGAAACTGCCCCCATGATCTAATCACCTTCTACGAGATCCATTCTCCAAAACTTGGGGATTACAATTTGGATTACAATTCAAGATGAAATTTGGATGGGGACACAGTGCCAGACTACATCATTCTGCCCCAGCCCCTCCCAAATCTTGTCTTTCTCACATTTCAGAACACAATTATGCCTTCCCAACAGTCCCCCAAAGTCTTAACTCATTTCAGCCTTAACCCAAAAGTCCAAGTCCAAACTTTATCTAGACAAGGCAAGTCTTTTCTGCCTAAGATCCTGTAAAATCAAAAGCAAGTTAGTTACTTCCAAGATACCATGGGGGTATAGGCATTGGGTAAATGCTCCCATCTAAAAGCGAGAAATTGGCTCAAGGTCTGCAGCCTGTACAGAAAGCATAGTGGCATCTGCTTCTGGGGAGGCCACAGGAAGTTTCCAATCATGGAAGAAGGCAAAGGGGAAGCAGGCACATCACATGGTGAGAATAGGGGCAAGAGAGAGAGAGTGGAGGCAGTGAGGTGCCACACACTTTTAAATGACCAGATCTCACAGGGAACTCACTATCACAAAACAGCACTACACCATGAGGGATCCACCCTCATGATGCAAATGCCTTCCACTAGGCCCCACCTCCAGCATTAGGGGTTAAAATTCAATGTGAGATTTGTGTGGGGACAAATATATCACCAAGATAGGGAAACAACTTAAATGTCAATTGACAGATGAATAAAGTAATTGCAGTGTATTTATAAAATGAACACTGTTCATCTCTAAAAAAGAATAAGATCTTGTCATTTGCCATAATATGGATGAGCTTGGAGGAAATTATGCTAAGTGAAATAAGGCCCTAAATATAGAAAGAAAAATACCAAGGCCCTAAAGAAAGAAAAATAATTCATTATTCATTTATATGTGGAATCTTAAAAAAATCAAATTCAGTTGTTACTCCGTATCTGTAGTTTCCACATCCACAAATTCGAGCAATCATAGTTTTTAAATATTTGGAAAAAACAACAGAAAATACAACAGCAAAAACACTAAAAAGTACTACAAATAATAAACAATATCATATAACAACTAGTTACATAGCATTTACATTGTATTATATATCATAAGTAATCTTGAGATGATTTAATGTATACAGGGGGCTGTGCATAGGTTATATGCAAATAGTACACCATTTTATATAAGGAATTTGAGGATTGGTCGATTTTGTTATCTATAGGGGTCCTGGAACAAATCTCCCACAGATACTGAGGGACAACTCTATACAGAGATAGGGAACAAATCAGTGGTTACTAGGGTATGGTTGAAGATGAAGTAGGGAGGTGTAGGCCAGGGGATACAAAATAGCAGATATATAGGATGAATAACTCTAGAGATCTATTGTACAACATGAAGACAATAGGTAAGAAAAATGCACTGTATTTAAGAATTATGTTAAATGAATAGATTTTAGTTGCTCTTGCCAGAAAAAAAATAATCATAATGGGTAACTATGTGAGATGATGGATAGGCTAATTTGTTTCACTATAGTAACTTTTTTACTGTCTATATGTATCTCAAAACATTGTGTTGTTTACCTTAAATGTACATAGTGAAATTTATTCTTTTAAAACCCTGAATCTTCCAATTACTAACACTTTCTGAAAGTAAGTGGCTCCCACTTCCACTTTGTGTCATTGTGAAATTGCTGCTTAAAATACACACATGCACATACATGTACACACATGTGCAGGCCCCTGCGTTATATGTCTGTGACAGAGACTTGCTAATTTTCCACGAGCATCCATGTTTTTCCCTTTAGTATTCTGCATTGCAGTTAGATAGGGCCATATAGCTGCATTCTGGCCTTTGGAATGTGCGTAGAAGGCTTGTGCATGATTTCCAGGTTGGGCCCATAAAATCTCCCCTGAGGTCCTCTTTGCCTTGGTCTCCAGTTTGGACACAGAAAGTGGAGTAAAAAATACCAAGGTCCTGGAAAATGATTGCAGGAGATTGGACACCGGAGTTACCATGTGGGAGGCTGCCTATCAATCACTTCATTGGATTATGATATGAATGAGGAATAGACATTTTACTATGTTAAATCCCTAAAATGTTGAGGTTGTTAAGATTTTAGACTAATATAATAATCCTCTAATTTGCATGATCAATGCTCAATTAGGGCACCTGCATGTGGATTTCTTAAATGGGAGAGCTAAAGCTACAGGGTCGAATAAACTTTATTTAGAAACTCCAGTCAATTTCATGCCTGGATTTTATGCTGATGAAAAGTGACTGCATGTATTCCCTCTCTACCAGCTTCTTCCCTTGCAGAGCTGGCTGACCTGCCCAAAGCTCTCCATAAAAATGGTTTGCTCTGCCACAATTTCCTTGGGAATTAATTTGCCCTTTGTTTTGGCTTATTGACCATGTATATCTCAGGGAAATCTGTTCAATGGCCTAATTTGGCCTGGAATGATCTCCAGATCCACCATTTTGCACCTAGTGATAAGCCAAACCTAGAGAGCACAATCAGTTCAGCACTCTCCACCCACAATACAGCTTCAAGACATAAACCTACATACATACTTGTGTGCCTATTGCTAAAATATAATCACCTAAAGATTCCAGTTGAAGTAGTTCCTAGGCTGGCGGCTTCAACTCTTCCAGCTCCTATTAATAGTCTAATGGGCTATTAATATAATAGTCTAATGGGAATGGGCTACTCACTTTATTGACTATATATATATTATATATTCACTTTAATTTGAATGTGAGAAGCTAGTGATTGGGGAGAGGAAAGGAAATATGAAGAATAGAGATGTTCTGCTGTTAAACAAAATGTGGAGAGAGAGAAAGAGAGAGATGGACATATGCCAGGGGATAGAAAATCCAAGATAGAGAGGTCTGTGGGATGCTATGCTAAAGGAGATGGGAACAACAATTTAAAAAAAAGAAAGAAGGAAAACAGACAGAAAACTCTTCACCATAGTGACTGTACAGTTCCCTGTCTTTCTTTTCTCTCTCTCTTTAAAAACATTCTTGTTCCCATCCCTTGTAGCACAGCATCCCCCATACCTTTGTATCTTGTGTTTTCTATCCCCTGGTTTATCTCCACCTCTCTGTCTCTCTCTTTTTCTCTTTCTCTTTATCTCGCTCTGTCTCTCTTTCTCTCTTGCTTGCTCGGTCTTTCTCTCTCTCTCTCTCCCTCTCTCTCTCTCTCACACACACACACACACACACACACACACACACTTAGTATTTTTTAAAGTAGCAGATTTAAAAATTAAAAAAAATCAAACCCATGAACGTAGAGTAGAAGAATGTTTACCAGAGATTGGGAAGGGTAGTGGAGGGCTAGTAGACAAGATGAGAATGGTTAATATGCACAAAAAATAATTAGAATGAATGACTAAGGCCAAGTATTTGATAGCACATCAGGGTTACTATATTCAACAAGAATTTAATTGTAAATTTTAAAATAACTAAAAGAGTACAGTTGGATTGTTTCTAACACTAAAGATAATTCCTCAATATCACCTTTGTTTCTCCACAGGGAATCTGGTAACTGTGATTTTTAAAAAGATAAACCAAGAGTGCAAAGAAGGGGAAGGGAAAGGTGGAGGTGGGATACCATGGAAAATAACGATGCTATCCACCATTCCTGGACCTTATCTTAATGATGGTGGCAGGAAAGAGGAATTACATGCTAATACAACCAGTCTGGGAGAGTCACTCCTGCTTCTCCGCCTTGCTCCATACCTGAAGCCTCTAGGAGTTAAAGCCAATTACTAAAGGCACAAGGGACTCCCAAGAATATGAAGCCCAGATGATCCTCTGATACCACTCCTCTTGAGGTGACTGTGTAGGACAAGTAGAGTTGGTACAGGGTTGTTAGAGGCCAAGGGTGAGGAAGAGCATTGTATATTAAATAACTACCTCCTAAGTCTTTCCAATTCTCCAATCTTTTGTCTCTTTTCTCATCCCTTTCTTTCTTTCTTGTCACTCTCTTTTTACATCTGGTATGCACAGTTGGAATATTTATCCTCCTTGGTTCATAATACACTATTATCTCTGGCTCCCAAATGGCCTTACTTATGTATCTATAAACCCCCTATGATAAACACACCTGTTAATCTACCACCCAATGAACAAAGTACATTACCAACTAACTTACATCTACCGATGTGCTACTAATCTGTGATACTCCATTGTGTACTTCCTTGCTGCAAGAAATAACTACCTTGTATTTTTTGTTGATTGTTCTCATGATTTAGTTTTCACCTTTTCACACACACACACACACACACACACACACACACACACACACACACACTCTCTCTCTCTCTCTTTATGTATCTATCTGCACCAGCACTTTGGCCATTCAATTATTTACATAGCTGCATGATGTATGACTCTGGGTCTTAGTTTCCCCTTCCACAAAATGACAATAATAACAATACTTACCTCAGAGTTTTTGTGAAGATTCAGTGCCTTCATGAATATAAAGGACCTAGAGAAGCACTTGACATATGATTAAGAGTAGTAGTGGTAGTAATACTTCTGCTCCCTGAATTGTCCTTACTTCCTTTGCTATGCCATGTGCCACCTCTTCCAGGAAGACCAACCTGACTTCCCCAATTTAAACCAATTCTTAATTTTTCTACATTCCCAGGGTACCTATTCACACCTTTATTCTGGCCCATGCTTTGTACTAATGCTAATAACAAGTTTGTTTGCCTTCAAAACTATGGTTCTTAATATTTTAAGCACATAAAAATAATCTGGCAACTTTTAAAGAATACTGATCCAAGCTCTATGACAGACCAATTTAACAAGAATCTCTGGGGGTGAGACCCAGATATCATCAGTTTTTAAAGCTCTCCAGGTGATTTTAATGTGCAGCCAAGGTTAAGAACCATGCCTCAGAGTTGGAGTCAGTAAACTCTGGACCAGGGGTCTGATCCAGCTCATTGTCTATTTCTGTAAATAAAGTTCTATTGGCTCATTTATGTGTTGTCTATGTCTAATTTCACACCACAATAGCAGGGTTGAGTAGCTGTGATAGAGACTATATGTCCAGCAAAGCCCGTATCATTTACTATGTGCGTCACTACAGAAAAAAGTGTGTTGATCCCTGCCTTAGAAAATAATCTCTCTAAGTATAGGGGCCATGTCTTATGCATCTCTATAGTCCCTAAACTTGCCTAGCACAGTGCTTTGACTATACTTGCTTAATTAAAAAATGCTCAAAGAATAGGTATAAGTGAGGTGTAAAGTCTTGTTTGCCAAATTCAAAGCTGGAGTTTTCTTTTTCAGACAGTGTTGACATCAGCCAGTATTTCAGAGTATGTGGATTCCAGTCTCCCTGTTGGTGGGAAGAAGATGACCTGGAGAGGGCGCTGGGAACGTGATGTCAGAAAGGCTAGCTTGTTTTGCTCCTTGCATTGATTCTCAGAGCACAGCACTGACCTCCTCATCACATCACTGCCATCTGGCACTCTTTGATTTTAGAATCTCTAGTTGGCCTCCATCTCTTCCCAGTCCCTTCAGTTTGAGAAACACTTGAACTGGTTGACCTTTGGAGATCTCATCCAGATTTTACACACATATTGCATCTTATTTTCCCTTTGTGTTGTGGTTCAGTTATTTATGTCACAGTGGTTAAAATGAGATGACTAAGGCTCAGGGAAACCTGAGTATGATTCTTGACTGTGTGACCCTGGTCCTATTGCTTATTGGCTCTGAGCCTCTGTTTCTGGTTCTAAAAAATAGACATAATAGTACCTACCTCATAGGGTCCTTAGAGCGTGTAAATGAGATAATGACTGTACAACACTAAACACAGTTGTGGGCAAATAGTAAGCACTTGTTAAAGGTAGCTATTGTCATCATCATGGCTGTCATCATCACCAGAGGACTCATTTTTCCTGCCGTGTTTAAGCCCCTTGAACACAGGGGTTGTGTCTTAGCCATTTCTGCATTCCCACTATACCTGATACATAGTTAGCTCTCAATGTGCGTTAATTGCTTGAATTTCAACCTATCACTCCAAAACTGAAGCTCATGGCAGGGACATAGATGTCAAGCTCTGCCTTACCTCACACTCTGCACTGCCTGCATCTCAAGGCATCTGGGTGTTAATCAACACCATATATCAAAAATGGCGTGACATATGTGGTAAGTATACTAGCCTTGGGGCAATTCCAAATTAATCTGTCTACATTCTCCAAATGAATAGTAGCTCTATTACAATTTTAACCTGTCACAGATTCATAGTGCAATTTCTTTCTTTCCTGAAGAAAGAAACTGCCACTGCGGTGGTATTTCAAGATGCTTGTTTTAACAAGTCTAAATTACTAAGACAGTGTGCTTACATTCAAATCTACAGGATTAAAAAGTCTAAAGGTCAGATTTTCAGTCTTTTATAGGCCAAGAGAATAAAAAAGGCATTCTAAAGCTGGCAACCATTTTTCGTGATTCACCACTGAACTGGGCTGAGGAACTGATATGCTAGCCTGGGAACAATGTACTGCGCTTTAGAAATTTGATTGTTTACGTTAATAAAACGTCACTGTACAGAGGCTCCCAGCATGTCTGGACTTGGATATTTCCATTAATTTATTTAACACTGTCCTCAGGAGGATAAATCGGATAGACACCTAGTGAAAGACGGCTATGGGGGCAGCATCCAAACCCTTGTCAATTCAGCAGCAATCAACACAAAATCTGGGATCCTATTTGAAGGTCAAGCCTCCAGGTACTCATAGCCAACAGCAAAACCCAGGAAGGGGGGAGTTTGTTTTCCTCAACTCCTGTCTTCTCTTTCTGTATGCTTTCCCTGACCAATACTCCAATCCCACATTAGGTGACACATTTTTTTTCCTAATTTACTTTTGTTTTAAAAATTTAAGTAAAATTAACACAATATTAAAATATACTTTGCAAAAACGCTTTATTGATGTTTAATTCACATACAAAAACTGCACATATTTAATGTATACAATTTGATGGGTTTGAATATATGCACATAACTGTGAAATCATTACTAAAATTATGGTAATAGACATATCCATAACCTCTAAAATTTCCTATGTACTTTTGGTTTTTGTGGTAGGAACACTTGATATAACATCTATTTTCTTAAGAAATGTTTGCATGCACATTATAGTCATGCTCACTTAAATAAATGTCAAAGCTTAATGTGGGCCTCTACCATGGGCATTCACATTTACCTAGAGGTCACTGGATTCAAAATAAGTAATTACATGCTAATTTGAATTCTGGAAGTGGAAAAAAGGCATTCTGGGGGACAGGGCTTTTCCTTGGCCACCATCTCATTTTCTCTTGTTATAAAACATAGTGAGATGCTTTAATGGATATCAGCGTTTTTAAGACAATTAATACACAGCAATTAAACAAAACTAAGATGAACTTTAGGAGAAGACAGAAAAATCTTGATATATGCTGATATTTCTAGTGGCTTCTGCTTAGTTTCCTAACTTCATGTATCAAAAAGGTCTGTGAAGGAAAACAGTATTATAGAATTAAGGTGAAAGAAAGCCACTGGATGAAGCTGAAAACATACTTTTGCTAGATGTTTCCTTGAGAACAAATATCCACTGGATGGGTTATAAATAAGATTGGCTTCATGAGCATGCAACCAATGCAATCTCACAGAGCACCACACTCAGAAGGGTCTCATGTTTGGTGTTTAATGCTCTGCAGTTGTTGTCTTGAAATTCTTGTATTTATTTATTTGTTTGTTTATTTTACTTTCGGTGCATACCATATCTGGCATTTACCCCATGTTGTCCCTCCCCACCCTCTTAATTTTGCTTTTGAGCTTGTGTTTTCGAAGAGATGCCTGATGGGACAATGAAGCATGTGCTGGTGGCTTACAGCCTTGGTTTACATGTGCTTTCATCTCCTGTCACCTCTCCACCTCCCTGGAAAGGGTTCCTCGGCTTTCTAGTGCCCCAGGACCCACCTGGCCTTTCCTTCCACACCCCTGCTCAATGACTACTGTCTTCCTCCATCCCCAATGTGGGTCTGGCACAGACATGCATAGAGTCAGAGACAGGGGCATGTGTTCCACAGTGTCCCAGAGAAGGGAATGCCACTCTGATGTGGCAGCTTCAGGGCACATTTGGCAGGTGATTTGGTGGTAGTAAACCTCTTACCTTCCTCAATCCAGGTGCTAAGTATGTCCCACTATGGAAGTTTGCAATCCCTTTAGATTACCCATTCATTGTGGGTTGGGGTGGCAGGATTGTGGGAAGAGGAGTTAGACTTTTCTGCCCCAGATAGAGCACAGCATGTCAGTCGGGCGATAGGGGGGAGGAGAAACCTCATGGGATTGGGCTCCCAAGCATTTGTGAGAAGGTTTCCATTCACCTGACATTTATTCCCATGCCCAATAATGCATGACATTAAATAGAACAGAAAAAAAAATACCAGGACAGTGGACTTCAGTTCTGAATAAAGGTGGAGTAGATGCATTTTTCCCTATTCTTCCCAATAAGGTCAGCTAACTACTCTGTACATTATATTTTTATATATTTTTTTATGACTCTGAAAGGTAAAAGAACAATGCAGACCAATTAGGGATCTCAGGCCCTGAGGAAAATATGTGGCAGTGAGTTCTCTGGTTTTCCTTTTTGCCTTATATATGCTGGATTAGGTGCTAGAGACTGCCAACTTGGAAACAATAACCCAGAAATGTCAATAGGCACAGACACAAAAAGTTCAAACAAAAAACCCCCTGCTCTTTATAGCCAAAGGACTCAAAAAGGAGAAGCCTAGCAAGACAGAAAACTTTAAGACAATTAATGCTCTACTCCAGCCAGGCACCATAGGACATAACTGTGGTCCCATTCTTCCATGCCAGCAAAGTTGTAATGGGCAGTATTTACTTCTACCCTCACCAGATACCTAATCACCAACCTGCTGGGATGGTGTCAGAGAGGGCCAAATAAGGTAATGAGCCTCCTTGGGAAGCCTCAACTTCCACTTCAATCCAGTGATAATAAGACAATCTTCCTTCCTTCCTTCCTTCCCAGTGAGGTGGTGTCAGAGATGGCCAAGCGGCAAGCCAGGAATTTCACCATTGCTCGGTGGTTATGAAGTTTGTCCCTCACCTCTTAGTATCAGTGAAGGCCATGTAGGAAGAGTACAAGGCATTCCTCCCTTCCTCAGCCAGGGTAGTAGCAGTGGAAGTTTAGTGGCGAGTCCAAACACCCACTCATGCCCAGCAGTAATGAGGCACCCTTCCCCCATAGGGTATCAGAGGAGCCAAGGGGAAACCTGAACTTTTACCCCATCGTACAGTAACATAAAAGTACCCCTGCTGTCTACAGTTGCAGCATCAGAGGAGATCTGCTAAAACAGAAGGCTTAAATAAACCCCACGTTGCCTAATATAATACCCGAAATGTCCAGAATATAGTAAAAATAAAAAAATTACCCCTTATGCCAAGAAACTGGAAAATCTCAAATTGAATGAGAGGACAGGTTAGCAATAACAAGATTATGGATGTGTTAGAATTATCTGACAAGTATTTTAAAATAGCCATCATAAAAACATACTAATAAGCAATTATAAACATAAAAATGAAAAAAAATCAGAAATAGTGAAGAAAGCCTAAGCAAACAAATAGAAAATTTAAAGGATAACGAAATGGGAATTTTTGAATTAAAAAATATTATAACCCAAATATTTTTTTAAAAAAATTCAATGGATGGGTTCAATAGCAGAATGGAGGGGACAGCGGGAATAATCAATGAACTGGAAGATAGAACAACAGTAATTACCTAACCTGAACAACAGAGAGAAAATAGAATTTAAAAACTGAACAGAGCCTCAGCGACTTGTGGCACTAAAACAAAAGATCTAATATTCATGTTACTGGAGTCTCAGAGAGTGGAAAAAGGCAGAGCTGAAAATATATTCAAGGAAATAATGACTGAAATTCTAATTTTGGCAAGGACATTAGAGTACATATTCAAGAAGTTTAGCAATTCCAAACAGGATAAGCCCAAAGGGATTCACTCCAAGAGATATTGTAGTCATATTTCTGAAAATAAAAGACAGAAAAAATATTGAAAGCAGTAAGAAACAAACAGCAATTTACCTAGAGTGGGGAAGTAAATAAAATGACAGCAGATTTTTCATCAGAAATCACGGGGCCAGAGGGAAGTGGCATAAGACCTATTGAATAATAATAATAAGGAGCTATCAACCCTAAGTCCCATATCTGCAAAATTATCTTTCAGGAATTAAAGGGCAATTGAAATTCTTAGATTAAGACAAGTGAAGAAAACTTGTTGTGAATAGACCCACCGTAATAGAACTTTTCTGTTTCAAGAAGTTCTTGAAACAGAAAGAAAATGATAAAAGAATATCTTGGAATGCCAGGAAGGAAAATAAATAAATATTACATTGGATAGCAAAATAATTATTAATTCCACAATCATAGTAAAGAAAGAGAGAGAAAAAGAGGAAGCGCTTCTTCTTTATGGAAGAATGTTAGCTAATAAATGTAGAAAGAATGTTAGAATTAGTAAGTTACCATTTTACATCATCCCAGTGTAATAGCAAGGGTAAGCATAGATCATTACTGGAGGTTAAAACCATTGGGTAAAGAGTTGTTAAGATAGATAGTCAAAAAGCCTCAGGGTATCATCCCATATTTAATTTTTACTGTCAAAGAAAAAAGATACATTTACAGTGTAGCGATCTGATAGATTTGTAACTTAACCATGGGATCAATCCCAGAATCAGCAATATAGGGACATACCAACACTCTGGGCATTGCCTATGTAGTGGCCTTTTTCAAAATGTTTAACTTGTATATAATCATGGAGAAACTATCAGAAAAGACCAGAACATAGAATATTATACATTATAGAATGTACCTGTGCTTTTGGAAACTATTAATGTCATGAACATCAAATTAGCAACGAAAATAGCAAGAGACTAATCAATAGTAAAGGAAACTAAAGAGACTTCACAATGCAAATGCACTAGGTGGACTTCAATTGAATCCTGAATCACAAACAAAATTATTAAAGACAATTTTAGGGGAATGGAAGAATAAAATATGAAGTGAATGACAGATGATACTATTATATTAATGTTAAATTTCCCAAATGTTATGTAGAAAAATTCCTCATTTTTAGAGATGCCTGTTGAAATATTTAGAGTGGAAGTGCCACAATATTTGTAATTTTCAGAATTTGCAATAAGTCCCATATCCAGTAAAATTATCTTTCAGGAATGAAAAGGAAATCAAAATTGAGAGGGAGAGAGAGAGAGAATGGTAGAGACAGAGAAAGAAAAAAAATCTTGCAAAATATTAAAAATTGGTGAGACTAGTTAAAGGGTTGTAGTGGGTCAAATACTTCCCCCTGCCACCTACCCCCAAAGATATTTCTGAGTCTTAATTCCTAGTATCTGTGAATGTCAACTTATTTGTACAGTACAGTCTTTGTAGATATAATTAAAGTAAGGATCTCAAGATGATATTATACTGGATTTAGGGTGGCTTAATCCAATGCAGCTTTCCTTAGAAGAGAAAGTAGGGGACACAGAGGCAAAGGCATAAGGCCATGTAGAGACAGAAGCTGAGAATAGAATTTTACTGCCACAATCCAAGAAATGCAGGAGTCATCAGAAGCTGGAAGAGGAAAAGAAAGATATTTCTTTTATAGGGAGCTTGCTCTACCACCACTTTAATCTCAGACTTCTGGCCTCCAGAACTGTGCAAAAACAAATTTCTGTTCTTGTAAGCCACCAAGTTTGTAGTAATTCGTTGGAACAGCTCCAGGAAACTAATACAAATGTATACCACCACACTTTCTTTCAGGCTTTATGTATGTTTGAATTTGTTTTTTTTATTTTAAAAAATCTCTTACTATTATAGGGTAAGAGTGAGAATACATAAGAAACAAATTGTGTAGTACCTGTAATAACACTTTTCTACCCCTGCTTTTTAAACTAGAGGCTCCATATCTTCACTTTGTATTGGTTCCCACAAATTGTATAACCAGCTTAAATGTTGAAGGAATTGTGGCATTAGGATAGATTTCTTTAAATCTCTTCTATCTGTGATCAGTATTGAAAGTTTAGAAACAAAACCAGTCATTTCCTTGCATTGTTTTTTTTGTTTCCTTCTTGTCTTCTCAATCATATTGTAAGATTTTCAAGTCTAAATACCTTAGCTTTCACTCCTTTGCATTTCTTTTATTTTGTGGCATAGTGCTAGGCACAGGGTTATGTAAGTGTTCAAAGATTATTTGAATTGGGATTGTCATGGGCTTAAGCGAATGCAGAAAAGATGGGTGACATCAGAAGAAATTTAAGAATCTTCAACCTAGTCCTTCCTAGCTGCTAAAATGAAACAAAAACACATCTGTGAAATTGAGATTCATGACTTTTGGGGCAAAGGGATGTGGAGATTCACTTAGGGTGGTGGCAAAAAATATTAAGGGAAAAATATTAGAGAAAGTTATAGAATATAGTCACAAGCCTTCTTGGAAGGCCAAGAAGTTTGCATAGTTTTAGTAGAAGTTTAGGCAGAAGGCAGCCTAAATCCCCTTTACATTTAGTTAATAAGGAAAGAAAATAACTAGGGTATGTGGTGGAGTTTATCTGAATAACTTGTTTACTCTTGTGGTCTTAAAATTAATTTTTGAGCCAGATGGCCCTCTTGGGTAGGGGGAGGTCAACCAGGGATATTACCCACTAATGGTGTTTGCTTTGGGCATCGGAACCTGTCCTTTAATCTTCAACCACTAGTGGTATTGCCCCAGAGTTTTTGTCATTTAATGTGTGCTGAAAAAAGGCCAGCGAGATCAGTGTGTGGGGGCCAGTGGTTGCAACTGTTTAATAGCACTCTCCAGGGAGTCCTTAAGCTGCCTGTACACTCAGTCAAACTGGCAATGCATAATATCTGTGTGTCAGTGAATTTTACTCATCTGTCACTGAGTCAGGGTCTGCAGGACAGACCCCCACAGGTGGTGACCCCAACAAAGGGAGAAAAGTGAAAATGCATCACTGGTTGAGAAAGGGAGAGGCTTATATGTTCATATTGACTTCTATCCATATGTAGTCTCCAAGTAAGATCATGTCTACAATAGTCCCAAGAGGTAAGAGTCCATGTAATAGGACTGAGAGTTTGACAACAATATCCTATTCTGAGTATCAAGTTAAACATCATTTCTTATTCAAAGGTATCTGTATTAGTATTTCCATCATATGTTATATGGTGTGTGACCATGTATATTTTGACAGAACCTTTGCATGTATCTTTGAAATGTCTATAGAACTTTTGCATGCCTTTTATTAATTTTTTAATATAACAAATACTTTATGCTTATTGTGTGCCAGGCACTATTTTAAGTTAGCAAAAATGTTAATTCATTTAGTCTTCATAGCAGCACTATACAGAATAGGAACTGAGGAACAGGCAGGTTAAAGGAATGGCAAATTGCTATGTGGCAAGTGAGAGGTAGAGCCAACATTTGAATGAAAGCATTCTGACTGCAGAGTTCCCCACTGTTAACCACTATATTTTGCTATCTTGCTATGTACTTGGCAAAGGTTCAGGTGTTGATCATGAGAAAAGTTCTGGGCCACAACTTGCCCCACAAACCCTATGCAGCCATCTTATATTTGTTTATTAAGTAATGACAGGACTTTGGGGCAGAAGCTTGTAATCCTTTTGGAGGGTGATTGGCTTATAGAGGATCAGCCTGTATCTCCCTGGTGGGTCAAACAAAAACTCATAAATCCAGAAGACTATGAAAATCTTCTCCTGGTAGTAAAGCTGGGAATTTCTGTATTAAAAGATTAAAAGTGTGGCAGAGTGCATAATACTGATGGTTTTTGCCTAATACAAGTACAACAATGAGGGAACTTTGTTGCTGTTTCTAGGCAATTAACAACCTTTTGCTCTTACTACTCAAGTTGTTACAAGCAATTGGGCTAAAAAAAGTGTAGTTTCAACAGGGAAAGCCATTGTATCAGACTCTGGTTGCAAAAGAGAGAAAACCCTACAAAGATTGCTTTTATAAAAAAATTGTCTTAGTGCACATGGCTAAACACCTTCAGGTCCACCTGGATTCAATGATTCATGAAACCATCATCAGGATTTGATTTCTTCTTTCCTACTCATCAGTTCTACTTTTTTTTTTTTTTTTTTTTTTGAGACAGAGTTTCGCTCTTGTTACCCAGGCTGGAGTGCAATGGCGCAATCTTGGCTCACCACAACCTCCGCCTCCTGGGTTCAGGCAATTCTCCTTCCTCAGCCTCCTGAGTAGCTGGGATTACAGGCATGCGCCACCATGCCCAGCTAATTTTTTGTATTTTTAGTAGAGACGGGGTTTCACCAAGTTTACCAGGATAGTCTTGATCTCTTGACCTCATGATCCACCCGCCTCGGCCTCCCAAAGTGCTGGGATTACAGGCTTGAGCCACCGTACCCAGCCCAGTTCTACTTTCTCAGGATATCTCCATTCTAATCAAATGGGGTCTCTTCTCCTAATCAAAAGATGACTGTCATTGGCAATCAGAGCTACTATTTCTATATCCCATTCCAATAAATAAAAAATCAGAGCCCTCTCCCAAAAAGTCATAAAATTCATTTTACTCTTGGAATAGTCACAGTGGCCAGGGAAAACCCATATGATGATTTACTTAGGCCTGGGAACCAGGGTTGGAGGTGGAATATCACCCAGGAAGGTGGACTAAAGTGGGAAAAAGTTATATTTCCACATGAAAATTAGAAACCATTGCCAAAAGTAGAAGACTTGGCGAGGAGGCAAACAGTAAATGTCTCCCACAACCATACCTGGCCAATCTATTAGAGTTGCTTCGTACAGAAAGCATGGGTATTGCTAAAGAGCACCAGAGAAACATTTATTTAGTCTATGAAAAATGTTCTAGATAAGTCTCTAAACCAAGACTATTTAATCCCATCAATTCATCATATGGAACTAATTTAGAAGCAGGAAACAAAAACTAGAGACAAATGGGCCATTTGAAACAAGAAATCTAGACAGTCAGTTGTCCCAGGGTCTGATTTAATACTTTATTATATTATGTTGGAAAACACTGTAAAAGAGAAAGGACTTACCAAGTGCCTACATAAATTTGTTATGAGTAACATATAAACAAGGAACCACAAACTGCAGAAGGCTGCAGGAGGCCTCTGAGTAGGAAGGCCTCTTCATACCCAATGTTCCAGTGCAGGGTGACCTTGCTCTGTTACCATAAACATTGTGCTCAAGAACGTAAAACTGACATAGCCAGACTTGTAGGCTCCTTGTAAGGCTCATGTTCCATCAGCTGTACATAGATAATAAGCTAAAGATAACCATATGTTTTTGTCTTGTGAAACTCCCAAAACGCCACTGTTATCAATCCTTAGAATGACACACCAGTTCTGGCTCACTGATTCACTCCACCATCACCCTCTCCCCACCATTACTCCACCCCTATCCTGTAAATCAGAGTGATCATAACCAATAAATAGAGTGGATGATCAGAGCTTGGGGCCTTCACTGCTTCCTCTCGAGTAATAAAGTGATGGCCCCCTGGTATCACTTTTTCTCTTAATCTGTCTTTTTCTCATTCCTTTGTTGCCACCAAACTTGGGGTACCCACAGGTGATGTGGGGTTCATGGATTCCCTACATATTATAGATTCAAGGTCAGGAAAGTTGTAAAGAACCAGGTAGCCAATATATATATTTGGCTTTGTGGGCCATATAATGTCATAATATGAAAGCGGCCATAGACAATATATAAACAAATGGGTATGGCTGTGTTCCAATAAAATTTTATTTATAAAAACAGGCCGTAGGCTAGATTTTGCCCGTAGATGATAGTTTGTGGACTCCTGTTGTAGATAGATACTAATGTACTATGTAGGAGTATGGTCTCGTGATAGATGTAGGTGCATTTGAGTTCTCCTTCTATTACTAGCTCTGTGTCCATGGGCAATGTCCTTAATTATTCTAAGGCTCAACTTTCTCATCTGCTTAATATGAATAATAATAACATCTATCTAAGAAGGTAGTGAGAATTTAAAGAGAAAATGAACATAAATCAAAGAACACAATGCCCAACATGTAATGAATGATCAATAAATAGTAGTTGTTACTTATTATTATAATTATTATTAAGGAAGCCAGTGGGGGGAAACTATAGGAAAAACTTGTGAGAGCACTAAGAAGAAAAAACTTCAACGTCAGTTTAAAAACATCCATTTATTACATCATATTCTAACTACATTTTTAAAGTAATGGGCTTAGTGCCATCAGCTTCAACTCAGGGAAGAGACTTGTGGCCTTTAGGGAAGAATCTACAATGACTTTTTTCCTCAAGGTGCTGACAATATCCAGAAAGGCCAAGAAGTTTTTGGAATCGTTTTTAGGAACCATTAGTAATAAATAAGAAAATTGTATTTTATTCAAATTTTTTTAGTGCTCAGACCTGGAATGCTGGGTACATTTGTGATGATTGTCCTCTGCTAAAGACAGCAGAGCTGGTGAAAGTTTGGAAAGGGCATGCTGGATAATTACTGGTCTAAGTAGGTGAACACACAAGCATCCACTAAAAAGATGAGGACATTTTAGCCTAGGACACAAATCTCGGAAGGACAGGTAGTATAGTAGTAAAGAACATGGCTTTTTCTGTCAGAGAGACCCAAATATTAATCCTGGCTCTATGATCTACTAGCTAGCGACCTTGGACATGTTACTTAAACTCTGAGTTTACTTGTTTTCACCCATAAAATGAGAATATTGATAGTGCCTTCTCATGAAGCTATAATGGGAAATATGCACATAAATCCACCACTCTTACAGTTGGCATACAACACGATTTCAGTAACTTATTATTTCAAGCCTCTAAAATCATGTATAAGGTGACAGCATCAACACAGACTTCTTCATTTCCTGGAATAATTGAATGGAAAGGGGGATGCCTTTACATTATACATCGGTGAAGTTAACGCATGTAAGGGGAAGTCTGATTTAAAAGGCAGGTATTAAACCTGTGGTCTCTATTGCCCCATAAGATGTTACAGGATGAAAACAAGTAGACTTAATTAAAAAAAAACTCATGGATGATAGAATTATCATAGGCAATTAAGGGAAACATGATATTTGATAGTTGTTCCCAAACTCATGGCAAATGTCAAAGAGAACAAAACTATCTTTTCATAAATTCTCTTCAGAGTCAGATTGTTTGACCAGATATTACCTGAGGTTGACACCATGAAGGGAGTTCTCAAATTTAAATGGCTAACTGCTATATGAATTAACCAAACTCTTATTTTAATATTGATTTTCCAATGACCATGGCAGATAACAATAATCAGATGTTGAAGTTGTCTCCCGGCATTCCTGCAGCCACTATAAACATCATTTTTCAAAAAGACTCAATGGCTTTGAATGAAGAGCTACTGAAATATAAAGCCTTTGTGTTAGTCAGAAATGTTTGTTAGACTCCTGACTCAACAAGTGAGGGCCTACCCAATCAGTAATGTCGACATAGTGTATTTTTAGAGGTGTCAAGAAATTTTCCCCAAATCATTAGAAACACAAATGAAATTACAAATTCCTGGAAAGTGTTGATTTGTTTCATGATTCCTTTGTAGACTGTTGTTTAGAACAAGAGTTCCAATCAGTGGTTATGTGAATACCAGTTACTAGAGTAGCCTCTCTTCATGAAGTGCTTATGGGATGTGTAATTGAGTAAGTTATGGTAATCAGGAGGGGTATGAATTAGAGAGTTTCTACCAGAGATCACAAGGCTCTGGCATCAAGAAGATACACTTTCAAATTCTAGTTTAACCACTTACTGCTTGATGAATTTGGGAAGGTTAACTAACTGCTCTAAACCTTAGTTTCATCATCTTTAAATTGAATTTATAACACCTATCTCATAAAGGTGTGGTGAGCATTAAATGCCAGAAATGGATATTCCATCTTTTAGTGATATGGTATTTAAATAGGCATTATTAATAAAGCTTTCAGCACAGTGCCTGGCATAAAGTAGGCATTCACCAACTATTAGTTTCCTTTCCCTAGATGTCTGCAAAGCCACATTATATGAGTGGGATGAGTCTTATATATAGAGAGAAAACTGAAATTCTATGTAGTCCTTCACTGCGTTACTATGAAGCAAGTGGGATTTTTGGAATATAGTCACAACTGACTTATCACTGAGCTGGCTAGATAAAAGAACCAGAGCTATGTAGAGTTAATACTAGAAATCAGTGAGCAGGAAGCAAGTCCAAACAGACCTAAGAAACACAGCTGATACCAGGAAGTTATACCAATAAGTATGAATGCTGAAAACCGTAGTGGATGTAAATGATGGGACAGTGTGGTCTGGGTACTAAAATATGTTGACTAAGATAGTTCTCATAGCTCTAGTAAATGGTGTAACTCACTTCTGGGACTCCTGGTTTTGAAATGTGGTCAGTGACTCTTGCCCCAAGATGACATTGAAGATCCATGACACTAAATTCTCTTGAAGGTTTTTCCATTCACTTGGCCAAATGAAGTTTGGACCATCATAGGGAGGCAATGAAACAGGCCACCAATGTGTCAGAGTTATAAAGATGTGAAACAAGTACCCAGAGCCCTTTTAAGGGCATTAGATGTTAGATTTTGCCCAGATGGTGGTAGAAATTCTGCATATCTTAAATTCTTTATTTTTATTTTGCTTCAGAGATGACTATTGTGGTCATAGGCAAGAAGTTGTGAGAATCATCATTCTAGACATTATTCTAGAAATTATCTTCTAGAATTCAAAAAAAAGGATGATGTTTGTTGCATCATCCTGCATAAATCTAAGGACAGTGACAGTATGGGTCTTGTGCATTGTCATCTGTACAGAATGGAAGTGGTGAGAATGAGGCCAATCGTACACTTCTCCCTCTCTAATGGTGTATTTCAGTGGCTCATGTCTACAGTCATGTGTTATGTTTCATCCATGCCAGATTATTCTGACAGGTAGACTGAACTATGAAATATTGTAAAAGGCAATTGCTTATGGCAGGATGCAAGTGAAGGTAAATGCAGAAGGTAAAAATTGTAGGTATTTAGAAATTTTCTTACAGCTATAGACAAATGAGGGAGATAAGGGAAGCTGGCTGACTGTTGGGGAAAAGCTCCCAGGGAGGCCAATGTTCACTAGACTTACTGTGATTCACACTATGGTGCTGACTTTGCAAAATGAGAATCTTATTTTTTTCAGTGCACTCAGAGGTGATTAGAATCAGGATAGATGCTATTTAAACCCACAAAAACTGATGTATAAGCCAAACACCAATTTATTCCATTATAATGAGAATTAAATCTGAAATAGGCTAGAACATTCATGTCAGCTGGTTAGTAAATTTTCTCTCCATAACAAAGTTCATAAGGGAAACTAATTACAATCAAATTACTTTGAGACCATTGAATCAGAGCAATGGGGTTAGGTGACCATCTTAATGGCTGACACAAATTGGGATGGCCATTGCAGGGATGGACACTCCAAATAATCTGCTGGTCAACAAGTCATCTCTGAATCTAGGGGGATTACCAATGTTCTTTTTATTTAAGTTCTTCCCTTTCTATGCTCCATGAATACTATTCTCTCCTTAACAAATTCTTCAGACTTATCATAAAATGATTAGATTCTATCTCGCCAAGTGGCATCAGTATGGAGCATATCTGCTTCCTTAAAGCTACAACCTTGGTTGGACCTGGCGGTTCCCCAAGCCATTGCAGTTGTTGACTGTATCTTTGAGTAGATTATAATTCATCTGTTCTCTGTAGATTCTAAGTAGTTTTACTCTCATAGAAATTCACATAGTTATAATTTCTGAGGACACACCCCTGTAACTCTCTTTATGCTAAATCATGAGTCATTCTAGTTGAAAAGGATAACATATAATGGATGGTGTCACTATAACAAAAATTTGGAATGGGTAAAATAGTTGCTAGCTAGTAGATAGTAAAGCATTATTTATTCCAGCATCTCATTCATAAGCTCAGTCTGGCTATAGGATTGTATTGCATAGTGTACAAGAGATCTTTGATTTGGAATACTTCAATAAGTGACCCCAGAAGTGGAGAGTGAACTGAAGTTCATAGCCCTGGATTGGATATATTTTCTGAGAGGCTATGAAGTCTGAAAATTTCTAGGGAAAGAAGGTAACATTGCCACAAAGAGAATATCCAAATAGGAAATGAAGTCATGTATCTTTGGGAAAGAACCTAAAATGATGAATTGTGGCCCTAAAATAAGGAAAGATTGTTGATTAAGACAACTGAATGTCCCTCTCAGCATTCCAAGACCATACTGGGTTTGGTAAGGAAGGTGACTAGAGGCCATGAGGTTAGTCCTTTATTATATATAGAATTGATGGAGATAGATCAACATAGTTCCAGGTAATTTCAGAGTCACTCTAAATTCAATAGCTCTACTTGTTAGAGGATCTCATACAATCCCAGTACTATAGTCAGAATTTCTTAGCATAACTGAAATATGTTCACTCAGGTCTCTGTTGGGGGAGCATATGGAGTAATTTGGTTGTATAACAAGCTACTGTTAAAGAAAACCCTTTGTGAATGCAAATAAGATTGGCACAATGGCCAGCAAGGCACTAATGGGTGAAAAGATTGGTTTGTTGGTGCTACAGAATGAGAGTAGTAAGGTTCTAGCAGGTTAAGCATTGTCAAAGTTAGCACAATTCTCCAGAAACAAAACCAAAGTACAATGGCAATTTTATGTTCTGAGAGGCCTTGATGGTTGCTAGGGAATATGTGATTACTGATATTTCTCCAGGATATCCATTTTGGGAGCATACATCAGCAACAAGAAGCAGGGAGCAGAGGGTTGTCAATTACTAGCAAACAGTAATCATTGCTGAATAGTCTTAACACGTAAGGGAGCTGTGTCTTTCCAGCATAACACTACTTTTGTTCAGAAGCATCAGGAATCTATATACAGAGCTTGTGTATGCTAAGAGTACAGCCCAACACAAATTTGTAAACTTTCTTAAAACATAAGCGATAAAACCCCGACTTCTCAAGTTCTGTGCACAGATGGTTTCCATGTATGTGCCTCAGGATTTTTCAGATGAGATAGTTTGGAAGTTGTTTGCCATTCATTATTTTTTAAGATCCTCAATTAGATGGAGGACACCAGAGATGGTCCATGAAGGTAGAGCTCAATAGCAATGAATAGTAATCCTAAACGGTGACTACATTGAGGCTTCTAGAGTCAGGAACTATTTCAGGGTCTGGCTATCAGTGGTGATTTATTTGGCCAGATCCTCTGTCCAAGGCAGCAAGGACATGCTACAGACATAGTAATTATGAGATGCCTTTCCCAACTCTCACTAAATACCTTTCAGAAATTCTTACCCTAGAGCATAGTTACTTGGCTATAAGACATGGTGGAACCTCAAGTAGGGATGTTAGAGAAGAGAGGAGTAAGCTGGAACTTGGTACATGTCTTGGCTAAAACATGTACCTGCTTGATGGGCTAGCCTGCAAAAAAAGGGACCAACAGTTCCATGCAGTGGTCAAATGCCCATACAATCTGGTTTGTAAATAGGCAGGAGGTTCTGTTTGTTGGGAAAGCGTGAGTCTTTGGATGGAAATGAAATACATGGCTCTATAGAAGAGTGGCAGAGCTGTGGTTCCAGGAAGGTTGATTTATGCTAAAGCTAGATCCTAGTCAATAGGTGAAGCATGGTCCAAACTCTAGGAAGAGAATATTAGCAGAATATAGGAATGTCATTTGGACTCCAGCCAAAGGTCCTAAGCCAAAAGGAAACTAGGATACAGACAAATAAGGGTGAAAGTGAAGGCTTGGGTTCAATTCTAGGCACACAAGATACAGGACTTGGGCCAAGAAACTCAACCCAGATCTCCTAGATGGTGATTACATTGAGGATAAGGTTCCCAATGCACTTCCATGGTTATTTTCAGTGGCTTAGACTGGGAAAAGTTTTGCCTGCAGGTTTTTGGTACTCTTGGAGAATTAATTCCAACTGCAGAAAGTGCCTGTGAATTGTTTTCATCATTCTTGAGTTAGGTTTGGTGAGGGGTCACTTGCCAATGAACAAGATCTGATTGTTTAAATTCTTCAAAGCATTTTAGTTCATAACTGCTGATAAAGTGGTATCACAGTTCTCCATTTGTATTTTAAAAGTTAATGCAGGATATAAATTCGTAAGGATGGGAGTGAGAGGGATATAAGTTTTAAAAGTGACTTTCCTGATCTCTTCTTACTGTTGAGCTGTTGTTTGTCATTGCTAGAGCTCGAGAACGTTTGGCAAGGCAATCTCTTGTGAAGTGACCAGATTGATTGCAGTAGAGGCACAACTGAGTTTCTTGTTGGTAGGCTCGTTTGGCTGGGGTGAGAGGCAGCTGGCCTTCTCGCAGCTGCATAGGCCCTCTTTTGGGTGGTGGATCTGTGGGGCTAACGAGAGCTTGGTGTTGGATCAAAGAAGGCAACAATGGGAACTGGGTCTCTGACTGTAGGAGCTCTGGCCTGACACTATGCTTCTTGTCCAACTGAATGCACTGAGTGATCAGGTCTGGAAGATTGTCCGTGATATCTGTGACACTCTCTTCATCCTGGTTGGGACCAGCTAGTGCCTTTTCAAACTGACCATTCTGATTGGTTTCATTACAGATCATATTTTGAGCAAGGAGCTGGAAAGTAGCAGGGTCCTGTTGAGAGGAGTCATCCCCTTTGTCAACCTTAGCATTCATTAAAGGATTCATTTCCTGTTTTGTGGGTTCACCAAGTAACTGCTGGAACTCAAGAATAAAATTCTCATATTGCTTCAATAAGGTACTCTTGTCAGGCCCAGATATGATCCCACAACTTTCTAACTTCTGAAACAGGTAATCAATAAAGAGATTGATCTGGGCATCATTTGCAGGATTAGAGATCTGGAGGGCTGTCAAGTAGGTAGTCATCTGAGGAAGCAACTCTGAGTGATTGGCAGGGTCACCATGAAACTGGGTGAGATGCTCAAGTCAGTAGGATACAGGTATCACTGTGGTGGCGAAGACAGGCATGACTTGCCTCCTTTTAGCCAGGTTATCCAGAGTTGAATGTTGCATTTGAGGCTGTAGAATCAGATTCTCTGCCTGAAGAATTGTGCACTTCTCCATTATATCTCCTGGAGTCAGGTGGGATTGAGTAGAATTGAATACTAGTACTGGGAACCAATGAACAGACAGTGGTTTTGCTCTGTGATCAGAGAGGCAGCATCATGAGGAAGTAGCCAAAGCTGTTAGCTATGAAGAAGACACTAGGAAATGCTGACAACTGAATTGGAGAGATGCGAAAAAGTGTTGTCCACCACTCAATGTTGCTTCTTCTTTGTGGAGAAGGCCAATGTTCTGCATTTGGAAGAAATAAATTACCTTAGAACACAAAAAAGACTTGGGATTAAGAAGATATATACAACAGTCACAGTACCTTTCTCTCCTCCCTCCCTTTCCTTGTAATATAAAGACCATTTGTCTCAGACCAAACCTTTGTTCTAAAGCAAGCTTGGTCAACCTGTGGCCACATGCAGCCCAAGATGGTTTGAGTGCAGCCCAACACAAATTTGTAAACTTTTTTGAAACATTATGAGCAGCCCAACACAAATGCAGCCCAACACACATTTGTAAACTGTCTTAAAACATTATGAGATTTTTATTTTTTTTTTTAGGCTACACTGCTCATTTAGGATTCTTTTTTTTTTTTTTTTAATTTTTTATTGGATTTTAGGTTTTGGGGTACACGAGCATAGCATGCAAGACAGTTGCGTAGGTACACACATGGCAGTGTGCTTTGCTTTTCTTCTCCCCTTCACCCACATTTGGCATTTCTCCCCAGGCTATCCCTCCCCATCTCCCCCTCCCACTGACCCTCCCCTTTTCCCCCCAATAGACACCAGTGTTTAGTACTCCCCTTTCTGTGTCCATGTGTTCTCAATTTTTCATCACCCACCTATGAGTGAGAATATGCGGTGTTTCATTTTTTGTTCTTGTGTCAGTTTGCTGAGGATGATGTTCTCCAGATTCATCCATGTCCCTACAAACGACACAAACTCATCATTTCTGATTGCTGCATAATATTCCATGGTGTATATGTGCCACATTTTTCCAATCCAGTCTATTATCAATGGGCATTTGGGTTGATTCCAGGTCTTTGCTATTGTAAACAGTGCTGCATTATGAGATTTTTAAAAGCTCATCAGCTATCATTAGTGTATTTTATGTGTGACCTAAGACAATTTTTCTTCTTCCAAGGTGGCCTAGGGAAGCCAAAAGATTGGACACCTCTGTTCCAAAGTATCATTTTTTCCATCAGTGAGTCAAAAAATTTGACAACCCAAAGCGATCTCAGGAGATCACCCAGGCCAAATTCATAATTTTGCAGATAAGAAAATGAGACCCAGAAAGGTAAAGATACTTTCCCAAGGTCACAGAGCTAGCATGCTCAGCACGGCTGCTGTACAAATGGTACTTCCCCCAAGACCATAAATATGCTCATTTGTATACACTGCTTGGACATGATGATGGTTCAGGCAACTGGCTCTTCAAAATGTGATGTGGGAACAAGTGGCATTGGCACTACCAGAAAGGTTGTTAGAAATGCAGAATCTTGGGTCTCACCCCAGAACTACTAAATCATTTTTCACACTTTGATAGGATTCCCAAGGTGACTAGAATGTGTGTTAAAGTTTGAGAAAGGCTGCTCTAAAGAGCACTTAGCTTGAGTTAGAATAATCACTGGTTGGACTTGACCACTAGTGCCCCAGGCCTAGCCTGCATTGCTGTGGGGATATGATTGCTGTGATGGCATTTAATCCACGTTTTCTATCTTTCTACTCCTGGTCTGAGGTCACATTTTCTTGCCATGGAAATGGCATGCCAGACTAAGAGTTAAGATTGAGAACCTAGCAAACAAGAACTGAATATTTTATTTATTTATTTTTATTTATTTTTTTAAATTGGATTTTAGGTTTTGGGGTACATGAACTGAATATTTTAAAAAGTAAAAAGATCAAAATGTTCAACAGCCTTTCCAGCATTGATAACAAAAATAAAGCGACCAGTAAAAGTTGAAAACAACCCCCAATATATGATAGCAGTTGAACTATTCTGTACTTCAATTCCTCTCATTGCCCTTTCCTTGTGTAGCATATTATTTAAATGCATTTAAATTGTCCATTGGTGGAAAAAATATGTATTGTTGAATCTTCTAAAATGTAAGACTTGATTTCCTTAGGTTTTATTTGATGGTTCCTTTTCTCTAGACCTATGACAAAATTATTGGCAGACAAATAGTATGGGATTGGAGGCCAGAAACATGAATCCAACCACTCGCATTAATCAGTTGGATGACCCTGAAGAACTCATTTGGGTCTTGGTTTCCTTTTTTACCTAACGAGGATTGCTATTTTGCTTACCTCAGAAGGTGATTATATAGATGAGATAAGAGAGTGGTGCTCTGAGCAGCAAAAAATGAAAGATTTACTTCCAAAATGTTTCCAGTGTAGTTGAAAAATGGCTGGTGGTGAGACTGTGCCTTTACCACATGTTGTCGAAGTAGGGAGATACTATCATACCCTTCTTCTTAATTTCCTTTCCATATCTCACCCTTCTAATTTCCTGATCTGTCTTCCAGACATCTTCCACTTCCTAGGTGCCCATCAATGAGTTCATTTTTGCCATTCCAGCTAGGTGTCAATTGACAGCTAATATATTGTTCGATAAGGGTTAATGATTGGCTTTTCTTAGGGCATTTACTGTTCATTCAAAGTTTAATGTCAAAGAATCAACTCAGACCCAGCCCCTAGCAATTCTGATTCGATAAGTCTGGGATGGATCCCAAGAATCTGTGCTTTAACAAGCTAACCAGTTGATTTCTGATGCAGGTGGCTCTTGTGCAAAACACTGTCCAGATGAATCTCAAATAATAAAGCATTATTAGCAGTATCACAGAGAAGTAGTGATTAGGAGAGGACATATTTGGAGGTAGAAGTTTGGCTCTCAAATAACCGAATGGATGGTACCCTATTCTGCCTCCACATAAAGCACATGAAGAGTACACACTGTCTTTCACTACTGCTCATCTCTCCCATGTGGTACAGTTCAACAGTTAAGCATGTCAGTTCTAAACCCAAAGTGATCTGGTTTGATCTATGAGCTGTGTGAATCTGAGCAAGTTATTTAGCCTCTTTGAGAATTAGTTTCCAGATTTTAAAATGGACATTATTATAATACCTGCCTTCTAATGTTATGAAAATTAAATGAGATGAAGAGAGATTAGCACAGCTTCATGCATATAGCAGGTTCTCCATACGTTTTTTTTGAGAGAGTTTCACTCTATTGCCTAAGCTGAAGTGCAGTGGCATGTTCATGGCTCATTGGAGCCTCGATCTCCAGGGCTCAGGTAATCCTGCCACCTAAGCCTCCCTGGTAGCTAGGACTACAGGCACATACCACCTCACCTGGCTAATTTATTTATTTTTTTGTAGAAACGAGGTTTCAACATGTTTCCCAGGCTGGTCTTGAACTCCTGGGCTCAAGTAATCCACCCTCCCAAATCCACCTATTTTGGCCTCCCAAAATGCTGGGATTACAGGCATGAACCACTGCACCCAGCCTCCATAAATGTTAGCTATTATTATTGTATAGGTTCACAAGCTGTTATCTGTGTTTTAGCATTTAATTTTTTTCACATTTTTAGAAAGGTAACATGGAGTATATACTGTTTATTATATAATACCTTAAGCAATGTCTGGGAAACATCCCATAATTAAGCCATTAACATTCCTGTAGGAAAAAATGTCTGAATATTCATACTGAAAAGGATAAAGACTAAGTTCATGACAATTCAGGTCAAGTTTTGCTGTCAAATGAGTTTTGGCATAAAATTAATGAAAAAAATTGCTTCAATTTTATAGAGCTTTATAATTTCACAATTGATATAAGAGATTACAGACCTTTATATTATTGTAACCATGTCCTTTGATTGGAAACATGAAATTATAAATTTTCCTTCCTTTCCTTGCCTTCTCTTTCCTCTACTCTCAGAAGTTGCAGAATCTAGTTGAGTTATGTTTCTTTACATATTATGTATTCAAGGTGGTACAGCATTCAATTTTCCTAATCATGTAGCACTGGTGAAACACTTGCTAAGATTATAAGCATTAGCCCAAATGCAAATCATACAATGGCACAGTTGTCAGTGGCAATTGCTTAATCCCTCAAATGAAATCTACCTTGCCTTATCATTTTGGAAATTGTTCTCATTTTAGAGGTCAGTGGCCTTATATTGGATTCCCCTAGAGGATCCTGGGACAAAGCCTGCCAGTCCAGAGGTGTTCCAGACTACAGCCTTGAAGAGACAAGGTGAGACAGAGCCCAAACCTCAAATACATAGGCGTGAGGGATTAGAATTATGGGCTCAGGCAAGGTCTAACACAAAACTGCATACATTTATCTTTTATTTAATAGGTATGCGTTTCAACTACAAAAACAACAAAAAATGTGTTTGGTAAATTATTGGAAGTCATTTTAGTGTTTGTATTTGGTCAGGCTCAAGCCATAGTTAACAGTTTCCTTGAACAGAAAACTACTTTACTCTGGAGTCCCCTGAGATCCCATCTGGAGAAGAGCCTGCAGTACCCAGTTGCTTATAAGAAAGGTTTTTGACTTTACATTGCTTTAATTTCAAACTGTTCTACATAATCTCTTGGAAGAGAAGCTTTGACCTGGGGTCATGCAACTACCCAGAGTGGTTGTGTATTTCACTCTTGACCTCCAAACATTCTGAGGACTACTGTGGCCACAGAAGCTGAACTGAGACATAAATAACTCTCAAGCGGTGACCAGAAGGGCAAGCTGTTTGGACTTGTCTGGAGACCTCGGTATGGGCCTAGCTCTGCCACATGGGCAAGTCACTCGCTCTCTCTGGGCTTGTTTCTTTACCTGTACAATGAAGGCATTGTGCTTCCCAAACTTTAGGCACACATACAAAAATTCTGATTCAAGATGGTTAGCAGAAGACCCCAACATTGAATTTGTTACAGTCCCTCCAGGTGATATTGAAGTAAGAGGCCTTTACATTTTGCCTTGTGAATATTGGGCGACTGACCACACAGAGCACCAACATTTGTCAGAGGTTCTCAAATTTCAGGGTACAACAGAGACCCCTGGAATTTTAACATGCAGATTCTTGGGCTCACTCTTGGAAAGTGTGATTCAGTGCGTCTGAAAAAGACCCTATCATCTGCATTTTAATCAATCTCTGCAGATGATGTGGTAGAAGTTCCCTTGATAGCACTTTCAAGAAATTCTAGGTTGAATATTCTCAAAAGGGCCTTTATGTTTCCAAATTATCTACATTTTTGAAAGTGGAAAATATTTGTCTCCAACAGCAGCCCCCAAAGTACATGATATGTGGATTGCTTGTTTTCATGGCTCTGTCTGAGTCTTCATAGGCCCTTTTAAACAGTGGACTGGGGCAGGTCTGTCTCAGGCACATAACATGTAGCTGGCTTAGGGGTAAGAGACAGAGTAGCAGTTGAGCTGAATCTGCTCTCAGGGCTTTGTGGATCTTTCTGTAAAGTATGCACTGCTCTCTTCTTCTCTGCCTGGGAATGAGATAGAAAAGCCATCCTTACATCCCCTTCAGAGCTAGAGCAGCCCAACTGAGGGTCAATTTGACCATTGCTATGTCTCAGACTTAAGCTTCAATCTTCCTTCTGGCTGAGCTGGACCCATGGCCTAGCTTCTTGTGAAGTTAAAAGTGTCATGAACACTCTCAATAGTATTTCCTGTTACATTTCCCTAGTTTTCCTTTTTAACATGCCTAATTCTATTAGGGAACCACACTTGTTCTATCATCCTTCCTCCCCACGGGCTTCATGGTCTATGTGGAAAGAGATTTAAATCTCAAAAAATCCACATTATATTCATTATTTCATCCCATCTTTACTGTAATTTCCCAGTTCAGAAAATGAAACACTGAGATATTAAGTCAAGTGAAAGACGAAGGGAAGCTTGGTATGTAAATAATTGGCTCCAAAGGACTCTCATGTGGAATACTTGTTCTTACAGACAAGGAAGAAGCCATCCAAAGATACCGTTGGGAGGATGGGGATCGAGATGCAATGAGTGTCTCCATGAAGTGAGTTACCAGTTCTATATCACTGAGGAATAAGCAGATCTAGGATTACCACCTGTTGGGGAGTTAGAGTAGGGGGCTCCAAGAATCAAAGAAGAAGGGGCATCATGAAGAGAATCTGGTCCTTTCAAACCCATAGATTCTGTAACTTGCCTGAGCACACAGCTAAAAAGTGGGTGAGGAACTGGCTGTTAGTTTTCTGCAGTCTACAATATGACCCTCAGACCCACAGCCAACCTGAATCTTACCCATTATGTTCATCATCACTCTGCTCCTGTTCTTGGAGAAGAGTCAATGACTAAGATATAGCAATGGTGGTTTACCAATACGAGGACTTAATTTGATTTCTCCATTCCCAATGTGACCATAATTTCAAAAAGTATATGCTGTTTGTACATGTGCAATTGTACATGTTTATTTGAAAGTAAATAATTGCAGAAAGAGTAGAAAAATTTTGATCTTCAGATTCCAAATTGTCATATAATGAGCCCATAAATTTGAAATAAAAGGTCTTTTCCTGTGCTTGTGCTCCCTGTTGTCTCTTTTGTCTTTAATTCATTAAGTGCAGTCCACTTAGTGCTGAACACCACTTGCAACTGATGAGATGATGGAACATAGCCTACTTAGATTCGAACTTTTTTTTGGAAAAACTTTTTTTTTGAGGAAGTGGAGGAAAGGGAACCTTGCGCAGTGTTGATGGGATTGTCATTTAGTACAACCACTATGGAGAACAGTTTGGGGGTTCTTCAAGAAACTGAAAATTTAGCTACCATATGATTCAGCAATCTCACTGTTGGGTATATACCCAAAAGTAAAAAAATAAGTATACGAAGGAGATACCACACTCCCATTTTTTAAAAAAATAATATATATATATATATATATATATATATATATATATATATATATATATATATTACTTTAGATTCTGGGGTACAAGTGCAGATCATGCAGAATTGTTGCATAGGTACATACATGGCAATGTGGTTTGCTGCCTCCATCCCCCTGTCACCTATATCTGGCATTTCTCCCCATGTTATCCCTCCCCAACCTCCCTACCCCCACTGTCCCTCCCTTAGTCCCACTCAATAGACCCCAGTATGTGATGCTCCCCTCCCTGTGTCCATGTGTTCTCATTGCTCAACACCCACCTATGAGTGAGAACATATGGTGATTGATTTTTTGTTCTTGTGTCAGTTTGCTGAGAATGATGGTTTCCAGGTTCATCCATGTCCCTGCAAAGGACACAAACTTGTCATTTCTTATGGCTGCATAGTATTCCATGGTGTACATGTGCCACATTTTCCCTGTCCAGTCTATCATCGATGGGCATTTGAGTTGGTTCCAGGTCTTTGCTATTGTAAACAGTGCCACAATGAACATATGTGTGCATGTGCCTTTAAAACAGAACAATTTATAATCTTTTGGATATATACCCAGTAATGGGATTACTGGGTCAAATGGAATTTCTATTCCTAGGTGCTTGAGGAATCGCCTCACTGTCTTCCACAATGGCTGAACAAATTAACACTCCTACCAGCAGTGTAAAAGTGTACTTACTTCTCCACATCCTCTCCAGCATCTGCTGTCCCCAAATTTTTTAATGATTGCCATTCTAACTGGTGTGAGATGGTATCACAATGGTGGTTTTGATTTGCATTTCTCTAATGACCAGTGATGATGAGCATTTTTTCATGTGTTTATTGGCCTCATATATGTCTTCTTTTGAAAAGTGTCTGTTCATGTCCTTCACTCACTTTTGAATGGGTTTCTTTGTTTTTTCTTTTATTTATTTATTTTTTAATTGCATTTTAGATTTTGGGGTACATGTGAAGAACATGCAAGATAGTTGCATAAGTACACACGTGGCAGTGTGATTTGCTGCCTTCCTCCCCTTCACCTATAGCTGGCATTTCTCCCCATGTTATCTCTCCCCAACTCCCCACCCCCCACTGTCCCTCCCCTATTCCCCTCAACAGACCCCAGTGTGTAGTGCTCTCCTCCCTGTGTCCATGTGCTGTCATTGTTCAACACCTGCCTATGAGTGAGAATATGAGGTATTTCATTTTCTGTTTTTGTGTCAGTTTGCTGAGAATGATGTTCTCCAGTTTCATCCATGTCCCTACAAAGGACACAAATTCATCGTTTTTAATTGCTGCATAATATTCCATGGTGTATATGTGCCACATTTTCCCTGTCCAGTCTATCATCGATGGGCATTTGGGTTGATTCCAGGTCTTCGCTATTGTAAACAGTGCTGCAATGAACATTCGTATGCATGTGTCCTTATAGTAGAACGATTTACAGTCCTTTGGATATATACCCAGTAATGGGATTGCTGGGTCAAATGGAATTTCTATTTCTAGGTCCTTGAGGAATCGCCACACTGTCTTCCACAATGGTTGAACTAATTTACACTCCCACCAGCAGTGTAAAAGTGTTCCTATTTCTCCACATCCTCTCCAGCATCTGTTGTCTCCAGATTTTTTAATGATCGCCATTCTAACTGGCGTGAGATGGTATCTCAATGGAGTTTTGATTTGCATTTCTCTAATGAAGATCTCTTTTAGTTATTTGTAGATTCTGGATATTAGCCCTTTGTTAGATGGGTAGATTGCAAAAATTTTTCCCATTCTCTTGGTTGCCAGTTCAGTCTAATGATTGTTTCTTTTGCTGTAGAGAAGCTCTGGAGTTTAATTAGATCCCATTTGTCTATTTTGGCTTTTGTTGCCAATACGTTTGGTGTTTTAGTAATGAGGTCCTTGCCTATGCCTATGTCCTGAATTGTTTTGCCTAGATTTTCTTCTAGGGTTTTTATGGTGTTAGGTCTTATGTTTCAGTCTTTAATCCATCTGGAGTTAATTTTAGTGTAAGGTGTCAGGAAGGTGTCCACTTTATGTTTTCTGCACATGGCTAGCCAGTTATCCCAACACTATTTATTAAACAGGGAATCCTTTCCCCATTCCTTGCTTTTTTCAGGTTTGTAGATGTGTGGCATTGCCTCTGAGGCCTGTGTTCTGTTTCATTGGTCTATATCTCTGTTTTGGTACCAGTACCAAGCTGTTTTGATAACTGTAGCCTTGTAGTATAGTTTGAACTCAGGTAGCATGATGCCTCTTGATTTGTTCTTTTTACTTAGACTTGACTTGGCTATGTGGGCTCTCTTTTGGTTCCAAATGAAGTTTAAGGGTTTTTTCCCAGTTCTGTGAAGAGGGTCATAGGTAGCTTGATGGGGATAGCATTGAATCTGTAAATTACTTTGGGCAGTATGGCCATTTTCATGATATTGATTATTCCTAACCATGAGCATTGAATGTTTCTCCATGTGTTTGTGTCCTCTCTTATTTCCTTGAGCAGTGGTTTGTAGTTCTCCTTGAAGAAGTCATTTACATCCTTTGTCAGTTGTATTCCTAGGTACTTTTTTCTCACTGTTGAATTTTGTTTAAGGCCTTCTCTGCATCTATTGAAATGATCATGTGTTTTTGGTCTTTGGTTCTGTTTATGTGGTGGATTACATTTATAGACTTGCATATGTTGAACCAGCCTTGCATCCCCAGGATGAAACCTACTTAATTGTGATGGATAAGTTTTTTGATGTGCTGTTGCAATCTATTTGCCAGTATTTTATTCAAGATTTTTGCATCTACATTCATCGTGGATATTGGCCTGAAGATTTTTTTGTTGTTGAGTCTCTGCCAGGTTTGGGTATCAGGATGATGTTGGTCTCATAAAATGATTTGGGAAGGATTCCCTCTTTTTTGATTGTTTGGAATAGTTTCAGAAGGAGTGGTACCAGTGCCTCTTTGTATGTCTGGTAGAATTTGGCTGTGAACCCATCTAGAGCTGGGCTTTTTTTGGTTGGTAGGTTATTAATTGCTGCCTCAACTTCAGCCCTTGTTATTGGTCTATTCAGGGTTTCAACTTCTTCCTTGTTCAGGCTTGGGAGGGTGCAAGTATCCAGGAATTTATCCATTTCTTCCAGTCTTACTGGTTTATGTGCATAAAGTTGTTTGTAGTAATCTCTGATGGTAGTTTGTATTTCTGTGGAATCAGTGGTGATATTCCCTTTATCATTTTTTATTGCATCTATTTGATTCTTTTCTCTTTTCTTTTTTATTACTCTGGCTAGTGGTCTATTTTGTTGATCTTTTCAAAAAACCAGCTCCTGGATTTATTGATATTTTGAAGGGTTTTTTAGTGTCTCTATCTCTTTCAATTCTGCTCTGATCTTAGTTGTTTCTTGTCTTCTGTTAGCTTTTCAGTTTTTTTGAACTTGTTCCTCTAGCTCTTTCAATTTTGATGATAGGGTGTCTATTTTATATCTTGCTTCGTTTCTCATGTGGGCATTTATTGCTATAAATTTTTCTCTACACACGGCTTTAAATGTGTCCCAGAGATTCTGGTATATTGTGTATTTGTTCTCATCTGTTTTTAAGAACATCTTTATTTCTGCCTTCATTTCATTGTTTATCCTGTCAATGTCCAAGAACCAGTTGTTCAGTTTCCATGAAGTTGTGTGGTTCTGAGTTGGTTTCTTAATCCTGAGTTGTAATTTGCTTTCACTGTGGTCTGAGAGACTGTTTGTTATGATTTCCGTTCTTTTGCATTTGCTGAGGAGTGCTTTACTTCCAATTATGTGGTCAATTTTAGAGTAGGTGTGATGTGGTGCTGAGAAGAATGTGTATTCTGTGGATTTGGGGTGGAGAGTTCTATAGATGTCTATTAGGTCTGCTTGGTCCAGATCTGAGTTCAAGTCCTGGATTTCCTTGTTAATTTTCTGTCTTGTTGATCTGTCTGATATCGACAACTGAGTGATAAAGTCTCCCACTATTATTGTGTGGGAGTCTAAGTCTCTTTTTAGGTCATTAAGAACTTGCTTTATGTGTCTGGATGCTCCTGTATTGGGTGTGTATATATTTACGATCTTTGGCTCTTCTTGTTGCATTGATCCTTTTACCATTATTTCTCTTTTGATCTTTGTTGCTTTAAAGTCTATTTTATCAGACACTAGGATGGCAACTCCTGCTATTTTTGCTCTCCATTTGCTTGGTAAATCTTCCTCCATCCCTTTATTTTGAGCCTATGTATGTCCTTGAACATGAGATGGGTTTCCTGAATACAGCACACCAATGGGTCCCGTGTTTGTAGTAGCTCTGCTCACAATAGCCAAGATTTGGAAACAACCTAAAAGTGTCCTTGAACAGAGGAATAGATAAAGAAAATGTGGTACTTATACACAATGGAGTACTATTCAGCAATAAAAAATAATGAAATTCAGTCATTTGCAACAATATGGATGAACTGGAGGTTATTATATTAAGTGAAATAAGCCAGACACAGAAAGAAAAACATCCCATTTTCTCACTTATTTGTTGGATATAAAAATCAAAACAATTGAATCCATGGAGATAGCTAGTGGAAGGATGGTTACCAGAGTTTGGGAAGGGTTGCAGAGTGGAGTTGGGGGTTGGTGGTAGAGGTGAGGATGGTAATGGGTACAAAACAGTAGTTGGAATAAATGAAGAAGGCATACTATTTGATAGCACACAGGGTGACTATAAGTCAATAATAATTTAATTGTAGACTTAAAAATAACTAAAAGGATATAACTGAATTTTTTGGTAACACAAAGGATAAAGGCTTGAGCAGAGACATACCCCATAAATATGTACACCTAGTATGTACCCACAAAAATTAAAGGTAAAAAAATATTTTAAAAATAAGACTTAGCTGTTTCCCCTTTGTTGTGTTTCTGTGTCTTTGAAAGACCTCTGTATTCAGGATGCTGCTGTCATTGGCACTTGGACTGTCAAAACAATAGCTGGGGTTGCAATGGGATGTGACTCTGTGCAGAAGGTTGACTTTTAAAATTCTATTATATTGGTGGTATAATCTACATACAATAAAATTTACTCATTTGAAATGTACAGCAATGAGGCCAGGCATGGTGGCTCATGCCTGTAATTCCAGCACTTTAGGAGGCTGAGTTGGGTGGATCACTTGAGACTAGGAGTTGGAGACCAGGCTGGCCAGCATGGTGAAACCCTGTCTATACTTAAAAATATATATATAAGAATTAGCTGGGTGTGGTGGCAGGCCCCTGTCATCCCAGCTACTTGGGAGGCTGAGATGGGAGAATAGCTTGAACCCAAAAGGCAGCGGTTGCAGTGAACTGAGATCTTGCCACTGCACTCCAGCCTGGGCAACAGAGCAAGACTCCATCTCAAAAAAATTTTAAAAAGAAAAGAAAGGAAAAAAAGGAAAGGAAAGAGAGAGAGAGAGAGAGATAGAAAGAGAGAGAGAAAGAAAGAGAGAGAAAGAAACAAAGAAAGAAGGAAGGAAGAAAGAGAAAAGAAACGTATAGCAATGCGTTTTTGACAAATGTATACATCTCGGTGACCACCACCACATTCAAGATAGACTTTTTCACTACTCCCCAAATTTTATCATGTTCTTTTGCAGTCAGTTCCTCCACACCCAGCCCCAGTTATCCACTAATCTACTTTTCGTTTACATGGATCTGCTGTTTCTTTTTTTCTTTTATTGTACTTTATGTTCTAGGGTACATGTGAAGATCATGCAGGGTTGTTGCATAGGTTGCTGCATGGCAAGGTGGTTTGCTGCCTCCATTCTCCCATCATCTATATTTGATCTGCCTTTTCTAGGTATCTTATATAAAGGGACTCATATAGTATGTGTGCTTTTTTGTCTGGCTTCTTTCATTTAGAATGTTTTTAAGGTTTTTCCATGTTGTGGCACATCTCAAAACTTTATTTCTTGTTGTTGCCAAAAGTATTAAATTGTATGGATATACCACATCTTGTTTTACTTGCTGATGTGTATCTGAGTTATTTCCAGTTTGAGGCCATTACAAATAAAGCTGCATTTGTACAAGTCTGCATGCCCACATAAATTTTCTTGTTTCCCCTAGCTTTACTAAGATATGACTGATAAATAAAATTTTATCTATTTAAGGTATACATAATGATATTTTGACATGCATATGCATTGCAAAATAATTACCACAATCATTTCTTTTTGTTTAAATATCTAGGAGTGGGTCATGAGGTAAGTCTATGCTTAATTTTATAAGATACTGCAAACTGTTTCCCAAAGTGGCTGTACCCTTTTGCATTCTCACCAGCAGTGTATGAGTGTTATAATCACACACCCTTGCCAACATGTGGCATTTTCAGTCATTTAAAATTTATTTGTGTGTGTTTTTACAGATGCTCTTGAAGGGCCATGAGCCATTTGCTCTTTCCCCTATTGGCTGCTCACTATAATCTCTATCGCACTGTCTTTTGAAAAATATTTTAAGAAATGGTAGGAAAAGCTTAATTGGGGGTAGGGATCAGGAAAGCTGTCTTTACATATCCAGAGAGCTTTTGTGGGGAAAAGGAGGCAGTCTAATTCTATGAAGAGCAAATATTGGTAGTATGTAAGATGCAAGGTAATGTATTTGGGAATCCTACAATATAGAAACTTCTAAGTTTAGAACTGCCTAACAATAGAATAAACTTTTTCATTAAAAAAAGAGGTTTCTATCATTGGAAGTATTCAAAATGAGACTGCATTAACTGTTCATGGAAATGTTTCAAAGAAGATTCATGTACCAGATAAATGCTGGTTGCATGTACTCAAATGTTTCTATGAGAGTGTGAAGCTAATAGTATCAAAATTTTGTAACTTCCAACTTTTCCTATCTGTTCTTTGCCCTTTTACCTGACTTCTGGCTGACATCCAATTCCTAATGCTTTAGTACAACAAATGGCTGGAATTCAATCCCTATTAAAGTTATTTGAAGGTTTTCCTTTCCCCGAGTGTCTGAGTTGTAGTACATTTCCCAAATAAGAAGCTGTAATGGTGAAATTTCAGGCAATGGAAAAGTCAGTGAATAAGATGTTTTGGCTATAATTTCATGCCTGTCACCACTCATATTAGACATAGCACCTAAATCATTGTCTAGTCTACCTACTGGCTAATAATATAGGCCTTAAAAAGAAGTCAAAGAGACAGAAAGCAAAGCTCCTAAATATGATTTGCAAAGCAGGGCAACAGATGAGGACTAACAAACTTCTTCTCAGCTTGGTTTTCACATCCGCATAGACCTGACTATCAAAAATTGTCCATCTGCCAACCCATTTTTGTATCCAACACCCTCTAGCCCTGATATGGTACTGTATGTTTTTAGAATACTGCTTACATCAACTGACAGCTTTTTAAAATATACCCATCAGGAGTGATGTATCTTTTATTCATCTTCACACTTTAAGTGTCTGTCAGACTGTCAAGTCTTCCTATCTTCTGTAAGGATGTATCATCACAAAGGAAACTGGTTGTGACCTGCCTCCAGGCCTCAGAGATTCAGTCTGCAGGAAGGCCCTGCAGAGCTGTGCCAATGTAACTTGTTCTCAAGCCATCTGATCTCCTTCTTTATAAAAAATAATCCATAAAAGAAACAGAATGAAATTGTATCAAGGAAATGTTCATTTAACTTACATTACAAGTGAATGAAACATGGAATCGATATCCCTAGGGATAGCTAAAGAACCAGCCATCAAATGGGTTTGAGTTGACTTAATAGTGAAGGCAGTGCATTGAGCTAGGCATCCTCAAATGTAGCAACCGTATGGAGGAAACGCATGTTCCTTTCTTCCATCTTTTTTTCTGTTCAAATGGCTTTTAATTACTCTCATTTGCAAATACTTTTCCAGGTGTGTCAATTTTTGTTGTTATATAGGAGTGCCTGAAGCTGGGTAATTTCTAAAGAAGAAAGGTTTACTTGGCTCATGGTTCTGCAAGCTGTACAAGAAGCACGGTGTAAGCATTTATATCTGATGAGGGCCTCAAGAACCTTTCAATCATGACAGAAAGAGAAGGGGAGCCAGCATGTCACATGGCAAGAGAAGGATCAAGAGACAGATGAGAGAGATGCCAGACTCTTTTGAACAATTAGATCTCACAGCAACTAATAGAGCAAGAAGTCACTCATTACCTAAAAGACAACATCAAGATGTTCATGAGGAATCCACCCCCATGACCTAACACCTCCCAACCAGGTCCCACCTCCAACCTTGGAGATGAAATTTCAACACGAGATTTGGAAGGGACAAATATCCAAACTATACCAAGGGGTATTGGCAGATTTTTCTTTACAAAATCACGGGAGAAGTATCTAGCATATGGGTAGTATCATCTCAAAACATAAAGTCCCCTTCTTTCTAGGTCATTCCAGGAAGATGTTTAAGACTCAGAGAGAGCAAATGATGGACTCTGAGTAATTCAAGGATAAAGGAATGAAACTCTAAACTATTACATCTAACTCCAAGCCTCAGAAAGAGTGAGGACTGAGAGTTCACATATCAACAGTGGTGTAAGTCGTGATTTGAGTAACTCAGGTTTGGCCATCACTGCAGAAGATAGAGGAATGCTGAAAATTGGGCATTACTCTCACCATGGATATAGAGTTTTCCGGAAGCAAGACTTTGTTCCAGCTCCCCATATACCATACTTTTGATATACATGTATATGAGGAATTAATCTGATGAAAGCCCTTACGACCTTATGAGTACTGGCTCAAGAACGGGTGGAGTTGAGGCTATGGTGATGGCTATAAGAAAATGGAGCTATGGGGAACTGGAGAAAGCTGATATGTTTACTTCCCTGTTTCTGGGCTCCATAAAGACAATGGTTTCCCCCAGCATTTATTATTTTAAAGGTTACTAGCTTCGAGGATTTTCGAAGTGACTGAACTTTGCTGGGATGGGGCCTCCAAGTTTAACACTCCCTATTACAGGCTTTACCACTTAGTTAAGGATGAGTGGCATAAAACAAGCTCTCAATTCAGCTTAGTTGAATGGCTCCTCTGGCCCCATCAGTATATTAGGAAGGAACTTTTGCTCAAAACTCTGGGTAATTAGTATGACAACCAGCTAATTATGACTTAAAATAAATCTACTTATTGACCATGTGAAAAATCTCCAGGATCCAGAATCACGACCTAAAATCTACTTGTCTTCATAGAGATGAGTAGGACAGGGGAGCTGTGAGGTCTAAGGAGCACTGGGAAAAGAGTTTGTTCCCTGGAGTAGGGAAAGTGATTCTGAGCAGGGCAAACCCTAGTGGGCCGGAGTAGGATTTTAGTTGGAACTTGCAGTCTCACTGCCTACTAGGGAGACAAAGCACATTTCAAGATGCTTCTGTGCCACTGCTGCCACCCATGGGCTAGAACTACAAGTCTTAGTCTGGAGGAGTCCAGGATTGGGGGCAGAGGAGGGCAGTGATGGGAAGAAAGCCATGCTGGGAACTGCAGTAGTGTTGCTTCCAAGTTCACTGGAGCCAGCTGCAATGCATCAGGATACTCAAGCAGCCTTATGGAGAGGTCAGCGTGGGAAGGAGCTGAGATCTCCTGACAACAGCCAGTATCAACGTGCCTGCCATGAGAATAAGCCATCGTAGAAGTGGAATCTCTGACCTCAGTCAAGCCATCAGATGACCACAGCCACAGCTGATATTTTGACTGCAACCTAACTAGAGACCCTGAGCCAGAACCATCCAGCTAAGCCACTCCTGAATCTTTTACCCACAGAAACTATGTGAGAAAATAAATGTTTGTTGTTTTGCCTTCCCTCCACACACAATAAAAGATGAGTAGAAGTTTACCAAAGCCAGAAGTCATCTTTAAAAAACTGATCAAAATAGGTACCTAATTGCTGAAGACCCATGGCCTTTTGTACCAACTTAAAAAACAGGCACTAAGCCCACCTACAACAATGCTAAAAGAAACCAAACATCTGGTGAATATGGATGTCAAAGAAAGGCAAGACATAACAACCTGTACCACCACCACCACCACCACCACCACCACCACCACCACCATGACTTACAGAGTGTCTACTTTGGGCCTAATACTGTATTTCTTTTACATCTATGATTTTATGTAATAATAAATAATCAAATAAAATTATTCTTATCCTCATTTTGCAGAGGGAGAAAATGATTCTGAAAGGTTAGTGGCTTCATCCCCCTCCATGAGTAAGCAGTAGGGCTGAGATTCAAACCTAAGTCTGTCTGACTTCAAATCCTTATATTCTTTTTAAAATTGTTTTTATTATATATTGACAAACTGTTGTTGTACATATTTATTGGGTACAAAGTGGTGTTATGATTTTTAAGTACAATATAGAAAGATTAAATTAAATTAATTAACATCTATTACCTCAAATATTTAAGGTTTTTGTGATGAGAAAATTAGAAATTTATTCTCTTAGTGATATTGAAATGTACAGAACTCAATTATTAGTTACATTCACCATGCTTGCAATTGATCTAAAAAATCAAACTTATTCTTCTTGTTTAACTGAGGCAAAGCTCTATATTCTTAACTAATTATGCTGGACTGCCTGTTGGAGTTGATCTGGTGAAAAATATGCTGGTATTGAGAGAAGCATCAAATTCTTAATTGGTAGATTCCCTTGAGTTCCTAACTTGCTACCTCTTCATCTTTCCATCTATTGTCTGCCAAATTGTGACTGAGACAGGAAAGTAGGTAGAAGCTAATGGCCCAGAAGAAATCAGGCATGTATGTTCGGATTTAATAAATTGGTAGGCTTTTCTGCAAACTTGTTCTTCATCTCCATTTACTATCATTGGTATATGAAAGACACTGGTTTTTCCTGTTTTACAGATGACAAATCCAAAGGATAAAGTATCCTCCATGATGGAGTCAAAATATCCTAAACATCATTCCACTGTTTCTCATTTCATAGGCTATTCTGTGACTGCCACAGAAGCTCCTGGGTGACTACTGACTTTTCCTGGGTGGTAAGGATCTGTTCCAGCCATCAGAATTAATGTTTAAGGACTGTTCTGGGTTTAGCAGACCAAAGAGACAGACTGAAAGTTATGGTTAACAACAGGCTTTGGGTTATACTTCTCACATCTGGCGTGCTGCAGAAGCCAGTAGAAATTTACTTTGACAGTTCCATGATACAAAAAAGAACATTGTTCCTTTTCTCACAATTGGAGAAAAAGTGATTTATCAGGGGCTGCCAAGGACTTTTCTGGTTATTCACATCTATCAATTTGTAAAAGATGTGTAAAAGAACAACAAATTATATTTTCTTTCAGAAACATTGTTTTCTGTTAATGAAGAGACTGGTAATTTTATGAGACCTATTGATTTTTCCTAAAGGAACATGATTTAGTCTTGTACTCCCATGCCAACAGCTGAGAAGGCAAGGAGCTGAACTTTAAGTTATTGATTTTTTTTATCATAAGGAGGAATTTGAAGTTTTTTTTCCAAGTATCTATGTCTTCTCCATCCTACCCATGCAACTCCACTTTTACATTTTCTTATTAAACATCCTTAGCTTTTATAAAGGAGAAATTAAACAAAGTTCGCTAGGAAGAAACCTCTAGTATGGCAGTTTGTTGCTACTGTTTTTGAGACAGAGTCTCTGTAGCCCAGGCTGGAGTGCAGTGGCATGACCTTGGCTCACTGTAACCTCTGCCACCTGGGTTGAAGCAATTCTCCTGCCTCAGCTTCCTGAGTAGCTGGGATTACAGGCATGTACCACCAGGCCAGGATAATTTTTGCATTTTAAGTAGAGACGGGGTTTCACCATGTTGGCCAGACTGGTCTCAAACTCCTGACGTCAGGTGATCCACTGGTCTCAGCCTCCCAAAGTGCTGGAATTACAGGTGTCAGCCACCATGTCCAGACTAGTATGGCCTTTGCACTAAATCAATATGCAAAACTGTGAAAAGTTTGAACATGACTATCTGATAAATATTTTTCTTAAAGGAACAGAAGGAAAAAGTAAAGCATGAATGTATGGAATTAATAACCTAATGAATTATATCCTTAGGCAAAAATAAAGCTTAAAAAAGAAATTTTAAAAGTCTTGTGCTTATGCTTTGTCAATAGTTCTCAAGATAATATCACTTGTCTCATTTTGGATTTTTTTCTAGCTTCCTCCTCACACTGAGTTTTTCTTGAGCCTCCTCTGTGGTACCTTCTGAACTTTCCACTTTCTTTTTACCTCCATCTCTCCTGCTGATAATGAGCTAAAATCTAAGGGAATCCAATTACTGGAGACACGTCATAATGGCATGGGAGTTTGCTAGCAATCATTTCTTTCAAATTTATTTCCTTTACAAAATATATTTTCCTACAATGAAAAAATTGTCCCCAAAGACAGTAATGTTATTCTTTTAAACTCTCAAATAATAATAGTAACTGCAAAAATGTTGTAACATAAATTATTCATGATCACACAGGCACTCCAAAAACATGCAACTATCTCCTTGAGAAAACTGAATGAATGAATACACAGTAGATATTCAATCCAAGCATGTTTTGAAGAATCCAGACATGTACAAGGGGTTGTCAGTATAGAAGGATGCTTGGTAGTATTCATTGGTCAAGGGGTGGTGAACTAATATTAGTCTGACTTTACCCAGTAATATGGTTCACTCTGTGTCCCAATAAAAATCTAACCTTGAATTGAAATTCCCATAATCCCCAAGTATTAAGGACGGGACCAGGTGGAGGTAACTGGATTATGGGGGCAGTTTTTCCCATGCTGTTCTTGTGATAATGAGTGAGTCTCATGAGATCTGATGGTTTTATAAGTGTTTGGCATTTCCTCTGCTTGCACTCACTCCATCCTGCAAAGAAATGGAACAAACCCAAATGCCCATCAATGATAGACTGGATAAAGAAAATGTGGTACATATACACCACAGAATACCATGCAGCCATGAAAAGGAAATGAGATCATTCATTTGCAAGGACGTGGATAAAACTGGAAGCCATCATCCTCAGCAAACTGACACAGGAACAGAAAACTGAACACCGCATGTTTTCACTAGTAAGTGGGAGTTGAACAATGAGAACACATAGACACATGGAGGGGAACAACACACACTGGGGCCAGAAAGAGGGTGGAGGGTGAGGGGAGTGAGAACATTAGGACAAACAGCTAATGCATGTGGGGCTGAAAACCTGGATGATGGGTTGACAGGTGCAGCAAACCACCATGGCACACATATAACTAGCTAATAAACCTATGTGTTCTGCACTTGTACCCTGGAACTTAAAGTAAAAAAGAGAAGGCACCAGGCCCAGATAAGTTTAGCAGTGAATTCTGTGAAACATTAAAGAAAGAAATTATGCCAATTCTGTGCAATATCTTCCAGAAGATATATGCAAAGGAAATTCTTCAGACTCTTACATGAGAACAGCATTACCCTAATATCAAAACCAGATAAAGTCATTACAAGAAAACTGTGGCCCAATATTTCTTATAAGCATAAATGTAATAATCTTTGACAAAATATTAGCAAATAAGATAAAATGACATATAAAAATAATTACATACCACGACCAAGTGGGATTTGTGCCTGGTGTGCAAGGCTGGCTTAACATTAAACAATCAATTAATGTAATCCTTCACGTCAATAGGCTAATAAAGAAAAATATCACATGATCATATCAAGTGATTCAGAAAAGCAGATTGACAAAATCGAACATCTATTCATGAGAAAAATTGTCAGCAAACTAGGAATAGAGAAAAAACTTCTCAATTTGATAAAGAACATTTTTACTTTATCTACAGCTTACCTACAGCTAACATCATACTTAATGTTGAGAAACTCAAAGTTTTCCTGCTAAGATCAGGAAAAAAGCAAGGTGTCACCTCTCACTACTATTTTTTTCAACATTGTACTGAAAGCCCTACGTGATACAATAAGACAAGAAAATGAAATAAATACAGATAGATAAGGAAGAAAAAAATTTGAAGGTGATATGATCATCTATGCAGAAAAATCTGACTTTTGATAAAACATCATATATAAAAACAAAGAAATAAACAATTGAGAAGCTGGACTTCATTAAAATAAAAATCTTCTTCTCTGTGAAAGACAATGTTAATAGAGTGGGAAAATAATCTGAGGACTGGGAAAAAGTATTTACAGAAGGCACATCTGATAAAGAACTGTTGTTCAAAATATACCAAGAATTTCTAAAACTCAACAATTTAAAAAAAACCTGATTAAAAAATAAGCAAAGTGCCTGAACATATATCTCACCAAAGAAGATATATAGATGGTAAGTAAGCATATAAAAGGGCATTCAACATCATATGTCATTAGAGAACTGCAAATTAAAATAACAGTGAGCAATTACTGAATATCTATTAGATTAGCCCAAATTTGAAACACTGACAACACAAAATGCTGGATAGGATGTGGACAGCGGAAACCTATTCATTACAGATGAGAATACCAAACAGTATAACCACTTTGGAAGACAGTTTGGTGGTTTCTTATAAAACTAAATATCCTCTTACCATATAATACAGAAATTACATTCCTTGGAACTTACCTAAAGAGTTGAAAACTTAAGTTCTTACAAAAATTTACACACTGATGTTTATAGTAGCTTTATTCATAATTTCCAAAACTTAGAAGTAATCAAGATTAATAAAGGAGACTCAATTAATAAACTGTGGTACATCCAGGTAAAGTAATATTATGAAACCATGAAAACACATAAAGGAAACTTAAATGCATATTATGAAGTGTAAGAAGCCAATCTAAAAAGACTATTACTGTGTAGTTGCCAACTATATGACCTTCTGAAAAAGGCAAAAATACAGAGAAAGTAGAAAGATCAGTGATTGCCAGGGGCTAGAGGGGAGGGAAGGATGAATAGGCAGAGCACAGAGGATTTTAAGGCAAACTATTCTGTGCAATAGTACAATTGTTACATGCTATTATACATTTGTCAAAACACATAGAATGTACAACATCAAGAGTGAGTCATAATGTCAACCATGGACTTTGAATGATAATTATGCATTAATGTAGGTTCATCCATCATAAGAAATGTACCACTATGGTGCAGGATGTTGACAGTGGGGGAGTTTGTGGGGGGTGAGGGGATATATGGGAACTCTCTGTATATGAGAACTTTCTGCTCAATTTTGTTATGAGCCTGAAACTGGTCTAAAAAATAAAATATATTAATTTACAAAACCAACCTCAGTAAAAAAATTTCTTAAATTCCCAGCTTTACTCTTTGTATACCTGTCCCATACATTAGAAGAAAAGAAAACCCAGGCAACTGAAAGCCCCTTTCCTAGGTAGACATTAAGACATTGGTGCTTTTAAACTGCTTCTCACATGGGTCCTTTTTATCAAATTGCTACCCAGTATGTTTCAGATTAGTTGTAACTTTAGCAGAACTGTGCACATGAAAGATTCATGTCTTGGGCACTAATCCAAGAAGGTCATTCACTGCAACCCCAGATGTAACAGTTGCCAGAAGAATTATATTCAATCTCCTCATACTATGATAATCAGCCTTTATGTTTTCAGTGAGTGGTTTGCAGTGCCTGTGAACTTTTCTATGATTCAAAGTCTGGAAGATTAATCAGATTGTGTTTAGCTAGACCAAATAGAATCTGTAAGTGGAAATAATTCTGCTAAAGCCAAAGCTCCCCAAAAACATTAACAACATCTATTTATTTACTGCCTTGTAAATAGTGTATTTATTAAAGATTTTTCATCCAGCACTCTTCCCAGCATGTCCTGGGGTTGTTATAACTGTATTTGAATTAATTTATGTTCTTTCATTTATAATAAGTCTAGAAGTATTAAGTTCCAACTGGAAAAAACTCTCCTTTTGGATTTACACGGTTGATTCTCATTAATCCACAAGGGGAGTTTACGAAATCATCCCAGTCATTAAGTGCACAAACTAAAGACTGGTTTCAGCAATGGGGACTGAGTATCCTGACTTGGAAAAGGAACCTGGTCAGGGAGAGAAAACATGGGAAAGTACAACTCATGTAAATTAAGACCAAATTCTGGGTTTTAGTATATTAGATAAGCAGAATGTTAGATAAGAAATTTCCTAGGACCCGAGTAGGATGTCAATTAACAAATGTACTAGTTTTAATGAAATAGGAGTTTTAACCCAGGGAAGATAAATCACATAGTATATTTTTCAAATTTTGCATTAATTCATTTGTAGCAAGACCATTTTTTAAGTCACATAAGGAAGTTCATGAGACATCCTTGTGTAGCCCTAGGAAACTAGAAACATTCCTTAAAACAAGCATCAAGAACACAAGGTGACCCAAACAAGAAATCAATACAGCACAGAATGCGGACTACAGTTGGTCAGTATGGAATTTATCAAACACAGACTTCTAGGTTCCTTGCAATGAGAGTTTTCCATAGTGGTACAGATATAATGTTCATGTGACAGCCCAGAAATTCTTTCTAAAAGGATCCATTTTTAGTACAGCCTAATGGTCTGAGTGGATTGAGTCTTCCGTAAAACTGCCTTAGTATGTGATTTTTGCCCAGGCTCATGCTATATAACCAGGGCACTTTGGGGAGGTTCCATTGACTAGTAGATTCTATGAACCTCTGCTTCCTTTCCTGTCAAAGACTGACCACTAGTTAGAGTTGACAGCTAAGGACTTGGAGGAATTGGTAAGTTGCTTTGTTCTCATATATCCATAATCCACATGCATTGACCCAGTCCCTTTATCTATACTCAAAAGAAATTGATCTCATCACCAGAAACATGGTTAAAGAATGAGTCAATCCATTCTCCTGTCATTTACATTTTGGCATAAAAATCATAGAACCCACACCCCCCCACACACAATGAAATAAAACAACAAGAAGACATGCTTGTAAATGAATCACTCATTTTAAATATTATTTTGAGTCAAAAATAATTCCACCCGGAAATTTAGGTTAAAATGTTTGACTAATAGTGACATAGAATAAAATAATAAGAAAGAAAACAAATAGCTTAACACTTTCACAACAAGTCATTTGGTAGTTGAGGTAGGTATTACTGTCTCTGATATTCAGATGGGGAAGCTGAGGCTCAGAGAGGAGAACTATAACTAAGGATGCAAAGACAGTACAAGAAGCCAGGAATCCTATTCTTTCCCAGCTACATCTTTGCTTGCAGGGGAGAACTGAAACTAAAGGAGCATTTTACAAGCAGAATCTAGACTCTTAAGAGTTTATAGTCAAAATTATACTCTTAAGGCTTTTGAGGGCTTGGACATACAAGTCAGTGGACAACACTGATCTTGACCACTGAGGCCCACTTAAAGATGTCTCATGCCTAGTAAATTTATTTTCTTTTACTTAAGAAAAATTTGTGGGTGGTGAGTCAGGGATGACCAGAGCAGCAATAAAAAATAAGACCAGGGAAGGAAGCCCCCAGTGCTGATGAGCATCAGAATACTACAAACACAGTTATTATTAGAGTTTGCTATCTATGATGCCAGCTATCTCTCAGTTTGCTGATAATCCATGTTTTCTGGGTCACAGATAGCAAATAGGTTCTGTTTCACATGCCAAATCTTGTCAGTTGGTAGTGGCCATTTGCAATGCTGTATCAGGAATGATTCTAAGGTTGTTTCTAGACAATAGAATGTGATCTATTTACAATGTTTTCCATGGACACAGGAATGAGGAAGGACAGCACCTGGGCCTAGCATTTGCAACTCTTGAGTTGGCATGAGTCCATGCAAGAATATCACATAATAAAGCAGTTTTACAGAAGACCAAATCCACGCAAACCATTACGCTGTACTAAAAATGGATGCTTTTAGAAAGAAATTTTGGGCTGTCACCTTAAAATTTTATCTTTACCTCTAGGTGAAGCTCGCATTGCAAGGAACCTGTAAGTTTGTGTTTCATAAATCCTGTACTGACCAACTATATTCCATATTTTGTGCTTTCTTGACTTATTTTGGCCTTCTGGTATTCCTAATTCTTGTTTTAAGAGATGTTTGTTTTTCCATAAAGTCTTCCTCAGCTCAACATGAAGATCCATCCTCTTTCTGTTTATCATGCTTCTAAGGAAAAAAAGCATTTTCAGACTGCTGAGCTGCTGCTTTGGATCCAATATGTTATTTAAACTTTGAAGTCAATTTTTTTTAGTGAAAAATTCATTCACTATTCTGGTTACTCTACTGTGAGTTAGTATTGTTTTTCTTTTCTCAAATTGTTTTCTAGATATGAGGCTGTAAAGATGTTCACAAACAGCTGTTTAGTTATTCTTGTGGTACAACTTCCTTGCTAATTCATTGACTTAGTCTTTTTTGGTGGAGGGTTGTCTTCTGTCAATTACTAACTGTGTGATCTTAGTCAAATGAATTCACCTCTCTAAGCTTCAGCTTTTTCATCTAAAAATCATAGAACCCCACACACAATGAAATGGAACAAGAAGACATGCTTGTAAATTAATCATTCAATTTAAATATTATTTTGAGACAAAAATAATCCCACCCAGCAATGTGAGACAAAATATTTGAGTAATAGTGACATAGAATAAAATGATCAAAAAAGAAAACAAACAGCTTAATACTTTCACAACAAGCCAATTGGTAGTTAAGGTAGGTATTACTATCTCCATTATTCAGGTGAAGAAACTGAGGCTCAGGGAGAAGAACTGTAACTAAGAATGCAAAGACAGCACTAGAAGCTAGGTCCATAGATAGAGTTTGCTATCTATGATGCCAGCCAGCTATCTCTCATCTTGCAATCTATGACCCATGTATTCTGGGTCATAGATAAAAAATATCTATGGTCAATAATATCTGGGTCATTAATATTATTTATTTATTTATTATACTTTAAGATCTGGGGTACATATGCAGACCATGCAGGCTTGTTACACAGGTATACACGTGTCATGATGGTGGTTTGCTGCATTCATTGCTCCATCATCTACATTAGGTATTTCTCCTAATGCTATCCCTCCCCAATCCCCTCACCCTCTGCTATCCCTCCCCTAGCCCTCCACACCCCAGGTCCCAGTGTGTGATGTTCCCCTCCTTGTGGCTGTGTGTTCTCATTGTTCAACACCCACTTATGAGTGAGAACATGCAGTGTTTGGTTTTCTGTTCTTGTGTCAGTTTGCTGAGAATAATGGTTTCCAGCTTCATCCATGTCCCTGCAAGGGACATGAACTCATCCTTTTTTATGACTACATAGTATTCCATGGCATATATATATATATATATATATATGCCACCTTTTCTTTATCCAGTCTATCATCAATGGGCATTTGGGTTGGTTCCAAGTATTTGCTATCATGAATAGTGCCACAGTGAACATATGTGTGCATGTGTCTTTATGATAGAATGATTTATAATTTTTTGGGTATATACCCAGTAATGGGATTGCTGGGTCAAATGGTATTTCTATTTCTAGATCCTTGAAGAATCACCACACTGTCTTCCACAGTGGTTGAATTAATTTACACTCCCACCAACAGTGTAAAAGCATTCCTATTTCTCCACATCCTCTCCAGCATCTGTTGTCTCTAGATTTTTTAATGATCACCATTCTAACTGGCATGAGGTGGTATCTCAATATGGTTTTGATTTGCATGTCTCTAATGACCAGTGATGATGACCTTTTCTTTCATATGTTTGTTGATTGCATAAACAGATATCATTACACATGCCAAATCTTGTCAATCGGTAGTGGCCATCTGCAGTGCTGAGTACCTCTCCACAATGTTGTTGAACGGATTAAATAAGAGTAACTAGAAAGCACTTAGAAGCATGGCTATTTTATAGCAGTCACTCAATAAATGTGATTTTTTGCTCCTCTATTTCTTAGAAACAGTTTTCACTATAATTATTTATTGAACAGCTAAACACCTGAGTATATTTTCACTCAGATTTGCTATTTTCAGAGAAAGAGATTATGAGAACACTTCATAAATAACAAACCTTTAAAAATATTTAGTAGTCAAATTATTAAAATATTATTGCCAAATTGGATAAAATTGATTCTGAGATTGATTCATCTGTTTCTTTAATATTTTTGTTGGGCTACACTGTCTCTTCATTCTATGCAGTAACTACTTTACATATTTCCCTCAATTCAGTTATGTTTAACCACTACTTATCAAGAGTTTCAATGCATTTAGCAATTCTGCTAAACACTGTTGTGGATAACACATAAATAGAAGACCAAGTTCCTTATTACAGAGCTTAAGGAGTAGAAGTCGAAATCATACTCAAACACAAAACCATTATCAAAGAATAAATGCGTGGAAATAAATTCCAAACTGAAGAATATCATCAACTATGTGTACTACGCACAAGAATGATGATGTGTGCTCCAGAAGGGGTGCCCTTGCCTCACTCATATCAGTGTTCACTTTGGATGCTAGTTAAGTTCTAATCTTTCTGCTCATTCTTGTAGATGTCGAAGTCTTATTTCTCCAGAGTAGTTTGGGATTCAGGTATCTTGGTATAGTAAATGTTTCAGTGACATAAAAGAACTTTATTGTTTACATTGTCCACAAATTCCCAAGTATCAAATAACCAGGATAGTTTTCTTTTTTTAAGAGCTCATAATAATTCAGAAGGCACTTCATGAGCTGTAAATACACTGGAATCATTAATATGCATATACATCATCATTTGCCAGGACTACAGAAAAATTGTCTTTATTTAGATTCTTCAACGTGAATTCTGGGTAATGAACTCCTTACACTTGTACAAATTATCCTATTTTTAGTGTTTCCACATATATTCTCATCTTTTTCTTTATGGTAGCCTATTGTGAAATAGGTGGAATAGGTTTCAATAATCTTGACAAATCCAGGTTTAGTCAATAAATTCTAATGAATGCTCACTACATGACACTTACTGTGCTGGTGACATAAAAACACAACAGAGACCTTGTTCTCACAAATTCATTTAGATCACTAAAACATGTACAGCTGTTGATAATGCTAGCACAGCACTTAACACATTATAATAAAAAATACAACAGGAATACAAAAAGGGAAGTTTTAATTCCACCTAGATTTTAAAAAAGTGAAGGCTTTACAAGAGTGGTGGAACTTTAACTGGGCCCTGATGGGCAAATGGTTTTTACCTGGCACAATAAAAGGAAGGGAACACTAGGCAGAAATATCAGGATAAGCAGAGAATGAAATATGTAGATAAGTATGATGAACTTATGCGGTTGTGTCCCAAGAATATTTTCACCTTATTTCCCTTTTTTCAACTCCCGCCTTTAACTTTTTTTTAGTAAAACATTTCTTGACACAAGAAAACGAGTTAGAAGAAGGAGCTGGTGACTACTTCCACCAGTTCCAGCTGGAAGGCTGTTTTGGGGAACATTAAGAATTAGCTGTCCCTCAAGCCTTGGTACTTCCAGGCCCTACCTGAGCTAAATACACCTGTGCTTGGTTCATTAGTGCAATGAACTGGGGCTGGTGAACAGTTCTGTGGGGCCTATGTGGCCAAGGATATGATATATGGCTATTAGTAATGGGAAATAAAGCTAGAAAGATAAACTCGGGTTGAATTGGAAGGGGCTTTGAATGGCCTGCTGAAGAGCTCATAATAACTACTCTTACTTTCAGCACTTCCTATGTGCCAAGAAATGTGCTACATGCTTTAAGTATGCATTCTCATTTTTCTCCTCACAAAGACTGCATGAAATCAGTATTGTTTTAATTCCATTTAAATTTGGCCCAGGACCTAAGTGGCAGAGCCAGTATATAAATCAGGTCTGTTTGGTGCCACAGGCCATGGTCTTAATCCCTCTGTGCATTGCCTAACATATTATGTCTCTGTTGGCCAGGCTTGCTTATCCTCCTGTTGTGTCCGAGAAATATTTTTTCCTTATTTTCCTTTTTTCAGCTAAAACATCTCTTGACACAACAAAATGAGTTAGAAGGAGGAGCTGGTGACTACTTCCATTAGTTCCAATTGGAAGGCTGTTTTTGGGAACATTAAGAATTAGCTGTCCCTCAAGACTTGGTACTTCCAGGCCCTACCTGAGCTAAATACACCTGTGCTTGTTTCCTTCGTACAACCTACTAACTGTTTCACCGGCAAAATGCCCCTACCTATTCTACATTCATTGGATGAATTATCTGAAGTTATCGGGACATCTCCGGGGAAGAAGATACAACAGGGTTAATCCACTTCTAAACCTCTCTTAGAATTTTAGGAGATTCATCAAGAATGTCAGAAGAAAAAAAAAGTCACAGCCACCCACCCACTCTCCTAATGACAGCTTAGATCTTCTCAGAGAAGAAATTTCTCATTTCTGGGTGTGAATGTAATTTTCTCTGCTTTGGAGCCCTACCCTGTAATCTAGGGAAGCTGACATTTTCCATTCTGTAATAGGGTAAGGACATTGGTTTGATGATTTTCCTTTGCCAGAAGCTCTTTTTCTTTCATGGCATATGGTAGCCCAGGCTGCATCTGTTCTGACTGCCAAGACCGTCACCATTTTCTAGGGAGTCTTTACAAAGACAATTGTTCAAAAACCATAAAGCCAGCCCCTCTATTGTTACAAGAGTCTTAGCCCCCTTAGCATTTCTGTGAGGATATGCCTGTTGGTTGATTGGGGTCACACCTGTCACTTCATTAGGGTCAGATTTACATACTTAAATATATGCATATATCTTATGTGACTTTTTTTTTTTTTTTTTTGCCATTCCAAGCAGCTCCCATACTTGCTTTCTTACTTGGTCTGTGAGGTAGGCAAGATAAATACCATTGTCCTTCAATACATGAGGATATTCAAATATAACGAAATCAGTATTTTTTAAAGAAAAATCCAATTTGGAATAGAAGCAAAATTAGAACTGAGGTCTCCTACTCTCAGCATTGTGGAGACTCTACTATATCACATTGCTTAAATAAAGCACAAGCAGGTTTTCCCCACTTCCCTATACACTCCAGTATTTGCATGCTAATTTTTTTCCTTCATGACTTAAAAGCCTCCAAAGCTCTTAGTGATCAAGTTGAGGATCTGTAACCACCTAGAACTGACCAGATATTTGGCAAGGCCCTGGGAAGACCTGCTCCTGATTCAGAGTACCCGCTGAGTGTACAATCTCAGTGTTATTAGGCAAAGTTTTGTGAGGTCTTTTCTATGTCATAGTAATCAATAATACCTAACATTCATCCATTGTTTTCTATGTACCAGGAAGAGTGCTGCATGCTTTGCAGGGATTGTCTTCTTTACTTCTAACCACTCTATGGAGTAGGTAGCATTTTAAAATCTTTATTTCTCATGCTCGTAACCACTCAAATTTGCTGCAATGCTAGAGACCTTCTAAAGAGTTTAATGACATAGTCTAGCATTGAGGAGTTGATTTGTCATTTGTGTTTCCTTCCCTAAATCTATGTCTGATGTCTATATTTAACAGCTTTTGGAGATATGTCACACCACATAATTCAGTTATTTGATGTGTATAATTCAATGTTTTTAGTACATTCACATACTTGTGCAACGATCACCACAATCAATTTTATTTTATTTATTTGTTTTTTTGAGACAGAGTCTCGCTATATGGCTTAGGCTGCAATGCAATGGCAAGATCTCAGCTCACTACAACCTCCACCTCCTGCGTTCAAGCAATTATCATGCCTCAGCCTCCCAAGTGGCTGGAACTACAGGCACAAGCCACCATGTCCAACTAATTGTTGTATTTTTAGTAGAGACAGGTTTTAAGCATGGTGGCTAGGCTGGTCTCAAACTCCTGGCCTCAAGTGATCTGCCCTCCTTGGCCTTCCAAAGTGCTGGGTGTGCAGGTGTGAGCCACCACAATAAATTTTAGAACATTTTCATCACTCCCTAAAGAACCAATCTCTATTGTGATGGTGTTTTGTTTGGTTTGATTTTAATTTGTGAAGAGGCAGGTCTGGCCTGATTCCAAATCTTTTCTTTTCTATTCAAAGATCTAGAGCAGAGATCACAGACTCAAATGCTGCAGCGATCAAGCAGATAACACCAAAGAGTGACCAATAATCAACCATGGCAAATCAGAAGGAGTCTGCCCTTCAAAAGGGAGCCCCTGCAACTGAGCCATGCTGGAATGTAGTCCCAATGCCTTTTACAAATAAGCCAGAAATACAGGCTTTTATAAGATAGTCCCTAGATTTTTTTGGATGATAGCAACTGAATTTCTTCAAAAAAAAAAAAAAACTATGTAGGGTAAACAAAGAATGTCTGTGGATGCATTTTAAACTTGCGTCACTAGTTTGTGACTCATGCATTGAAAAAAGAAGAAAACTCTCTAAGTTTTTTTGGACACTATCCTCCCCTACCACTTGCCTATCTACCTAACTGGAATTTAAGTTATCTGCCGTTAGAGTTTTGACTTGAGTATAGTTTTGTTCCAATATAAGAACATGGACTGGTGAGAGAGGGCATCCTTGTCTAGTGCCAGATTTCAAAGGGAATGCTTCCAGTTTTTGCTTTTCGGTATGGTATTGGCTGTGGGTTTGTCATAAATAGGTTTTATTATTTTGAGATACATTCCATCAATACCTAGTTTATTGAGAGTTTTTAGCATAAATGTCTGTTGAATTTTGTTGAAGGCCTTCTCTGCATCTGTTGAGATAATCATGTGGTTTTTGTCTTTGGTTCTGTTTATTTGGTTGATTATAAACTACATATGTTGAGTCAGCCTTGCATCCCTGGGATGAAGCTACTTGATCATGATGGTTAAGCTTTTTAATGTGCTGTTGCAATCCATTTGCCAGTATTTTATTGAAGATTTTTGCATCTATGTTGATCACTGATATTGGCCTGAAGTTTTCTTTTTTTGTTGAGTTTCTGCCAGGTTTTGGTATCAGGATGATGTTGGTCTCATAAAATGATTTGGGAACAATTCCCTCTTTTTGGATTGTTTGGAATAGTTTCAGAAGGAGTGGTATCAGTTCCTCTTCATATGTCTGGTAGAACTCAGCTGTGAACCTATCTGGACCTGGGCTTTCTTTGGTTGGTAGGCTATTAATTGCTGCCTGAACTTCAGCCCTAGTTATTGGTCTATTCAGGGTTTTGACTTCTTCCTGGTTTAGGACTGGGAGGGTGCAACTGTCCAGGAATTTATCCATTTCCTCCAGGTTTAGCGGTGTATGTGCATAGAGTTGTAGTAATCTCCGATGGTAGTTTGTCTTTCTGTGGAATCCGTGGTGATATCCCCTTTATCATTTTTTATTGCATCATTTGATTCTTCTCTCTTTTCTTTTTTATTAATCTGGCTAGAATTCTGTCTATTTTGTTGATCTTTTCAAAAAACCAGCTCCTGTATTTACTGATTTTTTGAAGGGTTTTTGGTGTCTGGATCTACCTCAGTTCTGCTCTGATCCTAGTTATTTCTTGTCTTTGCTGTCTTTTGAGTTTTTTTGATCTTGCTTCTCTAGGCAGCCATAAAAAACTATGAGTTCATGTCCTTTGCAGGAACATGGATGAATCTGGAAACCATCATTCTCAGCAAACTGACACAGGAATGGAAAATCAAACACTGCATGTTCTCACTCATAGGTGGGTGTTGAACAATAAGAACATGTGGACATTTGGATCGGAGCATCATACACTGGGGTCTGTTGTGGGGGCTAGGGGAGGGATGGCAGGGTGTGGGGAGGTTGGAGAGGGATAACATGGGGAGAAATGCCAGATATACGTGACGGGGGATGGAGGCAGCAAACCACATTGGCGTGTATGTACCTATGCAACAATCCTGCATGATGTGCACAGGTACCCCAGAATTTAAGGTATAATTTTAAAAAAAGAAATAAAGTAGAAAAAGAACACGAACTAGGTAGCTTTTGAGGGGCACAACAATACCGATCCCTTCATACTGGTGCATCTTCAATCTGTGCTCATTTCTGAAAAGAGACCTGAATGATATGTCACTTGTAACTTTCAAGAGAGACTGCACCTAGCAGATTTATCCTACAGGGCACCCAAGCCTGAAGCTAAGTGAGTGTGAGTCAAGCTCTTTTGGTCTGTAATTATATCCCTAACATCAAGACTGATGATACTACAGAGCATCTATCACTGATTTGCCACAGAGCATCCATCACTGATATGTACCCTCCTCCTTTGTATTACACTGTCCACCAGGTACTATGGCTTGCCTTTCATCATTAGGGTTAATTCTAAGGTCTGTATTCATATGAATAACTACTTTAAAGGTTGTGGTAGGAATTTGAAATGATATGCACCAAATCTCTTGGATACTGTGTGGTCCTTGGCAGGTGCTCATTACAAAACACAAGTACTTATTCTTCTTCTTCTGGGGATTGACAGGAAACAAAGATTTCTGGTGAAAAAAAAATAGCAGCACTTGACAAGTTCACCTTGCCAACAATAGAAATTCAAGGTTTCTGAAATACTGCAGACTATCTGCAGAAATAAATAGGCATAGCCTTCCTCAACCTAGGCCTCGTCTGATCTCTACATCTATTTTTCCTACTGTGTATGAGAATGCATGGCTCCAATTAGAATACTAGCCAGTGTTACGGATGTTTGGATTGCTAAGCTGATCAAGTAGAAAAAACATTAACCCGGCACTAAACTCAACACAATCACTGCATTCTCCTGGCAAGTCACATAAAAGTGTTGTTCCTGCAGGTGCATATCTCACAGGAATTGGCTCTAGGTAATGAAAACTGTGATTTTAAACAACATCGTAACTTTTAATCCACTATGATGTATGGGTTGAAATGATATAGGAAGGAATGTGAGTTACATTGTGTCCCGCAGAAAGCTATATTGAAGTTCTAACTCCTGGTTGCTGTTAATGTAAACTTATTTGGAAGTAGTCTTTACAGATGCAATCATGCTAAGATGAGATCATACTGGAGAAAGGTAGGTCCTTAGTCCAATATGACAGGTGTCCTTATAAGACCAAATGAGACAGATACATACACAAACACAGAGGGGAGGCAGTTACATGAAGACAAAATTGCATGGAGGAAAGGTGGTCATGCAATGAGAGAGGGAGATATTAGTTAAGCAGCCACAAACCAAGGAATGTCAAGTATTGCCAGTAACAACTAGAAGCTAGGAAAGACAATCTGACTCTGTCAACACCTTGGTTTCACACTTTTTGACCTCCAGAACTGTAACACAATAAATTTCTGTTGTTTTAAGCTGAACGGTTTGTTGTGCCTTGCTACAATGGTCCTAGGAAACTAATACAGGATGTATAGTAGAAGCATGCCCTTGGAAGTCAGACAAATGTGGGTTCAAATCCTGGTTCTGTCATTTTCTAACTGTGGCCTTGGACGTATTTAACATCTCCGAGACTCAATTTCCTCATTAATAAAATAGAAATAATATCAACTATCCTACATGGTTATTATGAGCATTAAATAAAATATTTAATAAAAAGTGTCTATCACATAAGAGTGTTTTTTCAATTGTCATAAACATACACTTCTGGAAAGCAATTTTGTTTAAAAAATCCATAATAGCTTCACAAATGCATACCCTATGATCCAGTAATTTCTAAGGTATAGATGATAGTAATGTCTAATGTGTATACTGCTTCTAAGTATATATTCAACAGAAATGCATATGCTGCAGTGTTGACAGCAGCATCATTCATGACTGTAAGAAATGTCATATATCTATTAACAGTAAAAAGACTAAATAAATTATGGTACATTCACACAGTAAAATACTACGTAGGTATTAAAATGAATTGATCTGTAAGTATCCACAACATAGAGGATAAATATCCCAAATAATTTTGAATGAAAGAAGCCAGAAATAAAACAACAACCTGCTCTATGATTCTAAACATATGTAAAATTTAAAAATCAGGCAAAACTAAAAACTAATATATTCTATTACAAGTCCTGATGGGCCTTACCCTTGAGATAAAGAAGCAATTGAGAGGGGCAGGAGTGAAGCTTCTGTTTCTAGATATGGTGGTTAGACAAGTGTGTTCATTTTGAAAATTTGTCAAGCTATATACTTATATTAACACTTACATGTGGATTTCTTTTTATGTACATTTTATTTCAATTAAAAGTTTTAAAAATCTATACCATTTGACCTAGTGATTTCATATCTAAAACTATGACCTAAGGGAAAATAAAACATATGTCTGAGAATAGCATGATCATATATATATATAACAGCTAGTGCAGCAAAAACTATGCAAATATCCAATAGGAGAGGCATGGTATAATTATTTAAGATATACCCATATAATGGAATATTAGGTGTGGAAAGGGTTTTATATATATCCTTCAACAGGAAACTTATTTCTTTGAACAACTCTCACAGGCTCTTAAGTGACCTTACAGTTAGGCCAAACCTGTCACGTTGTGCCTCTGTATTTTTCACTCATAAAAAAAGAAAGCCATTTGCCTAAGTAATATGTCTGCTTAAGTCACCTTCGCTTCGTGTCAAATGCAGAAGAAAAATGAGAGTGAGAAGAATTAAGATTGGGCCACACACTATTTCAGGTTGAAGAATAGTAGAACATCAGTCATCTGTTAGATGGCAAGGATTTCAGCTTCCATGGAATATTTAATCAATAGTACTGGAGAATCTGGCTAGACATTTCAAAAAGAAAGAAAGGTAGATCACGACTTGACTTCTTACACCAAAATAATGTCCAGAGGGAACAAAGAAAATAGCTGTAAAAGCAATACAAGAGAACAAAAGAGCCTTTCCAAAAAGTAATTTTGAAATGGAAAGGCCTTTCTAAATAACACTTAAACCTCTGAAATCCTAAAGGGAAAAGACTGTAAAAAATTTAAAATTTATTCATGGAAAAATTAATGCCATGGAAAATAATTTTTTAGACAAATGACAAACTGAGAAAAAAGTTTTCAAAACATGACAGAGAAGAAATTTTCTTAATACATAAAATGATTTACAAATCTGAACAAAAACAACAATAACTCAACCAAAAAAATGGGAAAGGGAAATGAACATGCAGTTCACAGAAAAATACAAATAGTACCTCAAAACAGCTAAACTTACGTATAGCTGCTACCAATTATTAAGTTCCTACTATGTGCCAAATACTGCAATTTAAATTCTTATTTATTACTCACACAATACTATGAGGTAGTTACTATTTTCTAATTTAATTTTTTATTTTGGGGGGTACATAGTAAGTATATACATTTATGGGGTACATGAGATACTTTCATACAAGCATGCAATGTGTAAGGATCACATCAGGGTAAATGGGACATCTGTCACCTCAAGCATTTATCTTTTGTGTTACAAATAATCCAACTGTAGTCTTTGCTATTTTAAAATGTACAATTAAGTTATTTTTGATTATACTCACCCTTTTGTGCTATCAAACACTAGATCTTAGTAAGTCTAATTTTTTCTACCCAATATCCATTCTTACTTTCTCCCCACCTGCCCACTACCCTTTCCAGCCTCTGGTAACCATTTTTCTACCCTCTATCCCCGTAAGTTCTTTTGTTTTAATTTTTAGCTCCCCAAAACAAGTGAGAACATGCAAAATTTGTCTTTCTGTGCCTGACTTATTTTATTTGACATAATGAGCTCCAGTTCCATCCATGTTGTTGCAAATGACAAGATCTCATTTCTTGTTGAGCTGAATTGTACTCCACTGTGTATATACACCATAGTTTCTTTATCCAATCATCTGCTAATGGACACTTACGTTGGTTCCAAATCTTGGCTATTGTAGGTAGTGCAGCAATAAACATTGGAGTGCAGATGTCTCTTCAATACCCTGATTTCCTTTTTTGGGGGTATATATCTAGGAGTGGAATTGCTAGATCATATGATAGCTCAATTTTCAGTTTTTGAGGAACTTTCAAACTGTTCTCCATAGTGGTTGCATTAATTTACATCCCCACTAACAGGTGCACAGGTTCCCTTTTCTCCACATCCGTGCTAGCATATGCTATTGCCTCTCTTTGGAGTATGAGCCATTTTAACTGGGGTGAGATGATATCTCATCATAGTGTTGATTTGCATTTCTATGGTGGTCAGTGATAATTGAGCATCTTTTCATATGTTTGTTTGCCATTTGCATGCCTTCCTCTGAGAAATATCTATTTAAATCTTTTGCCCATTTTTATATAAGATGATTGATGCTTGTTCATATTGTTTGAGCTCCTTATATATTCTAGTTATTAATCCCTTGTCAGATAGATAGTTTACATATATTTTCTCACATTGTGTGGGCTGTCTCTTCACTTCATCAATTGTTTCCTTTACTGTGCAGAAGCGTTCTAACTTACTGTGACATCATTTGTCCATCTTTGCTTTGGTTACCTGTGTTTGTGGAATATTACTCAAAAAATATTTGCTTCACTCAATGTCTTGGAGAGTCTCCTCAAGATTTTCTTTTAATAGTTTGATAGTTTGAGGTCTTAGATTTAAATCTTAAATCCATTTTGAGTTTGTGTTTGTATACATTGAGAAATAGGGGTCTAGTTTCATTCCTCTGCATGTGGATATCCAGGTATCCCAGCATCATTAATTGAAGAGACTGACCTTTCCTTAATGTATGTTCTTGGCACTTTTGTTTAAAATGAGTTTAATATACACATATGAACTTGTTTCTTAGTTTTCTACTCTACTCAATTGGTCAAGGTGTGTTGTTATGCCAGGAACATGCTGTTTTGGTTACTATAGCTTTGCAGTATAATTTGAAGTCAGGTAATGTGATTCCTCCAGTTCTGTTCTTTTTGCTCATAATAGCTTTGGCTATTCCGAGTCTTTTGTGATTTTATATAAATTTGACAATTGTTATTTCCATTCCTGTGAAGAATATCATTGGTATTCCAATAGACATTGCATTGAATTTGTAGATTGCTTTGTGTATTATGGACATTTTAACAATATTGTTTTTTCCAATTCATGAACCTGAAGTATATTTCTATTTCTTTGTGTGTCCTCTTCAATTTTTTTTCACTAGTGTTTTATAGATTTTATTGTAAAGATCTTTCACTACTTTGGTTACAGTTGATTCCTAAGTATTTTTTTGTTTGTAGCTATTATAAATGGCATTACTTTTTTATTACTTTCTCAGATCGTTCATGGCATATAGAAATGCTACTGATTATTGTACATTGATTTTATATCCTGCAACCTTACTGAATTTGTTGATAAATTCTAATAGTTTCTTGGTGGAGTCTTTAAATAGAAGATCATATCATTTGTAAATTAAGATAATTTGGCTTCTTCCTTTCCAATTTAGATGCTCTTTATTTCTTTCTCTTGTTTAATTGTTCTAGCTAGGATTTCCAGTACTATGTTGAATACTAGTGTTGTCAGTGGGCACCCTTATCATGTTCTAGTCCTCAAAATAAAGGCTTTCAGTTTTTCCCCATTTAGTATGATGCTAACTGTGTGACCAACAAATATGTCGTTTATTACATTGAGGTATATTCCTTCTACACCCAGTTTCTTGAGGGTTTCTATTATGGAGAGATATTTAATTTTATCACATGCTTTCTAAGTATCAATTGAAATGATAATATGGTTTTTGTCCTTCATTGTCTTAATATGATGTATCACACTGATTGATATGCATATGTTGAACCATCCTTGTGTCCCTGAGATAAACCCTACGTGCTCATTATGAATGATCTCTTTAATGTATTATGGAATTTTATTTGCTAGTATTTTGATAAGGATTTTTGTATCAATGTTCATCAGGGATATTGGCATACAGTTTCCTTTCTTTGATGTTTCTTTTTCTGGGTTTGTTATCAGAGTAATACTGGCTTCATAGAATGAGTTATGAAGGATTTCCTCCTCCTCAATTTTTTTTGGAATAGTTTAATTAGGATTGGCATAAGTTCTTTAAATGTTTGGTAAAATTCAGCAGGGAATCCATCAGCTCCCAGGCTTCCCTTTGCTAGGAGAATTTTTATTACAGCCTTGATGTTGATCCTTCTTATTGGTCTGTTCTCATTCTGGATTTTTTTGTGGTTCAATCTTGGTAGGTTGCATGTGTCTAGGAATTTATTTTTATCTTCTAACTTTTCTAGTTTATTGGCATATAGTAGCCTCCAATGACACTTTGCATTTCTGCAGTATCAGCTTTAATCTCTCCATTTTCATCTCTAATTTTATTTATTTGAGTCCACCTCTTTTTAAACATTTCATTCTGGTTAAAGTTTTGTTGATTTTGGCTATTCTTTCAAAAAACCAACTTTTCATTTTTTAAATCTTCTGTGTTTTAATTTTATTTATTTAGGTCTGATCTTTATTTTTAGTTCTAATATTAATTTTGGTTTGCTGTTGCATTTCTTTTTTTTAGTAATTTATTTATTTTTCTCTCTTTTTAAAATTATACTTTAAGTTCTGGGGTACATGTGCAGATTGTGCAGGTTTGTTACATAGGTATACACATGCCATGATTGTTTGCTGCATCCATCACCCCTCATCTACATTAGGTATTTCTCCTAATGTTATCCCTCCCCAATTCCCCCACCCCCTGCTGTCCCTCCGCTAGTCCCCCACCCCCTGACAGGCCCCAGTGTGTGATGTTCCCCTCCCTGTGTCCATGTGTTCTCATTGTTCAACACCCACCTATGAGTGAGAACATGTGGTGTTTGGTTTTCTGTTCTTGTGTCAGTATGCTGAGACTGATGGTTTTCAGTTTCATCTGTGTCCCGGCAAAGGACGTGAACTCATCCTTTTTTTTTTTTTGAGATGGAGTTTCGCTCTTGTTACCCAGGCTGGAGTGCAATGGCACGATCTCGGCTCACCGCAACCTCTGCTTCCTGGGTTCAGGCAATTCTCCTGTCTCAGTTTCCTGAGTAGCTGGGATTACAGGCACGCACCACCATGCCCAGCTATTTTTTTCGTATTTTTAGTAGAGACGGGGTTTCACTATTTTGATCAGGATAGTTTCGATCTCTTGACCTCGTGATCCACCTGCCTTGGCCTCCCAAAGTGCTGGGATTACAGGAGTGAGCCACTGCGCCCGGCCCGAACTCATCCCTTTTTATGGCTGCATAGTATTCCATAACATTATGGAATACTATGTAGGATGCCTGTGTGCCACATTTGCTTTATCCAATCTATCATTAATGGGCATTTGGGTTGGTTCCATGTCTTTGCTATTGTAAACAGTGCTGCAATAAACATATGTATGCATGTGTCTTTATAATTGAATGTTTTATATTTCTTTCGGTATATACCCAGTAATGGCATTTCTCATTATTTAAGATACATCATTAACTTGTTTATTTGAAGTTTTTCTTATTTTTTGATATAGGCGCTTATAGCTACAACCTTTCCTTTTAGTATTACTTTTGCTGTATCCAATAGGTTTTGGTATATTGTAATTCCATTATCATTTGTTTCAATAAATTTTTAGATGTTCTTGTTAATTTCTTCATTCACTAACTTGTCATTCTGAAGCATATTGTTTATTTTCCATATGTTTTTATAGTTTCCAAAATTCTTCTTGTTATTGATTCCTCATTTTATTTAATTTTGTTCAGAGAAGATACTTGATATTATTTCATTTTTTAAAAAAATGAAGACTGGTTTTGTGATGTAGCATATAGTCTGTCCTTGAGAATGATATATGTGCTGAGGAGAATAATGTGTATTCTGCAGCCAATGGATGAAATATTCTATAAATATCTATTAGGTCCACTTGGTCTATAGTGCAGATTAAGTCCCATATTTCTTTGTTGATTTTCTATCTGAATAATCTATCCAATGCTGAAAGTGGGTTACTGAATTCCACAGAAATTATTGTACTGCAGTCTATCTCTCTCTAGTTTAATAATATTTGCTTTACATCTTTATATATCAATGTACTCCAGTGTTGGGTGCATGTGTATTTACAGTTGTTAATATCCTCTTACTGAATTGACCCCTTTATCACTATATAATAACCTTCCTTATCTCTTTTTATAGTTTTTGTCCTAAAATTTCTTTTTTCTGACACAACTATGGCTACTCCTGATTTTTTATTTCTATTTACATAGAATACCTTTTGCCATTCCTTCATGTTTAATCTACATGTATCTTTACAGGTACAGTGTTTTTCTTGTATACAATATGTTGTTGGGTCTTGTTTTTAAAAAATTCATTTATCCACTTTATGTCTTCTGATTGGAGATTTTAGCCCATTTACATTCAGTGTTATTATTGATAAGAACTTACACTTGCTATTTTGTTATTTGTTTTCTGGTGCTTTGGATCTTCTCCTCCTTCTTCCCTTCTTTCTTGTCTTCTTTTTAGTGAAGATGGTTTTCCCTGGTGGTACGTTTTAATTTATTGCTTTTAATTTTTGAGTCTTCATTGTATGTTTTTTGATTTGAGATTACCATGAGTCTTGCAAATAACACCTTATAACCCATTATGTTAAGGTGATGACAATTTAACACTGAATAAACAAAGCAAAAAACAAAACTAAAAAAATTCTACACCTGAACTTTGTCTCCCAGATTTTTAGCTTTCGGTTGTTTCTATTTGTTCTTATTGTACTGTATATGTCTTAAAAACTTGTAGTTGTTATTTTGATTGCTGGTTTAGTCTTTCTTCTTAACTTAATAGTTTACACATCACAGATACAGTGTTATAATATTCTGTATTTTTCTGTGGACTTACTATTAACAGTGAGTTTTATACCTTTAGACGATTGTTTCTTGCTCTTTATTATCCTTTTCCTGCAGAATGAAAAATGCCCTTTAATATTTCTTGTAAAACTATCTGGTGTTGATGAAATTCCATAGCTTTTGCTTGTCTGGGAAAGTGTTTATTTCTCTTCATTTTTGAAGAATATTTTAACTGGAAATACTATTCTAGGCTGAAAGATTTTTTCCTTCAGCACTTCAAATATGTCATGTCACTTTCTCCAATGAAAGCTTTCCTGTGAAGTTTCCACTGAAAAGTCTGCTGCCAGACATATTGGAGCTCCATTGTATCTTATTTGTTTCTTTTCTCCTGCTGCTTTTAGAATCATTTTTTTTTTATGTTTTACCTTTGGGAGTTTGAACATTAATGCCTTGAGGTAGTTAGTCTTCTTTGGGTTAAATCTGCTTGGTATTCTGTCATTTTCTTGTTCTTGCATATTGATATCTTTCTCAAAGTTTGGGAATGCCTCTGATATTATCCCTTTGAATAAACTTTCTACCCCATCTCTTTTTCTACCTACTCCATAAGATCAATAAATCTTATATTTGCCCTTTTGAGACTATTTTCATAATACTGTAAGTGTGCTTCATTTTTTTTCTTTTATCCCTGCGGTGTATTTTCAAATAACCTGTCTTCACACTCACTAATTCTTTCTCCTGCTTGATTAATTCTGCTATTAATAGACTTTAATGCATTCTTCAGTATGTCAATTGCATTTTTCACATCCAGTATTTCTGTTTGACTATTTTTGATTATTTCAATTTCTTTGTTAAATTTATCTTACAGGATTCTGCATTCCTTCTTTGTGTTACCTGGAATATCTTTGAGTTTCTGCAACATAGCTATTTTGAATTCTTTGTCTGAAAGGTCACATGTCTCTCTTTTTAGAATTGGTCCTTGGTGCCTTACTTTGTTCTGTGAGGTCATGTTCTGAGGGATGGTCTTGATGCTTGTGGATATTTGCTAGTTTCTAGTCATTGAAGAGTTACATATTGATTTTAATCTCTGCAGTCAGGGCTTGTTTCTGCCCATCCTTCTTGGGAAGGCTTTCCAGAAATTCAAAAGGACTTTGGTGTTATTACCTAAGCCGAAATTGCTTTAGGGAGCACTTTGAGCCCAGTAATACTGTTGTTCCAGCAGATTCACCAAACTACTGCTTTCATGGTCAGACAAAATTTGGAAGAATTTTTAGGTTTAACAGGCAGAATCTATTGTTGTTTTCTCTCACTTTCTCCCAAACAGAGTCTCTACCTGTTCTGAGCTGCCTGGAGCTGGGGATGCAATAACACAAGCACCTTTGTGGCCACCACTACTAGGGCTGTGCCGGGTCAGATCTGAGGCCAGCACAGTCTTTTGTCTCATACAAGGCTTGCCATAACCACTCTGGCTACCACTTGTAGTACCACTTGTCTTCACTCAAGGCCCTGGGGCTGTACAATCAGCTGATGGCAAAGATAGTACAATTTGCGTCCTATCCTTCAGGGCGATGATGATTGCCTCCAGGACCCGGGTGGGTCATCAGTTGCCATCCAGGGGCCAAGACCTGAAGTCAAAAACCTTAGTAGTCTACCTGGTGTTCCATAGTACTGTGGCTGAAGTTACACTCAAACTACAAGATGCAGTTCTTCCTACTCTTTGCTAACATTTCCAAAGGTAGAGGAGCCTCACTCCATAGTTACTGCCACCATAGGCCGACAGGGAGTACTGTCAGACTAAAACCAATGTTCCCTTGAGTTCCAAGTCCTCTTCAGTCAGCTTGTGGTGAATTCTGCCTGGCCTGGGACTCATCCTTCAGAGCACTGGGCTTCCCTTTAGCTCAGGGAAGGTCCAAAAATGCTGTTCAAGGATCAAGTCCTGGAATCAGGGACTCCAAGGGCCCATTTGGTGCTTTGCTCTCTTGTGGCTGAGGTGTTACCTTAGGTATAAGACAAAGTCCACTTTACCATTGCCTTTGCTATTCTCAAGCAGAAGTATTGCCTCATAGCCATCACATCTGGGGATTTGCTGAGTCTCATCTGAAGCCAGCAAGTCTGTGTCTCACCCAAGGCCCTTGATGTAGTAACTGGTTATCACTGCTGATTATTCAGGGCCACAGGGCTCTTCAGTTAGCAGGTAATAAAGTCTGCCAGAACTGGGTCTTTCCCTTCAAGGGAGCAGGTACCCTTCTGTACCAGCATGTATCTGGAAATGTCATCTGGAAGCTAGGGCCTGGAAAGGGGGGCCTCAAGACTCTGACCAGTATTCTATCTTGCTGTGGCTGAGGAGTTATCCAAGATGCAAGACAAAGTACTCCCCACTCTGTCCTCTCCTCTCTTCAAGAAGATGGAAGGAGTCTCTTTCGCAGCTGCAAGCTGTGCAGTCTGGGGTTATGGTAGAGGTGATACCAGCACTCCCTTAGCCACTTCAACTGGTGTCTCAGTAGGTTGAATGCACCCCAGTTATCTGGCTCTGATATGGTTTAGATGTGTTCCCACCAAATCACATGTCAATATGTAATCCCCAGTGTTGGAGATGGGGCATGGTGGGAGGTGACTGGATTATGGGGGTGGTTTCTCACAAATGGTTTAACACCATCCCCTTGTACTGTCCTCATGATAGTGAGTTTGTTCTCATGAAATCTAGTAATTTAAAAGTGTGTGACACCTCTTCCCTTGCTCTCTCTTCCTCTTGCTCTGGCCATGTGAAGTGCCTGCTCCCTCTTCATCTCCTGCCATAGTGTACATTTCCCGAGGCCTTCCAGGAAGCTGAACAGATGCCAGCACCATGATTTCTATACAGCTGTGGAACCATGAATCAATTAAACCTCTTTTCTTTATAAATAATCCAGTTTCAGGTATTTCTTTACAGTAATGTGAGAACAGACTAATACAGGTTCTGAGCCCAGTTAAGCACTAGGACTTGCCTAGAAGTTGTAGTCAGTGCGGCTTAGACTGCCTTTTAAGTTTATTTAGGTCCCTAGAGCACTTTGGCTCATGGTGGCAAGTGTTGCAGAAACTAAAGTTCCAACTGTGGCGATCAGAGATTTCCCTCTGGCTAGGGCTGGTTTAAATGCTCTCTCCATGTGGAGGGTCAGCTGAGTTAGGTATGGTTTTTCTTTCTGCAATAATTGGATAGCACTGAGTTCAATGCCTCATAGTTGCTGAATTATCCCTTTCCCCAGGAGACAACACTCCCCCCACTATGCCATTGCAGCTGGGAGGCAGGAGAGGGGTGATGTTGGTGATTCAAGACTGTTTTTCCTGTCACCTTCGTGCCTCTTTCAGTGATACGAAGTTAAAACCAGGGAGTGTTAGTGGTCACCTGAATTTTGGTTATCATAAAGGTGCTTTTCTTGTGTGTAGGTAGCTGTTAAATTGCTGTCCTTGCAGGGCGAGAACACTTGTAGAGCCTTCTCTTCTACTATCTTGCTCCACCTCCAGAACCTACATTGTTAATAAGCATTTAGAATGCATAACCTCCATCTACTACCTCAAGCAGCTAAATTTTCCAAGCATAAGCTGCTGTACACTCCTGAACTTTGTTCAGAGAAAAGCAAAGCATCTTCTGGAAAAAGAACCAAGCTATTTTATTAACTTAGAAAACAGCAAGAACAAATAACACCACAGGTATTGTGTTGTAGTTGCCTTGCATTTTCAATTGGGAAAATAGTTAATTTGAGGTTTGGAATGTGATTTACACACATCCTTGTCCTTTAGACACCTTTATGTGTTTGGGCTGTGTAATATGGAGAGAAATAAGTGATACTTTCTTCTCATCTATGCCTATTAGTGGCCAGAAAATGGGGATAGGAAGCTCTGCTCTGTGTCTAGGGTTTTTATTTTCTTATTGAAGTTCTCAAACTGTAGTAGTATTGTGTTAATCTGGTTCCTGACTCGTTTTCTGAGTGTGTGGCTCCAGAGAGTTACTGAGAAACTGTTTAAATGTCTGCCTAGATAATCTTAAAGAAAAAGGTAAGACTTGCCTTACCATGCTGAGGCAGCATGGCTAACCCTTCACAGAAGAGCATTTCTTAAAGTGTGACCACTGATCACCTGGATCAACACCTTCATGGACATATGAAGAAACATGTATTCTACCCTGACCTGCTCAATTAATTTCTGAGGGTTAGGCCTTGGAGTCTTCATCACCTAGGTGATTTTGATGCAAAAAGAAGTTAGCAACTATGTCAGGATTAATATTAGAAGGAAGCATCTGTCTCGGTAATATACTTTCTTAAACTCTAAATGTGTATTCCAGGGAAATAGACCCAGGAAATGTCATGGAAAATCAGCATAATTCAGCTGTGACAACTGGGAAAGAAAGTCACATCATGCAAAGCTATGACTGGAATGCAATTAAAGCACTTTTTCTGCCTTTATAGCAAATCTGTAATATTTCTCCATGGTCCCTTTGGAAGTGATGTGCCAGATTTGGGTGAGTTCAAACAAGTATTCTGTCTTGAAACAATACCAGAATAGTACTTTCCTCTTTATTATAAAAGTGGAAGACAGTGTGGCGATTGCTCAAGGACCTAGAAACAGAAATTCCATTTGATCCAGCAATCCCATTACTGGGTATATATCCAAAGGATTATAAATCATTCTACTATAAGGACACATGCACATGAATGTTCACTGCAGCACTGTTTACAATAGCAAAGACCTGGAACCAACCCAAATGCCCATCGATGATAGACTGTACAGGGAAAATGTGGCACATATACACCATGGAATACTATGCAGCCATCAAAAACTATGAATTTGTGCCCTTTGCAGGGACATAGATGAATCTGGAAACCATCATTCTCAGCAAACTGACAAAAGAAAAGAAAATCAAACACTGCATGTTCTCACTCATAGGTGGGTATTGAACAATGAGAACACATGGACCCAGGGAGGGGAGCATCACACACTAGGGTCTGTCAGGGTGAAATAGGGGAGGGACAAAGGGGGGTGGGGAGTTGGGGAGAGATAGCATGGGGAGAAATGCCAGATATAGGTGATGGGGAGGAAGGCAGCACATCACACAGCCACGTGTGTACCTATGCAACAATCTTGCATGTTCTTCACATGTACCCCAAAACCTAAAATGCAATTTTAAAAAATCTGAAAAAAAAGTTCAAATCTTCTAGCTGGCTTCTTCTATTGCAGGCTACCAACAAACTATCCCAACTCCTTTATATGGAGCAGGCAGGCATAAGGGGATGCAAGAGAAAAAAACAGAGATCCTGGGATAAATGTCTTTTGTGAAGGTGGAATATATTGAGAATATATTCAACTTAGAGTAGAGGTTACAAACAATAAAAGAAGTCAGGAAGGGAAAAGAAAACTACAAATTGAGTTGGACAAATACAACTCTTGGTTCTTTTAGTTTAATATGTTTTCTTACTTTTGATAGAGATGCATGTATCAGCTTCCTTTCAAATATGGCATATGAGTATGACAAGGTAGATGTGTTGATAAACAGTAACTGACATTCATCCTCAATGTCATAAGAAGTGGTGAAGGTTGTAGTAAGCTGGAGGAGCCTGTGCCCCACATAAAGAGCTAACCACGACACAAGGCAAAAGAATAAATGGCAATGTCGTCCTCAGTGCCAGGACGACAATGAGAAGGGGGAATTGGCGGGGTGTAAACTGGAAAGCCCAGGTTAAAAGTGGTATCACTCCTTCATAGCAGCTAGCTGACCCCTTATGGAAATAAGCACCTTTTGTTTCTTGATTTTATGACTCTTTCTAGAAAAGCTAAAAATCTGGATATTTATGTGTGATCTCTTGATTTTTAAATGCTGGTAACTAATTTCATGTTTCAAAAAACAAGTTCAAAAAAGAAAAAGAAACTGAACACTGTGTTTGTCAGGGCTGAATGTATGTGACCTCTGAACTGAGGAATATTTAACCCATTTATGGTTTTCAACCATTAAGAAAAATTAAACTAACAAAAAGAAGAGCCAGGCAATAAAACCAAGAATTTGTCTAGGAGGGGAGAAGAGAAGAGATTCCTCAGAATCAAAAGGTAGATAGAACATGAAAGGAGAGACAAATATCAGGAGCCTGGAGGCAGAATGGTGGTTACAAATCATTTATCAATGCTTGATGGTACCTCAGAGATTGTATACTTCAGCTCCCTAATTTTACAGATGAGACACCTAAAGCACAGAGAGGTTAAGTGGGTTGCTCAAAGTCAAACAGCCAGCCAGGGCCTTAGTCTCATGATGCCCAATCATTCCACTAGACAAAGCTTTCCCATAGGGGTCAGTTCAGTGAACTCACTAATAAAGCATCTCTGAAAAAAAGAGATTACCAGTATCTTCCAGCAATTCAACTGACATGCCTTTATTTATTTTTCTTCTTGTAGCTGGCTGTGAAACACCTGATTTTGGGTGAAACTTGTGGTTCCTGTGCACAACCAACAGCTTTATGGATTATAGACTGTTTACTAAAGCCAATTTGGTGGGGCAAGTAAAGGAAAAAGAAAGGAAACAAGAGCAAAACTATGAGCATTTTCTTTTGGTAAGGAAAGAGGCAATGGTTGCTAAGGTTTGCGGGGAGCAGAATGCATTTATTCCAACTACCTGTACATAAAACCAAGAAGCTGCGTTGCTTCCATTTCACTACTTCAGAAGCCTAAGAATCAATTCTGAGTTGAACAGGGCAAAGTGTGATTTCAGAAGCCTTAAAATACTATTCATACCGCATACTAAGTTACTCAAAACAAATTCAAGACGTTTGCTTCTGTGAAATCCTTTCACAGTTCGCTGCTTCCTTTCCTTTATTTAGTACACTTTCATTTCCAAGAAAGTCTGCTGACAAGTTTTTTCTCTGCCCTTCCTTAAAGCTGTCTGGTTCTTCAGATTTAAGACAGTACCTGACTGCTCATCCTAGAGGTACTGTGACATAGTTGTGTCATCTTTCACTTTCTCTCTTCCTTTTCTATAGATGGATGTTTATTCTTAAGCCATCAAGGTCTAGAGCTCTCAGCTTTTCTATCCTTCTTTATCACAATGATTCACTTACAGATTTCCCAAGAAAGAGCTGCCAAATTCACTAAGGAATGAGTGAAGTGATGCAAGCACAGCTCCTGCCATCCAGACAGGTCTGCATTCCAAATTCCCAGCTCAGACTCACTAATCAATGATTCGCTTCTGAAAACTTAGGAATGAACAGTGGTCAGAAAGCACAAGTGAATTTCAGCATAACATGGAAAAATACAGCCTCAAAATGTCTTCAGAAACAGCATTTTTATACACACTCACACATGCACACAATAATTCAACAAAGAAATGAGTTAAATCTCACTTGAATGGCTTTTTACTAATCAGTGATCGTTTATTGATAAGCATCATGTGCTTGCAAGACACCAAGAGAAGGAAAAGGTATAAGTTGCATCTCCAAGGACCTTAAACTGTATATGAGGAGCCAAAAACTTACCGGGAATGAAATAATCAGATACTTAGCAGTTAGAGTGTGAGGTATCCTGAGGAAATACAATAAGAACTTATAAAATAAAGACATCAGAATATTCTGAAGCATTAAGCAAAAGCTTCATGGAAGACAATAAGCTTGAGTTGGTTCTTGAGAAACAGAGAGGAATTGGATGGATGGAGAAGAAGGTATACCAAGCTAGAAGAACAGTAGGTATGGGGGCAGAAATAGTAGAATGGACAATAGGGGAAAATTGGTCCAAAATGAGACTGAATATTCTTGTAGGTGAGCAGTGGGATAGAAAATTATATAGAAACATGGAATAAGTGTCTTAAAAGTAAGGCAGAAGGGTTGATGTTTAATGTGTCAGGCAGCAGAGAGCTATTGAAATTTCTTGCACAGGGATCTGAGTTGATTAAAGTATTTAAGGAAGAATACTCTGGTAGTAACATCCAACAGAGTGGGAAGAAAGAAATGAAATTTGTTAGACTATAGCATTAACGCAAATTTGAGGTGACAGCAGCTAGTTTTCAGAGATAGGCAGTGGATAAGGTAATGAAAATTTAACAGTTTTAATTGAAGTTACCTAGAATAAAATGGCATTAAGGTGGAAAAAAAAAAGACTAGAAAGTATCTAAAGAGGGTATTCACTTTATAGGTTAGTAAATTGAAGCCAAGAATGTATAAGTGATTTCTCTCTAAGGTTACCTAAGTAGGTAGTTAGTAGCACAACATGGACTAGAATCCAGGTATTTTGACACCTTGAAAAATGTACTTTAAAATACATCAAGCTGCTGAATGAAATGAAAGCAAGACATCCAAAAGGAAGTCCTCCTAGGCAGCAGTAAATAGGATATAGATATACAGATGTGACAGTACCTAGAACCACAATGGTGGATGAGCCTTAACAGGGTAAAATGTAGAGATAAGAAGAGAGACATATAGATTATGGGGTGAGTAGAAGAAGGGTAGTCACAAAATATAAGGGAATAATCAAGAGGAAATCATGTCACAGGAACTAAGAGAAAGGAGATTTTCAAAAGTAAAAACTAGAAAACTTCTACTTTGGGCTAAGATGGAAAAATCAAGACTAGGTATGCCCTCCGGACTGAAACAATGAAAACAATGAACAAAATATATGAAACAACAGTTACCAAGATATTTGACAGCAGACAATGAAATGCAGTGATCCCTTAGAGATGGATGAAAAACAAAGGGAATCCTATTATTGGCTCATTTTGCTGCCTTGAGAGTGTTTCTAAGCCCCAGCAAAAGGAGTGGGAATCTGAGTCCAGTTTGATCATCTTGTTGAGTTGAAGTGACAAAATTGAGAGTCTAAGAAGACCAAGACTACTTGGGTTTGCAAAAGAGAGGAGCAAAGAAAGGGAGAGCTTCACAAAAGGAGAACTAGAGATTTTCAGAGTGCCCCTTCAGATATTCAACTGAGTCCTTTTACCTTAGTAATAGAAATAATTAGCCCTAGACTAAGCACTGCTACAATATTCCATCTATTAAATCTTTAAAGCAAACCTACAAATATTATTCTGTTTTAAAGTACATGTCCAAGAACAAAGCTCAAAAATATAAAAATAGAGAAATACCCAGCATCCAGTATAATAAAATTTACAATGTCTGTCTTCAAAACAAAAATTATCAGGCAGACAAAAAAGGAGGTAAATATAACACATACTAAGGGAAGAAAACAATTAATCAAAACTCACACAGAAATGGCAAAGATGGCAGGATTAGTAGACAGTGACATTTAAAGTTAACTGTATTGCATATGTTCAAGAGACTAGAAGAAGGATTGAACATGGTAAAAAGATTTGAAAAATAAAAAAGAACACAATGAAGTTCTAGATATGTAAACTTAATGTCAGAGCAGATTTTACAAAAGAAATGATTGGTGAATTTGAATAAATAGCAACAAAAATGATCTGAAAGGAAACATGATAGAGATAATACTGGGGAAAATAGAGCATCAGAGAAGTGTGAAACCACATCGAGTAATTGCTAAAAGTATAACTGGGGTCTCAAAAAAGAGAAAGCAGAAGGACAGAAAATATATTTGAATAAATAATCTCCAAAATTTTTGTATGTTTGATGAAAACCATAGATATAAGACGCTCAAAAACCCTAAAACAATAAACGTTAAGACAATTATAGCAAAGCATATCAGAATTAACCTGCTAAAACAACTGATAAGGAGAAAATCACACCAGCAGAAAAAAAGGACACATTAATCACAGAGGAACAAAGATATTATAAAAATGACAGCAGATATCTCTTCCAAACCAGAAGAACACAGTAGAGTAGTAGCTTTTTAATGAAGTTATGAAGAAGAATTAAAAAAAAACCTGTCAAACTACAGAACTTTACCAAGAAAAAATATCTTCAAAAACAAAAAAGAAATAAAGGCTTTTTGAGCTATATAAAAGCTGAAATAATTCCTCCTTAACAGACCATTCTATAAGAAATGTAAAAGGAAGTCTTTTGTGGAGAAAAAAAAAGATACTAAATGAAAATGTAGAGTCATGAAAATGAATGTAGAGCCCCAAGAATAGTAACAACATGGGCAAATATACAAACTTTTAGTGGCTAAGTCACTTTTAAAGATAATCAACTGTTTGAAGCAAAAAATAAAAAATTAAAAAGTGAAAAATAGATAACAACATTCTTTAAAAACATTGGTCAAGGAAGAAACCAAATGGGAAATTATTTTAAGCTGCATCAAAATCAAGACACAATTATCAAAATTCAAAGGATGTGGCAAAAACAGTAATTAGAATGAAATTTACAGCATTATGATTTCTTTTACATCTGAAAAGAAATAAATCAGATCAACGACCTCAGAGTCCACCTTAAAAAACTAGAAAAGTAAGAGCAAACGCACACCAGAATACAAAGAAAGGCAAAATAGAGGCCAGAGCTGAATTCTATAAAATAGAAAATAGAAAAACAATAGAGAAAATCAATGACATCAAAACCTGGCTCATTGAGAATATCAATAAAATTGGTAAACCTTTAGCCAGATTCTTCAGCAAATAAGAAAAAGAGGATTGGAGGCAGAAAGAGAGCAAAGACTTACATAATCAATATCAGAAATGAGAGTGGTTACATTACTAAAGATTCTATAGTTGTAAAAATGAGGAATTATAATGAACAATTTTATGAGGTCAAGAGATCGAGACCATCCTGGTCAACATGGTGAGTAAAAATACAAAACATTAGCTGGGAATGGTGGCGCATGCCTGTAGTCCCAGCTACTCGGGAGGCTGAGGCAGGAGAATTGCCTGAACCCAGGAGGCGGAGGTTGCAGTGAGCCGAGATCACGCCATTGTACTCCAGCCTGGGTAACAAGAGCGAAACTCCGACTCAAAAAAAAAAAGGTGTGTTTTCTTCTCACTGATCTATAAATTCAACTCAATTGTAACTAAAATCTCAGCAGAAATTTTTGTGGAAATTGGTAAACTGATTTTAAAATGTATATGGAAGAATTTAAAATGTGACCAAGAAGAATCACACCGAATTCCAAATAAATTGCAGTTGGCCATCCATATCCCAGAGTCTGCATCAATTGATTCAACCAATAATAATATAACAATAAAAAAACAAAAACAATACAACAGGACAACTATTCACACAGCATTTACTCTGTAGTAGGTATTGTAAGTAATTTAGGAATGATTTAAAGTATACAGGAAAATGTATATAGGTTATAAGAAAATACTACACCATTTTATATAAGAGACTTCAGTATCCAAATTTTGGTATAATGGGGATACTGGAAGCAATTTCTGATAGATACCAAGAAAGGACTGTATGTTGATGCTCCATGCCTTAAGTAGGGGATGTGCATAGTGCCATCTTTCCAAAAACAATAGTGAAAAAAATGGTAGTAGAGGTGGTAGAATAACTTTACATGGAGAAATCTGTTTTGTCTAGGTGATTGTTAAGTCATTGCAAACTCATGCAATTTACCTCTGTGATATTCCATCCCAAATTCCAGAACCCCAGTCTAATTATAAGAAACGTATCAGACAAATTCCCAAGAAGGGGTATGCTACAGTAAACCTGACCAGTATTCCTCAACACTGTCAAGGCCATCAAAAACAAGAAGTCTGAGAACCTGCCACAGCCAAGAGGAGGCTAAGAAGACCTGACAACTAGAAGTAATATAGTATCCTGGATAAGATCCTTAAATAGAAATAGAGCAATAGATAAAAACTAAGGCAATCTGAAAGAATTATGAACTTTAGTTAATAATAATGTGTCTATATTGTTTCATTAGTTGTACCAAAGGTCTCATACTAACATAAGATATTAATAATAGGAGAAATTATGTGTGTGGGAGGGTATGAGAACCCTGCACTTTCTGCTCAATGTTCCTGTATGTCTAAAACTAGTCTAGAAGGGTCAGAACAAAATGGTCAAATAAAAAGCTCTAATGATTATCACCCCCACACAACAAGAACACCAAATTTAACAACTATTTACACACAAAAAGTACCTTTATAATAACCACAAATCAGGTGAGCACTCATAGTACCTGATTTTGACTTCATATTGTAAAAAGAAGCACTGATGGGGGTAGGAAAGACAGCCTTGAATAACTGATGCTACCCCTCTACTAAGCCTTGGTAGTGGCCACATAGTGAATAGAGAGAATCTATGTATTTGAGAGAAGAACAGCACAGCAATTGAGACATTGCATTGAACTCAGTTATACCTTGTCACAGCAGAAAGTAAAACCGTGCTGAAATTCGCTGACATGCACCCATGGAGAGAGTACTCAAACCAATTCCACAGGGGAATTGCCCATTCCAGCAATCAAAATTGAAACTCTGGCAAGCCCTGTGATTGCAAGCTAAAGTGCTATATTACGGCTCTAAAGAAACTTGAAAAGCAGTCTAGGACACAAGGACTACAACTCTTATGCGAGTCCCAGTGCTGAACTGGGCTCAGAGCCAGTGGACTTGGAGGACATGCAGTCTATTAAGGCATCGGCCAGAGTGACTAAGGGAGTGCTTGTACCACCCCTCCTGCAACCTTAGGCTGTACAGCTCATGATTTCAAAAGAGACACCTTTCATCCACTTGAGGAGAGGAGAGGGAAGAGTGGGAGGACTTCGTCTTGCATCTTGGATACTAGCTCAGCCACAGTAGGATAGAGCTACAGTCAGAGTTGTCAGGCCCCCTTTCCAGATCCTACCTTGCAGATGACATTTCTTGACACTCCCTGGGCCAGAAGGGAACCCACTATCTTGAAGGAAAGGATTCAGTTCTGGAAATACCCATCACTTGCTGACTAAAGAGCTCTTGGGCCCTGAAAAGCCAGCAGTGATACCCAGATAGTACACTATGGGCCTTGGGTCAGATTCTAATATGTGCTGCCATCAGGTGATACTCAGCACATTCCCAGCTGCAGTGGCTAGAGGAAGACATTCCCTCTGCTTGAGAAAAGTAGAGGAAAAAGTAAACGAGACGTTTTCTTGTTCTTTAGGTAGCAGCTCAACCACAGGGAGGTAGAGCACCAAGTGGTCTATTGGGGTCCTTGATTCCAGGCCTTAGCTGTTGGATGGCAATTCTGGACTTCCCTTGGATGAGAGGGGAGCCTACCATGGTGAAAGGTGAGTCCAACACAAAGCAGCATTTGCCACAAGCTGACTGAAGAGCGCTTTGGCCTCAAGTTGACATTGGTGTTAGCCTGGAAGTACTCTCTGTGGGCCTGTGGTGGTGGTGGCCATAGGGTGAGGTTCCTCTGCTTGTGGAAAAGGGAGAGAAGAGTGGAAAGGACTGAATCTTGCAGTTTGAGTGCCAGCTCAGTTGCAGTACAACAGAGCAGGTAAACTTTTAAAGCTTTTGGCTTCAGTCCCTGGCTCCTACATGGCACCTCTGGACCCACCCAGGGCCTGGATGACTCAACTGCCCTGACAGGAAGGTCACAAGCCTGGCCGAGTGCACCACCTACTGATTGTAGAGCCCTAGGGCCCTGAGTGAACATAGGCAATAACCAGGGAGTGTTTACAGCAGGACTTGTGCAAGACCTAGTGCTGCACTGGCTTCAGGTCTGACCCAGCACAACCCCAGTGGAGGTAGCCACAGGGGTGCTTGTGTCACTCCAACTCCAGCTCTAGGAAGCTCGTAACAGAGAGAATTTGTTTGTTTGAGATAATGTAAGGCAGGAGAACAAGAGTTTCTGCCTGGTAATCCAGATCATTTATACAGATCTTACCCAAGACCATCATGGAAGTACCTCTAAGACTTGACAAGAACCACAGCATTACTGGGATTGGAGTGTCCCCTAATGTGGAAATGGCAAGATCACAAAACTCGAGTCTTTTTGAATACCTGGAAAGATTCTCAAGAAGGACAGGTACAAACAAGCTCAGAGTATGAAGTCTACAATAAGTATCTAATTATTCAATTCCTAGACACAGACAGACAGACAAAAGCATCAGAACCATTTAGGAAAACATGACTTCAGCAAATGAACTAAATAAATTACTAGAAACCAACCCTTGAAAAACAGAGATAGGTGCACTTTCAGATAGAGAATTCAAAATATAGCTGTGTGGAGGAAACTCAAAGAAATTTAAGATAATACAGAGAAGGAATTAAGAATGCTATCAGATAAATTTAACCAAGATATTGAAATAATCATTAAAAAGAATCGAGCAGAAATTCTTGAATTTAAAAATGCAATTTACATACTGAAGAATTCATCAGTCTCTTAATAGCAGAACTGACCCTGCAGAAAAAAAAATCAGTAAGCTTGAATACAAGCTATTTGATAATATACAGTCAAATAGTAGATAAGATCTTTGAGTTTAAAAGAGCCAAATTCCTAAATTCTTACCATGACAATCTGGAAAATCATACAATTAAACAAATTTTTATTTGATATATAAGAATATCTCTCACCAATCTCAGCCTCAATTAACAATGAGTACATGACACAATAGTGCCATGTTTGACTTTTGTATTAGGTTACAAGTCCCAGGACATGCTAGTGAAATGGTGTCCCAAAGCAATCCTTGCTGCTCAGCCAAGAGGCTCAATCTAGATGCTGAGAGCATAATTCCACCCTCCAAAGTCGCTTCTCTGAAGCCTTTTGTGTGCCGCTTTGACACAGATTGCTTGTGTTAAAGAGTCTTGCCTGACAGGATGAGGCACAGGGGAAACTTACTGAATGATAGGCAAGTCTACTAAATTTTTTCAGGACTCTTCTAACTAAGATAACCATGTATTTTAATTAATATAGTGGCCTGTCAGCTTTCTATTTCAGGGTGAGAATAAATTTTATTTATTAAGTAATATAGAGACTTCTTCAATATTAAGTAATTTCTATTTTTTGTTGCTTTTAAGAATTATGTTAGTTTCAAAACTTTTAATTAAATTTTATTTTATATATTTGAGATTTACAACATGATTTTATAGAATACATATAGACAGTAAAATATAGCAAAATAGATAGTTAAATATGAAGCACATTAACACATCTATTATCTCCTATAGTTACTTTGTGACAAGTGCAGCTAATTTTATCAGAAATTTTTGTTAAGTAAGTATATGTTAGCTGATTTTCAATTGTTTAACACTTTTTCGTAGCATGCTAACGTTTTAAGGTTTCTGTATTTGAGGAATGTAATTCCTTTTCTCTCTAAAGTTGTTTTTTTGTTTGGCTAACATCAATGATAGCTTTCAACTACTGTGACATGAAGTCTTCAGAGTACATCATTGGTTGGTTGGTTCTGATGGTAGATTTACAATTGATAACATCTCTTTCTGAAAATAGCTGAGACAAAAGTCAAAACGTTTCTAATATTAGGAGAGTTTTGTTGTTGAACCTAAAAAGTCAAGAAACCAAATAATTGAGTTAACAAAACACCCACATGCTGAATATCTAAAGTATTAAGGTAGCAATAGCGGAAATTTTAAGTCTCCTTGTAAATAATTAGTCCATAAAATTTAATATTAACCATAAAAAGAACTTGCCATACTTATGAATTACTTTATCCCAAGATAAAGTGGATAATGTGGAAATCTTATTTATTAAAAAATAGATTAAAATGTTTCAATATCTTCACTTCTTACAAAAGTAAATGTATGTGCATATGAAATGTAAAAGTTCTCTCCTGCAAAATATCTTCTTTAAAGTTGAACTTTCTTCATGGTATGCTTTTGTTATCCCATAGCTAATTGGATTGCATGAAAATAATGCACAAATGAGCATAAGAGAGCTACAACTAATTTGATAATTTATAGTCTGGAGCGTTAGGCTCAGTATGAAAATTAAAATTATTGGATCAGGCGTGGTGGCTCAAGCTTGTAATCCCAGCACTTTGGGAGGCCGAGGCGGGTGGATCACAAGGTCAAGAGATAGAGACTATTCTGGTCAACATGGTGAAACCCCGTCTCTACTACAAATACAAAAAATTAGCTGGGCACGGTGGCGCGTGCCTGTAATCCCAGCTACTCAAGAGGCTGAGGCAGGAGAATTGCCTGAACCCAGGAGGCGGAGGTTGCGGTGAGGCGAGATCGGGCCATTGCACTCCAGCCTGGGCAACAAGAGAGAAACTCCATCTCAAAAATAAATAAATAAATAAAAATTTAAAAAAATATAAAATTATTGTAAAGATTATTTTATATCTCATCTTTTTAATAATCAATCAAATCAATAGTCTTATAAATCATACCAGTATAAAAATTCTATTTCATAAGAAATGTACAGTCAGAGGAGACAAAAGGAAAAAGAATAAAAAACAATACTGAACAGTTAAAGAAAGATGGCTGACTATAACAGAAGCAACTAATGTGTGCATTGTATCTCTCATGGAGAGGAATGGAAGGAATGAATAAATACATCACCTTCAAATGAAACATTCAGGTACATGCATTATTGGTACTAACCAAGGAAACAACTCAACCCACGGAAAATGGAGAAAAACAAGGCAAGAAGGCAAGACAAACCACTGGGAGTGACATAGAGCCAGGGAAACCTCCCTCACCCAGGGAACCAGTGAGTGAATGTGAGACCCTGGGAACCCACGCTTCACCCACTGATCTTTGCAACTCTCAGGTCAGGAGTTTATCCTTATGAACTCACTCTACCAGGGCCTTGAATGTGACACGAGTGCAACATGGAGCAACTGCTCTGACACACATGCAGACCAAAAAGCCTTAGATACACAGGCTTTCCAGGCTTCCCAGCATAAGTAGCTGCAACTCTAGCAAAGGGAGAGGTTAAGCTGCCATACATGCTCTTAGGAAAAGAGCTGCATCCAGTGGGCTGAGCAGCAACAGTCTGTAGGCCCAGCTTCCATGGCACCCTATAGGATAAGACCCACTGGCTTGGAATTCCAACCAGCCACCTGTAGCAGCATTGCACCTCAATGAGACAGAGCTCCCAGATGGAGGGAGATTGCTGTCATCCTTGCTGTTTGACTAACTTAGCCATTCCAGCCTTAAGGCTTTGGGGAGTCCAAGCCAACCAGGGGCTGAAGTGAGTCCCCAGCACAGCACATTTGGTCTATGAAAACATGGTTAGACTGCTTGTTAAAGTGGGTCCCTAATCTAGTTCCTACTCACTGGGCAGGACCTCCCAACTGGGATCTTTAGCCACCCCCATTAGTGTTCTCCAGCTGACAGAGATTTGAAACCTCCTGGGGATAAAGATACCAGAAGGATGAGTTGGCTACCATCTGTGGTATTTGGTTGACTTAGCCATTCCAGCTTCTGGGCTTTGAAGAGCACCAGCCGACTGGGGACAGAAGCAGTACCCCAGCACAGCACAGCAGCTCTATGAAAAATGGTCAGACTACTTTTTTAAGTGGGTCACCAATCTCATTCCTCTTCACTGGGTGGGACTTTCCAACTGATGTCTCCAGCCACCTGGTTCCAGTGCTCTCTGGCCAGCAGAGACTTCAAACATCCCTGGACAGAACTCTGAGAAGGAGGAGCAGGCCATCATCTTTGCTGTTTGGGTGACTTAGCTCTTCCAGCCTTTGGGCTTTGGAGAGTCCAAGGTAACCGAGGGCTGAAGCAGTCCTGCAGCATGGCATAGCTGCTCCATGAAAATGTGGCCAGATTGTTTTTTAGAGAGGGTACTAAATCCCATTCCTCCTCTCTGGGCGAGACTTCCTAACTGGGATCTCCAGCTGGCCCCACCAGTGTTCTCTGGCTGACAAAGGTCTCCAACCTCTCTAAGATGGATCTCCCGGGGGAGGAGTGAGCCATCATCTTTGTTGTTTGGGCAACTCAGCTGTTCAGGCTTTTGGGCTTTTGAGTGTTCAAGGTGACCAGGGGCTAAAGTAGATCCCCAGCACAGGACTGCTGCTCTATGAAAATATAGCCAAACTTCTTTTTAAAGCAGATCCCTGATCATGTTCTTCATCACTGTTGACAGCTTCTGACTGGGGTCTCCAGCCACTTTCTACACGTGTGTTCTGAATGGCAACAGGTCCATACCTCCATGGGATGGAACTCCCAGAGGGAGAAGGCCACTATCTTTGCTGTTTCACGGCCTTCACTATTGATGCATCTAGGTATTAAAAAATCTGAAGTGACTAGGGACAAGAGTGGCCCCCAGCAGCACTATGGACAAGTGTCCAAACAGTTATGTGGGTGCCCATTCCTGTATCCCCTCGTCATGCAAGTCCTCCGGGCCTGGGCCTCCAGCCACCATTCACCAGAGCTACTGAGCCAGTGGTAGCTCTATAACTCCCTGGACAGAGGCCCCAGGGGCAACTGAAAATTCCTCTGACACTGTAACTGCTGTGGAACTGCCTTTGCTACCCTCAGACTAATGAAGGAGCAAAGACCCTAAGTGCCTTAACCATACCTCCAACAAGCTACAGTTAACCCAAGAAGAAGAGGTTTTCCCATCTCCCAGAGGCCCAACCTACTCCCACCTGGCTCATCAGCAGATACGAAACTCCTGGCTTGAGCCCCCAAAACAGACCCTCCATTCTGGGCTGATTGCACTGAACAGTTGCTAACATGCATCTCTCTGAATGTGGAGCCCCCAGTAGACAACAAAAGATCCTTGGTCACAATCACTACTAATATCTCTTTCTCTTCTGCCTCCAAGTTTTGGAAGGAACATAAACGCTGATATTGCACCCAGAGCTGCAGTGGGCAGCCCAGGAGTGCCAAGCCACAATCTATAGCCAGCACTCAATGAGGAGAGGAGCCTAAACTTTGAGAGAATTGAGAGGGAACACAACTGCAACTGTGAGGAGAAATAGAGGAGTTACACAACCAAGCAAGAGTTTACCAACTGAACAATGTACCTAAGTGCTACCCACTAGATCACACCCCAAAGCTCCAACACCAAAAGTAACCTCACTGATATATCCACCTCTGAAACCAAAGACAAAAAGCTACAAATAAAGATCCTGCACAAAGTCTTGGCCCCATGAAAACATTCATTAAAAAGGACTACTGACTGTACTCAATCTCCAGTGCAATTAAAGGAACACCCACACATAGAGATGAGAATGAACCAATACAAGAACTCCAGTAACTCAAATGGTCAGGATTTTGTATGTCCTCCTAATGACTACATCAGTTCTCTACCGAGTTCTTAATCAGGCTGAGCTGGCTGGAATTATAGAAATAGAATTCAGAATATAGATAGGAATAAAGATTATCGGGATTCAGTAGAACGGCAACACCCAATCCAAGGAAACTAAGAATCACAATAAAACAGTACAGAAGCTGAAGGGCAAAATAGCCAGTTTGCAAAAGAACCCAATGAATCTAAGGGATCTGAAAAACACAATACAAGAATTTCACAAGGCAATCAAGTATTAATAGCTGAATAAACCAAGCTGAGGAAAGAATCTCAGAACTTGAAGACTGGCTTTCTGAAATAAGATGGTCAGACAAAAATTAAAAAATAATAAAAAGAAATGAATGAAAACTCTAAGAAGTATGGGATTGTGTAAAAAGGCCAAATATACCAATTATTGACATCCCTGAAAGGGAGGGGGAGAAAGCAAACAACTTGGAAAACATATTTCAGGATATTGTCCATGAAAACTTCCTCAACCTTGCTGGAAAGGCCAACAGTCAAATTCACAAAATACAGAGAACTCCTGTAAGATTCTACATAAGAATATTATCCCTGAAACACATAATCATCAGATTTTCCAAGGTCAAAATGAAAGAAAGAATGTAAAAGATAGCCAGAGAGAAAGGACAGGTCACTGACAAAGGGAACCCCATCAGGCTACTAAAGGGAACCATATCAGGCTACCTATGGATGTCTCAACTGAAACCCTACAAACCAGAAGAGATTGGGGACATATATTCAACATTCTTAAAAAAAAAAACAAAAAAAACTTTAACTAAAAATTTCATATCCAGCCAAACTAAGTTTCCTAAATGAAGAAGACATAAGATTATTTTCAAACAGGAAAATGTTACAGGAGTTTCTTACCACCAGACATGCCTCATAAGAGATTTTTTTTCCTTTATTGAAACAGAGTTTTACTGTGTCACCCAGGCTAGAGTAGAGTGGCATGATCTCGGCTCACTACAAAAATCAGCCTTTTGGATTCAAGCAATTCTTGTGCCTCAGCCTCCTGAGTAGCTGGTACTGCAGGAGTGCACCACCATGCCCAGATAATTTTGGTATTTATAGTAGAGATGGGGTTTCACCATGTTGGCCAGGCTGGTCTCAAACCCCTGGCCTCAAGAGATCCACTTGCCTCAGCCTCCCAAATTTCTGGGGTTGCAAACATGAGCTATGGCACCTGGCCACAATCTTAAATATATACAAATACCCGACACAAGAGCACCTAGTTTCATAAAGCAAATTCTTAGAGACCTACAAAGAACCACAGACTCCTACACAATAGTAATGGGAGACTTCAACACTTCACTGACAATGTTAGACAGATCATCGAGGCAGAAAGTTAACAAAAATAGTTAGAATCTGAACTCAGCTTTGGATAAAATGGATCTGATAGATCTCTATGGAACTTTTCACCTCAAAACAACAGATCATACATTCTTCTCATCACTTTATGGCACACACTCTAAAATCAACTACATAATTGGACATAAAAGAATGCTGAGCAAATGCGAAACAATTGAAATCATACCAAAAATATTCTCAGACCACAGGGCAATAAAAATAAAAGTCAAAACTATGAAAATTGCTCAAAACCATGCAATTACATGGAAATTAAACAACATGCTCCTGAATGACATTTGGGTAAATAACGAAATTAAGGCAGCTATCAAGAAGTTCTTTGAAACTAATAAGAACAAAAATGCAGTATACCAGAATCTCTGGGACACAGAAATTAATGGAACTAAATGCCCACATCAAAAAGTTACAAATATCTCAAATTAAAAACCTAACATCACAACTAAATTATTAGATAAGCAAGAAACAAATCAATTCCAAAGCTAGCAGAAGACAAGAAATAACAAATATCAGACCTGAACTGGGGAAAATTGAGACCCAAAAATCATTCAAAATATCAACAAATCCAGGGGTTGTTTTCTTTGAAAAAATTAACAAGAGCAATAGACCACTAGCTAGACTAATTAAGAAGAAAAGAAAGAATATCTTAGTAAACACAATTTGAAACGATTAAGAAAATGAGCCCACAGAAATAAACTATGCACACAAACCAGAAAACCTAGAAAAGATGGATAAATTCCTGGACACACACACCCTCCTAAGACTGAACCAGGAAGAAATTGATTCCCTAAGCAGACTAATAACAAGCACTGAAATTAAATCAGTAACAAATAATCTACCAACCAAAAAGAGCCCAAGACCTGAATGGATCCACAGCCAAATTCTATCACATGTACAAAAAAATGAGCTGGTACCATTCCTACTAAAAGTATTTCAAAAAATTGAGGAGAAGGGACTCCTCCCCAACTCATTCTACAACTCATCCTGATATCAAAATCAGGCAGAGACACCACAAGGAAAGAAAATAGCAGGCCAATATGCTTGTTGAACATTGATGCAAAAATCCTCAATAAAGTAATTGTAAATCCAGTTTAACAGCACATCAGAAAGCTATTCACCATAACCAAGTAGGCTTCATCCCTGGGATATAATGTTGGTTGAACACACATAACTCAACAAATATGATTCATAGTATAAAGAGAATCAAAGACAAAACCACAGGATTATCTGAATAGATGCAGAAAAAGCTTTTGGTAGAATTTAACAACATTCATATTAAAAACTCTCAATAAACTAGGTATCAAAGTAACATACCTCAAAATAATAAGAGCCGTCTGTGGCAAACCCATAACCAACATCATACTGAATGGGGAAAAGCTGGAAGCATTTCCCTTGAAAACTGGCACAAGACAAGGATGCCCTCTCTCACTAATCTAATTCAACACAGAACTGAATGTCTTAGCCAGAGTAATCAGGCAAGATAATAAAATAAAGGGCATTCAAATACAAAAAAATAAATCAAACTATCCCTGTTTGTAGATGATGTGCTTCTATATCTAGAAAACCCCATAATCTCAGTCCCAAATCTCCTTCATCTGATAAACAATGTCAGCAAAGTCTCAGGATACAAAATCAATGTACAAAAATTACTAGCATTCCTATACACCAACAGCATCCAAGCTAAAAGCCAAATATGGAAGGTAATCCTATTCATAATTTCCACAAAAAATAAAATATGTAGGAATATAGTTAACTAGGGAGGTAAAAGATCTCTACAATGAGAACCACTACATTATTTTTAAAAAATCAGAAATAACACAAACAAATGGAAAGCATTCCATGCTCATGAATAAGAATAATCAATATTATTAAAATGGCCATAATGCCCCAAACAATATATAGATTTCATGCTCCTTCTATCAAACTACCAATGATATTCTTCATAGAACTAGAAAAAAACTATTTTAAAATAAATATAGAACCATGAAAGAGCTCAGATAGCCATGGCAATTATAAAAAAAGGAATAAAGCTGGAAGCATCGTGTTACCCAACTTTAAACTATACTACAGGGTTACAGTAACCAAAACAGCATGGTACTTGCATGGAAACAGGCACATAGACCAATGGAAGAGACCAGACAACCGGGAATAAGGCTGCGCACTTACAACCATCTGATATACAACAAAGCTGACAAAAACAAAAGCAAACAATGGGAAAAAGACTCCTTTTTCAGTAAATGGTGTGGAGATAACTGGCTAGCCATATGCAAAACAGTAAAGATGGATTCCTTCATTGCATTCAGATTATTTTGTCCCACTGGGTGATCCCTTGTTCTGGTGTTCTCTCCATTGCCCTAGGAATGGGGCTTCCTGAGAGCCAGACTAGTAATTTTTGGTGCTTCTGGGTCTGGTCATTCAGCAGGGGTATCAGGCTCCAGTCTGGTCCTGGGAAATTTCTGCAAAGAGTCCTGTGATATGATGTGTCTTCAGGTCTCCCAACTGTGGATACCAGCAATGCAAACATATGTATACATATATATATGGAACTTAATTAAAGAGCTTCTGCACAACAAAAAGAACAGTCAGCAGAGTAAACAGACAACCCACAGAGTGGGAGAAAATCTTCACAATCTATACATCCAACAAAGGTCTAATATCCAGAATCTACAACAAACTCAAACAAATCAGAAAAAAAATCAAAAAGTGGGCTAAGGACATGAATACATGAATAGACAATTTGCAAAACAAGATATACAAAAGGCCAAGAAACATATGGAAAAATGCTCAACATCACTAATGATTAGGGAAATGTAAATAAAAACCACAATGTGATTCCACCTTACTCCTGCAAGAATGGCCATAATAAAAAAATACATAAATAATAGATGTTGGCATGGATTTGGTGAAAGGGAAGCACTTCTACACTGCTGGTGGGAAGGTAAACTAGTACGACCACTATGGAAACAGTGTGGAGACTCCATAAAGAACTACAAGTGGAACTACCATTTGACTCAGCAATCCCACTACTGGGTATTTATCCATATGAAAAGAAAGTCATTATTTGAAAAAGATACTTGCACGCACTTGTTTACAGCAGCACAATTCCCAATTGAAAAAATATGGAAGCAGCCAAAATGCCCATCACTCAATGAGTGGATAAAGAAATTGTGGCATATATATATGATGGAATACCACTGAGCCATACAAAGGAATGAATTAATGGCATTCACAGCGACCTGGATGGAACTGGAAACTATTATTCTAAATGAAGTAACTCAGTGATGGAAAACCAAGCATCATATATTCTCACTCATAAGTGGGAGCTAAGGTATGAGGATGCAAAAGCATAAGAATGATACAATGGACTTTGGGGATTTGGGGAAAAGGGTAGGAGGGGTGTGAGGAATAAAACAGTACAAATTGGGTTCACTGGATACTGCTTGGATGGTGGGTGCAGCAAAATCTCAGAAATCATCAGTAACAAAGTTACACATGTAACCAAATACTACCTGTTCCCAAAAAACCTATGAAAAAAATGCAAAAGGGAAAAGTAAATAAGATCTAGTGTTTGCTAGCACAACAAGGTGTCTATGGTTCAAATTAATTTAACTGTAAATTTTTCAATAACTAAGAGTATAATTGGATTGTTTTAACACAAAGGATAAATGCTTGAGGTAATGGGTACACCATGTACCATGATATGATTATTATGCATTGCAGGTATAAATCAAAATATCTCATGTATACTATAAATACATACACATATGTACTCAAAAATTAAATATTAAAAAATAAAATAAAACTATTCTAAAAATAAATTCAATTAATTTAAATTTTAAGTTCATGTGGAATTTGAAAACCTAGAAATTAATTCCCTTAAAACTATCCTAAATGCTCTTCAAATGTCTTCAGGTACCTGCAGGGAACTAAACCCCAAATGTCACTTAACATCCTTTCCCAGTAAATCTAGATATCTTCTCAAAGAAGCACAGAAGAATGGCAGAAACATTAGCATGTGAGCATCTTGACCCAAAAATCTGAGCTTTGCTTAAAAGAAATGTCTAAATTTTATAATCTAGATCAAAAAATTTTTTGCCATTCCCCAACCCCTGACTAACATATAGTTGTTTATGTAAAATGTCAAATCAGATTTAGACAAAATAAAGAAAAGACTCCATTGCCCAAAAAAAGTGTTATATGCAAAGGCACAAGAACTAGAATAGGTAAGACAGTTTTGAAAGAGAATAAAGCAGAAAGAATCATTCTATCCAACTTGAAGATTTTCTATCCACATATATACAATAGTCATGATTGTGGGGTATTGGTGGAGTGATAGAAATGAAGATCAAGTAAACACACACACACACACACACACACACACACACACACACACACACACACGAAACTCTCCAGAAACAGACCTACACATATATGGTAAATGGATTTTTGACAAAGGTAAAAAACCTTTTAATGAATGATAGTCTTTTCAACAAATGTTGAAAATATTGTCCTCAAACTTTACAAATAGTTACTGCAAAAAAAAATAAATGCGCTTTTACCCCACTCTTGTACCTTATTCAATAATCAATTTCAAATGAACCACAGATCTGGATGAAAAGCCTAAAACTATAAAACTTCTAGAATAAAACATAGCACAAAATCTGGGGATCACAGGTTAGACAAAGTTTCTTGGATATAACATCAAGTGCATAATGTTAAAAAAAGAAAAAAATTATAGATCATATTTCATCAAAATTTAAAATATTTGTTATGTGAAAGCCTTAAGAAAGTGAAAAGAGAAGACACAGACTGGAATAAAATATTTCCAAAACAGATATCTGATGAAAGACTTATTTCCAGAATAAAAACCTTTCAAAAATCAATAATAGGATACAAAATCAATGTGCAAAAATCACAAGCATTCCTATACACCAACAGTCGACAAGCAGGAGAGCCAAATTATGAGTAAATTCCCGTTTACAACTGCTACAAAGAGAATAACATACCTAGTAATACAATTTACAAGAGACACGAAGGACTTCTTCAAGGACAACTATAAACCCTGCTCAAGGAAATAAGAGATGACACAAACAAATGGAAAAACATTCCATACTCATGGATAGGAAGAACCAATATCATGAAAATGGCCATACCACCCAAAGTAATGTATAGATTCAATGCTATTCCCATCAAACTACCTGTGACTTTCCTTGCAGAATTAGAAGAAACTACTTTAAATTTCATATGGAACCAACAAAGAGCCCATATTGCCAAGACAATCCTAAGCAAAAAGAACAAAGCTGGAGGCATCACACTACCTGACTTCGAACTATACTACGAGGCTATAGTAACCAAAACAGCATAGTACTGGTACCAAAACAGATATCTAGAACAGTGGAATAGATCTGAGGCTTCCGAAACAACACCAAACCTCTACAATCATCTGATCTTTGAGAAACCTGACAAAAACAAGCAATGGTGAAAGAATTCCCTATTTAATAAATGGTGCAGGGAAAACTGGCTAGCCATATGCAGAAAACAGAAACTGGACCCCTTCCTTACACCTTATATAAAAATTAACTCAAGAGGGATTAAAGATTTAAATGTAAAGCCTAAAACCATAAAACTCTAGAAGAAAACCTAGACAATATCATTCAGTACATAGGCATGGGCAAAGACTTCATGACTAAAACACCAAAAGCAATGGCAACAAAATCCATCAGAGTGAACAGGCAACCTACAGAATGGGAAAACATTTTTGCAAACTACCCATCTGACAATGGTGTGATACCAAGAATCTACAAGGAGCTTAAACAAATTTATAAGAAAAAAACAACACCAGCAAAAAGTGGGTGAAGAATATGAACAGACACTTCTCAAAAGAAGACATTTATGTGGCTAACAAACATATGCAAAAAGGCTTATCATCCCTAGTCATTAGAGAAATGCAAATCAAAACCACAATGAGATACCATCTCCCACCAGTTAGAATGGCAATCATTAAAAAGTCAGCAAACAACAAATGCTGGCAAGGCTGTGGAGAAATAGGAACACTTTTACACTGTTGGTGGGAGTGTAAATTAGTTCAACCATTGTTGAAGACAGTGTGGCCATTCCTCAAGGACCTAGAAATAGAAATTTCATTTGACCCAACAATCTCATTACTGGGTATATACCCACAGGATTATAAATCATTCTACTATAAAAACATGCACACACTACTTTATTGTGGCACTTTTCACAATAGCAAAGACTTGGAATCAACCCAAATGTCCATCAGTGATAGACTAGATAAAGAAAATGTGGCACATCTACACAATGAAATACTATGCAACCATAAAAAAGGATGAGTTCATGTCCTTTGTAGCAACTTGGATGAAGCTGCAAGTCATCATTCTCAGCAAACTAACACAGGAACAGAAAATCAAACACCACATGTTCTCACTCATAATTAGGAGTTGGACAATGAGAACACATGGACACAGGGAGGGAAACATCATACACCAGGGCCTGTTGGGGGGTGGGAGGCAATGGAAGGGAAAGCATTAGAACAAATACCTAATGCGTATGAGGCTTAAAAACAAGATGATGGGTTGATACATGCAGCAAACCACCATGGCACATATATACCTATGTAACAAACTTGCACGGTCTGCATATGTATCCCAGAACTTAAAGTAAAATATAAAAAAAAAAGAAAGAAAGAAAGAAAGAAAGAAAGAAAGAAAGAAAGAAAGAAAGAAAGAAAGAAAGAAAGAAATCAAACAACCCAGTTGAAAAAACTGGGTTGAACAGACAGATACTTCACCAAAGAAGATATATGAAAGGCAAATAAGCTTATGAAAAGATAATCACATCATTTTTACTAGGGAAATAAATATTAAACTGCAACAAGATAGTATGTAGAGCAACGAGGGCTCTCATACACTGATGGTGGGGATGTAAAATGTTTCAGCCACTTTGGAAAATTGGGGGCATTTTTAATAAAATTAAACATGGCTTTATAATCTGGGAATCCCACTTGTAGGTATTCGTTCAAGTGAAATTATGGATATTGGCCTGAAATTTTCTTTTTTAGTTGTGTCTCTGCCAGGTTTTGGTATCAGGATAATGCTGGTCTCATAAAATGAGTTAGGGAGGATTCCCTCTTTTTGTATTCTTTGGAATAGTTTCAGAAGGAATGGTACCAGCTCTTTTTATGTATGTCTGGTAGAATTCTGCTGTGAGCCTGTCTGGTCCTGGGCTTTCTTTGGTTGGTAGGCTATTAATTGCTGCCTCAAATTCAGCCCTTGTTATTGGTCTATTCAGGGATTCAGTTTCTTCCTGGTTTAGTCTTGGGAGGGTGTAAGTGTCTAGGAATTTATCTATTTCTCTTAGATTTACTGGTTTCTGTGCATAGAGGTGTTTGTAGTAATCTCTGATGGTACTTTGCATTTCTGTGGAATCGATGATGATATCCCTTCATTTTCTATTGCATCTATTCGATTATTCTCTCTTTTCTTTTTTATTAGTCTGGCTAGCAGTCTATCAATTTTGTTGATCTTTTCAAGAAAACTTCTCCTGGACTCATTGATTTTTGAAGGTTTTGGTGTCTCTGTCTCCTTCAGTTCTGTTCTCACCTTAGTTATTTCTTGTCTTCTGCTAGCTTTTGAATTTGTTTGATCTTGCCCCTCTAGTTCTTTTAATTGTAACAATAGGGTGTTTATTTTAGATCTTTTCTTGCTTCTCATGTGGGCATTTAGGCTACTTCAATTCTTTGTTTTCCAGACCTATGTAATCTACTTATTAGTGATTCAACATGATATTGTGGTCATTGATTTAGGATGTATACTACACTGGAGGATGGCACTTCATTCTCATAGGATATCATCTTCAATCTGGTTATCGCTTTCAAAAAGCTGCACTATTGATCTATCAGTCTAGCAACTTCTGGGTATTGTAGATATGATAAGATCAGTGAATCTTATGGTGAGATACCCACTGCTGCTCCTCCTTTGCTGTAAAATAAGTTTTATAGTCTATGTAATGCATGTGGGATCATATGTCAGAGGATCAAACATTCTGTGAGAACTCAAACAGTGGTATTTGAAGCTCTGTAGACAGAAAAGTCACACCCGTACCCAGGATATGTGTCATTTTCAGTCAACACAAATTGTTATCCTTCCAATGCAAAAGGCATTTGATGTAATCAGTTTGCCACCTAAACACTGGCTGGTTTCCTTGAGGGATAGCACCCCATTGGAGACTTAACATTGGTCTCTATTGCTGGCAGTTTGGATTTTTGGTGAGGCAGTAGCTTAATCAGCTTTGGTAGTGGCAGTCCACTGTATTTGGCACATGCATAGCCTTCATTCCTGCTACCTTGATTACTCCATTTATATTCCCATTATGTCTGCACTGAGGTTGTCAATGACAAAGGCTAGCAATGCCATCTTACCAAATAATTCTGTCTAGTTGCTTGTTAGTGCCTTTTAAATGTCAGATGATCTTTGGTGAGCTTTAACATGTGATTCAAAAATCTGATGCCCACTCCTATAGGTGTATCCACGTTTCCCTGGGTATATTACATACCTCTTTCTTGGACTTTCTTGTCCTTGATCCTTCTGTTACACATTCTCAACTCAGACCACGTTTTTTCCCCACACAAAATGTATAACTAGGTGTACTATCTGAAGATATGTTCCTTGGAAGAATTTCTCCTGAAATCTGTCTCCTAAACAGCTTGAATCACTCAGTGTGTTCAGGCTTAATGTCATTCTGAGCGGGCTATTGTGTGCCAGAAGTACACTTTTGGCTTACATCCCCATATTGAATTAACCCATCTATGAACCAAGCTTGGTATTTTTCCTCACCCCTCAGCCAATCCTAAAGGATACCCTATTACTACCCCTATCATAAATAATGTGGCCTCAACATGGGCTGAGGGAGAGGTGCAAATGCAACAGTGATGGATGACATGGAAACTTGGTCCACCTATTCGTGCAGCTTACTTGTGCCCTCTAGCCCTGGTCATGACCAATTCCAGATGTACCACATCTGCCTTTAGGTCCATCAAACCTTACAATCCAGTCTAAAATATCTTAGAATCTGGCTCACATTAGGCAGTTCTGGCCATATGACAATATCACTAGATGTTCCATGATGAGATACTCCATTTCTACTTTGGTTCAAAAGCATTTCAAATGGTATATAATTTTCCACTTCAGGTGGCATGGCCTTACACTAAGACATGTGGAGTCTAACTTGTGATTCTGCTATTGGGAATGTATGATAAATTCAACACGGCATCTTTTCCCATCTCTGGTATCTTGAATACCTTAGTGTATGTTGTGTCATATATCTCAAACAACAACTCTACTTACATGGTAGCCTGGGCCTGTTCCAGAGTCTTTTTATGTTCTAAACCCTGTACAAAGTTGGCAGCCTTTCACATCATCATGTAATGTACTGACTAGTACAGACAGTCTCCAATTTATGCTTTGACTTAACAATTCTGACTTTCCTCTGGTGGAAATCCATACGTATTCAGTAGAAATTGTACTTAGATTTTTGGTCTTTTCCTGTGCTACTGATGTGTGGCACAATACTCTCTCAATACTGGTTAGCAGAAGTGAGACCCAGTTTCCAGTCAGCCACACAATAACAAGGGTACAAAACTGATAGCCTACAGTATACTATATTGCCATATGATGTTGCCCAACTGTAGGCTAAGTGTTTGAGCATATTTAAGGTAGGCTAGGCTAAGCTATGATGTTTGGTAAATTGGGTGTATTAAATGCATTTTTGACTTACAGTATTTTCAACTTATGATGGGTTTATTGGGACATAGCCACATCATAAGTTGAGGGTCATCTGTATCCTAAAATGTAGAATATGCTGCCTCTAGAATCTCTATTGGGCATTGTTTTCTCTTCTTAGTGGTTAGAGGTATGATGAAATAAGTTGCCTTTTACTTTGTAGGGGTTGTTTTAGCTTACTGGTGATCACTGAACCCTGAAACAATAATGTCATGGGCTTATTCTTTACAGGGTTTATCTCCCACCTCCTGGTACTAACATTTCTTCCTAATGGCTTCAAAATACTTGCCACTTATTTACCATGTTGTCTGATTAACATGACATCATTGATATAGTACAGCAATATAATGCTCTGCAAAACATTCAGAAAATTTAGAATTCTTAAATCTACATTAAAGAGAATAGATTACTTAACAATGCTTGTGGCAAGAAAATAAACATAGATGCTCTGTGTTTAACTGAATGCAAACTGCTTCTAATTCTCCTTGATAGGAATGTAAAATAATATATTCACCAGTTTAGTGGCTGTATACCGAGTAGCTGAGCCTTTGTTAGTCAGCTATAGCAAAGATACAAATGATGGTGCAAAGCTGGTATTAAGGCTTATGATTTGCTTGAGTTCACTGTAAACCTGCAACAAATATCCAGTTACTCTAAGACCAGACAGATGAATTAAATGAGGACATGATAGTGACTAGTACCCTTACATCCTTGAAGTCTTAAAGGAAGGCAATAATCAGTGCCATTCCATCTGAATTGTAATATTATTTCTTTATTTTCTATTTCAACTGGGTTTTAGTGGAGGAGAGTTTCAGAGACTTCCACTGGATCTTGGCAAATAACTATTGACTTGGTCTGTGCATCCATTGTAAGTTGAACTTGGCGTAGAACTCCATTTATTACTTGGTTCCCATGCATCCCCACTTAAACTGGGAGTGAGTCAATGACGATTTCAGTCTTTGGGTATTAATGTCAACTCGGATTCAATAGCCTTTGACATATTTGGATATTCCCTTTTCCCCAGTGTGCAGTCATCTGAGTAAATGATTATATGTACATTTAGAGCAGAATTTCTCAACCTTAGCACTACTGAATTTGGAGCTGGATAGTCTTCATTTTGAGGGGCTGTCCTATGTATTGTAAAATGTTTAGCAGCATCTCTGGCCTCTATCCATGAGATTCCAGTAGCATCCCCCCAACCATGATTATCAAAAATGACCTAAAAACCTACTCATGTCCAGTCCTGAAACTGCGCCAGGTATCATGACTTCTTGTTGATCTGATTGCCCTCAGCCCTTTGATTACCAATCTGTGATTTCTCTTGATTGTATAGATTAGAGCTCAGAAAACTTTTTATTTAAAAGTCCTTCTAGTAAATATCTGAGATTCACAGGCTATTTTGTCTCTGTCACAACTACCCAGTTCTGCCATTTTAGTGTGAAAGCAGCCATAACCAGTGTGAAAATAAATAGGCATGGTTATGGATGTCAGCAAGATAGCAAAATAAAAGCATTCTTCCATCATCACACCACATAGAATCACCCATTTTGACAAGTACTCATAGATTAGAACATGCCTGTGGGAGTCTAAGAGTCCAGTGGAGAAGTTTCAGCACACTGTTGGAGCAAAAAATTCCAGAATGGATGCCTTGAAGAGGGTAAGAACAGTGTTACCTTATCCACATCATCCCTCCTCCAAGGTAACAAAGTTTAGTGCTAAGAGAGAAACCCTCAACCTGTGATTTTCCCCATAAAAAATAGTGAGAATGTAGTGAATGAGTACATGAATCCCCCAGTTATACAAGATGCAATAAAAAAGGCCCAGTTCTTTTTGAACTCATCAGATTACTGGGGTGATCTGCACAGCTGAGTGGTGAGGAGAGACAGAGAGCAGGAAAGAGATGCTGCAGAACCTTAATAACCACTCTACAAACTCAAGCAGAAAGCTTGCCTGAGAACTGCTTGGGACAACTTTCTTGTAGACTTCCACCCACCCCCCAACTGGGTCATGATCACCCCAAATACTCTGCATGTCTTTCCATTCCTCTTCCTCCTAGTTAGCTCCCTTATCATAACCATATGGATGACAAGTCCAAGTGTCTCATGCAGACAGTCAGATTGACTCTGTGGTATTGGGGAAGGCATACTTAAGCATTTTAGGGCAAAACCCTTCAGAAGACAAATGTGAGACCCTCACACGTGGCTTGGCATTGCAAGACCAAGAAAAGACATTCAATAATAAAAATTCCCTCCTAAGTATTAGTATAAGTACTCATTATCTGAAATTTAAATTTTAACTGGATGTTCTGTATTTTATCTAACAACATCATCCCTTGCGGCAAGGTAACAAGGGACACCTGTGGCTAGGCACTTCTCTTCAGCTGAGGGCAATGTCTGGAAAACCTCCAGCCAATAGCCTTTAGCCACCAAACTCCTAGCACCTAGGTGAATGAGTTCCTCAGTTCTGAAGTCAGAGAGAGATGGGCAGCACACCACTTTTTCCACTTCGCCATAGTAGTAAATCTAGCAAAAGATCTGCAAAGTGTCTACACAAACAATTGTAGAAAGATTTGGAGATAAAATTCAAAAGATTTAAATTGAGGGACATTACATGTTCATGGATTGGAAGGCTTGATACTATGAAAATGGCAATTATTCCTAAATGGATCTATAAATCAATGAAATTGTAGCAGGTATTTTTTTGTGGAAAAGGTACAACCTAACTTTAAAATGTCTTTGAAAATTCAAAAGACCACAAATAACCATGAAAATATTAAAGAGGAATAAATTTGGATATTTAAACTAACCTGATTTTAAATTTTACTGTAAAGTTACAAATAATCAAGGTTGTGTGGTATTGCCATAAAGATATACAAATAGATCAATTGAGCAGATAGAGTATCCACATTATTGGAGCATTGATTTATGACAAAGGTGGCATTGAGACAAGGGTAGTTAGTTTCATTAAGTGCTATGAGATAACTTGGTTATCTATATTGAATATAAAATTTCACCTTTACCGTAATATAGACAAAAAAAGTCACTTCTAGATGTATTGTGATCTAAATGTGAAAGGTAACATAACAAAACTTCTAAATGATAATATGAAAATATCTTCATGAAATTTAGGGTAGGCAAACATTTCTCACACTCAAACTCAAAAACATTGCAACAAAGGAAACGACTGATAAATTTCCTAATTTATATCAAAAAAAGTATGCATCAACAGTCATTATTAAACTACTCAGCAATAAAAAGGATCAAACTACTGATAAAACATGGATGAATCTAAAGAACATTGTGTCGAGCAAAGAAAACAATAAAAGGGAAAAAAACCCAAAACATACCATATGATTCCTTTGATGTAAATCTCTAGAAAAGACAAATCTAATGTACAGCAACAGAAAGTATACCAGTGCTTGCTAGGAGTGGGAGATAGAGATTGACTGAGGAGGCAGAAGATAAATTTGGGGAATGTTAAAAATGTTCTCATATATGTCTTCTTTCGTAAAGTGTCTGTTCATATCCTTTGCCCACTTTTGAATGGGCTTGTTTGTTTTTTTCCTGTAAATCCGTTTGAGTTCTTTGTAAATTCTGGATATCAGCCCTTTGTCAGATGGGTAAACTGCAAAAAATTTTTCCCATTCTGTTGGTTGCCGATCCATTGTGGAAGACAGTGTGGCGATTCCTCAAGGCCTTAGAAATAGAAATTCCATTTGACCCAGCAATCCCATTACTGGGTATATATCCAAAAGACTATAAATCGTTCTACTATAAGGACACATGTACACGAATGTTCATTGCAGCACTGTTTACAATAGCAAAGACCTGGAATCAACCAAAAATGCCCATTGATAATAGACTGGATTGGAAAAATGTGGCACATATACACCATGGAATATTATGCAGCAATCAGAAATGATGAGTTTGTGTCGTTTGTAGGGACATGGATGAATCTGGAGAACGTCATCCTCAGCAAACTGACACAAGAACAGAAAATGAAACACCGCATATTCTCACTCATAGGTGGGTGATGAAAAATGAGAACACATGGACACAGAAAGGGGAGTACTAAACACTGGGGTCTATTGGGGGTAAAAGGGGAGGGCCAGTGGGAGGGGGAGGTGGGGAGGGATAGCCTGGGGAGAAATGCCAAATGTGGGTGAAGGGGAGAAGGAAAGAAAAGCACACTGCCATGTGTGTTCCTACGCAACTGTCTTACATGCTCTGCTCATGTACCCCAAAACCTAAAATCCAATAAAAAATTAAAAAAAAAGAAAAAGATTAAAAGTACAGTTGAAAAAAAAATGTTCTATGCCTTGAGCATGGTGGTATATATATTTTTCAAAACTCATTGTGCAGTATAATTAAAATTGGTACATTTTATTGTATGTACTTCACTGTACTTGTTGATTATAAGTTAAGCTTCAATACATTGGGCTTTTAATAAAGATACTATTAAGAGAGCAAAGAAACAAGCCACAAAGTGAGGGACAGTATCTGTAACACATATAACTTTAGTAGCTCATTTCTAGGTTATATAAGATTTCCTACAAATCAATATGAAAAAGATAAACTATTCAAAACAAAACTGACAAGAGACTAGAGAAGGATATCACGAAAGAAATTAAAAAGTGCAAGTGACAATGTTCTCCACAGAGAAATTCAAGCTAAATCACAATGAGTTACCACGATATTCTTATGAGAATGACCAAAACAATAAGAACAGCAAATGATGATACCAGGTGTTCATGGTGCTCTCATACACTACTGGTGGGAGTGTAAATTGGTAAACCGCTTTAGGAGACTGGCAATGTTCAGTAAAGTTGAATGTATACATACATGGCTCACCTATTCTACTGCTAGGTATATACCCAACAGTAATATATATATGAGTTACACTAAAAATATATACTATGTCTGCAGTTGAGAGTTCTATTTATGCTTAGGATACAGAAAGACACAAAAGTGCATTGTTCCCACCCTAACAGTGAGAAGAAGTTAGAGAATCTACAAAATAACTTTTCTTGAGCCTTTCAGAGAGTTAAGGTTGCAAGGCAACCAAATAAATATTCCAAAGGGTGACAAGTGTATCCAAGGAAAGACACAACACAGAACTTTTTCATCTTTGGCACAGGACAAGAGAAAAGGTACCACCATATGTACAGGCCAGAGGAAATAGCTAAAATTTTATCCAATTTTTTTTTTTTAGATGGAGTTTTGATCTTGTTACCCAGGCTGGAGTGCAATGGTGCGATCTCAGCTCACCGCAACCCCCGCCTCCTGGGTTCAGGCAATTCTCCTGCCTCAGTCCCTTGAGTAGATGGGACTACAGGCACATGCCACCACGCCCAGCTAATTTTTTTTTTTTTTGTATTTTTAGTAGAGACGGGGTTTCACCATGTTGACCAGGATGGTCTCATCTCTTGACCTCATGATCCACCCGCCTCAGCCTCCCAAAGTGCTGGGATTACAGGCTTGAGCCACCGTTCCCAGCCAATTTTATCCAATTCTTAAAGGCAAGTTTGACTGAGAGAGTCAATTTGGGAGAGCTAAAAGTTTTAGATACAAGAAGAGTTCAGCTGCACTCACAAACTCTTGTAGGGAAGTCTGCAGGTGCTTGTGAAGAAGACTGGGGGCAAAGCAGGAGAGCAGGAGAGAAACTTCTTTACTTAGTGGTGCTGTATGTGATTGACTGCTGCTGGCAGACAGGCAAGAAGCTGAGTTGCTTCCTAGGTTCCTTCTTTCCTACAATGTGAAGGTCAGGCTATTGGTGGAGGGGCAAGGAGTCCTTTGCCCACAAAGCCAGGCAAAAACTCACTGCTTCTGGGACAGGAATAGAAGAAAAATCCTCAAGGGCAGGTGTAGAATATGCTCTCACCCTCAGGACACATGCATAGTGACATTGTTTGCAATAGCCCCAAACTGGAAACAGCTATAATGCCCATCAACAATAGAATTGATTAATTAACTGTGTTACAGCCATCCAGCAGATTACATAGCAAAGAAAATAAATTGGTACTGCTACACTAAATAACATAGATGAACCAAGCAAATATGTTGAGCAAAAGAAACCAAGTGCACTAGAATACATGCTATAGGATTCAATTTGAATAAAAATAAATAAATAAATAATGAACCAGACAAATCTATGTGGTTAGAAGTCTGGAGACAGGTTACCAGTGAGGAGGAAGAATGAGACAGTGATTGGAAAGATAAAGGGGCCTTCTGAAGTGCTGGAAACATTTTTCTGATTTTTGATTAGTTACATGGGTCTGCTCACTTTGTAACGATATGTTAAGATGTATATTCATCATTTGTTTAGTTTTATGCATGCTTATTACACCTCAAATAATAGCAGTTTATTTTTAAAAATTCAAAACATATTAGTTATGTAACTCACTAAGAGGCACCTTGTCTATGGAGCTAAAATTAGACAAAATTGAAGAAGCTTACCATTCACAATTGCTAAAAAGAGAATAAAATACCTGGGAATACAAACAACAAAGTATGTAAAGGGCCTCTTCAAGAACTACAAACCACTGCTCCAGGAAATAAGAGAGGACACCAACAAATGGAGAAACATTCCAAGCTCATGATTAGGAAGAATCAATATCGTGAAAATGGCCATACTACCCAAAGTAATTTATAGATTAAATGCTATCCCCATCAAGCTACCAATGACCTTCTTCACAGAACTGGAAAAAACACCTCAAGCTTCATATGGAACCAAAAGAGAGCCTTCATAGCCAAGACAATCCTAGGCAAAAAGAACAAACCTGGAGGAATCACGCTACCTGATTTCAATCTAGACTACAAAGCTACAGTAATCAAAACAGCATGGTACTTGTACCAAAACAGAGGTATAGACCAATGGAACAGAACAGAGGCCTTGGAGGCAATGCCACACATCTACAACCATCTGATCTTTGACAAACCTGACAAAAACAAGCAATGGGGAAACGATTCCCTGTTTAATAAATGGTGTTGGGAAAACTGGCTAGCAGTATGCAGAAAGCAGAAACTGGATCCCTTTCTGACACTTTACACTAAAATTAACTCCAGATAGATTAAAGACTTAAACAGAAGACCTGACACCATAAAAACCCTAGAAGAAAAACCAAGGCAAAACCATTCAGCACATAGGCATAGACAAGGACTTCATGACTAAAACACCAAAAGCATTGGCAAAAAAAAAAAAAAAAACAAAATAGACAAACGACACCTAATTAAACTCCAGAGCTTCTCCACAGCAAAAGAAACAATCATTAGAGTGAACCAGCAACCAACAGATTGGGAAAAAACTTTTGCAATCTACCCATCTGACAAAGGGATAATATCCAGAATCTACAAAGAACTACAAGAGATTTACAAGAAGAAAAACAAACAAACGCATCCAAAAGTGGGAGAAGGATATGAACAGACACTTTTCAGAAAAAGACATACATGAAGCCAACCAACATGAAAAAATGCTCACCATCACTTGTCATTAGAGAAATGCCAATCAAAACCACATTGAGATACCATCTCATGCCAGTTAGAATGGTGATTATTAAAATCTCTGGAGACAACAGATGCTAGAGAGGATGTGGAGAAATAGGAACACTTTTACACTGTTGGTGGGAGTGTAAATTAGTTCAACCATTGTGGAAGACAGTGTGGCAATTCCTCAAGGACCTAGAAATAGAAATTCCATTTGACCCAGCAATTCCATTACTGGGTATATACCCAAAGGATTATAAATCATTCTATTATAAAGACACATGCACACATATGTTCATAGTGGCACTGTTTACAATAGCAAAGACATGGAACCAACCCAAATGCCCATCAACAATAGACTCAACAAGAAAAATGTGGCACATCTGCACCATGGAATACTATGCAGCCATAAAAAATGATGAGTTTGTGTCTTTTGCAGGGACATGGATGAGTCTGGAAACCATCATTCTCAGCAAACTGATACAAGAACAGAAAATCAAACACCACATGTTCTCACTCATAGGCAGGTGTTAATCAATGAGAACACATGGACACAGGGAGGGGAGCATCACACACTGGGGTCTTTTGTGGGGGGCAAGGGAGGGACAGTGTGGGGGAGGGATAACATGGGGAGAAATGCCAGATGTAGGTGATGGGGGTATGGAGGCAGCAAACCAAAATGCCATGTGTGTACCTATGCAACAATCCTGTATGATCTGCACCTGTACTCCAGAACCTAAAGTGCAATAAAAAAAGAAAAAAAAACATAAAATTAAAAAGTATGCATATTAGTATTTTTCCCATAGGTTGAGAATTAGGATCTAAATATTTCATGCCAAATTTTAATTTCTGATATAGATGGTTTTAAAGTGCCTTTAAATGGTGTGACAGATGAATAGAGAGATGGACATGAGAATTATTATACATAGATAAGTCAGTAATTTTATTTTATGGTAGAAAACAATTTGACAGAAATAGAACATATCTGAGAAGGAGAAATTATCCTTAATCAAATGAAGCTGACATTCTAAAGTTCAAGTCATTACACATAAGATGGCAGATTTGGGGAACATCTTGTCCTACTTCTATATATAAGTAGATTTTCTGCTTTTAAGACTTCAGTTTAATGTACTTTGTGGAAATAAACTTTGAGAAGAGAAGATATCAGGCCACCAGTAAATACAGAACTTACAAAACATGTTTCTTACCAAGGATTATTTGTTTTCTTACCAGCTTTTCCATCAGAATTCTACATTCTTTAACAGTAATAAGAGGATAGACTGCATCATAGTAAGATTTAGAATGAATGGCAGTGTGTCTTTCTTTTGTAGAGAAAGCAATTGAAGAATCACATTGACAGGAGAGATGCAAAAGAATAACTGGTATGACCCTCCAACTACAGATGTATTTTGAGAAATAATACCTCACCACAAGCAATGGCAACAAAACCCAAAATAGACAAATGGGATATAATTAAACTTAAGAGCTTCTGCACAGCAAAAGAAGCTATCATTAGCATGAAGCAGCAACCAAAAGAATGGGAAAAAGTTTTTACAATCTACCCATCTGACAAAGGGCTAATAACCAGAATCTACAAATAACTTAAACAAATTTACAAGAAAAAACAAACAATCCCATCAAAAAGTGGACAAAGGATAGGAACAGACACTTTTCAAAAGAAGACATTTATGCAGCCAACAAACATATGAAAAAAAGCTCATCATCACTGGTCATTAGAGAAATGCACATCAAAACCACATTAAGATACTACCTCGTGCCAATTAGAATGGCCATCATTAAAAAATCAGAAGACAAGATATGCTGGAGAGGATGTGGAGAAATAGGAACACTTTTACACTGTTGGTGGGAGTGTAAACTAGTTCAACCACTGTGAAAGACAGTGTGGTGATTCCTCAAGGATCTAGAAATAGAAATGCCATTTGACCAATAATCTCATTATTGGGCATATATCCAAAGGATTATAAATTATTCTATTATAAAGACACATGCACATATTTGTTAATTGCAGCACTGTTTACCATAGCAACAACTTGGACCCAACCCAAATGCCAATCAATGATAGGCGGGATAAAGAAAATGTGGCACATACACACCATGGAATACTATGCTGCCATAAAAAAGTATGAGTTCATGTCCTTTGCAGAGACAGGATGAAGCTGGAAACCATCATTCTCAGCAAACTGACACAAGAACAGAAAACCAAACACCACATGTTCTCACTCATAAGTGGGTGTTGAACAACGAGAACACATGGACACAGGGAGGGGAACATCACAGACCAGGGCCTGTCAGAAGGGTGGAGGGACTAGGAGAAGGATAGTAGGGGGAGGGGGGATTGGGCAGGGATAGCATTAGGAGAAATACCTAATGTAGATGATGGGGTGATGGATGCAGCAAACTATCATGGCATGTGTATACCTATGTAACAAACCTGCACAATCTGCACATGTACCCCAGAACTTAAAGTATAATAACAAAAACTTTTTAAAATATTTAGAAAAGATTCAGAAAAAGGAAATAGTACCAATGAAAATTAAGAATCTCGTAACTGATTTTCTTAAAACTGTGTCTAAATGTTCCTTGAATCATCTTCCTGTACCCTCAAAGGTACGTACATCCCAGTCTGAAAACTATCTTAGAAAGTAAGTGTATCTCTGAACCCTTGTCTTCTGAATTGCCATCCTTACCAGAGCCGTGGAGCTTAGAAATCAGGATTGATTCACTTGGGCCCTGCAGACTCAGGACCAATGCGAAATATACCTAAACAGTTTCAAGGGAATTAGGACCTATTCTGGGTGCAGTCCTGTCTGGGAGGCAGAGCAGGGAACATGATGACCTCAGAGCAATGCTTCAGCTGTGACATTTGTTGCTTCTCTTTTTTTTTCTTATTTAGAAATCAATGCTTCAAACTCTGTGCCTATACCCCAACAGGGGTGAAGGTGTGCAAGGATGCCTTCAAATAAAGAGAAGAATGCTTCTCAGTGATGATAAGTATCACACGACAGTTTTAGACGTGGATCTTCTACTTAAAATAACACCTACAATATGAGCCTTTCAGCATGCGAACAATAAGATGAAGATGCATGTAGCAAGGCAAATGCTTGCTCTTCTCAAAATCCAAGGACAATGGTGTCTCCCCCTTTCTTGCAAAAAGCAAACTGACAGGTGGCAGCTTGCATTTTGAACTGCTTTTCAAAATATTTGCTTAGGAATTATGCAGATAAAAAAAAAAAAACCTTGTCACCCTGGTAAGAATGGATTCTTATTTGGCTAGCATTAATAATCATATTAGATTGGAGGAAATGATAAATATGTATAACCAAGTAACTTCTTGAGGTTTAAATGTCACATGGAGGATTTAGCTGTTGTTTCCATGAGAGGAATGCACAATGGGACATAGTCCAGAGAACGAAGACTCTAAAGTCCCAGTCCCCTTTCAGGAGGCTGCTGGGGGCAGGTTGGCTGCTGCTATGATCACTTCACACACAAAAAAGAGGCAGACAGGGTTAGTCTCTGGTCAAATGATAAAAGCCTATTAATGTTGGGGCCCCCGGGGTCCACTTCTTTGTTCTTTCCTCTGTACACCCATCCTTGATAATCTGACTTAGTCTTATGGCTTTCACATCTCTACCCCATACCACTCTCTAAACTTGATTCATATAACTAACTGCCTTAATCATATCTTCAGTTGAATGTCTAATACACGTTTCAATCCAAGCCCAAAACTGAACTCCCAACCCATACACAACATTCCTCATGTCAACTGTTGGCAATGCCATACTTCCTATTTCTCAAGTCAAAAACATTGGCGGTCTCTCATCTCAGAGTCACTCTTGCAGTCACATTTAATCCATCAGGAAATCCTGTTGGCTCTGCCTTCAAAAAATATCCAGAATCTACCCATTTCTTAACATATTCATTTCTAGCATGCTGGTTCTGACCACCATTGTAGTTGCCTCAATTACTGCAATAGAATCCTAGGTGATCTTCTAGCTTCTAGTCAAAGGAATCATATTAAAACGTAAGTCAGATATGCTCTGCTCAAATCCATAAATACCTCAAATAATGCTCCTATATAGTGGGCACTCTAAATATCTGCTAATAAAAAGTAGATTTATCTTCATCCTTTTTCTCTTCCAAAAAATTCAGCGGTTCCTTTCCCCACCCCTCTCCAGCCCCCTAATATAGGGACCTCATTCATTCACTTATTCATCCATTCAATAAGCACTTAAGCACTTATTTATTTATTCCTACTATGTGCTATGAAGACCTGAGGTAAGGACTCCACTGTCCAGACAGTTATGAAAGATTCTGAATGGGAGCCCCAGATGGCCTGGGGTTTAATTCCCTTTCTATTTGGAAGCCCCTGGATAGTCCAAGCCCGAGGTTGAGAGACATACCCTCAGGAAGGGTGTCTCTTAGTACAGAATGAGAAAGTAGCACTTATTACAATTTAAGCTATACCCTAATGCCAAAAGATTGTAAAATATCTTTACCTGGAGTGAATACTCTGTAAGGGTCTGTCTGAGGTTCTACACATAGGGCCTAGAGCCATATAAGTAGGCTTCTGGTGTCCAGGATAATCCCAGGAGATAGCTCAGGCAGGGGCTGCCACTAGCCCTCATCATTTCTCACATGTTCTTGCTGTCACAAAGTGTATGTAGGTACACTGCATGCCGGCCAAAAAGAATATAGGCAAGAGGCACTCTAGGTCTCTGGAAGATGAGAATAAGTTTGCAGATATACTCCAAGTGTCAATGTGCACACATACTCCAAGTACTTGTAGCATATAGTTCATCTCAATAGTCTTAAAAACTGATTTAGGTTATTGGAATCACATACATCAACATCTAGTTATTATTAATCAGTGAATTCTAATAATACCTCATTTATCAATTTGGTCCACCAAAGAGAATCTTCCAGGTCACTAAGGCTCATCTCCTAAAGTGTCAAAATATAAACAACCAATCTAGCTTGTCAATTTATAAGCTTTGAAGAGACCTATGAGTTTTTTCAGTCTAAGTTCTTTATATTGCCTAGCCCAAGACTTTATAGCCTTGGTAGTATTCACATTGGGGCCAAATAATTCATTATTGAAGGAAGAGGGTTATCCTGTGCATTGTCAGATGTTAGCAGCTTTCGTAGCCTCTAGCCACTAGATGTCAGTAACCCCTCTCCCAGAAGTGACAACCAAAATATCTCTCGACATTGCCCAAGTACCCTGAGTAGGGGTGGGGGCCCAAATCCCTGATATTAAGAACCAGTTATGAAGTTCAAATTTATCATTTTACAATTGAGAGAAAATGAATTTGATTTCAAGCCTAGTTTGTGATTAAACAGTGACTACCAAAGGAAATGGCACTACCACCATCTATTAATATTTTGTGTCCATGCCAGAAAATTTGACATGGTCTGTGATTCTTCTCTCTCCTGTACCAGACATTCACAGTGTTCTGTCAATGGCATGTTCAAAACATTTTTCAAATCCACCATCTCTTCATCAACACACCCACTGTCTTAGACCAGGCTGTCAGTTTCTTTCACCTGAATCATTAAAACAGTCACCCAACCATACTACCTGTCTCTAGTCTTGCCCCTTCGAATCTATTCTCTACACTGTAGCCAGAGTAAGCATTTTAAAGTATAAAATTAATTCATGTTACTCAGAAACTTCATCCCCTTCAATGGCTACCCGTTGTCTTCATGAAAAATGTCCAACATCTGACCTAGTTAACTGGCATTTGCTTATCATTCCCTTACCACCAAACTACTAGCATTTTCACAAACATGCCAACTTATTTAGCATTTACAGACTAGAATATATTAAATGCTCTCTGCATAGAACTCCTCAATCCAACTTAGTTTTCTCTGGATAACTTATGGACTTATACATCATATCCTACAGGAAGGCTTCCCTGAGTGCCCAAGTTAAGTATCCCTTCCTGTGTGGTCTTTCAGCACCCTTGATCACTCTGTGTTTTAATTGCTCATTCCCTTGTCAGTTTCTCCCACTAGAATGTGATATTCACAGTTGACAGGAACTATGTTGTTTTTACCATTGGATTCCTAGTGCCTGGCATATAGCAGAGTGCTTAATTCATATTTGAGAATAAAACAATCAATGTAAGAAACTTGGGACTTTTGACTTTTAGCATATTATTTACTTTCACATGCTGGCTCCTTATAAAATTATAAGCATAAAAATACGAAATGTGTGATAGAGATTTATGCTTCCTAAAACAAGATATCTAATATAATTTAGAGTTTTTTTTCCTGATGACTTAATGCCATCATCAAGCACAGTGTGGTGCTTTCATGTAATAATACCTTTAAAAACTACTAGTACCAATATTATTATTTTCTCTAGCACTCAGAAGGTTAGAACAGTTGAAGTTTTCTTTTCTTAGGTCTTTTTAGTTATCAATTTCAACTCATGTGTCATTTCTTGCAGCTATCTTCATGAGTGACACTAATAACCTAGCAACAGAAGTGGGGAAGTTTGATGCTCTGTTCTCCTTCTATTTTTCTGCTTCTAACCTGGTATTTACAGGGGAAGGAAGTGGCCAATTACGTTAGAACTGTTTAAAGAATTAAACTACATTGACATAGGGCAAAGATGGAGGGGTGAGTTTTTTTCCCCTGTGTAAAGGACATGAGCTTTAGGGCATGTGGCAGCTATTTTGACCATTAGTAGTTCTTTGTACAGCTTACTTGCTTTTCAGCTGCTCTCCTGGCAGGAGAAGCTTCCTGGAAGGTGACTGTCCATCATTTTCATTATCCCTGTAGCTGAGTGCACATGCCTTGTTTGCTGAGGTCAGAATGTACCTCCCAGGATTCTATTACAGGGCTGTTCAAAGCTGCCTTAGACTAGGCCTCCAACCTTGACTTGACATTTGCCACTTCTGAGTACAACCAAGAAAGAAAGACTGTGGTCATACTTATTCTTTCTTATCAAGTATACACAGATAAGACAGTTACAGGTGTTTAATGTCTGTGCATTCTGCAAACACAACCATATTTGATGTTTGCACAAATTTGTGGAGTGTTGATACAAAAAAATAGGAGGGCTACCTTCAAAAGAAGAATTTGGCAGACAGGGGCACGTGAAGAATGTGTGTCGAAAAACCTGTAAAGGCAGCCTAGTATATTAATAAAATAAGACATTGAACACACAGATACTTAACTCCAAAAAGAAGAACAGTTGTCTGGGTAGAGAAACTGAATTACATGAGCACACATTCTGCCATAAACTGCTTTACATTTCATTTTTCCCCAGAGGCAGCTTCTAGGCAGGGAGGGGACTGAAATACATTCGGAGCTTGTGAGGAAGCAGCTGTTAATGCATGTAGGTGAGTGTATGATCTGTGTAGCATATATCAGGCTTGTACATAATGATGATGGTGATGATGGTGATTATACCAATTATTACTTTATCTTTCCTAAACATTTCTCCTTTTCAGAATACTTTCACATCTATTATTTTCCTTTTAGTCAAGTGGAAACAATTACACAGCAAAAATAAGTGACTCACTTAAGGACCCACAGTCAGAGCAGGGCAAGAGCTGAACTAAAGCTCAGATCTGCTAATGTGCATTTGCCTTTCATCTAATCACACTGCCTCAACTGTCATAACTCATTGATATTAATGGCCAAATGAGAGTTGACATTCTGGCTCCTCCAGGAAGTTGACAGTGCCCATGGACTACTATAAGCCACAGGTCAAAGCAAAATCTAAGTTTCCAGGAACACATGTGAAGGATAAAAGTAGGGTCTTTAATTCAGTAGGTGCTCTACACCAGAGACAGAACAACCAGAGAAGCCCACCCAGAAGCATTGACTGGGATCAAAAGTGACACCTACCATGAATAAGTAGGGTGGGAGGACCTTTAGCGGAGTTCAGTTGACTGGGTAAAGATAGCAGTGATTAAGAGAACAAAGTAAGACCTGTTGCCAAGTGCATGAAGTTGGGCCCATTGCCTATGTGGGTATAGTTTCTACCTCCCTAATATCCTTAACACTCAGGCAGGCAGCATGGGATTAGAGAAAGAGCATGGTAGTGAAAGGCAGAAGACCTAGGCCAAGAATCAGAGGCATTAAAGACAGAAGGGCCATTAAAGAACAAATTTTCTTATATGTGGATTAGATCGATCTTTAATATCATCATCAGGTTCCCTGGGCAACTCTTTCTAGCCTGCGTCATGTAATCCTCCCAACGATGCTACCAACTTCTTTTAAGTAACTTGGTCAAAAAGTATTTCACTTTGGTGGTTTGAACATCTGAATCTATGACCCTTACATAACCGAGTCTCTCTTAGCCAGAGGAATGACACTAGCAGAAATAAGTTGAGTTTCCAACCCCAAGTGATCTGGGAAAGATTTTATGAAATGATTGACTTCTTACAGCTCTTAAGATTAAGCACATTAACATGACTCTTCATGATCTGGCCCCTGCCCATCTCTCCAACCTCATCTCTCATTCTTTCTGTCTTAACAGTGTGTGTTCTAACCAGACTACTTGGTTTTTCAGTTCCTTGAAAGTGCCAATATCTTTTGCCTCTAGACTTTCATACAGGCTGTTTCTTCTGCCTGGAACTGTCTTTCCACACCCACCATGTCCACTTGGCCTACTTCTACTGATCCTTCAGGCATCAACTTAGATGCATATTCCTCTGAAAGGCTTTCTTTTTTCCTATTAAAGACTGGATTAGGCACCTACTCCATGCTCCTTTACACAATTGACTACTCACCATCCTATATTCTATCACTAATTGCAATTACAGATAAACTTCACCAGATGGTAAGCTGCATTAAGGGCTCTGTCACTATGGTATACCTGTACCTGGCACATGTGGAACAAACTCTAAATATGCACTAAATATTTGCTGAATTAAATTAATATCAGCAATGGTTTGAATTCAGAAAATGTATTGTGTCAAAAGCATTCATGGTGGTAGGATATTAGTCCATACCAATGGAAAATCCAGACTTTGTTTAACCTAGTTCATTATCTTTTCCCTATCTGCTGGTCATTTTATTTCTGTTTTTTCTTTATCTTGCTCTTACCACTCAATATCACTTCTGCTCTCTAATACTCCCCACCCTCTAGCCCTATAGCTGCTCAGAGGTACCACTGCCATTGCTATTCCTCCTGCTCTTCTCAGCAGTGCTCCATGCTTTGGGATGCTTTGATCTTTACTGCCTGCACTCCCATGACCATCACCACCCCCACCATCAAAAAAGGTCCATTTTAGTTTCCCAGATCTCAGTGAGATATTCTGATGGAATGCAGTCCTAAATTGCTAAATTGCACCAAGATGCTGATGCCTAATCCAACAATTGGTTTGAGTCTTAGGACTTTCAGAATGGTTCTATATAAATAGTCAGTTCCTGAAGCCTCAATGCCTTAATCAGGAGAAATAAATCTGGGATACTGGAATTTCAGTCAGATTTCATGTTTATGAACGGATTCTCATGGGAGTAGAGGGTGTGTTGTGGAGGGGGCACCTCCATACCACACAGTCACCTAAGCAATGACCTCTATGCACTCACCATAATTATGGTCTTGGGCTAGGGAATCCACAGAAGAAAAATATCCAAGTCATTAATTTCTTTGAGTAGCTTCCCATTACCCACATTCTTCCCGTTCCATTCAATTCAACAAGTCCTGACTGAGTGCCTCCCTATGATGTATATGGTATTGCATGATGGAAACACTTGGGTTGACACTAATGTTTCTGAAACAACAGATATTCATGCTTTTATAATGATTAACTAAAGCAAAGAGCCTTACTAATCAGAAATGATTTTGCTCCCTTCTTTCCTCATCCAGTCCCCAAAAATCTTCTCCCCCAATCACAGCCTCTGGGTCACCATCTGGTTATGTATCTCACTGTGGTCACTTCCTCAATGCCCTGCTTATGGGTCAGTCCTGAACTTGCTGAAAAGTTTGTGTTTAATATGGAGAGTGCATCATATTTGTGTCAGTGGTGCTGAAGGTTAATGGCACTTCAGATAATGAGCTTTTGTTTTTAAAAAATAGCAGCAAAAACAGGAGCATCTTAAATTAAAGGGTATTTCACTGAGTATAATTGAACAGGGAGCAGGTGTCTATTTCTGTACAGAAGCTGTGATTCAACTTCTGTCTCTTGCTTATATTTTCCGAATGGATACACTCAGGAAAGAAAAATCAGAAGCTTACTACTGGTCCTTCTCTTGACGTAAGTATGAGTATGCAAGACTCTCTGCATCTGTGGTCAACTAGCAAATTGCTACGGACTTTTGGATGTGATACCAGAATAAACAGGGAGTTTATCTTAAGGGTGACCCTACCATTCCCCAAATAATTTCCCTCTTACCATTAATTTAGAAGCAGTTGTCCTCTAGACCTTAATGTCAATGCAGGTAGCACTTTCCCCTGGAGACCCTCCAACCATTTAATAGGAAGAAATGATATATGTCTTGGTTTCCCCAGATACGAACAGTCACAGAAACTTGCTGGTTCACTTCCAAGTCATGCTGTCTGGCATGAACTGGGCTTTTGCTGCCAATCTGCAAACCTCCCATTGTTTTCCATTGACTTCCAAGTGTTCCCATTACAAAGGCTGTTTCAGAGCTGATCTCTGCTTAAGTCTTAAACTCTCTTCTCTCCCACCTTTACCTTTTCTGATTAGATAACTGCCTCCTCCATGAGAAGACAGAAAGAGGAACTGAGGATTGAAATAAGAGAAGGGAGGGAGGGCCAGTTGCAGAGCACACTTTGTGCTTTTTCCATATAAACTTGGGAAACATATAGCTCAGGCCTTGGGATGATATTTCTGCATGTTAGGGGTAGGATCTGATATGTCACAGGCTGACTAACCATCTTGATTTGTTCAAGACTGAAAGATTTCCTAGGTCACGAACTCTCACTGCTAAAATCAGGACAGTCCAGGAAAACCAGATTGGTTGGCTACCCTAGATGTGGGTAAGGAACTGAGACAGTCTATTGGGAAGGGGACTGAAAAAGTCCCCTTAGTCTGTGTGGGCCCTCAAGCTATGTTTGTTATCATGAACCTTATACAAACCTTGCCTCAACAGACGCTTCCCCTGTCCACCTCTGTGATCTCACTTATTACTACCCTCCCTGTTGTTCATTTTGCTCCAGCCGCACTGACCTTTCTTTTTCTCAAACACCACAAACTTATCCATACTGGGGCTGTTCTCCTGCCTGAAAACAGTCTTTCTTCACATGACAGCCTTCTTCGCATGAAGATCTGAAGAAAGACATCATTAAAGAGATTTTCTCTAACCATTCATTATAAAATGGAGGGTTAGGGAACCTCTACTGCTGCCCAGTTTCTAACATGTTATCCTCTTTTCTTCACAGTGGTTAGTACTACCACAATTGATCTTATTAACTTGTTCACTTGTTTATTGAGTATCTGCACCACTACATGAAAGCTCCATAATGGCAGAAACCACACTTTTCTTGTTCATTTCTCTACATCCAGCATCCAGAAGATTAGCAAGAGCTCAATATCTATCCATTGCATGAATGAACAAATTCAAGTGCTTGTGCACTGCAAGACCCATGTCTTTGATGAGGACATTACAGAAGTATTAGTTGAGATATTGTAGTTCTCATTTCAGTGTCATATCTGAATAACTTCTTAGAAGGATATTTGCACAAAAGGTATCTGAATAGGTGTGTGTCTTGCAAATATTCCCTGGATCTTTGATAATACTTATGGTGGGGAAAAGAAAATTTATAACATTTGAAAGTGGCATCCATTATTGGTAGAAGCAGATTGTTGAAGCTGAATAATAAGGACAGAAAGAAAGAATTTAGTCAATCCCAATTGAAGGGCCATCCTCTTTTGCTGAAATGGTAGTTGCCATGAAGGGGTGTAAAAGTCTCCTATTTGAGGATAGAACCTCCTGATACCAGAAATTTCAGTTAACCAAAATGAGCCACTATGACTAAAGGGGAAAGCAGGCAAGAAAGTGAGCAAGCAAGAAAAGAAGAGATTGAGGAATTAAGGTCTTCACACATTCATGAGACCAGAACTCTTCTCATGAAGGACATTCCATGAGATTGTCTAGATTTGACAGAAGAATCTCTCTCTTGGATAGAAAAGATGGAGGGTGTAGAGGTTGCATTGAAGGTGGAGAGGAAAGAAAATAGGGGAGGAAATTATGAAGTTCATGGGGTCACATCTAGCAAACTCTTGGAGCTGCCTTTGAAGAAGAAGTTGTCCAATCAGAATCCTAACATAGCCTAGAATTCTCAGTCTTCAAATAAAAAGGATGAAAAGCATGTTTGACTTTTTAGAGATTGAAACCAACAAGTAAACTCTAAAGGTCATCTATCCCCATGGGTAAGATTAGGAGGCAGTGAGAGTGAAAACCAGGGAATGACTAAAAACAGAGGGCCTAGGAACAAGAATAGGAGTAGAGAGACTGTTAGTTGAATTCTTCTAAGGCTATAAAGTAAAACTGTTAGTAATTGTGTATATGTTTGTGATAGCATGTAACACATGTCCTTTTTCCCCAATTGCAATAGCAACTTATCTGGGGAAGAATTTTGTTCCTAGAGAAAGAGATACCTGTACAATTGGGAAAATAACCTCTCAGGCAACTTTTGGATTTAGTTTTTGTGTATAGTTGTGTGTATATGTGTTTAAGTGTTATGAATGTTTTCTTTCTATGTTATGTGAAGTGCTATGAATGCGTCCTTTCTTTCTTTGTCCTAGCTAACTCAAAGTTGATTTGATTTAGAAGAATGAAACATTTTTATTTCTTTATTTCTTTTTTTTTTTCTGTTTCTCTTGTATAACACAAGAGTATTCTGACTCCCTAGGCCATAAATAACTCCAGGGACCTTGGAATATGACATACGATTATGAATCAAGTTTCATAACTATCTTAAATGATTCATTGTACCTATAAGGTTTAATGAAATGCTGCTTCTCCATTTGTTTTAGAAGCACAGAGTAGGAAAGATGCCACAAAATCACTGAGAGAGGAATGGAATGATAAACTAACTTGCCAAAATATTTTTTTGAACAAGAGGCCAAAGAAATATGTTGAAATGAATTTTCAAAAAAGAATCAAACAATAGAAGCAGGCATGTATAGTAATATAGTATGATGATAGAATAAGGAGAACAAAAAGTTCAAAGACCTGTCAAGTGAATATAAACAGAGTCAATGTAAAAAAAATTAAATACTGGATATGTTATGTTCTGAAAGAATTCTTAGGACTATTCTGATCTGGGTTCTTTTGTAAGCAACAATGGTTGACTGGGGTCTGTGTTGCCTTAGGTTTTCTCAAATTTCTTATTTGTGTTCTATTCTCTTATACTTTAAAACTCCTAAAGAACATATCTGTTGTTTGAATCCTTATAGTATGAATTTGGGTCTTGATACTGAGCTCATAAACTGAATCTAGTACTTGAAACCTGAGACAGGGAAAAAGAAGTAGATCTGGAACTTCAAAAAGTCACTGTGTCTCAAATCTACAACTTGATTTAAAAGGACTTAGAGAAATGCAATCAGTATTAGAAGAGGTCAAAGGAGAAAGAAGTTCAGTAGTAAAACCATATCTGTAAAAGGATGAATAAGCGATGGGAAATCTAAAATAAGATAGAGAGGGTCAGACAGTGAGGCTGAGACAGAAGAGGCTAGTGTATACAACTCACGTGAAAGGAGAGTTAAAACAGGATGCTTACCTAACCAATATTTTGTCCTTGCAATTGCTATTATTATTAGTAGTATTATGCATTAAGCGTATGTAAGAGCCTCTGGGCCTTTCCATATTTCTACAAGAACTTCATCCTAATTTAATAAATTACTGCTCCCATTTGAAAAATTGTAGCTTTCAAAATGTCCATTAGTCCTAAGCAGCAGGAGCATGTATTGCCTACATCAGAATATTGTGTGGTGTTGTGGCACATGGGAAAGTGACTTCAGGGAACATATAAACCTGCTTCATCAAAGAGCCTGGATTTCAATGCCTGTCGCAATGGGGAGCCAGAGTTAGCCAAGAGAGAATTGTCAGAAGCACCAATTAAGTAAAAAAAGACTCTTGCTTATTTTTCTTCAGTCCCAAGAAATAGGAAATGAAAGTATAAGGAGTGAAAGAGTCATTAGGAATAGAGAAAGAGAGATTACCCTTTCCTAATTACAATGTTCAAAATAAAGCTATCTTTATAATTGAAAGTACTTGAGAAGGTACACAATCTTCCAAGGAGTCACTGTGCAGCAAGAAGGTGGTAAAAAAATAAAGCTATTTCTGTTACATAAAAAATAAAACATTTCTGAATGAGAGTTACCAAAAGCTAGGAAGGGTAGTCACAGGGTAGAAAGTGGGAAATGAATAAGATTGATTATCTGATAGCACAACAGAGTGATTATAGTCAGCAATAATTTAGTGTGCATTTTAAAATAACTAAAAGAGTATAGTAGGATTGTTTTTAGCAAAAAGAAAGAACAAATGCTTTAAATAACGGATCCCCCCTTTACCCTGATGTGATTATTATGCATTGTATGCCTGTATCAAAATACCTCATGTAACCCATACACCTGCTATGTACCCCTATAAAAATGTTAATGTATGGTCCAGTTTTTTAAAAAAAACATATTCATTTAAAAGGTATAGTTCTGAAGGTTTGATATATTGTAGACCCACTGTTGTCATTGGCTAAAAATAGACATTTGTTACGTGCCTCTCCAGCAGCTGTACTCCCTTCCTCCAGCCACAATGCACTGATTACCCTTTGAGGAATTTACTCCTCTTTGACTTTAAGTCAGTATAATTTAGACTGGGTTCAGTCCATCCCCTAAATCCAGGATGGGTACTGATTGACATAAATGAATCAGCAAATCTTATTCTCCTAACCAAAGTGATTAATTTAACGATGAGCAGTCAATCAAATTCATACTATTGATCGAGAGTGAAAAGAACTAAGTGCAGAAAATACTGGAAAAATTTCTTTGTTTTTCCCTAAATAATATAGTCATAATGAGAGATCTGGAATGGAGCCACCATTTTGTTACCACGATGTGGCAGAGGTTAGATCTGCCAAGTATCCATTATGTGGAATATGAATATAAAGCTAGTACTACAGAAGTCAGAGTAGAAAAATGGAGAGAGACTGGGTTGTCATAACATTGTTTGACCTGTTGTATGAAGCTTTGTTTACTTCTGCAATTGTAAGTTACGTGAGCCCCTCCATATTTCCTTTATTTTATAAATTAATTACATATGTGTTTTCAGTCACTTAGAACATAAAGCTCTATTCTACAAAATGGGCAAATTGACTTTGACTATGTTATATCTGTCACTTAAGTGTGACCACCTGTTTCACAGATACATTCTAGTATTGGTTGAAAGTGATTTTGTCAGTTGAGTCCAGAAGTTGGAGACGAGCCTGAGCAACATGGCAAGACCCCAATGTCTAAAAAAAATACGTAAGTTAACTGTCCATGGTGCATTCCTGTAGTCCAAGTTACTTGGGAGACTGAGGTGAGAGGATCACCTGAACACCATAGGGTGAGTCTGCAGTGATCTGTGATCATGCCACAGCCTGGACAACAGAGTGAGACCCCGCCTCAAAAAAGAAAACAAAGAAAGAAAGACAAAAAAATAAAGTGTTTTTAGATGATTCAGTATAAACCCATTCCTATAACTACAAAGAAAAATTTAAAGCACAAAGCCCATATTCAAGGTATCTGAATAGTATTTGTTTTGCAAAAAAAGATGAAATTACTGTCTATTACTTTGGGGACCTGGACATAAGAGTCAGTAAATATCTAAATACTTGCCTCAGATTCTTTCTGGTGGTTGCATTTTGAGAATCTGAGATTAGGATGCACTTCAGGGTTTAAAAGGTCCTTAGCAAGGCTGTCCAGTAAAAGCACCTTAATTTACACATAGGAAAACGGAGGAGATTAGCCATGGCATTAGTAGCCAAACATCATACTGATTATATCAGTGTTGTTGTACATATAGATAAGGTACTATGAAAGCTGATATCAATGCAGCATGCTTGATGTTTTAAGCTACATGCTGCCCTTAAAGCTAGGTACCTATTGGGTTGAGTACAGTACAGATGATGTTAAGGGCATGGTTTTGATCTTTTTGTTTTGTTTTATTTTGTTTTGTTTTTCTCTTTTTGGTTTGTTGTAATCTTACATATGCCAATGAGGTGAGCATTAGTTATCTTTTTGTCCAGCATCTTCTTTTCTGGTTAAAGGGTGTATCTCTTCCTGTTGGCGTAATCCCCTCTTCCAGGTCCAGAAATAGACAAATGACCCAGGATCAGTCAATAAAAGCACAATCTCTTCCTGGACACAGTGATTGGTTTGGGAGTGAGCAGATGATCCGAACCAGTTGAATCAAAGAAAATTCTGGGACACTTGGAATCAACACAGATGAGGAACACTTTTTTTGGTGAAGTAGTTAAGCTAGCAGAAAGTAAGATTAGAGGTACTGACGGTCTTGTTTATCACTTTTTTTGGAAATAGCTTCCAGCACAAACAAAAGCAGAGCAGAGAAATGATCAAGATTTCTAAGGATATAATTTAAATTCTCTGTTCTAGTCAGCCATACTCCTGAAAATTGTGGATACATAATCTAATATATTTCCCTGCCTTGATTAAACTAGCCTGAACTGTGCTTTCTGTCATCAAAGAGCGCTGACTGTGGCAGACTTATTTCTCTCACATTCACAGGTGGCACATATAGAAGATATGAATTGCCCTCTAGCCAAAGCTTCAGTTTTTGAAATTGTTCACATAACCTTGGTCCCTGATCAAAGGATAATGGTCATGTTTTAGGTTAGGATTAACACATGATCCAGAGTTTATCAATCCATAAAATGGGCTGAGATAATCATTTGGACATGGTGACTAAATGAGTTGGCTATAACATCATCTAGAGTTGGGCCAGAGTTGATGCCATGGCAATACAAAGTTACGTATAAGCTAAAGTTATAGGAAAGCTGAGAAGCATGATTAAATAGAGAAAGTTAATCTGTAAAGAGAAAACAGACCAGTAAAAAACATATTCTCAAAGAAAAGACCATATCACACACACACACACACACACACACACACCCAAACAAATGGAAAATATAGTTGCCAATTTTCTACACACAACGTGGTATTCTCTTCACTTCATTTCTTCCAGCACCTTCCCTCTCTCCTTTATCCTTTTAGTTACAATCCTTTTTGTGATTTGAACTAGCCTAAGTGGGATTCTATTCTTTGAAACTAATTAAACTTTCACCTACAAATCCCAGCACTAAGGCAATGGATGAGGAAAGTACATTGCAAATCAATCTGGACTAGAGGAAATACATCCAAAAGCAGAAGACTGTGGGTCAGTCTGTAGCATGAATTTTGAGCATAAAGGAGATGGCTTGCTATGCCTCAATTTCTTGACTCTCAATTTGGAGCCTGAAATCTGTGGACTGGCTTACTTGTGCAGGAGCTAGGGAAAATCTCCCCAAGTGTTTATAACAATGTTTAAATTATCATCTCAATTACTTTCTGTGTACACATCAATGAGCACTCTGCATATCAATAAATGAACTCTGTGTGTATTCAGAAGGCTACTGTGGTAACATCAACATTGAGATCCAGTCCTCATTTGATGGGCACCTTCCCAGCTAGCTGTGAATGGCTTAGGGGATTATGTCTGAGATTTAAGGGAAAACAGATGATTCTCATTGTCCTACATGAGGTAAATTTAAACAGTCTGAAAATGAGTGCCCTAAAATGTAATATTATTCTGTTCCTGGTCTGTTCTCCAGCTGTACAGAATAAGCAGACCAAAATGCTCACGAGATAAAAAGATTCAGAGATGCATGGAAGGATGGGACCACATGGCCAAAGCAGGCTGGCACCTTCTGTGAAATTCAGGTTCACCAACTAACTCAAGGTCATCTTCTAGCCTGCCAGAAAAATATCAAATTCATCCTCAGGATCATCCCACCCCAGTGCAGACAAAACTAAATATCCTGGAGTTCTGGCCACATCTTGCTCACTATCTCTCTGTAATGCTTTTCTTAGGTGGCCCATGGGGACAGTCAGGAATTATTTGAAAATAATGAGAGGGTTTAATGTACATAGGATTCTTAAGCAGCTCAACTCTCGGACAAATAGCAAGGGCCCCAAAAGGATGACTTTTGTTGGCGTGAAAGAAAGGTTCCAGTCTTTCTCTTTGAACCCAGAGTTTACTCAAACAGTCTGCTGTTCTATCCCTCTCTCCTTAACTCAAAATGAGAAAGAGAAAAAAATACAGATGTCCTAAATACTGATCATATTATTTTCTAGCCTGTGATTCTAATCATTTTTGTAGGGTTGTCTTTCATTCCTTGCTACTCCTTTCCTCCTTTCCTTTTGTTCTCTTGCTCCTCCAAGCCCCCCTTCCATTTCTTTGAGGGGAATTCTTTTTTCTGAATCATTAAAATGAAGTTGTTGTCATTAAAAATACCTACTTTGCCAAGGTTATATAAGGAATTAATAATAATTCAAAGTGTCGTTAAAACAACTTAGAACTAGAGAAAGGAGAGGGGAATAGATATTTCCCCAATTGTCAGATAAATAAAACCCAACTTTATTTTTTGTGTAGTTGGGCTTATTTCCTCCTAGCTGAAGACAAGGAAGAAACCAGTTCTCAGAGACTTAACAGCAGAAGCAACAGCACTCAAGAATCATTTACATGAAATAATTCGCGTGAAGCATTAGAGCATTTCCTCGCACAGTGTAAGAACTTAGTGTTGATTATTTATATTACTACTACTATTAGTAGTAGTTATTGTTGTTGTCCTTGTTGTTTTAGGGGTTCACACTTATAGTTTTGAGCAAAAACCCTTGAAAACTGGATATCTCCAATGGGTGAATCTCAAAGAATGTTTGGCACCAGAATCTCAGGCCCTCTTAATGCTTTAAAGTGCTTTCACACCTGTCATCTCACTTTCCTTCTGTCATCAGATCGGATTTGTCACAGAGGCTCAAAAAAAGGCAATGTTCTAGCTGGAAAGGTTACTAGAGTAAAATGCTATTGTATTAATATCATCCATAACCACTGTAGGAAGAAAAGGCTAAGAAAGGCAAGGTTTCTCTTTTTAAAACACTAAACAACTTCTTTTGCAATATTTTAGAGACACAGATTTCCTTTTATGTCAATGCATAAAGGCAACTCTACATAATGAACAAAAATTAAGTAATAAAAAGCTGTGGAAACCAACTTTCTGGGGCCATATTCTATTTTAATAAATTCTTATGTGGCACTAATCACGTGACAGACACATAAGGGCTTTACAAATATTAATCCATTTAATCTTCATAAAAACCCATTGAGGTAGGTTAGGTACTATTATGTTGCCATCACCATTTTAATGTCCTAAGGCAAAGAGAGCCTGGGCAAATGGTCCACTGTCATGGAGCTGGTATGTAGTAGAACCTGGATTCAAACCCAAGCAGCCTGGCTCCAAGTCCATGTCCCATACTATGATGCTGCACTGCCTTCCTCTGCAAATGCATCCCCTCAAGAGATCAATGCTTCCTCAAATAATTCCCCTTTCTATGCCACAGTATCTCCATCATTAGACTTCTGGTACCAAAACTACGCATACTTTAGTCTATTGCCCTATTTAGGAAATAGAACTGTTGACCCACGGGAGGCATGAAACAATTCCACAGTTGTCCATGAAAGCTGCAAAGGTAGTAGCCAGAGCATGGAAATCTCTTTAGTTTCAACTCTAAGACACTAAATAGTGTATTCTTTGCTGATTAATTTTAAAAAATCATTTGTCTTTCCTTTCTAGATATCTTAACCCACAGCACACCAAAATATCTCCTTGATTAGACAACCAATTTCCTTGTTTAAAGAAAAAAAGGCTTTATGCTCCATCCTTAGCTGGTTATCAAATGATAAGGAATACTGAATCAAAAAGGGGCATGCAACTGGATTCAGAGAAAAGTAAGAATAATGTCAGACACAAAAATGAAGTCACACTCATTCTGTTGGGGGATGGATTACAAGCTGATATCAGAACCCATTATATATTCTTTATAGTTCATTGTATATAAATGTTTAAACTGAACATAATTCTTTTTTAAATAGTGTAGTATTTAAGAGCATGAACTCATAAGCAGACTTCATACATTCAAATCTGAGTGTTACCACCTACTCTGTAATCCTAAGCAAGTCATTCAACTTCCCTATGCTTCAATTTCCTCAGTTCTAAAATGAGGATAATATAATAGCATGAACTATTATATACAGCATGTTGCGAGAATTTCAGAAGTAAATATTATATTTAAAGTTCTTATAAAAGTGTCTGGCAGTGGTAAATGTTTTATATATTAGCTATTAGTAGTGGTAGTATTAAAAATTACATAGGGAGTTATTATCTCTCCTTCTTATATGCCCTATACTCTCTACCACAATATTTATTCCGGACGTTAACTTTGTTTCACTTCTAATTGCCTTTGATCACTTGTTCCTTGGTTTCTTTCCACGATCAAACAGAAAAAAGGCACCAACACATATGGTCATGGTTCAGTGCATGCTCAATTAATATTTTGCCATATGGAACTTACATTAAGACACACACAGTCTCTAGGAACACAGTACATACAGATGTCAGGTCTATCTGAAAAGTAGAAGAGTACCAGTTTCTGATGGCAACAATCTAATTATAGTAGGTTTGTGTTACTATCAAAAAGATAGTTATGTGGTTTGTTCTTTCTCTGTTGTTATTTGGGGGGGGTTGTCTGCTTGTTTGTTGATTTTTATTTTTTATTATGTGGAAAAATGAGACTAAAGAAATAGCAAGGATCACCTAAATGATATGAAACACAAAAATCACAAATTAAGGTTATTCCTTTAATTGATTTTTGACAATCAAAGTATAGCCATCATATCACTTATCAAGGATAGAGAAAGAGAAGCGTAACTGCTAAGGGAATCCATTGGGAGTCAACCTAACAAAATTCTAGCATCTGAACTAATTGTAAGGACATGTCTAAACAGAACATTTAGATAAAAGCAGAAGGCCAGGATTTTTTTTTTTTTAAAAACAACTAGTTAATATCAGCTAGTGAGATATATACCAAAGTATCCGTAGGTGTTGATTATTTATGCCTGCTCTGTAAGATTCTACTTAGAATTTAGGAAAGTTTTATCTTGATGAAAAGTAAAGTTCTGAAAATGTTTCCTGGTTCCTATCTGTATATTACATACAATATGTGACTTAGAATTTAGATTGTGAGTCTGTGTGAGCCAAGGAATGGGCTGTCACAGTTACTCTAATTAGAGGAAAACAACTGGGGGAACAAAGAATCTCTTAGATGCCAAACCTGTAATGTCAAAATTATAAAGTCATAAAAAATATAGCCTGAAGTTTGGATAAGGAGCTGCCCCAAAGTCCTGCAGGACTACCCAGCCTTGTGTCTCCATTCCTACATTAGCTTGGAGATACCTCAATGGAAGTCAGATTCTGTGGCTTTTTATTTGATGGTTGATTAGTCATTCAGTTATGTAGCACAGAATGTTACTTTCAGTTCTGCCTAAACAATGCAATTGGTCCTAGTGGCAATATCTGCTTCAAGGGATAGAAGGTCTCAGAGCCCCCGTCCTCCATTTTAGTTCAGCTACAGATTTGCCAAAGATGTTTTTTAGTTGTATCTCAGTCTGCCTGGATATTGTGGTCTGCTTTTCTCTAGGCCTGGACCTTGGAAGAATTGGTGAGTAGGTCAAGTTTGACTCCTACACTATCTTTGTGTGTCTTCTCTTATCCCCACCTAACCAAACCGTTCTTACCCTTTCAAAACTCAGTTCAAGTCGCACTTCCCTAGGTAAGAGTTTTTTTGACCACCCTGGAAGGAAGATATAATTTCTCCCCTTTTGCAACTTCTCTGTAGCATATCATACATTTGTCATGCTTTTCACAGTTAGCATACGCCTTGATGATGATAGTGACGGTATTTGTAGGAGAAAAAAATTGTTGCGTGTGTCTTGTACTTAAAGCTTTTCATGAATTATCTCACTCCTCACCTCTACCTTATGAGGTGGTTCTTGTTATCTATATTCGGAGATGACAAAACAGGCTCAGAGCATTTTAGTCACTTTTCTTTAGTCACATAACTAGTAAATGGCAAAGCCAAACTTCAAACAAGTTTTTTATCTGTCTCTAGCTTTTCTCCACTGTCTTTCAGAGTGTAGTTCATAGACAATAAGCACTAAAATTGCCCAAATGTAGGTTACTGAGTTTTACTTCAAACTTTCTGGAGATCAGTTTCTGAAAAGTAAGCCTGAGAACCTCAATATTCTCCAGTGGTTCAGATGTCTATTGAAGTTGGTGAGAACCACTGTACTAAAAACTACTAGTAGCAACTCCCTTGCATTTGTATAGGTTCTCATGTGCATGAAGACCTTTGACATCTATATATCTATATATAACCTTTACATGGGTTTATGTCTTGTATCTTCTAACTGAATTTTAAGACACATGGTTTCTTCTTCATGACCTCCTCACAGCATACCTCAGTGCTTGCACAAATCCTAAGTATTCAGTAAGCCTGTTTCTTTATTGTGATTGCCAAATGGTGTCTGCTGCTTCAGAGAAGATACCAATATGTATTTCATACTAAAGGGGAATATTCTCACGCCTTGAACCCAAGCCATTATTTGGGACTCCAATTTTACGCACTTTTGCGTTGTATCTCTTCCAATAAAAAAGGGGGTATCACAAGGGTGTGACTTTTTTGTCTTCACAGGAAGAACAGCTTTTGAGTCCATTTATAAGATTTTCCTTCCCTTCCTGTATGTCCTTCCCTCATCATTGGCTTCTTGCCATTGTCTCCCAGGGATAAATGTGCTTATAGAAGAAGTTGAAGACAGTGGTAGCCAAATGCTTGCTGGGCCACGGAAGGAATGCTCTGTGAGATTATAGATAGGGGGAGTATGCCTTTGTCCACAGTAAGGAAACTAAAATGAACATAGTCACAACACTTCTGTCAGAAAAAAATTACCTAAAATAAGGTATTTTTAAAATTATAATAATTAAACATAATCATTATAAATTGTTTAGAAAATAGAGAAAAAGGGAAATATTAACAGGTTACCCCCATTATTCAAACAAAATCTTTGTCAGTATTTTTATATGGTTGTTCAGTATTTTTTTCTATGTGAGCATAGGGGTGTGTATGTGTGTGTATATGTGAGAGACAGAGAGAGACACACGTACGTATTTTTTAACAGAACAATACTGTATATAAGCTTTTGGATCTTGACTTTTATTTAATGGTAAATCATCATAAATATTCCTTTTGATTAAATCTCCTTATTTGAATATTGATGTTGGAAAATTTGGTAAAGTGTTTAAATTAAGTTCTTGTCTTGGTTTAAAAAGTGTAATGACTATTATGTCTGGTTCAAGGATTCTTGAAAATAAGACAAGCAAAAACAGACCAGAACCAGGGGGCAAGTGGCCATGGTGGGCCTGTAGTTAGTAATCTGACTAGAGGCCCATTGGGGGACCCTGTTCACACATGAAAGTAGATCATAAGGATGATCTGGGAACAGTATCTGAGGGTTCAGATGAAACAGAAAGAGCATAGGTGAAGTTCCAAACTCCAGTAGATAAGCTGAGGACAATACTCAGAGAGGTCCAGATTTATTGGAGGTCAGGTATAGGCAGAGGCATAGGTCAGGGATCAAGGCCCAGAAGGCTAAATGTAAGTGGGAGGTCAGCATAGAGTCTGAGTGTACAAATAGTTCTAGGTTGGGGATTCAAGACAGGGCTAAATAAATTGTTGGAAAATACAGGGAAACTGAGCACAGGAATTGAGGATCACAGGAAGCAGATCAACACAATAGTATAACAACCAGTCTCAGGAAAGGAGTTGTTTGGATATTAGGAGTCTTAGTGAAGGCAAATAAGGGTACAGTCAGAAGTCTATATAGTCTGGAAATTGCACTCAAGGAATTGCAGTCTGAAGTGTCTTCAGAGTTCTAACAGTGACTGCCAGAGAAGCTCTACTTGCTGACTGACTGCAAGAGCACTCACAGCATCATCCCTGGAGCCATCAGCAATCACTAGCCAACAACTGACATAAGAGAAGTATAGGAGGCTAGGCTGGGGGTGACCTACAAGCAGACCACCCCTTGCATGGTGATATGGTTTGGCTGTGTCCCCATTCAAATTTCACCTTCAATTGTAGTAATCCCTATATCAAGGGCAGGGCTAGGAAGAGAATTGAATCATGAGGGCAATTTCCCCCATACTGTCCTTGTGGTAGTGAATAAGTCTCATGAGATCTGATGGTTTTATAAGTGGCCATTCCCCTGCACAAGCTCTCTTGCCTGCCTCCATATAAGACATAACTTTGCTTTTCTTTCGCCTTCCACCATGATTGTGAGGCCTGCCCAGATATGTGGAACTGTGAGTCCACTGAATCTTTTTCCTTTATAAATTACCCAGTCTTGGTGGGTCTTTACTAGCAGCATGAGAACAGACTAATGCACCTGGTTAGTGTTTCAAAAACTATAAAAATGGAAATTGCCAATTTTGCGGATCAAAAATAGTGGCACTTGATATAGTTTAGATTTGTTTCCCTGCACAAATCTCACATGTCAAATTGTAATCCCCAGTGTTGGAGGAGGGGCCTGGCGGGAGCTGACTGGATCATGGGGGTGGATTTCCCTCTTGCTGTTCTCATGATAGTGAGTGAGTTCTCATAAGATCTGGTTGTTTAAAAATGTGTAGCACCTCCCGCTTTATGCTCCTTTTGCTCCTACTGTGCAAGACACGCCTGCTTCCCCTTTGCTTCTGCCATGATAGTAAGTTGCTGGAGGCCTCCCCAGGCATGCTTCCTGTATAGCCCACAGAACCTTGAGCCAATTAAACCTCTTTTCTTTATAAATTACCAGGTGCAGGTATTTATTTATAGCAGTGGGAGAACAAACTAATACAGCACTTTTGTTTGGCTTATCTCTTATAAATCCTTTGTAAAAGAGGTGGGTGTTAGGGTGAGGGGAGGTGGGCTTGAGGAAGTGGCGGAATATGGATTAACTGGGAAGTTTGGTTACAATGACACATGGCTTCACTATATGAAGAAAACCTAACTTTCAAGCCTGGCCTATGGTAGATGTTCACTAAATATTTGTTTAATAAGTTTAAAAAGTGTTAAGGCTAACACTCTGTTAGTTGCTGTGGAATATATGAAAGAATAATGTACCACTATTTTCTAAAACAGCTTATTCTTTTGGTGAAGAAAAATGAAACATTTAGAGAGAAAAAGCCACTCATTATCCAGTATTTAGGACAAGAGCACCATAGCTAGTGAGCATTTAAGAGTTCGAAGAGAATCTAGAGATCAGTATTGACTAGAGTGGCTGAAGAAGCCTTTCTCATGGAGAAAAAAATCAAGAATGTGAAAAGTTTGGACATAAAAGACACAAAAGGGACAAAGTACTTCTCTACACCAAGTTTCCTCCTACTTCTGACCGTGCTGTCCAAACTAATGTTCTTTAATCCAGATTATAGTGGTGACCAGGTTGTCTTCCTGAAGAATGTTTTTCAATACACTAGTCCTAGGCTGCTGCTTCATTTTAAAAGATTCTCATTGTCCAAGTTGGAAAATACTGAAATTTCCTCTTGGAGATTCACAAGCATACTAGCGTACTGAACTTTCCAAAAAATCCTACAACAAATAAATCAGTTCTAATTTTGCCTAACCCAGCATTTCTCCAAACCACTTGACTGGGGAAACGTTTGTTTGAAAAATTTATTATGAACATTCCATGGTGCTGGTGTGCTACAGAACATACTATAGAAGATACCATTATAGAAGAGTATACAATTTAAATCCACTATGAAGATTTCTGAAAGTAAGGGACTAATAAGATGGGAAAGGGTGTAAGAGTCTCAAGAGTTAGGCTCCAACTGCTATCACTAAAGAGTAGAAGGAAAAAGAAACAGGCACAAAGCATTTTGAAAGATGGCTCGTCTGCAGAGTCTTGGTCAGAAAATACTGTTCTAAGCGACTATCTATTTCAAATCTTTTTAGCCCTAGTTACAATGCATGACATTTGGGGTTGTTAGGTATGATGAGCAAATAATCATTTCAGCTGCAGTATGAGAATAGATAGATATGAAAGTACCCTTTTTTTTCCTTTGGGACAGAATCTCACTCTGTCGCCCAGGCTGCAGTGCAGTAGTGAGCTCTTGGCTCACTGAAACCTCCACCTCCTGAGTTCAAGTGATTCTTCTGCCTCAGCCTCCCAAGTAGGTGGGACTACAGGCGCACGTCACCACGCCCAGTGAATTTTTGTATTTTAAGTAGAGATGGGGATTCACAGTATTGGCCAGGCTGGTCTCGAATTCCTGAACTTGTGATCTGCCTGCCTTGGCCTTTCAAACTGCTGGGATTACAGGTATGAGCCACCACACTCAGCTGAAAGTACCCATTTTATTTGAACTCCTGATGGTTAAACTCACTTTCTGCCCCATTCACTTACTCTCTTGCAACTGTGTAAGAAAGGATTTTGTGGAATTTGTTTTGAATTTGTTTGATTCCTGGTTACTGAGGATTGTGATGGGTCTGGCATTGGCTTTCAGAAATAGAGACATTCCCATGATTTCTCTTGCTTTCCAGAAGACTGTCTTGACTGTAGCTGATGATGACAATCATGTTTAGGGATGGAGAGCTTCCTGGAGGAATGCTTTCCCTGGAGATGTTCAAGCAATGTAAACAATCACATGGCAAGATTGTCATAGAGATACAGATTGGTCTTCATGACTTGTAAGGTCTCTTCCAACACTAAGAATCTAGAATTAGATCGATGGTTCTCAAATATCTCTGTACATTAAAATCTCTTGGGGAGGTTTTTAAAAATTCCAATGCCTACAATCTACCCCAAACCAATAAAATTGGAATCAGAATCTGTGAAGGTGGGTCCCAGGCATTTTATTGTTTAAAGGCCCAAAAATTATTCTAATATGCATCCAGAGTTAAGAATGGCTGAGTTAGATAATATTTTCAACCCTTTGTTAAAAGTGTAGATCCTGGTATGATAGATACTATGACTCTATTATTCTAACTGAATTTATACTCAACCAAAGTAGGTATCTGCCAACATGAAGTTACTTGAGGCACTCACTAGATTTATCTCTCATGTGCTCCTAAATTCTCTACAGACTAACCGCAGTGCTAGAAACTCTCCCTTTAGAGATGTGTTCTTTTATGTTAGCCCCCCAGAGTCCTCTTAAAATGCAAATATCCTCTGAAGAAGCAGTACATTAAAGTTATTATTAGTCGCTGGCACCATGTAGTATAATGGATCAGCCTGTCACCTAACAAGGCCAGGAAGGAGCAGGGAGGGTACAGGAAAGGAAACATTACTTACATAGAGATTGTGCCAAGAATTGCATCAAAAGTTTACTGTCTTCTTTTCGTGTAATCCTCTATTGCTTTCCCCTTTCAGTTTTAAGATTACTCATCTGACCCTCTACATTTGCTGCCTGTGAACTAACTGTGAGTCATTGCTATCCATTTCATACATATTTGTGATATTTGGAATCTTATAAGGAACTGGAATAAGAGAGCTATTTTTTGATGTTAATAATTTCTTCCAGTCATTTTCTATCCTAAATAATGAAGTCAGAATATAGGTCGTATCTATACAGGCCACCAAATTACCCAAATAACAAATTGATGCTATAGCCATCATGTTAGTGAAACCAACATGGTGAACTTTAGCATACCAAAAGGCAATTTGATACCCTGGTCTCACTCACAAAAGGACCAACTATTTGAGGGAGCCGATCAAAATGAACAGAGGTTCTGGCACCATGTTGGTGCAGTCTCATTGACATCTCCTCAACTTATTGCTTATTCATTCACTAAACAACTGGACAAAGATTTGATGCTGTAATTCCTTAGGGGACAACTTCAGATGTCCGCTGGATCCTGATTGAGTAAGGATAATTAATGAACTTATTTTATTGCCAGAGTCTCTTGTGTCAACCTTGCCTCTTTCCTGCCACTAACTTTGTTAGCCACATTTAACTGTCATTCGACAATTGCATTTTTTTTGCATGCAATCAAGTCTCCATGATATCATTTTTTCTGTCCTCTAAATATTTCCATTTGCCCACGTCAAGCATTTCATAAATAAGTTTCTTTTTTACTTCATTTCACATCACGTAATGCTCAATTAGTTGTGTTTAAAATGCTTTTACTAGGCCAGGTGTGGTGGCTCATGCCTATAATACTAGCACTGTGGGAGGCCAAGGTAGGAGTATTCCTTGAGGTCAAGAGTTTAAGACGAGCCTGGCCAAGATGGTGAAACCTAACCTTTACCAAAAAATCCAAAAATTAGCCAATCGTGGTGGTACGTGCCTGTAGTCCCAGCTACTCGGGAAGCTGAGGCATGAGAATTGCTTGAATCCGGGAGGCAGAAGTTGCAGTAAGCCAAGATTGCACCACTGTACTCCAGCCTGGGAGACAAAAGGAGATCCTATCTCAAAAATTAAATAAATTAAATTAAATCAAATGCTTTTATTTCTTCCTTGATAGGGGGAAAACTCTCTGTGAGTTGAAGGCATCAAAAGCTTCCTGGGAGATTTTGTGTGTGTGTGTGCTAGTGACCTAAATGTGGTTTTCCTTTCCCCCTGAAAAGACAGCATTACTATTCCCCTGGGTCTTTGTTTCAAAGATGCCTTAGCTTCTCAGGTACTTCATTCACCTTCTCTGGCTAATGTTTGGTACTTAATAATACCTCTGAATATACTGATTCATTCTGTTTGTGGTTGTGTTTTCATAATCCTAATTGGATTAATAATGCACTATAGTGAAAATTTCAGCTAAACTGATTATATGGCATCTGTTTAAGTGACTGGGTTCATTTTTTGCTTTTATTCATGGCAATCTCTTTGGTATATGAATAAGCAGATCCTTTCTGAAGGCTAGGACTGTGTTCATGGAGAGAAAGCAAAGGGGAGATTTGGATAACATAAGTAAAAACAGTTTGTTTTCAATTATTTGGTTTTTCAGACTGCTAAAGATAAACTTCTGCCTAAGTTACCCAGTAAACTACAACCATTTAATATTTTTTAGGTTTATTTTATATATTTGTGTTTTTATCTTTTGATTCCCTCTGACAAACCAACCCCTGACTAAAGGTTAAATTACTGCAATTGCCGTTTAATCAGTCTCTCTACCTCTAACTCAAGGGTCAGCAAATTATGGCCCACAGGCCAAATTCATCTTGTTGTGTTTTTGCAAATTAAGTTGTATTGGCACCTAGCCACACTCATTTGTTTATATATTGACTAGTGCTGCTTTCAGACTACAATGGCAGAGTCGAGTAGTTGCAACAGAGACCATATGTCCTACAAAGTCTAAAATATTCACTACCAAGGCTATTCCTAAAAATATTTGCCATTACCTACTCTTGTCTCTTCTCATTGATTCTGTACATCACTGCCATGTTCACTTTTCTAAAATGCCAATTTCATCCTGTCACTTTCCTGCACAAAATACTTAAATGCACAATTGATATTCAGCTATTACACACGGTTATGGCTTTAGTCTTTTCATTGTTAATGCTCATGATGTAGTGGTTGTTATATATTATGAGAATTACTCCTGATTAAGTGGTTCATATTTTCATGGAATAAAATAAAACTCCTTAGTCTAACATCCAAGGTACTTTCTAATCTTCTTTCTCATTTGATCATTATGAACCACCTATTTCTGTATCTAGAACACACCCAGTTCATTCTTATGTTTGCCTTTTCCTTTAAACCATTTCTCTAATGCTCTGAACTTTTCTCTCTGCTTTTATGAAAATGGAGATCATCTGTTCCTGTTTACCTGAGACAATCTCAGTTTGCATATGTTACCCTAATGTAATTACTAATGATACCTCATTTCACTCTCAGAAGGGTACTCATTTGAACAATAAATTACATAGTTATCCTAGATATATTTTTCCTTCAAGGATGACTTCAAACTCCACTGCTTCCACGAAGCCTTTGATGTCTTCAACCCACAGAGCTCTTTCTTTTTCAAGCTTAGTATGTGGAACACTCATTGTTATTTACAGTACGCAGTCTTAGACTACATTGTTTTTTACTTTATAATATTGACCCTCAATTAGAATATACACTCTCTTCAGTTAGGAGCTATGTCATATACTTTGTACCTGTTTATTTAGCTCCTAGACTATCTCTCACATACATAAAATTTCTGTACATATATTCCTTTACTGGCTGATTTGTATATAATTATATGCAATCATGATGTGGGAAATGCATCTTGAAAGAAGGATTTATATTCTTTATAATCTAAAATGATAATAGCCTATGCAATTCTATTAACCCTCCTCTGCTATCACTTTATTGACAAATCTTTAATTTTCAAATGACTTTTGAGGCCTGCACATTCAACTAGAAAGGCTTGACAATTTTCATTCTCAGAAGGGTATATTAGAAAGGGAATGACAATGAGATCATGGGACTAGGGGTTCTATTCTTGGGTCCATCACAATCATTTCAACTCTTCAGGCCTCAGTTTTGCTCATCTGTCAAAGAAACAAGATTGGACTAGCTTACTTCCAGAGCTAACTATATCATACTCAAAGAATTAATTAATATAATCAATAGATGGTTTTGACAACATAGATTAGGATAAGTTAAGTACTGCAATATATTACAAAGAACCACATGAGTTCATCCTCAGTTATCAATATCAAACTGATTTTGTCAGTCACTTTTAGTTCACTCCAAATTGTGTTTCCGAAAAAGAGAAAGATGTTGTTTAGAGTGCATGAGACTGTGCATATAATAAACACATGTTCTGATAATGAACTGATATGGTTCATTGAATTTTGAAAGAGGGAGATTCTGAAAATATAGTGAACTGAACATCACGCCTTTTACCTTAATTCCCAATTACAAGGTATTTGTTTTTCTGAACAAAATGAGTAATGGTACCATGGGCAACCGGGTGCAAGTCAGGTCTTGGGCTTTCTTAGGTCCTAATGAGAAAACGGATATTTGATTTTATCCCTTCCCTGCACACTGTGTGAGTGTATGAAGATGATTATCATGAAACTTCTAGGTGAAGACTGTAAATTGGTAAATCTTGACTTTTACAGATTTATGTCTTCAACCCACAGAGCTGTTTCTCTCTTTCGATGTTAGTATGTAGAATACTCACTGTTACTTACAGTATGGACTCTTGGACTTACGTAGAGAAGGTTGATATTGGACTTGCATAAGATTGCCAAGTCACCCTGTCTCTTAAAAATCTAAAAAGACACTGAAGTGATCCAAGTCCTTCCTTTCTGAGACAGGAAGTGGAAGAAGGAAATAAGAGAGCTCAGAGAATTTGTCCGCGTGCCTCAGTAGGAGACTAGTGCCCTAACTATTTCCATATTCTTGACTTAGAGGGACAGAGAGCACTTTACATGCACTGTAGGACTACAGACACATAGGATATGCCATCTACCAGAATCCCAATGAGTTGACAGTAGAAAGTAACAACACTATTTCAGAGTACCTGGAAGCCAGAGAAAGATAAGGCAGAACAAACCAAATACATGCTTAGAGAATTAAAACTATTAGAAGGGACAGATGAAAACTTGACTAAGAAATAAGAGCATTGAATGAGATTCAAGTGTACTGCAGAAAATGTTTTCTGGAATAAATAATTATTATTTTCAGCCAGGCATGGTGGTTCATGCCTGTAATCCCAGCACTTAGGGAGGCGGAGGCAGGCAGATCACCTGAGGTCTTGAGTTCAAGACCAGCCTGGCCAACATGGTAAAATCCTGTCTCTACTAAAATATAAAACTTAGCTGAGGGTGGGGGCAGGCATCTGTAATCCCAGCTACTTATATCTCTCAGAGAGAGAAAATATGTTTTGTGGTATGCCCATGAAACTTTAACAAAATTGGTCAACTACTTGGCCACAAGGAAAACCTTAATGCAATTAAAAATACAGATTTTACTGGCTGCAGTGTTTTATCATAATTTAACACTATTTTAGTTAAAAAGATGAACATAAAATTCTAATGAGTTTGAATAAAAAGAATACGATTCAACTAATTTAGTTGAAAACCAAATTAAGAAAGATTCCTAGATACGCTTTGGGTTTAATAGGATATGAAAGAGAAATTATAAAACACTTAGAAGGCATGGAAATGAGAACATTTTATAATAAAACCTATAAGACATTGAAAACTGTAGGCAAAAGAAACTACATAGCCTTAAAATGTCATCATAATAGGAGAAAAGCATAAAAAATAAGATTATTTACCTTCAAAAAGTTAAAGAAAAAAACCTCACACTTTAACAAAACAGGAGTGAATAAAAAGCCAAAAGTGAATAATATTTTTTAAACAATTGAAATGGCAAATAAATCTAAAGTCTTTGTTTGTTTGTTTTTTAAGGACAAGATGACCTTCTAAGTTTCTGTTTTAGGAAAAAAGAGAAGAAGCCAAAATACAGAAGAGTAGAAATAAGAAAATAAACATAATCCCCAAAATATAGTCAAACTCTGTGATAACTGTATATTGAAAACCTTTCCAAAATCAATTCAAGAAGTGAGAAATTTGAATAAATCAACTATCAGAGAGGCACATGGAAAATGTGACGAATATGTTATCTTTCAACAAAGCTTCATTCAGCACCACAAGAGTTATAGTGAAGTTTTATGTGATCCTAAAGATTAAATATTTCCGTTGTGTAAATTATTGCAGGCCATAGAAAATAAAGGAAGTTTCCCAATCCATTTTATTAAAACCAGCAAAACTTCAATTCTAAACTCTAATTAAAATATTATTAAATAATTTGTGTACAATTAAAATGAAGGTGACATTAATCCAACCAACACTGTTATGAATTAAGATGTTAATGGTAATCCCCAGGGAAACCACTAAGTAGAAAACTCAAAAAATGTACTAATACAAAGGACAAGAGAATTAAAATGATACCTTAGAAACTACTTAACACAAAAAAGACACTAATGGAAGAACAGAGAAATAAGAAAGATGTAAGACATATAAAAAAACAAATACTAAAATGACAAATGTAAATCCTGCTTTATCTGTAATCACATAAAATGTTCATGACTTAAACAGTCCAATTAAGATGCAGAAATTGGCAAGGTGAATAAAAGTATGACACAGCTCTTCAGGAGACAGTTTATCATACTTATTTATATATTTGCTTTTATTGTATATACTATTATGCCTTCCATTCCTGTATAAAAACATTTCTTATACCTCATAAATATATACACCTACAACATACCCTCAAAATTTTTTGAAAAATTAATTAAAATAGAATGTTAATTGGAACATTTCAGGTTTCACATGTTCAGATTTGGGATGTTGAGCCAGTAAGTACACTGTAAGTATTTCAAAATAAAAAAGTATCCAAAATCTGAAACATTTCTAGTCCCACACATTTCAGATAAGGGATATTCAACATGTATTTAAGGTGTGCAATGTAATGTTTTGATACACATAGTAAAATGATTACTATAGTAAAGCAAATTCACCTATCTATCACCTTCTATAGTTATCTTTTGTGTGTGCATGGTAAGAGGACCTAAAATCTATGCTATCAGTAATTTTTCAGTATACTACACAAAATTATTAACTATAGTCTTCCTGCCATGCAGTAGATCTTTAGACTTATTTTTCCTATATAACTGCAAGTTTATACCCTTTGAGTTACATCTCCCTATTTACTCATTCCTAACCTCTAGTAATGAGTGTTCTTCTCAAAAAGAGACACTTTAGATTCAAGGACACAAACAGTCTGGGAGTGGAAAAACTACACATACACACACACACACACACACACACATATATATATTTCAATGATATACATATATTATGTATATCATTGACAAAACGGTTACTATAGACAAAAGATATTTTATAATATATAACAGGATCAACCTACAAACAAGATGTAACAATTATAAATACATATGAACCAAACAACAGAGCACCAAGCCGACATAATTGAAGGAAGAAAAAACAGTAGAACAATAATAGTTGGAGATTTTAATACCCTGTTTTCAATCATGGATAGAATGACTAGACAGATGATCAGAAAAAAAAAGAGTATTTAGACAACACTATAAACTAACTAGAGTTAATAGTCATCTAAGAAACTACTTAAAAACAGCCAAATTCATATTCTTCTTAAGTACACATGGAACATTCTGCAAGGTAAACCAAATACAAAAAAGCTCAGTAAATTAAAAGAATTAAAATTATATGAAATATGTGTTCTCATCACAAGAAGAGAAACAACAAGGAAAATCAAAAGTTAATATGAGATAAACGAACATTAAAACACAACATTCAAAACATATGAAAGGTATTTAAGAGTGCTAAAAAGGAAATGTGTAGCTATAATGCTTATATTAAAAAAATTTAAAAATTACAAATCAATAACCTAATTTTCCACCTTAGGAAACCAGGAGAAAAGAACTAATTAAACCCAAGAAAATAGATTAAAGTCTGAAACATAATATCTAAAACTGAAAAAGTACTAGAAGAAACATAGGGGGAAAAAAACTACATCACATTAGTTTCAGCAATGAGTTTTTGGAGTTGACCCCCAAAGCTTAGGAAACAAAAGCAAAAATAGACAAACGGAATTATTTCAGACTAAAAAGCTTCTGCACTGCCAAGGAAACAGCAAAATCCATGCAATGAACTATTATTCAGTCACAAAAAGAAATGAAATACTGATTTATGCTACAACATGGATGAAACTTGAAAACACACACAGTGAAAGAAGCCAATACAAAAGGCCACATACTATATAATTCTATTTATATGACATGTCCAGAAGAGCCAAATCCATAGAAAATAGATTAATGATTACCATCACTTGGAGTGAAGGAAGATAGGCAGTCACTTAAAATGTACACAGGATTTCTTTTTGGAGTGATGAAGATATTCTGGACTTAAGTAGTAGTAGTGATGGTTGCACAACCTTGTGAACATACTAAAAAATGTCTGCATTGGATATACAGTTTAAAAGAGTGAATTTTATGGTTTGTTAATTATAGCCTCATAAAATATTAATAATAGTACAATCATATCATTGAAAAAACTCAGAATACTACATGTTATAAACTAGAGAGTATGCAAAAAATCTAGAAAAGCTATACTCTTTAGAGAAAAAGACAGATATATTTGATCATTTAAAATTCAACCCTAGCAATGGTAGCTCATGCCTGAAATCTCAGCAGTTTGGAAAGCTGAGGCAGGTAGATTGCTTGAGCCCAAGACTTCAAAACCAGGCAGGGCAACATAGCAAAAATCCCATTTCTACAAAAAATACAAAAAGTAGCTGGGCATGGAGTATGTGCCTATAGTCCCAGCTACTTGGGAGGCTGAGAGGTGGGAGGATCGCTTGAGCCAGGGAGGTCGAGGCTGCAGTGAGCCATGACTCCACTACCGCACTACAGCCTGGGAAACAGAGTGAGACACTGTCTCAAAAGAAAAATTAAATAAATAAAATGAAATTCAAAACTTCTACATGGTAAAATATATCAAAAGCAAAAATCTCATAAACAAAAATGTATAACGCTGATAAAAGACACAAGGTTATGACATACAAATAAAGAGTTCTTTTAAATTGAAAGAAAATTGATAAACAATTCAATAGAAAAATGGTCAAAGGTAATGAATAATTAACTCATTGAAGAGTAAATCCAAAAATGTTAACAGACAAAAAGATTCACTAGCAGTCAGGGAAATGCAAATTAAAGTTAAAATGAGGTAATATGTTAAACCTATCAAACTGACAAAGTTGCGAATCAAATAACACCTATACATTGCTTGTGGAAACATGAAGCTTTACAGCATTTTTGGAAAGCAATCTGGAAATATCTATTGAAATAAAATATTAATTTACTCAACTCAGCAATCTCATTCATTATAGTTTATTACAGTGTACAAAAACATATGTACAAGCACGTTTATTGCAGTATTCTTTATAGTGTCAAGACAGAAACAAAAACCTGGAATAAACTAGAGAATTTCCTCTTGGGCAAAGGCTGAATAAATTATAGTACATCCAATTCATAGAATATTAGACAGCAATTAAAACTAATATACTACTATTATCCCAGATGACTGAAGATATTTCTCCAAAGTATTCTTGATTTAGAAATGCTAAATACAAAAAAGCATGCATAGTACAACCCCATTAAAAAATAATGACGAAATCCTATATATGTGTGTATATCTATGAGGATGAAACAGTATCAAAGGATATATCCTAAGGGCAACATGGTTTATCATGGGTTACCTAATGAAAGAGAAAGAAGAGGAGAAATGAGAGCCAAGGAAAAAAGAAAAGGGAAAAATAGACCTGTAGGTAATGATCACATTTACATAAAATCAGGTATTCATGTGTATATATATATATATCTCTATACATGACATTTAAAATGAATATACAAAATTATATTAAGGCTGAAATGAGACAGTGTATATACATGTGCTTTGCTTTGTGAATTTGAGAGATTATACAAATAAGAAATATCATCATTATATAAGACTATAGCATTCTAGTAGTAGGAAATGAAGATGCATACGTAAAAACTCTAAGATACCCTCTACAACAACAACAACAAAAAATGAAAAGAGCCTTACCTTAGGCAAGTCATTAATGAAAAGATGATGTCCTTATGTTACTTTGATAGATGGCATTAAAACTGGTTGAAGAAAAATGACCTTGGTTAAGTGGGGTTGTAGAGGCAATAAGAAACTTCCTGTATGACTCATCTAGCAAATTCAAGACTCTTTTAGTCACTGAAAATGCCACAAAGCTATTAGGGGAGAAAAGCTCCACTTTTTGTTGCTTTACAATGACTTTGATTTTAATTACTTAGTCCTCCAGAATCTTACATATGCTCATAAAAATTAAGGGTTGAAAAAAACATTATAGTCTAATCTGGCAAAAAATATAGTTGGATTGAATAGTCACTGAAAAATTAATGTTTTACTTTTTTATTGTGGCTGGGAGTTTCTAAAACATTATTTTATTTATTTGTTTATTTTACAAATATATGGGGTACATGAGAAATTTTCACACATGTATGTAATGTATAGTGACTTGTTCAATCCATTGAAACATATTATTTAGTAGAGGAGTTGTACAAAAAAGATGAGGTGTGAAATTTAGACTCAAAGATCATGTTCACTCCCAATTGTACTGTCACATAGTTGTTTGACTTCTGGCAATTTACTAATCTCCTCATCCATGAGTTTCATCATCCTCATTTCATAGGATTCTGAGAAGATTAAAGTAAATGGATGTATTAAACCAGTTAGTACAAAATCTTTGTCTTTGAAGGCATTCAAAGAATTTAGTTTTATTTTGTATTTTAAGAAAATGCTATCTTGGTGGGAGGAACCTCAGAATAGTCAGATTAGTAGCAAAGTATAATAGTCATTAAAAAAACTTTTTCATTATACCGAGGGAAGCTTCTGTATTCAATTTGTGAATCCATAACCCCAGAAAATACCATACAGCAAGTTGTTGCTCAACATAGAAAGAAACAAATAGTTCTCTGAAAGTAGGCCTTACAAATGCAAGATGAGGTGAATGCTGTTTTGATAGCTACCTCAGTTTCCCTCTATTGTTTAATGAGTCTATAATAACTATTATCTTCCTTGGGCTGCACTCATGCCCCTACTCCCTTCCCTCTTCTAGAAGCAAAGCCAACCCTTTCTATACGAATATGTGGAAATGTTTAAAGACAGCTACCAGTACATGTGAGATTTAATTTTTCACTGATCTATGTCGGGGGTGGGTAAGAAAATTAGAATTTAAGATATTTGTGTTAATATGACTTCAAAGCCATAAAGTGAACCTTATAGCTAATAAGATCATAGATTTATTAACTATAGTTAGAGTGAAGAAGCTCTTAACCTTGAACCCAAATTCCAGACACATGGTTCAACTAATAACTTTGAGTAGCTTCTACCACTTTAATCACCTCACTGTTTCTTTTTCTTTACTCCATCATTAATCACATCTGGTCTATTATCTCTCTACACAGGAAACAAACTACTTGATGTTCTTTTTTAACATGTTGCTAGCTTCTTGTCACTGGACTTGAACATAGGAACACATCTAAATTAGATGTCAGACTCAGAGGTCCTTCCTAAATAATGTTCACTGAGAAACAAATGGAAGTGTTGAATATCTTCTTTAATAAGAACCCATACCCAAACCCAAGCCTTCAGAAATAAATAGCTTCAAAAATGGTCATACATCCAACGGCACTGCAGGTTTGGTTCAAGAATTACAGAGCAAAACTCAAGAATGCAATCTATGAGCACATTCAGCAAACACAAGCAGCTTAACAACAGCAATTACCAGGGGAAGCATCAAGACCGGTCCTTCCAAGGGAAATGTGGTAACACAACCCAGGTCTCCTAATGATGACTATTCTATATCCCTCATATATACAGATCTTCTGATACTCTCATTGCAACTCAGCTTATGTCTCAATTTGAAGGTTCCCACAGATCACTCCTCTGTTGATCTCAAAATAGTCCACTTTGGATGCTGTCAATAGCCTAACATATACTGCCTCTCTCCCATTTTGGAATCCTAAATTCTTTCCCCAAGTTTCAATTTCTAATTCTTTTGGCTCTTCATTTCCACAAAGAACTAATCAGTAAGAGAAGCTAGACACAAAACACCACATGTTGTAATGATTTGTAATGACTTCCATGCAAGCAAATGCTTTTTAGCAATAAAAAGGTGCAAACTAGAGATATATTCAACAACATGGAAGAATTTCAAAAACATTACATTGAATGAAAGAAAGAAAAACATGGAAGACTACATACTGCATAATTCCATTTATACAAATCCTTAAAGCAGGAAAAACTAATCTATAGTGGCAAAATCAGATTAGTGGCTGTCCATATGGCAGAAGGAATTGATGGAAAGAGGCATAAGAAAATTTATAGGGGCAGTGGAAATGCCTTATGTCTTAATTAGGGTGGCAGTTATCAGGCTGTATAAATTCATCAAAATACATAAAACTACATATTTAAAATACGTGCACTTTATTTTAAATAAATTATGTCTCAATAAAAATAAAGATATAAAAAAATAAATATAGTGTGGCGGTTTACCCTCTCTATTACTATGGAGAGTTCCCTACACATGAAGGAAAGGGCATAGTGTACAACTACTTCAGTATGTCCATTAACCTTTTCTATGCTGTTAAAATTTTGAATGACCTTTCCATTAAAGAAGAAGAAATGCAAAAGGAAGCAATGGAGAGGGACCGATTTTCTGACTAAGCAATGGGTACTTGTACAATGCATGAAGAAAGCAAATAACTAGATTTTATGATGTCTGGGACCTTCACTATTCCTCACTATTGATGGGGTTAAAATAAACATGCAGAGGTCAGGTATCTTTATAACAGAATGTTAGTCTATAAAGGTTGAATCTGGTTACATCAGTTTTTTGGAACATTGCACCTATTAGAAAGCCTCGTACACAGGTCCTGCGCATGTTTAGTTCAATCTAAACCTGTATTATTTCTTTACTGAGCTCCCATGTAGGAAATCTCAGTTTTTGTCTATAGCACTAACCTTAGAAGAACTAAAAAGACTTTAGAATGTTCTCTTTCTCTCCCTCTCCTCTCATCTTTTGCTCTTGGGTTGATTATAGGTGTATTAAATTCATTCTGTTCTCTATTTATAGGCTGCTATGAAATCTGGCTGTCAGTAATCAATAACTCAGGGCTTGAAAGTTTCTGAAGGAAAAGTCACTTTTGTAGATATAAAAAGTCAAGCTTTTTATAAAGAGTAATTAAGGTAATGATGTCTGAATTAGGGTGGGGGGTGTTGAGATTCCATCATCTATAATGTTTCTGCCATGTAATTCAAGTGTCTTACCTTAAAGAAGCTGGTAAATGGGAAGTCACATAAAGAATAAGAAGCAGCTTCAGTATAGGTAGTTCAGTAAGGAAAAGAATTCTAAAGAAAGCTATTTTAGGTGACCACTAATAACATTATGCAATAACCTAATCATGCATGTTTTGTTTTACTCATCAAAATGATGATGGTATAATTAATATAGGCACATATAAGCTCCCTCAATGGTGAAAATCATTTTCTTTTTCATTTACAAATATTGAGTATCTAATGTTCGCCAGAGATTGTTCTAGATAGTTGGGAATACATGAACAAAATAGATATTGTACAAATCTGATGATAATAACTACAATGGAGAAAAATTAAGAAGAGTAGAGGATAGGGAGTAAAAGGAACTTCTATATTGGATAAGATGGTTAGGGAAGGTCTCTCTAATTAGGTGACATTTAGCCTGAGATGAAAAATGTTCCAGATAGATGAAAGAGTAAGTTCCATGTTTCTGAGATGCAAAAATGAGAAAGACTTTGATAGGTTCTAGCATACATGGCCTAAAGCAACCTGGCGGTTGGGGGAATAGCGGAACACAAGTCACAATGGTATTTATAAATTATAAATTAGAGTTGTTTGTGGAATTTGGCTGGTGATGTTTTGCTTGACACATACAAGATGATCAATAAGTACTTCAAAAATAAGTGCTGTGTGTTGTTGCAGTGGGCACAGGTGGTCAGCTGATTCAGATACAAGAGCTCTTTCCCTTTAGGAACTTCCTGTGTCATTGTTGAAGTAACATCCACAAATAAAGTTGTTAGACACTATTGAAGGCTGTGATAAAAAGCAGAATGACCATTGGGAAGAACATAAGCTTTGGAATCAGACAGATCTTTGAGTCCCAACTCTACCACTTACTAGGTATGTGACCATTAAGTTATTTAACCTCTGTGACTCATCCTTCTCATTTATAAGATGGATGAACTTTTAATGTACAGTAGCTGTACACTGTGCCCTTTCCTTCAGGTGTAGGGCACTGTCCATGGTAATAGAAAGGGTAAACAGCAAAATTTTTCATTTTTTATATCTTTATTTTACTTGTAAGATGGATGAACTGTTATAAGATGGATAAACTTTCATCTATTATAAGATGGATGAAAGGCAATTTAAGTGCTTTTCTCATACCATTTCAAAGATTATAATACATGATGCATTTGAACAGTTGAGCACCATGTCTGACACATACATAATAAATTGCAGCTCCTCCCCATTCCTTGCATACACCTCATGCTTTAAAAGTAGGTGCACTTATTTACCTGACACCATCAAATTTGATTCACACAGCAGCCCCAGGAGGCAGAGTCGCAGTGAGCAGCATGGTCTACAAACACTCAAAATACTCAAAGACTTAAAGAAAGGGAGAGTCCAGACCAAATTAGCTGGGAGAAGCATGGCTTTTATTTGCACTAGTCATTCAACATCAAGAAAGCAAGTTTCCCTTATTTAAGTCCTGACTATCAGGTAAAGAATACATGTCAGTCCTACTTGGAAAGGGAAAAGAGTAGTATTATTGAAGCCATTGGTAATTACCTCTCTGGGAATTTAAGAGACCGTTTGACTCTGTCATGTCCACTGGGTTGAACCATATGAATTTGCTGATATTTGACTGTTTTTTTTAAACTACAAAAACTATAATTTTGTATGTATTAACCTTATATGTTATTACCAATTTTTTTTTTGAGACAGAATCTCATTCTGTCACCTAGGCTGGAGGGCAGTGGCTCAATCTCAGCTCACTGCAGCCTCTGCCACCTGGGTTCAAGCGATTCTCCTGCCTCAGCCTCCCGAGTAACTGGGACTACAGGCACGTGCCACCATGCCCGGCTAAGTTTTTGTATTTTAAGTACAGACGGGGTTTCACCATATTGGTCAAACTGGTCTTAACTCCTTTGTTTGTTTTTTGTTTATTTTATTTCCTTAAAGATTGAATCAGAGAAGGTTTAGACATTATTTGCTCCCTCCCAACGTCTACAAAAAAAGAGACATAAATGGCCTTTATTTGGTGAAAAGAATAATGCGTACTATGTGATTATCAGATCATACCATTATATTATTAGCCCCCTTTGCATCTCATATTTAGAGCAGCATGTGGCTGAGCTCAAGCTTGTCTTTTAATCTTCCCCTTGTTCTGATTGGACAGTGGAGTTGACAGGTCTGTAATTTGGGCAAATGTTGTGTGGGAAACTAAAGGACAGCAGGAACAAATTGGTGTCATTCTTTTCACATGTCAGAGACAGAGTGTAAAAGGGGCAGTTTACTTCTTTGGTTGGGAGAAGTGGGAGGGAAAGATAAGGACTATTAGTAGAGAGTAAGTTGGTACAATGTAGAAAAATGAACTGAATGGATTTTAATTTTTTGTTGGGGGGTGGTTAGTACAGAAGAGGTAGTGCAATGTTTGAGGATTCAAGATGACATCATTTTTTTGGTATGAGTTTAAAAGGTAGAAGCCCAGGTTTTACATGGATATATTGAATAGTGGTGAAGTCTCGGCTTGTAGTGTAACCATGACTCAAATAGGATACATTGTCCCCATTAAATAATTTGAATTATAAAACATTAAACTGTGAAGAGCCATTAGAGGTGATCTAGTCTAGCTCTCCTTCATAGATGAGGAAGTGGAGATCTAGAGAAGGGAAGCAACTTTCCCAATATCACATAGCTAGCAGCTGCATTTCTCAAAATAATACGTTAAGCTGGGGAGCACATTAAAGTTTTATGAGGGGAATCCAAGACAAAAGGATTAATTAGAAACTTCTTGATTCTTAGTATATCAACTTTACTATAGATTGGTCATTTAATCTAAACATGAATCATTCATAATCAGAGATATGCAAATTGAAATATTCACTGGGCTATCACTTTACACGTTTCGGGCTGGCAAAAATAAAAAATATGGATAATGCCAAGAGGTGGAAGGGATGAGGGAAAAGAGAAACAAACCCTCCTCCACTGCAGGTGGGAGTCAAAGCTGGTACAGCCATTCCAAAGAGCAGTCTGGCACAACTCAGTCTCATGAAGAAAACATACATTCTATGGCCCAGAAATTCTTCTTCTGGTTTATACTCCAGAGGAAGTTGCACATGAATCCATATGTAGACATGTACAAAGATGCTCTCTGCATCTCTGTCTAGGGAGGCAGGAAGTTGGCAGCCATCTGGGTAATTGTCCCTGGGAGAGTGAACAAGTGAAATGTGGCAGATGTACGTGCTGGAGTGAAACACCTCAGTGTAGCTCAGGTTAGATGTATACAAAGAGCTTGGATGGTTCTTACATCAGCGCTGAGAGGAAAAATGTAATGACTAAAAGGAGATATATAATAAATGCCATTTCCACACATTAAAACACAGGTACATAAAACAATATATTTTTGACTAACACATTCAAATTGACAGATACCCTAAAACACATGAGGATGGTTGTATATGTTGGGAGGAAACTGGGAAAGGGAGTGGAGGCTGAAGGAGAATAAAATTAAAATGATTTAAACAGGAGGTAGAATGCCAGATTCACATGAATTTTTAAAAGAAAACAGTAGTTTCCAAATAAATGTTCTGCTCATGTCTGGCATTGGACCACATCTCCAGTCTTGTCAAGAGTAGAGGTGGGAGTGCGGTGAGTTCTTCCCTTAGAGCTATTTTGCTGGAAGATTTCAAGAGGCCCTGAACCACTCAGTGTAATCATGGGCTTTGTTTATGAAACAATCCACCCCAACTCATTTCTTCAACACTCACTGAGGGGATATCTAGACCAAAGGAACCTGCTGGATCTACCTATGATTCTTTCTTTCAACTCTTTGTCACTTGGCTCCTGGAAGGAGGGCTACTCTCCTAGTCACCAAACACGTGGGGCCTGACTTTTGGAGCTTTCTCTCTTCAGCAATATAAAGATTTTTTTCTGCTTCCTATGGTGGCTTCTCTCAGGAGAGTTTGTTGTAAGGACTGCCATTATATATTTAATTTTGGGGCAACATGAAAATATTCATCATGGCCAATGACAGGCTATGATTGTTTTACAACTTCACACCTTCACAATATGAAGGAGTATTTTAAAGCTGGCAAACATAGAATCTTGGGACATGGAATTACTCTGAAGGTACATAAGGAAGGCAGAAGAAAACAGTGACACCTCTCCATCAAGAACACCAAAAGGGACTCGGTCAGAGACTGTGTGCATGGAAAAGGGGAAGAACTTGAAAAGGCATAAAATTTGTAAGAGAGTATGAGAAAAGTGGGGCTGGTAAAATATACTCCTTGGGATTAATGCTTTATGTTTCTAAAGAGCACATTGATGAGGAAAACAAAAGAACAATCTGAGATGCTCCAATGAGAGAGATGTGGAATCAGTGTTAAACTGCAAGCTAATTATAACTTTTAAGCATTTTCGTATTTACAACCTGTCTAGTTGCAAAATCTGATAACATTTCCAAGAAACCATGGCTTATCATTTTCTCAGCAACACAAACATTTCAAAAGTCCTTAATGTAGCTTTCACCTGAATTCCCTTCCTCATCACTACTACCTCATTTACTCCTGTGGCCCTTTTGCCCATTATATGAGTGCAGCATCTCTGTTGCTTTACAGTATTTATCCTCACCTCCAACCGAACAACAAAGCAAGATGGGAAATTCCCAGGACCAAAAAGTTTCCGTTACTAGGATTACACATGGTGTTAGGAAGTTGTACTTAACTCCCAGAAAACGAGCACTGGAAGTTGTTTGATCAGTTTCATCTTTTATTCTAAAATTTAAAAATCCCCAGAGGGATGTGCTGAACGGTGGGTTTTACAATGGACTTTTAGACATGGGTTGAAGACTTGGTTCTGCCTTGGAGTGGCAAGTTACTTAATCTCTCTGAATCTCAGTTTCTTCACACTAGCTAACACTTGGCATGTCACTGACATTTGTATGTCTGGAGAATTGAATGCAAAACTATACAATGATGATGAGCATAACTTTCTCACAGGATCATTGTGAAAGTAACGCAGTGTGGTGATAAGCTATTAGGATCGCCTAAGCTTTACGTATATTATAGTGTTTCGTATATGAAAGGCATTCAAAATTTGCCCACTTCCCTTTGATTTCTCTTTCCCCTGTAAATTCCATGCTGAGAATATTCAACTCCTCAGCCTCTTTGCATTTTTCTCAAATTTCCTTTTGGCATCCATCTTTATGACTTTGACATTTGAGTGACATTCGGTGGTTCTTATCTATCTTAATCACTCCTCTCCTTCCTCTGTTCTTTTTAGAGCAGCATCACCTGCAAGCTCTATAACTGAATCTGGCCTTCATATCATCATACCTTTTTCAATCTAACCGTCTCAGGTAAGATACACATTTGAGAGAGAGAGAGAGAGGTTCTGAACCAATCTGAACATCTTTATTTTATTGCACTTGTCATTTTAAAGTCATAGCTATTGGACAAAGCCCTTACTTCATCTAAGTGATATTAGACAGAATACTTAACTTTTGTAACTCTCAGTTTCCTCCCCTGCAGAACTGAGATAACAGCACCCACTGTGCAGTGTGTTTTGAAGATTAAATGAGATCATGCGTGGGGCATGAAGCACCACATCAGAGGTTTTCAAACTTCTTTCACCACTCAGAGATCATCTAATCTCCCCTAAATACCATAACTCTGAACCCTGGGATTTGAGGTTTTGTTTTACTAAAATACATCTGTTAACAATTTTTTTTCCTAAAAACCATCAAGAGCCACCAGTCAGAATAGTCCCAAAACGTCAATATTACATCTGTGAATTGCTAAATTCCTATCCAAAAGAGAAAAAAAAAAGTCCTTTCTAGCCTGAACAACAATATTCTGAGTAAGTGTACAATTTCAGTTTTGTGAAATTGCTCTGAACCTAGGAAAGCCATTAATTCATAGGTATTTACAATCAACTGCCCCCTACACTCCTGTCTTCACTTCAACACACACCCACTTATGCACACACACACACATTCCGTGCACTCCCTGACAGTAGTCAGGCTGTCTAGAACATGTTACTAATCCTCCTTTTCGATGTAGAATCTGGGTAAGCGGGCCTACAAAATAAAGAGCTCATCTAAGGAAAGGGTGTGGGGGAAGAAAAAAAGACATGAGAAGCTCCATGGGCTCTATATGTGATAAAGGTTTGGGGAGACAGAGTTGGGGAGAAACAGGACCTGGAGGCAGCTGTTTTGTTTGGAATGTACTGAGAATGCAGAAAATTGAAAAGGGGATTCTGGAGAACTCTTTCTGTTCCTTATGAATGTACTCTTGTCTTTGGCACTTTAGAGAGAGCTTGCAGTGAAGAATTCAACTGCTCTTCTATTAGTTTGTATGTAGGACTTGTATTCCTCTGATTCTAAGTGTGAGACATGGGGCAATAAGGCAACTGGGATTTATTTAAATTATACAGCAAGACCTCTTAAACTAGGTCAAATTGTTTTCAAAACCTACTGCCTCATTTCTTAAGGGAATGAACACAGTCTTTAACTGTGAAATTTTTCCAAAGTTCTCCCAGGAGTCCTGAGGCATTTTCTCCAAAATATATTAACTTCTTCTACAGTTGAAAATCAAGCTCTGCTCCTTATTTGGCAGGATCCGTATCACTTCCAATCTGAATTGTAGATTATTAATGACAAGCTGTCATTTATCTGTTAGCACTTTACATATACCATCTCATTTAGTTCTTATAATAACTCTGGTACATGGAAATTACTGTCCTCATTTTAGATAAGAGATCCAGAGAGTTGAAGTGACTTTTCCAAGGTCACCAACAGAGTCATAATTCAAACTCAAATTTGTCCAATGCCATGACCTATACTTTCAACTACTATATTTTGATGTCTGGAAAGATGCTAATGGATTATTACCTATGTTGGGAGTTGCTGGGAATATAAGCATTTTAATTAAGTATTCAATATTATTATCGTTAATATTATTGCCAAGAGAATGAATGAATTTTTTATAGAGGAAGCAGTTCATTTAAGTGAACTAAGGTAGTATTGGTTGTGAATAAGATACAATGTGTACAGTATCAATTATTTGTAGAGTGAAATTAATAAGAAACAGTGGTTTTGGTTGGAAAGATCTGAGCGGCAACTCTGAAGTAAGTGAGAGTCCTTTCTGAACAGGGGCAACAGAGGAGAAGTTTTTTGTGAAAGTAAAGAAAGGGGATAAAAGGATTAAAAGGAAGTGAATGTAAACACTGGAAAAATTGAGGAAGGAGGATGAGTTAGGAGGCAGGCCAGAGCACCTACAGAAATGGTTTCAAAGCAAAGCTCCGGAAATCCTAAACACACTAACGAAGAAAAAATACCTCTTGACTGCACTTGCTTTTAGCTTTTAAGATATAAAGGAAGAAATGTGTTCTCATTAGGTATTACTTTTCTAATATGGCAGGCAGGGGAGGAAAGAGAGAAAATGTCTCAGTGATCTTGGTCTAAGGGCAGATGCTCCCACATACACTTTGTAGAAAGTTTAAATGAAATTACTGTATCAGAATTCTTGTCCAGTGCTCCCATCCCTACCCCCAGAAATGAAACCTGTTAGGATCCAGTGATTAATCTGTTTCTCTAGAACCCGTCTGAGGGCAATTTTGGAAGTACAGCCAACAGCCTAAAAAACTCAGAAGAAATCAGATGGGGAAAGAGTTCCCAGGAAGGGCAATCTTTCCTCCAACAAAATGAAACTGGAGAAGAGAATTATCAAGGGCCCCAGCTTCTCAGTTCTTCCTCTTCTTCCCACTCAGTACTCTTCTCTTCTCAGACTATCACACCCACTGCCTACTCACAATCCCCAAAATTTCCTTTTAGATCTTTCATTCACATCCAGGTATAAACTACTCCTAACAACTTCAAAGAGCTTAAGGCTTCTGTAGGACACAACTTCAAGGAGCACCTTTCATGTTAGAGCTACTTACACAGGCCTAGTAGTGCTTCTTACTCTTCATCTCCAGTTCCCCCTATGCAGAGAAGAATGAAAAAATATCTCCCACGAGGTCAGAGACATAGCTGCAAGACTGGAATTTCACTGCAAGACTGGAATTTCTTTGCTGTCTCCTGTTTTATACATACATATACACGTACATGTACACACATGTACACACGTGTATATGTATATGTGTGTATATATATAGCTGGCTGTGGTGGCTAGCACTTTGAGAAGCTGAAGCAGACAAATTGCTTGAGGTCAGGAGTTCAAGACCCTCCTGGGAAACATGGTGAAACCCTGTCTCTACCAAACATTAGTCGGGCATGGTGGCACACGTCTGTGGTCCCAGCTACTTGGGAGGCTGAGGTGGGAGGATCGCTTGAGTCTGGGAGGACAAGGTTGCAGAAAGCTGAGATCATGCAACTGCACTTCAGCCTGGGCAACGAAATGAGACCCTGTCTTAGAAAAAAAGATATATGAATTTCGTAGTCCATTCTATTAGACACTGCTACGGACTGAATTGTACTCCCTTCCAAATTCATATGTTGAAGCCCTAACCTCCAATACGATTGCATTTGAAGATGTGGCTTTGGAGTGGTAGTTAGGTTTAGATGAGGTCATGAAAGTGGAGCTCTCATGATAGGATTAGTGCCCTTATAAGACGAGACACCAGACTGCTTATTTGTCTGTCTCTGCCACTTGAGACAGCAAGAAGTCAGCTGTTTGAAACTAAGGAGAGAGACCTTATTGGATAACTAAATTGGCCAGCACCTTGATCTTGGACTTACCAGCCACGAGAAGTGTGAGAAATAAATTCTTCACAATTGTTTAAGCTACCCAGTCTACGGTATTTTGTTATGGCAGCTGAGCTTACTAATATCAATATTTGCTTCTATATATAAACAATAGTTTAAATCATCTGAAGGTCCATTACTTCCCTTTCCTCAAATCTTGGAGTAAGAGTTGACACTTCAGGAAGATACACATTATTTAACCTATTACACAATCCAGAAAGATTTGCAACTCAAGAGGAAGCAAAGCTCTAATCTGAAAGGCACTGGGTAATAGAAAGTCTTGCTTTTATTTTATTAGAATCATCCTAACCCCCACCTTCTGTGTTTCCACACTGTGTGCAGTGGCTTATTCCATCTGGGATTTCAGCCTCCTGGCTCTAAGGAGTCTCTGATACATTGAATGAAAACCAAGAACAAGCAATCAATGTACAACATTTGCCCAAATTCATTCACCCACCTAGAAAGTTTCTACTGTGTGCAAGCAACAGGCCATATACCAACAGTACAAAGAGAGTTCCAACATAATCCTAAATGGAGAAATCTGACCAGAAAGGTATATCTGGTATCCAGGGGAAAAAAAAGATGCTGTTTTGCCCCTAAGCCCAACCTGCCCTCCATTTCCCTGCCTACTATCCCTTTATACAATCAGAGAGCTACAAATGCTACTTACAGAATATTGTAAAGATAAATGCTAAGACAAAGATAGGACCCTCTCCACCAATAGTTCCTTCCTCACAGTACTGACATCTAAATATGGTTACCCATGTGTTTTCCTTTGATATCCCCACTCATTATGGTATTTGAAAGATCCAGTTCAGAAATAAGAGGATGATTTTTTTAAAGTTACCAGTCTCAACCTGGCTTTGTCTCAGAGTGACAGGTGATTTACTTTGCTTATATTTGAATGACACTCTAAGTATCAAGTTTATCTTCTTCCAGTTAGGAAGCAGATTTGAGACCTCTTAGAGGCTTTTCTAACCCTACTCACCCCATTTTAGTTGTAGTGCTTTAGGAAAAATGCAAAGAAAGAGGCATGGTTTTAAGTCAAAATTTAGAGGTCCCCACATACCTCCAGCACTCGTAACACCAAATTTTGCTTATATAAAATAGTGCTAGAGAGTTTCTCCCAATCAGAGAAAAGATTATGTAATCCCTTGCAAGTCACTTAAGCCACTTGAACCTCAGTTTCCTCATCTATCAAATGGGGCTAATATAACTACTACTTTACCTCACAAGGACAGTATGACAGCAAATGAGTCCCTCCAGTGAGTGAGTGACGGTGAGGAAGTGGAGAAACCAGCAAAGGAATTGTGAGGACAGATATCAGTCAGTTCTTGTTGAGAGAAGGAAAAATGAAAGAGCAACAGAAAAAATATCATTACAAGATTAAGAAAACTTAGTGGTACTCAAAGTTTGAATTAGCCAGTCTATAGCACCGTGAATATCATGAGTGAAAGTTAACTATGGAGGCAACAAGAAAAAATGCGCTGAATTGGATGAGATGAATGGAAGAAAGGAATGAAGAGAAGATGAGAGAGATTTTTTTAAAATCCTGGGGATCTTATAAGGTGTGCCTTGCAAGATCTCTACAGGAGTTGCAAAGACATTGAGAAGGGATCAATTGCAGTGGGAAGACCCTTCAATAAAAAGAAAGTGCTATGAAATTGCTTGTTCAGATAGGAAAGAAATCTAACCAGGCAGTTGGGGAATCCTGGTTATTGGTACGATGTCAATGAGGTAATATGGACTAGTGGACATGCACATAAACAAGGATTTTGAATTTAGAAAGACCTGGCTGTGAGTCTTTCTTAACCACTCACTGGTTAGGTGACTTGGACAAGTTAACCTTTGTGAATTTCAACATCTTCCACTGTCAAGTAGGCACAGTAAGAGTTCTATACAGTATTGTTGTAAATATTAAATGTAACTGCTTAGAACCAGCCCAACCCATAGAAAATGATTAATATATGTTAGCTCTTATCAGCTGTTTGCTATTATTATCTTGGTTAATGGCAGACGCAGAGTCAGGAGCTACTAATAGGAAGAATGGGGACAGAAAGATCTAAAGCACTGAAAACTGAAGAATGATAGACCAATGGGAGGAATGCCACCATGAAGAAAGCTGGGATCCCAGAAGTGGCATACACACACAAGGTTTCTAACAGATGCTGAGCAAGGGGAGGCAGAGATCCTGAAAGAAGGACAGGAAGTGCCAAGGACAAGCTTCTCATCTTTTAGGATTTAGCTCCTGGACAGTCATGTGCACAGACAACACTGGAACCAGCTCCCTGCTGTGACCACTGCAGAAACATTTTCCACCTTGTGAGTAGAGTTTCCCACCGAGGAGATGGAGAGCATTAAATACTTCTGGGTAGCTTGGAATCTGCACCCACTGCTTCAACATAAAGCCAACAGAGGACAGACAGCACTTGACAAGCTCAGTGCTCACCCAGCCAACGGAGGGCCTCTGCTTCCCTCCTTCCATATTTCCCCCCTTCATAACTGATTACTTCTCATCCTATCTGTTTGAACCAAATAAAAGAAAAGCATGCTAGCTAAGAGCTCTGGAGTCAGCCTGGCTAGGTTTGAAAGCTGGCCTCTCCAGTTGCCTGTGTGACTTTGGGCAGGTCATGGAATCTCTCCAAGGCTTGGTTTTCTCACTTGTAAAATGAGGATAATAGTATTGCCCTTTCTTACAGGATTACATGAGGTTTAAGTGAGATTACACATAGTAAATTCTTCTCCTGGAGGCTTGCATGCATGTACATTCTAGAAAAGTGATAGTTCTGGTTATTCAATTGTCATACATGGTTCTCTTTATGAGCACACTGCACACTGTAGCTTACTCTCAGAATGTAAATGCTATCTGAACAAATGTGCTTCAAAATAAAATATTCATTAAGCAGAGCAATTCTGAGGCTGTTGTGAGGGGCAAGGTATGGAAATGGACACATAACCACCAACCCAAAATCAGTTTCCACTTGCAAGTTTGCCAGTCTTCCCTCTCTCAAGTGACACTTGGTATAGGGCTTTTGAAAACCAGCAATAAGTTTTGAAGGGAATAATCTCTGCATATCCCATCTCATTTCACCCTCAAGCCACCACCAAGGAGCAGCAGTCCTATTAGAAAGATCACAGAATTTCAGATCAGGAAAAGATGGCCTACTCCAGGTCATATAGTAAAATCTCCTCTGAGGCCCAGAGATGCCAAACAGTTTGATTGAAGTCCTGCAGCAAGTCTGTGCCTCAGCTGGCCACCAAATCCAAACAACCTAATTCTAGTGCAGCTTCCCAAAGACGGCAGCACATGACAAAATCTGAAAATTACACAATGTCCCTCTGAGAGTATAGCACTGGCTGTACAATGGAATATATTGCACAAGGAATCACAATAGTGTTTCTTCCCTCCCTGTTGAGCTGTGTTTTGCAAGTTCTTAGTACTTATTTTAAAAGGCACGGCTGTTGGCTGGGCATGGTGGCTCATGCCTGTAATCCGAGCACTTTAGGAGGCCTAGGTGGTAGGATCACCTGATGTCAGGAGTTCTACACCAGCCTGACCAACATGGTGACATCCCATGTCTACTAAAAATGTAAACATTAGCCAGGTATGGTGGTACACACCTGTAGTCCCAGCTATTCGGTAGGCTGAGGCAGGAGAATCACTTTAACCTGGGAGGCAGAGGTTGCAGTGAGCCAAGACTGAGCCACTGAAACAGAGTAAGACTCTGTCTCTAAGAGAAAAAAAAGATATAGCTGTAATTCACTGAGTACTCCCCACCCACTCCATGAGCATGTCATGTGTTCAGTCATTTGCTTGCATGTAGAAGTGTATGTTATAGAGAATCTGCAGATCTACCTGGGATCCATGAGCTACTGACAGCTTCTCAGGGGCAGAAGCAGGGAGTATTTTTTTTTCACATTTTTGACAGCCCTTGGTATTATTCCCATGCTATAAAGGCTATTGGCATGCTTTTGGTGATGGTCAGGTTTCTTAGTAACATGCTGATGAATGTGGAAAGGAAAAGAGGAAAGATAAGGAAAGAGAGATGCAGGAATGGGATGAGAGGAAAGAAGCATGAGGAAAGAGGGGGTAGGAGGGAGTAGGAGGATAATGAGTGGGTCAGGAGGTTTATTAAATTCTGTCATCCCTAATTCTGGAACACTTTAGAACAGTGTTTCTTAAAACATGTGCTGTGGATTAGTGTTTCGCAGGCTGCCACACAGAAAAGATATCCATAAGCCAGAAAAAAAAATGTGTGGGAAAATTCTAGTAAGCAAAGAGGAATCAGGTTGTTTTCCTGCAGTACTACTTGGAGCCTTTTGTATATTGATGACATCCCCCAGGAAATACTGCAAATATTGTTCCCCCAAATTTCTTTGACCAGGGAACTTGCCCTTGGTCCCTTCACCAGGAACAGGTCCTTTAAAAAAGTCTAAATCAGTGATAAAACTGCAATTCATTCTATATCTGCCCATTCAGGTGCTTATCAACACTGCCAAAATAACCAAGTGGCTTTGCAATACCCTAGGGGACAAGATAGTCACATACACACAGGTACACCACCACCACCACCACCACCACCACCACCACCACCACCACCACCACCAGGCAATGGCTGGTGCCTTGGAGTAGGGCATCTTTGGCCACTCTTCCATATGAACTATTTTTCTCATTGCCAACACCCTTGGATTTGGTGATCTCTGACTTCCTAGAGTGGCCTGAAAGCCACAAAACAGACATGACTAGCGTTGTGCTCTTTATCCTTAGGCAGCCTTGCTTCAGTATCAGGCACAAAAAGTCCAGGTTCTTCACTTCAAGGATTAGGTCCCACACACTACCATATGACCACACTCAAAAAAGAGAAAAAGAGCCACATTAGCTAGTGTAAAAACCATCAATGAAACACATGGAGATAGTAGTTTGTGGAAGACAGTAGGTAGCAATTATTAATTTGGAAAATTTATATAGTATCTAGCAAGTACTAGATACTGGGTGGTAGTGGTGTTGTGTTAGTAGTTATAATACAAGCATCCCTGTATACTCAAATATATAATGTAATTGAGAATATGCTACATAGTTAATTAACATGAGTAGAAGCCTATATCCCACTATTTTAAATGGAAAAACAACATCAAATTTCCAGGCTCTCCAAAAACCCTAAACAATTTTTTCCTAATCATTATAAAAACATTTAAACAGCTATACATCAATCTATGAAGGATTTATGAATAATATAATTCATTTAAAATGCCAATACCTAATTAATACAATCGTTTACAACTTCAGGAGCAAATTGCTTCTCTTCTAAACTGCAATGAACATACATTGTCATATAAACAATGAAATAATATGTTAGTGATTCTCAATATGTGGTCTATGTGGTTGATAGTGTCCCTAGGCACTTGAAAGAAGCAAACACTGGGCTCATGGAAAACTAAACCCTTAAGAAAATGGTGTGGAAGATGAGAATGATAATGCACAAAGCATCTGGAACAAAGATGCTGTTTTATCCAGACAGGGGTACATTCTACGTTCTGGATAGGATTCCTGTGCAACTAAAATGTTTTCACTGGAGGACTTCTGATTTAAGTAATGAAGGTCAGGAAAACATTTTTGTAATTTTTTTAAAAACAATGAATGTCTAGATAGTGAGTGTTCAAATAGCAAGGGATACCTGTTTAATAGTAGTAGCAGTAGTAATGGCAGTTCTCATTTATAAAAACTACTTAGGAGCCAGGCCCCTGTTTGTCTCATTCACTAATTTATTCCCAGTGCCTAAGCACAAAGCGTAGCACATTGTAAATGCTCGACAAATATTTGTTCGACAAATGAACTGAATACTAATTGAGTACTAGGTACTGAGCAATTTACCTGCATTATCTCATTTAATTCTAACATTAACAACCCTATAGGGTGAGGGAAGAGAAGTTGCTTAACGAGTACAATTTACACTATTTGAGTGATGGCTACAATAAAAGCCCAGACTTCACCACTACTCAATATATTCATGCAACAAAATAGTAATTTTACCCCCTAAATCTGTAATTTAAAAAACCTATGCTGTAGATACTTCCCCATTTTTCAGATGGAGAAAACAAGCCCCAGTTTTAAAGAGGAACTTGGCTAATATTACACTATTACACAATGCATATGTCATAGCCAGGAACCCGACCTTCTTTTTTTTTTTTTTTTTTTTTTTTGAGACAGGGTCTTGTTCTGTCACCCAGGCTAAAGCATTGGTGCAATCACAGTTCAACTGTAGCCTTGACTTCCTTGGCTCAAGAGATTCTCCCACCTCAGCCTCCAGAGTAGGTAGGCTTACAGGTACAGACCATCATGCATGTGTAATTTCTAATTTTGTTTTATTAAAGACAGTGCCTCATTATCTTTCCCAGGCTGGTCTTGAACTTCTGGACTCAAGTGATAAGCCCACATCAGCCTCCCAAAGTGCTAGGATTACTGGTGTGAGTCACTGTTGCCTAGCCAAAGCTAATACTTTTGGCTACCATCCTCTATACACTTCTCTCATTTAGAAATTCATACACCTGTATGGGTTCTGCAGACTACAGAATTTCCTGACACCTCATGTCAGACACCTTGAAAAAAAATCTGTCTGCTTCTGAGAATGATGAATCCCTTGCAGATGACTTCATTGTTACTATTAAACCAAGTCTTTAAATGCTATGGCATATGTTGTTTTCTTTTTTAGTATTGCAGCTACCATAAGCAGAGCAGTTACTGTGTGCCAATTGTGCATGGTACTAGGTCATTATTTTAGTTAACCTTTAAACAACCCAATGAGGTAGGTATTGTTATAATTCCCATTTTACAAATGAGTAAACTGAGGTTTGAAAAACTTAAGTAGCTTACCTAGGAAAATATCTTGTAATTGACAAAGATGGAGTTTGAAGCCACATATGTTAGATTACAGGGCACATCCTCTTAGTCACTCTGTACCACTTTGGTGACTAACTGAAAAACCAGCTGATTTAACAAAACAGCAGATCTTACTGCTGCCCTACCAATCACTGTCAGGACCTGTAAGAATCCTACTGTCCTCCTCTTGGCCTCTGCAAATCCAATTGTCCTTCCATTTCCAACCCAATTCCCACTTACCCTGAGAAACATCCCCTAACTCTCATTTATATATTCCACAGGGATTGTTCCTTTGGCTCAGTTCGCCCCCACCCCCAGCACTGTCTGTATGAGTCTCAAAGTATTGTTGATTCCTACTGCTTAGCCCTGATCTCTGGCCTCTCTAGTGTAGTTGTCTTCCCTGTTCTTTCTCACTAGATTGAGAGCTCACACAGTATACGGTCTGGGCTACTTAGTTCTGACTGTCTAGTTCTCTACCAGCTGGCATAGTGCCATAAACACTGTAGGAACAGAAGAATGTGGCTGCAGTGCCATAGGATGGATGCAAATCTGTTTTTTAAAAAATTAATCTTTGTTGTATTGCTTTTCTAACTACTAAAGCATTATACATTTATTGTCGAGAATTTAGAAAATACACTCAAGCAAAATAGAGAAAAAATTTAAAACCCTATTTTCCAACCACCTAGAGAGATCCTTTGTTAACAGATTAACAGATTAGCTTGCTGAACATCTTTTCACATCTGTTCTATGCATCCATGTTCATAGTTTCTATCCATTAGGGCCCACACTATTAAAATAAATTTGTGACTTGCTTTTTTCTGTAAAAAGACATAGTTAACACTTTGCTATAGCCTTGACTGTGCTTTTACAATGTCATCTTTAAAGACATCATATTATAGATTATAATACAGTTGATGTAATGAATTATTGAATATTGAACACTGAGATGGTTTCAAATCTGTTGCTATTCGGACAACTGGAAACAACCTAAATGTTATCACCAGAAGACCAATTAAATAAAACATGACACCACCATTCAATGGAATACTATGCAGCTGTTATAAAGCTTAATGTAAAATGTAAGTGATGATATGGAGTGATTACCAAGATGTGTTATTAAGCAAAAAGAGAAAGTTGTAAAATCACATAAGTGCAAGGACCTTTATATATTAGATGGATGAATGGATGGATGGATGGATGGATGGATGGATGGATGCATAGATAGATAGATAGATAGATGATAGATAGATAGATAGATAGATAGATGTTTATCTGTGCAGATGTTTCTGAAAGAATATATAGATACAAAAAATACAAAACTGTCAGCAATGATTTTACCTGGGGTGGCATGAGACTAACAATGAACAGGGAAAGGTTTTCTTTTTATTTTATACCCTTCTGAAATTATTGAATATTTTATTTTGTGTGATATGTGTGTGTGTGTGTGTGTGTACATACACATATGCAGTATGATGATGAAAAACCTTGTCACTAAATATTTCTTCATATTTATGATAAGTGATTTTTCAATCTGTCAGAGAGGGAAAGTCAGGAACAAGTTATATTGGCATCAAGTTCTTGAGAAGGTTGACAGAGGACACACTGTCAGGAAGAGTATATATGTCTCATGGGAAAGCCCAGGGGTGGCAATCTCCGCCCTTTTGCAGAGTTGCTGAAGGGTTGGCTTCACAGAGTAATGCACTATTGCAGACTCCAAAGTCTAAGGGGAGAGCAAGCCTTTTGATTCTTGCTCTTAAAGTGGTGCTTCCTCACCTGTGTTCTCTGAAGCCCTCAAAGTCCACTGAGAGGGATGCCAAATTTCCAGGGCCCAGCTGCCATTTTACTTAAAGCAGATTAAAAATTGTGGTAAAATGCATATAACATAAAATTTGTCATCTTAACTATTTTTAAGTGCTCAATTCAGTGGTATTAAAAAAATAAATTAACTTTTAATCTGATTTACATGTTATAGCTATATAGTTAAAAGACCCTTGATAACAAATGCTCTAAATATGGCATTTCCCAACTTTTTCAGTACATGACACAAATGTCTCTGTGGCACACTGAAGTAAAGTAACTTTGCTCACGGCCAGAGGCAAAGACTGCTCATGGACTATGGCTGCCCTAATATCTACCAGACCACTTAGAAGGATCGATAACTCAGTATATTTGTAACCCACTCAGGGAATATCAGTATGCCACAATGTCCCAGTTGGAAAGCATCACTGAAAGGATTAAGGGAACCAATTCTCAAATCTCAGAGCTAAATTTGAAATACCAGTGTTGAATGCCCTGTCTTGAATGGCCTATGATTGGCAACAGCAGCCTGCAAAAACAGAGAAGGACACAAAGGTCTTGGAAACTAACTGATGAAAATACAGCTGAAGCTCTCTTACACAACTTAGTCAGAAGAGAGGCATGGGAATCAGTTGGTATGTTTTACAGAACATTGTTTTGATAATTAGAAAAGAAATACAAGAAGTATAAGTAAAGGTCAAATAACTTCTTTTGTCATTGGTAACATGCACCTGAGTGCAGGTGAAAGCTCACCTTACTTCTGGGATCTAGAACAGAAAAGGGTCCCGGAAGAACCCCACTATCCCTAAAGAGGGTTTTGCACACTGTCACTGGGGCTACAACTGTTGGATTCATTCAAATCAGGTGAAGCCTGGTGTCAGGAACACTAAACAAACCTGTTGTGCAGAAGAGCAATTATTAAGACCCAGACCACATATTTTTTATCTAAATATTAACCCAAATTCCTGAGGAATAAGGAAAATAAAAGAACCTGGTGGAAAGAAAAATCTCAAGAATAAGAACCCAGGACTCTAAACAAGTTGCTACCATGATAAGGGATTCTGAGAAGAAGAGTACCAATTTGTAACATTGGAGAGGTAGAACCAGGTTCTAAGGCTCTTCAGGATCTAGTTTAGAGGCAAAATTTCATAGCTATGCCCAGGTAGTCTCTCTTTCTTTCATAATTACTAATGTTTATGAGTATTTATCATATGCTAGACAGAAGACATGCTTTACTCAATTTCATCTGGAGGATTAAGTGAGTTAATCTATGCAAATCAGTGTGAACAGTGTCTATCACATAGTAGACAATAAAGATGAGCTAAAACAAACAGAAAGTACTCTGAGGTGGATACAATATTACATATTGCTTAATGTTTGGGAAAACTCATACCCAGAGAGGTGAGACAATTTGCCTAAGGTTGAACCAAAAGTAAATGGCAAAGCTAGGATGCAGACACTCTGATTCTGCACCATTCCACTATGTTATCCCATCTATCCAACCAGCCAGCCAATCAACCAACCAATAAGCATATTTCTAGGCACCTATTCAGTTTCATGCACTTTGTATACAGACATGATTAAGTCTTAGACCCTGTCCTCAAGAAACCCAGAGTCTAGTCTAGTAATTCTCAGACAGGTGTCATGTATGAGAAGAGACAAATTTATAGCTCGTACTGACCCAATAGGAGTGTTCCAGAACATCTTTTCTCTGTTGTAATTCTAAGTTAAGAAGGTCTATGAAAGATCTAGTATAAGTGAACTTACGTACTGCACTTTAAGAAAAGGGTTGAGAGCCACTGTTTGTTGGCGAGACAGACCTAGAAATCAGTCACTACAATGGCTTGTGTACCAGGCTGTGGGCATGTAAAGGAGGGAACCATTCGATATTGTCTGGCTCTGTGCCTCCACCCATCTCGTGCTGAATTGTGATTCTGAGTGTTGGAGGTAGGGCCTGCTGGGAGGTCACTGGATCATGGGTCTGGATTTTCATTGTTCAGCACCATCGCCATTCCCCTATTGCTTTCTTATAATAGAGTTCGCACAAGATCTGGTTGTTTAAAAGTGTGCAGCACCTTCCCCTTCACTCTCTTCCTGCTGCTACAGTCATGTAGGACATGCCTGCTTCCTCTTTGCCTTTTGCCAATACTGTAAGTCTCCTGAGGCCTCCCTGGTCATGCTTCCTGTACAGCCTGCAGAACCATTAGCCAATTAAACCTCTTCCTTATAAATTACCCAGTTTCAGTTATTTCTTTATAGCAGTGTGAGAACAGACTAATACACCATTAAAACCACTTAGGACTGAAGAAAGATTGAAATTGGGGTAGATACATTGCTCCCATGATAAGGGATTCTGAGAAGAGTCCTAATTTGTAAGACTGGAGAGGTAGAACCAGGGAATCTCTAAGGCATAAAAGACATTCCTTCTCTTCCAAAACATTATGACAGATGAGACAGAGCTCCCTGGAAGGCAGAGAAAGGCACTCAGCACTGAAATAGGAAAAGGGACAAATAGGGACAAAATCTGTCTTTTCACTTCACCTAAATCCTATCTTTTTGTCCTAAGACTAACTTAGGGAGAGAAAAGGCCCAGAAAGAGATGGCAAAGAAAAGGGATTCTAAAGAGGGGTAAATTAAGATGAAAGAGAAAAACAAAAGACAGGCAAATGATGCTCTGAGGTCACACTGAGACCAGCTACTCAGCATGGGGTTTGGTGGAGGTGTGTGTGTGTGTGTGTGTGTGTGTGTGTGTGTGTGTGTGTGTAGGGAGGAGGACAAGGTATCTTTATGAACTAGTGGGGAACAAAATACAGAATATAGTGCAGCTAAAAGGAACTCATTTCAATCTGCCATAACTCTTACAACACATTCAGGGATTCTAGAATAGAACCAAAGTTAGAGCTAAGTCTTTAAAAACTGACAATAATTAGTCATGTAAAGGGGGAAATGGGCTAATAGCAAGAACTAAGATATTAAGGCAACTCAAAGAGTAACAGGGTTGGTGAACTTCAGGTCCCTTCACTCCGCTGGAGTTTTGGGATGCATAAGAGAAAGGATGAGAGGTGAGGTTGGATAGAGAGGAAGGAAGGATCAGCGGCAGTGACAAATGGTCTTATGTCCTCTGAGGCAGGCCCTGGCAGCTGCTGCCTCAGAGCCCAAGTGTCTCTGGAGAAAAAGTTCTTTTCATCCTTTCCTCTCTCTGCAGTGAGGTAGAGGACAAACAAGGAAATAGCTAGAGAGCTCTTTTCAGTATAAATGAATATATTTGAGTAATATTTTTCAGCAATGTATTTCAACAATATGAAATACAACTGATTATTGTCATTTACCTGACTTTGGAATTGGGACATTTGGGTACAATCTTCAGGCAGTTCAATATAAAAGCATTCTATGCAAATTGCACAGTAATTTCGATGGAGAAAAAAAAGAGAAATGGAAACTTAGTGAGCTGTACTCAGAGTGCTTGATGAAGCTGGAGTTATACATCATGAAGGCAGAAATGGCAATAGACCCATTAACTTGCTTTTCCTGGGATCCCTCCCATCAGCTACAGTTGAAAATGATCGGTCATAATGCCCTGGAAGGCTCATAGCAATGAATTTTTCTCTGAGGCTTGGAGTTACAGAACAATATAAGTATAAGGGGGATGGCCTCCTATTTCAGTACTGTGGGTTTTTAAAGACTGGGCTATCAGCAGATCCCATGTGTAGGCTGTCCCCATGGCTCCAGATTTGTGCTGGCAGGCAGGCATCTGCAGTGAGGGTGAGTGATACTCTTGGAATGACCCTTTGAGGAAAAGGGCTCACTGAAACCACTTGAAGGCAACAAATAAGAGCAGAGAAGCAGATTTCTACACTTCAAGTGGGAGTGGTAAAAGGAACTTCTTAAGCAGGATTAAAAGGCATACTGCCCTAAGAAGCCAGGGCACAAAGGAGATGTTATTAGGATGTAGAAGACAACAGCATCAAATGTGGAGCAGAAGGTCCCAGAGGCAGGAGACTACGAAAAGGGAGATAAAAAAATACCAACTCTTGCCTGGAGAGGTTTAATTCAATGTCACTGAGAAGCCAAAATTATTTTGGATACATTTAGAAGCAATAAAGTCATCCTTAAGGTACAATGTTCATTGCTATGTTATGCTGTGTTGCCTCCAAAAAGCCTTCTATAGTGAAACTCATGGACACACTATGATTCCAATATCCTCATCTTTGGGAGGCAGTCTTTGATGACAAAAAGAATTGTGCTTTAAAGTCGAATTATAAGAAAATGCATTTGTAGCAATATCTGATTACATTAGTCAAACCAGGGTCAGTTCAGTCAGAACCTGGTCTTCACCATCATTGGCTGGCACACGATGGTGGGTCTCTTTCAATGTACAAATGAACCTTAAAAAGAGGTCTTCTATTATTCTACGGTCAGGTCAGGTATCGAGCTTGCTAACTGCTAATGAAATGAACATCCTAGGAAGTTGGAGATGTAAAAAACACCAAGAAAATTTCAAAGAACATGTAATAAATTCCCAGAAGATTAGGGTTGATTCAAAGTATTGGGGTTAAAAGTAAATGTGAGATGTCAAACTACATAGCAGGTACAAAAAGAAGTTTTGAGGGATTAATGGTTTTTTTTTTTTTTGGTTTGGCTTGTTTTGTTTTGTTTGAGATGGAGTCTTGCTCTGTCTCCTGCGCTGGAGTGCAATGGCATGATCTTGGCTCACTGCAACCTCTGCCTTCCAGGATCAAGTGATTCTCTTGCCTCAGCCTCCCTAGCAGCTGGGACTACAGGCATGCGCCACTACACCTGGATAATTTTGTGTGTTTTTAATAGAGGCAGATTTCCTCATGTTGGTCAGGCTGGTCTCAAACTCTTGATCTCAGATAATCTGCCTCAGCCTCCCGAAGTCCTGGGATTATAGGCATGAGCCACCACACCTGGTCGTGGTTAATGTTTTGAGTAATCCTAGGACACACTGAAAACATTTGACCCACTATTCTCATTTGCCAAATCTCTGCCTATGTTGTGGGTCCCAAGGCTGTCGAGGCTTAAGCACTCAGCAATTAGTATAAGAGTCATCTAGACCAGAGTTTATAAGATCAATGTATCTCCCATAATTATCTACAAAATATGCACACATAGGTATTTCTCTGGGGAAAAGAATCAACATTTTTCATCTAATTCCAAAGTGGTCAAAGACCCCTCCAAAATGGAAAACCTATTCTAGACATGTTTTATTTATAAAGAACAGCTTATTTCAATAAACACTGGTTTATTTACAAACTAGTGAGGTTTTCTGAGTATTAGCACTTGCTGTTTCATACCTCTCAATTGACACTAGCCAGTTGAGCAGGATGCATGGAAACCTACTTTGGAACTTAAAAAGTCTCAAACTACTCAAGTTGGTAGAGGTAGGGAATTTGGCCAAGTTAGGTTTTAGAACAGAGTCTAGTATTTCGAATAACCACTGGCTTCCCTGTAGGTGCTATTTCCAAGCCTAAAAATTTGGAGGATGTCTTGTAAACAATGCAACCTCAGCAATGGTTTTGTGGACAGGAAATACTATAGATTAGAAGCTATTGTACTTTTAGTAAATTTGATTTCTTTTAGTGCAAGAAAGGAAATTAATTTAAACCAAGAACCTATCCCAATTCCCTTTTATCTTCCCCAAGGTAGAAAATTCAACCAGACATCCTGCTGTTTAGATGATTGCATAGAAAACTGTTACCCCATTCTTATAGAATAAGACAAGACTATTGAAGTTACCAGCAGATACTATTCAAATTATATTGGCAGGTAATTATATCACTACAGAAATCTCACCAGAAGTATACGATTCTTTAACCAAAATCTGAATGAATGATGAATACTATGTTATACAAAGTTAGCAGCTAAAGGGCAAGAATAATGCTAAAGAAAAATGGAGAAGCCAAGAAATATGTATCTATTAGTGGAATGAGTGTTCAAAATTACATGTGTGTCTATAGATGGAAGTCCTTAATAGAGACTTTCTCTGACTTAGCCAGCCATGGGAAGGAAGATGAAAGTACTGCTAACAAAGGGGACAGCTTGTCACATCTATCTCTTCAGTCATGTTGCCTACATGGGGAATAATGGTCATCCTTGGCATCACCTTTGAGTTACAGAGAGAAAACAAAAATCATAAGAAGATCAAAGAGCTGCCTGAGGTCCAGATTGGTTTGTCCTTTGATTCTCCACAAGTTGTCTGTGTTGCTATTAGCAATTCTTTGGATGGAAGCTTTCACAGGTGCAGTAGGAAGAGCAAAGGTGCCTGCTTTACACAGTAGATATGTTCTTGGGAAGTTAGGTGTAAATTTGGGACTAAAAGTCAGTGAGTCAGTGATTTTCTAGTATGAACATTTTCAAAAATTTTATACATATAAAATGTATGTTTATGTTATTTTTATAATACATATTTTTCCCATTGAACAGTATACACACACATACACTGGACTGAGCTATTATTGTACTCTATACATTTAGGGGAGAAATCTTTAAGTTAGTTCACAGTTCAAAAAGAAAACAATATACTGAGTTGTAGTTAGGTTTTGATGCAAATTAGCATTTTCCAATATTTCAGTACATGAAATTTTTCATTTAATTCATTTTACAAATTAGATCCTATATTAAATGTTGATTTAAAGGAAATCAGTAGGCAAGGAATCATTTTTTGATCATTGTAATGTTAAACACTCAAATTTTGTGGAAAAATACATTCAGAGTTTTGCTTATCATGTGTTCTGGGAAATGGAGGCACATGGATATTCAATGTGAGGAAGAGGCTTCAGAGGCCCTTGTTTTGCTAGTTGTTATCTGGCAGCACTGTCAGTTCTCTTAATTTGATGAGAAGGGTCTATGGGAAGATACTGGAACACAGGTAGTTTTTCCTTCATAAGTAGCAAGGAACAAAACAAAAGCAAAGGGTATTCTGTCCTAGATCTTTCTCCTTAGGTGAGAAAACAATTCTGGTGTGAGCTCCCGCCTGGTTTTCAGCTCTGGAGGGGGTGGGAACATCAGAAGTGACAAACACATTTGGTATTTTCAGAGACCTGAACAGAGGTAAAAAGCATGGAAAATACAGAAAATGCACATTCACTCCTGTGGTTATTGACAAGATTAATTACCTTATAACTGCTTTAATAAAATGACTCCAAGCATATTACAACTATAATTATCCATAAAAATTCTAATGAATTCAATTTCTCCAGAAATCACCCTGCTGCAACTAGTGAGTGCAGGAGAAGTAGCAGGGGGAGGCAATCCTGCTCTTAGGAGGGAAGGAGAGGGGGTTATGGTTGTTGAAACTAGAGGGTATCTAATTAGGTCAAGTACATAGAGGTAGATGGTGTTTATTCTGGTTTTCACCCTGTGATGTTTCATATTGAATCTCAGTTTTAGATGTCAATGTTTATGTTGAAAACAATTCCAAATGTCACTTTAATTTATTTTCTTTTCCACCCCACCATCCCCTCAGTGTGTGCATGTGTGTGTGTATACAAATATAAATGTATCTCTATTCATTAATTTGGTTCAAATCTTCTTTGCAAAATGTATATTATAAGAGACAGAGCCAACACTCACCCTTGAGAAACTTGTCTGAGACAAACTGAGAGGAAGGAAATGTTGACCTGTGGTGGTCCCCACACTTTCTGCTTCCTGCTCCCTACTTGGACACCTATCCCACCCACCAAGACCTCATCCTGCCTCTGGGCTACTTAGGGCCCTTTTCCACTTCCCTTCTCTCAGGCAATAACCTACTCAGAGCTGGTCCTGCCTCTCTCTCCCCTATGTGAAGTATTCCTATCTTGGATCCTAGTCCCACAAACTCCTGCCTTCCCCTAGCTGACTAACTGGACATGTAATGAAAAGGGAATGTATTTTAGACTGGAAATTGCAATGAACCTATCCCACATTATAGTCATATAGTTCAGGGGCAAATCACTTGGTTTCTCTAAACCTCAGTTTCTCTGAATCTCAGTTTTTTCTCCCCAAAAATAAGGTTCAATAATGAAGTTTGCACAATGTACTTCATAGAGGGAATCCAATGAGATATAGAAGAAAGGAGCAAACATTTGTGGAGTGGTTTCACTATTTTAATTGCTAAAACAGCTCTGTGCTAAATATGCTATTACAATACTCAAATTATATACAGGAAATTGAGACTTAGAAATGGTCAGCTATGTGTTCAAGCTTATTGAACTAGTTAGTATGCTATAGCAGTAGCATATGAACCTAGGTCCACAGACTCTTTCAGTCCAGTACTCTTTCTATCACACAATACTGAACAGTACAAGCAGGAACATGCAAGATATATGAAAAGCATTAGCATTATCACTATCCTGATTTTGTTGACATGCTAGCAGCTTGTCCCATGACTCACCAAGATGATCCTCCCTTTTTGGTCAAGACTGTCTGTCACTGTCCATCATTACTTCTCCACACACATGTCATGCCTTTGCTCATTTTTTAAATTTAAAAAGATAACTATTCAGATTCTACCTCCTTTATAAAAACTTCCATCATTATTTCACCATGTACTCATGGCTTCCTTCTTTGAAGACCAAGAAATCTTCTCATGGCTAACAGGAAATATAGCCCCGGTTTATAAATACTTTCAAATCATCTTCTAGTTACTCATTCCAATGAACAATAGCTACGTTTTTAGTCTCTACTGTATTCCAGACTATAATCTCAATAATCACAGTAAATATCAGCTATTATTTCTTGTCTACTATGTGCTAGGCGTATGACATACATTATCTCATTTAATATACACAGCAACCATGTGACAGAAGGCCCTATTATTATTACCTTCATGTACAAAGGAATTACTTCCCTTATTGCTGAACTCATGAACAGAGTTTCCTGCCCAGATCTTATCAGGCACTCTGACCATTTCCTCTCAATCCAGCCTGTAAGCTTCTCATACACCTGTCCCTTCATACTTATTCGACTGGGTGACCCCTATGTTAAGAGACGCAATACGGAGAAGGCTGAGACTTGAAGGGTCTTGCTCTTTCAGGTTTAAATTCTATTCCTTCATTCAACAAATCTTGATTGGTCACATACTATGTTGCTGGTACCTTTGTTGGTACCAGGGATGCAGACTGTCCAGAATGAAACTGCATTCTCTATATTCATGTTTCATAACATGTGGATCCTCATCCTGTGGAAAAATAATACTTTCCACGCTTTTGGAGTCAAGTTTGGGGCATTTGATGTGTTTGGATGAAGGTAATGAGATACACACTTCTAACAGAGCTTAAGAGTTACTACATGCTCAGTCACATGCTATTTTTCCTCTACAATCATGACCAGCCATATTACAGATGGTGGTTATTCTATTAGCCTGGGTCCCAGAATAAGGATGGCATAGAGAAGAACCCCAGCCAACCAACAAAATGTGTGAGGAGAAATATACTTCTGCCTACTCAAGCCAATGTAATTTTTCAACTTATTTCTCACTACAGCATAATCTAGCATACTCTGATTGATACAAAGTGAAAGGAGTAAAATAAAACAGCATCCCATTCTCTTTTACAACCTTTGCTATGGATTTAGTAATAGCTGCTTATTGACTAATGGGGGTTGGAAGATTGAATACTGGCCTGCTTGAGGGAAAACTGCTAAAAACAAACCATAGCTACGGTAGTGCCCTCACTAAAGTAGGCAGTACATTCACTATAGACTTCCAAGAAAAGCGAACATCAGGATAATTAAACTGTATACACATATCTGCATAGATCAGGTGAGCACATAAACCAGAGAGCTAAGTTTCAAGTGTTTCTCTCACTAGCAACCTGGCAATTAATTTCCTATGCTGCACTATTTCTTTGGTTTATTTCTGTAACAATAGACTTCTTGGGAAACTGTTCACTATACGTGTTTCAAGTAAATATTTGCAGGCTTCAAAGTCATGATAACTCCATAGCAGGCTATGGATGCCATGAGAATGAGCCTTATAGACTTGCCAACTACAAGAAGAATAATTGGCCATAATTGACCAAGAGTCACAGTTGTCCTCTGAATCAAGCACAGCATTTGTTCCCAAGTCATACCCCCTACAGGCTGCTCCTGACTAAATGCAGCAGAGAAATTTAGGCAGGCCCATTCTGAGGAAACACAAGATTCCTCTGATGACTGGTTCCCCAAAGCGTTATCAAATCATCTTCAGAGTTAAGAGGTCTAGGACATACCTACTGGACTGTACTTCCCTCAGGGTCAGACTTTCCCTCAGGGTCAGACTTAAATTGTGGTCTGAACACTCTCTTAGCCTTTACTGGTCTCTTCTCCATTTTCTCTCACAGATGTTTCCCCTAACAAAATCTTTGGACATTTAATCTCACATTGATATCTGTTTCTCATGGGAACTTGATACACGTAACCTAATTTGCTGGCTGTTAGTTTTTAAGATGTCATACTTGGGGCCTAGATTTGGAAGCAAGAGATCATGTCCACTTATACCATGCATATCTCTCAAATGAATGCTCCTACTGGGATGCAGTCCCCTTGAGAGTACAGACTGAATACATGTTGAGTTCACAATGCCTGGCCCAGTGGCTAGCACAGAGTAGGTACTCAAAATATTTGTGTTGAAGCCATAGGTCAATGAATACTTCCAAGATTAGTAGATTGTCAATTATACTTCTCAGAATCCTAAACTTCTAGAAGGGAATTTAAAAACCACTTAGTCCATGTAGGAACAAACTTATTTCATATACGGTACTTGGAAGTCTCTTCTAAACAGAATATAAGAAATGAGATACTATTACTCTTATATTTATTTCAGAATTTCAGAATATTTTGGTCAGGAGCTTTTTTCTCATGTCTGATCTCATTATTTGTCAGTGCTCTAAGATATTTAATAATAACCTCTCTTTATATCAGCATCCTCTTTATAATAGCCTTTCCTGTATTTGTATTCCCTCATGCATGCATTCATTCATAACACATTGAATACTTTCTATGAGTCAGGCACTGCTCTAGGCACTAGAGACACAAAAATAAGCAAGATGTGGTTTCTGCACATACCTAAGCATATAGCCTAGTAAGGCGGACAGATATTAAATAATCAAATTAATAAATATGTATCCACAATTGGCAATGACTGCTATGAGGGAAAATACCAAGGAACTATAGCAACATGAAATGTGATAAGATAATTTAGGTTTGGGGGGGGAGTTGGATAAGATCATTCCATGTGGTGATATTTAATCCTGGATTCTACTACCTTAATTACTTTCCTTGAAAATAGTCTGTGGTCTAATCAATCGTACTAAACATTTCATTTTAGTTCACATTCCTCTCTTTCTACCAGAAATGTTCTTCCTGTGTGGGGAGAATCAACAGACTCTTGCCATGGATTGGCTGTAAGGGTGAATTAAAGAAAAAAGGAGTCAAGAATGACTTCTAGGTTTCTGACTTGAAATTGGATGGATGGTAGTGAATTTCCCTTAAACAGGCAAATTCAGTGGCACTACCTACAAAACATAAACTGCATGTAACCACTTTTTATCATACCCACTGCTATCACTCTAGTCCATCATTTCCCCGAGACTTTAAAAATAGCATCCAGATTGCTCTCTGTGCTTCCACTCTGGCCCTCCACAGTCTATTCTCATCACAATGGCAAGAAATCCTTTAAAAACCTAAGTGAGATTATGTCACTCCTCACAATGACTTCTTATCACACTTGAAACAAAATCCCAATTCTCTAATGGCCTACAAGTATGTATATGATCTGGCTCCAGGCTACCTCTCTAACCCATTTCCTAAAACTTTTCTTCCCACCTACTGCTCCCCAGTCATTATGCTTTTCCTCAAATGCACCAAACCTATTCCTACCTCTGAGCATTTGCACTTGCTATTTTCACAGTGTGAAATATTCTTCTCCCAGATACATGATTTGTTCTTTCTTTTTGTTCAGGTTTTTTCTAATTAGTGTTTTCTCAGAGAGACTTTCATTACCCTATGAAATACAGTATCCTCCCCAACACTATCTTTTTTTGCTTTGTTTCAATGCACTTGATTTTACATTTTATGCATAAAACACTCATTAGACTTCTTCCTTTATTTGCTTTTTAAAAATTATTACTCCCCACCAATAAAATGTAGATGCCAGAATCCAGAAATCTGTTCAAAGTAAAATTTTCTATTACCAAGAATAGTGTTTGGTACCTAGCAGGTAGGAGTAGGAATGGGAGAAGACAACAAGTTTAGCTTTAGATGTGATGATTTGGGGGAACATCCAAGCTGGGATGTCCAGCAAGAAGTTATGTAGTAGAGTCTGGAGCTTGGACCAACCTGGAGCTATATAATTGAAAGTTATAAGTATAGAGATGATGTTTAAAGCCACGAGGCTGAATGAGATAACTTAGATAGGAGTATTATACAGTGAAAAAGATGAGGACCCAGGACTCGGTCATGGCAATTACCAATGTTGAAGACTTGTATAATGAATACCATCCATTTTTAGTTTTCCTTCGGCCTCTCCCAATTCTCCCTTTGATTATTGAATGTCCATTTCCTGTAGGGTTGCCTTGATTTGGGAGGACACTGAATTAAAAAAAGGCAATACTTCTATGTATGCAAAATAAAACCCACCTTCAGAGGGAAATTCTTTCTGAATATTCTAAGGGATAAGCCATATTTTAAAAGGATTCATCTATTGAAAATATGTCTGAACAATTTTTATTATGGTTCATGATTTACAGTTGCTTAAGAAATCTATTAATACAACTGTTACTGGGAATTCCACTAAAATTAAAAAGCCAGGCACATGTCACTGTAACCACTGGATTATCCTTAGACTTCATTTAGTCTGCTTCATGTACTTGTTCTGTCTTCTTTTTAACTAGAGCACATTTGAGAAAGCCTAGAATAAGCTAAACCACTTCTCACTCTTCAGTGTCAGGAATCCAGCTAGAGGGAGATCCAAAGATACAAGCTCCCCAAAATGGTTATTCAACTTTGATAAACAAATATATTCTGATCACCTGGCATGTTTACTGAGCCATTGTTTTTAGAGGAATGAAAGCACTAATATCAGCCATGTAGCCAGTTGGGCTTAGGTTGTAAGAACAATAACAAACTAGGAGCCTTTAACTCTGCTGGACGTTTTGAGAAAATGTCCTTTAAATTATTAAGGGTCCATTTGTCTCCACCTGAGAGTGAACAAAGTGTCAGATTAATTTTCAACGGTTAAGAATTAAGGCTCTACAGTAGCTCTGGGATGAGAATAGGCAAATTGAAACATACTACATTGATGACACCTGGGACAATATGCTTTTTGTCAGAGGAACAATGAGTTGTCAAGAATTAAGCAATGTGAGCAGAGGACTCATAGAGGCCTGGCTGCCAGGTGCTTGTGAGTCATGCCCTAAAGAAAAAATGGATGAGGTGTACCTTCCAGTTATAGAATGATTGCAACCTGACCAATGCAAAGATTCCTTTGGGCCACACGCAACTACCCAAGGCCATAGAATGGTACTTGGGCTTTTCATAGTTTAGAGAACCTTGACTGCTGGCCCCCAAATTTAGCATGAGCAGAGAAGAGGTGGTTTGTTGAAGGTTATAACCACCTGAGAAGTTGGAATGAGAAAGTTCAGGAGGAATAAAAAATAATATTCCCTTATCTTTGGATTCTGCTTTTTCATTATATAGAATATGGTACAGTTGGTGAAACTGAGGCACATGGAGAGTTAAGTGACTTACCCATAGTCACAGAACCAGTAAATGAGAAAACTGGGATTTCAATCCAAATAATACTTTTTTTTCACATATATTACATCAAATATTTGTATTTTTAAATTTCATTTTTTGAAGAATTCTTCTGCCAAATACCTGCCCAGAAGCTAAATAGATATAAAATACATATCATATATATCAATTTTATACATATATGTATATATAATAAAAGTAAAGGTGATCTAGTTGAAAGGGATGTTCTAAAGCTCTATGAATTCGGTCTCAATTACTTTTCCCACTCCCTACCTCAGCCACTCTTTGGATCCTGAGGCATCAGTATTAACCTCTAGGGTTTTGGAAAATAAAATAAATAAATAAATAAATAAAACAAAATATGGCATTATTTCATTTGAGGATGTGTGTACCTTTTTAGGTAGATGCTAGTTCGGTAGAGAATTAAGATTGGAAATAAGGGTCAAGCTCTGGAAAAGATACGGTCACAAGAGTAGGTTATGAGATGTCTGCAAGCAAGAGTGACAAAAAAGGAGTCAGAGTAGGCTTGGCATAATAAAAATATGAGAAATTGGGGCCAGGACCGGAGCTCAGTGGAGAAAGGCATAGGGAAGGCATAGCAAAATTAATTAAATATTAATAGATATAAAGCAAAAGGGGCATTTTATTTACTCTATTTGGAGATAGTTGTGGTCTCCTAGATATCTCTACTGTTAATGGAGAGGAGGCTTGCTATAGCACCTTTGTGTCTTTATTCTCAGCAGCTGTATTTGTATCTATTCAATAATCCTCTGATCCTGTTGGAGTTACTATATCCCTGTGGGGTAGTTTGGGTCTCCTCTGCAGAGTTAAGCTACCATTCTGACTTAAAATGAGTTATACTCTTGATTTTCTTTGTTGCCTCTTTACCAGTCTTTCTCTCTGCGATTTCTTGATCTCTCTGGCACTTATGCTGGAAGAGAGAACTTCTGGCTCATAGCATGATAGTAGACACAGACACAAATGCTCTTAATATATCCATTTGACAGGTGAGAAAACTGATGTCCAAAAAAAGTGAATGAGTTGTTCAAAGTGATACAACATTCAGTAGCAGCATAGATACTTGAATTAAAGTTTCCTGATTCCTAGGTGATCCTTACTTAAGAAAACCCTACCTCAAACCAATATTTTACTCATAAATGATAAGAGTAAAGCATTCTAGGAACCAAAACATATTTTCTCAAAGAGAAAACCCTTTCTACATGGTTGTTTTAGATTAAATCCATAAGCCAGAATCTCTTACCAAAACCTGAACTTTAACCCAGAACCAAATACTTAAGTTTCCAAACTCCAATATAGGTTGTTTCTTTAATCATGACCCCAACAGTTATTCATTTTTATTCAAAAATTATCAAAGTTTCACAAATACCTGTTATAATAAACCAACTAATTCTACACAGTATTTAGGTCAAATAGTAGTCTATATATATTTCTCTTTCACCCAATTTCTCCTTCCCATTAAGAAAACATCTTCAAATATTAATATTTTCCCTGTCAATAAACTACCCCAAAATAAAATGAGAAAACTATCTGATTTACAATAGGTATAAAAAAAGACTTATGAATAAATTTAACCAAGGAGATGAAAGATCTGTTCACTAAAAACTATAAAACACTAATGAAAGAAATCGAAGAAAACACAAATAAAAGAAGAGATATCCATGTCCATGGATTAGAAGAATTAATATTTTTAAAATGTCTATACTACTCAAAGTTATCTGCAGATTCAATGCTTATTCTATAAAAATTCCCATAGCGATTTTCACTGAAATGGAAAACACAATCCTAAAATTTATATGGAACCACAAAAAACCCCAAGTAGCCAAAGCAATCTTGAGCAAAAGAACAACACTGTAAGTATTACACTACCAGACTTCAAATTACAGAACAAGGCTATAGTAATCAAAGCAGCATGATACTGACATAAAAATAAACATATCAACCAATGGAATAGAATGGAAGGCCCAGATATAAATTTATGCATTTATGGTCAATTGATTTTCAACAAAGATGCCAAGAGCACACAATGGAAAAAGGGCAGTCCTCCAATAAATGGTGTTGAGACAAGTGGATATCTCCATGAAGAAGAATGAAATTACACTCTTGTCTCACACCATCTACAAAAATCAAGTCAAAGTGGACTAACGACCTAAATGTGAGACCTAAAACAGCAAAACTATTAGAGGATACAAGCTCCATGATGTTGGTTTAAGATACAATATTTTGGATATGAACCTGAAAGCACAAGAAATAAAAGCAAAAACACACAAGTGAGATTATATCAAACTAAAAACTTCTCCACAGTGAAGGAAACAATCAACAGAGTGAAGAGACAATTTATGAAATGGGAAAAAATATTTGTAAACCATGTACCTGATAAGTGATTAATAGTAAAAATATATAAGGAATTCAACCCAATAGTAAGCAAACAAATAACTCAATTTTAAAAATGAATAAAGTACCTAAATAGATATTTCTCAAAAGAAGACATATATATGGCCAACGGGTATATGAAACAATGCTCAAAATGACTAATCATTGGAGAAATGCAAATTAAAACCACAATATCACCTCAACACCTGTTAGCATGGCTATTGTAATAACGGTGAAAGACAACAAATGCTGCTGAGAATATGGGGAATGGGGTATTTTTATACACTGTTGGTAGAAATGTAAATTAGTAGAGTCACTTTGGATAACTGTATGGAGGTTACTTAAAAAATTAAAAGTAGAACTCCTGTATCATCCAAATGTCCCACTATTGGGCATATGTGCAAAGGAAACAAAATCAGTATATCAAAATTATATCTGGACAAAGACATGTTCATTGAAGTATTATTCACAACAGCCAAATATGAAATTAATCTGTGTTCATCAATGGATGAATGGATTTTTAAAATGTGCAGCATATATACACTGAAATACTATTCAGCCCTATAAAAGAAGAAAATCCTGTCATTTGTGACAACATAGATGACCCTGGAAGATGTTACATTAAGCAAAATAAGCCATGCACAGAAAGACAAATACCACTTGACCAATCTCATATGTTGAACCCATAAAAGTACAGATAGAATGATAGTTAACAGAGGTTGGAGAAATGCTTCAGGAGATGTTGGTCAAAAAACACAAAATTTCATTTAGATAGGATAAACAAATGTAAGAAATCTATTATAAAAATACAGTGACCATAGTTAATAACAATGCATTCTATTCTTGCAAATTACAAAGGGAATTGATTTTGTGTTGTCACCACAAGATGATAAGTATGTGAGGTAATGCATATATTAGTTAGCTCAATTTTGCTATCCCAAAATGTATACATAATTCAAAGCAATGTGTTGTACATGATAAATATATGCAATATTTATTTGTCACTGAAAAACAAATAAAATAAGTTAAATATATTGACTCTGATTCTTTTTTTTTCCTACTTTTATTTTAGGGCTGGATACGGTGGCTCACACCTGTAATCCCAGCATTTTGGAAGGCCAAGGAGGGAGGATTGATTGTGGCCAGAAGCTTAAGGCCAGCCTGGGCAACATGGTGAGACTGACCTTATCTCTACAAAATATAAAAATAAATTAGACAGGTATGGTGGCACATTCCTGTGGTCCCAGCTACTGCTTGAGTCTGGGAGGATTGCTTGAGTCTGGGAGGTCCAGGCTGCAGTGAGCCATGATCATACCACTGCACTCCAGCCTGGGTGACAAAGTGAGATGCCATTTCAAAAAAACAAAGAAAGAAAAACAAACAAAAACGTGTTCCTTAGATTCAGTGCATACATGTGCAGGTTTGTTACCTATGTATATTGCATAATGCTAAGGTTTGGGTTATGAATGATTCCATCAGCCAAGTAATGAGCATAGTGTCCAACAGTTAGTTTTTCAATCCTTCCCTACTCTCTTCCTTCCTCTTCTAGTAGTTTCAAGTGTCTACTTTTCCCATCTTTACGTTCATGAGTACCCAGTGTTCAGCTCCCAATTACAAGTGAGAACATGCAATGTTTGGATTTCTGTTCCTGTGCTAATTCACTTAGGATAATGACTCTGATTCTTTCGATGCATATCTCTATATCTCCAAATTTACGTGTTTGTATTGCTGACTCATAGATTTTCAATTTTAGACAGTATCTATTGATTTGCCAGATTGGAAGATGAAGATTTGCCATTTTTTTACCTACCCTCAAAAACATGTGTATTTTCCATCTCTTCAAAACCTCAGTATAATTGGTTTAAATCAGTGTTTTTACATTATGTGGGCAATGTAGTAATCTTTGATTACTTTAACATTGCTACACAAGTTTGTATTTTCCCTGCAATTAATCATTATCTGCATTTTTTCTTTGCTTACTGTAGCACATACTTATCATTAATTCAACCCCAAATTTTCTCCAGTTGTCAAAATCTACTGAAGATTTTGCGTCAATTATTGAATTAATGTCCAATTCATGGAGAAGTTTATCTTCGAATCTTCTGTTCAACAATCTGGACAAGTTGTCCTCTCTGCCTTAGTGCACTGTGTTACATTGATTTCTCCCTTTAGCTTCAACCTGGAGATTCCTCTGGCATCTCTCCTATGTTTCAGCTCCTGTTTCATTTATTACATCCTATTTTAAATTAACTTCCTCATTTTGGTAGAATATCTCCTTCAGTAGCTACTAGAGAAAGTGTGTATGGAAAGAAATTATTCTGAGATCTTTTGCTCTATAAATATAATTATTCTGCTGTTCAAGATCATACTTCATTAATAATTTGGGTTGCTAAGTCAGAAATATTTTTTCTTCAGATTTAAAAACATAGCTCTATTTTCTATTGCCTTCTTTTTTCTCTGTTAAATCATTCCATTCTTCTATGCTTAATATGTCGCCTTACCCTACCCCATCCCAAAAGCCTGTAAGATCTTCTATTTGTACCTAATATTATAAAATTTCATAATAGTGTGCCATTCTGTGGGCCCATTTTCATTCATTGTGCTGGGCACTAATTTGGCCCTTTAAATATGGAAACTCATATTCTTCAACATAATACTTTTTCTTGTTTTATTTTATTGGTGATTTCTTCCTTCACATTTTATCTGTTCTCTCATTTTAAATTTTCTATTGTCTACATGTTGGAACTACTTAATTAGTCCTTTAGTTTTCTTATTGTTTTTCTCCCTTATTTTCTATCTTTTGTCTTTGCTCTACTTTCTGTGAGATTTCCATAACTTTATCTTCCAATCCTTTCACTCATTTTTGCTGGTATGTTTTAAATTTTCAAAGGTTTCATTGCTGCTGTTCTCTGAATGCTCTGTTTTCTTCTTTCAAAATCATCCTTTTCTCATTTCATGAATTCAATGCAATTTTTAGCTCTCTAAAGTTATTTACAGTAGTATTCTCTGGGAGGAGGAAACTTTATTATCCTTGTATAGCCTCTGTTCCCTCCATGTTGCCTTTAACTGTTTCTTTGTTTTGATCTGTCTTTCAAGTTAGAAGCTTTCATCATATCCTTATTATACTTCCTTCTCTGCTCATATATAGACTAGCTAAAAAGCTGATTTGAAATTCTTAAAGCATGAATGGGATTCTTGACTGAGAACTTCACTATAGCTACTGTAGTCATATGTCTTGGTATTACCAGGACAGTCCCAGGTTACACTTATTTTTTAATAATAACTAATAAAGCTTCCTTTTACTAAAAAATGTCCCATTTTTTAGGATAAATTATGTGGTTATTTTAAATACAAAGTGATCTTCCTGGACCATTTGTTAGAAAATTCAGATGTCAGTATCTCTAGGTTTTTCTTCTTTGAGTGGTCAAATTTCCCAGGGAATAATCTTTCAATTTCCCACCTAGAGATAAAGGTCTGACTGCCTTTACAAACTGCCAATGTATAAAGTTCAAAAATTAAAAACATGATTCTTATATACAAATCTAGGGTCAAATAGATTCAAATAATATTTTAAAAGGTAGATATTATTTATAATCATTTAAAAAGAAATTTTAAAGTAAGATTGTTAGGTTATATACATGACTGGTGAATGTCCAATAAGACAAAACCAATAATCTTCAGAGTTATCTTTCCTAATGGAAAAAATTATTTATATATCTCTTTGGTAAAATCTTCAAGTAAACAGAAATCTTCACCGAGTTTAAGATAAAATAGTAAGTAAAGTCAAATAGAGATATATTTCCCTGAACAATTAAATCATCCTTGGATGGGCTTATTAAAAATGCTGCACATTTTTATCCTTATTTCAACGTTTGGATCCATTTTCTGGACAGAGTCTAGAAGGAAGAAAAGGCTGGGATTTCGGTATTCAGGTATCATTTTATTTAATCCCATGTTCCTTATGATATTCAAGCTGTCAGCTGTTTATGCCATTCCACAGACCAGATACCCTCTGTTTTATCATCTCTACAGAATAAATCTCTTGTTTTCTGCTGAGGTAGAGGGGCAGCCTCCTGAAAGTATGGAGTAAGTGAGCACTTCCAGGGATTTACTTCTTAAACAGCTTTCAATACATCTTCCTTATCATAGCTTCCACTTTATCCCCAGTTTCAGAGGTAGAAGATGTCTCCAATTGTGAGCCTTTTGATGATTCTGCAGGTTGAATCAGGTTGGCTCTCAGCTTTCCCCACGGACTGTTCAAAATTCATCTTTCTTAGGTTTGCTAATTCAGTAAACCTTGATCTACTTGCTTTCCATCTTCCAAAACATTGCTCTTGTATTCCCTTCAGTTCTCCCCATCCTTTCGGGCTTTATATCTTTTTAAAAAATCATTTGATTGTAGTTTAGAGGCATTTCAGGTTTGATTATCTCTCTAATTTCAATATCTTTGGGTCTTTCCTTTTAAAGTGCCCAGATATCCTAGAGAACGTGATTCTAATCCGCCAGCGGGATAAAAATCTGGTTGCCAACATTTTGATAACTGAGTATGATAAGAAAGCAGGAGGTTTCTGACTTCAGTATGCATAGATTCATTCAATCCTCCTAGTTTTAGTACAGCTCCCTTGATGTCATCTGTATTACATCAGAAGCTTTCACTGGACACAGACATGGGGGGAACTCTCGGAATGAAATTAGGTATATATGTTTAATTCACCAGCATCTTGAGCCCCAAAGTCTTATTTTTTATTTCTTTATTAACAAAATCTACAGAGATAATCATAAGAAATGCTCAATGCTCAAACTATTGACTTTGACAAAACTAAATGTCTGTTTTGTGAAACTGAACATCTTATTCATTTCCATACCACAAAATAAGCACAATTAGGGACCTATTGAGTATATGCAAAAAACATAGAATAGTACCTAGTACTTAGTAAGGTTAATTATTTTTTACTACTATCTGAAAACAAATGACTAGTTTAATAGTTTCATTTTAATGAATTGATGAGCTACACTAGCAGACCCCTATCCCAAGTATGTTAAAATACCAATCTATTTTCATTTGCTTTTCACTGTATATTACAATCAATTCAATAAATCATAGATGCAGTCACCTTAATTTGGTCTTTGAGTCTTTCTACTGTATGCCCTCTATGCTATGCTACCTACCTGGTAGCACACTTGGAGAGAACCATTGCATCCAGGTAATTTCCCACTCTGAGAGTAGAAAGATGTTCTGAGGTCAAATTAATTTAAGTGTTAAGACAGAGTTAAACACATTTCCTTATTACAGACCATTTACAGCTTTTAACAGACTAATGGGGAGAATAACTCTCTAAGAAGAAAATATAGCATGCTCTATTTCCCAAACTTTTTGACAATGCACACTGGGTTGCTTTTGTTTTTGTTTTTGTTTTGTCTTTTCTTTTGTTTCTACTCTTGGGAGAATCCCATGAGACTAATTACACATAACACACTTCAGGAAAGGCTTCATTAAAAAAATACATACTGCCATCTTGGTGGATTTTCAACATCAATCTCTTGTTCATGTTCCCTTTCACTTTTCCCCCAAGCAAAAACAATTAAATTTACAGACACATCTTAGCAAAAAATATGATGGAAGCTGTCAAAAGGTTGAGTGGTCTGAATAAATGCTCCTTCCTTACATTGAAAGCCAAATGTAGGGGAAAGAAAAGCCATGGAGACAAATGAATGGAGACCTTAAAGACCTTCTGAAAAGTGACAGGAAGAAAAAAAATGGCTAGGTACGCTTGGAAATCAACTACTGAGGCTGCCAAATACTCCCCAGAGAGAAAAACAGCAAAATGAGTTTGTTTACTCTTAACAAAAAAAAAAAAGTGGGGGATGGAGTCTTGCTCAGTCATATAGGCTGGAGTACAGTGATGGGATCATAGCACACTGTAGCCTTGAACTCCTGGACTCAAGCAACCCTCTCACCTTAACCTCCTGAGTAGCTAGGACCACAGGTGCGTATCACCACATCTGGCTAATCTTTACATTTTTTATTCAGACAGGGTCTCTCTGTTGTCCAGGCTGTTCTCAAGCTCCTGGCCTCAAGCAATCTGTCTGCCTTGGCCTCCCAAAGTGCTAGGATTACAGGCATGAGCCACCACATCAGGCCAGGTGTTTTTTCTTTTTAACACCAGTTTATTTTGTTTTTCCTTCCAACAATCTGGTGAAATTGATACTAGTTTTCTCCTCATTTTACCAGCATTATTGATACACAGAAAATTTAAGTAACTCATGTAAGGTTACATAGTCAGAACATTTCAGAACTTGTATTTGAACCCTTTCATTTCCCTTCATAGCTGGTGCTCTTTAACACTACATTGAGTTACCTTTCAGAGAAGACAAGAGATGGTAAAAGAGTCCACCATCACAATTCCTGGGAAAGGACAACAGTTAACTCTAAGGCCAGTTCAATGGTAATTTCACTGGCACACTCCCCATTTTAACCACAACACCTCTTCCCCTAGAGGGAGGCCCAGAACTTTATTCAGTTCTGTGGCTTGTTCTCACATGTGAATATGGTGATTGCAAGATTTTTTTTTACCCTGCTGTCAGCTAGCTGCTACACTGGAAAAACAAAAATAAAAACAAAACAGAAAAAAATGAGATCAAACTAAAATATTAGCATACTGCAGATAATGGCTCAATGAGACAGTATAACGTGGCAATTAACCCGTAGATGCTGACGCCAAACTGCTTGGGTTTGAATCTTGGCTTTTTCACTTATTAGGTGTATGATCTTGGTAAATTCCCTATTTCTCTGTGGCTGTGGCTCAGTTTTATTGTCTATAAAGTGGGGATAATAATAGCATGCTTCTCATGAGATATTTTGGGGACTAAATGAGTTAATATATGTAAAGCACTTAGAACAGGATCTGGCTCATGATATGTGCTTTGCTAGTTTTAGTTATAATCATTATCCCCCATTAGGACTATTCTTATTTGATTATGAGAAATTTCTAGAGCTAAAGAAGTAAATCCCAAAAAGCAGACTTTAATATTGCAACACTCTAAAAGAAAGCAGAAAAATAAGGATTAAACTGAAAGTCAAGACCATGTGCAAAAGGAGCCCCTGACCAAGTACTGTCAAGTGGTTAAGACCCTAGGATCTTTTCTTCCTGCTGGTGTCCTGCCTTTTGAGCTCTACTCTATAATTGTGGGTATGACCTATGAGTCTTTTACAACGCCACCTACCTCTGTTCTTTTGTGTTCCTAACCTTTCTTCCTGTTTGATTCTTAGTTTCATACTTGTTTGGCATAGCTGACCTTTCTCAGTCAGAAAGTTTGCTCTTCTTTTTTTTCACCAGTAGCGTTTTGCCCTTTAAAGTAGAAGTTTGTGTTATTGCTATTTTAAAATACTGCCTAAGTTTTTAAATTAAGCACTGCAAATCTCCTAAAGTGTTTATAACATGGGCTTGGAACAGACTGCTTACTTCTAATGGGAACACAGATTTCCACAGGAAATAACAAGACATCCTCCCCTGAAATTTCCCTTCAGCTTCTTGAACTCAATATAGCTCACATCCAATTCACCTTCCTTTCCAGACCAGCTCTCCTCTCTTCCAATTCTCTTATGGTGTACCACATTTGAATTACTGTCCTGCAAAAAGCAGGCCTTACTGTATAGAGCAGTAGTTAAGAAGATACAGGTCTTTAGAGTCAGACCGACCTGATTGGAGTTATTCACTAGTGGTGTGATCATAGACACATTACTAACTGGAATTTAATTTATCTGAGCCTCAATTTGCCTTTCTATAAAATGGGGATAATACTATACTAATACCAACCTCATAGAGTGTTTGAGGATTAAATGAGTTAAAGCATATAAAACCTTCAACATAGTACCTGGCACATAATAGTGGCTAACATTTACTGAGATTTGCTATGTGCCAGGCAGCATTTTAGCATTCTTTACACGTATTTACTTATGTTATGCTCATAATAATTCTGTGACATAATTACCATTATTATCCTCATTTTGCAAAGGAGAAAATTCAGGCATAGAAAGGTTAAGTTACTTGCTCAAGGTCACAGAGCACAATTGGTATTCAAGTCAAGGCAGCTTAGCTCCAGAAGTTATGCTCTTATCTTATCCACTCCACTCTGCTACCTTCCATGCAGTTTGCACTCAGAACTGTCAGCACCACTTTCAACAAATGATGGAACTTACTAAATGCTTGCTACTTGCCAGACTCTGTGCTGAAATCTTTGCATGCATGATGTTCATTAATCCTCAGCCCTATGAGATATGCATGTTTCACCTCCTTCTATAGATGACGAAACTGAAGCATAGAGAGACAAAGAAACTTGTTCAAAGTGACCCAGCTAGGAAGTGACAGAGTCAGATTCTAATCTCAGATATGTATGACTTTACATGGTGCTACAATTCACCTTCCTAAAAGTTCTTTCTTCATGTAATGGAAAAGAACATTCTTGTTTTGACAGTTATTGTGAAATTTGTTATAGCCTGATGGTGACTGTCCACACAAGTTGAAAATCACTTTGTTAAACAGAAGACTTCTTTCACCATGAGATTTCATCTTGGTATAGAAATGCTAAAGTGGCACACTTAGGCCAGGGAGAGTGTCACCATAATTCTCTTAATTGCAAAAATGACTTTTAGAGTCTAATTAGCCACATGGACACTATAAGACAAAAGTCTAGGAACAAAGTCTAGATCTTAATATCTTAATTTTATTTAATTGCCCCAGCTTAAAATTGAGTCTTTACAAAGACTACATGGTATGTGAAATGGACATTCTATACTATTAAGTAAGCAAAAAGAATACAAAATCGATCATGCCATACTTCTCAAAAGCTCTGCAGACTTGAAGTGAATATGTTTAGACTGACATTCAAGGGCCTCCATATTCACAGCCCAGCCTACCTCCCAACGTGAACCCCACAATCCAGTCAAACTTTTCTACTTACTGCTACCGAGTATACCTTCTGCAATTCCTGCCTCTTGCTTTCCTCTCCTCCATGTCCAGTCATCCAGACTCAGCTTAGGATCCACTGCGCAGACAAATCCTAGCTCACAATGACCCTTTTGTCTCACATGTGTCACTCAGTTTGTTTCCATAAAGCAAAAATTGTTACATGTAATTGTCCATTTAGGGTAGGCCTACCAAAATAACTATTTAACCCATTATATGCTTAAATTATATTAAAATGTCTCTATCACTACGATTTTTAAATTGCTGAATAACTGAAAATCTTTGAGGAAATGTTGGCTAATGAGTACGGTTTCAGTTACGCATGCAGGGTGAACAAGTTCTGCACATCTATTGCATGGCATGATGACTATAGTTAACAATACAGTATTGTACACTTAAAATTTGCTAAGAGAGATCTTAAATGTTCTCACTACACACAAAACGGTAACTATATGAGGTGATGGATATATTAATTAGCTTGATTGTGGTAATCATTTCACAATGTATATGCATATGAAAACATCACATTGTTACATTTTAAAATAACCAAAAGAGTATAATGGATTGTTTGTAACACAAAGAAAGGATAAATGCTTGAGGTGACAGATACCCTATTTACCTTTATGTGATTATTATGCATTATCTGCTTCTATCAAAATATCTCATGCAACCCATGAATATATATACCTACTATGTACACATAAAAATTCAAAATAAATTGTTTTTTAAAAAAACTAAATAAGAAAACACATCATATTGTATAATTTACAAACATACAATTTTTACTGGTTAATTATACCTCCATAAAGACAAATTTTAAAAATAACTGAGAGTCTTGTCTCTAAAACAATATTACAAACTCCTCAAGGGTAGGAATCATGTATGCTTTCCTTTTTTTTTAATTGTTCAGAGCTTTCACACTCAGTTCTAGGTACACAAGAGGTTTTTATTAAATGATTAAGATGAACAAGGTAGCATTATGTGCAAACATCTAAAAAGCACAGGCAAAAGCAATTAATTATAAGAATGAGTAGGTCTTGGAACAAAGTATGCAGCTCACTTTCGGCAATTTGGTCTATATCCCTTTGTGCCAGATCTTCAACATATTCAAACTGTCAGTGATTTATTTGCTTATCTTGCTTTTTTCAAAAGATTGATCTCAAAAGCTCAGGCTTTCAGCCATTTTTCAGTCATTGCTAATCTCACACTCTGTCTTATATATGAATCGCTTGATCTTCCCACTTTATCTGTTTGTCTCTGAAAGCCCTCTTGTTTTCTTTAATCCCATTGGAGTATCAGCTTAGTGCCCATTGTGCTGTTCTTACCTCTTTCCTGCAAACCCTAACTGATATGGACCACTGTTGTTCCATTCTGTTTTCTTGCTGTCTCCAGAACCAAATCTTTCACAGCAGTTCCACATCTTAGAGTGGAGACCTCATTGGCTCTTGACTGTGTTTCATTATCCCTCAGGAACTATGATGTCTAACAGGCACAGCTGGCCTAGGCATCAGTTACCTCTATGTTACTGAATGGTCTTAAAGAGAAGTCCATTGCCCTTGAAATGCCTCTTCTTTACAGCCTGTGGCAGTAAAAAAGCAGCATTTCACATTACTCACTTCTCTAGGTTAAGGCTTGAGACAGCCTCCTTTACTTTGGATGCATCCTCCTTCCTCCAAACTCCTTTTCCCTCCTAGGCACCAAGCATCATCATGCCACCTCCTAATTTTCAACCCATTTCTGTCCTAATTCTCAGTGATTGCCACAGGCCTAGGGGCACTGAAAAGAGAATGAAATAATAGGCTAATTCGGTTATAGCAACTGGAACCATTGCCCAAAGTTCACATCCTCCATTTTTCTTAACAAACTTTACTTTTCCTACATCTCCCTCCTTAGGGATCCTGCTGGGTAATGCTACTGACATAAAAATAAATATGAGACAGTCATAAAGACTAGTATTAAAGTATCCTGCTTCTCATTATGTTAATCCAAATGTCATTTGTTATCAATAGAGTTGGAAAACAGATAGCCAGCTACGTGACTATATTTTTAACTAATTAAGATTATGTGGGTTTTCCAAGTTTGTAGAAAGCACTTTGTTTAATCCGTTAGTAATTTTTAAAACAATATTTCAAACTAGTCATGCCACATAAGAAGACTTTAAAGTGCCTGGCCGATTATGTTGATTCCTTCACTTTCCAACTGGTAGATATGACCTCAATGGATGTGACGGAACTTCACCTAAAGGTGAAATTTCCCGACAGAGAGTTTTGCCAGGGGTTAGAAAAAGGGGACTTGATTAGACCATAAGAGGAAAGGGGTGAGTCCTTTCTTAGGATGCTGCCAATAAATTGACTTGAATGATATTATAAATGATACTACCGATCAATCTAATTATCCTTCTCCATAATTAATCCTGCCCATGCCACAAAGCTGTGAACAATTATGTTTTTCCATGGAGGGAACACCATGCTTCAACATTACTGCAATGTGTGTATAGAAATGAATTGGACAATAAGAGGGAGAGAAAAGTGAGCTCCAGAGTTCAAATGATTATAACTGATGCTGAGATGATTGGTTCAGTACACTTGATTGGAAAATGAATTGTCCTGAGGATTGAGATCAAAGAAAGGCACCTAAGTGAAAAAAAAAAATGCCAGAGTATGTTTTACATCTGTATCTGGAAGGTGGGCTTTCAAGGCAAGAGACCTGTGGTCAGGCCCAGTCTTTATCAAGCCTGTGACCGTAAAAAATATTTAAATTGACCAAACCTCAGTTTCTTCAACTGAAAAATAGGCATAAAATTATCTGCTTTACAGCATTGTGATAAGTAATAAATTACAAAATGGATATCAAGAATTTGGTCCATTTTATAAGTATTAATTATTAACATAATACATAAAATAATAACGTAAAAAGTGTTATTTTCTCCTCTTTTTTTATCCTGATATCAAGTGTGATTTGGAGCAAAAAGTTTTAGAAATTTGAGCTGTCAGAGCAAGAGGAAACTAAAAACTGTAAAAACTGCCTTCAGTTTCACAGATGAGAAAACAAAAGTTCAGAAAAGTTGAGTTTGGTTTACTAGGCTGATTTGTAAAATGGGAATGGGCTATGAATTCATATTTTAATATTCTGAGAAAATCTATAAATCACTCTGCATTACTCACTCCTATTCAGCTAAGGGACATGAAAAGGAGATACTCCTTATCCCATCTTTTCATAGATTTTATACTAAAGCCAGCTGACAGTTTAAATGGACAATTATCTATCTGTAGCCTACAACTTTCAGAGCTATTTGTGGAGGCAATTTCCTAAGCAGCTCTCAGAATTAGAATATGGTTATATTGAAATGGAGACAATAGATCCTAGGGGTGCAGAGACAAGAAATGTCATGGAGATGGTACTTAGAAAAATTGAAACTCTGCATTCAAATGGCAGGAAGGAGTGGGAGGATACCGCCAGAGTTTAGAGCTTCAATGACTCAAAAAATGATTATGCTATTAACGGATATTTGGAAGTCTAGAACAGGAGTAGATTTGCAGTAGAGGTAGAAAAGATAATGAACTCATTTAGTACATGTGTTTGAGGTACCAGTGGAATATTCAGGCAGTGATGCCCAGCGGGAAGACTTACAGCTAGCCTTTTTAGAATCTGTGTGTGCATATCTAACATGATGCTCTCTTCAGATAGACAGAGCCCTGAACACAAGACTTAGTGGACAGACAGATAGTACCTGTGTGTGAAGAAAAAAACACCTCTTTATCCAGTTTGATACAGGCTGGTACAGGGCTTGGTGAGCAGAGCACCAGCTGGATTATACCTCCCACTTCACCCAGAACCTTTTGCAATTGCTCTCCTAGTAACTAGCTGGAGATGTGGTGTGTAGTTTAGTAAGAGATATCTGGGTTGAAAATAGAGATTTGCTTGTCCTGAGCTTATAAGTGAGAGTTCAGTACGCCTAAGAGAGTATATATAAAATAAAAATATATACAAGAATTGCTTTAAGGGCATGCATATTGTGAAGGTTTCAGAAAGTTGTTTATCATACATTCATGTTTTGGTTCTTTCATTCACTGAGAGAACAAACCATGTGGATACATGGGGGAAGATCCTTCTAGGCAGAGGTAAGAAGGGAGAAAGCCCTTAGGCAGGAATATAACTGGCATGTTATAAAACGAGTCAGGAGATCAATGTGGTTAGAACACAGTAAGAAAAAGAAGAGAGTCATTGGAGATAAAGTCAGAGTATATAAAGGATGGGGATTGATGCCAGATTAGGTAGGATCTTGCAGGTCATTTTAAAGTCTTTGGATTTTCATCTGAGAGAAATAGCAGCAATGGAGGGTTATAAGCAGAGGGATGACATGACATGACTTATGTTTCAAAATGTTCATTTATGCTTTTGTGTCGAGAACAGAATATAGGACAATAGAACAGAAACAGAGAGTCTAGTAATAAGGGTATTGCAATAATCCAAACATGTCATCATGTTGCCTGGACCAGCATCATGGCAATAAAAATAATGAGAAATAGTTGAATTTTGGATATATGTTGAAGGTAATGCTAACATAACTTCCCCTATGAATTGGATGTGGAGAGAGATAAATCGGGTGGGATGGGAAAATGAGGGGGAAGGAAGAGAGAGTGAGAACAGATCCAAGGATGAAAGTGGAATTGCCATTAACTAAGATGGGAGAGAATATAGGAGAAACACGTTTGGAGCTGAAGATCAGGAATTCCATTTTGGAAGTATGAGTCTGCAAACTAGAGAAGAGTTTTGGGCCAAGGATATAAACTTGGTGTCATCATTATATAGTTAATATTCAACACCATGAATCTGGATGAGGTTACCAAGGGACTGAGTACAAATAAAATAGAAGACTGTGAGATGGAGCCATGGAGATCACAGAGATTAGAGGACAGAGGGAGGAAAAGCAATCAGCAAAGGACACTGAGAAGGAACAACAAGTAAGATAGGAGAAGAACCAGAGAGTGAAGAGTCTTGAAAGTCAAGTGAAGATAGTATTTGAGAAAGCATGTTAACTGTGTTCATTGCTCCTGATAGGTCTAGAAAGATAAGGAATAGGAATTGGTTACTTAAAGTAACAAAGTGGAAGTCATTAGTGACTTCTACAAAGAACAGTTTTGATGGAGTGATGGAGGCAAAAGCCTAATTTGAGTGGGCTCAAAATTGGGGACAATAAGTAGAGAACTCCTTTGAAAAGTTTTGTTAAGAAGGGAACCAGAGAAATGAGGCCATACATGTAGGGCAAGTGGGGTCAATGGAAGGTTTCTTTAAGATATGAGTGATAACAGTATGTTTATATAGTTCTGGGAATGAACCAGTAGTGCTCCACTGAAGCAGGAGGTTAAGAGAAAAATTGCTAAAGCAGTATCTTTGAGTAACCTAGAGGTATTGGGAGATAGTGCACAAATGGAGGAGTTGGCCTTAGATAGGAGCAGTGATGGCTCTTTCATAGTAATATGGGAGAAGAGAAAAAATATGGGTACATTCATAGGTAGATGGGTAGAAATACAAGTGTTTAGTAGGTACTTGGCAGGTCATTTCTTCCCCATCAAACAGAATGACTGTCATAACTATGGGTAGTGATAGATGTATTAATTACATTGATTGTAGGAATCAGTACACAATGTATATGTATGTAAAATCATGATGTGTACCTTGAATATGTGCAATTTTTATTTGTCAATTAAATATTTTAAAATAAACAAAAGGAAGAGAGAAGAGTTTATGGAGTCACCTTACTTTTTTGTCCAGAGAAAGGGAACTAATAGTGGGTGTGGTTGCTGGACCAGAAAGTCTCCCTGATGGATGGACTTGATTTATTCAATGAAATAAAAGGCTCAGGCATCCCGAAACAGTGATGGAAGAGATGGCAGAGTAAGATTCATAACAGTTAAGTGTCTGGCCCAGACAATGGTGCCCTGGAGAGAATATGAGGGAAAATAAAACTGACTGCTACTACTACTAGTAATAATATTTGCAAAGCTCCTATTCTCTAGACAAAAAGAGTAAGGTGACTCCCTAAACTCCTCTCTCATTTTGTTTATTTTAAAATATTTAATTGAGAAATAAAAATTGCACATTCAAGGTACACATCATGATTTTACATACATGTACATTGTGTACTGATTCCTACAATCAATGTAATTAATATGTCTGTCACCATGTATAGTTATCATTTTGTATGTCTGTGTGTGAGGGAGGGGTGAAGACACTTAAAATTTACTCTCTTATAAAATTTAAGTAAACCATAGAATATTATTAACTATAGTTACCCTGATGTACATTAGACCCTCAAAACTAGTCAGCCATAAAAAAGAAGGAAATCCTGCCATTTGCAACAAGATGAGTAAACTTGGAGAACATTCTGCTAAGTAAAATAAGTCAGACACAGAAAGACCAACACTGCATGACCTACCTTATACATAGAATCTAAAAAAGTTGAGCATATGGAAGCAAAGAGTAAAACAGGGTTAGTCAGGGGCTGGGAGTTAGAAGAAATGAGGGGACATTGCTCTTTCCTTTGAATTCTTTGAAGTCCTCTTCTACCAGTTTCTCTCCTTTTCTGGACATTTATCCCTGATCATTTTCCAGCCATTCATCCAGATTCTCTTGCTCTGCTCAAACCTCAAATTGCGTTGTACTCCAAGATTCTCACCTTAGCCTCCCTAAGTGATCACCTCTGAACCTGACACCTCAGAACCCTATGCTTCTCGCTACGACTGAATTTACTCATTTAGTGCTTATTTTATAATTGTCTTTCAACTAGTCTGCCTTGAGAGCAGAGCCCATGCCTCATTCATTCTTATATTCTCATTGCTTTGCACAGTCCCTGGTATGTTATGGATATTCTATAGATATTTGTTTCATCAATAAATTTAAGTCAAGGTTCAATTGTAGTCATGCCTTACCAAATCGTAAGTCCTCAAAGATCAGGGGCCAGAGTTACAATTTATGCGTTAAATCAAATAACCACTCAGTGTTTCTGAAAGAGACTGGATACACCCTTTAGCTTGCCTATGATTCAAAGCAAAGTTGCATATCTAAAATTAGGTATTCATGGGTTTCTTTATGCTCTTGAGGCCCAGACTGAAAAACAAAAATGTCTGAGAGTGTGCTTAGATTCAACACAAGGTATGTAACAAAATGTATAGGTATAGCAGGATTGAGGGAAGAAGGATGGTGCTTAAATAAATGAGAAAGGGGAGGCCTTATGTGTATATGCCCATTTTCTGCAGCCTTGCGGATAGTCATTTGCATGGATCTATAAAGTTAGTAACACTGATAACAGGGTATAACAAAGATGGTGATTTTGTTAATTTGACTATTAGTGTATTCAAGTTTGGCTTTAAAGAAAATTGCCTTTAGCAAACCAACCCTCCCATTTTAAAACCATCATCAATACTCTGTGGTAATATTTCCTCAATATAATACCCACTCCAGACATTCAAGGCCCTCTTCTTATAATAATTAGCCAGCTAGCCAAGTCTTCTGTTCTGAATTAAGCTCACATTACTGCAATACTTTTCCTGTGGACTTCTTTTTCAATTGCAAATTAAAAGACCTCTGTGAGCTGACAGAAGAATTCTAAAAAGCAGTGAGGCATACTCAGAACCCTAAAAATCATATAATACGGGCCAGCCTTAAAAGCTATACTTGCTTCCAAGAGCTAGACCTATTTCCTTCACGTGCTCCTGAGCTACAGGTGATATGCATGGATGAGCTAGATACTGCAGCCACCAGCCCTAGATAAATAGTTGTCGCTTCTAGGCAACAAAGATGTGGTACCTTACTGCAAAAACTCCAGAGCATTCTATCCAAAAGGGATCAAAAATTGGAATTCTCTCTCTCTCAAGCTTCAAGGATTGGCCTCGTCAGGACCAAAGGGTCAGACTACTAGGAATGACTTAACATGGGTTTACAGAAGCAGAAAGCATCTGTCCAGTCTACCAAATTCCTTTCTATAATAATCCAAAGCTGTTCACCTTGGCAAAAGGTTCCCAATCAGGGCTAGAAATTTCACATTATTCCCTTCTCAGTAATTAGGAAAGTGTTGAGTGGGTATGAAAAAAATATATTATGATCTGATATTTTATTAGGCAATCTGGACAGAAGGACTGAAATACAGAGAATATTTCTGAGAATTGCTGTGACTGCTTATGATTTGTGAATGAGTAATTTACATCACTAGCCACCATTTTTTTCTTGAACTGGAGATTAGAATTGCTTGTCTTATCTCCCAAAGAGGTTACTGAGGCAGAGCGTAGATGCTATGGCAACGAAACAGACAACTGGGTGGCACTGTGTGATTATTATGTGCCAGGAAACTGTGTGACATGCTTTTATTAGGTTGGTGCAAAAGTAATTGTGTTTTTTGTCATTACTTTCAATTGAAATTAAAGACAAGTGAAAAAAAATGTAACATAGGACAAAGACCTAATTCCATTTATATAGAGAGTTCTTAGAAGTCCATGATTGAAAGTAATGGCAAAAAACACAATTACTTTTGCATCAACCAACCTAATTATATGTCATTCAATCCTTGTATCATCTCCAGGAGCTAACAACTATTATTATCATTACCAGTTTACAAATAGAAAATGATTAATTTTCATAATGTTAGAAACTCTAAATGGAAATAAAGAGTCTGTTTCAAACAGAGCTAAACAAAAATATATAACATTTCTATGAGGACTCACATATATTTAAAGTATTACTAAGAAGCATGAAACAAAACTTGCACAAATAGAAAGACATACTGTTCCTGACTGAATATGTGAATTCAATATTTTAAGATGTCAATTCACATATAGGTCTAAAATTTAGTCTATTAATTTAGTTATGACTCATGAAAATGCCAACAGGACTTTTTGGATTTTAACATGCTGGAAAATAAACATACAAGATTAGCCATAAAACTAACTGAAAAACATATTATAGAACTATAGTAATTAAAACAACCGGGGACTGGATAATAAGAAAACAAACTGGTCAATGGAACTCAACAGAGTATTCAGGAAGAGCACCTGTACATAGAGGAGTTTTTAAATTGTCTAGATAGTATTTAAAATGTGCCAGGAAATAAATTATTCAATAACGGATGTTGGTATAATTGGCTAACTCTTTATCCTAAAATACATTCCAGGTAATAAAAGACTTAAGTACCAAAAATAAAAGTGTGAAAATACTAAATGAAAATATGACAAAATGTGTATAAAATAACCTGATATTGAGGAAGACCTTTCTAAGCAACACAAAAAACCTAGGAGTCATGCAGGAAAACTGATAATTTAAATACAAAATAGTTTTAAATATCTGTCTACAAAAACTATCCTAAATGTAAAAGAGAAGTGAAAAAATGTAACATAGGACAAGGCCTAATTCCATTTATATGGAGTTCTTAGAAGTCCATGAAAAAAACCCAGTAACAATCCAATTAAAAATGAACAAACAACATGGACATACAGTTCAGAGCTAAACTTTAAAATGGCTTTAAATGTATGAATACTTAACTTCACCCATAATTAAATACATTTAAAAAATAATAATTTTAAGAGCAATTTTAGGTTTACAGCAAAATTGAGCAGAAGGTACACAAAATTACCACATATTCCTTTCTCAAGACATGCAAGTCTTCCCCTATTATCACCATCCGCCACGGCAGTGATACATTTGTTATAACTGATGACCCTACATTGATCCATCATTATCACTTAAAGCCATAGTTTACAGTAGGGTTCACTCTTGATGTTGTATATTCTATGGGTTTTGCCGGATATGTAATGACATGTATGCACCAATTTCAGTAAATGCATTTTAATGAGAAGATTTTTAAGTATCAAAAGAGAAGACTATTGAGAAATTCTTGAAATAAAATTAAACTTATGGAAAAATGCTCTCTAGACTGAGCCATAGAGAAACAGAAAATCTGATCACCCTTTCAAACTTTCAAAGAACATATAATCTGTAACTTAAATAAATGCTCCAGAAAAAGTATTCAGTTTTTTAATCAACCTAGCTTAGTTTTAATATCTCTCTCTCTATATATATATATATGGTTTTGAGCTATACATATATCAAAACATTACATTGTATGCCCCAAACATTTCAGTTGTTGATTGTGTCTTGCTATGTTCTGAATGTTTGAGTTCCTCCAAACTTCATGCTGAAACCTAATCCCCACTGTAATTGTGGTAGTATTAAGAGGTGAGGCCTTTAGGAAGTCATTAGGTCAGAAAAACTTTGCCCTTGTGAATGGGATAAGTGCCCTCATAAAGAGTTGAAGACCCAGCAACAAAATCATCATTTATGAAGAACAGGCCCTCACAAACCACTAAATCTGCTGCCACTTGGTCTTAAACTTCTAAACCTCCAGCAGTGTGAGCAATACAGTTCTGTAATTTATAAATTACCCAGTCTAAAGAAATTTATTATAGTGGATTGAACAGACTAAGACACAACAAAGCTATTTTTTTTAAAAAAAAAGGCAGAAAAGGACATAATTAAAATGAACTACTACAGGATAATCTCAATTATGAACATAGACACCAAAATGCTAATAAAAGAATAGCAATCTGTCAACATATCATATCACATCATGGCCAAGTTTCATATGTATGAAGACTGCAAGGATAGTTTAGCATAATTCAAAAAAATATATATGTCCTTTAACATTATTAGATCAAATAAAGAAAGAACTGATGAAGTGCAAAAAATGGTTTTTTTATAAAAATCAACACCATCTCAGGGAAAAAAACTGTCAGAAAACAGAATAAAAAGTAATTCCTTAACTTGATAAAAGTTCACTACCAGTAACTGTGCAGCAACTGCAAACTGATGGGTGATATCATTGAAATGTTTGCATTAAAGTAAAGAATAAATAAAGATTTCCTGCTACTACTTTTTTTTGGAAAATCTTGCCAACACAAACAAGATGATGAAATCAAATATGTCATTACAAAGGAGAAAAAATGAAATTGACATTATTTGGTGATTACTTGATTGTCTACACAGAAAGCTCAAGAGAAACTACAAGCTTTTAAAACTAAAAGATTGCTGGATATACAATTAATGTGCAAAGACTATTCTTATACATTAGCAATAAACAATTCAAAAGTAAAATAACAAATATAGATACTATTCACAATACCAAATATATTATTTAGTCCATGTGGTACAAAATACCACATAGACTAAACAATATATCTAACAACAGAAGTGTAAGTCTTTTATGAAGAAAGTTATGAAATATTATTAGAAGCATAAAAGAAAACCTAAATAGATGGAGAAATGTTAATGTTCTTGTAGTATATTCATGGACGAGAAAATCAGTATCACAGAATATAATTTTTTCCATGTTAATCTAATATAATTCAAACAAAATATTTCCTTGTCCAAAGACATTGTTCAGCATTCAACATATATTTATGGAGCCTCTGTGTCAGATATTTTTCTAGGTTCTGAAAAACAAATAGAAATTTATGTCCTTTTAGAGCTTATATTACACTGGAATTATTAGGTGTAAAAAACAAGGTGCAGACCAGTGTATGTAGTATGCAATCATTTTTATTTCTAATTGTGCATTTAATTGCATTAGAATATAATATTTTTGAAAGGATTTATAAGAAAATGACAACAATGGTTCTTTTAAGGCAAAGTGACTATGATAATATCTCAATAGAGAAAAGCTTATTGTTCATTGTTACGCCATTTCACGTTTGAACAAATAAATACAACATTTTATATACATTTTAAAGCTAGAAAACTAGTTGAAAATAAACAAAAATGGAATTTACTGGACAAAATAATATTCTGTCTTTAAGTTAAAAATATCATTGCATATGCTCTGAATGAAGAACTCAAACAGGTGTTTATATGAATCATATCTGGGCATTTTTATTAATTATAAGTTAAGTTGAAACAATCATATGACATGGTTGCTAAAAGGCTAATGAGATTTTAGGGAATATAACAAAACTTATCCAGATCAAGAGATATCATTGTTCCACTTTATACTGTTTCAGCCATACCTGGAGTATTATGTTCATTTCATTTCTGTATACCACAAGTTAGGAGAGATACTTGCCTCATCTAGAGAGTGTCCAGGAGACAGAGGAAGAACTGATGAAGTAACTGAGAAAGATTAGTTTCCAAAAGGAAGTCTTAAGGGAAACAAGAGCTAAATCTTCAAACATGTGGAGGCAAAAGATGTTAGATTTATTTTATATTCTTTCAAATAGCACTACTGGGACCTCCACAATCATATAGGTTAAGGGAAACAAATTTGGGCTCAGTATTAAAATGTTCTAACAATTTGGCTGTGAGATGGGAACAGAGTGGAATGAAAATATTTACTGCCTACTACATGCCAGACTCATTGCATACATAATAGTAGTCCTCACAGCAGTCCTGCAAGGAATGTATCATTATCCATTTTCCAGAGGATGAAATGGAGGCTCAGTAATGTTGAGTAATTTCACTTAAAACCCTACACCTGGTAAATGCAGAAAAAGAATTTGAATCCAGTTTATAGCAGTCTCCTAATTTGGTCTCCATACATTGTGTTGTGTCCTTTCAATAACAAGGCAGCCAGAATATTCTTTCTAAAACAAATCTATTCATATTACTTTCCTGCATGAATTTCATAGCTTAGCTTACAAAGCCCTTCATAATCTGGCTCTTGCTTACCTCTCTATAAATCACTCACTATTTGGAACTGTTCTGCAGCCACACAGACTATCTTTAAATTACTCAAATATGGATAGACAAAAATGTGGTGTTTCAATGCAAAACTATGCATCCTATATAGCACACTTTTTTGGGTTATCAGATTCTAGCCCTGTTCATTGTCATTGAGGTTTTTGCAAGTTTTTGTTAAGTTGTAAATAACCGAGAGACATATAAGTTATATCCTGCTCAGCAGTGATTTAATTGACTTCCCCAACCACTATGGAAAAAAAGTTTTGTATAACTTGCAAGTAATCTCAATGTTCCTTTACTCCATATAAAACTATGGTGTTTTGACTTTTCTTTTGAACTAGTCGTAACATGTGCCTAGTTCACTCATATCCCATGAGAAAAAATAAATTCTTTAACATATATTCATTTTTATACTTGTATGAGAGTCATAACTTTATCCTTTATTCTGAAAATTATCTTTTAACATATACTATGGTCTCCTTTTTCTTATTTCTTGTCTCTGAGATTTCACATAACCTGTTTCCTCAACTTAGGACAACTTCTTTTTTTTTTTTTTTTTGAGACGGAGTTTCGCTCTTGTTTACCCAGGCTGGAGTGCAATGGCGTGATCTCGGCTCACCGCAACCTCTGCCTCCTGGGTTCAGGCAATTCTCCTGCCTCAGCCTCCTGAGTAGCTGGGATTACAGGCACGCGCCACCATGCCCAGCTAATTTTTTGTATATTTTTTAGTAGAGACGGGGTTTCACCATGTTGACCAGGATGGTCTGGAACTCCTGACCTCGTGATCCACCCGCCTCGGCCTCCCAAAGTGAGGACAACTTCTTAATCCCCCCTCCCTGTTCATAAAATGTCCGTCGAATGAAAGTAAAATGGAGGTAGACAGGCACAGTGGCTCACGCCTGTAATTCCAGTACTTTGGGAGGCTGAGGTGGGTGGATCACGTGGTCAAGAGATTGAGACCATCCTGGCCAACGTCGTGAAACCCCATCTCTACTAAAAATACAAAAATTAGCTGGGCATGGTGGTGTGTGCCTGTAGTCCCGGCTACTCGGGAGGCTGAGGCAAGAAAATCGCTTGAACCTGAGAGGTGGAGGTTGCAGTGAGCCGAGAACGCACCATTGCAATCCAGCGTGGTGACAGAGTGAGACTCCATCTCAAAGGGAGGAAGGGATCAAGGGAGGTAGGGCGAGAGGAGGGGAGGGAGGGAGGGGGAGGGGGAAGGAGGGGAGGAGGGAGGGAGGGGGGAGGGAAGAGGGGGAGGGGAAGAGGGAAGAGGGGGAAGGAAGAAAGGAAGGAAGATAGGTTCGAAGAACGGGTAGTCTGACACCAATATGATTTCTCCAGTAAGTAGTTGCCTTTCACATCTTTTACTTCATCTAAACAGAATGGCCTACTTTAGAGCAACAAGCTTTTGTCACTGGAAGCTTAACCTATGATATCATCCATGAGGAATGCAGTAAGATGGGATTCTAATATTGAGAGTATCAAAGAAAAAAAAATGTGTCTACTGGGTAGGATTTTAAAGGGAAAAATATTCTGATACTGGTTAAAATAGTAAGGAAGAATTTATTGGAAACACTTACATTGAGAGAGAAGGGGCTTAACTCTAAATACAGCAAGGGTAAGGAGGGATTTATAGCCAAGGATCAGGGCATGAGTGAGGATCAATGGATGGAAAATTACTAAGAGGAGGCATCAAAGATTGGGGAATTATTGCTAAGCTGGTGTAACAGGCCAAGAATTTAGACATTAAGGCTAGGGGATGAGGAACTTGATCAGATATCAAGCGTAGAGGTGTAACTTAGCAGGATTCTAAGACTGGGCTGGGCAGGTCAAACCTAGAACATGGGCTAAGATTGAGGCCTACCCAAGAACTGGGCTCAGAGGAGGCTAACTAAAGTTTGGCCAAGAATAGAGTCTTTGGTAAGAGTTAGGCTGTCATAGGCAATCTGTATGGTTATTTCTAACTCTGAAGTCACTGAAATGTAATATATTAGAACCAAGAACTGCATCATACGTCTGTGAACACTTTGAGAGAAAGGAAGCCTGAGAAAAAATGAACTCCATCTTTGTAAGTCTCTCACAGGTCCATAATACCAGTCAACTTGGCCTTTCTGTTTGTGGTATATTAAGTTCCAAATAGAATATAGGAAGCAAAGCATAAAGATGGTTGTGTTTTCTAGAATCTACCTGGATGACTTCCCACTGCGAATTTCTTAGGATACAGCCTCATGCATTTTTAATTAAAGCTGCTTCTTTCCATTTGTGTGGGCAAGTCACATTAGTGATTTGCAAAAGAGGGGGAATGGAAATGAGCTCAACGAAATGGTGAAAACAGCTTGCAATAGACTCATCTCTTCTCAGGCAGCCACTTCTTTGACTTCCATCTGAGAAAATACCAGAGGTAGTACCTATGGCAAACAGCCTAGATATGTGACATGTGCAACCAGCTAGGATGACATAGTCACCATTGCCACTGAGGAGGTAGAGCCAAATCCATGGCAGAAAAGGACAGGCTTCCTACTGAAAGTCTCTCAAAAATGGTTCAAAACTTTTCATAGCTATTACTCTATACCAAGTATCAGAAAATTCCACCGTTAGTCACTCTTTTGGGCTGAAGCATTAAATCCAGAAGATTACATTTAAAATAGGGGACGAGGTGCAGGTGTGTGTGTGTGTAAACTGTTAGCCCTCATCAGCAAGCTGTGTACCTTTGAATGAGGTACTTTTCCATCCTGGGATCCAGGATCACCAAGATATAAAAGGGAGGTTTAGGCCAGTTCTCATTCAGCTCTGATTTTCTGTACTTCTGGGTTTTTCAACCAAGAAAGGCATTCATTATCAGCTAGCAAGTGGCACCTAATTAACAGGATTCAGAACAGACAAATTGTAACAGAAAGCAGGAAGAAATAAATGTCTAGGACAGGGGTCATGCATGGGGCCAAGTATGATAGGGGCACTATAGCCAGAGGATTTGGGCAGCAATGGGGCAGACCCAGCAGGGAAAAAAGGCACCCACAGTGGGTGGAGCACAGAGCATACTAATGACAAACTTTATTTACTTCATAAATTTGCAGTGCTCAGACTCTACCCTCCACATTCTCACAAACAGTCGTATGCATGCATATACAGTCTGTCTCTCACAGTCTCTGTCTCTCTCTCATAGACTTTCTCTCTCAATTAGTCTCAGCCTCACTCTCTCCAAATACAGTAGTTAAAAATAGACTTTAACTTTTATTTCAGTAATCAACCTGGCACTGGAAGTGATAAAGCAAACACTTCCCAAGCTCATGTTATCATAGCAGTACTTGTTAGGAGATTGATTTTAGGGAGGAATGAGCTTACAGCTTAGGAGAAAACTTTTTTTAAAATTTTATTACTTTTATTTAATAGTAAAATTCCTTGTAGGATAGCTGGAAAAATTTGGGCCAGAGTAGGAAAGCATGAACCAGTTTACCTGAAAAACAGTTCTTTTAGGTTAATTTAATTTCACTAAGAGATGTTGTGTTTATCTTTTATAAAGAGGACAGTAGCTGATAGTTTGGAAAGGGTTCTACCCCTAGAGCTTGGATGGCAGAGGGGTCAGAGATTGATGCCTCTGTGGGTATCCTTTAGATGATGCTTACCTTCCATACTTCAGTTTCTTTCATTTCTATAAGGTTCAAAGACACATTGTTATTAGAATGGCTACAGATTCATCAAGTAAATTCTATGAATCAAAGTGCACCTGTTTCTCTCTTAGGCATTGGGATATTAAAAAAATTAAGCTGTATATATGCTTTAAAATAAAAAGCTTTTTTATCCTGGGTTTATCATCACCAGATATTTCAGGAAAAGAAATTGAGAGCTATGGCTGTAAGCCTTTTAGAAGTACAGTAAGGTCAATGGGGGGGTCACTTTTAATCCTTTATCCTCAATTCTAACACACACACGCACACGCACATGCACACACACACACACACACACAGACACATTATATATTGTCTATGTAAGGCTGTGCAATAGTCAAAGATAAATAAAACTACATGATATACAAAACCTGGTAAAATCTGAACCTAATTTATTTATTCTAAAGATTGTTAGATTATAAATATTGAAAAATTATCTGTGTAGTCTAAACGTTTTCAAATGCCCTAATGTGTAGTGTTATCTTTTGCAGGCTATAAACAGGGCCCACACCACAAATAAAGAATGTCTTTTATGTTTCTATATCTGACCACTGAGGAAAGAATGAAGAAGAGAGGGATGAAAAAATAGGAAATAATGAGCAGAGGGAAGAAGGCAGGGATAGAAAATACAGAAAGAGTTTGATATTTGCCAAAGTTCCAAGAAGCAAAAATCTAACACATGACTTTCTTTAAAAAAGAAAATAATATAATCCTTTTTATTTTAACAGTAGGCAAAAATTGACAGAATTTAATTTCTATTTAAAGTTCAGCAGTGCAGGAATTCCTAAAATACTTCGTTTTTCGCACTTAAGGAGCATCCCTAAATGAAGCTAAGTAGTTGAAGGTAATTTTTTTGAGGACTAAATGAGTTGTTATATGTAAAGCACTTAGAACATCAAGCACTTAGTAAGTACTCAGGACTTGGTAGCTATTATTATCATAACTATCATCATAGTCATCATCATCATTATAGTTTTGCCAAGATAATGATTTTGAATGAAAAAGTATTCCTTTTCTGTTTTTAATATATATGCACAAAATAATTTAAATGTCATGTTTGTGTTCCTAACTACATACATAACAGAATCATTGCCTAATGTATGACCTGTGAGATAAAATAAGCTACAGGTCTGATCTCCTTCATCTAGGGGGCTAAATGTTCCCTGTCCCTATGAAAATGCAGACATTGTCACGACTGATTGCATTTTTCTTTTATGACTTTAAATACGTTTTGCCATATAAACAAAACAGTGCTTCTGGTCAGTCTGTTTTCTCCCAAGAGATCTGTATTTAGAGGTAAAATTAACAATTGTTTCATCAAATAACTCTACTAAGCCCCTGTCTATATGTGACACTATCATGAACACTGTCCACACAATATAGTAGTGCAACCTCTGCCCTGTTTACACTTAGAGCAGTGTACATCCCTCAGGCACAAGTGATGCACAAACTGGGTCTACATCACATCCTCAATCATCTGTTGGCTAGGCAATTCAGCCAGAAGAGCTGATTTTTGTTCCATACAGCTATAGCAACAGACAATTGATCAAGCACAAGACTGAAAAATAAATTAACAAACACACAGCTTCACTTCTGTTATCCAATTTTGAAGCCTACACATGGGTCTTTGTGACTATACAGAAGAAAGTTGGCTGTGGGTTGACTCAGAGAGGATTTTTTTTCCACTTGCAGGAGGATTATAAGAATACTCATCTCTGTTTTCCCAAGAATGCCATCATTAGAAAAAATGGACTGATGATGTGTTACCTACTATATATATATATATATGTAATTGGCTCATGCATTTATAGAGATTGAGATGTTCAGACCCAGAAGAGCTGATTGTTTCAGTCCTAATCTGAAGGTCTGAAAATCAGGAAAACCAATGATGTCAGTTCCAGCCTGAGTCCTAGTCTGAAGGCAGAAGACAATCAGAAAGAAAAAGAATTCTTACTGCTCTTCTTATGCTATTCTGTCTTTCAACAGATTGAATGAGGCCCATGCTGACTGGGGAGGGCCATCTGCTTTACTCAGTCTATCAGTTCAAATGTTACTCTCATCCAGAAACACCCTCACAGACATACCCAGAACAATGATGAGCCAAGTATCCGGGCATTCCATGGCTCACTCAAGTTCACACATAAAATTAACCGTCACCGATACTCAGAGCCCCTTGGTCTGAATCTCAGAGTTGATCCAAATGAATAGTCAGATGGAAGAGTAAGGTACTCACAAGATCCTACTTTGGACTCTATTCTTGTCCCCTCAAATCTGTATTAATTTACATCAGTATAATCCAAGGTTTGTTACCCACCAGCACTTCCTATTTTCCCCAGCAAGTGCCCATAAATGAATCATTTGATGTTGGGAATGTGAAAAAATAAGAGTGTTTCCTTAACCCACTGGGCTACATTTACAACTATTAAATACCCACCTTTTTTTCTGTCCTTGGCCACTTGTGAATGCTGGGCTCTGATTGAAGCCTTAAAGACAAAAATGAATTCAATCTACAAGAGAAGCTCCCAGGAGGGAGCCTGTGCCAGCAATAAACCATGAAAAGGAGGCCTGTGCCAGCAATAGACCATCAGGCAGAATAAAGTTAGGCTACCTATATCTCATTTTCTAGTACCATCCTGCTATCATATTGCTAACCTAGGTTCTTATTCATGACTCCACCTCTGATGTGAATTCTACTCAGCTAAAAATAATGATACTTATTGCTGTTGGCCTTTATACTTTCTATTTGATTTAGGTCTGATTTTCACTACACCCTAGCCTATTTTCAACTTGGCATCACTTCCCTTGCTCTACCACCAGGAGACAGTTATTCTCCTACAGAAGAGCTACTTCACAGAAATATGTTGACGACTCTGGTTCCACCTTTTCTTCTTTTCTTGCCCAGTGCCAGGATTCATTCTCCAAGTGGCCTGGCTTCTCCAGAAGCTATAAGAATGATAGGGTATATGAACACTGCATTCAAAATAGGCACTCTCCTAACAGATGGTGCAGAATGGCGAATTGAAAGGAGAAAGCTATTGTTAGGCAACATTTCAAACAACAAAAATAAGTTGTAGGGGCTTGGAGAGGAAATTGTGTTTTGGTTTAAAGCAGCAAATTACCTGGATGGCTTAAACTATCTGACAGTCTAAGAATATCAAATTATCCACTGAAAATCTGGCTACCCAAGCTGCTTTTCCCAACTGCACATTATTTGCTCAACAAATTTTCTGCTCTCAAGTCTCTGAGAGAAAATTTTAAAATGCTCTTTTCACCACTAAAGAAAAGTAGATTTTTTTAAAAGATACTATAGAAAGAATCTACAGAAGGAAACACCAAATTTCTCTGGAAATTTCAAGTTTCTCTTAGAAATAATTATAGCTATCTGTAGTAAACAAGCAAAGTCTTCCACTTACATTGATTACACATTAAAAACTAGATAAATCACTTCCAACTATAGTATAAAGATAACATATATTTCTTTTGTCTAGAAACTCAAAGATTTGAAGCCAGTTAACCCCTTTGGTGTAGATGGGGAATAATGTTAGCCAAATCTGTTTGCATGTAGCAGAACTGGCCACAAATGAAAGATATGGGAGGTTCTACAAGATATGCCCAGTTCTGCAAGATCAGCTTTTACAGTTGGAGGAAACCAGTCCTTCCTGTTCCCAAGGAAACTAGCTCAAATTGAGGCCAATAGGACCCCCAAGTACTATTGTTATGCTAAAAAATAATCATCACTCATCACTGGGAAGATTCCAAATTATCTTCTGGAACAGATCCTTTCTGTTTCGGACAGTGAAGTGGCATGGAACAGTGGAAGGAACATAAGCTTTGGCATCAGATCGGGATTTAATTCTTGGCTCAGCCATTTATTAGCTGTGAGATATTGAGCAAATATTTTACTTTGCTGAGTTTCATTTTCCTCATCTATAATACAGATACTCTTATTTATCTCCAAAGCATTGTTTTGAAGAGAAAACAAAAGAAGCACCCAATCATGAATGAACCTATCATAATTCCTAGCATCACGTTTTGGGCCTAATAAATAATAGCTTAAAAAATGAGGGGATATGCCACAACATAGATGAACCTTGAAAACATAATGTACAGTGAAAGAAACCACTCACCAAGGACTGTATGTTGTATGATTCCATTCATAGGTAATGTGCAAAATAGGCAAATCCATAGAGATAAAAAGTCATTTTGGCTGGGCACGGTGGCTCAAGCCTGTAATCCCAGCACTTTGGGAGGCCGAGGCGGGTGGATCACGAGGTCGAGAGATCGAGACCAACCTGGTCAACATGGTGAAACCCCGTCTCTACTAAAAATACAAAAAATTAGCTGGGCATGGTGGCGCGTGCCTGTAATCCCAGCTACTCGGGAGGCTGAGGCAGGAGAATTGCCTGAACCCAGGAGGCGGAGGTTGCAGGGAGCCGAGATCGCGCCATTGCACTCCAGCCTGGGTAACAAGAGTGAAACTCCATCTCAAAAAAAAAAAAAGTCATTTTGCAGTTGTATAGGGCTAGGGATAGGGGAGGGGGTGGGAATGCAGAATGACTATTAATCAGTACCATTTTTTTGGAGGGGATAATTAAAACTTTGGCCTTTAAAATGGTATATTTAGAACATTTACACTTAAAGTAATTAGTAATATGTGTAGGGCTTAAGTCTGCCATTTTTTGTTTTGCTTTTGCTTGTTCTGTTTCTTGTTTCTTTGTTTCCCTTTGCAGGACTTCTTCTGGGTCATTTGAACATTTTACACAATTCCATTTTGATTTATTTAAATGTATTTGAATTAAATAATTTATAATGTATTCGTGTAATTTTTTGAGTAGTTGCTTTTGCTATTACCACATACATATATATGGAACATATCACAGCCTACTTACACCCATGTTTTGCCACTTCAAGTGAAGTGAGGTGAAGAAATCTTACATCCATTTAGCTTTACCTTCTCCACTCTTTAACTATAAATACAAACGATCTTCAACTTACCCTTTTCACCTTCATAATGGCACAAAAACAACATGCACTTAGTAGAAACTGTACTTCAAGTACCCATACAAACATCCTGTTTTTCACTTTCAGTACAATATTCAATACATCACATGAGATACTCAACACTTGCTTACAAAATCAGCTTCATGTTAGATTATTTTACCCAACTGTAAGCTAACATAATAGTTCTGAGCACATTTAAGGCAGACCAGGCTGAGCTATGATGCATTGCTATTTCTTCAAATAATTTTTTCAGCCTCCATTCCTTCTCCTCTCCTTCCAAGTCTCCAATAACATAAATGTTAGATCTTTTGTTACTGTACATTCCCTGAGGATCTGTTCATTTTATATTTTTTTCAGACTACTTTCTTCTTTGTTGTTCATATTGAAAAATTTCCAGTAATCTGTCTCTGAGTCTACTGATTATTCCGTGTCTTATCACCAGTCTTCTACTGTACCTGGCCAGGGAGCTTTTACTTTTTAAATTTGAATTATTGTATTTTTCAGTTCTATAATATCCCTTTGGTTCTCCTTTATATTTTAAAATTCTTTGTTGAAATATTTTTCATTTGTTTTAGAAATGTTGGTTAATGCTCATTGAAGCATTTTTGTGATTGCTACCTTAAAATCCAGATAATTCCAATATCTAAATCATCTCATCGTTGATGCTTATTGATTATCTTTTCTTATTGAAGTTATACTTTTCCTGGTTCTTGGTATAATAAGTGATTGTCAGTTGTATCCTGGGATATTTAAGTATTATTCTGTGAGGTCCTGGATCTTATTTAACCTTCTTTATAGCAGGTAATCACGATGTTTAAGTGTAGTATACAGATATGTGTGTAAATGGTCTTTCAGTTTCTCTGTGTGCCTGTTAATATTACCCTGGCTAAAGTGAAGGTTAAATAATACCACCCTAGTGTAGATGGTAGAGTGGCAATTCAGCTCCTTTTTTGGTGACACCTTCCTTGTGAATATGGGGCACCAACTCATACTAAGTGGTTGTGTAAGCCCAGCACCCCACTGGGTCCTGCTGACACTGAGGACAGCGGATGAAATAGAGGGCCAAGTCTCACCACCTTTCACAGCCATGTTCTGCCTTGTTGCTTCCATGTGTGTTGAAAGTTCAGCTCTTCTGTAGACCAAGCTGATACCAGGAAGGTAAAAAGCAGAATTCCCACTTGTCCTGTCCTATACCTCATCATTCAGTCTCTTGGTTGCTGTGGAGGAATGAAGATCCAGTTTCCTACTGGGCCCTACTTCTGTGGGGTGAGTGGAAATGCCTGCTAGGTCCACCTTGTTCCTTTTTATCACACCTTATTGATATTAGGCAGGAATAGATGCTCACCTCCCCACTAGGCCCCACTGATACTACCCTGACAGGGACTCTGAGTGTCACCTGCTTCTGCTGGGTAGGGGGACAAAAAATAAGTTCCCTTTTAGCCCTGACAACATCATCCCAGGCCAGGGAAGAAACCAAAGTATTACCTGTTTGGGGGAATAGGTGGGGATGGGATAGAACAATGGAAGAGTAGAAGATCAGCTCCCCACTCTGCCCATCAACACCATCTGAGTGGGAGACTCAGAGTATGACAATCTTTCACTAGGTGGGGGCAAGGTAGAAGACCTGTTTCCCAGTGGAGAGACTGGAGCATAGTCATCTGCTTCTGCAAAATGGGAAGATGGGATGGAAGATCAGTTTCTTTCTACTGCTTCAGTGCTTGGCTCCACTGAAACCATGGGGAATGAGATAGCTTTTCCATTAGTAGTTAGCTATAGTAGAGCAGGTATTGCCAATCCGATTGTTTGTTTTTAGACCATTATTTCCCAGTGCTTTAGTTAGTGGGGATGGGCTTTTCTTAAAGTTTTTGTCTGTGCCTGTTGGTTCCAGGTTGGATGCTATAGCAGCACCCCATCTAGGATATATAGCAGGTCAAAAAAAAAAAAATTACTGTTGTGGCGTTCCTCAAGTCCCCAGGTCCCTAAGGCAATCTGCTTTCTTCATTTTCTTTTCACAGTCTTCCTATAATTGTTTGCTATATTAAATCCAGATATTTTCATTTTAAGAGGAAGAATAGGGGAGAAATCGGGCTGCTCCATCTTATCTAGAAAAAGAAGGACATTCCAGCATCCTTTGTAATAGCTGTAAGAGTAAAAACATACTAAGTGACTTTCAAGGGGGGATAGAATAATTTATTTGGGCATAGTTTTAAGATGGAACATAAGAAATGAACTAGATCTATATATATCAATCATCATGGATAAAATCATTGGCAAATCTAGAAGAACAATGCTAAAAGAAAAAAGAAGATATGGAATAAGTAAAATATGATTACAATTATATAAATATAAAAATCATATACATAGAAATCAATATCCATTGTTTATGGTGATATACATAAAAATATGAAATATGCTACTTGTCTGTAATGTGGAGGGGTAGGAGACTGAGGTGGTGGTCAAAGAGGCCTTCAGCTGAACAGCAATATTATATTGTCTAAAAAGAAATTAGAAGCAAATAGGTCAAAATGCTAATAGATAATTGCAAAGCTGAAGGGATAGGCGTGTTGTTCTTTGCATTTTTCAGTATTTTTAAATGTCTTAATGGAAGACAAAGGACACATTTGTTTCGTTTTGTTTTGTAGTAGCAGCCATGTTAGTGAAATAGGTTTTTCTCTGAAGAAGTGGTCATTATGCAACTGTGGCAGGCCACCTGGCTAACTCTGGAACAGAATGACATATTCTTTCAATAGAGTATGACTTTTAGCTTTCCCCATGCCTCAGCGTCACTGAGACTCAGCCAGCATCATTTGGCTCTCTGAATAAATCACTCTTAATCCATTCACAAAGAATGTGGTAGTGTCCCTTCTCTATGCCAGGTGTTGAACAAATATTGTTGAATAATATACAGGTAATGCTTAGTAATAAAATATATTAAAAAGGAACTATAATGAAAATGTGCATAGAGGATTTACTTCCATTATAGCAATGCTTAGACTAATTTTTTCTTAAAGTTTGATGCAATGTCAAAAATTGGGCTGTAAAAGCTTGGAGGGAGAAAAATCTGTTTTCCTCATTTTATACTTAAACTAGAGTAATACAGGAGCTATTTCCTGGAGAAATTGCCAATCAGCAAATAGCAGCCATCCGCCCCCTTCCTCGCCCCACTCCTGGCTACAATACTTCCCTAGTGAACTTGACCTTCAGAGGCCATTCAGCTTCAAGAAATACCAAGTTTAACACTATCTAGTTGTCTTACCCCTTCAACAAACCACACACTTTCCTTCCGTAACTCATGTGAGTTCTTCTGAGCAGGGTACCTCTTCTTGTTGCCCCCAATGTAAAACCATCTGGCAGCCAACCTCACACTACAGAAGGTCAGTCCTAAGCAAGAGAAGAGGAGGCTGTCCTGAAATCTAGAATTCTTTAAAAGGGGCCATTTAATTCGGGGATTGTTTGGTTCCTTTCTGGAAACTCTAAGGGGGAATCCCTTTCCTTGCTTTTTCCTGTTTCTAGGGGCTGTCTAATTTTCTTGAATTGTCACCCTCTTCTGTCTTCAAAGCCAGCAATTGCACCATTCCAACCTGTGCTTCTGTCATCACATTGCATTCAATGTTTGACCCTCTAGCCCTCTCTTATGAGGACCCTTGTGACAACATCAGTCCTATCCAGATAATCTAGGATAATGTCCCCATCTCCAAATGCTTAACTTAATCACATGTGCAAAGCCCCTTTTGCCATGTGAGGTAATATATTCACAGGTTTCAGAGATTAGAATGTGGACATATTTGTGTGGAGTGAGGCATTTTTCTGCTTACAACAGTATTGCTTTGCTATTTTATCCATCTCCTAGTCATTACTCCTGATCCACAGTTTGTCTCTGATATCTCTACTCATTCTTGATATTGACCCTGATTTGAACCTGGACATTATTAATTTCTCTACCTTTGGGATTCTGTAAAAGGGTGATATATATATATATATATATATATATATATAATATACATATATAATATATATATATGTATATAAAGGTACACCTAAGAAAGTGAGGAGCAGAGCAGACACTGTACCATGGAGAAGAGAAAGAAAAGGCATTTAATCCTGATAATGATCTTGTGAGCTAGATACAATTCTTCTCATTTTTTAAATGGGACACTAGGGCTTGTAAAGATTCCATCATTCATTTAGATCATGTAAATAGGAAGAGGCAAACCATATTTGAGAGAAAGCTGTTATGACACTGGGTTTCCTGAACCAATTCATCAAAATTAGGCAAAAATAAGCTGATAGGTGAGCTGGTATGTTCATTCAAATCATTTCTCTTCCCCTCTCTGGCTCTTGGGCCAACTTTGCAGTCTCAATTGTTTCACACTTTCCATCCTCTCTTCAACTTTTTCTGGCTCCACCTCCAAAGCAGTAGCTTTCTTGTTGCCAAAAACATTTGGTACCACCTGGGATACATGAGTCCATATGAGTATTTATAAGAAGCTCTTATAAATAAGAGTCTACTCTGAGTAGACTCTTGGGAGCTGAGATTTCCCAATATATTCATGATACAATTTCCCAGATTTAAACAGCCAAAGACAGAATGGGAACAAAATCAGAATCCTTGCCTCAGGAATGGCTCTTTCCTTGACGCACCAAAAAAGCCAGTCTGTTGACCTTCTGGGAAGGGTGCCAGGCCCAATTTTTCACTGAGGGGTTGGCTAGACCTTAAAGAGTTCTGAATTGGCAGGGCATTTTTATTAGATACAACTAATATTTATACTTGTGCTTAAGTCAGAAAAGCTAAAAAGACATTCCCCAATAATTCGAGAAGCATCTTAGACTTTTGGGGCTCAATCCCACCTGATGTTGTGTGGTCAAACACTATCTTCACAAAAGACATATATAGAGTCCTGTGCTCCCTCTAAGGCAGAAAAGAGTCCTGTCAGTGAAGCCAATTAGGGGGATTGCTTTGGGCCCAAACCAAAGGAACATGGCTACTATAAAGCACAAAGGCATTCTGGGAACTTACCAGAGGCAGCACAGAGCATTACACCTAGAAACTAAATCCATTACCGTTTATCAAGTAGACTCTAGGCTCAAGTTTTACTCACATTGGGATGTGGTCATCCCACCTTCCATAAAGAAGGCTGTATTTTGGCCTATGGTAGCTTTTTGCCATTTTTCTTTGACTGTATCCATTGATATCAGTTGATTGCAAAGGACAAGTGGTAAGTCTTAAAGAAGCCAAAAATGAAGTGCCTATTCATTTGAGTTTGATATCATCTGTGGCAAGTAATTCTATGAGCATCTCATGATGATATTTCTGTTTTGCTTCCAGAAACAATTTGGGGTATAAAAAGTGAAGGAAAGACACCTGGATCCCAAATACAGGAAAGTCTGAAGCATAAGCTCTAAGAGCAGAAGCCCCAAACACACTTAATAAGCCGAATCTACCATCCCACTTGATAAATACTAGCCAAACCTCAAGGCCAGGGTGAATAGAGCAGTCATCAGACCAGAATTATAAGTGCTCTACTGTACACCTGTCCCCATTTTTGCTCCATTAAACACAAATTAATCATAATGAAACTGTTTGAAAGTGATAAATCAAGTCATTCAGGCTTTCATTTTCCTGGGAGGGGAGTGATGTTGATCCCACGTGCTTGAAGTAGAAATTCAAAATCAGATTTTCTGGAGTATAAAAAGAAGCCAATCAACCTGGCTTCTCTACAGCTACTCATTTGCTCTGGCAAAGACAGAGGAAAGCAAGGAGTGAGTACAGGTGGGTGGGTGGGATTCAAGTATGACTCATGGCTTGCAGTCCTTGCCCCAAGTACAACTTACCAAAATCTCAAACCTTGGCAAGTCGACCACTAGATCTGGAGCTGATCATAATTATGGAGAGAGCACTTTGATATTCAGATGCCAAAGCCAGGGCCTCCTAGTCCCTAGGAATAAATAGAGTTAATGATGATGCCACTGCAGTAGAGGGATATGGCCTGCACTCCCAGGAAATTCAACTATTTTATAATGATCCAGGTTTGCTTCGTAGACTAGCTGGTTTCTCCTTTACAAGGCCATAACCTACTTGCACAGGGCTCATTAACCAACAAAAGAAACAATAGGGGATAAGAGTGCATAAGGTGACAATCTTGACTTTAAGCTACAGAAGATAAAGATTGTGTTTGATTAACAAGCCAGCCATTTTCTATCTGTTGCAGGAGGTTTTTATTTTTATTTTTGTTTTTCAAGCAAATTAGCATCCACATCACTTTGCCAAACAATGCAAAAGCAGATAGGGAATTGATACTTGTTATGTGTCTACTTTTGGGGCTCAATCCAAAGTAGCAGGCCACTGTTGATTGTGTGGCAGGGCACTATGCTGCTTGTTTTATGTATGCACTTAATCCTCATTGCATATCTGTGAGGAAGGCACTACAACTCTGTTAGACAAAGCAAAACAAACACTACAGCTCAGAAAGATTAGGTACATCACCCAAGGTTATGTAGCCAATAAAGGTTTCATCTAACTCCAAAGTCACAAGCAATAAGTCATCATGATTGTTGAGAAAATCTTCCATTAAATAAAATAAAAGTTTTAGAGTTAAAATAGAAAGACTTTTAAAGTCCAGAAACATTGCTTTTGCCTCTTTTTTTAGTAACAAATAGCTGACTCCCTACAAGGTGTCCAGGAGTTCAGTCATGGCTAGACTGAGAATAGAAGGTCCTCTCTTCACCTCAAGGGCTATAATAGGACTCAGCTTGAAAGTCCATTGACACAGGGCCAGAAAAAAAATGTGTTTAGATTTATTCTGTGCCCTCTCTAGCAAGAAAAAGCCACAGACCAAAATACAGGTTCAGCTCAGATATAACCATGTGATAAATCAACTGACCAATTTGGAAGAGATGGATATTATAAATACAATGAACATTGTTTTCTTGAGCTTCCTTTCTGCCACATGTTCAACTATGCCCATAGTGACCTTTCCACAAGTTTACACTCTGATGGTAGGTGTATGGTTAGTGGATGATTGAGATGACGAGTGGGAAGAGGGAATGAAGCCTGTTCTCCCCTTTATGCCCACCAAGATGCATGCATGTGTTTCTAAATTCAAAGGGATGATTTAATCCTACTGTGCTGTTACTGCTTCTTGATCTAAAAGAAGCTGAGAACTGTATTACTGGCTGAATATCCTTCATACTGCCTTATGAAGAGTGATGGTAGCTGTAATACCATCACTATCCCCCTATTCTGAATCAGATCCAAAATAGGGTGAAGATATTTGGCCTTACCTCAACTCCTCTCAAGAAGTGGGGAAGCTAGGGCTTGGGGTGGGGAATGAAGCTTCTAGGAAAGTTTCCTGTCTCCTAAAACTTTTAACTTTGGCTGAGAGGTAAGAAAAATCATAGCTAACACTCCGAAAAGCAATGAAAAGAAGGGAATTTTCTGTCAAATTCAGGAAAGCCCACTCCAGTCTCTTCTGCTGTAACCAAACGGGCAAGTGGAAAAACTAAAGTCTATAGTAAAGGTGATTGAAAGTCAGCTGTGTCTTATGTCCAGAACACTCAGCACGAGGTCCCAGGGAGATACCTGCTGAATAATGGTTGACTCTTATTTTTAGGTGTGTCTAAAGGCAACTGGTAATTCTATTTGTGTCAGACAATCACCAAGAGTTAAATAAACTCAAGCTGTGCTCTATGATGCAAAAAATACAGAAAATTGGTCTAATAACTTTGAAAAACAATTTAATAAAAAATAGAAACATTTGAACAGCATTTTGACATACATCATTTTCTTGTATCCTCACAACATCTTATTCTTATTCTTACATCCCTATAAGATAAACAGAGCAAGAATTCCAATTATACCCTTATATATGGACACTCTAAGAAGAGACCTAACTTGCCCACTATCACCCCGAAAGGTGAAGGTAGGGCTTAGACTAAGACCCAGATCTCCTGACTTCTGTGAGGATACCAGATACATCTCTTTGCTGAGGGGAGCTGTGCTACTGCCTGCCTTAGCTGACATTTCTGGGCTTTCCCTCCTGTATCTTAACCTAAGATTTTTGCTCCCTGCCTCAGGTAACCTCACTTGTCCACTTGAATTAAAATACCTGCCAACCCCAAGCTCATCTACATGAGCTTCTAATTCTAGTTGTTGTCACTAATATGTCTTTTTATGCCCATGTAATGATCATAGATTACTTATATGGAACAGTGGAACATAGTAATGAGGCACATGTGCTCTGAAGTTAGAGGATCAGGGCTTAAATTCCAGTTCTACCACTTATTCCTCACATAACCTCAGAAAAGCCACATAATCCTTCTCAATCTCAGTTTTCTCTTCGGTAAAATGGAGACAATAACAAGGTAATTGCTTACCTTACAGAAACCTTGCTTATGAATTGGTAACACATATTCGCAAACTGTCTTAAACCATTATGATATTTTTGTGTGTGTGATTAATTTTAGCTCAAGAGTTATCTTTAGTGTTAGTGTATTTTATGTGAGGCCCCAAACAATTCTTCTTCCAATATGGCCCAGGGAAGCCAAAATATTGGACACCCCTGCCTTATACTATTTTCGGTGACAATCACATGAGATACGGCCAAGTCTTCATCACAGTAATATACATGATACAATGAGAGCTTCGACTCAAGTGCTAGAGAAAAGTAGGTTTAAAGTTCTACTTCTACACTTATGATCATGAGCAAGGTGCTTAATCTCTCTGTGCATCTATTTCCTGATCTGTAAAGTGAGGGTGATAATAGTACCTATCTGCATAGGGCTATTGGGAGGATTTAAAAGATAATACATTTAAAGTACCTGGCACATAGTAATCAATGAAAGGTAACTATTATAATAATACATGTTTCCAGCCTCCATGTCTGGCACAGTGCCTGATACATAAAAGCTCAGTAAAAATGTATTGAGTAGAAGGCCGGGTATGGCGGCTCATGCCTGTAATCCTAACACTTTTGGAGGCCGAGGTGGGTGGATCACCTGAGGTCAGGAATTTGAGATGAGCCTGACCAACGTGGTGAAATGCCATCTCTTCTAAAAGTACAAAATTAGCTGGGTGTGGTGGTACATGCCTGTCACCCCAGCTACTTAGGACGCTGAGGCAGGAGAATCACTTGAACTCAGGAGGCAGAGGTTGCAGTGAGCCAAGCCATTGCACTCCAGCCTGGGCAACAAGAGTGAAACTCCATCTCAAAAAACATTTTTTTATTGAGTAGAAAACAATGACTGAGCCCCTCCAACAGGAGGAACATAATAAAACACCATCCCTCAAGAGACTGGATAGGAGTAGAAAAGATAATTCATGGGACAAATGAGGATTAATGATCTTGAATATTTAAGGAAGCAATGTTTTTTTCCCTAGAGGGAACAGCTTTTTTGGCATAAATGTCAAGCTTCACTCACCTCATATAGGATTTGATGTCTGGTGTTTTATCTTTATTAGGAAGTCAGTGGAAGAAGACTCTGGGTGTAGCAGCTTGGTTTTAGTAAATTGATTTGAATTTTTCTTGAGATAATTCTCAGCTAATCAGATCTTGCTGAGACAAAATTAGAATTATATGGAGACAAAAACACATCTTGCTAACTGAAATAAGCCAGACACAGAAAGACAAATACTGTATGATCTCACCTATAGATGGAATCTAAAATAAAACAAAACAAACTCATAAAAACAGAGAATAGAACTGTGGTTGCCACAGGCTAAGGTGTAGGGGAAATAAGGAGATGTTGATCAAAGCATACACACTTGCAGTTATCCGATGAATAAGTTCAGGGGATTTAATGCACAGCGTAGTAACCATAGCTAACACTGTATCACATACTGGAAATTTGATAAGAGAGCAGATTTTAAGTGTTCTCACCACACACACAGAACACATCACATGTATGATGATGGATGTGTTGATTAATTTGACTGTGGTTATCATTTCTCATGTCATCACACTGTACATCTTGAATACATATGATTTTGCCAATTAAAATTTTTTAAATTTTAAAAAGGAAAAATAATCTCATATGTGTCACAGACTTCGCTGTGTTACAATTAAAATAAGAATGGTTCCTTTGAACTTGTGGGTATGGTAGGGATGAAGTGAAACCAAAGACAGTTATGATCCTGGGTACCTGTCCTCATTAGCTACCACTCTCTTCAAGGAAAAGGGTTCTTCACCAACTTTTTTTTTTTTTAACTGAAATCCTTACTTCTGATTCAGTGATATCCCCCAGGGTCCCAGCATCCACAGGTAGGGAGAGAGAGCATTGAAAAGGTCTGCTGATATACAGCTCAGTAATGCCCTCAGTCCCTGGCCTGTCAGCAAGTACATACAAGTATGTCCAAATATTGTGATACCATTATCTACTGTTTTTCAGTGTAGGCCAGTCACTTGCAGCTTAGAAATTCAGGGAGCTGTTCTGAGCCTGGAACCCAGTATCAGCCTGAGGCAAGATGGCAAAATCTGGAGAGTTTGTCTCCTGAGCCACAACATCTCCATTTATGAAGGGCCAAGTTGACTTTAAACACTACATCAATATTCTCCCTTCCATCATACTCTACTATTCAGGTGTTGTGTTTAACCTTTGCCCAGTTCCAATATGCAAGCAGTCCCCATTCACCCACCCTGGGCACAATTTTAAACCTCATTTGCCTGAATCTTGCTCAGTATTACTGAATGACTGACTAACCTAATAGACTCATTTCCTCACAGATGTTAACAGTTGATAATGGCTCTATCTAGAACTATTACACTTGGAACAGCAGCCTTCAATAATGCCTTAGATTAAAGAAGACCATTCTGAAAAGACTTCAGACACCATGAAGTTACATAGGGTAGGATATCCACTGGCACACCAACCCTGTAGCAATGACCTTGGAGTACCCTGGCTTAGGCTTAAGACCTCCAGATACACCTGGCTCTTTTTTGCCTGTGGGCCAAAATCTGAGTTGATGGACTGGTATTGGCTGTTTCTTTGACAACCTCTTCATCACTTCGACAGCCCACTGAGGCTGGCTGCCACTCAAGCAGACCTTTTTCAAATTTTAAAAAATTTAATTGACAAAAAAAGTGCCGGAAAAGTGAGTTTTGATACACTGGTAATATATTGGTAATATATTATGCAGGCCCCATCTCAATCCTAACCTCATCCCTTCCTATTTACTCATAGCCCTGACAGCAAAAAGAAGGTGAGGTAAGAGGTGCAAGTGAATGTCAGGCAAGACAGACATTTGCCGCTTGGTGAGATATAGGGCAACCAAAGACTTAGCTTCTGCATGTGTTGGCAGCCCTGACCAAAGCTTGGGGTGAGGCTGAATCACCAAAGACAAGCTCAAATGCTGACTTTTTGGTTGGATGGAGGGGGAATGGTATTTATGGTGGACAAGTGGAAAGCTACACTATAGGCTGTACTTTTGATATCAAACAATTGAGGAAGAAAGTATGAATGACATTTGTCTTTTAGGGCAAATACATGAATAATTATATCCACCATTTATTGGGCATTTAATGAATGCCTGGCACTTCCCATATATTTTACTAATCTTTACAATGATCCTGCAGCATTGCTCTTATCCGATTTTATATCTATAAAAACTGTAGCTTAGAGTGGTGATTATTTCTCTACATAGTTGATCAATATTGGAGCTGGAATTTGAATTCATATATGACTCTAAAATCTATGTTCTTGTCATTATGTCCCAATGCTTTTCTTCACCAAGCTACTTGTTTTAAAAAGACTAAATCTGCCTAAGGATCATGCCTGAAATAATGATATCTCTCCCATAACCCATCCCATAGTGACGGGAAAAGACGCATCTGCTGGAAGTGGGAAGACGATACAGAGAAGGCTTCATAAAGCAGGTTGTAGCTGAGCTAGGCCTTGAAGTATGAACAGAACTTTCACAGACAGAGCTGGAGGGAAAGGCAGCTTTAGAGTAAGAAAGAGTTGGGTTTAAAAAAAGCTGGGTTTAAATTCCAGCCCTGCCACTTACATTTGCATTCAATGCTCTGCCCCTTCTTAGGTTACTGCCAACTTCCTACTCACACCCTCTCACATCCGCCCATCCAGGGTGGTGGTGACAGCTTGCACTGGCTTGCAAGAACTAATTGTACACTTGCCTTCCCAACTCTGAGTTCAGTGAGTTCACATATGTGGCTTGAAATAAGCTACGGTGGAATTATTTACACCATGGAAATAGGCAACTGCTACAAATAAGATTTTTGTTTGTTTAAGAGTGATGGTTTGACAACCAGTACACCATTACACAAACACTCCAGGGTTTGGGCCAGGGAATCTGCATTTTTTCAAAAACACCATATTAATTCTATAGCCTGGCCTTTCACAAAGCTTTCTGGGGCAGTGGACCTTAAACTTAGGTATACATCAGAATGATTAAAGACAAGGTTGATAGTATGTGGATTCCTTGGTCTCCTACCTAAAATTCTCATTCATTGAGTCAGAAGTGGAGCCCAGGAATCTGTATTTTAACAAGAGCCTCCCTCCACTCATCATGCTGTTGGAAGTGATCTAGGGCTCATTTGGTCTCATCTCAAGTATACAGGCACTGGAAAGAATAGAGGCAGAGCGAAGTGCAGCCATCACAGCCTATGCCAATCTCAGACATCTGAGAAATTAACAAAATTGCCCAAATTTCTCTCAAGGTTTTCTGTTTTTAACCATCAGAGAATCAATTGACTAAGCAGCTGGAGAGAAAACTTTTATCATAAAAAAAAGTTGGCAACAAAAAGCACAAAAACAAAATGCACTAAGTAAAAGAGAGCTTATCATTTAGGCAGGGCCATTTCACACAGCCACCCTCCTCTCCAAATCTTGCACTATGTACGCAAGTAATATGCCAGAGAAAACAACTGGAAAGACAAGAGCTTAGGAGAGAATAAGGTCTCGTCTTGAAAAAGAGGTAGGTTGGAGTGTGGAAGGCAGAAGAAAGTCAGAAGGCAGATAAATGTAGTAGTCAAGCAGGCAAGCTCTGGTATCAAACTGCCTGGGTTTCGATTTCTGTCCCACTGCTTATTAGCATTGTGACCTCAGGCAAGTTATTTAGTAATTCTGTGACCTACATTTCTTGCCTGTATAATGAAGTTAATATCAGTAATTATCTGCTGGGGTTGTCATGAAGATTAAATAAATTAGTATTCGTGAACTATTTAGAACAGTACCTGGCACATAGGAAGTACTTTCTGTGTCTGTGAAATAAATAATTGACCAGTCAGAAAGAAAAATGTTCCTGAGGGCTATGGGTCAGACACTCTTTCATGGCTGAGTAAGAATGTATCCACCTGCTTCATAAGAATAAAGTTGGTAGGGAGCACAACACTGAACTGCCACCTGCAAACTCTCACCTTTCAGGAATGGCAACCATTATAGGTGTTTTATGTGACCAGTGTGAAAGCTTGCCTGCTATTGAAGGAAAGTATGAATGAATGGGAAGCACAAACATCTTTGCTGTGGATGGCTGAAGTATTTTTTTTAAAGAGTCTGGAAGGACCAGGTGTAGTGGCTCACACCTGTAATCCCAGGACTTTGGGAGGCTAAGGTGGGCGGAGCACTTGAGGCCAGTTCAAGACTAGCCTGGGCAGCATGACAAAATCCCATACAAAAGTTAGCCAGGCATGGTGGCACATACCTGTAATCCCAACTACTCAGGAGGCTGAGGCACAAGAATTGCTTGAATCTGGAAGGCGAAAATTGCAGTGAGCCGAGACAGTGCCACTGCACTCCAATCTGGGTAACAGAGCAAGACTCTGTCTCAAAAATAAATAAATAAACAAATAAATAAATAAAATAATCTGGAAGGTCTATGTTTAATTTTATTATTCATAATGCAAAAATGCAATTCTCCAAGCTCATGTAGTGTTGTCCAAAATATGAAGCTACACGATTTCACTTTGCAGGGCATGTCTCTACTTACTCTGAATGACTGCTCCTAACTGCCCAGCAGTCTTAATCTACATCTCTTCCGACTGTGACAATAGGGACCAATTATGGGCTCCACAAATTCGAAACATGCAGAGATACAGGAAGGGCCAAGGAGAGCAGATAACCAACTGATTAACAGATATTCAACACTGAGACCTCAAAGGAAAAAATTAAGGAAATTGAACCATTTCACCAGGAGAGACCAAAGAGTGACTTGATTGTAGTTTCCAGGAATCACAAGGCATTGCTACATGAAGATGAAGATAGTATTAAATCTCCATTGAGGAAAAATGAGCACTAGGTTACATTAACAATAACTTAGGTCAGATATAAAGAGGAACTTCCTGAGAGAAAAAGGTAATGAATATTGCTATGAATTATTGGGTGGGGGCAGAGAGAGAACCTCTCTCACACAGAGTTTTTAACTTGGGACAGAGTCTGCTACCCAGTTCAGTCCCTCCTACAGGGAGGAAAATGAACTAAATGTCATTTCAAGATCTCTTCCTATGAGTATAGTAACTTGAAACATCTATAGAAATAGCCTGAATCTATCACAGATGTCCCTAGGAACATGAGAATGTAGAGCTGGGGGCTGCGGCCTCCTTATTGACGTAGATTACACAGAAGATGCTGTTTCACAGTGGAGGCAGAGGTAGCAAGTACTTAAGCCCATCCCCAGTTTATCCTTTTGTCTTTAAACTATCTGTCTCATTTAAGATAGTCAGGTCCAAGATAGATTAGATTACAGCAAGGAAATAGGACTCTTTCAAATAGATAATACAAAACATGCCTAAAGAAACTCATGATAATTGCATTATCTCTGGCATGTTGTCAGGGAATTATCTGTATTGTATTAGGTGTTGGAAGGATGCCAAAAAGCTACTTAAAATGCAAGCCTAGTTGTGTCAGTCAATTGATCTTTGGTTACAAATGAATTAAAAAGGTTGAAGTTTTTGTATTTATAATTCCACTTGCCCTCCTTTACCAACGGTGACAAGAGCTGAATACAGTTAACTAGTGACAGCTTGAACAGGCAGGAAAAAATCTCTGTGGTGATAATCTGATCTCCTGGCCATTCATCCCCTTTGCCTCATCTAGTTCAAACTATTTGCAAAATATCAGCCAAAGGAACAGCATTCAGCATCCTGTGCACGCTTCAGCCACTGTGAAAATTGTCAATAACATTAACATTTGTATCATAATATGTTCAGTCTGGTCTAAATGAAGGTGAAAACATTGGTAATGATTTCCCTTCCCCCACCCACACTCCTTTCACTGACAACAAGACAGTTGTCAACAGTATGCCAGGGGCAGGGGATCTTCTTGCTAACTACATGGCGTTGGCACCATTTAGCATTCCCTTGATTGGATCCTTATGAATGACAGTATTTTTTTTTTAATTTTTTATTGGATTTTAGGTTTTGGGGTACATGAGCAGAGCATGCAAGACAGTTGCGTAGGAACACACATGGCAGTGTGCTTTTCTTTCCTTCTCCCCTTCACCCACATTTGGCATTTCTCCCCAGGCTATCCCTCCCCACCTCCCCCTCCCACTGGTCCTCCCCTTTTCCCCCCAATAGACCCCAGTGTTTAGTACTCCCCTTTCTGTGTCCATGTGTTCTCATTTTTCATCAACCAAAATGCCCATTGATAATAGACTGGATTGGAAAAATGTGGCACATATACACCATGGAATATTATGCAGCAATCAGAAATGATGAGTTTGTGTCGTCTGTAGGGACATGGATGAATCTGGAGAACGTCATCCTCAGCAAACTGACACAAGAACAGAAAATGAAACACCGCATATTCTCACTCATAGGCGGGTGATGAAAAATGACAGTATTTTTTTTAAAGATGATATAGTCTTGCTCTGTTTCCCAGGCTAGAGTACAGTAGCATAATCATGTCTCACTGTATCCTCATTTTCCTGGGCTCAAGTGATCCTCCCACCTCAGACTCTTGAGCAGCTGGGATCACAGATATGCATCACCAAATCCAGCTACTTTTTAAAAAATTTTAATGAAGATGAGGTCTCGCTATGTTGCCTAGGCTGATCTTGAATTTCCAGGCTCCAGAGATCCTCCTGCCTCAGCCTCCTCAGCCCTCCCAAAGTTTGTGGATTACAGGTATGAGCCATAGTGCCCAGCCAGGAATATCTCTACTATTGCAGAAGATATGAAACGTGCTCCACTGGCTGTGGGTACTGGAACTGGGTCTATTCCTGATTCCACAAGTCTATAATCCTACTTGATCTTCCAGACTTTAGAATGTATATCCTGTCCCCCATTGCATAGAATTCACTGTAATTAATGAGTAGGGCAGAAAAAATATAGGAGACTTCTGGAGAGGTGGTGAAAATTTTAGTTCTAGTCTCTAAGACAACACAGGGAGAGAATTGTCTTCCCATCAAGTGTTTTTCTGGTCATCACTAGATCTTGTGGGTCTGTTGGGCCTCCATGTATTCAAGAAAATAATTTTCCTTAGCTCTTCATGACACTAAACTGTTTCTACAGTGATATCATAGAACTTACCCTTCATACTGAGAGAATATTTATAGTGTATAAGGTGAGAAAATGAGGGGCACAAAATGAACCTAAGAATGAACTCAAGATGTTCTTTTTTTTTTTTTTTGAGACCGAGTTTCGCGCTTGTTACCCAGGCTGGAGTGCAATGGCGCGATCTCTGCTCACCGCAACCTCCGCCTCCTGGGTTCAGGCAATTCTCCTGCCTCAGCCTCCTGAGTAGCTGGGATTACAGGCACGCACCACCATGCCCAGCTAATTTTTTGTATTTTTAGTAGAGACGGGGTTTCACCATGTTGACCAGGATGGTCTCGATTTCTTGACCTCGTGATCCACCCACCTCGGCCTCCCAAAGTGCTGGGATTACAGGCTTGAGCCACCGTACCTGGCCTGAACTCAAGATGATTTATGATTTCACATTCATTTCTGTTGTCTAGGACACAGTGAAAATAAGAAAGTCAAGGCCTTATTTTTAACAAATTCTTGGAAACTCACAAATAACAAGACCATCCAAACAATGAAAGATTGACCAACCCCAAAGGAGTCATATTCAGCCTATGTGATGTCACAATAAGGAAACTAAATCTTTGTGTTTGATAGTCCATTGCCCCTTCCTTTGGTGATAACATTGAATTTCCTTCAGAAAACAAGTTTGCCATCATTATTAGTTTATATGGTTTACATGAGGCTGAAGCCATCTCCTGATTCCACAGAAAGGCACATGACCCAGGCTTGATCAATAAGAATGACCCTCAAGCTATGAACTACAATTATTAGTAAAGAAAGTATTTTCCTTATGGGGTTGCTAAGGTGGCAAGATTCAAGCCTAGAGATGTTGGTGCCCATCTTTCCTACCATTTGGAAACAGCTTGGCTGAGAACAACACCAACACAGAGAAAGAACCAGAGCTAGAGACAGGTTGCTCATGACCTGGCTGAAGCACCTTGATGTTCAGCCAAATACCTCCCTGAACTGTTCAGTTATGATAAGGCTAAGCTCTGTGTCTCTACCTAAATTCCATCTTGAATTGTAAGCCCCAGGTATTGAGGAAAGAGACTTAATGAGAAATGATCATGGGGGCAGTTTCCCCTATGCTGTTCTTGTGATAGTGAGTGAGTTCTCACGAGATCTGATGGTTTTATAAGATGATTTTCCCTGCTCTTGCACACTCTCTCTCGCCTGGCACCATGTAAGATGGGTGTGCTTTCCCTTTCACAATAATTGTAAGTGTTGTGAGGCCTCCCAAGCCATGCAGAACTGTGAGCCAATTAAACCTCTTTTCTTTATACATAACCCAGTCTCAGGCAGTTCTTTATATCAGTGTGAGGATGAACCAATACAAGTTATGCGAGTTAATTTTTTTTCTAAAGTCAGTTTCAGTTGCTTTCCTACTTGCACACAATAGAAGTCTCCAGTCACAAACAACTGAGCCATGGTATCTGTTATTTGGAGGGTATCATCAGAATTCTTCTGAATCCATTTAGCTGAATAATTATTGGCTTTTACTTGGGTAGTTAATAGTGTCAGCTTTGCTTCAATTTGAATGGAATTCAACCTTTACTGGAGTCCTTTTTAAAAAGTATATACCATGAGCCCAAAAGAACAAATATATTTTTCAATTCAGCAAATAAAATTTAGACTAGAAAAACAATTTGACCTAATTTTAAAGAAGCCACTATTGTATAGGATTATTTTAAAGCCCAATTTTGTTGTAGGAAAAAAGGCAGAGTTCTTTTGAAGTGATATATTAGTGTCAAAAGCCAGACTATAAAACTTCTCTGAGAAGTTTTTAAGGAGTAAGCATAACTGATTATATAGAGGTGAGAACAGGAATACTGGCATGATTTAGATCTAAACAACCAGGGGAACAATGAGAGGAGGAGAAGGTGAGGTTAATCAAGCTGAAATAACAGAAGGGGAGGTATGGAGGAAGAAGGGATTTTCTATCCAAAGTAATTATTAGTTTAGGGCTCTAAGTGTCCAACAAGAGCGAGAACCAGTATGAGGAGAGAACCAGGATGGGAGGCTGAGGCTCTAGACCAGTGATCTTCTGTTTTGCTTTTTTTAAAATCATGTACCATATTATTTAAAAAATTGGAGAATATATCCAAATATATGTAAATTTACTTATCTATAAATTATATACATGTTTTGTTGTGATTCACTAATATATCGAGGCAAAATATTCACTAGGATGAGAGATGATCATTAATGATAATGACATCATTTTTTTCACATAGTCTTCTTGATAATTTTGGATTGGTTTGCTTTGTTTTTGAATGACAGCTTTTCCATACTATTTAGATCACCACTGTTTTTAACCTAATAAATCAATAACTGATGGAAACCTCATACCTGAAAGAGGAGAGTGTTAGCTCTACCATTTTAGTGACATTTGTTGTGCTAACATTATTAGCATGATCTTCAAGTCAAAGTTGCTTTGAAGAAATATTTATTAAGCTACATTTCCATTTTGTGAGGGTCTGTTTAATTAAAGAATAAATAAATAATATTCATAAATACACTGATCAGGGAATATGTGAACTTCAATACATTGCAATGTTTTGAAAGAAAATAAATGATTTTCTATTTCTGGAATTCTTATTCCTTTGAGAGGCCTTGTAAGTCATAGATGGCATGAGATCCTGTGACATAGTTACTGAATAAGGGTACCAGTGCCAATCTGAGAATTAAATATAAGTACATTCTAACTCTTTTATTTTAATGACGTTAAGATATCACCATTTTGGAGACCACCGCTCTAGAACTTTCCTCAGCACAACACATAGACATGTACCAATTTAAGAGGCCTAAGTCATGTCCCATTTATTATCTGCTAGATGGGTCTAAGGTGGTATCAGGAACAATCTTGGCTCTCAAAACGACTCTACCACCTATATGAATCCTAAAATGCATTGAAGATGGCAAACCTGTTTTATTTTCTTACTTATTGATAAAATACTTAAAATGCAGTTTCTCTTAGAAGTAATATAAATCCTGGACACAGTCAATCAGTCACCCATGACTATGGCAATTTCTAGGCACTGAGGTCTTCAAATCATAGGTGATAGCCAACCAAGACTAATGTCTACATGGTGGTAGCTACTTAGATTACAGGCAGAATATCAGATAGTCTCATATCAAACAGAACAGAATAGAATATCCAATACTCTTATGGACTATTGAGAAACCAAGTACAGAATCACAATCAGAGCCAAGAACTAGAAAGTGGTGATCATACCACATCTAGAACTGTGTATAAGAGTATGGTGGGGAGCCGCAGCTAGCTAGAATGTGCTGAGAACTTAACTGCCTTAAATTACTTGGTCTTCAACTAAAGGGCATTGAAATTGGGTGGAGACAGAACGGGAATGCCAACTGTCAGTGGACAAACAATGGAAGACTGGGAAACAAATAAAGGACAATACATTTTCAAGGAAAGAGTCTATGGAGAATGGGCATGAGGCAACCTGATCACAAACTGGCACTTAACTTTGGCACCAGTTGACAACACATGGTATGACTAGTTGACAGCTTGGCAGAAGGCCTAATGGAGACCAGCATCACAGAGACAGGGAAACCAAGATAATGGGAGGTTAGTTCACCTCAGCCAAGGAAGGGATGATGCAGAGCCAGAGCTTATGTCTATTGCCTATACACAGTCTACTGTTCACTTTGGTCTCTACCAAAGTTACCACTTTTACTGAGTATCCTGAACTCCTGACAAGCTATTGGGCAAAATTATACCATCGGTAATATTTGCTTTTAATATCCCCTGCTTCCTTTTTTGTTTCCCTTGCCCCATTCCTGGTACCTCGGCTCTTTCTCTACTAGCTTAGACTTTGTTCCCAAAGAGCTTGTTGCTTTTGTTTGTCAACTAACTCTCAGTAAGATTTGCTGTTTAATAGATTAAATGTTTAATGATGGCTTACAGTATTCCTTTTCCCAGAGGTTCTTTTTTATCTTTTTTTATTTCCATTTTTGCAAGGTACTCCTAAAAACTAGAAAGTCTCCTATAGATAAGAGAATGAAATCTTAATGAAATTTCAGACACCATGATAGCAAATGAGGGAAATATTTCATTCAAGGTTTCTGTCCAACCACTTGAATTACATCACCTAGGATTCTTTAAGGCCGACTCTATGTTAAGCAGAACAATTACATATTTATTGCACATATGCTATTGGCAGAAAATATTACTGGTATATTCTTTTCTCCTTATCCAACATTTGATTGTTTATTATGAACATCATAACATTTACTACTTATGACAATCTCATGTGACCTCCTGTTATGACTCCCCCACCACTAAGAAATGACTAAATTAAAATCCAAAGAGATAAATGAATTGAGTGAGAGCATACAGAAAGTAATTGGCAGAATTGAGATTGGAGCCCAGGTGATTTCTGGAGTTCATGTTTTTAAAATTGGATTCTACTGCCTATTGGAAATTAGTAAGAAAAAAAAAGTTGCTAATGTTGTTGACAATGAGCCACTTACAATGGAAAAGGCAGAGTCTTCCTTTCATAAAGTATAATACCTCCTCTGATCACCACCAACTCTCTTCATGTGCCCCATTGATTTGGGGCATTCTCAAGGCTCTTAATTTTTAGAACACTCAGGACACTGCCTATGTCACTATTTCAGAACCCTATAAGAAGTCAAGAGGACGAGAAGGCTCTGTCCCCCTTGTGGCATTCCTGCTCACATTACCCAGCTTCCCTACAATCAGAAGTAAGGAGAACTTTGTATCTATTTATCCCCTCTCATTCTCTACTCTCCTTTTACTATGATAACATTGACCAGTGCTAACATTTAGCCAAGGAATGTCTATTTTTTTAATGTTAATGAGAGCCATTGATTTCAGGACTGAGAATGTTCTGGAGGATACCTGTTGTCATGGATCATTAACTCTTTGCACAGCTAGCAAAGGACTGTTGGATTAAATATCTCATTGATCATGTAGAAGCCAACGACTTTGGAATAAGCAGCAGGATGACCACAATATATGGTTAGATTTTAATGGTGTGTTCCACTGCCATTGTGGGAAATGAGCCAATTCCTCATCCTACAGATGCTGGAAAGAACTTCTTACTTCCTCTGTACTAAAATAAACATGCTTGAGAAGAAAATTCTATTCCAGGTCTCTCTAAGCTAATCATACCATTTACAAATCCTTTAAAAACAGGGGGGTGGGACAGCCATCTATCATTGTAGGAAAGTTTTTTATAGGGAGGCAAAGGAAGTGCAAGAAGAAAAGGCTACAGACCCCAAATTTAACGCAGAATTTTAAAGTAGTTTTTACATAAGTTCCTGCAACTAGAATTTATGGACAAACCATCAATAGGTAACAGGCTAGGGTAGGCATAATAGTTCTCCAGTTCCTAGATATTAATCCCTAAACAAAGATAGATTCATTATTGGGGTTTTATGGCTATGACAACCATTAAAACACATGTATTCTATAGTTAGGAGTATGGTGATTATAAATTAGTGATATTCTGAAACATTTATGAAAACCATACTTCTCTTTAATGGTAATATTAGTGTTTACTTTGGTGGAATAAGTGATGAGAGGCCAAAGAGTTCTTCTATTTCAAACTTCCACTCAGCTCACCAGTCTCCTCTGCATTGTCCCTGACAGACAGAGCTCCAAAAGGTTACTGGAAATTTTACTTTCCAAAGCAGTAGGTGTTTCAAACTGAGTCAGGATTGACCTGCCTGGAACTTCTACTCCTTGTCCTTGATGCTTCCTTCTGAAACTACAATTTTTAAATATTTTTTATTTATTTATATAATGAAAGAAAATACCATTCCCTCTGTCCATCCCTTAACATAAAGGAAAATACTTGAAAGAGAATGTACAACCTCCTGATTTTTATATCTTGGCAACTAATTTGAAAGCCTTTAAAAATACTCAATGGTGAGAAATTAGAACCCTTGTGCATTGCTGGTAGGAATGTACAATGGTGCATCCACCATGGAAAACAATATGGCAAAACAGTTCCCCAAAAAATTAGCTTAGAATTACCATATGATGTAGCAATCTCTCTTCTGGAGGTATATAAAAAAGCACTGAAAGCAGAGACTTGAACAGGTATTTGTACATCCATGTTCATATTAGTTTTATTCACAATAGGCAAAAGGCAGAAACAACCCAAATGTCTGTCAACAGATGAGTGGATGACCAAAGTATGGTATATCTACACAATGGAATATTATTCAGCTTTTAAAAAGAATACAATTCTGACACATGCTACAATGTGGATGAACTTTGAGGACAGTGCTGAGTGAAATAAGACAAACTAAAAAGGAAATATATTGTGTGACTCCACTTGTATGAAATATCTAGAATAGTCAAATTGATAATGAAGAGTTAATATCCGAAATATATAAGGAACTCCCACAACTCAATAGCAAATAAATATAGATAATCATATGAAAAATGGGCAAAGGAACTGAATAGGCACTTCTCAAAATAAGATATGCAAATTGCCAACAGGTATGTGAAAAGGTGCTCAAAATAGTGCAGTAAGGAAATTATAGCTAATAACAATTCTTACAGATTTCAAAATAGCTAGAAGAGAAGGATTGTGGTATTCCCAACACAAAGCAAAGATAACGTTTAAGGTTATAGCTATCCCAATTACCCTGATTTGATCATTAAACATTGTATACAGGTATCAACATAACACATGAATCCCCCAAATATGTACAACTGTTATATATCAAAGGACTTAAAAATAAATAAATAAATTTTTCAAAATCACTAATCAGGGAAATGCAAATTAAAAGCACAATGAGATATCACTTCATGTTGTTAGAATGGCTATTATCAACAAAACGAAACATAAAAACAAGTGTTGGCAAAGATGAAGAGCAAAGAGAAGCCTTACATACTGTTGGTAGAAATGTAAATTGATGCAACCACTGTAGAAAATGGTATGGAGGTTCCCCAAAATTAAAAATAGAACTACCATATGATCCAGCAATCTCACTTCTATCTATATGTCCAAAATAATTGAAATCGGGATCCAAAAAGATATCTTCCTGCTCACATTCATTGCAGCATTATTCCTAATAGACAAGACATGAGAGCAACTCTAAATTTCCATCCACAAATGAGTGGATAAACAAAACGTGGAATAGAAATGCAATGAGGTATTATTCGGCTTTACAGAAGATGGAGATCCTGCCATTTGTAGCAATGCAAATGAACCTGGAGAACATTGTGCTAAGTAAAATAATCCAGACACAAAAAGACAAATAATGCATGACATCACTTATGAGAAGAATCTAAAATAGTTAAACTCATAGAGGAAGAGAGTAGAATAGCAGTTTCTAGAGGCTGAGGGGAGGGGAAAATTGAGTGGCATTAGTCAGCATACAATTTTTTAGTTACACAAGATAAGTCCTAGAGATCTACTATACAGCATTGAACCTATAGTTAACAATACTGTATTATATACTTAATTTGCTAAGGGGGTAGATCTTATGTTAATTGTTCTTATCCCAAAATTTAAATAACTAAATAAATAAGGCAAGGGGAAACTTTGGGAGATGGATAAGTTTATGGCATAGATTGTAGTGATGGTTTCACACATGTACACTTATCCCAAAATTCCTTAAGTTGTATACATTAAATATGTGCAGCTTTTTGCACAGGAATAAATATCACAGTGAAGTGGTACATTTTTTAAAAAAAAAGAAAGTGAAATGGTGGCAGCCAGGGACTCAGGAAGAAAGTCATGGGGAGTTTTTCAATTGGTACAGAGTTTCAGTTTGGAAAGATGAAAAACTTCTGGAGAGGGATGGTCATGATGGTTACACAACAATTGGAATATACCTAATCCCACTGAACTGTGTGCCTAAAAATGGTGAATATTCTAAGTTTCATATTATGTATATTTTACCACAATTTAAATTATGGTGAAATCCTAATAGTCTGGAGCTCAGTTAATAGTAAAAACAAAAAATAAAAATAAAAATAACTCAATGGTACAAATAAAACAAAACATGTCTGTATGACACCAAGCACTGGACCTGACTATCCAGCTGTGCTCTGGCCAGCATCAAGTATAGCAGACCTTGTCACGTTTCTTGATCTGGATCAGAGATTTTGATAAGCATAGGTGTAATCTCATACTACAATCGTGGTACTTCCTGAATGCTTACCATAGGCAAAGCATTAAAGCACCTCCCATTTATTAACTCCTTCAATCTTCTCCATAATCCTGTGAAGTAAATGTTATTAGCCTTATATTACCAAAGAAGAAACTAAACCATGAAGAGCCAACAGCATTATGTGACTCCTAAAAATATAATACACAGTAAACTTGTGGTCCACCATAAACACCCTGATATTTTTTTCTTTCCCACAAGCAGCTGCCTAGGCAGTTATTCCCCATTGGCATGATTGATGATTGTGTTATCTATTTCATTGGCTGTTTTTCCCAACTTGGAATAAAGATACAAAAGGGAGCTTATCAAGTCTTCCCATAGGGAAAACAAAGAGAACAAATATTACTACTCATATAACATGCAAGTATATGTCCTCCAGGGTTATTTGGTGTCTAGAAGCAATATTGCAGAGTGGGATGGAGGTGGCAGTCAGCCTCTACAACTCATTTTGTAAGTGAACGTACTCATTTATATAGCACCGTAATTATGTGTAGCAGCTTCTATGGGAATAGGCTGCGGTAGGGAGAGACAGTCTTGGTTGAACTTGGAAAGAAAAACATCCACTGATGAAGTAAGGGATGCCAAAATGTGACTAGATGAATATTAAACACTGATTCTCTTGCTAGCTTTTTTTACCTCAGGCCCACTGTGCCAATGTGTTTGCATTTTAACCTTGCCATTAGCAACCTTCTCTCAGAACCTCAGGTGGGTCCTTTTTCAGTTCTACCTTATAAGATTGTAAACATACTCAAAATTTCAGCCTTTGTGTCAGGTAGGTAGACAATCAAAACAGTGAGAGATCGGGAAAGCATTTTAACATTATTAACCACTATCGTATAATGGCTCTCAGGTAAGGAAGCCACTATGTTTTGTTTGGAGAAGAGAAGGTTTAGTGCCACTAGGCCTTGTTCTACTATCAGTAGCAATGATTGTACTAAGTGCTAAGAACTGACCTATGCACTACATACCCTCCTTTTAATTTTTACAAACACTCATTCTATAAAGAAGGTAGTATTGTTATCCCTAGTTTACAGGTAAGATAATTTTAGGATAAGAAAGCATAAGTTTGCACAGTGAGTAGGCAGTAAAGGTTACCATGTCATCTGATTACATACTTCCTGTTCACCTCTATAACACAATCCTGTTCATTTCTTCCATGGCAGTTCCTAAAATTTATATTTATTTGTTCGATCATTCCCCAACTAGACTAGGAACCTCAAAGGGTCAGGAATCATGTCTATTATTGTTCCACATTCTATCAAAGTGTCTAGCACAGTGCCTGTATATAACTTAGCATTCAACTAACACTTATGGGAGAGAGGGAAGCAAAGAGAAAGGGAGGAACTAAAATCTGGGTAAAATCTAACACCAGAGCCAGTGCTCCTAACCACTGCAATTACACTATTGAGTCATTGTGGGCTGCCAACACCAAATTTTGGCCAACACCCTGGTTTAGTCATCTGCAAAGTTCACAACAAACCCAGCTCCCTGGGCTGTGCCAATGCAGCCAAAGCAACAACAAGCAGAGCTTTTTAGACAAGATATTAAATACCATCTTATTCTGTTTGCCACCCTCATGGTCCAATTCTAGGCAGCATTTTTCCAAATGTTAGAATACACATTCTAACAAAGCATCCTACCACATAGGGCAGGACTTAAAATTATGGTTCACACAAGCAAACCGACAACTTTCAGGAAAATCAGATATGTCAATGCACTCATCTACATTTCAGCAGTCGTTGTACAGTCATCTATTTTACCCTCTGTACTCTTGTTTTAATTAGTTCTCTTCTTAAGCTCCTCAGTGGCTCTGCTATGAAAAACCGTTAAAATTAAATGAACATTTTCCTGATTAAATCCCCTCCCTGCATTTCCAAGCCTTCAGTTGTCTATTTATGACTGTGCGCTTCATTTTACCAAGTTCTATTTCTAGGCCACTAATATCATCTCATGCAGAGAGAAATGTATTCAGCATTCCATGTGGTGTCATTTTCTGAAGGGGGCGAAGTCTCAGCTCCAGTGCCATACTATTCTTTTATACAGAGAGTTTTAGAACACATAAACCAACTGTTTTGAACGAATAGCTCCCTTCTGTTCTTGCCATTCCTATTACTGGAATCTACTGGTGAACAATGAATACATACCCTATGTTATAGTGGAGACAGTTCTCGTGGAAAAATCACTCTCCTTTGGGAAAAACTTGATGTTCTCTAGGACTTTGTAAAATCCAGGTTAAAAGGCAAATACTGTTTCTTAAGTTCTCACAAGAGCTAAAAAATCCAAGGACTGCTAACAAGACCCTTTTTTTCTCTTGGATGAGATGCCCTAAAACCTATCTGAAAATTTCATCTGGGACTTTTTAAAAATGTAAATCAACTGACTAGATTAACTGGTTTGTGTTGCTCTCTTTGTGGAGTACCCACAGGCTTAGGAGGGATCAACTTGAATCTAAGATGACAAGATCCAGGATTTCTCAGCTGGAAGAAAGTAATCTACCTGAATTTTGCATGATATAAAGAAAATGTGCTAATGTACAAGAAACTCAAATATTAGCTCTGCGTATCAATATTTTCAATGTTCTCATTGCTAAGTCATACAGAACCTGCCATGGCAGCATACTGTCACACAATCCAGCCTATATCCTATTCAGTAATTTAGACATGATAAAAGTTATCATTCAATGAACATTTAGTATATGACAGGCACTATGCCATGTGTTCCCTCCCCCCTTTATTCCCTTACTTAATCTTAAGAACACTGTGAAGAAGGTGCTGTTACTATTCTCATCTTATAAATGAGGAAGCGGAAATACAGAGCAGTAAATAATGTGCCCCATGATCACAGAATTTGCAAGTGGCAGAATTGAGATTATAATGCAAGTCTGTCTGTCTTTAAACATCATATTATTAAACACTATCCTATAATGGCTCTCACGTAAGGCAAGGAGGAAGTATTTAAGAAGGCTAGGTGTGATGGTTAATACTGTCAACTAGATTGCATTGAAGGATGAGATCCAATTGGATTGATTGGATTGAAAGGCTGCCATTTTCAAGTGGGGTCCAGAACAGGATAAGGCTCTGGAACAGGTCCAGGCTGCTATGCAAGCTGCTCTACCACTTGGACCATATGACCCAGCAGATCCAATGGTGCTGGGGGTATCAGTGGCAGATAGGGAAACTGTCTGGAACCTTTGTCAGGCCCCCATAGGTGAATCATAGAGGGGGCCTCCAGGATTTTGGAGCAAGGCCCTGCCATCTTCTGCAGGTAACTACTATCCTTTTGAAAGACAACTCTTTGCCTGTTATTGGGCTTTGGTGGAAACTAAACATTTGACTATGGGTTATCAAGTCACCGTGTGCCCTGAACTGCCTATCATGAACTGGGTGGTTTCTGACCCATCTAACCATAAAGTGGGTCGCAAGTCCAGCAGCATTCCATCATCAAATGGAAATGGTATATATGTGATCGGGCTCAAGCAGGTCATGAAGGCACAAGTAAGTTACGTGAGGAAGTGGCTCAAATGCCATGGTCTCTACTCCTGCCACCCTGCCTTCTCTCCCCCAGTCTGCAACAATGGCCTCATGGGGAGTTCCCTATGATCAGTTGACGGAGGACGAAAAGGCTGGGGCCTGGCTCACAGATTGTTCTTATGATGTGCAGGGACCACCCAAAAGTGGACAGCTGCAGTACTACAGCCCCTTTCTAGGACATCCCTGAAGGAGAGCAGTGAAGGGAAATCTTCCCAGTGGGCAGAACTTCGAGCAGAGGACTTGGGTGTGCACTTTGCATGGAAGGAAAAATGGCCAGATGTGTGATTATATACTGATTCATGGGCTGTAGCCAACAGTTTGGCTGGATAGTCAGGGACTTGGAAGAAACACGATTGGAAAACTGGTAACAAAGAAATTTGAGGAATAGGTATGTGGATGGATCTTTCTGAGTGGTCAAAAACTGTAAAGATATTTGCATCCTATGTGAGTGCTCAACAGATGACCTCAGCAGAGGAGGACTTTAATAATCAAGCAGTTAGGATGACCTGTTCTGTGGATACCACTCAGCCTCTTTCCCCAGTCATCCCTGTCATCACCCAATAGGCCCGTGAACAAAGTAGCCACAGTTGCAGGGATAGAGGTTAGGCATGGACTCCATCACAGGAACTGCCACTCACCAAGGCTGACCTGGCTACAGTCACTGCTCAGTGCCCAATTTGCCAGCAGGAGAGACCAACCCTGAGCCCTTAATATGGCACAATTCCTCAGGGTGATCAGCCAGGTACCTGGTGGCAGGTTGATTATATTGGAGCTCTTCCATCATGGAAAGAACAGAGATTTGTCCCCACTGAAATAGACACTTACTCTGGACATGGGTTTGCCTATCCTGTGTGCAATGCTTCTGCAATGACTCCCATCCATGGACTCACAGAGTGCCTTATCCACCATCACAGTATTCCATACAGCACTGCCTCTGACTAAGACACTCACTTTACAGCTAAAGCAGTGTGGCAGTGGGCTCATGCTTCTGGAATTAGCTGGTCTTACCATGTTCCCCATTATCCTGAAGCAGCTGGATTGATAGAACAGTGGAATGGACTTTTGAAGTCACAATTACAATGCCAACAAGGTGAAAACTGGGGGCAAAAGTTCTCCAGAAGGCTGCATATGCTCTGAATCAGTGTGCAATATATGGTGCTGTTTCTCCCATAGCTAGGATTCACAGGTCCAGGAATCAACGGGTGAAAGTGGAAGTGGCACCACTCAATATCACCCCTAGTGATCCACTAGCAAAATTTTTCCTTCCTGTTCCCCCAACATTATACCCTACTGGCATAGAGGTCTTAGTTCCAGAGGGAGGAATGCTGCCACCAGGAGACACAAAAATGATTCCATTAAACTGGAAGTTAAGATTTCCACCTGGACACTTTGGGCTCCTCTTACCTTTAAGTCAACAAGTTAAGAAGGGACTTGCAGTGTTGCCAGGGGTAATTGATCCAGAATATCAAGACGGAATCAGTCTACTCTCCACAATGGAGGTAAAGAATAGTATGCATGGAATACAGGAGATCCATTAGGGCATCTCTTAGTATTACCATGCCCTGTGATTAAGGTCAGTGGGAAATTACAACAGCCCAATCCACTCAGGACTACAAATGGTCCAGACCCCTCAGGAATGAAGGTTTGGGTCACTCCAACAGGAAAAAGAAACACAACCTGCTGAGGTGTTTGCTGAAGGCAAAGGGAATACAGAATGGATAGTAGAAGAAGGTAGTCATCAATTCCAGCTATGACCATGTGACCAACTGCAGAACTGAGGACTGTAACTGTCATGACTGTTTCCTCCTTCTTTTGTTAAAAACATGTTTGTGCATGTATACACTTGTACTAAGAAAATATCTTCATTTTATTTCCTTTCCCTTTATCACATGCCATAAGATTTATTGACTTCATATCAGCATTTAAGTATTGTTAATTTTATTTAATAGTATTTGGGTTGGGGATTCGTGTGTTTCTGATTGTATGAAGGATAGTTATGTTAGGCATAATTATGACCTTATTATCATCTTTATTTGAAGATTATGTTTCATCTCAGAAGATGTGCATGGGGTCAAGTTGACAAGGGGTAGACTTGTGATGGTTAATACTGAGTGCCAACTTGATTGAATTGAAGGGTACAAAGTATTGATTCTGGGTGTATCTGTGAGGGTATTGCCAAAGGAGATTAACATTTAAGTCAGTGGGTGGGGAAAGGCAGACCCACCCTTTATCTGGTGAGCACACCCTAATCAGCTTCCAGTCCACATAAAGCAGTCAGAAAAACATGAAAAGGTAAGACTGGTCTAGACTTCCAGACTACATCTTTCTCTTGGGCTGGACACTTCCTGCCGTCAAACATCAAACCCCAAGTTCTTCCGTTTTGAGACTCAGACTGGCTCTCCTTGCTCCTCAAGCTTGCAGACAGCGTATTGTGGGACCTTGTGATTGTGTAAGTTAATATTTAATAAATTCCCTTATGTATATGTATTTATAAATATATACATTTCCTATTAGTTCTGTTGCTTTACAGAACCCTGACTAATACACTCAGTTAAAAAAAATAGCATGAAATGATCATGGTATAGTAAAGCAAACTTCAAGGATCCAGATATTCTAATCTAGCTTTGAAACACAATTGAAAGTTATCTTAATATCTAGGGAAACATTTTTGGAAAACGAATACGGCTAAGAGGAGAATTTCTAGAATAGACCAATCTATAGAGACCACAGTACCAGGGATGGGAAAATGGAGAGTGACTGCTAACAGGTGTGTGGAGTTTCTTTTAGGATGATAAAAATGTTCTGGAATTATATAGTAGTGGTGGTTGCACAATTTTGTATAATAAAAACAACTGATTTTTACAGTTTTAAAGGGTGAATTTCATGGTATGTGAATTTCAATATATGTATTTCAATAAAGCTGTTATTTAAAAACGAGGTGAGAATGAAATCAGAAGATGTAAGAACATGTTTGTAGAAACTTGCCTCAGAAACAGAGATATTAAAGGGAACAGGTCCTTAACTAGGTCATTGGTGACCTACCTCTCTGAAGACACCAGCACTATATTCTCAAGCTTGCAAGAAAATTTAGAAGATAGCAGCACTGCCTGGCCACACTGCAGTATCTCCCCTGGCATTTGTGTGTGGTGGAAGGAATGGGTATAGAAAATGACACACAGTTACAATGAACCTTCTCTTTTCAGGTGCATTTTGGTAAACAGACAGCCTATTTTTAACCCAATCTTGTCTGTGATCCAATCTAAAGGGTTATGTTGTCATCACTGGAACCCAAGAAGCATGGTTCTGTAAACTGATAACAAAGGTCTTAGAGCCTGGACAGAACAAAGTACAGTCCTTCAGCTGTTATACCACATTGGAGTTTGGCTGCATTCCACACCTGTAAAATCCTTAAAACAGATTGAAAAATAGCCCTTCCTCCCAAGGACTTCTGAATGCAGTTGAACTACACTCCTGAGGTCAGTCCCTGGCCTGAAAACAGGTTAGAGTATTTATTGTTGTGTCTTTACATACACACCTAGCATTTCTGATAGTTTGACCTGTTTTTTAACGCAGTTTAAAAGGTTCCCTTATCTAGCTAGTGAGACAGGTATTGAAGCTGACTTTCTTCCTTGATTAGAATGCCAGCTTAATTGAGGCCATAGATAGATGATTGTTATATTGACGTTTTCAGTCTCTCCAAATGGCCCTTTCCATTGAATACTAGCCTAGTTTCTGGAAACAATTTTAGCGAAGAGCTCAGGGATCTTATTTTTTGAATGAATTACTAAAACAATACAGATAAACAATGTTCAGTCTGAGAACTTGGCATGAGAACTACCCATTATTACAGGGACATGATTCTCAAAGCAGAAAAATATTTGACTCTGAATAATGATGGTGAGGCCGCTCAGATTAAACATGTCTTGTGAACTGGTTACTCCCAGTAGGACCTATTTCCCAGCACTGCAGAAGTCATCATCTGTGTAAGCACCAGTGATTTATTAAGAAACAGACGAACACGAACATCTTCTCTACACAATTATTTGCCAACCTTCTCCACTGAACTCCTTTTCAGCTAACGGCAGTTTGAAAGCATAGCCTCATCCATTAATCTCAAGGTAATTTCCCCTGGCATTGCAATAGATGCTTTGATTTAAACTTTGGTCTCAAAGCCACAAGTCCCTATTCTTTTTTTTATTGTAATTTAGGTTCTGGGGTACATATGCAAGTTTGTTGCATAGGTGCACACATAACCAGGTGGTTTGCTGCCTCCAGACAAGTCCCTATTCTTAGCAAATTGAACAATGACCTGATCTAATATCTATCTAAATGGGACATGCTCTCAGGCCATGCAACTCAATGGGGTCAATTTATATAGGGTCTCTGGTGTCCATTACTACCATTAAATATATATATGTAGAATGAGCATAAGCTATAAGACAAGGGCCCAGAGTTGTGTGCAGTAGAGTCCTGCATTCCATTCTACTAAACCTCAAATCCAATGCATTAAGCTGTGCTTTAGAGCCCCAGGATTCCACGGTGAGTCTTGGGGGCTTCTGGAGAAGTTTTTGTTGTTGCTGTTTTTAAAACAGAGTCTTACTCTGTCACCGAGGCTGGAGTGCAATGACGTGGTCTTGGCTTACTGCAACCTCCGCCTCCTGGATCCAAGTGATTCTCCTGCCTCAGCCTCTTGAGTAGCTGGGATTACAGGCCTGTGCCACCATGCCTGGCTAATTTTTTTGTATTTTAGTAGAAATGGGGTTTCACCATATTGGCCAGGCTGGTCTTGGACTCCTGACCACATGTGATCCACCTACCTCGGCATCCCTAAGTGCTGAGATTACAGGTGTGAGCCACCATGCCTGGCCAAGAAGTTTTAAAGAGAAAGATTGACTGGGCAGACTCAGTATCCCACTCTATCTCCCTTTACCACAGCAATTTTATTTTTATCCATTTGATATATTGGGGTGTCACAGAAAACTTGAGAAAAAATGCCACTAGACAACAAAATTCATAAGCCATTACAGAAATCTATCTACAGAATTGACCATGAGCACAGACAGAATCTCAAAGTAGGGAAATTGGCATGTCAAGGAAAGCTTCCTGCTCAAAAATACATGGTTAAATTTGCCATCCATTAATATCCCATTCATTTCGAAACAAATTTTTTAGTCTGAAACAAGGTTAAGTACTTTCAGATAGTCATAGGTCCAGAGAAGAAAGTAAAATAGGGTAATGGGATAGAGAGACCAGAGTAGTGGGTTTAATAACTATTTTAGAGGCCGGGCATGGTGGCTCAAGCCTGTAATCCCAGCACTTTGGGAGGCCGAGGTGGGTGGATCACGAGATCAAGAGATCGAGACCATACTGGTCAACATGGTGAAACCCCGTCTCTACTAAAAATACAAAATATTAGCTGGGCATGGTGGCGTGTGCCTGTAATCCCAGCTACTCAGGAGGCCGAGGCAGGAGAATTGTCTGAACCAAGGAGGCAGAGGTTGCGGTGAGCCGAGATCGCGCCATTGCACTCCAGCCTGGGTAACAAGAGCGAAACTCCATCTCAAAAAAAAGAACTATTTTAGATAGGGTCCTGGTTGAGGAAAATTCCCCAGAAAGGTGATGTTTGGGATGAGATGGTATAGGGAGGAAAACAATGCAGCTGGAACTCAGTGAGCCAGTGCAGGAAATGTAGACGATTGGAGTTAAGATAAGAGAAGTGGTTCAGGCACCCACTAAATGAGTTTAAGCATGGTTTGATTAACATTTACGAAGGATAAATCCTGGGGCTGGTTATGGAAGAGGGCAAGAGAGGAATTTGGAAAAGTATTAAGGAGGTTATTATAATAACTCAGGTGAGCAATGATGATAACTTGAATTAGATTGGTAACAGGAGAGATTGAGAAAATAAACATGTGGGATATACCTTCGGAGGTAAAGTTTGAGAACATTTGATAATAGATTGCATGTGAGTTGTGAGAGAAAAACAGAAATCAAAGATATTCTTGGGCTTTAGTATTAAGCATCTGATTGGTTAGTAGTGCCATGAAGTGACATGACAACTATTGTACAATGAGCAGATACATTTGACCAAGGCCAATGAGAGGAGTAGGTGTCAGAATCAACTGAATTATGTTTTGAGCAAATGATGTTTGTGATATTTATGTCCGCAAACGAATTGAATAAAGGTGTCTGGAGTACTAGGGAGGCATAAATTTGGAAATTGTTAGCAAAGAAATGATATAAAAGTCATAAAAAATGTGATCACCTATGTAATGAGTGTAGATGGAGAAGAGAAGACAGGCCACAATTAAGCCCTGAGGAACCCCAACTTTTAGAAGCCAGGGTAAGGGGGAGTTAACAAAGGAGCAGAGAGGAAACACTGTCAGACAGGAGGAAAACCAGCAGAGCATGGTGACATGAAAGTCTAAAGAGTAGAGTGTTTGGGGAAGGAGAGTGTTGTCAACTGTGTCAAAGTTTCTGAGACAGAGAGTAAGAGAAATACAGAAAAGTAATGTTGGCATTTCAGGATTTGGCCAATGGGTAGGAAGATTTGAGGAGGAGCAAGGAATTATAGTCTTTCCACTCTGTAAAATCCTGTCACCTGGCTGCCCTCCTATATTTTGTGGTATAAGAACAGCCATTGTAGTAGAGTACTGCATAAAAGAACTGGAGAGGAAGTTGTGAAGAGAAAGCATTGCAAATAAACATCTCTTTCCCAATTGTTTACTACTGTCACTGGAGATGACATTCAGCCCAGCAAAATTTAACAGATTAAGTCTTTGATTTCTGGGGACAATAACATTGCCACAGATGGGCCTAGATAAAAACATACTTCCTCTACCACCCTAAGAGAAGAGCACAAGTCAATAAAGACGCATTCAAAATGTACACAGGGAAAAGCCAATATTAACTGTCTACAAACATTTAAATAGTTTCAGCAGAAAGATGCGTAGGCAATTTAAAACTATGACCTATATTTAAGGAACATATCCTAAAAGCCCCAGTCCCTTTTAAATATTACGGCATATAATTTTCCCTGATGCCCTGCCTATCTTGCTAGACCATGTTTAGTTAAATCTTTTCTCATTGACTTGGCTGTTTCCCCTGCATATATCCCCTAACATATGGTAGAGATAAGGCTTGTGATCTATACTAGTGAGATCAATTTATAATTACCATTGGGCAATCAGTACTGGCCAATGTAAAAATAATGAATCCTTTTACAACTGTTGGTCTAAATCCCTCAATGGAGAGAGGTGTATGTATGTAAATGTGTGTGTGTGTGTGTGTGTGTGTGTGTGTGTGTGTGTTTCTGTGTACATGCACATGTGGATCTGTGAACATATACTCTAAAATCCAAGCATACTGCACATTTGAGAAATGAGATATTCAGGATGATCAACCAAGCTGCATTAATCTCACTTAAAGACTAATAATTGGATTCAAACTTTATTTTGCATAGGTATCTTTATAAAATTATTTGATATATGCTCCCATTTTAAGGTAAAATACATTTGTATAGCTTCCACATTTTCTCTTATGTCTATTAAGAACCTCATTTTATGACCTAAGAGGTCATTAAATGACTCTTATACAAGGTCATAAGACTTTTATACAAGTCTTATGACCTTGCATAAGAACCTCAATTAGACAAGGATGTTTTAGGGGAGTATAATTTGTATGTCCGTTTGCCAAAGAACCTCAGAGCTCTGTGCTTTTGGGGTTTTTACATCTATCTAATGAAAACTATATCCATTGCATCTTCTTCCTCTCATGTCAATATTGCACTGCTGTAAGAGCATCTGCCTAAAGCATTGCCTCTCCCTCCTGATTATCTGCAAGCTTGAAACAGGAATCAGAAGCTGTTGAAATTTTAAGTGGAATAAAAGTAAGCAGATATCAGCAAGGTTGCAAAACAAAAGAACAACACAGGAGAATCAATCGCATTTTTACATACAAACCATGAATGTGTGGAAACTATTTTTTTAAGTTGTGGGTACATAAGTGTATATATTTCTGGGGTACATGAGATGTTTCAACACAGGCATGCAATGTAAAATAAGCACAGCATGAAGAATGGGGTATCCTCAAGCATTTAGCCATGGAGTTGTAAACAACTCAATTATACTCTATAAGTTATTTTTAAAGGTACAGCTATTATTTACTATAGTCGCTCTGCTGTGCTATCAAATAGTAGGTCTTACTCATTCTCTCTAACATTTTTTTGTACCCATTAACCATTCTCAACTCCGCTGCAACCCCTGCTCCCACCCCACACCCTTCCCAGCCACTGGTAACTATCCTTCTACTCTCTATGTCCATGAGTTCAATTGTTTTGATTTTTAGCTCCCACACATAAGTGAGAACATGAGATGTTTGTCTTTCTGCACCTAGCTTATTTCATATAACATAATGATCTCCAGTTCCATCAATGTTGTTGGAAATGACCAGATCTCATTCTCTTTTATGATTGAATAGCACTCCATTGTATATAAGTACTACATTTTCTTTATCCATTTATCTGTTGATGAACACTTAGGTTGCTTCCAAATCTTGACTATTGTGAACAGTGCTGCAACAAACATAGACATGCAGATATATCTTTGGTATACTGATTTCCTTTCTTTTGGGTATATACCCAGCAGTGAGATTGCTGGATCATATAGTAGTTCAATTTTTAGTTTACTGCGGAACCTTCAAATTGATCTCCATTTAGGTCCATACTGGTTGCACTAATTTACCTTCCCACCAACAATACACAAGTGTTCCCTTTTCTCCACATCCTTGCTGGCATTTGTTATTACTTGTCTTTTGGATGTAAGGCATTACAGTTGGTGTGAGATGATATTTCATTGTAGTTTTGATTTGCATTTCTCTGATAATCAATGATGTTGAACACCTTTTCATATGCCTGTTTGCCATTTGGAAACTAAAATTAGAAACACAATGCCATTTACAATTGCTACAATGACAGTAAAATGTTAAGATGTAGACATAACAACATGTACAGTATTTCCATACTGAAAACTACAAAATGCTGATGAAAGAAATCAAGGACCTAAATAATTTAAAAGACATATCACATTTACGGAGTGGGAAATTCAACTAGCAAAGATGTCAGTTTTCCCTGAATTGTTTTATGTTGTGTTTAATCAATTCTACTCAAAATCCAAGCAAAACTATTTTAAACATAGACAAACTTATTCTAAAATGTATATGGGAAGTCATAGGCCCTAGAATAGCTAAAATAACCTCAACAAACAAGAATAAAGTGGGAGGAATCACTCTATCCAATATGAAGGTTTACTAGATAGTTATAGAACCAAGACTGAGTTGTATCAGTGGAGGGATAGACACATAGATCAATGGAACAGGACAGAGAAGCGTGAAATAGACCCATATGAATATGCCCAACATATGAGAAAAATGAAGAAAATTCAATCAATGAAGGAATAGTAATATTTCAACAAGTGGTACTAGAACACTTGGACACTAGGGCATAAATATGAACCTTGACCTAAACCTAACTCCCTATACAGAAAGTATCTCCAAATGGGTTATGGAATTAAATATAAACTAAAAATGTAATTTTGAAAAATAAAAAGTAAAAGGAAATCTTCATACTCTAGGATTAGGGAAAGATGTCTTAGCTTTAATAATGTACAAAAGCAGTTCAGAAAAGAAAAATCTGATAAACTGAACTCCATCAAAATTAAATACTTTCCCTCTGTGAACGACCTTTTAAGAGGATGAAAAGATAAATTAAAGGTGAAGAGAAAATATTTGCAACCCATATGTTCAACAAAAAAACTGGTATTTAGAATGTATGACGAATTCTAAAAACTCAACAGTAAAAATATGAACCAGCCAAGTAGAACATGGACAAGAGATACAAAGAGACAGTTTACTGAAAAGGATATGCAGAGGAAAGTACATGAAAAGATGTTCAACATTATTCAACAGCAGAGAAATGCAAATTAAAACCACAATAACATATCACTACACACCTATCAGAATGACCAACATTAAAAATAGTGAAAACAGTATATACCTGGGAAGATGCAGAAAAACTGAACCATTGGGATTTTAAATGGTACAATCACTCTGGAAAACAGTTTTACATTTTCTTATAAAATTAAACATGCTGAGGCAGGCAGATCATTTGAGGTCAGGAGTTCAAAACCAGCCTGGCCAACATGGTGAAACTCTGTTTCTTCTAAAAATTAGCCGGTCATGGTGGCATGGGCCTATCGTCCCAGCTACTCAGGAGGCTGAGGCAGGAGAATCACTTGAACCCAGGTGGCAGAGGTTGCAGTGAGCTGAGATAGCACCACTGCACTCCTGCCTGGGTGATAGAGTGAGGCTGTGTCTCAAATAATAGTAATAATAACAATAATGAATAAAGCTAAACATGCAACTACCATATGACTCAACAAGAGCACCCTAAGGCATTTATCTGAGATAACTAAAAATTCATATGCACTTCAAAACCTGTACATATATCCATAGCAGCTTTATTTATAATAGTCACAAACAAGAAATAACTCAGATGGTCTTGCGCAGGATACAGGTTATACAAATCATGTTAAGTTTCCAAATTGAAATATTACTCAAAAATCAAAAGGAATGAGATACTGTTAGAAGCAACAACTTGGATGACTCTCCAGAGAATTATGATAGGTGAAAAAAAGCCAACCCCAAAAGGTAACACACTGCACGATTTTATATATAACTTTTTGAAATGACAAAATTACGGAAATAAAGTACATATTTGTGATTGACAGGGGTTGTGGATAGGGTGAAGATTGTGAGAGAGAGGTGAATTTGCTTATTAAAGGGCAACACAGAGGATCCTTGTAGTTATGGAACTGTACTGCATCTTCACTGTGGTGGTGGTTACACAAATATGTTCATGTGATGAAATTGCATAGAAGTAAACACAAACACACACTACTGAGTCCAAGTAAAAATAAGGAAATCTAAATATAATAGGTGGGTTTTATCAATGTCAGTTTCCTGGTGTGACATGTTCTATAGTTATGAATGATGTCATTATTGGGAAAACTAGGTAGTGTACTTGGGATACCTCTGTATTATTTCTTACAACAGCATGTAGCTTCAATTATCCCAAAATAAAATGTTTTTAAAATCAAGCATATTTTAAAAGTAAATAGATAATATAAAATCTAAGTCCTAAAACATGCATTTCTCACACAGAAGGAAGCTCTCCTGCAGGCTCTCATTTCAACCTAATTTGTTTTCTCAGAAGTTCTTTTTCTCCTTATTATCTGTTTTTTAAATGTGTTCCCAGTGGGTTAGATGCTTTTCAGTCCTCCTCTACTTCATTATGTTTGTTACTTGTATTTCTCTGATCCTTGACATGTTTCAAGTGCACTGTAACCACTGATGAAGGCACTTACTCTTTTAAAGATGCCTTTGGGATACAGGTGAATAGAAGAAAATTCTCCTTGAGGATTCTAAGACTGGATGTAGGTGATGTATCCAACAAAGTACAAATAGAATGGTACGACAAGAAGGAGGTGTGATATAGTTAGGCTTTGTGTCCCCACCCAACTCTTATCTTGAATTGTTATCCCTATAATCCACACCTGTCAAGGGAGAGACCAGGTTGAGGTAATTGAATCATGGGGGTGGTTTCCCCCGAGCTGTTCTCATGATTGTAAGTTCTTATGAAACCTGATGGTTTTATAAGGGGCTCTTCTCCCTTCACTCAGCACTTCTCCTTCTTGCCACCTTGTGAAGAAGGTGCCTTGCTTACCTTTCTGCCATGATTGTAAGTTTGCTGAGGCCGCCCCAGCAGTCCTGAATTGTGAGTCAATTAAACCTCTTTTCTTTATAAGTTACCCAATCTTGGGCAGTTCTTTATAGCAGTATGAAAAAGGACTAATACAAGGTAGGATTCAAATAATGGTAATAGAAGAGATCCTTCTTCATTATTCCTCTCCCTCCTCTTGCTTTACATACTCTCTGTATTCCAACTCTTTTGCTTTTCTATCCTGCCCCTGACAAATACAAAAGCCTATATTTACATGGGGCAGAAACACCAGGCTTTCAAAGGGAGCATGTCTTCAAACCACCAGAGATAATCAGAATGATTGCAGATTCATGGATAATAATGGTGTTTCCACCTCGACCTCTGGTTTGTTCTGATTGGCTTTTAACTCAGGATCACCTCACTAAGTTCGGTGTTCAAATCAGCCCCATTCAGGTTAGGATGCCCTGGGTAATTCACCCCAGTATTTGAACATGTCCTTCTCACCAATTCTTAATTCAGTAACTGGATTCTGTCCACTTGTCAACTTCTGGCATTTTTTGACCCCTTCATTAGTTTTTGACCAGAATTCTACTTCTCCCAACTTCAAGCCATCTATTCTCTCATACATTCATTCAACAACTATTCATTGGGAGCTCACACAGGTAAAGCACTTTTCTGACTCAGGCCCTTATATCTGTTTTTACCTCTGCTTGTAATGCTCTGCCCATTTCTGCAATTTCACTGCTCTCACCTAGTTAGCTCTTAATTTTCCTTCAAGTTGTGGCACAAACAACAGTACATAGTCCCTTAGCTTAGAGGTTACTCAGTTATATACTCCATGACACTCCACAATTCTCCACAGTAACAATCTGCGCAATTTTCATCAGTTGCTCTATCTCTTATATAAATCCGTGAATATCTTGAAGGCCTTGGCACATAGTCAGCATTCAATAAATGTAGAATGGAAGGATGAATAGATGAATATATGGATGGGGAGATGAATGGATGGATGACTGGAAGGGCAAATGAATGGGTCAGTAAATAGATAAATAGATATTTTAGATAATTTATAGAAAGAGTATATTCACAGAACTGTTGAATAATAGCAGACAACAGTACATGAATAATCTTTTACTACAGTTCTCAACTTTTGTAACTTGAGAAACAGCCCAGGAAAAGGAATGTGACCTGGTTAAGATCTCTAGTTAGATGCAAAGTCAGGAACAGAATTCTAGTTCTCCCAACCAACTTCAAGTCATTTATTCTCTTATATGTTCATTTCATGAATATTTATTGGGAGGCTACTATATGACAGAAACCATTCTGGGCTCTGGGGACACAAGATAAATAAATCATGTATATGATAAATAAATAACTAAAAAATCTCTGACTTGATGAAGCTTATATACTAGTAGAGAGAAAGAGACAATAAACAAGATAGGTAACTCTGATATGTGTCAGAAAGTAGAATATTCCAGTTTCTTTCCCCTTGTCCCATTTATCTATGCATAAAAGTATTTTCTTTAGAGCACACTTTCCCCCTGTGGACCATAACAACCCCAGATCTCATTAGTGGTCCATTTTCTGCTTAGTCATACTTTTTGGGTGAGTCCTAATCTCCCACCAGTTGCTCAGTATCAGACTCTCAGACAAGGCCTTCTGCTCTGAACTTATCTTCTTCTACATCTCTGTACTATACAGAAAAGCAGTCATGGATTAGCTATTTATGAGGCTGTGAAGAAAAATGATCATAAAAATGATGTCTACAGAAATCCTAATTTGGGACTTCTGTTTCCAGGAATGTTCAGTAGATGTACTTTTCTCTATTCCCCCCACTTCAATCCTAAACATACAAAAATACAAACAAATGCAAAAATAAAAAAGAAAAACAAATATAAGAATATTCTGAAGGGTAGAGAGAAGAAAGCACAGCAGTGAAGCACCTTGAGAGCCGAGCAATGACATGGAGGGGAGGGCACTTGGTTTTGTTCTGCCTCATATACCTCAGACTTGTGGCTGAAGAAGCCAGTAATGCAATGGAACAGACCAAAAAAAAAAAGAATAAAAGGTCATCCAAAAGCCTTGTCTTTCAAACCAGTAAAGAATCTTAGCAAGAGAAAGAACTTTTACACAATACTACTCTATTCAAGCCATACACCACAGAAAAAATTGTGACCTCAGCTCCCACACCAGCAAAGGCTAAATAGACAGCTAGATTTCCACATTCACAAGGTTGTAATGATGTGGCCCACCCACCATGCTGGGGTCATACCAGATAAGGCCAAGCAAGAAACTGAGACTTTCATCACTGGGCAGCCAAGAATGAGCTTCCCTTCCACAGTGTCAATGAAGACCAGATGGAGAACTTGGACTTCCACTCCAGCCCAGCATTAACAAAGACCTATACCTCTCTTCACTCCACCTAACAAGTGCAGAGTCCATTAGTGATGTTGGACATTTTTTCATATAACTGTTGAACATTTGTAAGTCTTCTTTTGAGAATTGCCTAGTCAGGTCCTTTATCCATTTAAAAAATGGATCATTTGTTTTCTTGCTATTGAATTGTTATTTTTTAAATGTGCAAAGGACCTAACTAGGCAATTCCCAAAAGAAGAATACAAATGGTCAATAGTTATAGAAAAATGCTCAACATCACCAATGTACAGGGAAATGTGAATCAAAACCACAATGAGATATCACCATATTGTGGTTAGCATGGCCATTATCAAAAAGACAAAAGATAACTGGTATTGGTGAGGATGAGAAGACTAAGGACCAGTGTGTGAAGTATATGAAGAAATTTTAAAATTCAACAGTTAAAAAAAAGCTAGAACAATCTGATTATAACATAGACAAAAGACATGAAGAGATATTCCCCTAAAGAATATATGCAGATTAAAACGAATTTCATGAAAAGATGTTTAACGTAATTAGTCATCAGGGAAATGCAAATTAAAACCACAGTGAGATGTCACTACACACCCATAAAATTGACAATTAAAAATTGTGACAACACTAAATGTTGGCAAGGATGCAGAAAAACTGTACTCATACATTGCTGGTTAGACTATAAAATAGTACAGTCATTTTGGAAAACAGCTTAGCCGGTTTTTTTTTAAAAACTAAGTATGCAAATACAATATAATCTAGCAATTGCACTCCTGGGCATTTATCCCAGATAAATGAAGACTTGTGTTCACACACACAAAAAAAACCCTGTATATACATGCTCATAGCAGCTTTATTCATGATAGCTAAAAACTATAAACAATCCAAATGCCCTTCAACGGGTAAATGGTTAAACAAACTATGTTACATTCAGACCATGGACTTCTATCAGCAATAAGGAGGAACAGACTATTAATGCATGCAACAATTTAGCTGAATCTAGAAAATTACAGAGTGAATAAAGGAAACCCGACAGTTACATACTACATGACTTCTTTATATAACATTCTTGAAATGACATAATTATAGAAATAGAGAACAGATTAGTATATGCTAGGGATTAAGGTGGGGGTAGGGATGGGAGAAAAAAATAGAAGTGACTATAAAAGAGCAACATGAGGGATTCTAGTGGCAATGGAAACATCATTTAATTTGACTGTGGCACTATCAATATCCTGGTTGTGATATTATAAAATAGACTGCAAGAAGTTACAATGGCAAAAAATGGGTAAAGAGTACATTAGATCTCTCCCTACTATTTCTGATAATCATATGTAAAACTATAATTACCTAAAAATAAGAAGTTGGGAAAATGAATTTGGACCACTCAGAAAAAATTGTTTGCTTCTTTTTCTTCAAAGTTGTGTTTCCATCACTTTTATCATTGTAAGTATTTACTTTCCTATGCGAAATACTCAAGCAAAACATAAATCTCATGCACAACCTCGGCATTACTTATCCCCCAATGAGCAGACCAGTACTTCACAGCCATAGTGTTTTCAGTTAGAAGTCTGTTTCTTTAAATACACAAGACTCCAAAAAGGATAACTTCAGGCTCACCAAGCCTGTAGCTTATTCACGATTAGGAATCAAGTGGGACTTTCCAACTTGATTGGTGATGGGGCATGATGGAGGAGTGAGCTGCTGGTTTAAGTGAGTAGACAGGTGGGACAAAGTAATAAATGAAGTAGTTCAAATGAAAGAGAATGTGACTAACTGAATGCCTTCTATAATAATAAGTTCCTAGTCCTAATTCATAGACCTGAGCATCTATTTACTTCACTCTTTCCATTTTTTAAATAGCTTCCTGTCTATATGCTTGAAATGAATGTTCATCTTCACTAGGGAATAACATAATCACTGTGTTAACTCTTCTCTAAAACAACTGAAATGGCTCTGTACTTCCTCCAGGACAAAGTTCACATGCTTCACATTTAGGACCCTCCACATTCTGCCTCAACCTTTCTTTCAAGCCTCGTCTATTCTTATTACTCCTATGTTGGTTATCTTTCTTGTCCAGTCAGACTGGTCTGTTCACTTTTCCTAAAAACAGAAATCTTGCATTATCCTACTTCCATGCTTTTGCTCATACCATTAACAATGCTTGGCATGCTTTATCTTCCGTCTAAGTCTTACTTATTCTTCAAGCTGCAAATTAAATGGTATATACTCCAGAACCCCATAGTTTATAGCTTTCATTTTAAACTTAGGATATTCTGCTTGTCATGTGAGTTAGTACTCCCCTAGTTATCTTTTCATGTGTTCACAACACTATATAAAAACAATTGAAATTGGAAAATCTACACAATAACTGTTGTGATTTAATTAGCATGCATCTTTCGGTGTGTGATTTCCTGTTCCCACTCTGCTCTGGAAGAGGGTTGGTCTGTTGATGTGCACTATTTGTCTCTAGTACATTTTTAGGTTAAGGTCAGAGTCATAATATTAGGAAAAGAAGGCTACTTTGTCAGCTAGGTCTGCCATAACAAAATGCCATAGACTTGGTGGTTTAAACTACAGCAATTAATTTTCTCATAGTTCTAGAGGCTGGAAGCACAAAATCAGGGTGCCAGCATGGTTAGTTATGGCGAGGGCTCCCTTCATGGCTTGTGAATGGCTGCTTTCTCACTATGTCTTCATATGGTACAGAGAGGGGAAGCAAACTCTCTGGTCTCTCTTCATAATAGGGCATTATTCCTGTCTTCAGCTCCACCCACATGACCCCATCTAACCTTAATTACCACTCAAAGGCCCCATCTCTAAGTACTATCACAATGGGTGGTTAAGGCTTCAACATATGAATTTTGAGGGAACAGAAATATTTAGTCTATAACAGAGGCATATAATGAGAGGCCCAATAATTATAACTAAAATAATTACATTAAATTAAAGATATATATTGGTATGCAATAACCATTCACTGGAGAGCAGAGAGCAAGCAGGCTACTTAGGCTGTATCTCCCGAAGTGCCCTTCCTTGAGTGGACCCTCATAGGATCAGTATCAGTCTGGATTCAGCTTTGTGTGTTCAAGAGCTTGATTTTATCCATTTACCTCAGAGTATTCCAGCCATAGGGGACTGATTAAATACTAAAAAAGCTCACAAGACTCTGCTTTATAAACCAGAATGCAAATTTGTTTATATTTAGGATATTCTCAATAAATGTCCTGCTTCTTTGTAAAGATAGAAAAGGTTCTAAAGGTCTAATCATTAGAAGAGTTCAACAGCAAATGTCAGAAAGTATAAAAATGACTCAGACAACTTTAAGATAGGTCAATTGAAATTATCCAATCTGAGGAAAAGAAAGGCAATAATAGAGGAAAACAGATAGAGCCTCAGAGACATGGGATGCAATCAGGTATGCATAAAGGGAGTCTCAGAAAAAAAGAAAGATACAGAAAAAATATTAGAAGAAGCAATGGCCAAAAACTTCCAAAATTTGATGAAAGACATGAATTTATACATTTTAGAAGCTGAACCAAGTCCAAGAAGGAAAAGCTCAGAGATCTATATTTATACGCTTTATAATAAACTGTTTAAAGCAAAGACAAAGAGAAAATTTTGAAAGCAACAAGAGAGGAACTCATCATATACAAAAGATCAGAAAGGTAGTCACGGAGAGGACAAATAGGAACTGGTTAATGGGTCAAAATACAGTTAGATAGAAGAAATAAGGTCTAGATTCAGTAGCACAATAGGGTAACTGTAATTAACAACAACTTGTTGTATATTTCAAAATAACTAGAATAGTAGGTTTGAAATATTCCCAACACAAAGAAATGATAAATGTTTGAGGTAATAAATATCCAATTATCCAGATTTTATTATTACATATTTTATGCATGTATCACAATATCAAATGTAGCCCATAAATATACACTACAATTACATAGCCATAAAAAATATAAATTAAAAAAAATTTTTTTAAAGATTATCAGCTGATTTCTCACCAGAAACCATAACGGCCAAAAAGGCAATGAGATGACATAATCAAAATACTGAAGAAAAAAATACCTGTCAACCAAGAATTTTATACATGTAAAAACTATTTTTCAAACAGGAAGTACAAGTTAAAATCTCCCCACATTAAACACAAGCAGAGAAAGTTCACTACTAGCATACCTTCTCTACAAAGAAATACTAAAGGGCTTCCTTCAGGCTTAAATGAAAGACACTAGACAGTAACTTGAGTGCACATGAAGAAATAAAAAACTCATAATGGTAAATATATAGGTAAACACAAAAGATAGTATCAATGTTTTGTTGTTAGTAAATTCTTCATTTTTTTCTATATAATTTAAGACATCTGCACAAAGTAATAATTATAAATCTATGTTCATTGCCATATGATATATAAAGATGTCATTTGTGATAAAAGCAGCATAATGGAAGGGAGGGAATGGAGCTATGGAGAAACAAAAATCTTGTATATTATTAAAATTAATTTGGTATTAATCTGAAATGGATTGTTAAAGTGTTAATGATAATTCCTAGAATAACCATGAAGAAAATTACTCAAGAACATAAGAAAAACTACAAAGGAATTAAAATGATACACTGGAATATATCTACTTAACACAAAAAACCAGTGCTGAATAAACTGAGGTACAAGAATGACATAAGACATATAGAAAACAAATAGCAAAATATCAGCCATAAAACACACAGCTAACATTATATTTAATGGTGAAATACTCAAAGCTTTTCCCCTAAGATTGGAAATAAGACAAAGATATACAGTCTTACCATTTCTACTCAACATTGTACTGGAGGATCTAGGTAGGACAACTAGGCTAGGAAAGAAATAGGAGGTATGCAGATTGGTAAGGAAGAAGTAAAACTCTGTCTATTTAAATATTACATAATCTTGCATATAGAAAATACTTAAGAATACACAAAAAAACTATTAAAGGTAATAAATGAGTGCAGCATGTTTGCAGGATACATGATTAATATGCAAAAAAATACCCCAAGATTTATATTCACCCACAATAAAAACTCCAAAATTAAAATAAGAAAACAATTCCCTTTACAATAACACTAAAAATAATAATATACTTAGGAAGAAATTTAACTTCATAAGTATAAGACTTGGACACACAAAAACTATGAAACATTGTAGAAAGAAATTAAAGAAAATTGAAAAACATGGGAAACACATTCCATGTTTGTGGATTGGAACACTTAATACTGTTAAGTTGACAATCTTCTCAAACTGATCTACAGATTCAATAAAGTTTGTATCAAGAACATTCAAAAAACCGCTTGATGAGTTCACTGAGTACAACATGTATGAATTGGGGGTGAAGGTCACATTTGCGCGTCTACTTTTTCCATCAGTTTTTCTTTAACTACCTATGCTCTTTTTTTTTTTTTTCTTTTGAGATGGAGTCTTGCTCTGTTGCTCAGGCTGCTCTCGGCTCACTGCAACTTCCACCTCCCAGGTTCAAGCAATTCTCCTGCCTCAGCCTCCCAAGTAACTGGGATGCCTATGCCCCTTTACTTTGGTGACAGGAGATGACTAAAGTAGAGGAAAATCCTGAAAATCTTATACAGGGGAGAAAGGAAATTTGTATTTACAAAACGCAGTCAGAATTCCAGTATAATTTGTGCTTAAAATACTTAACACCCAAGTGCATGGTGACAGCAGGCATAAAATCAACAAAATTTCTAAAATTTTTTCAAGCCAAACGAGTCTAGACTTTTCTCTATGATACCGTAGGATGCCAGCAAAGCCATAGATACCAAGAGTGGTGGTTGTGGGCAGTGGCTGAGAGCAGAAGGCAAGAAAAGGGCTTTCAGGAGCCTTTTCATTTAGTCTTTAAACTTAATGAAGACTCTAGATATGGCAAATCCAAGTTTATTGTTCTCTCCATGGCACATATATGCCTTCTAGTGGGAATATGTCAGAAACTAGGACTTTTTTTATGGGAGGAAAGTATCATCAAAGGACACATACAACCTTTCAATAGAACAGACCAGGATGGGGCACTTCGAGAAGAAGCAATGGTTATAAGGAGGCAGAAATGTCAAGCAAGAAAGCATGAAGGCCACACTTGACATTGTTGCTATTTCGCCACTCACTAGCTCATTGTCATGTGCCATCCCTACCTTCTAAGACACAATCTTGCCCAATTCAGTAATAGGGCATTATGACATTTTGCCAGGCACAGCTCATTCTTAGAGTATGGAGAAAGGGATTTTTCTATTTGAATGGAAATCAAATTGTGACCCTCTAGCTCAGGAGTCTGGCCAGAAGATCGGTACATGGATACTATAACCATAGTACCGAGTTACCCACTATCAATTACCATGTCAGTGACTGACCATAGGCAGGAAGTTAACTTCAAAAGGGATGAGAGTTCCTTCTATCAGACAGCTATTTCATTTCCAATGCCTCTAGCAGTGCTTCTAATCCACTCTCAGACTCCCTAGCCCCAGGAAGAAAGAATCAAACTGATATCATATCTAATCATGGCAAAATGAGTGGAAAAGACAGATAAAATGAGTAGAAAAGTGTGAATAACATTTATGAATTTTCCATGTGAAATGGCAAATCAGGAGCACCTCCTGTGGCATATAAACTATGAGAATGAATCTTCAATGACACTTTACCAACTCTTGGCTCTCAAAGAAAGAACTAGAGTCAGGCTCTGTTAGAAAGTTGGTGCCTTGGGAATCTTTTCTGAGAACTAGACAATATCCTTTGGGGAGCTGGGCCCCTTTGCTAAGTGAAAAGATTCTCATGTGGCATTTCTATTGGACCAAAATGAAATTAAAGAGTAAAAGATGGTTCCAAATACGGCCTATGGTCCAAACCAGAAAGAGATCTGTTTTGCTTCAATCATGCATGGTCAACTGGAATAGAAGTTTAATAAATAAACGTTCACTGAGAATACACGGTATGCCAAGAAGCTTAAAGAATTTCATAGGTATACAAAAAAAAAAAGAAAGAAAAAGAAAGGGACAAGCTACTTTCTTAAGGAGAATTCTAATTCATTTTATGCATTCATTTGCAAATTTGAGTCCACAAAGCTTTATTATCACATTACTGACTGTGTATAATCATTGTGCATATATGTAAAAATATTGAAAATTCTTCTGTAAAGAGATGTTCCTTTTGTATATGTGCAATTTTGAAAAATAAAGTTTTTTGAGATAACTGAATTTCTCAGGTCTGTTTTGTTGGGGTTGTTACGGTTGTTATTTGGGTGAGTGCATATACAGTGGTGACCCACTGAAGTTTTTGATGAATTGCATTAAAAGACTTACATTGTTCATCACAGCATTTCAGATGATCACAGCTATAAAAGCTATTTCTTTATTAACACAGTTCATCTGCTCATAACTTATACATGTACACTAGTTATTAGTATAATTGAATGTTTATGCTTGCAACAATATGTATGTTATTATTGCTTATTTTATAGTGTAATGTGGTTTGTGAAGCACTCTGTCATGTTTTCATATTTTTCAAATAAATCCCCTTTTAAAATGTAAATAAATATTTTTAAATAATTTTAAAATTATTTTTTCCAGAATTATATTTTAGGGATTTTGATCTTTTGGGATTTTTTTTTCTTTCCTTTTTAAAAAAATTGAGATAGGGTCTCACTATGCTGCCCAGGCTGTTCTCTATCTCCTGGCTTCAAGAAATCCTCCTACCTTGGCCTCTCAAAGTGCTGGGATTATAGGTATTAGCCACCATACTCAGACCAGGATTTCAACATTCAGGATTATGGTGTTTGGGATTCTGTCTTTCAAAATTATGATGGACTCTTTAGGAGTTTACACACTAGCTATACAAATAAATCATGAATAGATGGTAACAGGAATCAGGAAAGGACAGTTGGTCTGGAGGCTGGGATACCTGGGCTCTAGTCCTGCCTCTAACAGGTATGAGTCCTTTTTTCTCCATTGACCTCAATATTCCCCTTTGTAAGCTGAGAAGATTAAATTAGATCCTTAAATGCTTTTTCAACTCCAACATTACTTAAAAGTAATGAGTATAGGAAAATGGGATGGGGAGATAGTTGAGCATCCCATGCTAAAGAGGATCTCGTTTTTTGAAGATGAGGTGTGTGGTTTTATTATTATTATTATTATTATTATTATTATTCCAAGGACACAAGGTATCTTCCCAAAGCTTTGGGGTCACTGAAAGTGGAAGGCCATAAAAGTCTAATGCCAGGACCAGGGAACATTTTCTCTCCAAGGATCAGTAGAATATAGTCAGGAAAGATGGTGACTCATCCTAAGTAAGACCTCCTCAGGGAAATTGTAGAGGGCAACTCCAAAGTCAACTTCAAAGTTTCCAGACTCTCCTTTTCCATCATTTGCTGTCCAAATGCAGAAATATTAGAATAAGATTTCTATCAGAGCCATTACTATGGCAGAGAGCCCAGTGTCTGCCTGGGGATGGAGGCAGAATTTGGTGCTCACGAATAAGGCTTGTAAATTGCTATTCTTTGTAACATTGCTGAGGAGGCAATGCCACATTCAAGACAAAAGACCATCAACAGACTAGAGATGAAAGAAGATAGTAGAATAATAGAGATGGTCTTTTATGGAGATTGTGAGCAAAGGGTTTGGAGTCATTCAGTCCTAGGCTCAATTCCAGCTCCAGCACCTTGAGCATAAGTGTTTAAACATTTTTTGAGTCTCAGTTACTTCATGTGTAAAATAAAGATAATAATAATACTGATTCTACAGTGACTATTGTAAAGATGAAATAAAATATTGTGTGTAAGGGGTGGGCACATGTGTCTGGCACCTAGTAGATGCTCAATAAATGGTAACTGCTAACATTAATTAGCATAGCCATGATCATTATCATCATCATCATCACTGATTTCTCTCTGTACTGGCAGGAAAGACATTTCTAAATAATGAAGATAACAAATTACTTATCAAAGGTCATTGATATTAAATGCTCAGAAATCATCAATGGCTGCTCATTTTCTATGGTTTCAAATCCAATCTCCTTTGTTTGGCACTTGATGTTCTCCACCATTGGCCTCATACAATCTCTTCCATATCATTAGCTTTGAAGACTATTCACCTGCACTTCATTCCCAGGCCTGCTCAATTATGCTACAAATCCTAACCATGGCTGAGGGATATATTGGGAGCTTTATATCCTTCCTTGGGTAGGTTTAGCCTTAGTTACTATGCCCCATGCATGGTATTCAGTGAGCCTGGAGTGGTCCCTTGACTTACATCCCTGTGGCATACCGGATACTTAACCCATGGTAATTCAGTCTAGATAACTGAGTTTTGTCTTAGCTTCCCTAGAATGAAGGCTTATCTTGTCTCTCTGCCTAGATCTAACCAGTTCCTTCACAGAAAGTTGAGTTCTATACCACAGTACCCCTAGCTATGCCTGGGGTTCTTAATACAAGACTGATTTTTGAGAACCAGGATACCAACATACAACAGATTTTGAACATTGTCTGTCACCTAGATCTTCTTGCTTCCACGCCTCACAATCCCAGGACATTCCTTTGAGAACTGAACTGAACTGATAATATTTTACTTAAGGCCATGGAAGGAAACAGAAGGCTTGCTCAAAGAGAGTAATTGAGAAGAGTTTAATGAAACAGCTATTTAAATAATCTGAGAAGGGTTAAAAGAAAACAACAAAGGACGGTGAAACACCTGAAAGTTAGCAACACCAGCAGAGCCTTTATCGTTTCTAGGCCTAAGATGGTAAGTGGAGGGATTAATTACTGGATCCCAGAGGGAAAAAGACCCATATCCGTGGCTATAAGAGAAGACACTCCCTATGCAATAAATGTGGTCTTGCGGGGAGGAATTCAGTCACTGACAACTAATATCAACCTGGGAGAAAAAGCATCCTGACCTCTCTCTCCTCTCATCCATTACCACTGTCTCCAACTGGCTGTATCCAGTGGATAAGTCAAAAGGCAAAATAAGCCAGTTGATATATCCATAAAGGTCAGCCTCCTGTGGCACAAAGAAGAATGCATGAAGGTAAGCACTAGATGTAAACAGACAAATGGAAAATATTCAGTAAAGGCAGATACTTCTGTTGGAGACTACCACAACAATTTGACTAGTTCTACTGTAACAACTAATATCCGGCTCAAACTTCCTTGGTGCTACTGAGGTTTCTGCCACTCCAACATCCAAGTTCCCACTCCTCAACTGCAAATTATGCCAGAGACTAAATCTTATATATCTGTCTATATTCACTAGTAACATCATAAAAACTTACTAAGTTTTGCAAATATTAGTTTTTCCACTTTCTCTTCTTTCTGTCTGCCTCTATCTTCATTCAACAATATTTCATAAGCTCCACCATACATCAGCCACTGTGTTAGGTGGTGGGGCTATAATGGTACATAAAAACATATACATTTTCTCCTCTCATCGCATTTACAACCTAGTGGAAAAGAAAAACACTAATCCAAAAATCGCATTAGCAAGTATACATTAAGATCTAATATTTACTGAGTGTTTATAGTATGCTAGGCACTGTGTGGTGACTTTGTATTGTGTTAAATTGGTTATAATCTGGAGCTATGCTTCCCAAAATTACCTTTCCCATATGACACCAAGTTATAATTGGTCCCAGGAGACATTTGCGTAAGATTTGAAAGGCAAAAGTGAAGGAGCAGCCATTTGTAATACCCTGAAGGTCATGGTGGCGCCAGGTGCTGTTTCAGTTTACGATTACTGTTAATCTGCTGGCATGAAGCTGGAGTGGTGAATGGTGCCAGCTTCTCCTGCAGGTCACCTACATCATCAAGAATGGAAGTGGTGGAAGATAAGCACAGGTTCCAGGTATCTTTGTGGGATCCAGTTTGTCTTGCTAGGTTCTAATTTGTCTTTGTTATCCCCCACTTTCCCTTGCGACCTTAAGCTCAATGCCAAACACTGAAATTAGCCTTATGGAAACGAATTAGCTCCCACAATTGCATAATGTCAGTTCCTAAAATAAAATCCCTTACTATCTACAACCTATAGTGGTTCTGTTTCTTTGATTGAACCTTGAGACTGAGATAGGTATTATCTCCATTTTAAAAATGATACTAAGGCATAGAGAGATTAAGCAACTTGCCCAATGTCAAACAATTAATGGAGAAAGCCAAGGTTTGAATACAAGCAGTTTACCATAACAGAAAGAGAGAGAGAGACCACCATATTATTAATATCTACCTTTCAAACCTGTTTGTAATTATCCACAGGTAATTATGCAGAAGTAGATACGTAGTATGTGAAAAGAAACACAATTCTATGAGAGCACAGCATATAAGAAAGTATGTTGAATTAGATTATCTATCTCTCTCCCTACTTATCAGTCTCATTTATCTATCTGCTGAGAAAAAAATATATATTTTTCAAATAAAATAGCTGATGCAGGAAAAAAAATCCTAACCTGCCTAAATTTGGGCAAAATTGAAGAAAAAGCAGGAGCCCTTCCCTTCCTCTGAGACCACTATTTGGACACAGTGCTGTCTGCTCCATAACAGGGAAACTACCCTACTGACAGCATAACCATGCAGAAGTTGTTTGAAGTGCTAAACATTGATGAGGAGACAGTATAAATTTCACTAGATTGGGAATCAAGAAACTTGCCTTATAATTAGGATTACAGAGCTAGGGCTCTACCACTGATTTACTGTGTAACTATGGGAAAGCAATTTCCACTCTGTGAGTGTCCATTTCTTCTCCCTAAGATAATATAACTGGACTCTACGATCTCAGACTCCTAATCTTCTAGGAGACTATAAACATTGGCCTGTGAAATTATGGACTGTCCATGTTTTCAGACCATTCAAGAATGCAGTTAGGTAATAAACCTAGGATTCCTGGGTGATTATTTGCAGTCTCAATAGACAAAAAGATAGCTGACATTTAGGTAGTTTTGCTGGAACTTCTGAAGAGAAATAACAGATGATAGAGCCACTTTACCTAGTCATAAATCAGTCTGGCAATCACTGAAGGCTACACACCATTTTTCTTACCAAGATCTCTGATGAGTTCTTGTGTTGCAGTAAAAAACAGATTAACACATTCATTTTGAAGAGATGATCTCTTCATCCCAAAAGCCTCCAGGGGAACTTTTATGAAATAGCAGAATGTGGAAGCATAGCATGATTCAAGGAAACCACATGATCTTCTGCCCAGAGAATGAAGAATGCTTTCTGCCTTGGCCGGGAAGAAAACATGGACTAGAATTGATTTGCTCTCTTCTCTTGGGAAAACGTGGGAGTGAGGACATTAGAATTCCCTTTGCTTATGAAGCACAGTTTGTCTGGACATGAAATTGTGGGTTGAAAATTCTTTTCTTTAAGAATGCTGAATACTGGCCTTCGCTCTCTTCCGGCTTGTAGGGTTTCTGCAGAGAGATCCGCTGACAGTCTGATGGGCTTTCCTTTGTGGGTAACTTGACCTTTCTCTCTGGCTTTTTTTAACATTTTTCCTTCACTTCAACCTTGGTGAATCTGACAGTTATGTGTCTTGAGGTTGCTATTCTTGAGAAGTATCTTTGTGGTGTTCTCTGTATTTCCTGAGTTTGAATGTTGGCCTGTCTTGCTAGGTTAAGGAAGTTCTCCTGGAAAGTATCCTGAAGAGTGTTCTACAACTTGGTTCCATTCTCCCCATCACTTTAAGGTAGACCAATCAAACATAGGTGGTCTTTTCAAATAGTTCCATATTTCTTGGAGGCTTTGTTCATTCCTTTTCATTCTTTCTTCTCTAATCTCATCTTCCTGCTTTATTTTGTTAAGTTTATCTTCAATCTCTGATAGCCTTTCTTCTGTTAGATCAATTCAGCTATTGATACTTGCATGTGCTTTACAAAGTTCTCATTCTGTTTTTCAGTTCCATCAGGTCATTTATGTTCTTCTCTAAACTGGTTATTCTAGTTAGCAATTCCACTAACCTTTTTTCAAGGTTCTTAGCTTCCTTGCATTGTGTTAGAACATGCCATTTTAGCTTGGAGGAGTTTGTTATTACCCACTTTCTGAAGTCTACTTCTATCAATTTGTCAAACTCATTGTCCAGTTTTGTTCCCTTGCTGGCAACAAGTTGTAATCCTTTGGAGGAGAAGATGTATTCTGGTTTCTGGAATTTTCAGCCTTTTTGCACTGAGTTTCCCTCATCTTTGTGGATTTAACTACCTTTGGTCTTTCATGTTGGTGACCTATGGATGGGGTTTCTGTGTGGACATCCTTTTTGTTGATGTTGATGCTATTCCTTTCTGTTTGCTAGTTGTCCTTCTAATAGTCAGGCCCCTCTGCTGTAGGTCTCCTGGAGTTTGCTGGAGGTCCACTCCAGACCCTGTTTGCCTGGGTATCACCAGTGGAAGCTGTAGAACAACAAAGGTTGCTGCCTGTTCCTTCTTCTGAAAGCTTCATTCCAGAAGGGCATCTGCCAGATGCCAGCCAGAGCTCTCTTGTGTGAGGTGTCTGTTGACCCCTCCTGGGAGATGTCTCCCAGTCAGAAGGCAATGGAGCTCAGGGACCTACTTGACGAGGCAGCCTGTCCCTTAGCAGAGCTCAAGTGCTGTGCTGGGAGATCTGCTCCCCTCTTCAGAGCAGAAACATTTAACTCTGCGGAAGCTGTGCCCACAGCTTCCCTTTATCCCAGGTGCTCTGTCCCAGAGAGATGGGAGTTTCATCTATAAGCCCCTGACTGGGGCTGCTACCTTTCTTTCAGAGATGCCCTGCCCAGAGAGGAGGAAATCTAGAGAGACAGTCTGGCTATAGCCACTTTGCTGAGCTGTGGTGTGCTCTACCCAGTTTGAACTTCCTGGTGGCTTTGTTTACACTGTGAGGGGACAACCACCTTCTCAAGCCTCATTAATGGCAGATGCCCCTCGCCCCGCCAAGCTCCCACATCCCAGGTTGACTTCAGACTGCTGTGCTGGCAGTGAGAATTTCGAGCCAATAGATCTTAGCTTGGTGGGCTTTTTGGCAGTGGGATCCACTGAAGTAGACCACTTGACTCCCTGGCTTCAGGGCGGAAACGTTTCTGTCTCACTGGCATTCCAGGTACCACTGCAGTATGAAAAAAAATTCCTGAAGCTAGCTTGCTGTCAGCCCAAATGGCTGCTCAGTTTTCTGCTTGAAACCCAGGGCCGTGGTGGTGTAGGCACCTGAGGGAATCTCCTGGTCTGTGGGTTGGGAAGACTATGGGAAAAGTGTAGTATCTGGGTAGGAATGCACTGTTCCTCATAGCACAGTCGCTCATGGCTTCACTGGGCTAGGGGAGGGAGTTCCCTGACCACTTGAGCTTCCCAGACAAGGCAACACACCACCCTGCTTCAGCTCACCCTCTGTGGGCTGCACCCACTGTCTAACCAGTCCCAATGAAATGAGCCAGGTACTTCAGTTGGAAATGTAGAAATCATCCACCTTCTGCATTGATCTCACTGGGAGCTACAGACAGGAGTTGTTCCTATTCGGCCATCTTGTCAGCCACCCTAATTAAATTTTTAAAAGCATATTTTATTGCACTTTAGGTTCTGGGGTACATGTGCAGAACATGCAGGATTGTTGCATAGGTACATACATGGCAATGTGGTTTGCTGCCTCCATCCCCCGTCACCTATATCTGGCATTTCTCCCCATGTTATCCCTCCCCAATGTGTCCATCCCCTCACTGCCCTCCCCTGGTCCCCCCCACAACAGACTCCAGTGTGTGATGCTCCCTTCCCTGTGTCCATGTGTTCTCATTGTTCAACACTCACCTATGAGTGAGAACATGCAGTGTTTGATTTTCTGCTCTTGTGTCAGTTTGCTGAGAATAATGGTTTCCAGATGCATCCATGTGCCTACAAAGAACACAAATTCATGATTTTTTATGTTGGCATAGTATTCTATGATGTATATGTGCCACATTTTCCTGTCCGGTCTATCATTGATGGGAATTTGGGTTGGTTCCAAGTCTTTGGTATTGTAAACAGTGCCACAATGAACATACGTGTGGATGTGTCTTTATAATAGAAGGATTTATAATCCTTTGTATATATACCCATAATGGGCTTGTTGGGTCAAATGGAATTTCTATTCCTAGGTCCTTGAGGAATCGCCATACTGTCTTCCACAATGGTTGAACTAATTTACGCTCCCACCAACAGTGTAAAAGCATTCCTATTTCTCTACTTTCTCTCCAGCATCTGTTGTCTCCAGACTTTATGATTACCATTCTAACTGGTATGAGAGAGATGGTATCTCAAAGTGGTTTTGATTGCATTTCTCTAATGACTGGCAATGATGAGCATTTTTTCATATGTTTGTTGACCTCATATGTGTCTTCATTTGAAAAGTGTCTATTCACATTCTTCACACACTTTTCAATGGGTTTGTTTGCTTATTCTTGTAAATCTGTTTTAGTTCTTTGTAGATTTTGGATATTAGCCCTTTATCAGACGGGTAAATTGCAAAAAAATTTTCCCATTCTATTGGTTGCCAGTTCACTCTAATGATTGTTTCTTTTGCTGTACAGAGGCCCTGGAGTTTAATTAGATCCCATTTGTCTATTTTGGATTTTGTTGCCATTGCTTTTGGTGTTTTAGTCAGGAAGTCCTTGCCTGTGCCTATGTCCTGAATGGTTTTGCCTAGGTTTTCTTCCAGGGTTTTTATGGTGTTAGGTCTTATATTTAAGTCTTTAATCCATCTGGAGTTAATTTTAGTGTAAAGTGTCAGGAAGGGGTCCAGTTTCTGATTTCTGCTCATGGCTAGCCAGTTTTCCCAACACCATTTATTAAACAAGGAATCCTTTCCCCCATTGCTTGTTTTTGTCAGGTTTGTCAAAGATCAGATGGTTGTAGATGTGTGGTGTTGCCTCCAAGTCCTCTATTCTGTTCCATTAGTCTATACCTCTGATTTGGCACCAGTACCATGATGCTTTGATTACTGTAGCCTCGTAGTATAGTTTAAAGCCAGGTAGCGTGATGCTTCCGGCTTTGTTATTTTTGCTTAGAATTGACTTGGCTATGTGGGCTCTCTTTTGGTTCCATATGAAGTTTAAGGTGGTTTAAACTCTTCCAGTTCTGTCAAGAGAGTTATAGGTAGCTTGATGGGGATAGCATTGAATGTATAAATTACTATGGGCAGTATGGCCATTTTCACAATATTTATTCTTCCTAAATCCAGGAGCTGGTTTTTTGAAAAGATCAACAAAGCAGGCAGACCACTAGCCAGATTAATAAAAAAGAAAATAGAGAAGATTCAAATAGATGCAATAAAAAATAATAAAGGGGATATCACCACAGATTCCACAGAAATACAAACATCACCAGAGATTACTATAAACAACTCTATGCACATAAACCAGTAAACCCAGAAGAAATGGATAAATTTCTGGACACTTGCACCCTCCCAAGCCTAAGCCAGGAAGAAGTCGAAACCCTGAATAAACCAATAACAAGGGCTGAAGTTGAGACAGCAATTAATAGCCTACCAACCAAAAAAGCCTAGGTCCAGATGTATTCACAGCTGAATTCTACCAGACATACAAAGAGGAGCTGGTACCACTCCTTCTGAAACTATTCCAAACAATCCAAGATGAGGGAATCCTTCCCAAATCATTTAATGAGACCAACATCATCCTGATATCAAAACCCTACAGAAACTCAACAAGAAAAGAAAACTTCAGGCCAGTATTCATGATGAACATAGCTGCAAAAATCTTCAGTAAAATACTGACAAACTGATTGCAACAGCACATCAAAAAGCTTATCCATCCTGATCAAGTAGGCTTCATCCCGGGGATGCAAGGCTGATTCAACATATGCAAGTCTATAAACATAATCCACCACATAAACAGAACCAAAGACAAAAACCACATGATTATCTCAATAGATGCAGAGGCCTTTGACAAAAATTCAACAGTGCTTTATGCTAAAAATCCTCAATAAACTAGTTATTAATGGAATGTATCTCAAAATAATAAAAGCTATTTACGACAAACCCACAGCCAATATCATACTGAATGTGCAAAAACTGGAAGCATTCCCTTTGAAATTTGGCACTAAACAATGATGCCCTCTCTCACCACTCCTATTCAATATAGTACTGGAAGTTCTAGCCAGAGCAATCAGGCAAGAAAAAGAAATAAAGAGTATTCAATTAGGAAAGGAGGAAGTCACATTGTCTCTATTTGCAGACAACGTGATTATATATTTAGAAGACCCCATCATCTCAGCCCAAAATCTCCTGAAACTGATAAGCAACTTCAGCAAAGTCTCAGGATACAATCAATGTGGAGAAATCACAAGCATTTGTATACACCAATAACAGACTTAAAGAGACCCACATCAAGAACAAATTGCCATTCACAATTGCTACAAAAAGAATAAAATACCTAGGAATACAGTTAACAAAGGATGTAAAGGACCTCTTCAAGGAGAACTACAAACCACTGCTCAAGGAAATAAGAGAGGAAACAAACAGATGGAAAAACATTCAGTTCATGTACCATGGCCAAGGTTATAATTTAGGCAGCCATCTCTTAAATGAAGAAAAATAACAACTACAGATTTATTCTAATATCCTGCAGCATCTGAGTCAGATGACTGTAAAACCGGGGGAAAATATATTCCTCTTACCTTTAAAGAGAATGAGACAATTTAAAGAGATTACTCTCAGGTCCACGAAGAGTAAGGTCCTCAAATTATAAGGATGGAATGAGATCACACTTCTTTGACCTACAAGTCAATAAGCACATTAACTAATTATTTAAATGAACTGAGCCCATTTAATAAGCTTGAAGTTGTTTTTAAGAGAATAAAAAAAGGCTTAATTAACCCCTCGTAAGTGGCCTTATTTAAAAAAATGCAAAATCTACCGTGGAAATTTATGTTTAGAGAAAAAGTCATATCACAGAATTCCATTTTTATCCCCTTTTAGTTTCTAGTTGCTCCTTTCATTGTCGCATTTGTTCATTCAAGTATCTTTAAGTATGTGTTTTACATCAGGTACTGTGCTAAGTATTGGCTTACCTCACTGACTCTTGGATTTTTAAGAGCTGTATTTAGATGTTGAGCCTCTAGAACTGGGACTTCAGTGTTAATTTTAGGTTGTTTTTGCTTTGCTTGGGAAATTTCTCCTTTTCTGGTTTTCCTCCAACAAACCCCTTTGATTCACACATAGGCTAGAAAAGTGGAAGGAGGCCTGTATCGTGCAAGATATTGTAAGTGCAAACCACAGTTGGCATATATAAAGGAACGTTTCCAAATATCAATGCATTTTAGTGACCATATATAGCACTGCACTTCACCCTCAATCAGAGCCAAAATATGCCTGTGTTCTTCAGACTCCTTTAGGAGTCTGATCAATACCTGTGGAGTCAAGTCTGCCACATCCAACAAAGAATAAACCAGAGTAGATAGCAAATACTTCTGCCCTAGCACTAGCATTTGTGTTCAGCACCTCTTTCCCACTAGCACTAATTTGCTGCTATATTGGAATCTTCAGTCTTTCACTCTCTATCCCCTTACCTTGATTTTTAAATATCATATCCTATATCACCTCCTAATATATTATATTTTAAATATTACATATGCTGTTTGTAATCTGTTTAAGCCTCATGAAGACAGGGAAGTTTGTTTTGTTCACTCAATGCTTAGAATAGCGCCTAGCTCATAGTTTAGCCCTCAAAAATGTGTTGAATAAATGAATTAATGAGTGATACCTGCTTGTTCCTTTTTGCCTTTATTGACTCTTTGGGCCTCAAGCCTGCATTTGTCTAAGATATACAGCAAAAACCTGATCCTACTATACATCTGGCATCAATCCTTTAGGCTTGTCCTACCTGACATACCAGATTCTGCTTGGTGAACTGGCCTAACATATAATCCAGAGAGGAATATAGCCAAGTCAAGGCATTTTTGCATACACAAGGACCCACACACAAAACTACCTGTTTCTTTCACTTGTCCTTAAACCTGTTTTTTAATGTTCCTATATATGAGTACATAAAATTGTTTTGCCCTCAACAGATGGAGCAGAAATATCACTACCCACCACAGATACCCACTAGGCTGTCACCCTTCATTCAGGATATTTAGTCTCACTTGATTTATTCTCCCTTCTCTGTAATGTTGGAATTTTAATATGCCCTAGGCCTAACTCACAGGAATGAAGAATTATGAGCCGCATTAATTAGGGAGCAACAAAAACCAGGGGCCTTTTTATCTCCTGTAAAGTCACTATGTCTGGTCCCTCCTTCCACAGCCACATTGGGCAGGCCCTGCTTAAAAAAGAGTTTAGAAAACACTCAATACTAGGAATCTGTTCCCCAATGAGAGTTCAATTCAATCAGTCACGTTTTTCTTTGCCAACTACCTTAATTATGTCTATTAGACCAGAAATCCATTAGGAATCTTTTTTTTTTTCTTATTGACAATTCAGGAGCCTCTTCACACTCTTTTTGCTCCCTCTGTGTGTTATGGATCTATTTTATAAGAGGCGTGTAGTCAGAAGGGAGAGATAGAATGAGCATTTCATTTCTTTCTGATCTGGAAGTGCCCCTGGCACATATGATGTGATTCCAGGGAAGTAATGTAAGGATTAGAATTGAAGTAAGGGGAGTTGCAATTCACAGGTGCTATCACAGATGAGATAATTATAAGTGAAATATCTGTGATACCTGACAATAAAACAGGAGGGATGAAGATGGGAGATCAGGTAAGCATACAGTTTTTTTAAAACTACATATTTTAGAATAATTTTTTAATTTACTTAAAAGTTGCAAAGATATTACATACTATTCCCACACACCCTTCACTCAGTTTCCCCTAGTATTAACAGCTTACATAACTATGGTACATTTGTCAGAGGCAAGAAATAAACATTGATATGTTCCTATTACTAATCTACCAGATTTCACTCATTTTTTCACTAATAGCCTTTTACTGTTTCAAGGTCTAATGCAGGATTCCACATTGTGTCTGACAGATAGGTTTTTGGCATAATGTAGATCTACTCAAGAAGCCAAGCCTAGGCCCAGACTCACTGGGGAAAGCTACTCGCATGGTGCTGGGCTTTTTTTTTTCCTGACTACAAGTCCTGGTCAATCTGCAATATATGGTACAGCCAAGGGGAGGTTGACTAAACAGCAAGGGTACACTCAGGGATCAAAGAGGAATGCTGCCACATTGAATGGATTTCCTACCTTCAGCACTATTAAAAGTGACAAATCTGTATAATGAAGTGGACATGTTAGAGTCACTAAATTAAATATGTCAAACACATGGGATAGTCTAGACTGGGGGGTGGCAAACTGCAGGTTAGAGGCCAAATTTTGCCTGTTGACTGTTTTTTTTTTTGTTTGTTTTTTTGTGAGACAGAGTTTTGCTCTTGTGACCCAGGCTGGAGTGCAATGGCACAATCTCGGCTCACCGCAACCTCTGCCTCCTGGGTTCAGGCAATTCTCCTGCCTCAGCCTCCCGAGTAGCTGGGATTACAGGCACGTGCCACCTTGCCCAGCTAATTTTTTGTATTTTTAGTAGAGACAGGGTCTCACCATGTTGACCAAGATGGTCTTGATCTCTTGACCTCATGATCCACCCGCCTCGGCCTCCCAAAGTGCTGGGATTACAGGCTTGAGCCACCGTGTTGACTGTTTTTTAAAAAAATAAAGTTTTATTGGCATACTTAGACACTCCTGTTTGTTTATGTACTATCTATGGCCGCATTTGCACTACAAAGACAGAGTAGAATAGTTGAAACAGAGACTGTGTGGCCCACAAAGTCTAACATATTTACCATCTAGCTCTTTGTGGAAATAGTGATCTAAATGTGATTAACAGGTAGAGAAAAAAAGAACCTGGGTGGTCTGTACCAAGTAGAAGCTGCAAAACTGTTAGACGAAATATACTACCTATGTCCGAAAACTGGGGCATAGGATTATATCAAGATGACGAGCTTCAGCACAACAAAGGAAACAATTAACAAAGTGAAGAGACAGCCTACAGAACAGTAGGAAGTATTTGCAAACTACCATCCAACAATGGATTAGTAACCAGAGTACATAAAAAGCTCAAACAACTCAATAGCAAAAAAATCCCAAATAAGCTAATCTAAAATGGGCAAATTTGCAGCACTGCCCACAATAGCAAAGACTTGGAACCAACCCAAATGCCCATCAATGATAGCCTGGACAAAGAACATGTGGCACATATACACCATGGAATACTATGCAGCCATAAAAAGGATGAGTTTGTGTCCTTTGCAGGGACATGGATGAAGCTGTAAACCATCATTCTCAGCAAACTAACACAAGAACAGAAAACCAAACACTGCATGTTCTCACTTATAAGTGAGAGTTGAACAATGAGAACACATGGACACAGGGAGAGGAACATCACATACCGGGGCCTGTCAGGGGGTGGGGGGATGGGGAGGAATAGCATTAGGAGTAATACCTAATGTAGATGACAGGTTGATGGGTACAGCAAACCACCATGGCACATGTATACTTATATAATAAATCTGCACATTCTGCACATGTACCTCAGAAGTTAAGGTATAATAAAAAAATAAAAATAATAAAATAAAATAAAATGGGCAAAAGACCTGAATAGACATTTCTCAAAAGAATATATATAAATTGCCAAGTGTATGAAAAAATGTTCAACGTCACAAATCATCAGGAAAATGCAAATTAAAATCACTATGGGGTATGACCTCATCCCAGTTTGAATGGCTATTATCAAAAAGACAAAAAATAACTAATGCTGGAAAGCATGTAGAGAAAAGGGAACACTTACATACTGTTGGTGGAAATGTAAATTAGTACAATCTCTATGGAGGTTTCTCAAAGACCTAAAAATAGAGCTACGATATGATCCAGCAATGTCAGTGTGGGGTACATATCCAAAGAAAATAAAATGTATATATGAAAGAGATATCTGTACTCCCATGTTTATTGCAGCACTATTCACAATGAAAAAGACTGAAATCAGCCTAAGTGTCCATCAACAGATGAATGGATAAAAAATATAGTTAGCATATATACAGAATGGAATACAGCCACAGTAAAAAGGAAGTCCTATCACTTGCTGCAACCTGAATGGGACTGGATGTCATTATGTTGAAGCGAAATAAGCCAGGCACAGAACAACACATATTGCATGGGCTCACTCTACATGGGAGCTAAAAAAGTGGATCTCATGGAGGTAGCAAGTAGAATGGTAGTTGCCAGAGGCTGAAAAGGGAAGTAGGGAGAAGGCATGAAGAGAAGCTGGATAATGAGTAAAAAAATACAGTTAAATACAAGTAACACATTTTAGTACTCAATAGTACCATAGGAAAATTATAGTTATCAATAGTAATTTATCTTATATTTCAAAATACCTCGAAGAACTGTAAAGTTGCCAATACAAAGATAAATGTTTGAGGTGATTGATATCCCAATTACCCAGATTAGGTCATTACACACTGTACACATGTATCAAAATATCACATATTCCTCAAAAATATGTTATATCAATAAAAAAAATGAAGTCTAGTGCATGGCCAGTGGCACACCCAGTAATGGGTGAGGCTTCCTTGGAGATTCTGTGAACACTACACTGTTGAACCTGGCTTCTACCCCAGGCCCAGCTCCAGAAATTTCTAATTAAGGGGAGATCACTAAGCCATGGAAAGTCTAGATGGTTCTGGAAAGGGGGAAACCACTCCTTACCAATGCCTAAGAGTTCTTTGTTGTAGGTTAATACTGAGAAGCAAAAATAAGAAAACCCATGGGTATAATCTATTTAGATATTTTCATACTTTCCTTTGACAAGATTGCATATTTAGGATAACTTTAAATTATTAGATTACCATAAGATAAGAAAATAGTTTTATTACCCAAGTCATTACTGAATACTTAGTATATGTGGGATTAAAAAGAGGAATTAAACACAATCTTTGTCTGATTTTAGTGAGATGATTTTAGTGAGAAAGAAAACACGTGCACTCAACCACCTATTATAAATGCACAATTAAGTATCAAAATATCTAAATATCTTCATTTAGTCTCAATCCTTTATCACTCCTAGGATAACTCTGTCCTTCCTTTTCTTTTTTTTTTTTGACACGGAGTTTCGCTCTTGTTACCCAGGCTGGAGTGCAATGGCATGATCTCTGCTCACCGCAACCTCTGCCTCCTGGGTTCAGGCAATTCTCCTGCCTCAGCCTCCTGAGTAGCTGGGATTACAGGCACGTGCCACTATGCCCAGCTAATTTTTGTATTTTTAGTTGAGACGGGGTTTCACCATGTGGACCAGGATGGTCTCGATCTCTTGACCTCATGATCCACCCACCTCGGCCTCCCAATGTCCTTCCTTTTCTTATAGCATCCTTCCAGTGTTTGCCACTATGCCCTCTGGAGACACCATTTCAAGGTAAGCAAACTCCCCAATATGCTTAACCTTCTCACATAACAACTCTGTTTAACCAGTATCTGGCTCCACCGCAAGAACCCTGCATCCCCTTGAGCTCTCTCAAGAAGAGGCTATTTATTCCCACATACTTCAGTAATCTTATGGCCACAAATGCTTTTATTGCCCCCATTTTAGTAATGAGAAAAAGGAGGCTTAGAGACCCCAAGTAACTTGCCCAAGGCCACACAGCCAGTAAGTGGGAGAGCTGGGATTAGGACTCAAATGGGAGCATCATGCTCTTTCCAACCACACTAGAGTCTTGCAGATCCTCCATAATCCACTATCATCACTTGATGGTAAAGGTGAAACATCTAAGAAACAATAGAACTTTTTAAAATCTAGGATCATGTACTTTCTTTTCTCCCCAATATTACCCTGCACTTATTTATTTGTTCTTTCTTGAGAACTTGGTCTTTTTATGTTTTCTTTTCATCAACTTTTATTTTAAGTTCCAGGATACATGTGCAGAATGTGCATATTTGTTACATAGGTAAACATTTGCCTTGGTGGTGTGCTGCACTAATCAACCTATCACCTAGGTGTTAGGCCCAGAATCCATTAGCTATTATTCCTGATGATCTCCCTCCCCCACCTCCCCCAACAGGCCCCAGTGTATGTTACTCCCCTCCATGTGTCCATGTGTTCTCATTGCTCAGTTCCCACTTATAAATGATAACGTGGTGTTTGGGTTTCTGTTCCTGCATTAGTTTGCTGAGGATAACGGCTTCCAGCTCTATCCATGTCCCTGCAAAGGACATGATCTCTTTTTTATAGCTGCATAGTATTCCATGGAGTATATGTACCACATTTTCTTTATCCAGTCTATCATTGATGGGTATATGGGTTAATTCCATGTCTTTGCTGTTTTGTGTAGTGCTGCAATAAATATAGCATATCTTTATAATAGAATGACTTCTATTTCTTTGGGTATATACCCAGTAATGGAATTTCTGGGCCAAATAGTATTTCTGCTTCTAGATCTTTGAGGAATTGCCCACTGTCTTCCACAATAGTTGAACTATTAATAATTTACATTCCCATCAACAATGTAAAGGCATTCTTTATTCTCCACAACCACACCAGTATCTGTTGTTTCTTGACTTTAATAATTACCATTCTGATTGGCATGAAATGGTATCTCATTGTGGCTTTGATTTGCATTCCTCTAATGATCACCGATATTGAGCTTTTTTTGATATGTTTGCTGGCTGTGTGAATGTCTTCTTCTCAGAAGTCCACTCATGTCCTTTGCCAATGTTTTTTTTTTTTTTTTAGACAAAGTCTCACTCTGTCAGCCATGCTGGAGTTCCGGGGCATGATCTTTATTCACTGCAACCTCTGCCTCCCAGATTCAAGCAGTTTTCCTACCTCAGTCTCCCTAGTAGCTGGGATTACAGGTGCCCGCCACTACACCTGGCTAATTTTTGTATTTTTAGGAGAGATGAAGTTTCTCCATGTTGGGCAAGCTGGACTTGAACTCCTGACCTCAAGTGATCCACCCTCTTCTGCCTCCCAAAGTGCTGGGATTACATGCATGAGCCACCACGCCCAGCCTCTTTGCCCACTTTTTAATGGAGTTGTTTGTTTCTTTCTTGTAAATTTGTTTAAGTTCCCTGTAGACTCTGGACATCAGACCTTTGTTAGTTGGATAAATTTCAAAACTTCTCTCTCATTCCATAGGTTGTCTGCTCACTCTGATGATAGTTTATTTTGCTGTGCAGAAGCTCTTTAATTTAATTAGATCCCATTTGTCATTTTTTTCTGTTGTTGCAATTGGTTTTAGCATTTTCATTGTGAAATATTTGCCCATGCTTATGTCCTGAATGGTATTGCTTAGATTTTTCTTCTAGGATTTTTATTGTTTAAGGTTTTACATTTAAATCTTTAGTCTACCTTAAGTTAATTTTTATATAAAGTAAGGAATAGATAGACGACTAGCTAGACTAATAAAGAAAAGAGAGAAGAACCAAATAGATACAATCAGAAATGATAAGGGGGATATCACCACTGACCCCACAGAAATACAAACAACCACAGAGAATACTGTAAACAGATTTGTGCATATAAACTAGAAAATCTAGAAGAAATGGATAAGTTCCTGGACACACACACCCACTCAAGACTAAACCAGGAAAAAGTTGAATCCCTGAATAGATCAATAATGAGTTCTGAAATTGAGGCAGTAATAAACCGCCTACCAACTTGAAAAAGCCCAGGAACCGATGGACTTGCAACTGCATTCATCCAGAGGTACAGAGGATCTGGTACCATTTCTACTGAAACTATTCCAAACAGTTGAAAAGGAGGGACTTCTCCCTAAGTCATTTTATGAGACCAGTATCATCCTGCTACCAAAACCTGGCAGATATACAAAAAAAGAAAAAGAAAGAAAACAAAACTTCAGGCCAATATCCATGATGAATGAACATCGATGCATAAAACCTCAATGAAATACTGGCAAACCAAATCAAGCAGCTCATCAAAGAGCTTATCTACCATGATCAAGTTGACTTTATCCAAGGGATGCAAGATTGGTTCAACATATGCAAATCAATAAATGTATTTCATTTCATAAACAGAACTAAAAATAAAAAACACAATCATCTCAATAGACACGGAAGAGGCCTTCTATAAAATTTAACATCCCTTCACATTAAAAACTCTCAATATACTAGGTGTTGAAGAAACATAAATCAAAATAATGAAAGCCACATATGACAAACCCACAGCCAATATTATACTGAATAGGCAAAAGCTGGAAGCATTCCCCTTGAAAACTGCACAAGACAAGGATGCAAGGATGCCCTCTCTCACTACTCATATTCAACATAGTATTGGAAGTTCTGGCCAGGGCAATCAAGCAAGAGAAAAAAAACAAAGGGTATTCAGATAGGAAAAGATGAAGTCAAGCTGTCTCTGTTTGCAAATGACATAATCCTATATCTAGAAAACCCCATCATCCCAGTCCAAAATCTTCTTAAGCTGATAAGCAACTTCAGCAAAGTATCAAGATACAAAATCAATGGGCAAAAATTATTAGCATTTCTGTACACCAACAACAGGCATGCGGAGAGCCAAATCATGAATGAACCCCAACTCACAATTGCTAGAAATAGAATAAAATACCTAGGAATACAGCTAACAAGGGAAGTTAAGGACCTCCTCAAGGAGAAATACAAACCATTGCTGAAGGAAATCAGCTAGAATATAAACAAATGGACAGACCTTTCATACTCATGGATAGGAAGAATCAATACTGTGGGAAATGGCCATACTGCCTGAAGTAATTTACAGATTCAATGCTATTCCCATTAAACTACCATTGACATTTCACACAATTAGAAAAAAACTACTTTACAATTCATATGAAACCAAAAAAGAGGCCATATAGTTAACACAATCTTAAACAAAACGAACAAAGCTGGAGGCATCATGCCACCTGACTTCAAACTATACTACAAGGCTACAGGAATCAAAACAGCATGGAACTAGTACAAAAACAGACATAAAGACCAATGAAATAGAATAAGGAATTCAGAAATAAGACCTCACACCTACAACCATCTGATCTTCGACAAACCTGACAAAAACAAACACTGGGGAAAGGATTCTCTATTTAATAAATGGCGATGGGAGAACTGGCTAGCCATATGCTGAAAAGTGAAATTGGATCATGCACTTTCTTACAGTACCTAATAAAAATTCCTGATATGTTTGTAGGGGCAAGAGGGATTTCACAGGCTCAACTGATATTCTGGCAGCACATGTCACCTACCCACTCCTCTTTTTTGGAGTCAAGACATTGTCACCAGCAACATAATTATAGTCCATAGGCCAATTCTCATCTGATAGAACATCTATCAGATGCTATATGGAAGTTGAAACCAGTAGAGGTCAAAAGTAACATAACCAGGAAAACTAGATGAGGTGTGTCTAGCAGGATGTTCTTAAACAGCAGTGCTTCCAAATAAGTCTGCTCCAGTGCTCAGAGTAATAAATTTACCAATATATTGATGATATATTGCTCACTTAGCCCACGGTCCCTTATTAAATCTGGTGCCACAGGTCTCTGTTTTACACCAAGGTTCTATATAAATATTTTCTACTCATATCAATGTGGCAGTTTTATTGGAAAGGGTCTTGATTCAGGCCCCAAGAGAGGCTTCTTGGATCTCATGGAAGAAAGAATTCAAGGTGAATACATAGGGTAAAATGAAAGCAAGTTTATTAAGAAAGTAAAGAAATAAAAGAATGGCTACTCCATAGGCAGAGCAGAGGTATGGACTGCTCAGCTACTTATACTTACTGTTATTTCTCTATTACACATTAAACACAGGGTGGATTATTCATGAGTTTTGCAGGAAATGGGTGGGCAATTCCAGAACTGAGAATTCCTCCTTTTTTTAGACAATATAGAGTAACTTTCTGATGTTTCCATGACATTTGTAAACTGTCATGGTGCTGGTGGGAGTATCTTTTAGCATGCCAATGCACTGTAATTAATGTATAATGAACAGTGAGGATGACCAGAGGTCACTTTCATCACGATCTTGGTTTTGGTGAGTTTGGGCCAGCTTTTTTACTGCATATTTTATCAGCAAAGACCTTGTGACCTGTATTTTGTGCTGACCTCCTATCTCATCATGTGACTAAGAATACCTTAACCTCCTCACAATGCAGCCTAGTAGGTCTCAGCCTTATTTCACCCAGTCCATATTCACGGCAGAGTAGATCTGGTTCAAATGCCTGTGAAAGCAGTGCATGGGTTTGGGAAGTAGTGTTGTTGAAGATGGCTAAAGAGATATTTTGGCCACCAAAAATTTCATGCCTTATATACAATTTGTAACCCCTTTTCTCTCCTGGTCTGCTGTGATGTCAGAGGCTCAGGGTGCCTTTCAGAGGGTTTGAGCAGGGTATGAGAGTAAAGTATAGAAGAGCAGAAGAGTTCTCCCAGAGTTAGGAAAACTGATAACACACAAAGTGAAGTCGTACTTGACTTTATAGAACAATTTCAGCTCTTTTCACAGATCCTTTGCTCAGCTTGCATATTAGAGGCACAAGAAGAAATGAGCCTATCAGCAAATAGGTGAGCCCTTGCTGCAATATTTGTATGAGTCATATCAGCCATAATAGACATGGACTGATATCTTGAGATCACCCAAATACAAATGAAGTGATAAAGAAATAAAGACAGATAGAAGAAAACTATTTTGGAAGGCTATATGCTAAAATGTTGACAGTGTTTTTTTTTTCTTTTGGCCTTTCTGTATCATCTCATTTATTTTGACATTGGGTATGCATTTGTCCTATAATAGAAAATGGTATCAACAAAGCTATTTTCACTTAGGAAGATACCACCACAACAAAATTAAGTACTACGTGACCTTGGACATTTCAATACCTCGTTTATACAGTATAAGCAGGATTGGGGGAAAAAAAAACCCTCACTTAAACTTGGTTTCCCTCCTATAAAACAGAGATAGTATCAGTGCCTTACAGGTTGCTATAAAGATCAAAAGAAAGAGTAGCAGGCACATAGCAGAAATTCAATAAGCATTTCTTTCAAAAACAAGAAAGCCTTCTGAAAAAAGTTTCAGTGATATAAATATGAGGTGCTTTCTGCAAAAAGTAAAAAAAAATAGAAGCCCTTGAATTCTGGGTCAGAGTATTTTTTTTAAATTTTACTTTAGGTGTATACTATATTCAGTATTTCTCCCCATGTTATCCCTCCCCACCCTCCCCACGCCACGCTGGGTCAGAGTATTTAGCTTCCTGTGCCTCTAGAGGTCAGGAAAAAACAGCAGGTTAAACAAGTCAAATAGAGTATAGATCCTTTTTGCCCAAGGAAGAAACTTACCCAAGTTCTACTAACACAACTTGCTTGGCCATTACTTATTCTCATCTTAGTTTTACCCCTCTATTTTTCCTTTCCCAGGTGATATGAAAGAATTAGTAAACCAAAGAGCGTCCGCAAGTATGTCACTGAAAGATCCATTTTGTTAGATGGAAATCTGTCCCTTTTATCACTGACCATAACAATTTGAGAGTCTTAAATGGACATGGGATTTGGTTTGGGCCAACTTGACCCTTTGCACATGCAAACTCATGGTCCATTTTTTGTTGTAAGGACATTTTTTTTTTGTTCTCATCTCATTTTTCCTGTCAGGTATACGAAGATAAACACCTATTTGCTGATAGGCTCATTTCTTCTTGTGCCTCTAATATGCAAGCTGAAGAAAGAATTAGTGTGTTTACCTTTAAATATAAGAAATCACTTAAGACAGCAGAATAGGGAATGCCTGCCACGCCCAAAGCAGAAGATAGGCAGCTACAATAGAAAGGGAATGGACTTCTTAGAAAGTCATCTTGGTTCAAAAAACATAATCAAAATTACTTATGTAGTAGTTAATGTATGTTAGGCCCTGTGTTTTTTGTTTGATTGTTTGTTTGTTTGTTTATTTGTTTGAGACAGAGTCTCACTCTGTCACGAGGCTGGAATTCAGTGGCTCACTGCAACCTCTGCCTCCTGGGTTCAAGGGATTCCCCTGCCTCAGCCTCCTGAGTAGCTGGGACTGGCCCTGTTCTTAATATTTAGTATACATCAACTCATTTCCTCTTCACATAACCTCATGCAGTAGGTACTTTTATTATTCCATTTTGCAGATAAAGAAACTGAGGCACAGACATACTCAGATAATTCAGCTAGTAAGTGGTAAAACCAGGCAGTCTGGTTCTATGGTCTTTGCTCATAAATACTACACTACATCACTACACTACATCATGTCTCTAGGAAGTACTTTGAAACACAGGCTGCAGGTAACCTGAGTAAAAGAGAAACCTCCTAAGCATTCCTTCTGTTTTCCAGGCAGTTTTTCTTTTCAAACATCCATCTTTACCCCTGCTTTCCCACTTCTCTAGCCTCAAGTTATTCTCACCCACATTCATTGATAACTGGGATCTCCCTAAAGAACTTTCAACGGGACATTGTCTCCAGCAAGTCCTAAAAATTAATCCTTTACCTCTTTCCTTCTTTTTCATTCATGTGAGCTCACTGACTCTTGTCCCCTTCCTAGCTGCCAATATAAAAGAATTATTTTTGTCTCGTGCACACCTACTACTCTCCTTCATCTTGCCCATTTAAAAGCATGATATTTCTAGGAAATGAAGAAGGGAAGCAAAATAATTAAAGAATACCGAAAGAATGCACTACATCTTATCGTCACATTCCCAATTAGTGGACTCAGAGTTTACATTGGAACTTGGAGTGTTTTCATTGGATGAAGTCTCTGAAAGACGTTGCTGAATAACACAGATACTTACGCCATCACTAGCACCTTTTCAGCACCTTTGTCAAGAGCACCATATCAATTAGTCAGTAGGGCTTCTAAGAAAGGACTGATTCTTTGGATGGAGGAGGTTTCAACAAGTCAGTTATTTCTTGGGTTGCAAATCTCCTTCCTCCTTAAGAGTCCTGTATTTTTCTCTATGAATTGATTTTAATGAATACTTGCTACATATCTAATGATTACATTCTTCATTAATAGCATTTGAATGAAAGGCAAAGTGCCACAATACTGCCACTCTTTGACAGGAAATAAACTTTAGAAGGCTCCTCACAATACACCTTCAGGATCCACCTATCTTGTGGCTAGAAAAGCATCTAAGGGCAGAAAAAGAAAATATTTACAGTAATATTTACAGTGACTGCTTATTCACAAAGTTCCCAAGAGGCCTTTCTTTTTGGCTGTTACCTATTGGTCCAGGAGGGGTGATGTGCATAAAATGCCAAAGTAATAAAAAGTGCAGGGAATACTGTAGAGTGAACAATATTAAAAATAAGGGATGGCCAAAAGAGGAAAGAGAGATAGATGTATTTATGTCAGTGGACTGTCTGTGGGGGTAAGATTTCATATTGGTCTTGGCCCAGCAGGAAATAGGTGATTCAAGCTGATTGGAGTCAATTATTCCAGTTCCCCAGGGATTTGTTGACGACCTACTATATGCCTAGGGCAGGAGGGTAGAGCGGTGGTGAAACCTAAAAAGAGGATTAAAAAGTAAAAAGAAATAAGGAAGAAAATAATGCTTTCCTTCAACAGAGAGACTTTAGCTCAGGAGACAAGACACACTGACAAGAGACAGAGGACAGTTCATCTCAACCTATAATAAAGTGTTGGATAGGATGGTACAGGCTATTGTCTTTTGTCAAGACTAAGACCCATGAATTTCTTTTGGCATTTTACTGCTTCTGAAAATAAAGGCTTACAGTTGCTGTGTACATCATATGTAATACTTCACCGTCTTATTTCCTGAAAAGTTGTTTTTCAACTCAATGGTGTATCTTGGAAGAATGAAATATGCTATATGGATTCTGAGTCTCTGAAATGAGAACCATGTCTGTAATCTCAGTATGAAGGACAGCCGTGACACATCAGACAGTATCTGATCAGGAACCCAAACCATGAATGTAATAGGATTTGCTTCGTGGAGAAGAGGAAACACTCCTGGTGTGGGGGATGGGAAAGGACAGAGAAATGGCATGAATAAGGTCAGATACAGGAATGAATGTGGCCTGCTAATGGTCAGGGAAACCTGGCTGGAGATGAAGCTGTTTACAGAACTAGTAGGAGATCCAGCAGGAGAAATAGGTAGTCCTTGCTCTTTCCAGGAGGTCTACAATATGAGCTGTCCTATATCCAAATACTCTTGGGTAGGAAGTGAGCTTATTGAGGGAGGCACCCTGAGGTGATTCTTTTAAGAGAGTGAGCCCTGAGAGTCCTACGCAACTGTAAAGAAACAGGAAGCCAGGAAATATGCCAGAGTCTGAGTTCAGGGCTTCTAAACCAAGAGGAAAGAGTTGGCTGGAAGCACATTACAGACAGCTTCTTGAATCTTGATAGATAGAATAAGGAAGTGATGCTCAGCCTCCTCGGGCAACAGCCTTAGCATGCAGCACTACCACCATGGCATGCCTGCTTGGGCTATCTGTGGGCAGTCAAAGGCTAACAAGTGTGAGGGAAAGTCAGAGAGAAACTGGACCTACCTAATCCATCTCTGCATGGTGTTAACAGCTGACTAGTGTACAGAAATTTGACTTACTTAATACTCTCTTCCAGAAAAAAAAATAAAAGCGCTTTCCCTCAGCCCAAATTCTACAGCCTCTGCGAACTTCAGCAGGATGACTGTGGAGGCAAAGGCAGCTAAGGTGAAACTACCGTTTTTAGGAAGCACTCTTAGTAGATGATATACCTAGAGGTCAAAGGCTGGGATACCTGTGGGGAGAGTTTACCATGTACCCTTCTCCCCATCAGCAGCTAACAGGAGTAGTGTCATAGATCTCTAGCTACATGAGGCTGTTTTGAGCGAGTGGAAATTGTACAGGCTTTCCGGTTAGACTGTCTGGGCTTAATTCCAGGTCTACTACTTACTAATTGGCTCCCTATGAACAAATCGCTTTAGACCTCTGGATTTGAGTTTTCTGCACTCTAAAATTAAGCTCATTTCACTGATGGAGTAGTTAAGGTTGCAAAGGGATGCATGTCATGTTTTTATTCCATCATTAAACTATCTCCCCATGACTGCAGAGAAAGACAACTACTTACCCCATTCTCAGATGCTCAAGCAATTCCTACCAGCCTTGAAAGACCAGATTAGGCCACGCACGGGGGCTCATGCCTCCCAAAGTAAACTCAGCACTTTGGGAGACCAAGGCAGGCAGATTGTCTGAGGTCAGGAGTTCGAGACCAGTCTGGCCAACATGGTGAAACCCCATCTCTACTAAAAATACAAAAAAACTTATCCAGGCATGGTGGTGTGTGCCTGTAATCCCAGCTACTGAGGAGGCCGAGGCAGGGGAATTGCTTGAAACAGGGAGTTGGAGGTTGCAGTGAGCTGAGATCACACCACTGCACTGCAGCCTGGGAGACAAAGCAAGCTTCTGTCTCAAAAAAAAGAACAGATTAAAACCTAAGAGTGGGAGAGCATTGTGAGCACCTGCCCCACTCTACTACCATTTAGTGACAACCTACCATCTGCTAGGTACTTTGCATACTTTATCTCATTCAACCCTCCTAAAAGCTCTATGCAGGTAGGTATTATTCTTCATCTCCATTTTACAGTTGAGGAAATTAAAGCTCAGAGAGGTTATGAGTCTTTGCTAAAATCACAAAGCTGGTATTTGAATGTGTCTGACTCTAAAGTTCATGTACAGAGTTTTCACTCCAAATGTGATCACCATTGTAAAGCAGTTTCTCGTTGTGTAACAAAAGGCTTTATCCTCAAGAAAAAGAAATGTAGGCCTCAAGGATACCATGGTAGAACTACATTGTGAAGCAAATAGAATGTTCCCCTCTATCCCTCTGGTAAGGACTGCCTTGCCTGCAGTATGCTGAGATGAGGGCAGACTCAGAACATAACCCCTTGACAGACATGAACACAATTTTCAGAACTCTAGGCCAAGCAATAATGCATCAGAACCTCCCACCAACCCTCAAAGGTACATAGGACTGCTATTATTACTCCCATTTTACAGAGCTAAGGATAGTAAGTCTTAGGAAAGTAAATAATTTGCCGAAGGTCACAAAGTCAAGAGCTTGAAAGAGCCAACATTCAAATACAGGTTTTCTGGCTGAATTCTACACTTGAGCTCTTTCTACAACTTCATGCTGTGCTTTGTACAGCTCCCCACATGGTATGAATGATTAACAAATAATCAATGACATCGACTGTCTGGCTCCCAACCAAGAGTCGAACACCATGAAAATGTGATCTATGTATCTTAAAGCACTGAAATACAAAGAAGAGATAAATGAGAACTGAACGCTGTGTGCCAGGTGCTTAGTACTCATCATTGAGCATCAGCAACAAGCATCAACATTGAGGCAATTCTGTTTTCAGATAACACTAACTAAATTCATCTCTTTCCCTGGTATGACAGTAATAGTAATAAATTCTGACTTATCAAGACAAGACTATACCTTTAGGATCCTCTGGAGCTGAAAATACTGAGCAAAACTGGAGACAACAAATCCACAGTAGGAATTTTTGAATAAACTATACTTAGGGGAGACCCAGCTATTGTAGATGGCAAAAGGCATGAAGTGAATCCACAAATTTCTGTGATAGAATTAATAATTAACTTAACGAAGGTTTCCCAGTAGCTGATTGCTAAAATCATGTATTGCCCTTAGTCTTATCTTCTCCCATATGATTTTATCTAAAGAACTATTTCCATTTAATTGGGGAAGCTCAGATCTACTAGGAAATACAGTATACTGGAAAGTACTGTAGACAGGAGATTCTAAACCAAACCCTATCACTAATGTCAGGCAAATCATTTCTCCTTTCATTAATGGGAACATGTAAGGCTAATGTCCTCTCAACTGGAAAAGAATATTTGACACCTTTTATTGGTTTTATATCCAATCATGTAAACACTGACCCTACTACATTTATACCAGAAAATAATGTACCAACGAGAAGAGTAGAAAGAAAACAAAAAGGAGAGTTTTCCTAGTAGTTAGGAGCAGAAAATGAGTCCTTGGAAAGTCATTTGTGTTGCCTTAGAAAAGTTTCCTTTAGGCAGGGTTGATTCACAGTAAAACAAATGTTTCCTATAGCTTTATAGGGTTCTGATGTTGTTATTCTCATTAAACTAGGTTGATTTAGTTTTCCATGGACCAGATACCAACATTCCTCATAATACAACTGTCTACAATTTCTCTCCAAAATGTTCCTTTGTAAATAGAAAATGTAATGGTGTTTAACTGGAAGAAATATAAGCTACTTCCAAAAAAAAATCTAGCCTTTTGAAGCAAATTATAAAAGTTGCTGGTTATTAGGGCATTATTATATGAAGTCCTTGTTTGCATGTGGAAGAAGACATTGATCTGGAATGAGAGGGGATATTAGAATGACTTTTTCCTCAAAGTAAAAAAAAGAAAAAAGAAAAGAAAGAACAGCAACCTGGCAAGCACAAGGCCTAATAGCGCGTGATTTTTAAAAGATTAAGAATACATTCTTAGCATAATTCATGGCCCATAATAGGTGATCAACAAATCAGAGGCAGTGTTGTCTCTGTTATGTGCTTGAGTTGTTGCCTGCTTCTGCTTCTATGGCAGAGACAGCTCTTTGTTCCCTGTCCTCCAAGGTCTCTCTCTCATGATGTTCTCTGCATCACTCAAGAAAAAGCAAAACTAAAACGCATTCATACTGAAGGGTAAGAGGTTGCTATGTTTACTGTCACAGAGATATTTGCATTTTGAAGGGAGGATGGCCAAGAAGAGGGCATGATTTTGCCAAAGGAATGAGTCCTTTATGGTGAAATGTTAACAGTTGATATAATGAACAACTGGGAAGAGATTTTAGATTTGAGAATAGGGACTGAGTGATTTCCACTTTAACAACAACAAGGACAATGTAATTGCAACACTTTAGAGTTTAGCAGGCTCCTTTAACACACACCACATGGGCACCTATAAGAACAGCCTCAGCATTTTAGTTTCTTGAAGGGAACATGCTGTTCCAAAAAACTTATATTATTTTTGATTGGCAAAGCATAATTGTATATATTTATGAAGTACAATGTAATGCCTTGAGGTATGTATACAGTGTAGCATGATTAAATCAAGCTAATTAACATATCCATCACCTTGCTTGCCTATCACTTTTATCGTGAGACATTCAAAAGGTATTCTCTTAGTTATTTTGAAATATATATTATTGACTGTAGTCACCCTGCTTGGGGGTGGAAAAGTGGCATGCTTTTTTATTCACTCCTATTCATCACTTCCTTTCTGTTTAAACACAGTTAACATTCTAAACCTTTATCCCTTTCTCTAAGCGCCTTAATGTGGCATTGAAAATCCTTTGCAATCCATTCCTATCCTAAATAACTCTCAGAGCTCTCCTTTCACTCTCTCAACATACAAGACACACATAGATACACGCTCCCTCAGTTCCTGTAACGTTTTGTACAATCCTGCCTTCTTTCTCCCTCCACTCTCCAATTCAGTAACTAACTTGTCCAGTCTAAATGCTCACCTTCTGCAAAGTCCTGCCTCCATGCTCCATTCTACTGAAGCTGAAAGCATCTACATAGTACTTGCCACCTAGTAAGCCCTTAAGTGTGACTTACCCTCCCTTCCTCATGGCATTTTTTATGTACTTTTACTACAGCACTTATCATGTTGTATCATAAACAGCTGCGCATATATATGCTTTTAGAGGGCAGAGACTGATTTATCTCGTACATCTCTGTATTTCCAATGCTAAGCACATTGCTTGACACATAAGAAGTTTAAATAAAGCTTCTGGAATGAATAAATAAGATGATTATGTGACTTTCTTAAGGTACACAATTAAGTTACTTGCAGAGACAAGTCTAAAACCTAGATCTACCTCCCCCAATGGACTGTGAATTCCTTGAAGGCTCAAACCTCTTAACACTTTTCTAGCAAAGTAGAGATACACAGTCAGTGTTTAGTATATATTTCAATGAAATAGTCAACTCTAAAACTACCAATTAACACCTACCAATTTATAAGCCTCTGCTCCAGGTTAACTCATACTGATAGACAAGATGTATTCAGAGTCTGCCCCAACACTAATCCCTGTATAACTCTATGATATTAATACTTATCCTCTGCTTAGGGGAAATAAGACGAAACAACATGCAGCCCTAAGAGACAGGACAACACACACCAAAGCAACAGTTGGTGATTAGGCTTTAAGAAGTAGATGTGAGAAGGAAAGGATCTAGAAAAGCTGAGGCAGGAGACTCCATGGAAGTGGCCCTCTAAGTGGACTCTGGAGGACAGGAAGTAATTATATAGGCAGAAGAAAGAGGGTGGGGGAAGAGCATGGCAAGTGTGGAGAAAAACAGAGGTGCAGGGACTGCTACAGAGAGTGACACACATGGGATCCCTGAGAAGACCAATCTGAATGAGTATTTGGAAGAGTGGAAAGAGAAGGGCATGGAACTGTGTGGAAGCAGATGAAGAGTCTTGAATGCTAAGGTAGGGAATTTTGGACTTGACTGGAGACAATGAAGAACCACCAGAGGTTTGTGTAAAGATGAATAAAACAATAAAGTAAGGTGAATAAAATGATCAAGGGTTTACCTTACCTTGGTAGTCAATTATTAAATAGCCTTTGCATAACTGTGCCTCTGGGTTTACTTGAATCTAAATATGCTGGCATCAAGAAAGAGGTATTTTTGCTATTTCCCCTCTGGATCTCTTTGATACATGAGATTGGAATTATAACATGACAATATTTGGGAAGATGGATGCCACATCTCAGATCAGCCACTGAACCTCACTGGGACTTATTTTCATGCTTTCAAACATATCTATCCTGCCTCTGGGCTCCAGTTCTGACTTACAATGACGCTGAATGAATAAATGAGGAAAAGATTCTACTCCTGCCTATATAATTAAAACTGCCTAGGACAGTTGTAGTGAAGCCACTTTATACATCTGTTTTCAAAATCTCATTAGAACACATTGCAATCAATGTGACAGAGGCAAACACGCTAATGGAAAAATGGTCAGAAAAAAAGTCAATTCAAAGAAAAAGAAATACAAGTGGCCAATAAATATATGGCAAATTTAAAAACCTCAATGGTAATCAAAGAATGAAAAGGAAAGCAAGAATGAAATAGCAATTTTTTCTAACAAGTTGGTAAAAATTTTAAAATATAGATAATATTCAGGATGTCAAGTGTTCCCCAAAACAGCCTTTTGCCTATGTTCTTGTTAGAGTGTATATTTGTGTAAACCTTTTCAAAGTCAGCCTGGCTATACATTTCAACAGCCTTCTAATGTGCATATTCTTTGATCCAGTGTTTTTGCTTCTAGGAATTGATCCTCAGAAAATTATCAGAAAGTGACAAAAACATTTAGTCAGAGGGAGATTAACTCTATAATTATTTGTAATATAATAGTAAAAAACTGCAAACAATTTACATATTCAACAATAAAAGAGTGGTTCAATTATATCTTTATATGTCCAGAGTAGAATACTATGCAGCTATTTAAAATGTTACAGATGAATGTATGATGACATGGAAAGATGAACATCATATATCATAATTGGATATGAAGTCTGGGAAAATATTATATACAAGCCAATCCTGTTTGGTAAAAAACTGTATGTATATATGTATATATGAAGAGAGAGAGAGAGAACACCAAAACATACGTACCTGGTTAGCAGTCATCTCTAAGTGAAATAGTATTGCAAGTACTTTTTATTATTTTCTTTTCACTACTCTGTATTCTCCATTTGACGTAATAAACACTACTATTACATTCGTTAAAAGATTATTTTCATATCATATTATGTGCCTTTTAAGTATTCATTAAAATGGCTATTGTTTGGAAAGATATCAGCCCTTTCAGAAGAGTTTCTGCTTTAGGCTGAGATTATATAACTCCTTGTATTTATCAAAGGCAGGAGAGGCTGGAGCCAAATGAGAGTCAAATTTCCTTTCTACACAGCCACTTAGGAAGCAGTGGGACATGACAGGTTGGACCAGGCTAGTGTGGTAAAGGCAAGTGAGATCTCAAGAATGGTAGGGCCTCAGGGAGCCAAGGACAAGGGCCAGAGCAGTTAAAAGCAGTGTCCCACAGATCCAGAGGGAACAGGCTAAAAGCAAGATCTCAGCAGGGAAGACTGGAAAAGGTGAGTTTTTAAACACCCAGACTGACTAAAGTATAAAGGCAGGAGCAGAGTCTGCATTTAAAGGAAGGTCCAGGGTCAAGGCTTCAAATCAAGCAGGAAAGAATAGTTGAAGAATGGAGACTAGTCAGATTGAACAGGGACAGCAGCTCAGGAAGCAGCACAGAAGGAAGTGAGTGTTGAGGCTTTCTGTGACAGGTTTGAGTAACACACTGCTCCCTCCTGTGCATAAACATAAAAACATTGTCAGATATGTGTTACCTATCTGAATGCAGAGCTCACTAGCATATGTATGAGAGGTAGCTGTTGCAAAGACAAATGCTTGGCACCTTTCTGTCATTACCCACCTGTACTAGACCAGCTAAACTATGGACTGAACTGAAGATGGTAAGGAGAGAAGAAACAAGAGTAGAACTGAGAGGCTTAGAGTGGGGTAGGGGAGATTACAGGTTTTTTCAAAGTTCATAGGACTAGGCTATTGCTATATAACTTCTCTTTCTTTCAGCTTCTGCCCTGTGGAAAACATCCTAATCTCACAAAACATTTGAGTTCCAACTATACTTAGGGATCATTTAGGCAAAACATCTTTGATTTACACATGAGAAAATTCAGGCCCTGAGAAAGAAGAAAAATACTTAAGGCTTCACTTAACAAAAAAGCAGGTGGGGGAGGGAGAAAGAAAATAAAGCTGCTCAACAGCCCGATGTCCTGCATTCAGTGGTAAAACATATTTTTAAATATTTACAGTGAAAGTTTGAGGTCAACATATGAAAACTAATATTCTGGGTAACTTTTCTGATACTAAATCACTAAAACACAGAAAACATACACACAAACACACACACACACACACACACACACACACACACACACACACACAGTATAACAGTCAACTATGTACCCAACACCAACATCTAACAAACTTTAATACACTGTCAGCTTAGCTTTTTTGAATGTTAGTTGGCAGTCTTAATTTAAATTGGAGCCATTAATTTGCTTTCTTTTTTTAAACTTCTTTTTTTTAATTTTAATTTTTAATTTTTTTAAATTTTTATTGCATTTTAGGTTTTGGGGTACATGTGCAGGACATGCAAGACAGTTGCATAGGTACACACATGGCAGTGTGTTTTGCTTCCTTTCTCCCCTTCACCCACATTTGGCATTTCTCCCTAGGCTATCCCTCCCCAGCTCCCCCCCACCCCCGCTTGCCCTCTCCTTTTCCCTCAATAGACCCCAGTGTGTAGTACTCCCCTCCCTGTGTCCATGTGTTCTCATTTTTCATCACCTGCCTATGAGTGAGAATATGCGGTATTTCATTTTCTGTTCTTGTGTCAGTTTGCTGAGAATGATGTTCTCCATGTTCATCCATGTCCCTACAAACGACACGAACTCATCATTTCTGATTGCTGCATAATATTCCATGGTGTATATGTGCCACATTTTCCCAGTCTAGTCTATCATCAATGGGCATTTGGGTTGATTCCAGGTCTTTGCTATTGTAAGCAGTGCTGCAATGAACATTCATGTGCATGTGTCCTTATAGTAGAACGATTTATAGTCCTTTGGATATATACCCATTAATGGGATTGCTGGGTCGAATGGAATTTCTATTTCTAAGGCCTTGAGGAATCAGCACACTGTCTTCCACAATGGTTGAACTAATTTACAATCCCACCAACAGTGTAAAAGTGTTCCTTTTTCTCCACATCCTCTCCAGCATCTGTTGTCTCCAGATTTTTTAATGATCGCCATTTTAACTGTCGTGAGATGGTATCTCAATGTGGTTTTGATTTGCATCTCTCTAATGACCAGTGATGATGAGCATTTTTTCATATGAGTGTTGGCCTCATATATGTCTTCTTTTGTAAAGTGTCTGTTCATATCCTTTGCCCATTTGTGAATGGGCTTGTTTGTTTTTTTCCTGTAAATCTGTTTGAGTTCTTTGTAAATTCTGGATATCAGCCCTTTGTCAGATGGGTACAGTGCAAAAATTTTTTCCATTCTGATGGCTGCCGATTCATTCTAGTGACTGTTTCTTTTGCCGTGCAGAAGCTGTGGAGTTTGATTAGGTCCCATTTGTCTATTTTGGCTTTTGTTGCCAATGCTTTTGGTGTTTTGTTCATGAAGTCCTTGCCTACTCCTATGTCCTGGATGGTTTTGCCTAGATTTTCTTCCAGGGTTTTTATGGTGCCAGGTCTTATGTTTAAGTCTTTAATCCATCTGGAGTTAATTTTAGTGTAAGGTGTCAGGAAGGGGTCCAGTTTCTGCTTTCTGCACATGGCTAGCCAGTTTTCCCAACACCATTTATTAAACAGGGAATCCTTTCCCCATTGCTTGTTTTTGTCAGGTTTATCAAAGATTGTATAGTTGTAGATATGTTGTGTTGCCTCCGGTGCCTCTGTTTTGTTCCATTGGTCTATATCTCTGTTTTGGTACCAGTACCATGCTGTTTTGATTACTGTAGCCTTGTAGTATAGTTTGAAATACGGTAGTGTGATGCCCCCCGCTGTGTTCTTTATGCTTAGAATTGACTTGGCTATGCGGGCTCTCTTTTGATTCCATATGAAGTTCATGGTGGTTTTTTCCAGTTCTGTGAAGAAAGTCATTGGTAGCTTGATGGGGATAGCGTTGATTCTGTAAATTACTTTGGGCAGTGTAGGCATTTTCACAATATTGATTCTTCCTAACCATGAACATGGAATGTTTCTCCATCTGTTTGTGTCCTCTCTTATTTCGTTGAGCAATGGTTTGTAGTTTTTCTTGAAGATATCCCTTATGTTTTTTGTGAGTTGTATTCCTGGGTATTTTATTCTTTTTGTCACAATAGTGAATGGCAGTTCATTCTTGATTTGGCTTTCTTTAAGTCTGTTATTGGTGTAGAGGGATGCTTGTGATTTTTGCACATTGATTTTATATCCTGAGACTTTGCTGAAGTTGCTTAACAGTTTCAGGAGTTTTTGGGCTGAGGCGATGGGGTCTTCTAGGTATACTATCATGTCGTCTGCAAATAGAGACAATTTGGCTTCCACCTTTCCTATTTGAATACCCTTTATTTCTTCTTCTTGCCTGATTGCTCTGGCTAGATATTCCAGTACTATATTGAATAGGAGTGGTGAAAGAGGGCATCCTTGTCTAGTGCCGGATTTCAAAGGGAATGCTTCCCCTTTTTGCCCATTCAGTATGATATTGGCTGTTGGTTGGTCGTAAATAGCTTTTATTACTTTGAGATACGTTCCATCGATACTGAGTTTATTGAGGGTTTTTAGCATAAAGGGCTGTTGAATTTTGTCGAATGCCTTCTCTGCATCAATTGAGATAATCATGTGGTTTTTGTTTTTGGTTCTGTTTATGTGGTGAATTATGTTTATAGACTTGCGTATGTTGAACCAGCCTTGCATCCCCAGGATGAATCCTACTTGATCATGATGGATAAGTTTTTTGATTTGATGTTGCAATTGGCTTGCCAATATTTTATTGAAGATTTTTGCATCTATGGATATTGGCCTGAAGTGTTCTTTTCTTGTTGGGTTTCTGCCGGGTTTTGGTATCAGGATGATGTTGGTCTCATAAAATGATTTGGGAAGGATTCCCTCTTTTTGGTTTATTTGGAATAGTTTCAGAAGGAATGGTGCCAGCTCCTCTTTGTGTATCTGGTAGAATTCGGCTGTGAACCCGTCTGGACCTGGGCTTTTCTTGTGTGGTAGGCTCTTAATTGCTGCCTCAACTTCTGACCTTGTTATTGGTCTATTCATAGTTTCAGCTTCCTCCTGGTTTAGGCTTGGGAGGACACAGGAGTCCAGGAATTTATCCACTTCTTCCAGGTTTACTGGTTTATGTGCATAGAGTTGTTTGTAATATTCTCTGATGATGGTTTGAATTTCTGTGGAATCTGTGGTGATTTCCCCTTTATCATTTTTTATTGCATCTATTTGGTTGTTCTCTCTTTTCTTTTTTATCAATATGGCTAGTGGTTTGTCTATTTTGTTGATCTTTTCAAAAAACCAGCTCTTGGATTTATTGATTTTTTGGAGGGTTTTTCGTGTCTCTATCTCCTTCAGTTCTGCTCTGATCTTAGTTATTTCTTTTCTTCTGCTAGGTTTTGAGTTTTTTTGATCTTGCTCCTCTTGCTCTTTCAATTTTGACGATAGGGTGTCAATTTTGGATCTCTCAGTTCTTCTCATATGGGCACTTATTGCTATATATTTTCCTCTAGAGACTGCTTTAAATGTGTCCCTGAGATCGGGCATGTTGTGTCTTTTTTCTCATTGGTTTAGAAGAACTTCTTTATTTCTGCCTTCATTTCATTGTTTATCCAGTCAACATTCAAGAGCCAGTTGTTCAGTTTCCATAAAGCTGTGCGATTCTGGGTAGGTTTCTGAATTCTGAGTTCTAACTTGATTGCACTATGGTGTGAGAGACTGTTTGTTATGATTTCAGTTGTTTTGCATTTGCTGAGGAGTGCTTTACTTCCAATTATGTGGGCAATTTTAGAGTAGGTGTGATGTGGTGCTGAGAAGAATGTATATTCTGTGGATTTGGTTTGGAGAGTTCTGTAAATGTCTATCAGGTTTGCTTGCTCCAGGTCTGAGTTCAAGCCCTGGATATCCTTGTTGATTTTCTGTCTGGTTGATCTGTCTAATATTGACAGTGGAGGGTTAAAGTCTCCCACAATTATTGTGTGGGAGTCTAAGTCTCTTTGTGAGTCATTAAGAACTTGCCTTATGTATCTGGGTGCTCCTGTATTGGGTCCATATATGTTTAGGATCGTTAGCTTTTCTTGTTGTATCAATCCTTTTACCATTATGTAATGGCCTTCTTTGTCTCTTTTGATCTTTGTTGCTTTAAAGTCTATTTTATCAGAGATGAGAATTGCAACTCCTGCTTTTTTTTTTGCTCTCCACTTGCTTGGTAAATCTTCCTCCATCCCTTTATTTTGAGCCTTTGTGTATCCTTACATGTGAGATGCGTTTCCTAGATACAGCACACTGATGGGTTTTGGATTTTTATCCAATTTGCCAGTCTGTGTCTTTTGATTGGTGCATTTAGTCCATTTACATTTAGGGTTAATATTGTTATGTGTGAATTTGATACTGCCATTTTGATGCTAGCTGGCTGTTTTGCCCGTTAATTGATGTAGATTCGTCATTATGTTGATGCTCTTTAGCATTTAGTGTGATTTTGGAATGGCTGGTACTGGTTGTTCCTTTCTATGTGTAGTGCCTCTTTCATGAGCTCTTGTAAAGCAGGCCTGGTGGTGACAAAATCTCTTAGTACTTGCTTGTTCACAAAGGATTTTATTTTTCTTCACTTATGAAGCTCAGTTTGTCTGGATATGAAATTCTGGGTTGAAAGTTCTTTTCTTTAAGGATGTTGAATATTGGCCCCCACTCTCTTCTGGTTTGTAGTGTTTCTCTTGAGAGATCTGCTCTGAGTCTGATGGGCTTCCCTTTGTGGGTGACCCGACCTTTCTCTCTGGCTGCCCTTAGTATTTTCTCCTTTGTTTAAACCCTGGTGAATCTGACGATTATGTGCCTTGAGGTTGCTCTTCTTGTGGAATATCTTTGTGGTGTTCTCTGTATTTTCTGGATTTGAGTGTTGGCCTGCCTTGCTAGGTGGGGGAAATTTTCCTGGATGATGTCCTGAAGAGTATTTTCCAGCTTGGATTCATTCTCTTCGTCACATTCTGGTACACCTATCAAACGTAGGTTAGGTCTCTTCACATAGTCCCACATTTCTTGGAGACTTTGTTCATTCTTTGTTGCGCTTTTTTCTCTAATCTTGGTTTCTCATTTTATTTCCTTGAGTTAATCTTCGACTTCTGATATTCTTTCTTCTGCTTGGTCAATTTGGCTGTTGAAACTCGTGCATGCTTCACGAAGTTCTCGTATTGTGTTTTTCAGCTCCTTCAATTCATTCATATACCTCTCTAAGTTATCCATTCTTGTTAGCATTTCCTCTAATCTTTTTTCAAATCTTTTTTAAAGGTTCTTAGTTTCTTTGAATTGATTTAAAACATGTTCTTTTAGCTCACAAATGTTTCTCATTATCCACCTTCTGAAGTCTAATTCCATCATTTCGTCACAGTCATTCTCCGTCCAGCTTTGTTCCCTTGCTGGTGAGGAGTTTTGGTCCTTTCTAGGAGGCGAGGTGTTCTGGTTTCGGGTGTTTTCCTCCTTTTTGTGCTGGTTTCTTCCTATCTTTGTGGATTTATCCACCTGTCGTCTGAGTAGTTGCTGACTTTTCGATTTGGTCTCTGAGTGGACGCCCAGATTGTTGATGATGAAGTATTTCTGTTACTTGGTTTTCCTTCTACCAGTCTAGCCCCTCCACTGTATGACTGCTGAGGTCCACTCCAGGCCCTGCTTATCTGGGGTGCACCTATAGCAGCTGTGGCACAGTGAGGATGCTACCAGTTTCTCTTTCTGCTATCTTTGTCCCAGAATGATGCCTGCCAAATGTCAGTCTTCTGGATATAGAGGGGTTAAGGAGCTGCTTGAGGAGACAGGCTGTACTTTATAGGAGCTCACGTGCTGAACTGTGAGCTCTGTTGTTCATTCAGGTCTGTTAGACTGCTATGTTTAATTCTGCTGCAGCAGAACTCACAAAAAAAAAAACCCTTTTTTTTTTCAGATGCTCTGTCTCGGGGGGTTGAGTCTTTCTTTGTGAGTGTCCGTTGTGCTGTCCTGCCCAGCTAGGAGGCAGTCTAGTCACTATTTGCCTGCTGAGGCTCCGCCCTTCTGGTGTGAGGTCCGCCCTGTTGCTGCAGGCTCTGCCCTGCTGTTGAGGTCTCCACCCTGCTGCCACGGGCTACGCCCTGCGGCGCAGTCTCTCTGTTGTGGCAGGTTGCCTCGGCAATGGCAGGCTGCGTCAGCAATGGAAGTGTAACCTTAGTAGGGGTGGATTGCCTCAGTAATGGCGGATGCCCCTCCCCAACCGAGCTGCACCAACCTGGGTTCAGCTATGCCCACAGTGAAACTTTCCACCTGGAGCATTTGGAATCACCGTTTTGTTTGTCCCACTGCGCTGGCCCAAGCACCATTTCCCTGAAATCTCCTGGCCTGGCTCACTGTCCATGTCTCGTTCAATCAGATGGATATGCCAATCGGCCCTCTCAAGTCTCAGATTGCCGGTTAAACAATGCATCTGTACCAGTGCGCTTTGTGTGGAGCACTGTGGAGCGCCGCTGTGCTGTAGCACCGGCAGCCGGCTGCACTGGCCACCAGCTGCACCAGCCAAAACTGCTGCGCTGGTGTCCTGCATCTCTTTTATACCTGGGAATTTCTTCGTTCTGTGGGCAACAAAGATCTGTCTGGAAATGCGGCCCTGACTCACCCTCCGTGCGTTCACCAAGAGCTTCAATCCTGGGTTGTTCTCACCACGCCATCTTGACTCGGTCCCCCTTAAACTTCTTTATAAGTTTGTAGCTGCTTCTACTCACTAACACTCCAGTCTCCACCCTCCAGTCAATAACCACATGGCTTAATCCTCCTGTCCTGGTGTGATATTGGTAATATTTCAGATACAATTATTGAGCCATCCAGAGATTTAGTCTGAGTTGCTAGGCTATGTCTGCTTCTTCCCATTTCCTTGGTATACATCTTTATACAAGTCATAATGACAAGCAGTGGTAAAGCTGTTTTCAACTTTTTTCAAATGCAAGAAAGACAAACCAACCCCCACCCACTCCAGCATCTGCTTCTGAGCAGCAAGCCCAACTTTAGTCTTTCATCCTCCTATCAAGCACTTTTAGTGTCTGCTATTCCAAAAGTGAAACACTTAACCACCTCTGGCTACATCTGGACCAGGAGTACTACGGCCCTATGATATCAATCTTGCTTTCAGTTTTCTGCATTTCTGTCCAGCTTTTCCACCATGGAGATATATATCTTTTTAGATTATAGTTATGTCTTTTGAATTTCTCCTGTCTATATTTTATCCTGCAGTGATATATGTTAGCAGAAGGGATCTCCAAATATGAAATAATGATGCAATTTTGAACGCTTCCTGAAGTGTCTTTCATTTACTTTTATTTATGTTACCTGACTTGCAAATAAGTTAGCTCTTTGAGTTGCAACTCCTGGGTAATATATAAAATAACTGAAAGAAAAATTCCTTCTGGAGTTCGTGTCTAAGGTGAGGACATTGCTGTCTCTCTCTTGGAATAGTGAAACAGATTGAAAAGGAAGTCTCAAAACAAGGAAGGTAAAAACACTAAGGAATTCTTTCAGAATATGCTTTGAAGGAGGATAATATCCTCAATGATCCCACTATGATTCACTGGACTGACACATAATAGCCAACACAATGGCCAATAGCCACTAAATGCTGTATGTATAATTTGATGCTGAGCTGCTAGAAACTTGGCCTAAAACCACCAGAACCATCCAGAATAAGCCAAAAGAAGCATTTCCTTGAAGTCTAAAGTTCAACTATGGTAAACTAATCAAATATTAAAAACAAAATTAGTAATACCTAAGGGAATGATTGTTAGTGATAATGTTAAGTAAGGGCATCCAAAAAGGCACTCCTCCATAAAAGCATTAAGAACACTGGAAAAAAAAATGGCAAAATCAATTTTTCCAGAACTCTGAAAATTAACCATAGGCTTGCAACAATCTAAGAAGCGTTTATTCAAGAAAGTGGCTGAATCTTAGTTAAAATCTGTCAGCTTTGTGGCATTTAAACTTGCCTTGTTCACAGTCCCAACCCATTCCCACCTCCACAGTAGCTTTGAAAAACAAAAGCCTCACAATCATGGTGAAAGTCAGCAGGCTAGTGGCCACTAGAAGGGAAAGAATGAGTTCAGAACTTCCCAAAACAACTATTCTTAGAACTGTCATTATTTGACCTGTATGGCATTTCTATTAAAACTCCAATTCACAGGGCTAGGGTCTTTATTTTACCTAACTCAGACCTTGCTCAGTGAAAATAGCCTTTTCTTTGGAGTATTAAAAACAATCAGTGGCAATTGTTTAATATTGCAATTACCTAAGGCAGCAATAAAACTTAGGGCAAATAAGAAGCTGATCAAAAAATGTAAAAAGAAAAGCCAGGGCATAAGATAATCAAAGTAAGTTTTAAAAAGCTTCAACATTTTCCTAGTTATCTAGAAGGTCATTTTCATAATCCCCTTGTTCTGCTATAATAAAGTTTCTGGGACTGGGTAATTTACAAAAACCAAATTAATTTCTCACAGTTCTGGAGGCTGAGAAGTCTAAGATTGAGGCACCAGCAGATCTGGTGTCTGATGAGGGTCTGCTTCATTGATGACATCTTCTTGAAGAGGCATCCTCATATGGCAGGAGGTGGAAGGACAAATGAACAAGTGTTATGTCCTCATATGGCAGAAAACAAAAAGGGCTGAATGCTGTGTAGAGCCTCTTTTATAAGGGTCTAAATCCCACTAATGAGAGCTACACCACCATGAATTAATCACCTAAAGGCCCCATCTCTTAGTACTATCACATTGGTAATTGAATTTCAGTACATGAATTTTGGAGGACATTCAGACCATAGCAGTCATGCAAATGGTTAGGACTGTGTGCTTGCCCAAAAAATACCTAATAAGGTCCTAATCTCTCATCTTTGCTGATCTTGTGGTTCTTCATTTGCAAACAGGAAGTAAAGGCTAAGAAAAAGTTGTAAATCACTGAAAGTCTAAAGGCATGTAAAAACCCTTGTGCAAAGGCTGAGACAATTTTTGTTTCAAGCTATTTAAAGAAATCTTGGTTTCATCATTAGCTTACCACTAGAAGAAGTGAGCAGAGACTTTAGTGATCACACATAACACAAAATACGTGCTCTATGAAATTAGTCCAGGAAAGTCATTAAATAAACAGCAAGAATAACAAAAATAAATGGCAACAACAACAAATCCTAGGTGGGTTCTGATTTCCAGACTTGTCATATTGTATTATTTTACATATTAGGTTTTCAACAGAAGTTTATAGTACATACAAAGAAATTATGGTTTATAAATACAAAAGAAGCCATCAGTAGAAATTGTACCTGAGGAAGCTCAAATGTTCGTTTTCTTAGACAAGAAATTTTAAATCAACTACTTTAAATATATTTGAAATCTAAAGAAAATCATGTGTAGAGAACTAAAGGAAAGTATGAAAATGATTCCTTACCAGAGAATATCAACGCAGAGATAAACAATATAAAAGGAACCAAATAGAAATTCTGGAATTGAAAAGTATAGCAAATAAAAGGAGAGATTCATTAGAAGTGCTCAGCATCAGATTTGAAAAGGTGCTATCAATCAGCAAACTTGAAGATAGGTCCATTGAGATTATCCGGTCTAAGGAACACAAAGAAAAGAAAAATGAACAGGGACTAACAGGTCTGTGAACACCACCAAGTATATCAACATATATATAATGGGAATTCCAGAAGAATAGGAGAATAAAAGGGAACAGGAAGAATATATGGAGAAACAATGCCTAAAAACTTCCCTAATTTGATGAAAAATCTTAATTTACACAACTAAAAAGCTCAATTAGCTCCAGGTAGGATAAACTCAAAGAGATCCATACCTATATACACCACAATTGAATGATACAAAAAGAAAATCTAGAAATTATGGTACCTAGTTTCCTCTACCTACTTTTTATGTAAAAATATATACTTTAGGATTATCTAGGCTTAATTCTATAGTAAAACAGCCAAACACATGCTTGAAATAAGTCTCATTTTTCTGAAAATGAATACTTGTATAGGAAATTGTACTTATTTTTCTGTTATATTAGCTTATAGAAAGCCTAAATGTATGGATCATGGATGCATAATCAAAATTCTTACAGGTAATAAATTATCTTAGAGGGAAATAAAAGAATTAAATAGTAAATAAAAACATAAAAACTATGACAACAATCCACTTTCCTTTATTCAAATTGATTGGAAAATGGAATATTTCTTAATTGATTACTCTGGGCAGCTAAAAGATATCACTTCCTTCTTCTTTACATAAATTGATATTTGCCAAATAATCAGGATATAACAATACATGGAAAACAGAAAATCTACTATGAATGACGATCTTTCTTAGGTGATTGATCCCAGTTTATGGCTCTAATGTTCCCATGGAGAACATAAATTCTCATCATCCAGTACTAGAGATATAACCAGTTTTAGAAAATTGGACAAAATATGTACTAAATCCTGGATATTGTTTTAGAAGAAAATCAATTCTGATGTCAGATTGTTTACTCTTTCTCATCAAAATAGAGGGCAGAAAATGCCAAAAAGTTATTTGACTTTTTCCATGGTTTGAACTTCAGGTACATAAACAATTGTTGTACCTGGCTATAAATTAAGTACTCTGGAATGCTTTTAGGAAACTAGGGCAGTGTTTATAGGTTTATAGGCTTTTGCTTATATTTAAGGACCTATGGAGACATGAGGGACATAAGTAAGTTCATCCAAACTTTGTCAGGCATCTTCTTTAAAGCTAGTAAGAATTTGATGTAACAGAAGAGTCTATCTCAAACGGTTTGAAAGAACTAAACTTTATTGAAGAAAAATACAATAAAGACCCAAAGTCTTATGTTTATTAAGCCTAACTCTAGTGGAGAAAAGAGTAGTATAAACCTGTTGGGACAATATGGCAGAAAGTTTATAGGACATGAAGGGAGAAGAGGCCAATTCTTCCAAACGTCTTTAACAGGACTACTACCTAGCTGTGTTTATCTAGAGAGCAATAGCTTCCTTCCCTCAATGTGTGACTGAGCAGGAGAGAAGACAAGGTCAAGTTGCTATCAGAGCAGTAAGTCATTCATTCATCCAACAATTATATAGTAGAAAGCTATGATGGACCAGTCACTATAACTAGGTCTTGAGGACACATTGGTGAGCATAAACAGGCATAGGTCTACCATTATAGAGGTTATAGTCAAGTGAGGAGTAATTATTATTCCCCAAGCTCCCAATTATACAAACTTCCAGAGTTTCCAAAATGCCCTTCAAAGTCCACTTGAAATCTGTGTTAACCATTAACAACTGAAATCTGGAATTGAGAATGAAGTGATTTCTTGGCACATTTCAGGTCATAGAATGTTGTGCAAAAATCAAAAACTTACACTCCTACCTCAGTGCCGTTTACAGCCCTGAAGATCATAGTACTATATCCTGCAAAGCTGTTAGGGGTAACCAGGGCTGCTTTGTATGTTCCTCCTAGGCCTAGTCTGAAGGTAGCCATCTCATTTCAAGTACAGAAGAAAGAATCCTGGGCAAGTTATCATAACCTTATCCTGTTATTATTTCTGACTGGTTCTTGGAAGCCTAGAAATCTGATAGGTAGAACTGCCCTGCTCCCAAATGGTGTTTTGTTTTTTGAATTTAATCAGACATTCAATGAGCACATAAGCAACTGTGTTGTTTCACAGGAGCTACTTCCCCCTCCTTTATTTCCCTATGGCATTCCATTTGTAAACATGCATGGCTGTCAACATGAAAACTTTGTGATCAAAGGAGCTATGGGGTCAGGACTTGAAACAAAATTGCCGAAAACAGATTAGTCATTGCTTTGAACAGATTAAAGCAGCATGAACACCTGCCATGCTGAGGGGACAAAAGGTGAGACTGTAGGAATAAATTAAACTCACCTTACTTTCAGGGAAACCTATAGGACATACTGAACATCATCACATCTATTTCTTCCTTTTTCCAGAGACTAATGAATAGAAACAGTGAAAAGACTTTCAGTATTGACTTGAAATCATTAGACTTCTAGCTAACTTCATTGCTAGAGCAGTAGCATAAATGGTTTTATTACTGATATTTCTTTACATAACATTGACATGATAAAGGCAGGTTTTGGTAATAAGCCAATATAAACTGAATGGTTAGTTCACACCAGGTTGTAGGATAGAGCTGGGGAGAGGAGTGGAAAGACAAGGAAAATAAACATCTCCAAATAATTACCACTTGTCAGTCTCCAACTCTATAAGTGCTTCATAATTGCCTTTGGCTCAGCCTTGAGCTTTATCCATTGAATATTTGCTGAGAGGCTTAAATATCATACACAAAAAAAGGAAGCTTCTAAACAAAAAAAATGTATCCCAGTGTGAGACTATGCACTTATATCAGCATTCACAGCCACTCTGAAACTGTCTTGTGTGCCTGAACCTGGTTGAAAATGATATCCCTCCATTTGGAAAAGTTATAAAAGGAGATTTTAATTCTCTGATACACCCTGACCACTCATCTTTTTCTTGACTTTGTTTCAGACAGTATGGCCAGATCCCTTTTCCATGGGAAGGAGAGAAAGAAGAGGGATCCTTAGAAGTCCCTGCCTGATCTCCCTCTACAAGTCCCTTGTGTAAATCAGATGGTCAGTGCTGAGAAGAGCAAAAACAAACAGTCCTGTTCTGCATCCAGAGAAAATGGATAGGTGGGAAAATAACCTCAATTAATACTAGCAGAGTAGTGGTTCTCTACTGTTTCTTCTCATATTTCATGTCCTACATTTGCCTCTATTAAAGCAAAAACCCTGGCTGATCTCTCTGCACAGCTATTTAACCTGAATTTCATGCATGGATGGGCCGTGGGTACAGAAGGAATCTATGAATCTGTGCAAATACTATGCAACAATTCACATGCATATTCCCATAGGTGCTTTTCTAAATACAGATATTTCGTAGCTTTTATCAGATTTTCAATGTTATCTTTTACACTGAGAAGTTTAAAAGTCATAATCTTAGATGCCACCATTACTGAACATTTGTATGTTTTTCCTCTTGAATTTCAGCAGATTTAAAGGGAAGGGAGAGATTAAAAAAAGAAAAAAAAAAGAAAGATGAGACAAGAAAAAAAGAAAGGAAAAAAGAAAAGAAAAGTGGAAGCTCAGAATGGTTGTGTCTGGGCAGATGAGAGGGCAATTCATCTCAGTCGGAACCAATTGGTTGGGGTAATTGAAGAGATCAATCCACTGCCTTGGTCTCTGCCATGATTTTTAATCTCTTTAAGATTCCCATCTTCTCCATTTCCTCTGTTGCTTCCAGAAGGGAAAAAATATCCAACTCCAATAGGGACAAGTATTTACTTAGAAGATTACCATCATTTCTTTCAGCAAATAAATAAAAAGCCAAACTCCTTATAATGACTACAAAGTTTACATGATAGCATTCCCCTTTCAGTCACTATTTTTCCAACCTCATCTTCTGCCATCCTCCACCTGGTTCATGCTGCTCCCACCACACTGGCCTCCTCACTGTTCCTAAAACACACAAGCACCTTCCAGCCTCATATCCTTCACATTGGTCATTGGATGCTCCCACCATCTAGAAATAATCTTCTACAAGAAATCCCCAATTCTGGCTCTCTTGCTTTCTTCTGTTTCTACTTAAATATCACCTTCTCAGAAAAGCCTTTTCTGCCCACCTTACTTAAAATAGTGACTATCCCCACCCTAGATTTTCTTTCCCCCTTACCTTGCTTTACTTTCCTTTTTAGCATGTCTCACTACCTGAAATGTAATTATTCTTTTCTCCTCCCATTAGACTGACTGTAAACTCCATATGAAGGCAGAAACTCCATCCACCTCATTCCTTATACCTTATACCAGTACCTGGCACAATGCCTAGCACATAGTAGGTACTCAGTAAATAGTTGCTGAATGAACAAGTGCAGGAAATGAGCAAAGGGTTCAATATCAAAGCTCCCGAATTGAGTTTCTCATTGTCAATTTAGGGTAAAAGAGAGAAATCTATATTAATCATGTGCTGTGTTTCTATTCCAAAGCCAGATGAAAACTTGAAGTATAAGTTCCATTGCCAAGCACCGCAATCTAGATTAAAACTATCATCATTCTTTGTCAAAGTCTCCTCACTTTTTATTTCATAGCACTATTCAAAATGTGTTAATATCTGCCATGTATGTACCCATGCAACAATCCTGCATAATCTGCATATGTACCCCAGAACCTAAAGTACAATAAAAAATGTGTGATTATCATGTATTTGTTTGCATTAAAAGGGTTTAATGTCTGCTTCCTCTCACTAGAATGTAAGCTTACATGGGGAGGGACTTGGTTTACATTGTTCATTGCTTGTATTGCCAGTACCTAGTGCACTGATAGGAATCAGGTAGACTCTCAATAAATATAAGTTGCAGAAATAAATGAACTAATGAAAGACCTTTATAGAAACAAATACTCCTTTTTTTTTTAGCTATACTGTCCCAATATCAAGACAAGTGGACACAGTTTTAAAAATATATAATTTCCTCAAAGTCACCATTTGAGGATTTAGAGTAAAAGATGGGAGACATATGGGAAAGTAAATTCCCAATTAACATGAATGTTTTAGTTTCCATTTATGACATTGTGTGGACATTGCTTTGACTCCACTATTCATGTGGAGTCTAGCTATAACTTTTAAGAAAACTAGTACACAAAAGGAAGTGAAAGAAAAATGCTTTCTCATATTTAGTTTGGTAGATGAGAAAAATAAGTAACATCTACAACTTCTAATGCTCTATTCTCTAGATGTATGAAAGATACAGATATAAAGTCCAGTCCCAAATGTGTTGTTTTGGATTTGACAATTTTTGTTGACTGACATGACTGTTCGAATCACTCAAAATTGATTGAAAGTTAGTTTACTTTCATATATAAAACAAATGCATAAGACTTACTCTCATTGATTTCTTTGGAGGTACTTTCAAATAAAATGAAATCTCGTATTTGTATAACCCTTCGCTGTCATTTCCACCTATACCATTTCTTTCATTTAATGCTCGCTACTCTGGGAGATAGGTACTATCAACTTTCCCATTTCCCAGAAGAGAAAGCTGTAACCAAGAGAGGAACAATGGCATTAGTCAGGTTAAACAGTTGGTGGAAGACAGAGTCCAGATTTTAACCTAGATTTTGAGCTCCAAGTCTAGTACTCCTTCCATGACATCTTTCTGATTCCAGATTTTTCCCCCAGGGAAGTCTGATTGTCTAGGCTGACTGGCTTGTCCCAGTTTGCTGGATCTTTCCTGGTTTTAGCACTGAAAATCCTGTTCCAGGAATCCTGTCATTCCTGGCAAAAGGGAATGGTTCATCACGCTAGTCGTCACTCAGACAAGACATACAACCTCACCTTCCTTTGCACTTTAAGTACCCATATTTCAACCCAAATTCAATGTCACTGAATTTGATACACCTGTGTTCCTATTTATCATACATATATCCTGTGCATACATAGAACAAATATTTAGAGAAAACCAATCTATGCACATTTTGTCTATGTCTAATATAGTATCTAGTACAAATAGGCACTTAATAAAGACTGTTTAATAATTTTGTGATAGGCAATGTGATTCATGTCCGGGAAGAAGAAGTGACTTGGAATTAGAAGACTAGATTCAAGGCAGGGGTCTGCCACTCTTTACCTACAGGAAAGACCTGTTCTCTCTTCTAAACCTCAATTTCCTCATCTGAAATAGGCATAATAACCCCTGCTCTGCTCATCCTATAACAAGGAAATGAGGTATGTATAAAAATAACCTGAAATGGGCTGGGCACATCAGCAATTTTGTATTAGAAAGGCATGAAGCTGATGATGAGCCTAGCATCATGGGCATTGTCAAGTAGAGCAGCCTAGTTCATGTCAGCTGTTTCCGCACTCGTCACTGCCCTGGAAGACAAGCAGTGAATCATTAAAGCAGAGGAAACGAACAGATTAGCTCCATCACAATCACATTATTCAGTCTGCACAGATACAACTTTAGCTTTGCCCTCATTACAGCCACCTCGTGGCTAAGAACACAGCACATTTTCATCCTTCTTAGAACCTATTTACTTCTTTACTAAATTTGCCAAATGTATTTCCCTGCCTCTGGGTGCAATTAGCAACAGGCAGGATGTAACATGCTGCCATTAGTACCTAAACCACTTCTCAGATGACAGGAAACTCAGAAATAGCCCCATGCTCATATTTCTAGATAGCCAGAGCAAATGCAATTTGAGAAAACTAACAATATTGACCCTTGAACCTTGGAAAGCTTGTAACCCACAATTTCCTCATCCAAAGAGGAAATGACATATGTAACAAAGTCATCTCTCAGACACGTAGTTGTTTACACTAAAGAACCTGGTGATGAGTTTATAACAAAAACCAAAGATCAAATCTGAGAAAAAAATTATGAAAAGAGAGGGCAGAAGCATTTGCAGTTTTGCATTTTACCATGATATGGGGACCTTTTTAGAGTCAGAGTGGGATCCACAGTGATACTATTGTCACAGTGACCGTGACAGCTGAGCTAAGGCAATGCTTTGAGTTTGGTGAAATCTCCCCCGCCCAACAGCCAGGAAAAACCTGCCAACAGCAAAATTACTAAATCACTGATATACCTCTACTCTTTTTTTTTTTTTTTTTTTGAGACAGAGTCACGCTCTTGTTGCCCAGGCTGGAGTGTAATGGCACAATCTCGGCTCAACCTCTGCCTCCCGGGTTCAAGCAATTCTCCTGCCTCAGCCTCCCAAGTAACTGGAATTACAGGTGCCCACCACCATACCTGGCTAATTTTTTGTATTTTTAGTAGAAACAGAGTTTCACCATGATGGCCAGGCTGGTCTCGAACTTCTGACTGCAGGTGATCCACTGGCCTCAGCCTCCCAAAGTGCTGGGATTACAGGCATGAGCCACCGCGCCTGGCTTATTCCCTCCTTTTTATGTTCCCTAGCTATACCCTTAACCAGTGATTGCCTCCTCTCAAGACTATTTTTCTCCTACCACCTTCTTTGCTAATGATACTGAGTAAAATGGGCAATAACCTCCCAAATTAGAATCCTGCCCCTATTCTAGCCCCTCTGAAATCTAATCTTCATACAGCAGCCAGGGAGATCTTTCTAAATTCTCCATAGCTCCCTGTTTCATACTGTGTAAATGGCAAAGTTCTGACTGTTATCCACAAATCCCTCACCATCTCTCTCTCGACTCCCCAGTTAGCTCTCTGGCTTTATTTTCTATTGTTTCGGTTGCTTATTCAACTTCTGCCATGCTGGCCCTTTTGCTACCTTGTGCATGCACCAGTCATTCTCCTGTTAGAGGGCCTTTGAGCTTGCCCTGTATCCTCTGCCTAGAATGTCCTTCTCCAGATATTTGTGTGTCCTTCAGCCTTTTACTCAGTTGTCACCTTCTCAGTGATCCCTTCTCTGGTCTATCTAAAACCGCAACTCTGTCACTTAAGATACTTCTGATATGATACTTCCTATCACCTCTCCCTGCCTTATTTCTTTTCTTAGCACTTATCATCATTTCACATATAATAATATATTTTATTATCATTTGTATTATTTCTCTCAAAAAGACTGTCAGCTGCAGGAAAGTGAGAACTGCTCTCTCTTCTATCCCTAGAGTCTCGAAAAAGGTCTCACTCATAGCAGGCACCTATTAAACATCTGTTAAAGGAAGTAACAAGAAAACAAGTAAATGAAAGAGATTCATCCTATAAACTGTGCTAAAGTAATAATCAGCTGGTTTTTTTTCTTTCCAGAAGAAAAAAATGACTAAACTGTTTAACCAGTGAAAATACATATACTTCCATATATAGACAGATGCAAGAGATACTACGATATTTGAGGGACAGGAGATTGCCTTCCCTCCTTTTCCTTAGAGGCACCATCATCACCCACTCCCTTTACCTGAGGTCCTTAGTGGAAAAGACACATCAATCAATAGGATGAGATGGAAGGACTGCTTCTGGTGCAGGTAAAACAAGTTTAATTTTTTATGCTATCACAAATTGAGAAGTTACTATGTGCCAGGTCCTTTAGACAACCACACAAAATTCTCACACTAACTTATCAAGATAGATATTATTATTCTCATTTTATGGAAGAGGAAAGTAAGATTCAGAGAAACCAAGTAACTATCAAAACATCTCATGCCTAGAAATATTCAGAACTGGGTTTCAAACCCAGGTCAAAAGTATACAGAGACTCTGTTCTCTCTGCTCTATTGTGTTGCTACAGGTGAATAGAGGATATGTATCTTTATCCAAGGTTTCCATTTTGACCAGTAGGTCAAACTCTTCAGACTTGACATTACTTGGCATTTGCAGTGAGCATTTTCAGTTTCTAATTACAAAAGGCCTCTGAACTATCAGGAATTAAAATGTGGCCCTACTCTACCCCCTGAAGCATATCATAACAAATATCAGTCTTCTCCCTGGCAGGCTATTGCCTGTATTTCATTCCATTAGCATAGCTGGAGCTGGAAGATCAAACCCAGATTTTTTGCACTCTGTCACATGGCAGTTAGATCATATTGGGAGAAGAGGAACATGTATTACTGCTTGGTTAGCACCTGTTAATAGTTTTTAAGGAATCCCAACTTCACATCACTGTACAGAGCAAGTTTCTAGAGACAAAATATTCCACTGAACAGCAAATGAGCTGGAAGCACCAAATAATGCTCTTTCCCTTCTTACCACTACCTTCTCCCCCAAAGGAGTGTCTGTTATTCATTCAATGTATATTGGTTGACCAGGTCCTGTGCTAGTGAATGTGACAGAAAGGTGAATGTGAGTCCATCTAGTGGAGAAAGATACATGTAATCAGATGATGAATTACCACCCAATGTGGCAAAGACTATGGTTGGGTTAGGAAGCGAGTTCAGGAAACATATAGAGAAGAGGAGGCCTGATTTTTACAGGCTACATAAAGAAAGGTTTTCCTAAAGAGACGATGAAGAGCCTGCCTCAGCCTCCCAGGTAACTGGGATTACAGGCGCACACCACCTCACCCAGCTAATTAATTTTGTGTATTTTTTCAGTAGAGACAGGTTTTCACCATAGTGGCCAGTCTGGTCCTGAACTCCTGACCTCAAGTGATCCACCCACCTTGGCCTCTTAAAGTGCTGGATTACAGGTGGGAGTCACAGCACCAGGGCCAGAGCTATCTGATTCTTTTTTAATCAATCAAATAAACCCAATTTGTTTTAAGGTATGGTATTTGGCTGTATTCATCCAGATGTTTACTTCAAAATGGGGGCAATGAGGAGCTTACATTGTGACCAGTTTACTAAAGTGCAGTGGCAACAACTCTGTTCCATATGGACTAGTGGCTCTGTGGTCTGTGGTCTAGAGCCACAGAATTTCCTAACACTGACCAACTGCCCGTAATTTCAGCACTTGGTCACAAGGGGGAGGGGGTAGCTGAGAATCTGTATTCTAGGATTTTAAAAGCCGAAAGGCACGTAAAATCCATCCAGTTGAGTGCCTTGTAAGCCACTGGGCAGAGAATGGGAAAAGGGGAGAGAAGTCCAGTTCAGTAGATAGGACTACAGATTCTACACTCAAGCTTGAAACAGTGCAACTCTGCTATTTTATGTACTGAGTTTCTGTACCTACTTTTGTTTGAGATGAGACGGTATTGTTGCTGAAAAAAATGCAAAGTAATTTACTTGCTCATTTTAGAGATGAGGGAAATTTCTTCAAAGAAGGGAAATAATTTGCCACAGATCACACTGTGTGACTTTGGAGCAAATGACTGTACATCTATGAGTCTCAGCTCCCCCATCTCCGAAATGAGAATAATAGTGTGTACCTCATCTGGCTGTTTTGAGGATTCATTGAAATAATGCAGACAAACACTTAGCACAATGCCTGAAACATACTAGACATGGAAAAATGTTGATTACTATTATCATTTTGATGATTATGATGATAACGATAATGATGATGATTACACAGTAGTTCCTGTTTAGTCCTTAAATTGAAGTTTCCTGCTTTGCAAAACAACATTCTGTTCCATACATCACACTGGTTCAGCACAGGTCTTTTAGTAGCATTGGTCAGCATGACCTGAAACAATTGACCATCTCCTCCTCCTGATTCACTTGTTTCAATAGTATTTCACGGAAACACACTCACCGATTTGTCCTCATACGTCACTGACCCTGCTGCTTCCTCCTCATTTCCTTGACCAATAGCCTTTGGATTGTCTTAGAGCTCAGGCTTCAGATCTCTCTTCCCTCTTCTGTGCTAACTGTCTAATTCACTTAGATTTTAAATTATCTCTATATGTTAAAAAAAAATCACAAATGTATATCTCCAGCCCAAAAGCTCTTTCCTGGGCTCCAGATTTGTGTTGCCAACTCAGCAATTTTACTATGTTATAAGCCTATCTCAAAGTAAATATGATCATAATAGAATTTCTGATTTTCCTCCCAAATTTTCTCCTTTTGCCACTCTTCCTCATTTCAGTAAATGCCCCCAACTTCCTTCTCCCAGTTGTTTAAACCAAGGTACTTTTCTCTCTTCCTTCCATCTCATCTCCAATTGATCAGCATATCTTGTTATGCCTCTAAAATTCACAATCTTCACAAATTTGCCTAATTATCAACCCCTGCATTGCTAAAATCTTAGGCTAAGCCACCATTATCTTTGGCCTAAATTACCACAACGACCTCCAATCTGATCTCCCTGAATATACTCTTGCCACTATTTATATAGACAATTCTTCATGCAACAGAGTGATCATTTTAAAATCAAAAATCAGGTAATTTGATTGATCTGCTTAAAATATCCCACAGTGTCTTCTTAGTGAACTTGTAATAAAATTCAAACTCTTTAGCACAGCCTACGAGCCTATATATGATTTGGTTTGAGACTGCTCTCTCTCCTTTGCTTGTTGGCTTTTTCCTGGGTATGTCCCTTGAATTTACACTTGTTTCTTCTGCTGTGATTCTTTCTTTCTCATCATTTAGTTCTCAGTTCAGATGTCACTTTCTCAGAGTTTCTTTTTTGCTAGGTAGAGTAACATGTGCCTGCCCCGACTCCCAGTGTACTCTATCTCATTGTCCCACTTCTTTTTTATCATAGCACTTACCACAATTGAAACTTATATAGACTTTTTTTTACTTGTTTACATTTTAATGTCTCCTTCTCACACACTAACCAATAGAATGTCATTGCCATAAAGGCAGAAACTTTACCTAGTCCATTACTGTAATCTCAGCACCTAAAACAGTGCCTGCACAGTAGGCCCTCAGCAAATATTTGTTGAATACATGAATGAAAAAAGAAACTTAACTAGAAACTCAACTTGACTCCTTCTCAACATCTCCCTTGATGATGCCTGTGAAGTCCCCTTTCCAAATGAACTTTCATTCTAGGTTAGTCCAGAGAAAGTCAGGGAAGAACTTGTTCTCCATCCCACTCACACCCTGACATTAATTCACTCTGGTGAATTAAGCAACACTGGGGTCCTGAGAGAGAGAACTCTCTGAAAATATTCTTTTCATGGCAAAATGGATTTTTCCAGTCTACAAAATAGGGTAATTAAGAAGGATCCATCATGATCAAAAAGTATTGTTTCTAACTCTGGTCATGATGAATGTACAATAATTAAGGTATTCCAACTAGCGTCATTTGCTTGACACACTCCAATTAAGTAGGATGCTATAAATAAAGAGGTTCAAAACATCACCTGTTGCAAACATTCTAAAGGAAAAGAGCTGCTGAACAGAACCCTTGAGGATATGTCTGATGATGAATGGCTTATTGCTACAGAAAAAAAAAAGGACTTGTAGAACCATAGATACCCAGAAGGAGGGGAAGAGCATGCTCATGCACAATGTCACTCTGAGCCAGCATCAAGAGCCTTGAAAATAGGTCATATTTGGGATTAGAAAGCAAGATTGGCCCTAAGCAATGTGGTTAAATGAGGAAACTTGTCCAACGGAGGAAGTAATGAGTGCAGGGGTTTTTCCACCTTCTCCATTTGTTACTTAGCTGCATAGGAGATATGTGGAGGAATAGAGGAACATTTGGCCTGGAGCTTCTAGCAAAGTGGGTTGCAACATTGAATTCACATTAGAATCACCGGGGGATATTAAAAGACACTCATACCTAGGCTTCACTCCCAGTGATTCTGATTTAATTAATCTGGAGCAAGTCCCAGGCACCAGTATGTTGTTTAAACTTCCCAGGTGATTCCAATGTGCAGTCAGGTTTGAGAGCTATTTTTAGCTGGTCCAAATCTTAGGCAGGCAGCCTACATTTGTTCCTTTGAGAATTCAGTGGTTCTCAAAGCATGATCTCCATACCTGCAGTAACATTGCTCAGGAATCTATCAGAAATACAAATTATGTGGTCCCACCTCAGATCTACTGAACCAGAAACTCTGGGGACAGGGCTCAGCAATATCTGGTTTAACAAGCCTCCCAGGTGAAAATGATGCACCCTCAAGTGGAAGAACCACTGCTTTAAAGAAGTAATAGATTAAATAAATATAACCACTCTGATTGTAATGGAGTTAAACAGCTGGAGATAAAAGGAGCCACTAGAGGCAATTTGACTCCAAACTGAACTGAAGTACTACAGCCAGAGCTGTTTGTTCAGGGATCTCACCCCAAGAGAAGATGTTAGTAAATTAAATGAGCACTGAACCAAAATGCAACGCTAAGGTTAAATCCAAGGTTAAATCCAATGCTAAGGTTAAATCTGGAAATACTTAAGATTAACAAAAATGGTACTTATTTGTATATAAAATATTCTTTCCTTTATGAAAAAAAGTAGTTCTATATGAGGTGATGATTATATTAATTACCTTAGTGTAATCATTTCACACTGTACACATGTAATAAAACATGTTTTACATTGCAGATACACAATTTTTATTTCAGTTATGCCTTAATAAGGCTGGGAGAAATCTAAAAAAAAAGTTCTAAAGATATGCTTTTAATAATTGTTAGCTTGCAACAGAGATCTAGGGTCAGTTTGTTAAAAATGTAGATTCCCAGGCCCCATTCCCAGAAATTCTGGTTTTGTAGGTCTGGAGTGGAGCTAAAAATTTACATTAATAAGTTTTTTAGGTGATTCTATAGTAGGTGGTCCTCTTACCAAACTTTAAGAAATGCTGTTCTATATACACTTCATCTGCTTTATCAATAGCTGACCAAAAATTTCTGATTGAAAAACAATGTCAGTGATCTAGATGAAACGTGATGCCTCATAGATATAATCATGTGACCTTGCAAATAAAGACACTTTCTGGAATCATTCAAATGACTGTATCCTAATTGGGAGCACAGGAACTGACAGGAAAAAGCCAATCTTGAGTGCTGAATCTACATCCCCAGAAATACAGAGTAACAATAGTAATGGCAAAAGCAAAACCCACAAGGTGGTCATGTGGAAGGTAACTGCAGGTTGCTTTATATTTTCTATTCTTACTTGAGACCTACTTACTTAAAATCTATGAAAAAAAAATGCCTAAGTTCATCTGAGACTAATTTTGAGGTGTTTTTGAATACTCATTTTGGCATGTAAAGGCACAAAGAGGTCACAGCTACTGACTTGTTCTATACCAGCCTAATACCATACATCTTCAGCTATAACTATTGGTATATTAATATTCAGTAACAGCAATATAACATCTAAAACTTCCTCCTCTGTCAACAGGATATGCCTGGCTGTATGCTAACATAAGCCATAAATGGAAGATAAAATAGTCTACTATTCAGCTTAAACAAGATAAACTACCACATCCCAGTTACACACACACACACACACACACACACACACACACACACACACCTATTACAGGACTTTCAAACTCCATGTAGTAGCTTTGTAGTCTCCCATTCCATGGTTTGGATATTGATTAGAAAATGAATAACTCATTTATTATTTTAGGCCATGGTCATTGTTTAGTCTCTTCTGAACCCTGCCATGGGCATGGCCAACCTAGGCAATTTTGCAGGCTCTGGTCTCTGAATTCACATGGTATGAGGGAAAAAAAAATCATTGGGGAAGAAAGAAATGGTTCCAGATACCTATATTAGTAAGAGATCATCAGTAGAATTAAACAACCCATTAAATCCTTCCACCATCAGGATAGGAAGATTATATTCCCCTTGAATTACATTTTGTGGCTTCTTCCCTTGAAGTTGAGCCTAAAAGATATTTTGAGTTCGCTAAGAAAGACACATTGAGGGCAGGAACCTGGCATGCAATGTAGTCTGCCCTATCCTTCCCAGTTCTCACCCTCATGAGGACAACCCAAAGTCAGTCGAGGAGGCAGTCCAGTGATAGTGCTGTTTTTTTCTTATCTTCAAAGGTTTTATTTGATTTGTTCTCGTTGGTGGTTCTATTAATTTGTATGAAAGACCAAGGTGCCATGTGCTCTGATCTGGTTATATGACCCTCAGCTTTGCTCAGCATCCTTATTTAGTGTTGGCAAATACAGATGGCAATATTGTATTACCTGAAGGAAATGCAAGAGATCATCTTCCCAGTTCCATGTTTCCTAAAAGGTATATGTCTAGTGAACCATAGAAATAAATAGCATCTCTTCTCTTTCAAAAAATCACCAGTGATAAAAATTCCAAAACCCTTAGTTACTAAACTTTAAAGATATAAGACATCAACCACCAAATTTCCAAAGTAATGGAATAATTAAGTCTAAACAAAATAAAAGTTAAACAAAAGTGTCACTGAAGCTTCCCATGTCTCCACCAACACTTATTTCCTTTTGTCCAGTACATTCCCCCATTTCCTCAAGGCAGCATGATAGTGTCCTAGCTTCGGTATTACTTGATAAACTAGATATATCTAGACCACAAAATATATGAACCCTCCAAGACATAGTGGCATTTAAGAACAAAATTCTCAAGGCCACAAATAGCCTTCAATACCAACAGAACTGGATCTCCAAAAGCAGAATAAGAGGAGACAGAGTAGATATTTGGAGGCAGTGGACTGGAAGTTTACACTGTAGACATCTAACATCATATTTAAGAGTGAAAGACTGATTCTTCTTCCCTGAGATCAGGAAACATTGTGCCAGAGAATTTAGCAACTACACTTAGGCAAGAAAAAGCAAGAAAAGCTATTGAGATTGAAAAGAAAAATATTAAACTATCTTTTATTTGTGGATGACATGTAGAAAATATATATATAGAAGATTCAATCTACGAAAAACAATAAGAACTAATGAATGGGCTTAGTAAGCTTGACAATAAAATATCAAAACAAAAATTGGATTTATATAGATTAGCAATGATAATCATAAATTAAAACAAAAATAGAAATACCATTTACCATAGCATTAACATATATTTAAGTACTTAGGAATAAATTTGACAAAAGATGTAAAAGAGCTATGCACTAAAAACAACAAAACGTTACTAAGAGAAATTAAAGACCTAAATAAATAGAAATACATACTGCATTTATGAGGTAGAGGCAATATTGTCAAAATATCAGTTCTTCCCAAACTGATTTACAAAATCAATGCAATCACAAGCAAAATTCCAGCGTGGGACTGCAGTTATAGAGAGGGAATGTACCACAAAGGGAAAGAACTGGGCTACAGTTGCTCTGTATTATATTCTGTATGCTGTGATTGTGGATATATGTCTATGCACTGTCAAACCTCATAGAACTGTATAACACAAAGAGTAAATTTTACTGTAAGAAAATTTTCAAAAATGGGTTAGTATACAGACATATTACAATGGTATGAATGTTGGTGTCGTTCCAAAAATCAAATGTCAGAACTTAATCCCCAGTGTGATATTATTAAGAGGTGAAGCCTTTAGGACTTGCTTAGGTCATGAGGGCAGAGCCCTCATGAATGGGATTAGTGCCCATATAAAAAATGCTTGAGGGAGCCTGTTTGCCCTTTCACCACATGAGCACTTAACAAGAAGGTGCCATCTGTAAAGCAGAGCAAGCCCTCCCCAGATACTGAATCTGTAGGCCCTGAATCATGGACTTCCCAATCTCTACAAACTGTGAGCCATAAATTTATATTGCTTTTAATTGCACAGTCTAAGGCATTTTGTTAAAGCAGCAGCCACAAATGGACTAAGACATATACATTTCTAGCTCTGTCTGCTAAGAGATAGAAGCGGTGACAACCTAGCAGCAATGAGCACACTTAGAGCCCAGATATTCATTTTTAATACCATTTTCCAATTAAAAGAACAAGGGATACTTGGAGAACTTTCTGATTTTAGGTCTGAGACAGGGAACACACTAGGTGGGCTTGGAGCATCTTGTAGTGCCAAAAAGTAAAGAAGTGCTTAAAAAAACAAAAGAGGGGCATGTAAAAAAAATTACGCAACTTGAAAGAGCTTTCAATGGCTGAAATTTTAAACATTTGAGCAATAAATGATACAATAATATTACTGGATTATAACTGTATTCGTCCATTTTCATGGTGCTGATGAATACATATCCAAGCCTGGGAAGAAAAAGAAGTTTAATTGGACTTACAGTTCCATATGGCTGGGGAGGCCTCAGAATCATGGCGAGAGGCAAAAGGCACTTCTGACATGGCAGTGGCAAGAGAAAAATGAGAAAGATGCAAAAACGGAAGGCCCTGATAAAACCATCTGATCTCGTGTGACTTATTCACTACCATGAGAACAGTATGGGGGAAACCACCCCCATGATTCAAATGATTTCCCACTGGGTCCCTCCCACAACGTGGGAATTATGGGGGAACAATTCAAAATGAGATTTGGGTGGGGAAACAGAGCCAAACCATATTAATAACCCAAAGAATAAATATCTGTGATTCCATGCTGAGATAAGTGATTCAATAAATAAATAAATGAGAGAGAAGTAACAACTCTTCCTTACTGAATAATTCAAATTAGTAAATGTAGAAGGAATGGGGAAAACAGAAAATAACTTTTAGAGCACCACAGTACCAGTTGCTGCAGGCAAAATACAATGATAAATGCTAAAATGAGTAGATAAAACTTTAGAGTAAAATTGAAATTGGGTATTAACATAACCTCAAAGTGTATTTTCCAAAATATTTATTCATTATTTTTGTAGTTTTAACATGTACCCACTATTTTTTTTTAATATTCCTCCCTCCTGGAGATGGAGGGAATTTAATTTCTCTCCGCTTGTGTGTTGGCTGAATTCCGTGACTTTCTTTTTAATGAATGGAGTATGGAAACAGAATAATAGCAAGTTTACAGTGGAGAAATCCATCAGACACAACCTTAAGCAAGTGATCAAGGTTAATATCATCCATATAAGTCATTGTGATATAATGCAGCCCCTGATATTATGTGATATGTATGGTATTTCACCTCTGTGGTATTCCTCCCCAAAATCCATAAGCTCAGTCTAATAATGAGAAAACATCAGAAAAATTCAAACTGAGGATAGTATACAAAATGCTTGGTAACTATGCTTCAAAAATATCAAGGTCATGAGAAACATGGTGATTGAGGAGCCGTCACAGATTGGAATGACAACTAAAAGCAATGTGATATCCTGGATTGAATCCTGAAACAATAAACAGACATTATTAAAAAAAAAAAAAGAGAATCTGAATAAAGTCTATAGTTAATAGTATTGTACCAATGTTAATGTCTTAATTTAGGTCATTGTACCATGTTATGTAGGATGCTAACATTAGGAGAACTTGGGCAAAGTCTAGGTAGAAATATTAGGTACTATATTTGCAACTCTTTTCTCTAAATTTATTTTTTAATAATTAAAAATTATTGCAAGATTTATTGTATACAAGGCTAATTCTAAAATTTGGCAAGCTGATTCTAAAGTTTATTTGCAAATGGAAATGACCTGAAATAGTTAAAATAACTTTGGAAAATAGGAGCAAAGTTGGAGGATAAATACTATGTAATTTCAATACTTAAAAAAACACTTCACTGAGGTATTACCGACATTTCAAAAAGCTGTACAGATTCAATGTATAGAACTTGATGAGTTTCTAAATAAGTACACTTTAGTGAAACCATCATTACAATCTATTGCATAAACATATCTGTCACCTCCAAAACTTTTCTCTCACTGTTATTATTTTATGATAAGAACATTAATGTAAGATTTACCATCTTACCCAATTTTAAAGTAATACAGTATTGCTAACTATAGACATTATGCCATACAGTAGATCCCTAGGACTTACCCAGCTTTCATAACTGAAATTTTGTACCCTTGGACAAATACCTCCCTGTTTCCCTCTTCCTCAATCCCCTTGCTACCAGCATTCTAATCTCTGCTTCTACAAGTTTGACTATTTTAAAAAGAAGTGTCATATAAGTGGTATCATATAGTGATTCTCCTTCTGTATATGGCCTATTTCACTTAGCATAATTTCCTACAGGTTCATCCATGTTGTTGCAAATGGCAGGATTTTCTTCTTTCTTAAGGCTGAATGGTATTCCATTGTATGTATATACTGTATTTTCTTTACCCATCTCTCAGTGGACATTTAGATTGCTTCCATGTCTTGGCTATTATGAACAATGCTGCAATGAACATGGCTATGCAGATATCTCTTTGGGATTCTGATATTAATTCCTTTGGCTATGTCCTGAAGTAAGGTTGCTAGATCAAACGGTGGTTCTATTTTTAATGTTTTGAGAAACCTCCATGCTGTTTTCAACATTGGCTGCAACAACTTACATTCCCGCCAACAATGTACAAGATTTACCCTTTCACCACATTTGTGCTAACTCTTATCTTTTTAATATATAATAGCCATCTAATCTGGTTTGGCTCTGTGTCCCCACCCAAATCTCATCTTGAATTGTAATCCCCATGTATGGAAGGTGGGACCTGTAATCCCCACATGTCCAGGGAGGTACCTGTAATCACGATGTGCGGAGAAAGAGAAGTGATTGGATCATGGGGGCAGATTCTCCTAAGCTGTTCTCATAATAGTGAGTGAGTCCTCACAATATGTGTGGTGTTTGACAGTTCCTTCTTCACACACTTGCTGTGCCTGCTTCCCCTTCCTCCATGATTGTAAGTTTCCTGAGACCCACCCAAGCCATGCAGAACTGTGAGTTAATTAACCTCTTTCATTTATAAATTACCTAGTCTCGGATATTTCTTCATAGCAGTGTGAAATGGACTAATACACTACCCTCAGTGGTAAATCACGATAAGGTGATTATCTCACAGTGGTTTTTATTTCAATTTTCTTGATGATCAGTGCTGTAGAGCACCTTTTCATATACCTGTTGGCCATTTGTATGTCTTCCTTGGAGAAATGCATCTGCGGAAATGCATCTGCCCACTTTAATACAATTATTTGTGGGTTTCTTTTTTTTTTTTTTTTACTATTGAGTTATAGGAATTCCTGTCTATCTATCAGGTATATGGGTTGCAAATACTTTTCCCCATTCTGGAATTTGCCTTTACATTTTGTTAATTGTTTCCTTTGCTGTGCAGAGTGTTTTAGCTTGATGTATTTTCACTTGTCTATTTTTGCTTTTGTTGCCTATGCTTTCAGTGACATTTTGAAGAAATCATTGCTAAGGCAAATGTCAGGAAGATTTTCCTTATGTTTTCTTCTAGAACTTTTACAGTTTCAGGTCTCCATTTTGTTCCATTGGTCTATATATCTGTTTTTATGCCAATGCCATACTGGTATAAAACTGGTGTTAAAACAGTTTTGATTACTATAGCTTTGCAATATATTTTGAAATCAGGAAGAATGGTACCTCTAGCTTTGATATTCTTTTTCCAATATGCTTTGGATATCTGGGATCTTTTGTAATTTTATTTGAATTTTAGGACAGCTTTTTCCAGTTCTGTAAAATAATGCTACTGGGATTTTGATAGGAATTACATTTAATCTGTAGATCACTTTGGGTAGTGTCAGCATTTTAACAATATTACTTTCCCAATCCATGAATATGGAATGTTTTTCCATTTATTTGTGTCTGCTTTAGTTTCTTTATAAGTGTTTTTAGAGTTTTCACCGCACAAGTCTCTTACCTCGTTGGTTATGTTTATGAAAACCCCACAGCTAACATCATATTCAATGGTGAAAAACTGAAAGCTTTTACTGTATGATCTGGAACAAGACATGTATATCCACTCTCACCACTGCTATTCCACATAGTAGTGGAAGTCATAGTCAAAGCAATCAGGCAAGAAAAAGAAATAAGATATATACAAATTAGAAAGAAGGAAGTACAATTATCCCTGTTCATGGATGAAATAATCTTATATGTAGAATACCCTAATGATACCTCAAAATTGTTATAACAAATAAACAAATTAAGTAAAGTTGCAAGACAAAAATCAATACACAAAAATAAATTGTTTCTATCACTAACAACAAAACTATCCAAACAGAAATGAAGAAAATAATCCCATTTACAATAGTATCAAAAGAATAAAATACTTAGGAATAAACTTAACAAAGGTGATAAAATACTTGTATAATGAGAACTATGAAACACTCTAGACCATTTCTAAAATTAAAATTAAGCCAGTGTGATATTCATGTAAGAATAGATAAATGGGTCAATGGAGCCCAGTAGATATATGCAAAAAATTAATTACATATTGAAATAATTTTTTGCAAAGAGTCAAAAGAAATTCAGTGGGAAAATGATTGTATTTTCAGTAAGTAGTGCTCTAAAACTTGGATATGCAAATGCAATAAAAGAACCTCAATCCATATCTCATATCATATACAAAAATTAACTCAAAATGAATCACAGATGTGAATGTAAACCTAAAACTTTAAAACTCCTAGAAGAAAATATAAGAGAATATCTTTAGGCAAAAATTTCTTAGATACATTATAAACCATAAAACCCTTACAAAACAATTGATAAATCGGACTTTATCAAAATTAGAACTCCTTCTCTTTGAAAGAGACTAGTAAGAGAATGAAGACACAAGCTATAGACTGGGAGAAAGTCATTGCAAGGTGTATCTAATAAATGAACCACAAAACTCAATAATAAGGAAAACAATTGCCCATATTTTAAATTGACAAAAAAATTTGAATAGTCATTTCAACAACGAAAGCATACAGATGACCAATAAGCACATGAAAAGATGCTTAGCATCATTGGTAGTTAGGGAAATACATATTCAAACCATAATGAGATATCACTACACAGCTATTAGAATACCTAAAATTTTAAAGGTTGACCTTACTAAGTATTGGTAAGGATGCAAAGCAATTAGAACTCTCATATAATGTTGTTAGAAATGTAAAGTGCACAATAACTTTGGTAAATTATTTGGCAATTTCTTAAAATGTTAAAAGTTAAACATATATATACACACATACATATATATAATTTAGTTATTTTATTCCTACATATTTATCTAAGAGAAAGGAGAGTATGTCCTTACAAACATTTGTATATGAATGTTCATAACAACTTTATTTCTAATACTTAGACATTGGAAACAACTGTCCATCCATATGCTAATGGACAATGTGGTATATCCATACAACAAAATACTGATCATCTATGAATAAATTGTTGATACATACTACAATATAGGTGTACTTCAAAATAATTACATTGGGTTAAGAAACCAGACCAAAAAAAGTACATATAATAAGATTCCACTTATATAAAAATCTAGGAAATATAAACTAGTTTATAATGACCAAAAGCCATTCAGCAGTTTCCTGGGGCAGGGAGGAAAATCCAAAGGAGCTTGCTGAAACTCTGGGGGATGATGGATACGTTTCATTATCTTTATGGTAGTAACAGTTTCAGTGTGTATTCACATATGTCATAATGTGTCAAATTGTACAGTTTAGGCTTTATGGTATAGTATGTCAATTATACCTCTATAAAGCTATGTTTTTAAAAAGTACTATGGTAGTTTAGTGGTAGTAGACTTTAGGTGGATCACAGTAATAGGACATGGAAGCCTACCTTTCCTTTCCAGTAGGTGTAAGAATGATCTATAGGAATGAGATGTCCATTTCTACAATTTGCATTTTTTCTTGAAATCATGGGAGTAATGAAAATACCAAACTATATGTCCAAGTCTGAAATAAATTCGTCCCACAGAATCTAATATTTGTAAGAGTATTAATGGTCAAAGTCTGAAATAAATTAGTCCCACAGAATCTACTATTTGTAAAAGTATTAGTGGTGAAAGTCTGAAATATATTAGTCCCACAGAATCTTATATTTGTAAGAGTAGTAGTGGCCCAGTGGTTTTCCAGTGCTTTGCTCCAATCTATTAAGCACTGGAGTTTCTCTGATTTCTCAAGGGTATATGGTTGGGAGAGATTGGAATCTGGTGTTGTGCAGGAATGAGAAGACGTAGAAGGTAATCCTGCTTCAATCAGAGAAGCCCCACTATTATCTGCTTTATATACTGAGTTTCAGAGCAACATTTTACTTAAAAATTAAAAGCACTCCACAACTGAAAGAAGAACTTGAAAGTCACAGGTATAGCTCCATCAGTTTGCTATGTGACTAATTTTTCACTACATTTGTTTATTGTAGTGTGGCTAAAACAATGGAGAGATTAGGAGGTTCTGCTCAATATTCTAGTTATATTACCTCTAGCATGGATTAGGAAATTATTGAGCAAGAGAGTGAAATGGGAAAGCTAGGTGAACTAATTTTTCATGAGCAAAGCCTTTGTTCAAAACTATATGGATCAATAATGAGAATACAGCCAACATTTACTAAACAAGTATCATGTAGCAGGCACTGAGATAATCACTTTACATATATTAATTCACTAAATCTTCACAACCTTATATGATAAGAGCTATGTTAAATACCCTCATTTTTCAGACATAGAAACTGAGGCATACAGGGATTAAGCAGTTTGCCAAAGGCCCTGAACTATTAAGTGGTGAAGTCACAGCTAGAAACCATAAATGCTTAACCCCAAAGCACATGCTTTTGACTATTATTAGGGTGTTGCTCTCTTGATCAACTGTTTTCAGACTGCATGGATGTGCTTTATGGGTGTGTCAGTGGTATGAGAGAAGGAGAAGAAAGGAGGGAGTTGGTCCCCTTGCCATCACTTCATCACCTTTTGATCCCAGCAGTCCTATTTTTATCTTTTTTTTCTCTGAAAAGTGTGTTTAGTACAACTGAACATTTCATTCCCCCCACACACACAATAATAAAAGCAAAGACTTTATCATTATTTTTTATCATCATTATTCTTCACATATCAAACTACATATTGGCATTCTGTACAAGATTTCCACTGAAACAAATATTTTCACTACTAAAGAATTTTTAAAGAGATTTGAAAAGCATGTATAGTAGTAACAATCACTTCACGTTACAGAAGAAAATACTGAGGGTACAAAGGGAATGTCTCTTACCTGCAGTAACAATAACACAGCAAATTGGTGGCAGTTTTGACTCTTCTTTGTCTAACATTCTTTCCTATATACCATTATTTCACCATGAACCCCAATAAGGCTTCATCAAAATTTTAGTGGAATACATGAGTTTTAAAAAATTAAAATTGAATGTAAGAAATGTCTAAAAAGAATACTATTCTGAAATTCAAAGTGAGCTACCCTCCTCCAGGAGGTAATAGCCATCTGTAACATTCAAATACTCAAGGGAAAAGATTTGTCCTTGACCACCAGTGGGCACTGGAGTCTATAAAGTATTTAATGCCATGTTGGAACTATGGAACTTATTTTAGTGCAAATCAACCAGTAAATTGGAGTCTAGGAAAGAATTTAACGTTTTTGCATAAAGCTTTTCACAGAGACATGACTTAAAATGGGAGAGAAGACAACCATATCCAACTTTGTATTTGAAAGGATTCAAGAAAATCCTGGCAGAGCCAGGGTGCTAGGGTTGGTGCTCATCTTCTGTCTCAGACTTGACTGTAATTCTCTTTCTAGTTCCAGACTCTTAACACTGATCTCAGATGCAAACCTCAGGACTTTGAGGGAGTCATTGAAACTCCAGATTTGCCATGAAAAATTTGTGTATATGTTTGTATGCATATTTTTCTGGAGAGAGGGTGCTAGCTTTCTTCAGAATCTCAAAGGGTTTCATAACCCCCAAAAGATTAGGAAATGCTGGTTTGTACCTAGCTTTCATGAGTGGAATGGACTTTACGCCCTTTGTGAGATCAGAGGGAGGTAAGCTGTCTGCTTGACCTGAAAACTCCAGGAAAAGTGAAAACTGAGGATAGGGCAATATTTTTCTGTCTGCCTGCCTGCCTGCTTAACTTCCTCTCAAAGCACACTAATCAAATTGAATCTTTGTTAAGTGGTGGGGACTCTGAAGTGAGGTAATTAAGGAAAATAAAAGCTAGGGATAATGATAGGTTATTTTGTGTTGTGTGGTATGTTTATATGATGCCAAATAACCTGTTTAATTTAGGTTTTTGTCTATTATCCTGTTGTTTCAGTATCATAAAGAGGTAACCTGATACAGTGGGAAAAAATATGGGCTCTAGAGACAAGCAGACGTGGATTCAAATCCAGACTCTGTCTCCTTGCAGCCAGTTTCTTAACTTCTTTGAGCCTCTTTCTTCATTTATAAAATGGAAATAATTGGTACTACTTCAGATTGAACGATGTAGCAAAATAGCTGACAAATAGAAAGAGCATAATAAATAGTAGGGATTTGTATTAGATTTTACTATTATCACCATAGATACAATCTTCTTTCTCCTTTTGTATTCCCTCTAATTATTTCTCTCTGTCTCACTATCTATATTTATTTCCCTATTTGGACTGTTCCTTCTCTCTTTACTTCCCCCTCTTTCTTTCCCAATTTCTCCCTTTCTCCTTTTAATCTCTGTCTCTTCCTCACACACACTCTCTCTCCCCTGCTATCCACCTGTCAGGAAAGAGGAAAACATGAAGCAACTTGAGAGGTTTAATAGTAAGAATAGTGAAAGGGGAAGGCATTTGTTAAGTCAGATTTCAAGGAATACCAGGTCTCATTATTGAAATCCTGCATCGCCATTTGAAATCTCATATACACTATGAAATAACTGTTAAACTTATGCTAACCCCTTGTATGGCTCAATCTCCATCTATCGATACCAGTTTTCCTGTTGTACTCAGCATAAAATGAGGCCATGGGTGCCATGGAGATTTGAAGTCCTCTCAGAGCTATTGAGCTCTTACTTAAATGAAAAGTCAAATATCCAAGCAATATTTACTTAGGGATTTGGTTGCTACATTAATTAAAATACAGTGCAAGTCCCCTTACCAATGGAATTGCTTGACTAACTTAAAAGTCTCTTTTAAAGCAGAAACCAGTTTTTATAAAAATGGTGCTTACATGCCTTAGATGTTTTATTCTAATTTAAAACATAAATATACATTCACTTCTCAATATTTTTATGTAAGGCCAAGACCTACACAATAATTTTTCTTTTATAAAACTCACCCATAAATGTTCATGATATCTAGTTTCAGGTCCTTTCACATGGTGTAAAGGCACAGTACTTGTAGAGTATATTAAGTAAAAAGGCTTCTAAATTTTACAGTTTTGTTCCAAATTTATAGTTGGCATACTCCCATTTGGTTTGACAGAAATATTTTTAGTAACATTAATTTACTGAGTGTTTCCAAATCATTTTACTTAGTTTTTTTGTATTATTAACTATATCATACATAAGAATAATATAAATATATCTAAAGAGTAAATATTAAATGAGCATGCATGCATTCACAACCTACTTTAATAAATATATCATTGCAAATACTTTGAACGGTCTTGTGTCAGGAAAAGTAAAGAGTATGAAAATTTTTATCCTACTCACAAGCTGGCAAGTCGGCCTGCCTCAGTTGCATGGATGCTGGCAAAAACGGATGTAATTGTCTTTCTTCACACTAATAGCATACTGTCTTGATTACTGTACCATTATAAGAAGACTTGAGAAATTAGCTAGTGCTGATTTTTCCTCCAACTCTGCTATTTTTTGAAGTTGTTTTGGCTAATTTAGGCCCTTTACATTTCCATGTAAATTTGAGAATCAGCTTGTCAATTTCAAAAAAAAAACAGCATTTTTATTTGTATTGTGTTAAATCTATAGACAAATTTGGAAATAATTGGCATCTTAGTAATATTGAGTTTTCTGATTCATAAAAACAATATATTTCTCTACTTATTTTTCTCAATGATGATATTTTATTTTCATTGAATAAGTCTTATGTATCTGTTGTCAGAATAATCCCCAAGAATTTAACATTTTTTATGCTACTGTTAATGACATTTTTTTCCATTCTAATTTTGGATCGTTGGTAGTAAATATAAATAAAACTGATCATATGTTTATCTTCTATCCTGTACCCTTATTAAATTCACTTAGTGTTTCTAGTAGCTTTTTTGGTATATTCCATTAAATTTTCTACATAGAAGATCATATAGTCTGAAAATAAAGACCTTTTCAGTTTTAGTTCTTCGTTTCCTATATAGATGCCTCTTTCTTGCTTTATAACAATGGATACAACTGCAAGTCTACTGGTGAAATAAGTGGCAAAAAATTATAACCTTGCATTGTTCATGATTTCAAAGCAACCATATTCAGTCTTTCACCTTTAACTAAAATGTTAGCTGTAGTTGGTGGGTGATTTTTTGTTTGTTTGTTTGTTTTTTGCTAATACACTTTATTTCAGTTATTAAAATGTCCTTTGTTCCTGATATGATGAGAATTTTTATCAGAAATAGATATTGGATGTTGGAGTTTTTCAAATGCTTTATCTTGTCTGCTGTGATAATAGTATGATTTTTTTCGGCTGTCAACATGGTGAATTACATTGATAGACATAATGTTAAACCAATTTTGTATTTGCCATTATGTATTATTTTCTATATATTTTTGGAAACAATTTGCTAAGATTTTGTTTACAATTTTTTGCATCTATGTTCATGAAGGATATTGACTTGAGTTCTCTTTTCTTGTGATATCTTTGTCTAATTTTGGGATCAGATTAATGCTGGCCTAATAGAGTGAATTGGGAAGAATTCTTTCCTTTTTATTTTTCTGGAAAAGTTTGTTTAGAATTGATTTCATTTCCTCTTTAAATGTTGGTAGAACTTAGACTTTAAAAATTTATGGAGAATTTTTATGGCTCAGAATTTGGTCTATCTTGGTAAATGTTGAGTGTGCATTTTAAAATAATGTGTATTCTGCTGTTGTTAGATGGAATAGTTTATAAATGGTTATTAGGTCAAGTTTTTTATGGTATTCAAGTCTTCTACATTCTTACAATTGTTGTTTCTACCTGTCTTATAAAATATTGAAAGGCAAGTATTTAATCTCTGACTATAATTGTGGGTTCATTTATTTATCCTTACAGTTTTATCAGTCTTTGCATAATATGTTTTGAAGCTTAGTTATTAGTTGCATAAATATTTAGGCTTAGTTCCCTTGATGAATTGACACAATTATTATCATGAAATGACTTTATATCATTTGCTCTGAAATCTATATGTATGGTCTAAAACAGCAACTCTCACTTTCTTTTGATTAGTGTTAGCACAGTATATCTTTTTGCTATTCTTTTACTTTAAAATATAAACGTATTTTTTATACTTAAAGAAGGTTTTTTTATAGCATATAGGTAAGTTTTGCTGTTCTATTCAACTAATAACTTTACATTTTAATTTGGGATGTTTAGACCACTTATATGTAATGTGATATTTTCACATTACAATATTTCAAGTTCACAGTTCTTTTCTCCTATCAGCACTTTAAAGATGTTGCTCTACTGTAATCCAGTTTGCATTGTTTCTGATTTAAAAAACTCTACTACCATCCTTTCTTTATTCTGTAAATAATGTGTTTTTTCCATGGCTACTTTTAAGATTTTCTCTTTATCACTGATTTAAACAATTAATTATAATATACCTTTGTGTATTAGTTCGCTATCATTGCATAAAAATTGATGCCAGAACTCAGTGGCTTAATTAAACATTTACTATGTGAAAGTTGTCAGAATAAAAATGGAGTCGCCTTTGTCAAACTCTGACAAAATGGAGCTAGAGACGGTAATGAAGGGAAGCTCCTCATGCATATATGTCTGATAATAAGCACTATCACAAAAGATTGTAAAACCCACAACCTTCACAATGACCACTGCAACCTTACACAGAAAATACAGCAACTGGCTGTCCAACCTTGAAGTGACATCACCCTTGTTATTAATTCTTGTAGCTTTAGATAATTGATTCAAAACAACATATGAAATCCTCCTTGTTTTGCCTTTAAACACTTCCCTTTTTCTCAACCTCCTTGAACTGAATACACACATAGTTTACTATGGCACATATATTCACACTGCAGTGCTACTCCTCAATAAATACAATTTTCTTTTAGGGAATCTTTATCTCTATTTGCTGTTTTGTTTGACCATTATCTCACTGCATTCTGTGCATTGAGAATATGAGGTTGGCTTACCTGCATCTCTTCTTAGAGTCTCTCACCAAGCTGCAGTCAAGTTGTTGGCTAAGGCTGCAGTCATCTCAAAGTTCAACTGGGCTACAATCTGATTCTAAGCTCACTCATAAATTCTTGTCAGGACTCATATCTTTATGGATTGTTGGACTGAGGGCTTCAGTTCCTCACTAGATGCTGGCCAGAGGACAAGATCCTTATGTATCTTGCCACATGGGCCTCTCCATACTGCAGTTCCCAACACTGCTGGTTTTATCAATTTGAGCAAGAGAGGACCAGTGAGATAAACATCACAGGCTTTTGTAATCAAATCTGATAAGTTTCATTTCATTACTTTTTCTATATTCTATTCATTAGGTTCAGCTCACATTCAAGAGGTTGAGATTACATGAGGGCATGAATACCAGAAAATGGGGGTCATTAGGGTATATGTCAGAAAGCTGGCTAACTACACTCGGTGTAGTTTATTCATGTTTCATGCGCTTGAGTTTTGTTTTAATTTTTGTGTAATTTTCTTTAAATTTGGAAACTCTCACCCATTATTTCTTCAAATATTTTTCTATCATTTCTATCTCCTCTCTTTTGAGAATTCTAGTTACAAATACATTAGGCTGTTTTGGGTGGTTTTTAAGAGCTCACTATTCCTTCCTCCTATTGGTCTTTTATATCTGTATATTTCATTATGGACAATTTCTACTGGTATGTCTTCAGCTTCACTAATCTTTTCTTTTGCAATATCTAATCTAGTGTTAATCTCATCCAGTCTATGCATTATCTTAGACATTTTATCTATTTTCTGTAGAAGTCTGATTTGGTTATTATAAATATACAAAATATAACATACGATATAAAATATAATTATTTCATATATTATATATAGAAGATATATACATGTATTATATAATATATATTATATAAAAGGTATATACATGTATCATATATAATAGATATTATATAATTATTTTTATATACTACAATACATATATGTATTATACATGATAATAAATATATCTTCTATATGTTAGAAAAAATATTTATCTTCTATATATAACACATGTATATATGCATATATATACAGATATATCTTCTATGTCTCTACTAAAGAAGCTTGCATCTTTCTTCTAGCTTCCAAACATATGAAATATAGTTATAAAAACTGTTATAAGATCCCTTTCTACTAAATTTTATCATCTGCATGACTTCTGGGTAGGTAGTTTCAACTGTTTGTTTTTTTCACCTATGTTTTCCTCCCTGTGCCATGGTTCAACACCCTCTCTAGTCAGTAAACTAAGGCTCACCTCATTTTTTTCCCTCTATCTCTCCATCTTGATGAGGCACAAGTCTCTGGGAATTGAATTTGTCACATGCTTTCTCAGTATCTGTTTAGAGGAATCTGTATTTTTTTCTTCTAAAGTCTGTTAATGCTGTGAATGTTTGTTTTTTGAATGGGTAATCAACCTTGCATTACAGGGATGAAACTAAACCACATTGTATGATTTTTTCTATATATTGCTAGATTCTATTTGTTAATATCTTGTTATAAATGTTTTTGTCTTCCTTCTGGAGGGTATTTGCCTGTAGCTTCCTTATCTTGTAATGTATCTTTTTTGATCTTCATATCAGGAAATACTGCCCTCATAAATATGTGATGCAATGTTCCCTTCTCCTCTATTTCCTGAATGATTTTAAGATTGATATGATTGCTTTCTCAAAGTTATGGCAGAGTTCACCAGTCAAGCCAGTTGAGACTTTGTTTTCTTTATATAAAAATATTTACTTATAAATTCAATTTATTTAGTAGATATAGAGGGATTTGGATTTTTTGTGTAGTCAGTTTTTATCCACTTACTTAAATTTCAGTTGCAGCATTTTATATTTCTAGAAATTATATTTCATTACAATTCTAATATGATTTTTCTAATTATCTGTTCTCTACAGATATTTTAATATCAACTCTTATTTATTTAAATATAGTAAACATATTTTTATAAACATAATTTTTTGGAGTCAGGGTCTTGCTCCATCACCCAGGCTGAAGTACAGTGGCAAGAACACTCTTCACTGCAGCCTCGACCTCCCAGGCTGATGTGATCCTCTCCCATCAGCCTCCCAAGTAGCTGAACTACAGGTATACACCAACACGTCTGGCTATTTTTTTTTTTGTCGAGACAGTCTCACCATGTCGTTTAGTATGGCCTCAAACTCCAGGGCTCAAGGGCTGAGATTACAGGCATGAGCAATTGCATGGCCCTGTAAACATAATTTCAAAACTAACCATGTCTCATAAATTCAACCTCTAAAGTCTTTTGGAACATTTTTCGACTGTCTTTTGTTTCTAGTGATTCTCTTTTATAGTAGTTTGTTACATTTTGTGCATAACCATTTTGACAGTGGGTTGCTCATTTTTTTGGAAAATTACTTTCAGAATTTTCTAAAATCAGTTTTTGTTGAGGTGAAATTAACATAATATAAAATTAATCATTTTAAAGTGGACAATTCAGTGATATTTAGTAAATCACATATAATCCAATTATCTCATCTATCTAGCTCCTAAATATTTTCATCGACCCAAAATTAAACCCAGTACCTATTAAGCAATTAATTCCCTGGCAAGTGCCAATCTGCTTTTAGCATTTATAGATTTACCTATCCTGGATATTTTTATAAATGAAGTTACATCATTTAATTTCACAAACTTTTGTATCTGGCATCTTTCATTTACAAAATGTTTTAAAGTTTCATCTCCCTTGCAGCATGTATCAATATTTGATTCATGCTTGTGGCTGAATAATATTCCACTGTGTAGATATACCATACTTGTTTATCCCACTCATACATTAATGATAATATGGGTTGTTTCTACCTTTTGGCTATTATGAGTAATGTTTCTATGAACATTCATTTTATTTAAAAGTTTTTGTGTGAATATATCTTCAATTCTGTTAGGTATATACCTAAGAGTAAAGTTGCTGGGTCATAAGGTAACTCTACATTTAACTTTTTGGGGAACTGCCAACTGTATTCAAAAACGTATGAAACACATTACATTCCCATTGGCAATGCAAAAGGGTTCTAATTTCTCCATTATCCTTGCCAACCCTTATTTTTCATTAAAAAAAAAATTTAAGACATCCTTATGGGTGTAAAGTGGTATCTCATTATGGCATTGATGTGTAGTTCTCTAATGACTAATGATTTTAAATATCTTTTTATTTCCTTCTTGGCCCTTTTTATATCTTCTTTGGAGAAATGTCTGTTCAATTCTTTTGCCTGCATTTAAATGGATGGTTTTCCCTTTTGTTGTTGAGTTCTAAGAGTTCTTTATACATTGCTGACATTAGATCCTTATTGGACATAGGATTTATAAATATTTTCTCCTATTGAGTAGGTTATCTTTTCCTTTTGTTAATAATTGTCCTTTGATTCACAGAAGACAGAGGACACATTTTGATAAAGTCTAATTTACTTATTTATTGCTCATGCTTTTGGTGTCATATCCAAATTTTTAGCCTAAGAGGTTTGTAGTTTTTCTTCTTATATTAGGGTTGGACCTAATTTTTGGTCATAATACAAGGTAGGGACCCAACTTCCAAGTTATTTTTTTTTTTTTTTTTTTTGGTGAGACAGACTCTCACTCTGTCTCCCAGGTTGGAATGCAGTGGCATGATCTCTGCTCAATGCAACCTCTGCCTTCTGGGTTGAAGCAATTATCCTGACTCAGCCTCTGGGTCTACAGGCATGTGCCACTGCACCCGGCTATGTTTTGTATTTTTAGTAGAGAGAGTTTCACCACGTTGGCCAGGCTTGTCTCGAAATCCTGACCTCAGATGATCTGCCCATCTCAGCCTCCCACAGTGCTGGGATTAGAGGCATGAGCCACCACACCTGCCCCCTAGTTCATTCTTTTAAATGTGAATATCCAGTCATGCCAGCATTGCTTATCAAAGAAAATATTATTTCCTTAATGATGGCCTTGGCACCCTTGTCAAAAATCAATGGCTCTAAATGTACAGATTTATTTCTTGACTCTCAATTCTGTTACACTAGTCTACAGATATATACTTATGCCAGTACTACACTGTTTTGATTCCGCTAGCTTTTCAATAAGATTTTACATTTGGAAGTATGAGTCTTCCCATCTTTTTTCTTCTCTTTTAAGGGATATTTAGGATAATTGAAGCCCGTTGTAAACCCTTAAGAACTTGTAGGTCAGCTTTTCCATTTCTACAAAAAAGGGCAATGGAATTTTGATATATATTACATTGAATTTGTAGACTACTTCAGTTTATATTGTCACTTTAGTGATATTGAATGTTCTAATCTGTGAACATGGAATGTCTTTCCATTTATTTGGATATTCTTTAATTTCCTAAGCAATGTTTTATAGTTTTCATTGTACAAGTCTTTTACTTTCCTGTTTCAACTTTTGTTCATTTATATTTTATTCTTTTTGATGATGTTATAAATTATTTTCTTAAATCACTTTTCATATTGCTCAGCGTGGGTATACAGAAACACTAATTTTTGTATATTGGTCTTGTGCTAGGAAACTTTGTAGAATTAGTATATTAGCTCTAGCAGTTTTTATGGGGGGATTCCTTTGAGATATACAATCATGTCCCATATAAGCAAATAGAGTTTTACTTCATTCTTTACAATCTGGAAGCCTTATATTTCTTCATCTTACCTAATGGCTCTGGCTAGAATTTCCACTACAATGTTGAACAGTAGCAGTGAAAGCAAACATCCCTGTTCCGGATCATAGGAAGAAAGCTTTCAGTCTCTCTCCGCTAAACATGTGATGAGCTGTGGGTTTTCATGAATACCGTTTATTATGTTGAGAAAATTCCCCTCTATTGCCAGTTTTCTTGGTATTTTTTATATGAATCATAAATGGTTGCTGAATTTTGACAAATGCTTTTCCTGCATCAATTCAGAAGACCATGTGATTTTTATACCCTTCATTCTATTCATTTTATGTATTACATTAATTGATTTTCTTAGAATGAACCACTCTTGCATTTCTGAAATAAACTCCACTTAGCCATAGTGTTTAACCCTTTTAATATGCTGTTAGATTTAGTTTGATATTATTTTGCTGAGGATTTTTGCACCTATGTTAATAAAGGATATTGGTCTGTAGGTTTATTTTCTTATGATATATTTGGCTTTGGTATAAGGGTAATGCTGCTATCATAAAATGAATTAAAAGTGTTTTCTCCTCTATTTTTTGGAAGTTTAACAAGGATTGGTGTTAAGTTTTCTTTAAATGTTTTGTAGAATTCACCAGTGAAACCATCTGTTCCTGGACTTTTCTTTTTTAGGATGTTTTTGATTACCTCTTCAATCTTTTTATGGCTTTTTAAAAAACTTTTTATAGGTCTATTCGGAATTTCTATTTCTTTTTGAGTCAGAATTGGTAGTTTGTGTGTTTCCAGGAATTTTCCCATTTCAGCTAGGTTATCTAATTTGTTTGGGTACAATTATTCACAGTACTGTCTTATAATTCACTTTACTCCTTTAAGGTTAGCAGCGTTGTCTTCCCTTTTATTTCTGGTTTTAGTTCCTTTCATTTCTGTTTTTATCTTAGTCAGCCTACTTAAATGTTTGTCAATTTTGTTGATCTTTTCAATTAACCAACTTTTGGCTTCAATTTCATTGTTTTTCTATTCTCTATTTGTTTTATCTTTAAAATTTATTATTTCCTTCCTTCTGCTAGTTTTGGGTTTAGTTTGCTGTTCTTTCTCTAGGTCCTTACTGTGCAAAATTAGGTTATTTATTTAAGATCTGTCTTTTATAATGTAGGTTTTTACAGCTACAGATATTCCTCTGAGCACTGCTTTACTTCATCTGATAAATTCAGTATGTTGTGTTTTCATTTATGGATATTCTTTGGGAGTTATGATGAAGGTTCTTCCCTCCAGAGAGTATATGTGCATGCCTTGCAAAGCACTTAGGTATCTTTAAGGTGCCACCTTAAATTACATTCTTTTCACCAATGTTTTTTTTTTAATATTCATTTCTTGATGAGTTTCGTCCAACCAGGTGAAAAGGTCCATTGTAAATATGTGTGAGGACCAGTTTGTGTTAATACCTTTAGGGACTAGTCACCTTATTCCCATATCTTGTTCAAGGTCAAGGCAACATTTCATGCAGTCTTCTGAGGGGTTGGAATTGCTGGGATGGGATGGTTTACCCTTACTCAAGGGTCTAGCCTCTTAAGAGTCACCTTAATAGGGATAGTCTCTTAACTAAACTCCCCACCTTAGGCTGCTGGCCCTGTATAAATTCTCTCTCACCTGCCACCACGAAGCTATCAAAAACAGAAGCTCTGATCACCTAGTTTGACAAAACTCTTAAGGACAAAAGTGGCTTTGGAGCTCAGCTTATAGCTCTCTGTTCCAGTGTTATCATAGATTTTGGCCTTGTAAAGTATTAATATCTAGTCATCTCTTGGTTGCCTTTATGACTTTAAACAGTGTTTTATACACAGTTTTTAATTATTTAAATGGGGGATTGGTTTCAACAAATTCACCCTGCTGGTAGCTCTTGTTTTCCCTATCTCCTTTATCTCAAAGACATAAATGTTCCATTACTGGGGCATTTAAATAAAGTTGTGACCACCTCCATGGGAGGGCAGGGCTCTAAGTTAATTGTGTAATTGATAATGCCCTTTCTCAATGGCTCTATAGACATTACTAACATATTTTTGCTCTTCTCCATAAGGACATAGGGCATTTCTGTCCTTAAGGCTTGAACAACTAACAAATCAGATAATCCAAGGAGCATGTTCTATTTTCCAAAAATTATTGACACTTTGGTGCTGGGGTTTTTGGGGGAAGTGGTGGTTTTTGTTTAACTTGTGTGAAATTGTGTGTGTGTGTGAGGTAAGGTTTTGACTGGTGTTTTTTTCTTTTCCTTTGTGAGCTGACAATGGAAGTAGACCAGTACATCTTCAAGTAAAGAAAGATTTCTGGATCTAGATCTTTGAGGAATTGCCATACTGTCTTCCACAGTGGTTGAACTAATTTACATTTCCACCAACAGTGTAAAAGTGTTCCTATTTCTCCACAGCCTTGCCAGCATCTATTGTTTCTTGACTTTTTAATAATTGCCATTCTGACTGGTGTGAGATGGTATCTGATTGTGGTTTTGATTTGCATTTCTCTAATAATCAGTGATGTTGAGCTTGTTTTCATATGTATGTTTTCTTTGAGAAGTGTCTGCTCATATCCTCTGACCACTATTTGATGAAGTTGCTTTTTTCTTCCTGTAAATTTGTTTAAGCTCCTTGTTAATTCTGGATATTAGACCTTTGTCAGATGGGTAGATTGCAAAAATTTTCTCCCATTATGTACATTGTTTGTTCACTCTGATGATAGTTTATTTTGCCGTGCAGAAGCTCTTTAGTTTATTAGATCCCATTTGTCAGTTTTGGCTTTTGTTACGATTGCTTTTGATATTTTTGTCATAAAGTCTTTTCCCATGCCTATGTCCTGAAGCTGGAAGCATCATGCTACCTGACTTCAAACTATACTACAAGACTACAGTAACCAAAACAGCATGGTACTGGTACCAAAACAGACATATAGATGAATGGACTAGAACAGAGACCTCAGAAATAACACCACACATCTACGACCATCTGATCTTTGACAAACCTGACAAAATGGGGAAAGGATCTTCTATTTAATAAATGGCGCTGAAAAAACTGGGAGCCATATGCAGAAAACTAAAACAGGACCCCTTCTTTTCATCTTATACAAAAATTAACTCAAGATGGCTTAGAGACTTAAATGGAAAACCCCAAACCATAAAAACTCTAGAAGAAAACCTAGGCAATGTGATACATTTTTATAGAACATTTCTACCAGGAGGTACTGACTTGACTTTTCCTACAAGGAACACACTGCATTTATGTTTAATGTAATGCAATTTGTGTACTTTGTACTCTTATCTCTTCAAAGTTTCTGATTTTATAAACAACTTTGAAATCATGCCAGCAAGTTAGATGTTGAATGTAAGTAAGTAGCACTTGGTTACTGCTAAGAGGCTACAAAAACATTATTGGCAAAAAACTGTTTAGTTCTGATTTGGTTGGATAATATTTTATTATGACCCTTTCTTGGTTTCAGGCTCTAATGTTTGAAAAAGAAGGAAATATATTGGGGTTTTTTAAAATCAGTGTATTGCAACTTGAATTGCTGTAAATTATTCTTCCACAGAGCTATTGGAGCTTCATATAAATGTTTTTACTTTATTATTGTGAAAGAAAAATATACTGAATTCATAGAAAAAAAAGTATTGTCCTAATTAACAAAGGTTAAAATTTTATCTCTACCAATTAAGTTTACAATAGATATTGAAAATTTCAAAAATAAATAAATAAATTGACTGGCATTGTTTCTAGAAAATAAGGTTTTATATAATATACAGGCATATAAACACATAAAACTGAAATATGAATTTTCTCAGATATAACAGAATATAATCTCTAATGGATAAAATCTTAGAAAAAATACAGTTTTGTTTCTTTTAAATTTTTTTATAACTGCCATTTCTTTACCTTGTCTTACTCTTCTGGCTTGTATATCCTGTAAACTATTCTTTATAGGGTATTTATACACATCAACCATTTTTTCTTTGTGTTTCAAATAATCCAATTATAGTCTTAATTATTTTAAAATATATAGCTAATTTTTACTACAGTTACTCTGTTGTACTATCAAATACTAGGCCTTATTGATTCTTTCCAACTAGTTTCTGTACTTCTTAACCATCCCCTGTCTTCTCTCACCTCCCCAATACACTTCCCAGCCTCTGGTAACCATCTTTCTACTTTCAATCTCAATAAATTCAATTGTTTTATTAGCTCCCACAGATAAGTGAGAACATGTGATATTTGTCTTTCTGTACCTGGCTTATTTAACTTAACATGATGACCTCTGGTTCCATTCATATTGTTGCAAATGACAGGATCTCATTATTTTTACAGCTGAATACTACTCCATTGTGTATATGTACCACATTTTCTTTACCCAATCATCTGCTGATGGACACTTAGGTTGATTCCACATTTTGGCTACTGTGAACAGTGCTGCAAAAAACATAGGAGTGCAGATATCTCTTCAATATACTGATTTCCTTTCTTCTTAAAAGCTATTGAATAGAAGTGACTCCACTTAGTGGCATCCCTGTCTCAAAGGGATGCATTTGGAATTTAAACATTAAATATAATGTTTGCACTATGTTTTTAAAATATCCTTAACCACATTTAAAATATTTCCTTCTATGCCTAGCATTTGGAATTCAAACATTAAATATAATGTTTGCATTATGTTTTTAAAATCTCCTTAACCACATTTAAAATATTTCCTTCTATGCCTAGCTTGCTAAGGGCTGATTTTTATTATGAATATATGTTAAATTTTATTAAATGCTTTTACTGTATCTATTGTGATTATATGTACATGTGGTGAATTATATTAATAGATTTTCTAATATATTAATTGCATAGATGAAGAATTCTCACAAAGGAACCTAAAGTTTCTTTTCCTCCCATTTCTGAAATAAGACCATGCATGTCTGAAATAAATCCATCTGGATTTCAATGAACTATGTTTTAAAATGTTGCTGGAATAATTGGTTAATATTTAAAAAAATATTTTACCTATATTAATGGATGAGTTTAACCTATAATTCCTCTTAAATATATTGTGCTTCTCTGATTTGTTATCATGGTTATATGCTAACCTTGTAAAATAATTTGAGAAGGGTTGCCTCTTTTTCTTTCCTCTAAAATACTTTATGTACAATTATTAAAACTTCTGGATCTCCAGTTTTACCTATTGAGATATTTCGATCTAGTGAATAAGTTCCTTGAATGTTATCATAGTTAATAAGTTTATTTAGTCATCTTTTCATAATTTATACTTTTCTAGAAATTTGTTCATTTTTAATGTATTAGCATAAGGTACTTCATAAAATTATCTTATTAATCTGTTCTGTATCACTACTTAAGTCCCTTATTTTATTCATTCCTAAATTGTTCATTCCACTTAATTTTTATAGAAAAAATGATTTCATTTTTATAATCATGTTTCATTGGTTTTCACAACACTAAAATTGAATTATAGAATTCAAAAATAGGTTCAATTGACTTAGGTTTGGGAATAAATATAACAATCTTTTTTTTAGCTTTTATTTTAAGTTCAGAGGTACATGTGCAGGTTTGTTATATAGGTAAACCTGTGTCATGGGCATTTGTTGTACAGATTATTTCATCACTCAGGTATTAAGCCCAGTACCCATTAGTTATTTTTTCTAATACTATCCCTCCTCCCAACCTCCACCCTTTGGTAGGCTCCACTTTATATAACTGTATCTTGACTCATATCTCTCAACTAGTGGCAGCAAAAGCATTCTGGCTTAATAAAGAGGCACTTACTAACGGCAAGCATTCAGTGTGCCCTGGGCATGAGTCAGTACGTTTTACAGAGGGACTGAAATTCAGATACATAATTTTTAGTGTATGTCAAATTCCCTGTCTTTATGCAGCAGGAAGAGTTACATTTCAATTTGCTAAAAAGCATTTTTAACATGTTTTTCAGCCACTATGCTTAGGTATTTAGTATCTATTTTGTGTTCTTCAGTAACATAAGGTTTTGGTGTTTTGTTTTGTTTTTTCTAGAAAAATAGAAACTACTAGGCTTGAAGACTTGTATTAAATATTAATGATCTTCCAAGTTCTAAGAAAAAAAAACCCTAAGTTTCATATACTTGCGGGCAAACTCTTGACCTGTGTAATGCAGTCTTTTCCACTTAAAAAATAATTCATGTTGCCCATATAAAATACCCTCAAAAAGATCCTATATTGGTGGCCATTTGGAAAAGAAGACAACTTTGCTTTTGGTTTGCCTCCAGATAGGGACTAATAACTGTCATTGTAAAATTTAAGCTAGAGGCCAGACATGGTGACTCATCCTTGTAATCCCAGCACTTTGGGAGGCTGAGGTGGGTAGATCATGAGGTCAGGAATTCAAGACCGGCCTGCCCAATATGGTGAAACCCCATTTCTATTAAGGAAAAAAAAGTACAAAAATTAGCCAGGCATGGTGGTGCATGCCTGTAGTCCCAGCTACTCGGGAGGCTGAGGCAGGAGAATCACTTGAACCCGGGAGGCAGAGGTTGCAGTGAGCCGACATCATGCCACTGCACTCCAGCCTGGGTGACAGACTGAGACTCCATCTCAAAAAGAAAAATGTTAGATACATCACGAGCCTTCTATAAACATAATTCAAGAAAGCCAATCTAGGAAGTAGTAAGGAGAAATGCTAGGAAAACATGTTACATTAACTCGTTACAGTTTTCAAAATGATATAAAGACCCCCCAGCAGCTTGCAAATAACATGAAAGGTAGCAAGCATTTTAATAATTAACAGATAAACATTATTACACATTAGAGTTAGTAATATTCTTTGAGTTTAAAGATGAAGTAAGAGACCACAAATATTAACATCTGGGCTCTCAAGTTTTTCCACAATCCTTTCCCTGGTTGGTGCTCTTTCCCATTTCAAACAGCAAATGTTTTAAACTTGCAAAAGCCTCTCTTTTACCCATCACAGTTAGACTCCACAGAATGCTTTGCTTCCTTTATCAGTGAGGAAAAGGGAACCATTAAGTATAAACTTCATCAACTTCCCTGCCTTAATACTCTAAGATTTCTAATAATGGCACTCAATTTTTCCTCCTCTCATGTTTGAGAGGCATGTGTGTTTTCACTCCTATTCAAGCCTAACTATTATTAACCAATGCTAATATGTCCTGTACAAGGCATACCCATTCTCATATCTAAGGCCAATGCCATTACATATCTACCCTTTCATTACTGCTCACTGCAATCCTGACAATGGCCTTCACCTCTACATAGAAGCATATTCCCTCACATATCCATCAATGGTCCCTTTTCTCTCCTGTGTATCTGACCTTGATCTTCCCTGCAGATCCTTCCCTTCAGCCTACAAACATATTTTCCTTTGGGAAAAAAAAAACCACAGTAAACAACCATGACTATTGCTAAAACTAAAGATTTCACCTCCCTGCCTTCCCTTGACTACCAGACCTTTTGAAAGAATAGTCTATACACACTGTGTTTATTTATTCAACTCGTATTCATTCTTTTTTCTTTTTTATTTATTTATTTATTTTTTTGAGTCAGAGTCTCACTCTATCACTCTGGCTGGAGTGCAGTGGCATGATCTCAGCTCACTGTAACCTCCATAACCTCTACCTCCCGGGTTTAAGACATTCTTGTACCTCAGCCTTCTCTGGGATTACATGTGTAAGCCACCACACCCGGCTGCTATTGTTTTGGTTTTTTTTTTTCCTATTTTTAGTAGCGACAGGTTTTTGCCATGTTGGCCAGGCTGGTCTGGAACTCCTGGCCTCAAGGGATCCACCTACCTCAGCCTCCCAAAGTAATGGGGTTACAGGTGTGAGTCACCATGCCCAGCTTCTATTCATTCTTTTTCTTTTTTAAAAAGTACAAAATGGGCCTGTAATCCCAGCACTTTGGGAGGCTGAGGTGGGAAGATCACTTGAGGCCAGGAGTTCAATACCAGCTTGGCCAATATAGCAAAACCCCATCTCTACTAAAAAAAAAAAAAAAATTAGCTGGTGTGGTGGTGCATCCCTGTAGTCCCAGCTACTCAGGAGACTGAGGCGTGAGAATCACTTGACCTGGGAGGCGGAAGTTGCAGTAAGCTGAGATTGCACCAATGCACTCCAGTCTGGGTGACAGAGCAAGATTCTGTCTCAAAAAAATAAAATAAAATGCTACAAAAGAAAAGGCTGCTGATTTTATTAAACATCAGTAATCTATTTTCATCATAAAAATTGGAAAACTGATGAAAAGAAACTAAGTTTCAAAACATCTATAATCTCATCATAAACATTCTTGACACTTTGATGTCTTTTCCCTCTACATCTTCATACTCAAAAATATTTGCATATTTTTTCTGTAAAATTATATCATAGCACTCATAGTTGTAGTATCCAGCCTTCAAGGTGACTCTCAACGATCCTGTCTCCTAGTATTAACACCCTTGTATAATTCCCTCTTACATTGTAACAAGGTTGATCTGTGTGACAAATATCATATGAATGAAGTAATGCCATGATCCTTATGAGATTAAGTTGTAGAAGACTGTGGCTTTCTTCTTTGACTATGTCTCTACTCTCTTTTGGAGTCCTAACTCTGGGGGATGTAAGCTGCCATGTCATAGGACAATCAGGTAGCCTATCACTTGGCTAATATGACAAGGAAAAGAAGACTCTGGCCAATAGCCAGAGAGAAACTGAAACCTGCCAACAACCATGTGAATGACTTTGGAAGTAGTTTCTTCAATACAAGTCAAGGCTTGAAATCAACATCAAGCCAACATATTGCTTACAGAACAAATCAACATCTTGTCTGCTAACTGAAGGACTCTGAGCCAGAACTACCCAGTTAAACCACTCCCAGATTACTGACCCTCAAAAACTGTATAATAAATGTTGTTGTTTTAAATTGCTAAGTTTTGGTATGATTTCTTATGAAAGCAAGAGATAATTAATATAATAGAGTTCTGGAACCTGTTCTCTCAATTAATAATCTGTCGAGAACATATTTCTAGTTCCATAAATATAAGCTCTACATTATTATTTTAATGACTATACTATAACTTATTTTAAAGATACACCATAATTTGCATAGACAATTCTCTACTGATGCAAACTTAGGTTGTTTCCAAATGTTTACTATCGGAAACAATATTGTGATTATGATTAATATATCTATACATTACACATTGCATATTTATAGAATTATTTACTTGGAATAAATTAGTGAAAGTGGAATTGCTCCTTTAAAGACTATAAATATGTTTTTAAACTTTTTAAAGACATTGTCAAAATGCCTTATACAAATCTTGTATGATTTTTAATGCTTAATTGTACACGTGCCCATTTCTGCATTCCCATGTCAATACTACATACTGCTGTTCTCTTTAGCCTGTTGCCTTTTTTAAAAAAAAATACATTTTTCTGATTTAAGTGAGGTTGAGCATTTTTCTCATATGATTTCTAGTAATTTGAATTTGTTTTCTTTTCTGTGAATTGCTTATTATTTACCCATTTCTGCCAAGTTAGATGAATAGGAACAGCTCCAGAGCGCAGTTCCCAGTGAGAGAGACACAGAAGGTGAGTGATCTGCACATTTCCAACCGAGGTACCAGGTTGATTTCAATGGGACTAGTTGGACAGTGGGTGTAGCCCAAGGAGGGCAAACCGAGGCAGGGCAGGGTGATGCCCCACCTGGGTAGTGTAACGGGATGGAGGATTGGGGACTTTACGCCCAAGCACTCTGGTTCAGATATTGTGCTTCTCCCATGGTGGTTACAACCCAAATCCAAGAGAATGTTGCTGGGCTGAAAAGCACTGTGAGTTACCAACACAGATCTGAGCAACAGCTCTGACTGGCCCAGCACTGAAGTTGTCAGCACAGATATGGGCAGAAGATTTGCCTAGTGCCAAGAGAGCCTGCAGAACAGATCTACCCATCTGACCAGGAAGAGGGAAAGCTGAAAGCAGGGAGATGTGTTATGGCTTGGGCGATCCCACCCCACAAAGACCAGCAAACTGAAGTCCTCTCACATGAGAGTTCCACAGCCAGCACATTAGTCCAGGCTTGATGGGGTACGATTGAGCTCAGCGGGAGGAAGGGCATCCACCATTGCAAAGGCAAGTCTAATCTCACCTGTGTAAAGAAAAGCCAGAGGAAGCCTACACAGCAATTGGACTGAGTCTGAGGCAGCCTGACAGCACCTCTGCAGGCAGACAAGAGACAGACAGCCTCCTCAAGCGGCTCCCTGATCCCTGAATCACCAAAAAACACCTCATATAGGAGACCTCAGGCTGACACCTGGTGGGTACCTTTCTGGGACAAAGCTACTAGAGGAAAGATCAGGCAGCAATCCTCACTGCTCCACATCCACCATGGATGATTCCTAGGTAAGCAAGGTCTGGAGTGGACATTCAGCAGTCCTACAGCATGGGGGCCTATCAGAAGGAAAACTGAAAAAAAAAAAAAGAAGAAGAAGAAAGGAATAGCTTCAACATCAACAGAAAGTACGTCCACTCATAGACCCCATCCAAAATCATAAACTTCAAAGATCAAAGGTAGATAAACCCTTGAAGATGGGAAGAAACCAGCACAAAAAGGATAAAATCATCAAAGACCAGAAAGCCTCTCCTCCTCCAAGGGATCACAACTCCTCACCAGCAAGGGAAAAAAACAGGATGGAGAATGAGTTTGATGAATTGACAGAAGCAGGTTTCAGAAGGTGGGTAATAACAGACTTCTCTGAGCAAAAGAAACATGTTCCAACCCAATGCAAAAAAACTAAAAACATTGAAAAAAAGGTTAGATGAAATGCTAACTAGAATATCCAGCTTAAAGAAGAACATAAACAAGTTGATGGAGCTGAAAAACACAGCACAAGAACTTCGCAAAGCATACACAAGTTTCAATAGCTAAATCAATCAAGCAGAACAAAGGATATCAGAGACTGAAGATCAACTCATTGAAATAAAACAAGAAGGCAAGGTTAGAGAAAAAAGAGTGAAAAGAAAAGAACAAAGCCTCCAAGAAATATGGGAGATTATGTGAAAAGACCTAATCTACGTTTAATCAGTATACCTGAATGTGATGGTGAGAATGACTCCAAGCTGGAAAACACTCTTCAGAACACTATCCAGGAGAATTTCCCCAACCTAGCAATGCAGGCCAACATTCAAATCGAGGAAATACAGAGAACACCACAAAGATACTCCTCAAGGTGAACAACCCCAAGGCACATAATCCTCAGATTAACCAGGGTTGAAATGAAGGGAAAAATGCTAAGGGCAGCCAGAGAGGAAGGTCAGGTCACCCACAAAGGAAAGCCTATCAGACTCACTGCAGATCTCTTGGGTGAAACCTTACAGGCCGGAAGAGAGTAACCAATATTCAATATCCTTAAAGAAAATAACTTTCAACCTGGAATTTCATATCCAGCCAAACTAACCTTCATAATTGAAGGAGAAATAAAATCATTCATGGACAAGCAAATCCTGAGAGATTTCATTGCTACCAGACCTGCCTTACAAGAGCTTCTGAAGAAAGCACTAAACAGGGAAAGTAACAACCAGTACCAGCCACTGCCAAAATGTACCAAATTATAAAGACCAATGACACAATGAAGAAACTACATCAACTAATGGGTAAAACAACCAGCCATAACAAAATGGCAGGATCAAATTCACACATAAAAATATTAACATTAAATGTAAGCAGCCTAAATGCTCCAATCAAAAGACACAGATTGGCAAACTGGATTAAAAAGTCAGGACCCATTGGTGTGCTGTATTCAAGAGACCCATCTAATGTGCAAAGACACAAATAGACTCAAAATAAAGGGATGGAGGAAGATTTACCAAGCAAATGAAGAGCAAAAAAAAAAAAAAAAAAGAAAGAAAGAAAGCAGGGGTTGCAATCCTAGTCTCTGATAAAATAGACCTTAAACCAACAAAGATGAAAAGAGCCAAAGAAGGGCATAATAAGGCTGGGCGCGGTGGCTCACGCCTGTAATCCCAGCACTTTGGGAGGCTGAGGCAGGTGGATCACGAGGTCAAGAGATCGAGACCATACTGGTCAACATGGTGAAACCCCATCTCTACTAAAAATACAAAAAATTAGCTGGGCATGGTGGCGTGTGCCTGTAATCCCAGCTACTCAGGAGGCTGAGGCAGGAGAATTGCCTGAACCCAGGAGGCGGAGGTTGCGGTGAGCCAAGATCACGCCATTGCACTCCAGCCTGGCTAACAAGAGTGAAACTCAGTCTCAAAAAAAAAAAAGAAGGGCATAATATAATGGTAAAAGGATCAATGAAACAAGAAGAGCTAACTATCCCAAATATATATTCACCCAATACAGGAGCACTCAGATAAAGCAAGTTCCCAACAACCTCCAAAGAAATTTAGACTCCCACACAATAACAGTGGGAGAGTTTAGCACTCCACTGTCAATATTAGGCAGATCGATGAGACAGAAAATCAACAAGGATATCTAGGACTTGAATGCAACTCTGGACCAAGTGGACCTAATAGACATCTACAGAACATACCACCCCAAATCCACAGAATATACATTCTTCTCAGTACCATATCACACTTACTTTAAAATTGACCACATAATTGGAAGTAAATCACTCCTCAGCAAATGCAAAAGAACAGAAATCATAACAAACAGTCTCTCCAACCACAGTGAAATCAAATTAGAACTCAGGATTAAGAAACTCACTCAGAATCACACAACTACATGGAAACTGAACAATTTACTCCTGAATGATGACTGGATAAACAATGAAATGAAGGCAGAAATAAAGATGTTATTTGAAACCAATGAGAATGAAGACACAATGTACCAGAATCTCTGGAACACATTTAAAGCCACGTCTAGAGGAAAATTTATAGCAATAAATGCCCACATGAGAAGGAGGAAAGATAAAAAATCAGCACCATATCATCAAAATTGAAAGAACTAGAAGAGCAAGATTAAAAAAACTCAAAAGCTAGAAGAAGACAAGAAATAACTAAGATCAGAGCAGAACTGAAGGAGATAGAGACACAAAAACCCTTCAAAAATCAATAAATCCAGGAGCTGGTTTTTTGAAAAGATCAACAAAATAGACAGGCTGCTAGCCAGATTAATAAAAAAGGAAAGAGAGAAGAATCAAATAGATGCAATAAAAAATGATAAATGGGATATCACCACAGATTCCACAGAAATACAAACTACCATCAGAGATTATTAGAAGCAACTCTATGCACATAAACCAGTAAACCTGGAAGAAATGGATACCTTCCTAGACAGTTGCACCCTCCCAAAACTACACCAGGAAGAAGCTGAAACCCTAAATAGACCAATAACAAGATCTTAAGTTGAGGCAGCAATTAATCGCCTATCAACCAAAAAAAGTCCAGGTTGATGGATTTACAGCCAAATTCTACCAGACGTACAAAGAAGAGCTGGTACTATTCTTTTTGAAACTATTCCAAACAATACAAAAAGAGGGAATTCTCCCTAACTCATTTTATGAAACTGACATCATCCTGATTCCAAAACCTGGCAGAGACACAACTAAAAAAGAAAACTTCAGGCCAATATCCATGATGAATATAGATGCAAAAATCTTCAATAAAATACTGGCAAACCGAATGCAGCAGCACAACAAAAAGCTTATCCACTATGATCAAGCACACTTCATCCTGGGGATACAAAGCTGGTTCAACATACACAAATCTATAAACATACACAAATCCATCACATAAACAGAACCAAAGACAAAACCCACATAATTATCTCAATAGATGCAGAGAAGGCCTTCAATAATATTCAACAGCACTTTATGCTAAAAACTCTCAATAAACTAGGTATTGACGGAATGTATCTCAAAATAATAAAAGCTATCTACAACAAATCCACAGTCAAAATCATACTGAGTGGGCAAAAATTGGAAGCATTCCCTTTGAAAACTGGCACTAGAAAAGGATGCCCTCTCTTACCACTCCTATTCAATGTATTATTGGAAGTTCTAGCCAGAGCAATCAGGCAAGAAAAAGAAATAAAGGGTATTCAGTTAGGAAAGGAGGAAGTCAAATTGTCTCTATTTGCAGATGACAGGATTGTATATTGAGGATTGATGAGGATTGAGACCTCATCATCTCAGCCCAAAATATCCTTAAGATGATAAGCAACTTAAGAAAATTCTCAGGATATAAAATCAATGTGCAGAAATCACAAGCATTCCTATAACCAATAACAGACAAACAGCCAGCCAAATCATGAGCGAACTCTCATTCACAATTGCTACAAAGAGAATAAAATACCTAAGAATACAACCAACAAAGGATGTAAAGGACCTCTTCAAGGAGAACTACAAACCACTGCTCAAGGAAATAAGAGCGGACACAAACAGATGGAAAAACATTCCATGCTCATGGTTAGGAAAAATCAGTATTGTGAAAGTGGCCATACTTTCCAAAGTAACTTATAGATTCAACACTATTCTCATCAAGCTACCATTGACCTTCTTCACAGAATTGAAAAAAAAAAACACTTTAAACTTCATATGGAATCAAAAGAGAGCCCACATAGCCAAGACAATCCTCAGCAAAAAGAACAAAGATGGAGGCATTATGCTACCTGACTTCAAGCTATACTACAAGGCTACAGTAATTAAAACAGCACGGTACTGGTACCAAAACAGAGACATAGACCAATGGAACAGAACAGAGGCCTTGGAAACAATGCCACACACATAGAACCATCTGATCTTTGACAAATCTGACAAAAGCAAGCAATAGGGAAAGGATTTCCTGTTAAATAAATGGTGTTGGGAAAACTGGCTAGCCATGTGCAGAAAGAAGAAACTGGGCCCCTTTCTTATACCTTACACTAAAATTAACTCCAGACAGATTAGAGATTTAAACATAAGACCTAACACCATAAAAGCCCTAGAAGAAAACCTAGGCAGGACCATTCAGGACGTAAGCACAGGCAAAGACTTCAGGACTAAAACACCAAAAGCATTGGCAACAAAAGCCAAAATAAACAAATGGGATCCAGTCACACTTAAGAGTTTCTGCACAGCAAAAGATACAATCATTACAGTGTACTGGCAACCAACAGAATAGAAAAAAATGTTTGCAATCTACCCATCTTACAAAGGGCTAATATATGGAATCTACAAAGAACTAAAACAGATTTACAAGAAAACAAACAAACAAACCCACTCAAAAGTGGGCAAAGGATACAAACAGACAGTTTTCAAAAGAAGACATTTATGAGACCAACAAACATATGAAAAAATGCTCATCATCACTGGTCATAGGAGAAATGCAAATCAAAACCACATTGATATACCATCTCACACCAGTTTGAATGGCGATCATTAAAAACTCTGGAGACAACAGATGCTGGAGAGGATGTGGAGAAATAGGAACACTTTTACACTATTGGTGGGAGTGTAAATTAGTTCAAGCATTGTGGAAGACAGTGTGGCAATTCCTCAAGGATGTAGAAATAGAAATTCCATTTGACCACCAATCCCATTACCGTGCATATACCCAAAGGATTATAAATCCTTCTATTATAAGGACACATGCACATGTATGTTTATTACGGCACTGTTTACAATAGCAAAGACCTGGAACCAACCCAAATGACCATCAATGATACACTGGATAAATAAAATGTGGCACATATACACCATGGAACACTTGGCAGCCATAGAAAACGATGAGTTTGTGTCCTTTGTAGGGACATGGATGAATCTGGAAACCATCATTCTTAGCAAACTGACACAAGAACAGAAAACCAAATGTTGCATGTTCTCACTCATAGGCAGATGTTGAACAATGAGAACACATGAACACAGGGAGGGGAACGTCATACACTGGGGTCTTTTGGGGCATGAAGGGCTAGGGGAGGGACAGCGGGGGATGGGGAGGCTGGGGAGGGATAACACTGGGAGAAATGCCAGATGTAGGTGATGGGGAGATGGAGATAGCAAACCACCATGGCATACATGTACCTACATAACAATCATTCAAGATCTCTGCACATGTACCCCAGAACTTAAAGTACAATAAAAAAAGATTATTTACCCATTTTCATATAAGAATAATTCACTTTCTTATTGATTTATAAGCACCTATTATATATTAAGGATATTAATACCATCTTTGACATATATGTTGCAAACATTTTCCTCAGTTTTTGAAAGTTTCTAGCATATTTACCATATAAACATTTTTAATATTATATTGTCAAATCTATTAGTTTTTTCTTCTTTAAAAGAAGATATGCTTTTTGTAACACACTGAGAAGTATGACACACTTAACCATCCTGAGATTACAAAAATATTTACTTATGTTTCTTTTAGTCAATCTATGTTTTCATTTTATGTTTAAATGTATAACCAGCACTCCTTGTATGGCCTTTAGTAACATAGAGTCTTTGTGACATTTATCTTATGAGGGCCCTCTATAATTTTATTTCTAGGTATTTTAATTTTGTATTAGTATGAATTGAACATGTCCATCAAATGTCCTCAGTGATTTCTGCTGTTCTGTAGGCAATATGCTGATTTTTGCCACTTTGTTCAACTTTTATTAGTTCTATTTAATTTATAGTTTTATTTAATTCATTTTCATAGCGTTCTGGGGTAGACAATCATACCATTTTAAATGGTCATTTTTTTCTTCTCCTTTTAATAACTATGCCTCTTAGTTGGTTTTCTCATTTCATTGCATAGTCTAAGACTTCCGTAATGATGCTGGCAACTGTTATGATAGGAAGCAATCTTGTTTTGTCCTTGATTTTAATGGGGCTATTACTTGTGTGTCACCATCAACTATAGTATTACATGCTATTACTTTTTTATGCTAAGAAAGTATTTTTACTGCATTTTCATAATACTTTATATCAAGTTAAATGTTGATTTTATCAAGCGAATTTTTGGCATCTATCAAAATAATCTTATATGTTTTTCTTTGATTTATTAATATTATTAATTTTATTAAAAGATCCTGACTGAAGTCCAGGCAAGACGGCAGAATAAGAATAGAACTCTCCAGAGATTGTCTCCAAACAGAAGCATCAATTTGAACAACCTTCTATGCACAAAAATACTTTTACAAGTACTAAGGAAATCAGGTAAGAGAGCAAAACACCTAGATGTAGCATAGCAGTAAGAAAAGACACAATAAGAGAGTAGTAAGAATGGTTATACATTTCCTACATCACCCTTCCCTCAACCCCAGGCACCACAGCCTGAAGAGAGATACCATCTGCTTGAGGGAAAGAGAAAAAAAATGATTGTAGACTAACTTGGACCTCAATACTGGGCCTGCTGCAGTAAAATTCAGCACTGGGTAAGCCCACATAGCCCCACATCTTAGGCCGGTACCTACAGACTGAGCCTTCAGACCTGTCTGAGGGCCTGGCCATACTCCACAGCCCCAGGTTTTGAGCCTGCACAGTAGACTTTATGTCCAGTCTGCGCTACTACCAGGATGAATTCGGATGCGCCAGGTTTCAAACAGCACTCAACGGCAGGTCAGTCCGTGTCCCAAGACTTCAGATCCATCCCAGATCCATGCTGGCCTCAGCAGCTCTGGGTTTCCATACTGCCCCAGTGGACATGGGCTTCAGGTCAGCCCCCAGGGATATAGGTTACAGGCCTATACAAGAAGAGTCAATCAATAGGTCTACCCAAGTAGGTCCAGTTCCAGGGCTGCCCACCTGTTAACCCATGTCAGATAGCCCAAAGACTCCAAAAGCAAGCCTTTCCATGGATCACACCAGATAGCCTGCTGAGAATCTCTGGACAGACAGAATGTTAAAGGACTCTCCCAGAAAAGGGCAGTCTAGAAAGACTGGAGTAGCTATCTAACTCTTAAAATTTGCAGATCCCCATTAAAAAATAAGAATAATAATCATGGTAATATGGTACCACCAAAGAGACAAAATAAAATATCAGCGACTGACCCTAAAAATAGAAATACATAAACTGCTACACAAAGAATTCAAAATAACTGTTTTAAGAAAGCTCAGTGAACTTCACAAAAATACAAAGAAACAATTCAATGAAATGAGGAAAACAGTAGGTGACAAAAATGAGAAATGTAATAGAGAGGTTAAAATAATTAACAATAAAAATTCTGAAGCTGCAAAGTACAACAAATGAAATAAGAAATGCAGCAGAGAGTATCCACAGCAGAATTGATCAAGCAGAAACATCTGTGAACTTGAAGACAGGTAATTTGAAAATATACACTAAGATAAGACAGAAGAAAAAAGAATAAAATGGAAAGAAGAAAGCTTATAGGATTTACAGGACAGCATCAAAAAAGCAAATTTTTGGTCAAAAAAGATTAAAAATAAAATAAAAGGAAATAGAAAGGTTATTTAAAGAAACAATAGGTGAAAACTTTCCAATCTGGAGAAAGATATAAAAATTCAAGTATAGGATAGTCAGAGATTTATAATCAGTTTCAATCCAAACAAGACTATCCCAGGACATATTACACTACAACTGTCAAAAATCAAAGACAAAGAAAACATATAGAAAGCAGCAAGAGAAACGAAGTAAATAATATAAGGGAGCTCCAACATGGCTAAAGGCAGATTGATCAGCAGAAATTTCACAGATCAGTAGAGAATGGGATGATATATTCAAAGTGCTGAAAGAAGACCTTCCACCAAAAATACTGTTCCCAGCAAAGCTGACACTCAGAAATAAAGGAGAGATACAATTTCCTAGACAAACAAAAATTGAATGAGTTCATCATCAACATATTTGTTTTATAAGAAATGCTAAAAAGAGATCTTCAAGGTAAAAGAAACTGATACAAAAGAGTAACAAGAAAATATCAAAAAGTTTGAAATGCACTGAAAAAAGTTAAGTATAATACAGGCAAATTCAGAATACTTTAATACTCTAAGAGTGGTGTGAAAATCACCTATATCTTTGGTGCAAAGGTTAAAAGACAAAATCATTAAAATAACACTTATAAAAAATTGTTTAAAGATAAAAATTATAAAAAGATGTAAATTCTGACATAAAAAATTCCAAATTGAGGGGAAGTGAAGTAAAAGTGTATCGTTTCTTCTTTTTTGATCAAAGTTAATTTATCATCAGCTTAAAATAACCTGTCATATCTATAAGAGGTTTTCTGTAAGACTCATGGTAAACACAAAGCAAAGAGCTATAGTAATTTTTTGTATAAGACCTCAAGACCACAGGCAACAAAAGCAAAAATAGACAAATAGAATTACATCAAGCTAAAAAACTTCTGCACAGCAAAGAAAGCAATTAACCAAGTGTGGAGACAAGCCTGCAGAATGGGAAAAAAAATATTTGCAAACTACCCAACAAGGCATTAATAACCAGAATATAAATGGAACTCAAACAACTCAATAGTAAAACAAAGAAAAAATAATCTGATTAAAAAAGGGCAAAAGACCAGAATAGACATTTCTCAAAAGAAGACATACAAATGACCAATAGGTATATTTAAAAAGTGCTCAAGCCAGGCATGGTGGCTCACACCTGTAATCCCAGCACTTTGGGAGGCTAAGGCAGGAAGACCACCTGAGGTCAGGACCAGCCTGACCAAGATGGAGAAACCCTGTCTGAACTAAAAATAGAAAAATTAGTTGGTCAGGGTGGTGCATGCCTGTAATCCCAGCTACTCAGGAGGCTGAGGCAGGAGAATCACTTGAACCAGGGAGATGAAGGTTGCAGTGAGCCAAGATCATGCCATTGCACTCCAGGCTGGGCAACAAGAGCAAAACACCATCTCAAAAAGAAAAAGTGCTCAAGATCACTAATCATCAGGAAAATGCAAATAAAAATCACAAGACATCATTTCACTGCAGTTAGAATGGCTATTATGAAAAAAAACATAAAATGACAAATGGATGCAGAGAAAGGAGAGTGTTCATAGACTGCTGGTGGAAATATAAAGTAGTACATCCATTATGGAAAACAGTATGGAGGTTACTCAAAACACTAAAAATAGAACTACCATGTGATCCAGTAATCCCACTGTTATATGTGTGTGTGCGTGTGTGTGTGTGTACACAAAAATGAAATTGGTATACTGAAGAGATATCTGTACTTGCACATTTATTCCACTCCCATGTTTATGGTAGCATCACTGCTAAATTTTACCAAACATTGAAAGAACTAACACCTATCACTACTCCAGAAAATTGAAGACGAGGGTATAGTTTCAAACTCACATTATGAGGCCAGCATTACCCTGATAGATGCAAAAATTCTCAGCAAAATACTAGTAATCTGAATTCTGTAGTACATTAATAAGATCATTCACCATGATCAAGTGAGATTCATCAGGAATTCAAGGCTGATTCAACACACACAAATCCACAAATGTGATACACCACATTAACTCAATGGCCAAACTGTATAACCATTTTAATAGGTACACAAAAAGCATTTGGCAAAATTCAAAACCCTTTCATGATAAAAACTCCAAAGAATGTGTGGAAGGCATGTGCCTCAACACAATAAAGTTCATCTATGACAAACCCATGGATAATATCATACTTAACAGGGAAAAGTTGAAAACTGTTCTCTAAGTTAGGCACAAAATGATGATGCTTACTGTTTCCATTCAACATAAAACTGGAAGTCCTAGTCCCAATAGTTAGGCAAGATTAAAAAAATAAAAAGGCATATGAATTGGAAAGGAAGAAGTTCAATTGTTTCTATTTGCAGATGACATTAACTTACATAGAGAAAACTCTAAAGACTCCAACAAAAACCTATTGGAACTAATAAACAAATTCAGTAAAGTTGCAGGATATAAAATCAATATAAAATAATCACTATATGCTAACAAAAAGTTTTCAGAGAGAAAATCAAGAAAATAATCTCCTTTACAATAGCTCCAAAAAAAAATAAAATATACTTAGGACTCAATTTAACCAAGGAGGTGAAAAATCTATACATTAAAACTATAAGATATTGATTAAAGAAATTGAAGAAAGCACAAATAAATGGTAAGATAGCCCATGATCCATGATGATGCATTAGAAGAATTAGTCTTGTTAAAATGTTCATACTACACAAAGGATCTATAAATTCAGTGCAATTTCTATCAAAATACCAATGAAATCTCTGACAGAAATATAACAAACAATCCTAAAATTTGTACAGAACCATACACACACACACAAACAGAATAATCAAAGCAATCTTGAGCAAAAGAACAATGCTACAGGCATCACACAACTTTATTTCAAAATGTGCTATAAAGCTATAGTAATCAAAACAATATGGTACTGGCATAAAAACAGACAAACTGATGGAACAGAATAGAAAGCCCAGAAATTAATACAAGCATTTACAGCCAACTGATTTTCTGCAAAACTACCAAGCATACACAGAAAGAAAGCATAGTCTCTTCAATAAATTATGATGAGAAAACTGGATAACTAACATGCAGAAGAGTAACATTAGACCACTGGCTCACACTATATACAAAAGTAAACTCAAAATGGATTAAATAATTAAATGTATGACCTGAACCTGAAAAAAGACTATGTTTTATAGGAGGAAAGCTTGATGAAATTGGTCTGGGCAATGATTTGTTAGGTATAAATCCAGAAGTATGGACAACAAAATCTAAAATATACAATGGAATTATTTCAAACTGAAAGGTTCTACAGAGCCAAGGAAACAGCACCGTAAGAGACACTCTACAGAATGGGAAAACACTTGTTTTTAAACCATCATTCTGATAAGGGATCAATATTCAAGATATATAAGAAACTCAAACAACTCCATAGTAAAAGAACCTATAACCCAATTAAAAAATGGTGAAAGAACCCAAATAGGCATTTCTCAAAAGAAGACATATAAATGGCCAACAAGTACATGAAAAAAATGCTCAAAGTGACTGATCATTAGAGAAATGCAAATTAAAACTGCAATGAAGTATTACCTCACACCTGCTACAATGGCTAAGGTCAAAAAGACAAAAGATCACAAATGTTGGCAAGGCTGTGGAGAACAGAGAACCCTTGCACACCATTGGTAGGAAGGTAGATTAGTATCACCATTATGAAACACAGTATGGAGGTTCCTCAATAAATTAAAAATAGTATTACCATATGAGCCAGTGATCCCATTACTGGGTGTATATCCAAAAGGAATGATAACAGTATGTTGAAGAGCTATCTGCACTCCAATGTTTATTGTACCATTATTCACCATAGCTAAAATATGGAATCAACCTAAGTGTCCATTCAGAGATGAATGAATAAAAAAAATGCGGTGTATATACACAATGGAATACTTTCATTAATAAAGTAAGGAAATTCTGCCATTTATGATAACATGGATAAAACCTGGAGGACATTATGTTAGATAAAATAAGCCAGACACAGAAAGACAAATACTGAATGATTTCACTTCTTTGTGTAATCTAAAAATTTGTTCTTAGAGAAATGAAGAATAGAATGGTGGTTACTAGGATCTAGGACAACTGAGATAGCGGGGGGCTTGGAGATATGTTGCTCAAAGAATACAAAATTTCAGTTAAATAGGAGGAATAGGTTCAAGTGATCTATTGTACAACATGGTGACTAGTTAATGATGATACATTGTATTCTTGAAAATGCTAAAAGATAAATTTTAAATGTTCTCATTACAAGATTGATATATATATGAGGTAATGCATGGGTTAATTAGCTGGATTTAGCCATTTCACAATGTATATATATTTCAAAACATCATGCTATAACCAATAAATACATACTATTTTCCCTGTAGATTTAAAAATAAATAATAATAAAAGATTTCCTAATAAACTGTCCACATTCTTGAAATGAATCCTTCTAGGTCATTAAGTATTATTCTTTCCACCCCTGTTATATTCACCTGAGTATTGTATTACCTAGAATTTTAAATTCATATTCGTAAGTAAAGTCTGTCTGCTTTCTTTTCTTTTTTTTCCCCTTCAGTTCCAGGGTACATGTATAAGATGTGCAGGTTTGTTACACAGGTAAACATGTGCCTTGGTGGTTTGCTGCACAAATCAACCCAACACCTAGGTATTAAGCCCAGCATCCCTTAGCTTTCTTCCTGAGGCTCTCTGTCCCTCCACCCCCACACATGACAGGCCATAGTGTGTGCTGTTTCCCTTCTCATGTATTCATATTTTCTCATTGTTCAACTCCCACTTATAAGTAAGAACATGCAGTGTTTGATTTTCTGTTCCTGGGACAGTTTGCTGAGGATAGTGGCTTCCAGCTCCATCCATGTCCCTGAAAAGGACATGGTCTCATTCTTTTTGTGGCTGCATAGATGATGTATATGTACTACATTTTCTTCATCTAGTCTATCATTGATGGACATTTAGGTTGACTCCTTATCTTTGCTCTTGTGAATAGTGCTGCAATGAATATATGTGTGTATGTGTCTTTATAATAGAATTATTTGTATTCCTTTGGGTATATACCCAGTAATGGGATAGCTGGGTCAAATGGTATTTCAGGTTCTAGATTCTTGAGGAATTGCCACACGGTCTTCCCAAATGGTAGAATTAATTTACACTCCTACCAACAGTGTAAAAGCATTCGTTTTTCTCCACAGCCTTGCCACCATCTATGGTTCCTGGACTTTTCAATAATATCTATTCTGACTGCTGTGAGATGGTACCTCATTGTGGTTTTGATTTGCATTTCTCTAAGGATCAGTGATGTTTACCTTTTATTTGTATGTTTGTTGTCCACAGATATCTCTTCTTTTGAGAAGTGTCTATTCATGTCCTCGGCCTACTTTTTTTAAAGGGGTTGTTTTTTCTTGTAAATTTGTTTAAGTTCCTTATAGAGTCTAGATATTAGTCCTTTGGTGGATGGATAGATTGCAAAAATTTTCTGCCACTCTGTAGGCTGTGCTTTTCTTTTTCTCTTTGGTTCTGTGTTTGTCGGATATGATTTTCCCAGATAGGCTAGTTTTATAAAAGAATTTAGAGACATTGCTTATTTCTGGAATAACTAAAATTTCTCTTTCTTTGAAATAACTCATCGGTGGAACTTTATGAAGTGTTATTGCTGTTTGTTTTGTTTTGTTGTTTGCTTTGTGATGGAAGAATTGACAGTTGTTTAACAACTTTATATGGTCATTAATTTTGTACTTTTCTTGAGTCACTTCTCATAATTTCCCTAGGATTTTACATTTATAATGTTCTCTGTGTGTGTGTATGTGTCTCTCTTTTAAAAATCTACTATGTTTTTATTATATAAGACAGGAAGTTACATGTGGTGATTTAGACCACAGGCTTTGAAGTTAATCTACATTTGAATTATTTACTTGGACAAATAACTTAAACTCTCAGTACTTTTGTCTATAAAATAGTACCTACTTAATTAGATTCTCGTATGGATGAAATTAGTTAATGCATATGAAAGTGTAAAACACATAGAACAATCCCTATACTATAGTTTGCCATCAATTATTAAGCTTTTATGTGTATTTTTTTCTTAGGGCTGTCATACAAAGTATGACACACTTAGGAGCTTAAAACAAAAGAAACTTACTCTCTTACAGTTTAGGAGGCCAGAAGTCTAAAACCAAAGTCTGCAAGGCTGCACTCCCTTGAAAGGCCATAGGGGAAGAGTTCTTTCTTCCCTCTTCCATCTTTTGGGGGCTCCTGGCAGTTCTTGGTGTGTTTCAGCATAACTCTAATCTTTAGCTCCATTTTCACATGGCCTTCTTCCTTATGTCTCTGTGCTTTTCTATGTGTCCTCTCTATTTATAAGGACATTGATCATTGTATTTAGAGTCCACCCTAATCCAGTATGATCTCATCATATCTTAGTTACATTTTCAAAGATCCTATTGTCAATAAGATCACACTCTGAGCTTCAGGTGGACATAAATTCGAGGGGTAAACTATTCAATTCACTGTATTACTTTTCTAACATGCTTTTTAAAGTTCTTTTTTTCTTATATTATTGATTACTCTTGCCAGGAATTTGTCACTTATGGGTCATTTCAAAAGCTAGTTATGATATTTATTTGTCAGTTTTTCGGGCTTTTGTTTTCTGTTTCATTTCTTCTTTTATCTATAATAATTATTTAGACTTTCCAAATGTTCCTTCATTTTGCCTTTTCTACCTTCATGATTTTTCTTCTTTTTTGTTTGACAAAAAGTCATGTAGCTTTTCCTTTGAATAAAGCACTGGGGATATTCCCTACATTGTTAACATGTTTCACTCATCATTACCATTTAAATAGAATATATTTGAAGTTTTTATTTCTGTCTTTGACTCAAAAAATATTCAGTAGGGTGTTTTCTTTATGTTCTGCATGATTTGATTTTGTTTGTTTATTTCCCATTGGATTTTAATGTCTAGCCTGATTGAATTGTGATCACAGACTATGAAATTATAGCCTAAACTATTTCTGTTTTCTATAATATATTGTTTCCTTTGTGCTCTTAAATATAAAAATATTTTTGTAATGTTTCATGAACATTTAATAAAGCTGTGTGTTCTGTGTAGGACAAAAGTTGTATAGATAGTCAAACTTACTAATTGTATTATTCTATTGATCTGTTCTTTCTTTTTTTGTCTATTTGGTCTGTCAAAGACTAAGAAAATTGTAAGGCGGAAGCTGCTACATGCCAATCCAACATCTGATCTTACCTTGCTTCTTGATAAAGAGGGCCTGCCTGATTTTCACATGGGCATATTGACACCCAAAATAAGAGACTGCGTTTTCCAGCCTCCATCACAACTCCCATCTGACTAGGTTCTGGCTACTATGATTTAAGTGTGTATGGTGGGGGTAGCTCCTCTTCCTCCTTCCTCCCCCATGGAATGTAAATATGATTGCTAGAGTTCAAGAAGAAATACATTAATGATGGCAGCATAGCAAGATATATAGACCTGGAATGACTACATCCAGACTCTTTTCCATGGAAGAAAAACAAGCCACTATCTAGTTTAAGCTCCTGCTGTTTTCAGTTTTTCCTTACATGAAGCTAAAATAAATATCAACTAATACAGGTATGACAATATCTCCAATTAGGATTAAAATATTGCTAATTCCTTCTTGTAACAGTCTTTGTTTTATAAGCTGTCATGCTGCATCATTCTATGTATATACATTCATGACTCATGTTTATTATAGACTGGCTTTTGTCAGTAAAAAATAACCCTCTTTTTCCTAATAGTCTGTGTGTTGCTTTTTCATTTTAATTTGTCCAATATTAACTTTACTATCTCTCATTTTAATTCTTTGATAATATCTTTGTATCTAAGGTTTCTCTTCTAAATTTCAAACCAATGCAATCTTGTGTCTGCTCCCACCACTGCACTGAAAGTGCTCTTTTTAAAGTCCCTTCATTGCTAAACTCCAGTGGCCTGTTTTCAGTCTTCATTATACTTTGTCTTTCTGGAACATTTCACACTGTTGGGTTTCAAGATGCTATTTTCTTCTGGTTTTCTTCTTGAAGCCCAGAGCCATATTTTAACTGCCTAGCTGAATGTCTCATACCCATCTCAAAACTGAATTGATTTTATCCCCTCTGAAACCTGGTTTCTTCAGCATGCTTCATTTTGGTTAATGTCTACACAGCCACACTTGATGTCATCCTTCATTTTTCTTTCTGCCTCATTCTGTATTTCCAACTAGCTATCAAATCTTTTCAATCCTACCTCAAAAATACATCACAACTTTTCTTAAATGTCTATGTTAGGTCAGATCCTTATTGTCTTTTGTTTGGACTGTCCCAAAATCTTATCTTTATGCCTCTAATCTGTCTTTCATTCTCCATAAAGCTGTATCACTCCATTCTCTGAAAAATAAAACCAAACATATTTGATCTATTATTCACTTTGCTCTGAAAAGAATCTATTGATTCCCCACTGCCAAACTCTGTAGTAGGGTGTACAAATTCTTTGACAATTGGACACACTCACTCTCCTGTTTTATCTCCTGCCACAACTTCCCCACCCACTTCCTAGGCTCCAGCACAGTAAATTTCTCATACCACTAAAAATATGCCTCTGTAAATCCTTCTATGTCTCCCTAGTTTTGCACATGCTGTTCCCACTGGATAGAGTATTTTCTCCATATTCTTTCTCTGGCACACTTTGATTCATCCTTTAAGTCCCAGTTAAAATTTCACCTATTCCATGAAGCCTACCCTGACTCACAGACTGAGTTAGAAATTAGTCACTCTCTCTCTCTCTCTGCTCTAGACTCTCACTGTGCTGCCCACACCACTGCTATAGCACGAATCCATGTTGCGATTATCTTTTGTAACTTCTATTTCCCTCCTATAGACCATGAGATTCTTGAAACCAAGAACTGCCTTATTTAAATCTAGAATGTAGCACAGTGTCTAGTTCAAAAAAGAGGCCAGATTGAAAAAAAAAAGATTCCTGGTCCTCAAAATACCCAGCCGCTTCCACCTCACTAAGGCCTAAAATTCTACCTTTCCACCTTTGGTTTAAGGCACTCACCATTGTTAATATGTGTCTCTGTAATGGGCCAGAAGTGTTCATTGCCATTTTATCAGACATGTTCCAAAGGGGTATTTAAAAAGTTCAATTGCAGCACTTGTCATTTATTAGGGAAATGGGGGGAAACAGACATTATATTTTGTTGGCAGAGTCTTTGTTTCTCTTTTTCACTCTGTCACTCAGGCTAGAGTGCAATGGCGCAATCTTAGCTTATTGCAACCTCCACCTTCCAGGCTTAAGCAATCCTCCTGCTTCCGCCTCCCAAATAGCTGGAACTACCGATGTGCACCACCATCCTGGCTCATTTTTGTAGAGGTGAGGTTTTGAAATGTTTCCCTGGCTGGTCTTGAGCTCCTGGGCTGAAGTGATCCTCTTGCCTCAGCTTCCCAAAGTGCTGAGGTTACAGGTGTGAGCCACCGTGCCTCACCTGTTTCTCCTTCAATATAGTCTTGTGTCATCTTGGCAGGTAAAAATGAAGTAACTCATTACTTTTTAAAGAAATAACCATGATTCTTTTGGTTTAATACACTGCTATGTAGTCCCTCCTCCTTTATTTCCACTAACCAGACTGTAAATTCCACAATGACAGGGACTTTTGTTTGGTTTGTTCACTAATATATCCCAGTAAATAATCATTTGTCAAATGGATAAGTGAATGAATAAATGAATGTATGTGAGGGTGGGGGTAAGGTTGGTTATATTATTTGATTTCAGAGTTCCCATACACCTCAACAATCAAAGATGTTGTATTCTGTTTTATAACCTCCCCAATTTCCCAATAAAGGCACACTTTAATCTCTGAGGCCTCTTCTACATCTCAGAGTCTATGATTCTATCATTAGAATCACCTGATGGTGGCATCTGTTAAGGGATGCTAGAGAACAAATGCTTACTTTGGAATATGCCCTAAAACTTAAGTCATGATGGCATCCTCCAGTTGTACCCTCCAGGACAATTACTGATTTATAGCGATGTGTAACTCTTCCTCTCAGAGTATCTACTTGGGTGTGGATTCATCCTCTTATCTTCTTATCCAACATCCTTGCTTTGCTATGCAGTGCAGGGCTCTCATAGTGTGGGGATGGCTAGTTGTTTTGTGATTTGTGATTTTTCAATAGGAATGGCTATACCATATTGTTTAATGTGGATGTAACACTGCTGATGAAGCTCCTGTTGGGTCACTCTGTATATAAGTCTAATGTCACTACCAATACAGCCTTTGGCGAGATAGCTGATACATTTTTCATCAGTCCCTTGCTCAACAAAAATGGGTTTCAGAAAGCATAGCATCCATGTTGTTGACATGGCTGGATCTGAGGACCCACTACTAATGTAGTCAATATATCCATGATAAAACTAGGTCACAGATGAGATAAATAAAACCCCACATTGACAAATGGGATACCTATAGTTGGTTGAGACCTTCTATCTGAATATAACCAGAGCTGGACACCCAGCCTTCTGTGAAGTAGAACCCTACATGAAAATTGGCAATTGTGTAGCAATCACTATAAACCAGGTACTGTTCTAAGCATTCTTCAGCTATTAATTCATTTAATCTTCTTAATAATTCTACAAGGCAGATACTATTATATCAATTTTACAGATAAAAACTGAAGCACAGAGGTTACATGACTTGGCAATCATCACTCAGGGTGGATAGAGCCAGAATTCAAGCTCAGGCAGTTTGGCACCAGATCCCACATAAGTTCTGATACTTTAAGGCACCTATCATTTGGCTAAATAGCCTCCTAACTTTCTTGTCATACACCAATATCTCTGTCACTTTCTCAATATCACTCTACCATCTCTATCCTCTGCTGTTCATTCAAAACTTTAAGTGTTCAACTTCCTCTACATACCAATTCCTTCCATCATCCTGGGTGACATCTATGGCAGTATAGATGATCCAGCCAATGCCCTGACCCTTCGGTTTTATTTCCAGTTAACTCTTCCTTCACCAATATACCTCAGCCATCCACTCCTACAGCCACACCCTTGACTTGGTCAGTACCAGAATCTGCTCATTCTCTAATATGACAAATTCTGGCTCCACTCTCTTACCACAAGTTCCTACTATTCCATTGCATACACTCTATCATTCTCAAGACAATGAGACTCTTCTATCTCATTGGGACCACCTGTATACTGAGCACTCTTTTTTTTACCCTATCCATAGATTTCACTTGGCTTCACTTCTCTATGATTCAATGATGCATCACATTCCCAGCTCCCTGGATCCATTGAACTCCTATCACACTCACTTCACAAAACCCTGGATAAATTCACCATTTCCCTTCTCTGTGTCTGCACCCAGTCTGTAGAGTGGTATCAGAAGAACCAATAACCTGTTCTTAACAATGCCTGGTGATTCCAATTTTCTTACTTAGCTCCCATTCTCAAAATAATTTTCTCCACTCTCATCAAACCTCTTAGCTCTCACACCTTGATCCCTCCCTCAACAAATGATCTCATCTCCTACTACTATACAGAAAATATAAAAGAGTCAGAAGGAAATGGCCCCAGCTTTGCGCCATGAAACCTGCAAACTTATCTGAATCTATGTGGATCCTTTATGTTCCTTCCTTCATGTTACAATGTAAAATGTGTCCTCTCTCTTTTCTAAGGTTAATCCTGCCTTTTTCTTGATGATCCCATCATATTATCTCCTCTCTCCTTCTCTCTTTTTCTACTAGTTATTTTACGTCAGCATATAAACATGTCAAAGGTTTTCTTATCTTAAAAACAAATAAGAAAACCCAACCTCTCTTTACCCTATATCCCCACTAGCTAGTCTTTCCACTTCCTCTTTTCTACAGAATCTCTTGAACTAGTTATTCACACTGTTTCCATTTCCTCACTCCCTCTCACTCCTCAGTGCAGTGCATTCTAGCTAAAATCAAGGAATCAATCACCATTATGTTATTAACCCTAGCAGTCACTTTTCATCCTTATTTTGCCAGACTTCTTAGCAGCATCAAATACTGTCGATTACTCTCTCTTGAAACATTCTTCCCTTGGTCATCTTATTCAAATGTTATTTAAATATAAAACTATTTTGAGTTTTCTCCTTTCTCTCTAGTATTCTCAGTCTCCTTTGGTGACCTTTACTTCACTACCTGATCTTTAAACACTGAACAACTCCACAGCTCAATCCTCCTCTCTCTTCCTTTTATTCTCTCTCCCTAGGTGATATAATTCAATCACATGATTTGAAATACTATCTATATGGTGACAACTTCCAAATCTTGTCACTGACCTTGACCTCTCTTCTGAGCTCCAGGCGTATGTGACCAATTCTCTAACATCTCCCCTTGGATGTCTCACATCTTATACGCTCCACATCCTAAATTGAACTCATATTCTCCCCCTAAGATACAAATATCCTTCAGTTTCCTCATTTCAGTAAAATGGTATCACTACTTACCTACTTGTTCAAGCCAGAAATTTGAAAGCCATATTTGACACATCCCCCTGCCTTACCCACCATATTCGATCTGACACTAAGTTTTGTTTATATTTCTTAATTATCTCATGAGTCTGTCACCTTCTCTACATCACAATGGTAACTGGCTTATTCTAAGCCACAATTACTTATTTCTGATATTATTTCAATACACTCCTAACTAGTCTCTCCACTTCTACTTTTCTTCCCCACCAATTCATTCTTCATAGCCAGAGTGATCCTTCTAACACAAATTTCTAGTTATGTAAGTCTCCTTTTTCAATAGCTTTTCATTGTTCTTAGGATGAACTTAGCGTGGCAACAAGCCCTCACATGACCACACATAATTGCATAACAGTTTCTATTATTGCTGTTACTTTTTGTAGAATCTCTACTCTTTGTAGAATCTCTATGGCCATTGCATTTATTTTATTTCACTTCCTAGAACATACTGTACTTTTGCCTTGATGTTCTCACATACACTATTACCTTTGTCTGGAATATCATTCCAAGTCCTCTCCATCTGGCTAACATTTTACTCATTATTTGTTTCATTTTATAATAACTTTGGTGGAAAAGTTTTTCCAGGCCTCTGGACTAGATCCTGCTATCAAATACTTCCTCTATTTTAACAACCATCACACGTTATTTAAATTAATAATTTATTATTTATCTTCTGCAATAGATTATGAGGTCTATGATAGTAGATACCAAAAACATCTATATCCACAGTATCTAGCATATACCTTGGCACAGAAGAGGTATTCAACAAATATTTGGTAAGGAAGAAAACTCTCTTGAAAGATGATTAAAATGGCAAAGGGAGAGGGATACTGGAATTAGCATGAACAATGAATGTTGATGGGTCAGTGATGGGCTCTTACATGACAAGGGAAGTTCAACATACCTTAACAGTGGATGGGGAGAAGGTTCCATAAACTTGAACCTGATTAGGGATAACTGGGAGTTTCCATGACTTGAGCTGATTGGCCATGTATTAATAATTTTATGAATTCTTAAATAGGGAAGTACCTTGATTTAAAATGATACTTTCAGAAGATTACTCAAGCAGGACATATTGGAGGTGCCAAAACAAAAGGCAAAGAAATGATTCAGAAGTCTTCTGCAATTATCCAGGTATGGATCAACAAATACAGGTGTAGAAGTGGAAATGAATAGAATAAATTTAATCCAACTGATAGAGAGGAACTGGCAATTCACTTAGTGACTTTATGGGAATGGGGGCTAAAGGAGGGGAGGAGGCCAAGATAACCTTAAGCCTTGAGAACTGCGAAAATACAACTTCTAGTTACATTTCATTAATTAAGGTAAAATGAATTTTCTGGTGTATTAGTCCATTTTCACGCTGCTGATAAAGACATACCCAAGACTGGGCAATTTAGAGGTTTACTTGGATCTACAGTTCCACATGGCTGGGGAGGCCTCACAATCATGGCAGAAGGAGGAGCAAGTCACATCTTATATGAATGGCAGCAGGCAAATGAGAGCTTATGCAGAAAAACTCCCATTTTTAAAACCATCAGATATCATAAAACCCGTTCATTATCACAAGAACAACACAGGAAAGACCCGACCCATGATTGAATCATCTTCCACCAGGTCCTTCCCACAACACATGTGAATTATGGGAGCTACAAGATGAAATCTGGGTGGAGACACAAAGCCAAACCATGTCATCTGATGAGATGCAATCAATTTCAGAACCACTGACTTTGAACTGATGGTTTAAGTGAATAGATATGGGAGTGACAGGTTGATTTGCATGTCTATGAGAGACAATGAGGAAGTACATATAGAAATGAGGGTTTTCTATTTCATAGTTATTGAATGAATATATGAGGAAGAATAGATTTACAGCTTTCCTATATTGGTCCTTTATAAAGCAGAATCCCAGAGCAGAAGAGAAAAATCAATTGAACCCAAAAGCAAGCAAATGAGAAACTGAGTAACAAAAAATATTTTATGTATAGACAAAGACAGCAACCAATGTAGCAGAAGTAAGTACTTTCTTATCAGTAATTACTTTAAACATAAATTGATTAAACTGTCCTATTAAAAGGCAGAGATAGGCATAACAGATTTTAAAAGCAAGATTCAGCTATATGCTGTCTACAACAAGTAGACTTTAGATACAAAGACACAAAAGTGAAGGAACACAAAAGATATTCCATGCAAATAGCTAACAAAAAAGGGCTAGGATACCTATAATAATATCTTACAAAATAAATTGTAAGCCAAAAATTACTACAAGAGACAATGAAAGACATTATGTATTGATAAAATGGTAAATTAATCAAGAAAACAACAATTATAAACATACAGGCACCAAACAACTAAAACCTCAAATATATAAAGCAAGGATTAAAGGGAAAAATATGTAGTTCAACAATAATAGTTGGACACTTCGATACCCCACTTTCAATAATAGACAGAAGACAGAAAATCAGTAAGAAAATAGAGGACTTGAACAAAACTATAAGCTAAGTAGATGTAAGAGATATATACAGAACAGGTCACCTGAAAACAGCAAAATAAACATCGTTCTTAAGTCCACATGGAACATGCTCCAGGTCACAAAACAAGTCCTCAATTTACAAAGATTGAAATAATGCAAAGTATCCTGTCTGACTACGACGAATTAAAGGGAGAAACAGAAATCAATAAGAGAAGAAAAAGAAAATTTCACAAATATATAGACATTAAACAACAAACCCTTAAACAACAAATGTATCAAAGAAGAAATCACAAGAAAAATTTGAAAACACGTTGAGAAGAATGAAGATGAAAATTCAATATACCAGACTTATGTGATACAGTGAAAGCAATATTCCAACTGACATTTATATGACACAAACATACATTTAAAAAGAACAACCTAAATTAATACCCTAACTTACATTTAAGGAACTAGTAAAAGAACAAATTAAACCCACCGCTAGCACTAGGTAGAAAATAGTAAATATAACACAAGAGATTAATTAAACAGATATTAGAAAAACATTTCAGGATATTAACAAAAGTAAAAGTTCATTCTTTGAAAAGACCAACAATATTAAGAACATTTAGCTACACTGACAGAAAAAGAAGGAAAGATTCTAATTATAAAATCAGAAATGAAAGTGGGGACATTACTGCCAATATTAAAGAAATAAAAATAATTATGAGATATGACATTGAATAATTACACACCAAGAAATTACATAACCTCGAGAAATGGGAAGATTACTAAAAAGACACAAATTATTAAAATTGACACCAGAAAAAACCCGAAATTCTGAAAAGCTCTATAACAAGTAAGGTGATTGAATCACTAATCAATCCACCCCTTCCCCCTTTAAGAAGCCCACTACCATATAACTTCATTCGTGAATTCTAGCAGATATTTAATGAATAATTAACAGCAATTCTCATTTAAAACTTCTAAAAATTTATAATAGTATACTTTCTAACTCCTCCTATGAGGCCAGCATTACTTTGATACCAAAGCCAGACCAAGATAGCACAAGAAACAAAACTACAGACCAATATTACTTATTTATAGGGACACAAAAATCCCCAGCAAAATAATAGTAAACCAAATCTAGTAGCACATTCAAAAGATTATACACCATGACTAAGTGGGATTAATCCCAGGAATATAAGGTTAGTTAAATATTTTTAAAAAACATATTAATATCAATGTGATATACAAATTGATAGAATGAAGAAGGAAAACATACATGAACATCTCAATTAATGCAGGAAAAAAGGTTTGACAAAACTCAACACCCTTTCATGATTAAAACACTCAACAAACTATGAACTGAAAGCAACTCCTTCAACCTGGTAAAGGATATTTGTTAAAAACCCACAGTTAACATCATAATCAATGGTGAAAATTTTAAATATTTTCCTCTGAGATCAGGAAGAAGACAAGGATGTGCACATTTTTACTCCTATTTAACACTGCACTGGAATCTAAATTAGAAAGGAGGAAGTAAAACTACCTCTATTCATAGAGTATCTATATATAAGAAATCCTAAAGAACCTACAAAACAACTATTAGAACTAATGAAGAAGTTTTGCAAAGTTGCAGAGTACGCGATCAACATGCAAAAGTCATTTGTTTCTGTAAAGTAGTAATGGAAAATCAAAAAATGAATTTCGGAAAACAATTTAGTAATCAATAATATGAAAAAGAATAAGATATTTTGAAATAAATTTAACCAAGAAGTTATAAGAGGTCCACACTGAAAACTACAAAACACTGCTGAAAGTAATTAAGGAAGAACTAAATAAATGGAAAGACATAATTGTGTCATGGATTAGAATAAAATATTGTTGAAATGGAAATACTTCCCCAAAGCTATCAACAGATTCAATGTACTCACTATCAAAAGCCTAAAGAATTTGTTTGAAAAAATGGAAATGCTGATCTACATTTGGATTTAAGAAACCCTGAGCAGCCAAAATAATCTTAACAATCTTCAAAAAGAAGACCAATGTTGGAGGACTCATACTTCCCATGCTCAAAACTTAATATAAAGATACAGTAACCAAAATGGTATAGTATGGCATAAAGGTAGATCTATAGACCAATGGAATAGAATTGAAGGTTCAAAACTAAGCCCATATGTCTATGGCCAATTGAGTTTTTCAAGGTGCCAATATCATTTGATAAGGAAAGAATGGTCTCTTCAACAAGTGATACTGGGACAACTAGATATTCACATGCAAAAGAATGAAGTTAGACCCCATCTCATGCCATAATCAAAAATTAACTCAAAATGGTTTAAAGTTCTAAACATAAGAACTAAAACCATAAAACTTAGGAGAAAAAACAAGAGTAAATCTTTATGACCTTGGATTATGCTAGGGTTTCTTAAATATGACACTGAAAGCATAAGTAACAAAAGAAAAACAGAAATATTGGGCTTCAACAAGCTTTAATACTTTTGCACATCAGAGGGCACTATCACAAAAGTAAAAAGACAACCTAGGGAATGAGATAAAATATTTGCAATATTTAGATATATCGAATAAGGGACTAGTATCTGGAACATTTAAAGAACATTTATAACTCAACAACAAAAGGACAATCAACCCAACTTCAAAAGTGGGCAAAGGACTTGAATGGACATTTCTCTAAAGAAGATACACAATGGGTGCAAAAGCATGTGAAAAGATGTTCAGCATCACTTGTCACTAAGGAAACGCAAACCAAATTCTCAATGAGATACCATTTCATACACACTAGAATGGCTGTAACCTACAAAATGGAAAACAACCAATGTTGGTGAGGATGTGGAGAAACTGGAACTCTTGTAGATTATTGATAGAAATGTAAATGGTACAGCCACTGTGGAAAACAATTTGGTGGTCCCTCAAATAGTTAAATATAGAATTACCACATAATCCAGCAATTCTTCTCTTAGGTATATTCCCAGAAGATTTGAGAATATGTATTAAAACATATACTTGTACACTAATGTTTGTAGTAGCATTATACATAATAGCCAAAAGGTGGAAACAAGCCAAATGTCCAACATCTGAAATATTTTATATCTATATAATTGAATATTAGTAGGTTGTAAAAAGAAGTGAAGTACTGATTATATGCTACAACACAGATGGACCTTGAACACATTATATTAAGTGAAAAAGAAACCAGACCCAAAAGGTCAGATATTGTATGACTCCATTTTTTTTTAAAGACAAAGTCTCAGGCTGGGTAAGGTGGCTCACGTCTGTAATCCCAGCATTTTGGGATGCTGAGGCAGGTGGATCACCTGAGGTCAGGAGTTCGAGACCAACCTGACCAACAAGGTGAAACCATCTCTACTAAAAATACAAAATTATCCTGATGTGGTGGCGCATGCCTATAATCCCGGCTACTTGGGAGGCTGAGGCAGGAGAATCACTTGAATCCGGGAAGCAGAGGTTGCAGTGAGTCGAGACCACACCACTGTACGCCAGCCCGGGCAACAACAGTAAAACTCAGACTTAAAAAAAAAAAAAGACAAAGTCTTGCTCTTGTCCCTGAGGCTGGATTGCAATGGCATGATCTTGACTCACTGCAATCTCCGCCTCCTGGGTTCAAGCCTTCTCCTGCCTCAGCATCCCGAGGAGCGGGGATTACAGGTGCCTGCCACCATGCCCAGCTAACTTTTGCATTTTTGGTAGAGACAGGGTGTCACCATGTTGGTGAGACTGGTCTTGAACTCCTGACCTCAGGTGATCCACCCACCTCAGCCTCAGCCTCCCAAAGTGTTGGGATTATAGGCATGAGCCACCACGCTAGGTCAATGACTCCATTTTTATGAGATATCCAGAATAGCTCAATCTATAGAAACACAAACCAAATTAGTTGTCCATGGCTGGAGGAGGGGAAAATGGGTGAGTGACTGATTCAGGGATACAGGATCTTCTTTTGGTATGATGAAAATGTTTAGGAGTCAGGCATGGTGGCTCACACCTGTAATCTCAGCTCTTAGGGAGGCAAAGGTAGGAAGACAGCTTGAGCCCCGGAGTTCGAGACCTGCTTGGGCAACATAGCGAGGCGCCGTTTTCCACAAAACAAACAAACAAACAAAAAGACAAAAAAAAAATGTTTTGGAACTAGATAGAGGTGAAGGTTGCACAACATTGTGAATATACTAAATGCTACTAAATTATATACTTTAAGATGATTAATTTTGTGTTATGAGTCACTTCAATACAAAAAGGCAGAAAAGGAGAAGAAAGGAAATTAGCAGTTAGTGAGCTACTGCTATATATTAGGCTCTGTGCTAAGCTTATGTATTATCCAATTAAATCCACTAAATGATGCTGTGAGTCATTGTCCCCAGCTTACAGATAAACAAACCAAAGTCCATGCAACCTAATTTCCTTAGATAATAAATATGAATCCGGAAATCAAACCCAGGTCTGTCTGACTCCAAAGCCTACACCCTTTAACCTCCCATAGCTAGCCTCTCATTACTCTGTCCATAAGGACTTATGTCTTTGATCAGAATAAAGCATGGCTCACCAACTACTCCTTCACAATGACAAATTTTCCAGAGAAAAATGCTGAAATTAAAATTTAATTTTTACACCAAGCCCTCTCTGATATCAAAAATTGCCCATTCTTGAAATGGTGGGGAAAACAAATTTTCATGGCCCTACTCCCAGCCTTCACAGATTTTACAAAACATGATCTGCAGTTGGGGTAATTTTTAGGCGCTTCAGGAAGTCTTCATCCCAAAGACATACATGTTCCTTCATGCTTGAAATCTTTTTATTAAAGAGATAGAGCCTTTTTCCCCACAACTGGAAAAAAAGGCTGAAGACCTACTCCTTGGAGAGGAAACACACTAGTATAGCGATTAGGACAGATTATACCATTCCATGAAGGATAGTTTTTAATAAGCTGTGAAGGGGGCAAGCAGTGTAAAGACTAAACCTACTCTTCCTGAGGTCCCACAGAGTCAGTCACAGACCAGCAAGACACAATTGGAGCCTTCTCTGTCACTATCCTCTAACCTCAGGTAAGGTGCTTCTCAATGGTACAATATCCTGCAATATCCTATGACTGAACTATACTTTGTAAATTTGCTCAGAGCTGGCCCCATTTGCATTGCTATTATTGGTGAGAACAGCAAAGTCCATAGCTAATACATGAAGTGTAGCTCCATTTACATGTCTTTTATTAAGATTAATCATTAATTAATGTAAGGCCTTATCCTTGATTATAGGGATCCCATTGTGATATAAGAGTTTAAATGTTCTCTTGAAAAATGAAAATTATTTTTCAATTACAGTCATTCATGATCCCAATTCAGGCAAAAATTTTATTTAAATAAATAATTAGTCTTGGCAATAGCATCATAATTTATGAATGTGTAAAATTTGAATGTGCTAATTCTTGGTTGCTGCATTAGTTTTTCAAGTGACATGTTGCTATATATATGTGTGGTATTGGGCTAGGAATTATCCAAAGCAAATAACACTTATGCAGTCTTGCCTGGCTCACTGGAAACTTACTTTGTAAGGCAGGAGCTTAGTCAGTTGATTTGAACAGATCTTCCACGCTTCCTCCTGTGTTTTCCTTTGCTGAATTCCTGGTAAAAATCCTACAACTTCCTGGGGTAGAGATAGTGCTGAGTGTTAAAACCCAAAATCACACTGACAAATTTTTTTCAACACTCCACAGTATTTTAAAAATCATCTCTTTTTGCATTCCATTTCTTTTGCTTTTGCCATTGTTGGGTATTTCTCTACCATGCAGGTAATTAGAAACTGTCCTTGAAAACAAAAATCCTGCCTTCAAATTGGCTCAATTTGTTACAGCCTTTGTGATGTTGTGGTCATTTTTATGCTGCGTACATTGTTATGACACAAATGCTACATGTGAAGAAGTCACACAAAAATTGTTGTAGGGCTGTGGCAATTAGCAGGACAAGATGCAATCTCTCTAAGGTGGAACTTCAAAGAGTAAGTCGCTGCTGGGGGACAAATAGGAAACAGAAGAGGGAAAAAACCAAGTTGGATTCAATCCAGAAATTCGTTATCTATGAAAATCAGTAACCCTTTCCTTTTGGTGAAAGAAAGGTCAATAGTTTCTTAGCATATTGAAGGCTGGAATTATGCCTTATAGATCTTTGCTATAATCAATACCCTACTCGTAGTGTGTGCTTGACAAGAATTGATGGTAGCCAGAAGATGGTAATGTTGATAACAATAATTTCTACCTTTTATCAAAACTTAACTAATTTGTTAGGGTTCCTTTTTATGTTGTTTCCTCACAAAATATTCAGTATTTTCTGAGACTGTGCAATGCAAAGCCTGGACACGCCATATGGGTAGAATGAAGGTTAAAATATGGCCTCTGAAAAGTGACACTACCTTAAATTGCAGTCATTCTGAATGGGGAAGGGGTAATTTTGCCCGCCAGTGGACATTTGGCCATGCCTGGACACATTTTTGGTTGTCACATATGGGGGGTAGGTTGCTACTGGACTCTAGTGGAGTTGCTACAGGACAGCCCCCCACCAAAGGAATCATCTGGCCTAAAATATCAATAGCATCAAAATTGAGAAGCCCTGCTTAATAACTGGGAAAACCCTCTCTGGGTTCCTCATAACAGTTTCTCTTCACCTATGATATTACATTAAATTCTGGTCTATATATACCATTTAAAACTATGGTCAAGGCTGTTAAGAAGAGAGGAGAAAAGAGTGTGTCTCCATTACATTTTGACAGTCATATCTGTCATGGTATTTGAATAGGCCACGCCATGTGAGTAAACCTAGCCTAGAAGCTAGGTAGTTCCAGGCTTAACTTATTCAGATAGTTGCTTCCATTTTTGGCTTTGAACCACTTTTGCAGATGTAGTCTCTAGTTGCAAACTACCCTAGAAGACATACACTCTCAGCCACCAAGTGGAAAACCAGAATATTTCCCTATTGACAGAGAAGATGAGTCACCCAGCCCCAAGGCTGACAAGCAACCTAGACAAAGCTTGGGTCCCTGGCTAAATCAGCTATCTAATTGCACTAGGAGATACTATGCTAGGTTTGTTCTTGAATTCATATAGTAAGGCCTGGCATTTGTATGGTACTTTTAACTTTTAAAATAATTTTTCTTTATATATCCTTGATCTGAAGAGGTTAGAAGCAGAGGGCAGGAGCAGAGAAAGAAATTTTAGCCTTATCCACAATCCACTGAGAAAGCACCAAACTTCAGAAGCACACACAATCCTCATATGTTAGACAATTGCACTGTATATAGAGCCTTTGAAGGAAACAGCTCACAAGAATAAGGGTTTCACTATCCCTGAGCACTGCTGGTTGCATCTGGGCTTGAAGTGGAAGTCTCAGCTGGACTGCAGTTTGGTTAAAGAAAGGGAAATGTCTCCAAAGTTTTATCCACAGTCACATATTCTACTCACCCTCATGCCGAAGGGAAGATGGCTTAATCACAACATAGACCTCCCTCGTTTGGGATATTAGTCTGGGTATATGATTTGTTTGGGTATATTAGTTTGCTGGTTCACAGTAAACTATCTTTGAATGAAAGGCAAAGAATCGAGTGATTTTTTTTCAGCGACCCTTTTGGCCAATCTTAAGAAACACTTCCACAAGTATTCAAGCTGTAAGGAGGTGGAAGCTCCACCCTCACTTCTCCCTCCGACGCCCCTCCCCATCGACACAAACTGTTCATCCCCCAGGGTAATCATTTTCTTTTCTGCAATGCCTTGCTCCCATCCAAAAGCTAAATACTCTCCAGAATATTGGACTCCTCAGGACTAGGAGGATTAAGAACAACAGGAAAATTTGTCTTGCTTGGTTCAAACGAGTTTTCCGAGTTAAGCTAGGAGGAGAGTGCCTAAGGCTTGCAGTAAACATAACTAATACCAGCTTCACAGGCTCTACAATGAAAACACTCGGCCATTTAGGCAAGGGATATGGTTCTGGCTTTTTCTGGAGCTTAGACTTAGGCTCCCAGGGCATGCAGACGGGGTTAAAGAGCAGCAAGAAGTACAGTGGAGCTTTCTCAGAGCTAGGGATTGTTCTGAGAATGGGTAGGCAAAACGGTTTCAGGTACCAGCCCAGCGTCCAGAAAGGCAGAGAGTCACTTGCCGCTTTCCTGAAAGAGCGAGGAAGGGAGATAAAAGACAAAGCCGAGATTTGGGACTGTGCAGCCCGGCCATGAGATGCTGCCAGCTAGCGGACCTACGCGCCTGCAGGTTGCAGGTAGAAGTCTCAGGCGAGTGGCGGGGGTGGGGCTATTTAGCCCCTTCCAGTCAGGTTTAAGAGGGTGGACATTCTGGGCACCAGGGTATAGGGAGAAAGACGGAAGTGGAGAGGTGCTTCACATGAAAGGAAGGCGTAAAGATCAAAGAGTCACCCAAGTGTCCGGTGATACCGCCCCTCTCCCCCAACCACAGACACCACTAAGCAACTTAGCCCTTCCATCCTACAATATCACTATCCCACCCTGCATCAGTGTAGGCTGGATCTTGGGAAACCGATTCTATGGGTGAGAGGGGCACAGAAGGGAGAATTAGGTAGCTCCAAATAGATTAAACTAGATCTATCAGGGATCGAAGCCCACCCGATAGGACCCTGGGTCAGTTCCTGGCGACTCAGTGCCCCGCTGTCCCGCTGTCCTACCAGCCACCCGCCTGAGCTCTTGCCGGTTCAACTCCCCTTCCCCCAGAATGACCTGCGGTCCCTGGAGCAGCCTGGCCACCGCCAGCCCAGAGCCCAGGTTGAGGGTGGTGGGCAAAGGTCACTGCTCGAACCAGGAGATACTCAGGTCAAGGAGCAAAGAGAGATTCTGCTAGCCAGAGAATCCGAGGGGCTCCTGTCCCCTCTATCCGCAACCGCGTTTAGCCTCCCACCTCCCCTCCGGTCTCTGCCACCACCCAGGGGAGGGGAAGGTCTGGGGAAGCCAACGAAGGAGACAGAAAATTCCGTACCGAGGGGGGAGAGATGAGATGGTGGGACGGGGCAGCAGGGGTTGACTTGGGGCTGCGGCTGCGGCTTCCTTCCACCCCTGGCCTCTGAGCTGCAGAGAAGGCAGGAGATGCTGCCCGCGCCGCCTGCCCCGTCCTCCCTCTTTCCCTCCCCCGTCCCCGCCTCCCCCGCCCCACCCCGTCCGCCACAGCCTTTCGCCGGGAGATCGAGAAAGGCTTCGGGGCTGGGGGAGGTGAGGGGTGCTTTCGCCTGCCTACCAGGGTTGTCTCTCTCTCTTTCTCTCTCTCTCTCTCTCTCTCTCTCTCTCTCTCTCTCTCACACACACACACACACACACACACACAGACACACACACGCACACGCACCACATCACAACCAAGACGGGCTGTCCGCAGCTCTCAGCCACCCCAAAGGGAGGAAGAGAACAGGAGCAGGGGGAAGCCCGGCGCAGAAAGAAGGGAAAAGGAAGAGCTCAGGGTTGAACATTTGTGGAGATTGGGGTGGGGAGGAGAAAGGGAGCGTGCCTCCTCGATTTTCCCCTCCCTACCCCTCTTTGCATTTCTCTCCCCTTCCCTGTATAGCATATTCCAGACAAGGCAGCAGAAGGGGATAGAAACCTCTAGTGTAGAAAGGGATTTAGAGGGGTGGCCAGCGTTCCCGCCAGCCGCTACCTAACAGCAGGAGCTTGAGTGTGCAGGTAAGAGTGTGAATGCCGCTCTCTCTCTCTCTTTTTCTCTTTTCTCTCCCTTCTCTCTGCATCTCCCCCTTCCTCCCTCCTTCTCCCTCTCTTTCATACTACAGTGTCAGCTTCCCCTGTCAGTTTCCCTGTGTCAGTTTCTTCCCTAGCTCTTATTGTGTTCGGTTGGCTGCGTTAAAGGAGCGTGTGCGCTTGAAGGAGCTCAGGTTGGGTTAGAGAGCTGAGAGAACAGGGCAGGGACACTGGTAGAGCAAAGAGTTTCGGGGCACGGACGAAGGTGAAAGGTGAGGAGGGCTGATCTGTTACAGGGAAGTTTGGGAATAACTGATTATCCAAAGGGGAAGCCAAGGTAGGAGTCAGTACTTGCGCTCCTCATTATACCCCGCCCCTTTCCCTGTGCTCATCCTCCCGCCCACCCATCAGCCTAGAGGCCCCAGGCTGTCCCAGGCGGCTGCTGTTTGCGCGCTGCAAAAGAGGAGTCCGGCAAGGCACAGCACCTCGCATCCTGGCTGGCGGACACTCAGACGACACAGGTCTGATCCGGAGGAACCACTTGGCTCAGGGTAAGTCGACAGGCGGCCGGTGCCGTCCATTGCGCTGCCTGAGCGCTGCTGAGGAGCAAGGGGAAGAAAAGTGCAGGTTGAATGAAGATGCTGGGCTGGTGTAGGCTGAGAGGTATTGACTGGCTAGCTGTGGGCTCAGGGTGGCAGAGGGAGGCCAGCAACAGATTGTTTTGGAAGACAAAATGCAATGCGGGAAGCTCTAGGGGTGATAGGACAAGGTGCTCCTTGGCGACGACCAAAAGCATCCCTTCACTGGGAATATTTTCCCAAACTACAGCTCACAGCTTTGTCCTATTCCTGGACAATGATTTGCTTCATTCTTGGGTAGATTTTAAGATCCCTGGGGATCCGAGGCCTCCTTAAAATCGATTAGTGTGGCCCTCGGACCAAGGATACCTGACCTTTGTCAAAAGCCACCTTCAGAAATAGAGAGCCGGAAGCTGGATCATGAAGGTCCAGGAACCAGAGTCCCCATTTACCTTCTTTGTCTTGTATCCTTCAAACTTAAGAAACGGCCACGTTTTTTGCTTGGCTTCCTTAAAGAAACCAAGAAATGCAAATGGAGGGGCATCAGTCAGATCTCTGCTTCAAAGTAGACACCTCTCTCCCTCTCTACACACACACTGGGTTGGACAAATGGTCATGATCATATCCCACATATGCAGGTACTGAGCTGAATTCACAGGTGCTGATCCTTCTCCACAGTCTCTTACAATAAGACTAAGAGAAGGGTTTTTCCTTATTATATCCTGGGCTCTTTGGATCACAGTCATATACCTGGTGATGGTCAAGTGTTTAGCAAGGTTATTACTCCCTCATGAAAAGCCTGAAGTGGGGAAACCAGCCTGAAAGATACAATCTCTGAACTTTACCCAAGTTTATTATACGAGTAGGAGAGACACAGACTAATCGATAATTCTCCTTTTAGAGATTGTGCATGTTAGCCCTTGGCTTCAAATGAGAAATACTTATTACATTGACATGGCACACCTAGACTCATTTTTTTATTGCTGGTATTTATCTTTATGGCATTTAACAAGAAAGACAAGTTTATATATCAGCATTCATAACTGTCTATTGTTAGTCCCCTAGGTTTTTTGATGTTTTATTAATGATTTATATGATGTCTCCTTACCCATAAACTCTTTAAAAACAGAAATATAAATGATATCACATGGTACCTTTCATCATGTCTTTCAAATCTGCTTAGAAGGCATGCTAATACAATTACATAGTATGAAGTTCATTTCAAGGCAAATATATAGTCTGGGATAAATGAAACCCACAGGGTCAAGGAGTCTCTGAAGCTCTCTCTGTGAGGTTGAAGGAAGAATTGAATGCCACCTAAAAATCCACATTTTGGTCCCTGGAAGATGCCATTTTCATAAACTTTCACTGTATATATATATATATATACATATATATATGCACAGAGAGAGAGAGAGAGAATCTGTGTGTGTGTGTGTGTGTGTGTGTGTGTGTGTGTGTGTTTGTGTGTGTGTGTAGTTTTTCGAGGACCTCAATCAACCCCATACAATTTTGGCTCTGCGCTTTTGTAACAGAGGGGAGCAGGAGGTGAATTTGTGCTTCCAACACACCGAGGGTCTTCTGTTAAACTTTCTATTTATTACTGCTTTACAAAAATGCAATGAATTGCCTCCCTCCAACTCAGCAAATAAGAGAAACAGATTTTGCATTAAGTGAAACTGTTTATATTGCATCAGGCAATTTGTTCTAATGTTCACTGCTGAAAGAGAGCAGAATGAAGATTACTCAAGTAGGATCTGAAAAGGTGCCCATTCTGTTACTTTTTAAAGGCAACCATAAGTATTTTCTTAGGTTAAAATTACACTTTCCTATAGATATAGCAAAGACCGAGTTGCACACAGGTAAGAAAGAACTGGCAGCATCATAGTTGGGGAAAAACTCAAAATTTCAGCACAAATGAAGCCTACGGTGTTGGTTTTTCTCTGTTCTTGATGATATAAGTATCTGGCTGTTGAAGTGAGTCCTGATGGTCACCCAGGGGACAAGCAGGTCAGCAGGTTCGGGGATTCAGAACCAATGTAGCCCCAGCTTCACTGAAACAAATTCACCTGGCTTTAGTATACATTTCAACATGAAGACCTGAACCAGATATCTGCCATTCTTCTCAGCTGTAAGAGCTATAATCCAAAGATTCTGTTCTTTCTAGACCTAACAGCTAAAACCAGAATGGCACACAGACCCACAGTAGTTAGAGAAGACTAGGCCAGGGAATTAGAGATGCAGAGGGGAAAAAGATGAGAGGAATATGAGAGAACCAAAGATGTTTTGAAACAAATGGAGAGAAAACTATCCAGGTGTTTGCTTTGGTTGGGAATGGAATTAATCCAGAAGTCAACTCATATGTGATGCATCTTAAAATTGCCTGTATTTGACTTGCAAACACTGAATAAACAGTGATAGAATTCCATAGAACCAGGAAACTGGGGACCTTGGAGTACATTTTTGGTGTTGCCATCTCATTTTACTCCATACAATATTAAATTCCAATCTGCAAGCCATTCCAGTGCTTAATTATTGAATGGATATTTCAAATGTGTCATGCTGCTTTCCGCTAGCCTGTTTTTGAATATTCTAATTTGTCTTTTGCCATGGCTCCATCACTGAAGGTGGTAGACCAAAGCATTTCTGCCTGCTTTACTTCTGCCAAAGGTTCCTGATTTCACCTTAGTATACCAAGCTGTTCAGATGCCTCCTGCTAACTAATAAAGTATATATGGCACAGGATCTCTATCCTCAAATCACTGTGCCACAAATGTATTCTTGTTATAGTTTTGTAATTCAGAAGTCTGACACAGGGATCACTGGGCTAAAATCAAGGTTTCAGCAGGACTGCCTTCCCTTCTGGAGGCTCTAACAGAGAATATACTTCCTCACTCAGATTGTTGGCCTAATTCACTTCCTTGAGGTCATAAAACTGAAGTTTTAATTTATTTGCTGGCTATCAGGATTATTTCCTATTTTAAGGTCTGCTAATTATCACTTCAATTATATCTGAAAAATCTTTTTCACCATGTAACATCATATTCACAGGTTCTGGGGATAAGGGTGTTGACATATTTATGGGGTGGCCATATCTTATCTACCATAATATTCTATGTGTTGAGTGCTACAAATACATGGTCTTAAATGAAATTCACTACAGTTTCTATATGACAAAAATTATTATTATTCCCATTTAACAGATAAGGAAACAGGATTAGACGAGTTAGCTGGTATGTTTAACATTGCACAACTTGTGAATGGTGGAGGCAGGGTCACAGTCTCTCTTCTTCCAAATCTTGAATTTCCCTATTGGCCTACGTTATGCAGCTGCTTCATTGTTGGAAAGCCCTTTTGGTGGTTATTGTTTCACTTGTTGTTGTTATTTTGTTTTGTGTTTTATCTTTTTATTCACATTTTTGAATAGTTAATTTATATTCATGGTTTAAAAATCAAAATGTGTAAAAAGGTATTCTGTTTTCCATCTGCATGGTTGTCCCCACCCCTCCCTCATTTGATTTGTTTCCCTCTAAAACTTCTGAATGAAAATACAAGCAATCGTACAGCAATATTTTTACACTTTAACAAAATGTCTCAAACCACAGCTCAAATCCATTTTGTCTTTTTGTTGCATTCTCATTACAATGCAACTTCGAAAGAACTAACATCTGTGTTAAGTGACAGATCTTCGGGCCAGTCAGTTAACTAAGCAACTGGTGACTCCACCCACTTTCTAAAATGCCTTATAACCCTTTTGACCCCATGATGCTCACTTAAATACTCTATATATTATATAACCTTAATGCCTCAATATTGTTATGTATCCCATCAATTTTATCTAAACATCCCAGTGTCCTGGAATTTTAGGAAACTCAAACATGAGAGAGAGACAGTGAGAGAGAGACAGAGGAGAAAGGAGAAACAGATAGAGAAAGCAGAAAAGGAAATAGAAAAGAAAAAGAAGGAGGAAGAAGAAGAAAAGGAAGAGAAAGAGAGTCAGAAGAAGAAGAAGAGAATGTAGATGAAGAGGAAGGAGGAAGAGAAAGAAGAAGAGGGAAAGAAGAAGAGGAAGAAGAAGAAGAAGAAAAAGAAGAGGGAGGAGGAGGAGGAGGAGGCCCAGAGTGTACAGTGGGAAATAAACATATATTTATGAAATATATTTTTCTATTATTCCATATTGTAATGAGGGGATTATATTTTAGCATAAATAAGTGTAATGCCTTATTTATAAATAATCTTTGATAAAATAGACACAGCTATCTATTTTGCAAAAGAGCATGGAACTCTTACATAATTACAAACATTGAAACAGGCTACCATATAATTGGGTACCATCTCTTATAGCAATAGGCACTGAAAACAAAGGATGAAAAGTTAGGTTTAAACAAAGAATTGAATAAAGCTAGTGACAAAATCAGTATACCAGAAGTAATTATTTTGTCATTCCTACTATGAACATTGTTCTTTAGCTGTAATGTAAGTGCCTCTTCTTTCCAGCATATCAGTAGCATACAATATACACTTGCCTTCTAGTGGCACAAAACATAGCATTTCACCATCTTCTGTTTTTTTGTTTTGTTTTGTTTTTTTGCTACCCTTTAAACCAGTAGTTTTCCATCTGTGGGCAGTGATTCATTAATACACTGTGAAATAGTTGATAGCCACTATTTTTAAATAAAATAGAACAAAATAGAGAAATGTGACTCTCATGCAGTAAGAGTAAGCATTGTTTCATTAATCTTACTTTAGTAATGCATGTGTATATGTGCACACATGTATATCTTCATGTTTGTGTATAAGGTTCAAAATAAAATGTTCTTCTTGCTGTGAGTTATTGTCCAAAAGTTTGATAAATATTGCTTTAAACAATTAGAACCACTGGATAGATGTTACATTTCAGAATCCTTATCAATAAATAAATCTCTGCCAACATCTAAAAACCTTGACCTTCCTGAACATATTTTTCTAACTCTAAGGAGATTCCACACTGTCCCTCGGCATTGTAGTCCCCAGTTCCTGGCAATGCTCAGAAAATAGCAAGCATCCACAGAACAACTAAAAATCCCATAAAAATGGGCATGCTTTTTCTCTGTGATGCATGAATATCTGGAGATTTGTAGCATCTCAGGATTTGGAACTGAGCTTCCTAGTTGTCACTTCCAGTGGCATCTTATGGATACTGTAGCTCAGGAGACCCTAGTCAGTGCTGAACGTGGCCTGAAAGTTTGCAGCTTATATAAAATGTTTAACCTTAAGAAACACCAGAAAACTTTATGCTTTTGATTGTGCTGTCGTCTTTACACAGTGGTCATCTCCAGAAACTTTTCCTAAACGAGTAGCTTTTAGTCTAATAATAAAGACCAAGTAATGAAGAAAAATTGACAGGAATATAAAATGTCTATTTGTGGATACATCTCAGAAAAGGCTGATGAAGTAGTGATGGGTAGGTAAAGATTGTCCCTAAATGTTTGATGTTACAAAATAGAGGATTTCGCATTTCTTATGGGGAAATTATGCCAAGGAAGAGAAAAATGAAAGGGGTGGTTGGAAGCATAGAGACAATGGAAAGGAGTAATTAAACAGTTTGATCCTCAAAGTGATAATTGTGCCCCTACTATCAATCACTTGACAAAAATTCACTCAGTGTACACTAGGTGGAAAGCACTGTTGGGAATGCAAACATACATGCCCAGCCTTTTCCCTCTAGGAACTTACAACATGATCAGAAGTGAGTGAGATGATGGGAGCAAACATGAAGCGAAATCCTTGTATGGTGAAATAAGGGATTATGCTTTAAGCCATTCATGGAAACACAGGCCGGCACTTCCAGGAGATATAATGGGGATGTTTGGTCTGCAGAGGACTTTAGATGTCAAGCTGTGCTGAATTTAATTTAGTGGATGAGAGGAAGATACAAAAGGATTTTGAGATTAAAAAAATGAAATAATGATAACCATGTTTGGGAATGATTATTCTGGAAATGGTGTATAGGAAGGTTTGGTGGAGGAGCAAGCAATGGCAGGCATACCAGTTAGGAAGCAATTATAGAAATCTAGGCATTAAGAGTAGCACTATGGTTATACAGAATCTGGTCCAAATTCATCTGGGTGTGATTCTAACTGTGCCACTCTGAGCCTTAGTTTTCTCTTCTATGAAAAGAAAAAAAAAACTAAAAATACCTGCCTTAAAAAAATACTGTGAGGTTGAAATGAGTTACATGTACAAAGCACTTAGTACAGTACCTAGCCATAGTAAACATGTGCACGTTAACTGTTACACTGTTGTTGTTGTTGTTGTTGCTGTTACTGCAGTGGTGCACCTGGAAAGGATGGGGTATAAAATACACTGTGAAGGAACAATCATGGTGAATGGCTGTGTGATATGTGATGAAGGTAGTCAGGGATGAATGTAAGCTTTCCCTCCCTGCTAGGTAACAGAGAAATGATGCCATAAGAAAATGTGAAGGTGAGGTGACACAGGAAGATAAGAAGTTGATAATAAGTTATCTTCCTGTGTCACCTCACCTTCACATTATCTTATGGAATCATTTCTCATAGGCGGGTGTTGAACAATGAGAACACAGGAACACAAGGAGGAGAATATCACATACTGAGGTCTGTTAGGGGGGCCAAGGGAGGTACAGTAGGGTAATACAGAGGTTAGGGAGGGATAACATAGGGAGAAATGCCAGATGTAGATGACAGGGGGATGGAGGCAGCAAGCCATATTGCCATGTGTGTACCTATGCAACAATCCTACATGATCTGCACATGTACCCCAGAACCTAAAGTACAATAAAAAATAAATTAATAAATAAATAAAACCACCTTTACTGAAAAAAAATTAGATATGACATTGGAGCTCAAGAGAAAGTTTAGGAATGAAATGAAAATTTGGAAAGTCACAGATATAAAACTTTTGACCTCTGGGCTGCGTGCAGTGGCTCACGCCTGTAATCCCAACACTTTGGAATACTGAGGCAGATGGATCACCTAAGGTCAGGAGTTTGAGACCAGCCTGACCAACATGGTGAAACCCTGTCTCTACTAAAATTACCAAAATTAGCCAGGCATGGTGGCACACACCTGTAGTCTCAGCTACTCAGGAGGTTGAGGCAGGAGAGTTGCTTCAACTCAGGAGGTGGAGGTTGCAGTGAGCCAAAATCACCCCACTGCACTCCAGCCCGGGCAACAGAGCAGGACTCCATCTCCTAAAAACAAACAAGTTTTATCTCTAAGAAATAGATGTAAAATCTCCAAGAAAGAAAGGAGAGACACAAAAGCAGATAGTTAAGGTTTAATCTGTGGCCCATGTTTAGTGGAGGGAGAAGAGCCACAGGAAGAGTGATTAAAGGAAAAGGAGAGTTGTGCAAGGCACTACAAGGAATTCACCAGAAGAACATGACCTGCTCAATACAACTTATAGACTCAGGACAGAAAGCATTATAAAGTCTGAAATATGTAATAATGACATTCAATTTAAAAATTAAATTCTCTGTTTCAAAACATACCTTATTTTATTGACTAGAAAAGGCAGGAAGGCTTCATAAGTATTTTATCCCTTGAATGATGAGTGGCATTTGGAAATATATCAAGGAGCACATTTCAGATGGGAAGAATTATATGATCAAAGGTGAAGAGTTAGAAACAGGCACACCAAGTTTAAGAGAGAGAGAAGAGATCAATCTGACAAGAGTGAAGGAAGGAAGACAAGGCATGGTAAGAGAGGAAAAATGTTCAAATCACCCACACAGCTAATCTCCCTCAAGTCCCAACTGAGGGAGATTTAAAATGTTCCATCTCACCTTAGCTTTAAAGCTGGATGTTTCATGTCATTTTTTTTCTGACATAAAACTGAACTCCCAGCTTTCTCATATAAATGATTGAGTGGACAGTGATGGATGCTGTTAACAAGAATAAAAAATGATAGAAGAAAAATAGTAGCAGGTTAGGGTGAGGTGATATGGGATAGAAAAGGGATGATGAGTTATGTTTGGGACATGTTGAAGTAAAGGTGCCAGTGTGACATCCAAGCACAGATGTTAAACAAGCAGTTAGATAAATGGGTTTAGAACTCAAAATAGAAGTCTGAGCTGTAGATATAGATTACAGAGTCATTATCCCATAATAACAGGACAATAATAGCAGTGATGATGAAAATACTTATGAAGTATATACTATATCAAAGGCATGGTTCTAAGAATATTCCAAATAGTAAATCACTTAACCTTCATAACAACCTTATGAAGTAAATGCTATTTTTTATCCTCATTTAACAAAAGGACTAAAACCAAGGCTCAGAGACGTCACACACCCAAGGTCGCACAAGTGTTATCTATTGAAGCAAAGATCCAAACCCAGGCAATTACAAATCCAAAGTCCATGCTCCTTGTTACCATATTAAGAGTGAGTGTTAGAAGTAGAATCACTTACTCTAGCACAGCAGGCTAAACAATGGAATAGGTCAACTACTGATCCTTGAAAATACCAATATTTCAGAGGTAAGTGGGAGAAAAGAATTTTTCAGAAGAGACTCACAGCAATCATAGAAACAGAGGAAAACTAGTAGTGAGTGATGGCCTAAAAGTTACTGGAGAAGAGAATGCCCAAAAAGGGGAGGGGTATTAGCAGCATTAATAACTACAGCCATTGGATTTGACAACTCAAGGGGCTTTGAATTATGTAGTGGTTAGAACAAGGGACAGCAAACCACAAGCCATGGGCAAAATTGGGCCCACCATCTGTTTTTGTGTGGCCTCAAGCTAAATGTGGTCTTCACATTTTTTAATGGTTGGAAAAAAAATCAAAAGAAAATATATTTCATGATATAAAAGTTATGTGAAACTCAAATTTTAATGTCTATAAATAAAGTTTTATTGGAACACACTCAGTGATACATTGATGTATTGTCTATGGCAGCTTTCCTACTACAATAGCAGAGCTGAGCAACAGAGAGCATATGAAACAAAAATAGCTAAAATCTTCTCTATTTAGCCCTTTACCAAATAAGTTTGCCAGTCCTTAGGTTAAAGGATTCGCTGTAAGGTCAGACTACCTCAGTTCAAATCCCAACTCTCCCATTGACTACACAATGTGACCTTGAAAAAGTCACCCAAATGCTCTAATGACCATTGTCAGTAAAATGGAGATTAAAATGGTGTTTATTCACAGTATTATTTTACTTATTTATTTATTTTTGAGACAGGTTTCACTCTGTCACCCAGACTGTAGCGCAGTGGTGTGCTCATGGCTCACTGCAGCCTCCACCACCCCAGGCTTAGGTGATCCTCCTACTTCCCCGAGTACCTGGGGATACAGGCATGCGACATGAAGCCTGGCTAATATTGTTTTTTTGTTTTGCTTTGTTTTGTTTTGTTTGTTTTTTGAGATAGAGAGGGGGTTACACCATGTTGCCCAGGCTTGTCTCAAATTCCTGGGCTCAAACGATCCACCCACTTTGGCCTCCCAAAGAGTGGGGATTACAGGAATGAGCCACTTATCGATCCCAACTTCATAGGATTTTTTTGAGGATCAAATAATATAATTTGTGTAAGACACCTAACACAGTGCGTGATGCATAGCTAGAACTTAAATGTCAGCTGCTGTTGATTTTTGATGTGGTAGAAATGAGTGATGGGGATAGATGCCAAATTGCAATAGGCGGCAAAAGGAAATAGAGATGTGGTCTATACATATAGAAATTATACTTTTGAAAATTTTCACACTGGATTTGAGGATGGAGGATGAAGAAACTTTGGTTTGGGGGAATTTTCAATTTTAGTGAAGAGACTTGAACACAGGGAAGAGGAGAAGTGAATGAAAATCGAGCATCTGGGAAGAAAGAAAACAAAATAACAACCCGTTGAGGTAGGAAGATACAGAGTAGAGATCAGCAATTAACCTTAGAAAGGAGTAGGAACAATTTTTCAGCAAGAAATAAAATCAAGTTGAAAGCAAATATAAAATTTTATGTGGGTTGAGGGAAATTCATATCTCAAACATTCTTTCCTCTATGAGTTTGGAGACAAACTTTTCTGTTATGGGGCATGGGTAGGGGAACTTGATTGAACACTGGCTGTGGAACTTTCAGAAAGAAGTTGGCCCAGGAGATTCCAAAGAGGAGTATGTATAAAATGACCCTGTAGGCTTGACAGAGCTTGGAAAATTGAACTTGGTGGTGCCAATCTGCACAACAATGTGAATTACTCTAGAACTGCTGAAAAACCTGAAAGAATAAATCCAGAAAGCAGAGGGGTGAGTTGAGTCATGACTTTTAGTCATGTTGAAATATTTGGAAAATGTAACGCCACCATTGGCAAACATTTGAATCCCCTACCAGCTTGTCATTGGAATCACTGGCTCTGGGACCCTGGTCTTATCAAAAGGCTCTGCAGCTTGCACATCTTTATCCTGCCTGGTGTGGTATCATGTTTTCACAATGACACAGCCTCCCCAGACACTTCTGGATTTCTTTCCCTGAAATCTCTTTGCAACATAACACAGACAGACGGTACATTGGAAAGCTCAGAGAAGGAACATAAACTGTGACTTTTGTGGAGAAAGAATGATATTGCTGAAGGATGGGGGCTAGTGCTAGAGTCTGAGTACCTTTCAGGACTTCATGAGCCTAGCAATAAAATCCCAATTAATTTGTGAGATGCAGGACACAAGCTTTATGGTGTCCAGCATAAATCCAAATAAAATGCCACAACAGCTGGTGTACTGGGTTTGGCTCCCTTGAGACTCCAGGGGTAAGATTAAGGGCAAACAGGAAAACTCCTGTCTGGGCAAACTAAGGGCAAAGCAGAAGTGGGGGAAGGAGGTGTTGCTTGAGGGGGCTACAGATCCAGGGAACAAATACTTTGGCTACAAGTTGAAATGGCAAGAAAGAAATGGAACAAGTGTTCCTAAAAAGGTGACCACTGAGCCCCCCGGAGACTTGCAGTTCAGCTGAAATTTAGCCAGGGCAGCAGTGAAGATTCCATTTACACCTCCTCTAGAGAGCATGCCCTTCTGCGGGGGAAAGTGGGTCTCTTGTAGGCATTTCCCAATCTTATGCTGACCTTTTGGCCTGGGACTCAGACAAGTGTGCATTCCCCTTAGAGGCTTCCAGGCTCATTTGGAGGCCTGCTAAAAGAATGGAGAGGGCCAGTTTGCATTCAGATAGCACACACATGCCCAAAGTACTTTCCCATCCAGCATTTTAAGCAGATGAGTATAGTGTCAAAAGCACTATATTGGGGGGTCAAGAATCCTAGCCCTGCTACTTACTAGGAGTGAGACCTTAAGCAAAACACTAAGCCACTCTGAACCTCAACTTCTAGGATTTGTAAAATGAGAATAATAGTAGTGCTGTCCTAATAGAGCTGTTAGGAGGATTGAACAATAGTGCTTAGCACAGAGTGTGGCTCATGATAAGCACTCATTAGGTGCCATCTTCATCTTCATCATCCTCATTTAACATATAAATAACTTGAAGCATGTATTAGGCTTGAAGCCTGGCTCTGACACTTATTGGTCATAAGACCTTGGGCAAGTTAGATGTCCTCCCTGAGCTCATTTCTTTCTTCTCAGTTTAAGGTAGACTTGGCTGATCATACAAGATATTATTTGTGAAAAGTATACAGTACTTTTCAAATGCTATAGTGTTTGTTTTCCTTTTCAGAGAGCATCACCTCTTTTTAAAGACAGGGAAAAGAACTGGAGAGGCAAAGGCATTTACCCAGTGAAGCAACAGCAAACCTGGAATGAGACCCCAAGGCCCTCTACTCACAACCCAGGGCTCTTCCTAATTACACTCTCTGAGAGCAATTTGGTCCTGTACTCAGAATAGAGTGTTCCACGTGGTCCCAGCAGTGCAGGCTGTGCTGATGTGTGTGATTCCCTGATGCTCACCAGTCAGAAGGCAGCAGTGCTGACCTGGCCCCTTGCAGGCAGATATCAGAAGCCAGAACCTCAAAGCTCTTTTGTTGCCCTTATAGCTAGTGACTAGCATTCAAAAATAGAGAGTTCTAACCATCTTCACACCCAAAATACTTTCTTCTCCCCACTACCACCCAACTTTGGTGTCTGAATCCCCATCATTTAAGCTTTGTTCCTTTTAAGCTTCAGTCTTAGTTCAAAAGGTGAACTCCCTAGGACATGCATGCAATTCCTGCTACCAAGAATCGGCTATCAGAGCAGCAGTACGAATTCAATTATTCAGGCTTTTTCTCTCTGCAAGTGGGAAAGAGGGAGATTTCAAGTACAGGACACTACTCAGTCTTCCTGGATAGCCAGAATGAACTAGAGACAGCAGGAAAAATATTATAAATGGAGGGAGGGGCACATAAAGAGTAGGTTGTAAAAGCAGCCCATCTCTGCCCATTTTGAAAGCACAGGAGCAGGACAGACAGAAGAGATATCCCTGCAATGGTGAAGAGCATGTGCTTGGAATGGCAAGGTCAGACTTCCAATATTATGGCAAATTTCCTAACCTGTCTATGCCTCAGTTTCTTCACATGTAAAATGGGGTGATCATATCATCTATCTCAACAGACGGTTTTAGGGGTAAGAAGAAGAAAATATGTGTGTGAACAAGCTTATAAATCAATGCCCAGATCTAACTGATCATTAAGGATTCAGTTAACTTCTCAGAGGAGGCTCAAGGATGCAGTGACCTTGACAGTTAGATGGCCAGGTGAGATGCACCTGGCATTCCTCCCAGCCCCTTCACTGTTAAGTGGAGCATTTCATGCACCTGCCATGCTTCCTCTCAGAGTCTGCCTCACTTCCCATCTCTGGCAAAGTGGAAGCATTTAGTAGCTCTCTCTGGTCAGAAGTAGGTCTCAAGAGCTCTGATCTGAAAGCAGCGGAGGTGAGCAGTTGGCAGAGGGCAAGGCTCTTCTGAGACTGAATGCCATCCCACTGGCCAGCTGTAGCCTCCAGACAGATGTGGAAGTCCTGCCACCAACCCAGGGGAGCAGAGACAATTAGGACAACCTCTCAGTGACAATACTCTGGAGTCATTAAAGCAGTGACATAGTTGGCCTGCCAAAGCTGAGACAGCAGACACACAGTCCAGCAATATGGCAAAATAGTTGTCTCAATGGATAAATAAAGCAATATATAAATAATGACTGAGGTTATTAGCTATATTTTATCTTCTCCCCTATCCTGCTTCCTGACACTACTGGATTCAGAGGCCCCAGAGGGGTGCCAGTCAGAGTAAGAGCAGTGACAAGGGAAGGAATGGCTAGGACCAAGGACTCCAGTTGACCAAAGGCTATTGGGGCCCTGCAAAATGTCTACCTACAAGTTCCAGGGACCCCCAAGTCTTCTGTGATGAAAGCAGGCAGTAATGGGGAAAGAGTCACCTCTAGTGACGAATGGAAGAGAAATGGGACTGCTAATAGGACAGAGAAGTACCTAAGGCCCACTTATCAGGGCAAGCCTTATCCCTAGCCACTACAGAGGTGACTGACTCTGGGCAAGGCTGAAGTTCTAGGTATGTGTGGGAGGTAATCTGAGAAGGTGGTAGGGTGCTGGGCTATATAATTACACTGAAGAGGCATTCCCACCATTTCCTTCTCTTTCCTTTTATTGAATAAGCCCTGAACTGAAAATGACAGAAATGGGGAAGGTCATGTATGAACAGGTAAAATCAGAGTTGGTAAGGAGGCAGCAAGGCCAGCCACATTATCCCTCAAACTGAGCAATTTAAGTTTCTTTGTACTCTCCTTAAACTTTACTTAATTCATTTTATTAAATGCTTGGTATTTTCCAGACACTAAGTGCTTTACAAATATTGACTCTCATAATCCTCATCACAGCCCTCTGAGATAAAGACTATAATAATTCTTATTTTACAGATGAGGAAAACAAGAGACAGGGACATTAAGTAAATTGTCTGAAACAACTCAGCTAATAAATGGTGACACCAGTATTCAAACCCAGGCTAGCCCAATTCTGGAGAAGAGACCATGCTCTTCACCTCTATGATATGCTGCCTGGCAACTTACATTCAAACTGTACACCTACCATGTTCTGTTGATATTTGATATTTATTAGTAGGCATCCACTGCCAGTCTAAGCACTGATGGTAGGTGCCATGAAGGCCAGGGCAAGACCTTTCTGGTTCACCACCATATTCCCAGGGTCTAACACAAGGGCTTAATGATTAAAGGAATTCGTAAATGAAATATAGATGTCATGAGTATTCAATGAAAACAAGTAAATGCCAAATAAAATAATTATAATCATTTGAGACAGGAGCTATTTTCAATGTATGTGCAGAACTGTAGATGACTCTTAACCATAGGAACACAGAAGCAGAAGGGTTTGGTTCTGCCTGGAGAAGTCAGGGAGTGCTGTATAGAAGGGATGTAACATTAGAGCTGAGACTTGAAGAAGTAGGTATTCACAAGCAGAGAACGGGCTTCAGGTGGAGGTATTCTAGGCCAAGAGAAAGGCATGAAAAAAGTCAGAACTCTCTGGGGACAGATAGTCTGGTGTGGTTGGAGTCTAGGATATGCACATGGGAGTAGCCAAAGGTACCTTTGGAGAGCAAGTCAGAGGCCTACTAGTCATTTCAAACATGATCCTATAGCCAGAGAAGAACCATCAGCCAACTTTCTTTTTTTCTTTTTTGGAGATAGAGTCTTGCTCTGTTGTGTAGGCTGGAGTTCAGTGGTGCCATCTTGGCTCACTGCAACCTTTGCCTCCCAGGCTCAAGCAATTCTCATGCCTCAGCCTCCCAAGTAGCTAGAACTACAGCCATGCGCCACCACTCCAAGCTAATTTTTTGTAGAGATGGGGTTTCACCATGTTGGCCTAGCTGCTGTTGAATTCCTGACCTCAAGCAATCCACCTGCTTCAGCCTCCCAAAGTGCTGGGATTACAGTTATGAGCCACTGAGCCCGACCCCATCAGCAAACTTTTAAATAGGACAAAGATATGATCAGATTTGTGTTATGGAAATGTCACAATCCTCAAGGGAAAGATGGAAGAGACCATGAAGCCATGGATACCAGAAAACAGGAGGTTTGATGGCAATATCCTGAATCCAGGAAGGAGATTATCAGAGGCTATATTGATAGCTCTTGGTGATAGGATGGGGATGAGTAAGGGAAAAGTAGGTTTCAAGAATGACTCCCAGTTTTCTGGCCTGGGAAACTGGATAGATGGTGTTGTCAAAAATGGATATGAAATATGTGAGGTAGGTTGAGATGAGGGTGATGATAAATTTGGTATTGAGTATGTCAAGTTTAAGGTATGTGTGGAAGGATTATATACCAGTGGTGATGCTCAGTAGGAAGTGTCAAAGAGATTTTAAGCTCAGGAGAGACACATAAAAAATTAGATTTTATATTCACTGCTGTGCAAAATCAGTCATTGAAACCATGTGTGTGAGTGAAACTAATGTTTTTTTTTAAACTCACCTAGACCATGATTTGATCCATCCTGTGATGAAAAGAAAATCCCTAGGTCTTAGGATGAAAGAAAGTTGTCTTCCCTTTCAAAGACTCATTTTTAAACTTTTCAGTAGCTTGGAGTGGTGGCGCACGCCTGTAGTTCCAGCTACTTGGGAGGCTGAGGCATGAGAATTGCTTGAGCCTGGGAGGCAAAGGTTGCAGTGAGCCAAGATGGCACCACTGAACTCCAGCCCACACAACAGAGCAAGACTCTATCTCCAAAACAGAAAAAAAACGGTTGGCTGATGGTTCTTCTCTGGCTATAGGATCATGTTTGAAATGACCAGTAGGTCTCTGACTTGCTCTCCAAAGGTACTTTTGGCTACTCCCATGTGCATATCCTAGACTCCAACCACACCAGACTATCTGTCCCCAGAGAGCTCTGACTGATACATTTCTAGATGCATAGGGAAAGTCAGTCAATGATTATGGACAAGACAGAGGTTTGGATCCCATTCTGTGGGGTTGAGCCAAAGATTCTGAGTACTTCCTTTGCATTTTGGAAGCCAGCTGTCAGACGTATACGAAGCTGGCACAATTGGTAGCAGCTCTATGGTCTCCGCATTGCAGGAGGGAATATATCTCTCTTCCAGTTGTCCCCTACACTTGTTGACTGACTGACTATTGTGGCCCAAAGCAAAGATTGGCAAATAGCCTTTCCTCTTCAGAGAAAAAGAAAAAATAATTAAGAAAAAGGGCATTTTTGCTAAAATGTTCAGTGAACTTTGGTAAGTAATTTATCTTCTCCATGGCTTGAGATATAATGATATCTACCTGATCTATCTCACAAGAAAGTTGTGCGGATCCAATGAATCATGGATTATGAAAATGCTTTTTAAAATACACTATGAGCAAAATATGTTATATTTTCGAGCACCAAGATCCCTGAGCTCTACTTTCCAATCCTTCATTGTTTCAATCAAAAATGGTATTTTACTTTGCCTTCATTTACTTTCCTATGTATGACAGGAGTGACCAGAGACCTTTCATATTTTGGAGTGTGCATGTGTTTGGGGGGCAGGATGTGTGCCAGCTTGTAGACAAACTCAATTATCATAAATGGCTTTAGAATAAGTAAGCACTTAAAAATGAGGTTTTTTTTTACTACATGACATTATTCTTTTAATCTTTCATATCTCTTCCTCTGATATCTTTTTCTTCAAAAAATTAGTTCAAGTATATACTACTGAACCCAATCCCCTGTGAGAAAGGGGGAAAATATGTTTCTGTGCCCTGACATAGAGACAAAAGTATTCCTTTATTTAAATTAACAAAACAAAAATAAAGCAGGGGGTTCGAGGTTAGGGGAGGGATAGCATTAAAAAAAATATCTAATGTAGATGACGGGGTGATGGATGCAGCAAACCATCATGGAATGTGTATACTTATGTAACAAACCTGCATGTTCTGCACATGTACCCCAGAACTTAAAGTATTATAATTAAAAAATAAAGAATCTGAGCTTTAAAATAACAATTTTTTAAAATTTTATTACATGTCTATGGCTGCATAAAAAAGCAGCAAATTTCAGTCCCTGAAATGTTTACAGTTCTCAAAGGCCAAAACAAGCATAAAGACATGAGCTAATATCAAACAGAGAGGCTATGCCACACAGAAAAGTAGGGAAGAAAACATGCCAGTGATAAAAGTTATTCAGCCCCTGAATGGATTGCCTAGAAAGGGGATTTTGGGAAGGATCCACAGACGTGAAATCTGAATGAAACAGCAAGAGAGATGACTTAGGTAACAATGGAATTGATCTGTCATAGTTTCAGTTGGCTCTACAGCCAGAGTTAAAACCAACCAGTCTAGAATCTCTAGGTCCCTTCAAGTCTCAGAGTCTCAAGATATAATTACACGAAATGCACTGAGACTAATATTTTTGCAAACCAGCCTAAGACTTCATACAAGAACTTCTAAGCAGAAAAAAAAAATGTTGGTAATGCCACCACCATACCATTCCTCAGTCTTATGCAGTAGAAGTTGAAGTCATCCTACCTTCTACTATATATATATATATATATATATATATATATATATATATATATATAGTTAAATCACTAAGTACTCTTCATTTGAATTCTACATTTTCTGTTATTGCCTATCTTGCTCCATTTTCCACTGTTATTACCCTACTTACCACCCTTATCTGCAAGCTAAGCCTCCGAGCCGGTCCAACTGACTCCAGTCTCTCCCTGTCAATCCATCCTGCACAGTTACCAGATTCATCCTCACTTGACATTACCTTTCTACCTTCAGTAGTTCCCCACTGCCTATAGGATAAAGTTCAAACTCTTTTCCCATGGACCTCTAGGCCTTCCATTGTCCGGCACCAACAACATTTTGAGCAAGATCTTTTCCTATAAACCCTCTGCTCTAGAAAAAGTATTCGCAGTGCCCCCCAGCACACCCTCCGCTTCCTCTAGATTTACCTACATGAGTATTGTAGCAAGAATATAGCTCCTATTTGAAACTGCCTCTAAAATATGATCTATCCTTCAAGATCCAGCTCAAATTCTACCTCACCCAATAAATATATATTGCATGTCTAGTATGTGCCAGGCATTTTAAAGTCTTTGCTAGCTTTCCCAGTTTCTTATTACTCCCTTCTCTGAGTCCACTGAGAAGAGTCTAAGTATAACAATTGGCCCTTTGTAGTGATTACTTTATGTAATTATTAACCATTATTTTCTGCCTTAATGTTTTTTGTACCCAAGTACACTGTAAGCTTCTTGAGAGCAGGAACTTGGTTCTGTATTTCTTTCTTCCCTCATCCCTCATTCCACACCTTGCAAGTAACATATTACTTTGCATTTTGTAGAAAGGAAATTTATGTTATTTTAATTATTTTTATAACAGCATATTTCCAGTCAGAAGTCCTATTGACCTGAGAGAGCATTGCTACATCAGTATCAAAACAGCCTAAAGGAAGCAGAGCAAAGTAAAACCAGTTGGCTATTGTGGTGACAATACAATTAAATACTAAGTCTAGAAGGAAAACATATCTATTCTAGTTAAATGGAATGGCCTGGGGATAGAAAGAATGCCTATAACACATAAGAGCAAGAAAGATGACTATCGCTCATAACGGAAAATCAAATCATTATATCATTGGAATAAACTGTTCCTGGTTTTAGACAGGAGAGCTAATAGAAAACTTTCAGTGATTTCCAGTTACGGGTTCCTTGCAGATTGAAAAATTAGTGTAAAGAAGGAGCAAAGAGGTGGCTAGCACCAGAATAACCTGCTTCTGGATTTTTTTTTAATTCTCTTTCCCTCCTTCTCCTACTATTTTCTCCCTGCTATATATCCAAATACCACTAGGCCCCCTACACACACACATGTTTTATAATAGTTGTGTGTGTGTGTGTGTGTGTGTGTGTGTGTGTAAACAAGTTTATTAGGTGCTTTTGTAAAGATTGCTCTTCCGTGTCTCCTTGGAGGATTCCAGTTAAGGAGGGACCACAGGCCCAGACTCTCAGAGTCTTTCTGACCTACTCTCCCTTCACAGCTCCTTCTCTTCTTCTGCTTCTGTTTCAGTCCCCGCCCTCATCTCAGATCTGAAGATTAAGGTGGTCTTCAATTTCTCCCCCAGCACTCTTCCTCAGACACGGCTTTGCATTCTCCCTTGGTTTCAACTTGTGCTTGGCCTCCCAATGAAACAAGCCTGTTTTTGTACCCAAGGACCATCTCCAAGGATACCCCCAGGACTTGTACACCACAGGGAATCTGACAGGGCTGACTGCTGATGGTCAGTAGGAGATAAAGATACCTTCTGTCAACTCTTGTCTCTTTTTTGCCACCCTTCCTGTACCCTACAACACAGATTTGATGAAAATGGATCTTGGCCATAGAGTAAACAGGACTTGATTAGTCCAAGAAACTCTGTGGATGTTTAATTAATAAACAGTTGTTAAACAGCTTCAATAGCCTACAAGCTGAATCAGACATAAATCAGGACACAGTCAACTCAGGAAATATTTTTCCCAATATTGGAAGGAAGTTTCTAAGGAGGAAACAGAAAATTAAGGTCTAGGAAATGGCTAGTTGTTGGAGGGTCTAGGGGAAAGCTAAGGCTGAGCCATCAGGCATTTTCATCTAGGAGTCCACAAAATTAGAAAACCAAGAAAGAGAGGTTTTATTTTCCGCATTTCACAGAGGAACTGTAGAGGCAATGAGTTCAGAGAGAAAGCATATTGCAGCTAACAAAGCAACCTTTTTGGGGGAAGCCTATTAACAGGCTCTGTTGATGGTTCTCAGTCATATTTTTTTGGTGGGGGGACGATATTCATGCAAACAGCAAACTGAAGTTAGCAACATATGTTATGCACAAAGTGATTTACAATAAGAACTTAGCTTGGGAAATACTGATAGGTTCATGTGTGCCCCCAGTAAAGAAACACTGAGTTAAATCAGAGTGATCAATCCAACCAAACACAGGAACCAGAAAGTACCGATGTTTTTGACAAAGAACCTCAGATAACCTCAGATAAGTTTCTTTATTTCAAATCTGTTCCTAAGTAACTTATTATACTAAATATATTACATGAATAGGAGCAGCCTCATATGCATCAATATTGGAAAACGTTACATCTTAGATCCTTCAAAAGAATATTACTATTACTCACAACCTCACTTTATTTTGTGACAGAAATATATTTTATTTCCTCTTGTTTTAAGTTCTGAATAGATGCAGGTGACCCTGGGTGGTCACACCTCCCTGCGTTGGTATATAATTTTATCATTCTCAGGCAGTTTGGCAGGGGTTGCAAATGTAAATATCTTCAGGGGTCCAGCAGTAACATAAACCTGTGAAAATACTGGGTAGGAGATAATTTGGAGTGGTAAGAACTGTGGTTATCAGCAGAGGACATGCCCAAACAAGAATTTAAATTCAAAACTTTTTAAAGCCGCATTCTGGTCAAATATATGTTTCTACATTTTGGACTCAACCTTTGGCACCTAGTTTTCTACCTCTGGTTAAAACTTGAAGGTAAGAGGGATGGGCTTGATAAGCCCTCAGTGTTTTCAGCTTGAATATTTGTTCATTTTGTATTTAATATTGCAAATCAATCAGAACCCCCTTTAATGGTCAGATTCTACATGAGATTCAGTACAAATCCATTTTCTCATACCTCAGTATCACTTCCCTCATTCTAGTCCTCAGAATAAAAAAAAATTGCATGGTTTTCCTTTGACTGAAACATCTTCATAAAATTTTCTTTATTTACCATCAATATTGGTCCCTACCTGCTCTCTGTGAGATCTATTCTGGCATTTGGGGGACTATAGAGCTGATGTCCTAACTTGGTCCTAGTCTGAGATACACATAAGTGAAAATTGGGAAACAAACACTTTAGGCTGAGTTTATGATGGCAGGGATAGATGTGGAGTTTTGGGGTTATCAGAAAACCCCTGACTTGGTGTTGGCCACTCCTTTCTACACCTTCCTAACCTTATATCCTTTAAACTCCAGGATGATATAACTCAGAAGCTCCAGAAAACAACCTTGTCCGCTGAGTGCATACCCTTAACCAGGCTCTTTGAATGGATTTTACGTCAGGAATCTGAACAGTTCTAGAAATGGAACTGCGTCATGTGGCAGAGACTGTAGCAACCAAAATAACAGCATGCAAGGAGAAGCTCTGCTGCCCATGCAGCTGCAGAGATGCTTCAGATGTACACTTTCTTGTAGAGCAGAGATCATTCCATATGTTGTGCATAGAATAGCACCAAACACATTTCATTAATGCTGAATAACCACCCGGAAAGGCAGAAGGGGCTTCATTAGATGGTAAAATCCAGGATTGGCAATGCAAATCTAGGCAGTGATTTGGGTTTCTCATTTCACCATGTTTGGGGATCCTCAGAAACTAGTGAAGTTAATTAAGATTTAAGATTGTTGAATCAGAATCCAATATCAGTTTTTGAGAAGGGCATTGACACGATGGACAGAGTTTGATAAAAAGTATCTTGGTAATCCTAACCATTGTGTTTGAGAGACAGGAACCTAGTGGTTAAACCCATAGGCTCTCAATCCAGTCTCTCTGAGTTCTTCTATTTCCAAGTCTAAGGTCATCTCTGAGGCCTTGGGCAATTTAATTAGCTTTCCCGTACTTAGTTCCTTCATCTGTAAGATGAATATCATAAGATCCACCCTATAGTAATGCTGTGAGACTTAAATATGAAGCACATAGAACAGTGCCTACTATGTGATGGTATCCAAAAAGATTATTGAAATGCTTTCCTCTTAAAAGCTATTAAGAATAAAAATAAAATTGCTGCTCACCGTTCAAAGATTTGAAGAGATATTAAGCAAGCCACATCCCTTTCCTGAGTTTTAATTTCCTCTGTAAAATGGGATGATGAGAGTATATAACAGATTTTTCAAGCAGTTTTTGGTAGTATAACCTTTTATTCAAGATTAATTGATGCTTCTTTTTATGTAAATCTTGGTATATGGGAATATCATCCTACATATGCCTTATATCCTTTTAGTTCATAAGATTGAGAGTGACCCTTTTCTCTCTGCCATTTCTTGGTTTCTTAACTCTATGACATCAGAGGAATGGCATCCAAGGCTCCTGCCCCCAGCTCATCTGCTCACACCAGCTGTTAGAGAATAGTAGAGATTTTCCTTTAGAGTGAAAGCTGCAACAAGCATCTGAAGATAGTGTCATTTATCAAGTATTTCCATATATATATATACATACACACACACACACACAACACACACACATATATATATATTTTTTGCACTTTAGGTTCTGGGGTACACATACAGATCACGCATGATTGTTACATAGGTACATCAATGGCAATGTGGTTTGCTGCCTTCATCACCTATATCTAGCATTCCTTCTCATGTTATCCCTCCCCAACCTCCCTATACCCTGCTATCCCTCCCCTATTCCCCCCAACAGACCCCAGTGTGTGATGCTCCCCTGCCTGTGTCCATGTGTTCTCATAGTTCAACACCTTCCTATGAGTGAGAACATGCGGTGTTTGATTTTTTGTTCTTGTGTTAGTTTGCTGAGAATGATGGTTTCCAGATTCATCCATGTACCTATAAAAAATGAACTCATTTTTTATGAGTTCATTTTATGGCTACATAGTATTCAGGTGTATATGTGCCACATTTTCCTTGTCCAGTCTACCATCAATGGACATTTGGATTGGTTCCAGGTCTTTGCTATTGTAAACAGTGCCACAATGAACATATGTGTACATGTGTCTTTGTAATAGAATGATTTATAATTCTTCGAATACATACCCAGTAACGAATTGCCGGGTCAAATGGCATTTTTATTTCTAGATCCCTGAGGAATGGCTACACTGTCTTCCACAATGGTTGAACTGATTTATACTCCCACCAACACTGTAAAAGTGTTCCTGTTTTTCCACATTCTCTCCAGCATCTGTTGTCTCCAGATTTTTTAATGATCGCCATTCTAACCAGCATAAGATGGTATCTCAATGTGGTTTTGATTTGCATTTCTCCAATATCCAGTAATGATGAGCATTTTTTCACGTTTATTGGAATCATATATGTCTTCTTTTGAAAAGTGTCTGTTCATGTCCTTTGCCCACTTTTGAATGGGTTTGTTTCTTTTTTTCTTGTAAATCTGTTTTAGTTCTTTGTAGATTCTGCATATGAGCCCTTTGTCAGATGGGTAAATTACAAAAATTTCGTCCCAATCTGTTGGTTGCCAGTTCACTCTAATGATTGCTTCTTTTGCTGTACAGAAGCTCTGGAGTTTAATTAGATCCCATTTGTCTATTTTGGACTTTGTTGCCAATGCTTTTGGTGTTTTAGTCATGAAGTCCTTGCCTGTGCTTATGTTCTGAATGATTTTGCCTAGATTTTCTTCTAGGGTTTTTATGGTGTTAGATATTATGTTTAGATCTTTAATCCATCTGGGGTTAATTTTAGTGTAAGGTGTCAGGAAGGGTTCCAGTTTCAGCTTTCTGCCCATGGCTAGCCAGTTTTCCCAACACCATTTATTAAACAGGTAATCCTTTCCCCATTTCTTGTTTTTGTCAGGTTTGTCAAAAATCAGATGGTTGTGGATGTGTGGCATTGCCTCCAAGGCCTCTGTTGTGTTCCATTGGTCTATATCTCTGTTTTGGTATCTGTACCATGCTATTTTGATTACTGTAGCCTTGTAGTATAGTTTGAAGTCAGGTAGCATGATGCCTCCAGCTTTGTTCTTTTTGCTTAGGATTGTCTTGGCTATGTGGGCTCTCTTTTGTTTCCATGTGAAGTTTAAGGTGGTATTTTCCAGTTCTGTGAAGACGGTCATAGGTAGCTTGATGGGGATAGTGTTGAATCTATAAATTACTTTGGGTAGTATGGCCATTTTCACAATATTGATTTTTCCTAACCAAGAGCATAGTTTTCCATCTATTTGTGTCCTCTCTTATTTCATTGAGCAGTGGTTTGTAGTTCTCTTTGAAGAGGTCCTTTACATCCTTTGTTAGTTGTATTCCTATGTATTTTATTCTCTTTGTCACAATTGTGAATGACAGTTCCTTCTTGATTTGGCTCTCTTTAACTCTGTATATTGCTTGTGATTTCTGCACATTGATTTTGTATCCTGAGACTTTCCTGAAGTTGCTTATCAGTTTGAGGAGATTTTGGGCTGAGATGATGGGGTCTTCTAAATACACAATCACGTTGTCTGCAAATAGAGACAATTTGACTTCCTCCTTTCCTAACTGAATACCTTTTATATCTTTTACTTACCTGATTGTTCTGGCTAGAACTTCCAATACTATATTGAATTGGAGTGGTGAAAGAGGGCATCCTTGCCTAGTGTCACATTTCAAAGGGAATGCTTCCAGATTTTGCCCATTCAATATGATATTGGCTGTGGGTTTGTCGTAAATAGCTTTTGTTATTTTGAGATATGATCCATCAAGACCTAGTTTATTGAGAGTTTTTAGCATAAAGCCTTGTTGAATTTTGTTGAAGTCCTTCTTTGCATCTACTGAGATAATCATGTGGCTTTTGTCTTTGGTTCTGCTTATGTGGTAGATTACCTTAATAGACTTGTGTATGTTGAACCAGCCTTGCATCCCTGGGATGAAGCCTACTTGATTGTGATGGATAACCTTTTTGATGTACTGTTGTAGTTGGTTTGCCAGCATTTTATTGAAGATTTTTGCATCTATGTTCATCATGGATGTTGGCTTGAAGTTTTCTTTTTTTGTTGAGTCTCTGCCAGGTTTTGGTATCAGGATGATGTTGGTCTCATAAAATGATTTGGGAAGAATTCCCTCCTTTTGTATTGTTTGGAATAGTTTCAGAAGGAGTGGAACCTGCTCCTCTTTGTATGTCTGGTCGAATTCGGCTGTGAACCTATCTGGACTTGGGCTTTTCTTGGTTGGGAAGCTATTACTTGCTACCTCTACCTCAGCCCTTGTTATTGGTGTATTCAGGGTTTCAACTTCTTCCTTATTTAGTCTTGTGAGGGTGCAACTGTCTAGAAATATATTCATTTCTTCCATGTATAGTGGTTTATGTGTATAGAGTTGTTTGTAGTAATGTCTGATGGTACTTTGTATTTTGGTGGAATTGGTGGTGATAATCCTTTATTGTTTTTTATTGCATCTATTTGATTCTTCTCTCTGTTCTTTATTATTAATCTGGCTAGCCGTCTATTTTGTTGATGTTTTCAAAAAACCAGCTCCTGGATATATTTATTTTTTTGAGGTTTTTTTTGTGTCTCTATCTCCTTCAGTTCTGCTCTGATCTTAGTTATTTCTTGTCTTCTGCTAGCTTTTCAGTTTTTGATCTTGCTCCTTGAGCTCCTTCAATTTTGATGATAGGGTGTCAATTTTAGATCTTTCCTTGCTTCTCATGTGGGCATTTAGGAGTATAAATTTCCCTCTAGACACTGCTTTAAATGTGTCCCAGAGATTCAGGTATGTTGTGTCTTTGTTCTTGTTGGTTTCAAAAAACATCTTTATTTCTGCCTTCATTTCCTTGTTTATCCAGTCAACATTTAAGAGCCAGTTGTTCAGTTTCCATGAAGTTGTGCAGTTCTGAGTTAGTTTCTTAACCCTGAGTTCTAATTTGATTGCACTGTGGTCTGAGAGACTGTTTGCTATGATTTCCATTATTTTGCATTTGCTGAGGAGTGATGTACTTTCAATTATGTGGTCAATTTTAGAGTAGGTGTGATGTGGTGCTGAGAAGAATGTATATTCTGTGGATTTGGGGTGGAGAGTTCTGTAAATGTCTATCAGGTTTGCTTGTTCCAAGTCTGAGTTCAAGTCCTGGATATCCTTGTTAACTTTCTGTCTCGTTGATCTGCCTAATATTGACAGTGGAGTGTTAAAGTCTCCCACTATTATTGTGTGGGAGTCTAAGTCTCTTTGCAGGTCATTAAGAACTCGTTTTATGTATCTGAGTGCTCCTGTATTGGGTGCATATATATTTAGGATCATTAGCTCTTATTGTTGCATTGATCTTTTTACCATTATGTAATGCCCTTCTTTGTCTCTTTTGATCTTTGTTAGTTTAAAATCTATTTTATTAGAGATGAGGATTGCTGCTCCTGCTTTATTTTGCTCTCCACCTGCTTGGCAAATCTTCCTCTGTCCCTTTATTTTGAGCCTATGTGTGTCCTTGCACGTGAGATGGGTTTCCTGGATACAGCACACCGATGGGTTTTGACTTTTTATCTAATTTGCCAGTCTTTGTCTTTTGATTGCGGCATTTAGGCTGCTTACATTTAACATTAATATTGTTATGTGTGAATTTGATCCTGCCATTTTGATGCTAGCTGGTTGTTTTGCCCATTAGTTGACATAGTTTCTTCATTGTGTTGATGCTCTTTACCATTTGGTATGTTTTTGGAGTGGCTGGTACTGGTTTTTCCTTTCTATGTTCAGTGCTTCTTTCAGGAGCTCTTGTAAGGCAGCCCTGGTGATGATGAAATCTCTCAGCAACTGCTTGTTCATAAAGGAATTTATTTCTCCTTCCCTTATGAAGCTTAGTTTGGCTAGATATGAAATTCTAGGTTGAAAATTCTTCTCTTTAAGGTTGTTGAATGTTGGCCCCCACGCTCTTCTGGCTTGTAGGGTTTCTGCTGAGAGATCCACTTTGAGTCTGATGGGTTTCCCTTTGTGGGTAACCTGGCCTTTCTCTCTGGCTGCCCTTAGCATTTTTTCCTTCATTTCAACCCTGGTGAATCTGATGATTATGTGCCTTGGGGTTGCTCTTCTTGAGGAATATCTCTGTAGCAGTCACTGTATTTCCTGGACTTGAATGTTGGCCTGTGTTGCTAGGTTGGGGAAGTTCTGGATAATATCCTGAAGAGTGTTTTCCAGCTTGGATTTATTATGTCCATCATATTCAGGTACACCTATCAAACATAGATTAGGTCTTTTCATATGAACCCATATTTCTTGGAGGCTTTGTTCATTTCTTTTCACTCTTTTTTCTCTAATCTTGCCTTATCATTTTATTTCATTGAGAGGATCTTCAATCTCTGATATCCTTTCTTCTGCTTGGTCAATTCAGTTATTGAAACTTGTGTATGCTTCATGAAGTTCTTGTGTTGTGTTTTTCAGCTCCATCAAGTCCTTTATATTCTTCTCTAAGCTGCTTATTCTCATAAGCATTTCATCAAACCTTTTTTCAAGGTTCTTAGTTTTTTTGCATCGGGTTAGATTATGTTCTTTTAGCTCAGAGAAGTTTGTTATTACCCACCTTCTGAAGCCTGTTTCTGTCAATTCATCACACTTATTCTCCATCCAGCTTTGTTGCCTTGTTGGTGAGGAGTTGTGACCCCTTGGAGGAGAAGAAATATTCTGTCTTTTGGTGTTTTCATCCTTTTTTGCATTGGTTTCTTCCCATCTTTGTGGATTTATCTACCTGTGGTCTTTGTAGTTGGTGACTTTTGGATGGGGTCTCAAGTGTTTCCTTTTGTTCATCATCAAACCTGACACTGGTCATTGGAATCATACAAACCAGCTGGTAAGTAAAAAGACTCAGTTTAGATTTGGCTTGCTTCTTACAGCTGCCTGTTATGCTGAATGTCAGGGTAGGTCTGTTCTGAACCCTAGGTGACCAGCTCCAAGCTAGGAGAGAAAACTCTAATATTATTCTTTCTTCACTGTGTAGGGAGTCTGTAGAAATCACTTTATTTTTTTAAATCTGGAGAAAACAGAGTTTGCAATCACTGTCCCTCCTTCTCTCACAAAGACAAAGAGAACAGAAACAAGAATAGCCCCAGGGCTAGAGAAAGGGCAAGCAGGAACAAGGCATAGGTAGTGGTCTCTCTCCATTGCCATCTTTTGAATAAATGTTTCTCCAACAGTGGACCCTAGATACCTGAAATGAAACCATCTTGGGTGCTTACTAAATTATTAGATTCTTAGGCCTCACCCAAATCCACTGGATCTGAATCTGTGGTAGTGGTGACCAGGAATTTGAATTATAATGAGCTCCTTTAAGGATTCATTTATACACTAAGAAACTTGCGTAAGAACCACTGGTCTAGCCAATCACCAGCTCTTTGAATCCAGCTGGAAAAAATGATCACCAATTTGAGAGCTCAGTTAGGGACAAGTTAGTTATGTACAGAAGATAAGTGTTCATTGTAGCTGGAGATAACTGAATGAGGTAAAATGGAAGATTTTCTGGCAGTGTGATTAGGCACATAGGAATGTAGAACCAATAAAAGCTGTAGAATCTCAGCACACATTTCTGTTTTGAAAATAAGATTACTAACATTGGTAGTTCAGGGAAAAGCCTGCACTATATGATGCTTGAACTGCCTGAAGGGAGGTTCATATTTCTATCTCCAGGAATAATGATAAAAAAAAGAATACACAAGAATATGTCTTTAATTGTGCTGTATACATTTCTTGAGCCCCTTGAAGCCAAACAATTTTACAACTACAGAAACTGAGGCTTAAAGAGCAAAAGCCATTTTTCCAGAGTCACATAGCTAGTTGACTGATTATAAATCTTTATTAAATCAGTCATTGATGGGAAGACAAAACTTACTTGATTTATTTGCCTATCTGCCCATATTTCCCTTTCCTCCCCCAATTTTGAGAAGAAAACACAGTTTCTCCCACTATATTTTTGCCTTCCAATTAGGCTTTAATGCTTGTCAGCTGAAGCAGAAACTCTTCTGAGCATTTAGGCAGATAGTCTAAAGGAGATCTAATGACCCTCGTGACTGAAAGTGAAAAGATTCGAAAACCACTGTTCACAGATCTTCAGCTGCTCTGATCAAGCCTTAAAATTGCTGAAGCTAGACCTTTGGTTGCACAGCTATCTACAGGAGCAGCCAAGGAAGAAAATGTTTTCTGAATAATTTACAAGATATATGAGTAAATGTGATATTCAATTAAACATGTAGTCATATGAAGAAAAATCAAACAATTGAAATTGCCATTCAGTGGTTGGCTGTAAATGCTGCCTATGCCGCTACCCCACTTTAGAGATGCCTGCTAGACACTGGCAAGAGGAAGACAGTGCAGTTAATGGTAAAAATGGCCCCTCTCTAAAAACAGAGTTAGAGTGAACATATGCCTTCAACCCTCTTAGGAAAATGAGCCAAAACCAGCCAGTAAAATGTAGCTGCACAGGCTGCCTGGCAGAGAATTTTCATACATTGCTAAGCAGCAAAATGCATAGAACATACGGTGCTATGGCTGGAAAGGACCTTCCAGATCATCTAATTCCACTCCTTTCATTTTATAACTGAAGAAATTGAGGCTTCAGAGAGGGAAAGTGATTATCCCAGTATCACGCAGCTGGATAATTGGTTCTAAATATTCCCTAAATCAAACTCATTGGTGTGGAAGCATGTTTGATTTAGTGAGATGTCAGAATTACAGACCACTTTTTAAAATGCATTTAAGAATTCTACACAGCGTTTAGAATAAATAAGTAAACATTATATATACCAGTAATTCACAATCTTGGCTTGTTTTCAGAATCACATGGGGAGACTTTAAAGGTAGCTTGGCTATTAATTATTCTCATGCAGGGCCATTGTATACAATTGTGCAGGTCATGCACTGAGTGAAAGTGTCCACTGATGGAGGTGAATGGGAGCTCAACTTGAGCCACTGCACAGACTTACCAAGCTATGCACCCTGATGTAGGACTGCAACTGCTGGGAGGAAGATATACCTTTTTCTACTTTGTGAAAAGGGTCAATATGGATTAGTAGCAGCACTATATTCATGGCTCCCCATTTCACAAGTATCACTTCAACTTCCTACTCTACCCTATCTTGATGCCCAGTATACTTTGAACCCTCTCATAATCCTGAAATAGGATAGGATCAATTGGTGGTTACCTCTTGTGTGTCTCTGGACAGAAAACGTCCTTTCAATGGCTGGTACCACTTCTCCCTCCCCCTTACTATGAATATGCAGTTGTTCAATGCAATGACTTTCAAATTTTCTTGATCTCTAACTCAATTACTAAAAAAACTCTCCCAATATATGTATAAATATATATAAACATAATAATATATATCATATATAGACATATTTATAACTAAACATATGCTTCTGTACTATACAACACACACAATTTAACACATGCAAAAATGAAAATTAAAAGTATGTAATAAAGATGAAATTAACCATATTTAAAAATATTATATAATAAATATATTTCAGTCTGAAAATCTTTTTTGCTTTCACTAAAAAATTAACATTAAACTAATGTTGTTAGAGAAATGTGCTTCAATGAGCTTCACTTGTTATAAAAAAATTTCAATCTTTCATAATATAGCCATCTGAAGTCCTGATTCTAAATTCAGCAATTTTAATTCTTGGAATTAATGGCTGTCAAGCTCCCACAAATAAGATACCTCACAAAGACTTATGGCAAATCTGTTTGGCCTACTTCTTATCAGTTTATTAATTGGAATGGTGCTGTTTTGACTTGGTAATGTGGCTGACGAGTAGAAACTTCTAGAAGCAGAATGGCATTCGCTCTGCCATTTCTTCTCTTCTGTTTACACTAAGTTTCTCCTCAATCCCTGATTTACTTGCATGAAAAATTGCAAACTACTTGCTCTTTGTGAGGACTGGGTTAATTAAAACTAGACAGTGTAATATTAAATTTCACATAAGCAGGCACACACAAACTGCAATATGTTTTAATATGAGGAGAATAAATGAAGGCATGAAGATGACTTCATCAACCTCTCCTTATTCTGGAATTTCCATGCTTCCCTTAATATCCTTCCCTTTTTGTTCATGGCCTGTGACCGGCTTAGTTCCTCCTATTCCCCTCTGAACTTGAGTCTTCAAGTTTCCTCATATCCTGTCCTATAGTAACCACAGGAGAGATTACAGCAGTTGGGAGGAAAACATGAACCAGGGAGGACTTCTCAGGGGAGGCTATACCTAAAGCTGAATCCTGAATAATGGGGAGGATTTTCAAGGAGATGGAGAGGGAGGGCTTCTTGGGAAGAGGCGACATATGAGAAATGTCATAAAAAGCAGAGTGGTTTATGTTCTATAGGCTTTAAAGACAGGCAGACTTTTGGGTTCAGATCCCTAGTTCTGGCTGTGGTCTTCACCTCTCTCACATGTCACTATTCACTCCCTATGCCCATCTCTCTCAAGCCCACCTCTTGAATCAGAATTTTTGAACGTGGCACCAGAGTATCTGTATTTTTTAGGGCAGGTTTGAGAAGCATCATATATACCATGTTTATAACCATAGTCATGTAATATGTTTACCCACATCTTGATATTCTCTCTTGAAGTATTGAGAGGGGCTCCCTATTACATATTGTTACATCCTCATTCCAGCCTCCAGCACCCTAATTGCAACCACCTCGTCTTGGCATGCTATAATGGTTCCTTGAGCTCTTCAACCACAATGCGTTTCTTCCCTTCAGTATTCTTTCTTTCTCTTTCTTCTTTCTTTTTCTTTCCTTCTTTCTTTCTTTCTTTCATTCTTTCTTTCTTCCTTGGGCTCTTCAACCACAATGCATTTCTTCCCTTCAGTATTCTTTCTTTCTCTTTCTTTCTTTCTTTCTTTCTTTCTTTCTTTCTTTCTTTCTTTCTTTCCTTTCTTTCTTTTCTTCTTTCTTTCTTTTTTTTTTTTGACAGAGTTTCACTCTTGTTGCCCAGGCCAGAGTGTAATGGTGTGATCTCAGCTCACTGCAACCTCTGCATCCCAGACATTATTTTTTTCCTGAGCATTAGGCTTTTGTGTCTACTTTCATCAACTTTGAACAGATGAACATTGCTCTGGAAAACACCCCTAATTTCTACTCTCACTTATTGAGGCAGATGGTGGACGGGAAAAGCAGTGGGTCTTGAAAAGATACACTATATTAGGCAGGGTTCCAGCAGAAAATAGAATTCACCCCAGACAGTCAAATAAATTGTAAAAACGGGAAGGGACCAAGGGACATGGTAATGTCTCATTACCACACACTAGCAGCAGCAAGACTTCCATTGTCAACCCCAGAGGTGGTGGAACAAGAAAAGAAAATAGTAGGAACTGAAACCTTGAAGAAGGATCTACCTGGCAGAAGTCATGGCACCAAGGAAACGGCATCAAGGCAGACAAGAAATATCCTGACCTCTATCTCTTCCCACCCTTCTGTCTTCTGGAGGAATCTTCCATTGGCTGAACCAACCAGCAAAGAACCCAGGTTATACATTCAGCTGCAGTTAGTCTCTAAAAACACAAAGTAGGGCAGAGAAGGACAAAAAATAGATATGGGTATACATGTTGGGGGTGATAGCATAAATGGCACACTTGGATTATAGTCTTAGAGCTGTTATTAACCATGGGAACTTAGACCCAACAAAGTGCTATTAAACATAGAAAAATAATGTTTCTTCCACTCTTTCCTTGGTCTTTCTCTCCTCTACTTGAAAAGGTCAGGAAACAACATGGCAGAATAGGAAAAACTAAAGTGGCACGTGGGAGAACTGTGAAGTCAAGCAAGCAAGTGACTTTTGCACTCTTAGCCTTAGTTTTCACATGCATAAATTTCTGAACTGCATGTTGATGTTAATGCCCTTTCTGACTCCAAAGATTTTCTGACTGAAGAGTAGGCTAGCAAGATGTACACACACATACACACACATGCACAAGGCAATGCACATGTGCACACGCACAGTCCTTTTTCTAATGCCTCCAGTCACACACATATTTACACAAACCTATATGTTTGGCTTTCATTAAACCAATACTGCTATCCATGAGAGGGGGAACCAGCGCATTAATTATTACTTTGTCTTCCATATCATACCATCTAAGAGACCTTTCCTGAGATAGTCACCTAAGGCGGTGTTGCCCAACATGGGTTCCTTCAGAAAGTTAACACGTGTTACTACAAGGAGAAAAAAAAGGTCAATTCAGTCTGGAAAACACTGGAATAAGCAAAGCAAAACTGGTACCTTTACTGCAGCACTTCTCATAGCATTTTTTTTTTTTTTTTTTTTTTTTTTTGGAGACAGAGTTTTGCTCTTATCACCCAGGCAATGGTGCAATCTCGGCTCACTGCAACCTCCACCTCCCAGGTTCAAGTGATTCTCCCGCCTTAGCCTCCCAAGTAACTGGGATTACAGGTGCATGCCACCACGCCCAGCAAAGTTTTGTATTTTTAGTTGAGATGGGGTTTTGCCTTGTTAGACAGGCTGGTCTCAAACTCCTGACCTCAGGTGACTGCTCAGCTCAGCCTTCCAAAGTGCTGGGATTACAGGTGTGATCCACCACACCCAGCCTAGCTTTTAATATTCTAATGCACATTGTGCATCTCTGAGAGGATAGTGAACAGTGGAATTTTTTATTTGCCGAACTTAGTTGACTGTAGAATCTTCCCACCGCCCTACCCACAGCACCTCAAATTCTTTAGAATGATATGAATTGTTGGACGAAGTCCTGTGTTCAGATAGCCTTTCTGTACATTCATACTTAGGCCCAAATACATTTTGTTCTATTAATACAATAAGAATATATTTTCATTTTAAGTCTGAGCTACTCAGAAGGCTGAGGTGGGAGGATCGCTTGAGCCCAGGAGTTTGAGCCCAGCCTGGGCAAAATTGTGAGATCCTGTCTCTTAAAAAACTATATATATTAAATATATAAATATGTATATTTACATATTATCCATTAATTACTATATAATTAATTATACATTTTGTATAGTATATAACATATATACACATATACTATATATACATATATACTATACAAAATATATATAGCCGTATACAAAATGTATACGGCTATATATATAGTAGTCAATAATACATGCTCTATCTCTTAATTCCAGCCCTGGTGTCCCATACAGTTGGTGGTGCTTCCAGATGAATATGGAGGGCAGCGCAGCATAAGAAGGCATCATTTCTCACCCAAACCAGGAATAGGCACTCCAGAATGCCTTTAAGACAAGGCAGTCTCTTGGTACTTGGCATTATTTAGGCAAGACGAAAGGTTGCTGTCATAATAACAATTCACATTGGAAGAGTAGTTTGCAGTTGCAGAGAGCTTTCATGTAAACCATCTCATTTCTAAACAACCGAGGTCAGTAGGACCATCATCATTTTCCATATGAAAAACAGCAAGATTATTTATATCCTACAAGGTTATTCAGCACAGCCAGGACTCAAGAGCAGGTCTAGAACTTCCATTTCCAGTGCTTCTTTTGATGAACCAAGATTGAAAGAAGTAAGTCTCCCTTAGCTTTCTAATGACCCAAACTCACTGGACACATAGTACTGAGCATTCTGCTGTTGGAGAGGCAGGATGAGGTTGTCCTCTTGCTTCCAGGGAGGGAGGGACAAAAGAGTATTTCTTTTGAAAGTTTCCTTTTATTGTTTGTTTTTCTAATCCCATGAGTTAACCATGCTCATTACAGAAAGGTCAGAAACTATAAATAAGCAAAAAGGAGAAAAATTAAAATACCAATCAACACTCATAACTACCTATTCAGACATAACTACTGTTGACAGCTTGGTGTTCCAGACACTTTTCTGTGCATGTTAGAGTCTATTATACATTTTATTTCATATTCTAGTGTTTCTGGAATTGGGCTGTGTCTTCTGATTGATGTTGGTAGTTGATGTGATAATCCTCCCTTCACAAATATGGTTAGGGTTATCATACTGAGGTTATGTCTTAAAATCATGGCATCTTGAAGTCTATGAGAGATCTTATAAATTTCCCCCAAATTATGCCAGAGTGCTCCTTTGAAATGTATGTTTATCACTATCCTCACCCTTTTATTTCTTGGCATGACTCCATGTCATTAGATATTTTTCTACAAAAAGTATATTTAGTGAATACAAAATTACTTAACTGATTGGGTACACTGTATTTTTTAACCAAACACCTATTGCTGAGCACTTAAATCATTTACAACTTTTCCCAACTACAAACAGTATTGGTGACAGATATTCACTGAAGAATTAAGATTATACTAGGTGCCAGACATAATACTGGGTGCTAGAGATGAAGCTATTAACAAAATACATGTGGACCAGCCCTCCAGAAGTTGATAGTCTAGTAGAAAACAGTGGACATTAAACAAGTAAACACTTTTATCTATATTTATAGAGATTTATTAAATATCAACCACTATGAAAGATAAGAACAATCTTTCTTTAGATTAGACAATCGGGGAAAGGCTCTCTAAGGAAGGAGCAATTAAGCTAAGATCTGAAGGATGAGAAAGAAATAGCCAGTTAAGGGAAGGCTGCACCAAACCAGACTCCCACAAGTACAGCAGGAAATGCCCACTCTCTTGCTGATATGGAATAAATAGTCTCCTTTTTCTTTGCCAATCTGGTGGAGGATGAGAGGGATCTCATTATTTTCTTATTAGCATTTTACAAATTATTTCTAAGGTTGAACATTTATTCTTACTTCATGCTGTTTTCTCTCCCCTAGAAGAGCTCATCAAAAGCACTGTATTCACCACTGTGACGAGGTCATGTCTACTAACGCCACAGCATAAAGCTAGGGCAATGGCTGTTGACGGATGCTCCCTCTGGAGCCTCCAGAGTATATCAGCATCACTTGGAACTTGTTAGAAATGCAAATTCTCAGGCTTCACCCCAGATCAACTGAATGAGAAATTCTGGGGGTGGGGCCTAACAATCTGTCTTAACAAACCCTCCACATGATTCTGATATATTATAAAGCCCAAACACCACTTTCAAGAAAATATTCAATGGATATTTGTAGATGGATGTAGATCCTACAGCCTAGGATCCTAGGATGCTCCTCCAAATACATAAATCAGAGAATATAGGCCTCAATTGAAGCAAAAAAGGGCCTGAAAAGAGAGTTCACTCATTTATTCAGCAAATATTTTTGAGCACCTACTATGTATCAGACACTTTGCTAGATACTGAACATTTAATAAGGAAATAAGAGTCCTTGCCCTCACAAAGCTCATTGTCTGGTGGTGATTCCTTGTCAAAGTGGGATGGAAGGCCAAGGAAAGTTCTAGCATGCACTGTTTTTGAACTCTTGAAGAGCAAGAAAAATGGAACAATGGTATTATAATCACATTCTGATCAGGATAAGTGAGACAAAAGTGGAAGGAGAGAAGCAGACAGAGGTAGTCCAGCCAACTTGGACCTGTAAGTCTCCTCTACAAACTGCTCCAGAACAGAGGTAGATTCCAGATGGGAGAAATGCCAAGGTCCTACACTGTTATTATTATCCACATATTTCTCTAATTGTATACATCATTTCCCTTTTGTAGGCAGCATAATCTCAGCTTCCTTGGGTTCCTGAAGTGTGCCCCAAGGATTTGTAGCTCTATGTTAATGTGATACATAAAATAGAGTCACCTTGACTTTGCATTTATCTGGCTTATGTAAGCTATAACCTTTTACTGCAGTGCAACAGAAATGCCAGGCCCATTTTGTATAGGCACAAAAACAAATACTCTGATTCTAAATAATCTATTGTAGACCCTGGTGACTACGAGAGCACAACAACTTACAGGGAGTTAGGAATGAAGCTACTGATCCAAGCTCTGTTGTCAAGGAAAACTCCAGGCTCTGGCTCCACTTTTTCCCAAGAAAATTGTTCATTGCAGTAAAGTATTTGGAAAGAGCTTCAGAATTTTTCCTTCCATTGGTTATAAGTCAAGGAAGCTATCTAGAGAAGAGGTCTGATGAGATCACTGTCCCACCAAGTCCTATAGCCTTGAACAAATTCTGTATAATCCTCTCTTCTAATCTAAAAGAAATAAAGCAAAAAGAAAGGTGGGGTTTGGCGGTGGAGGGAGCTAGTTATGATGTATCTAGTTTTCTTCTCACGTAGAGCAGGGTTTCTCAATCTCTGCACTCTTGACATCCTAGGAAACATAATTATTTGTTATGGGGCTATGCATTGTAATAGGTTTGGCAGCACCCCTTGCCTCTACCCACTAGATGCCAGTAACTCCTCCCCTAGTTGTGACAACCAGAAAAATGTATCTAGACATCACTAATGTCCCTGGAGAGTTGGGGGTAAGCTCCTCAAGTTGAGAACCACTACTCTAGAAATTAAGGCAGTTAGAGATCCCAGATATTAACCTCTGAAAGCCACGTGGACTATATTTTTCAAATTTGATAAATCAATCTAAATACAGAAGACCACACTCAAGGGTTCATAAAAATAATTTGGATAGTTACCTCACTCCCACTTATAATAAACCCTCAATTGCCTCCATTGACTTTAAATAACCCAATATTATCAGAGGAATGAGATGAATTCCCGAGGGCCAACAACTGGGGGACTCAAAATCAAGTTATAATGATTACTCCTTACAGATGTATGATACTTCATGTTTTACACATCTGTCACCTTGAATACATTTTAACATTCATTGGTTATTTCTATGCACCAGGGGCCTTTAATTTTCATACCACCTGTATAGTTTTCTGTGACTGCTGTAACAAATTCTGCTTAAAACAATGTAAATTTATTGTCTCACAGTTCTGAAGGCTAGAAGTTCAAAGTCAGTACCACTGGGCCAAAATCAGTGTCAGCAAGGCCACACTACCTTCAGACGCTCTAGGGGAAAATCATTTCCTTGCCTTTTCCAGCTTCTGGTGGCTGTCAGCATTCCTTTGCCTTGTAACCACATCACTCCCATTTCTGTCTCCAAAGGAACCTTACTTATTCCTCTGCTGTGGGTCATCAAATCTTCCTCTTTCCCCTTCTTATAAGATACATGTTATTACATCTATGGCATGTCAGATAATCCAGGATAATCTCCCTGTTTCTAAATTCTTAATCTAATTATACCTGCAAAGACCTTCCTCTCCTCAACTCCATCTTTTTGCTGTATGAGGTAGCATTTACAGGGTCCAGGGGCATGGATATAAGGGAATGGGAGGATTATTATCAGCCTATTATATCACCTTTGTGAAGCAGGCAAAGATTACTGTTTTCAGTTTATAGATGAGAAAATAGCAGCACAAATATGTTAAATGGTTTATAATAAGTTACATACTGAGAGATTGGCACAGATGGGACAAGAATCCAGGGCTTCTGACTCCTCTTTTGAATTACTCATGGCCCAGAAGGATAGAGACCTATTCTTCCCTTCCTCCAGGAAACAGTTAAAAGGCACTATGAAGTTAGTATAATTATGAAGGATTAGAGGATGGAGTTTACAGGCTAGCAAGGATTCTACAGAGCCTCATTTTATTCTGAGGTGTTTAGGGGTGGGAAACCACATAGAATTTTCCAAGATATTAGAATAGCACAAGGAAAATGAAAGGAGACAATATGGTATGAGAAGCAAGCAAACTGTAGCCTTTCAATATTCATTGAGTCAATGACAGCATGCTGTTTCACCTGCTATTTCACATTGGCAACATTGAGTAGGCATATGCAATGTATAATTTTACAAAGCTCTTTCACAAAACAGTCTCTACTTGAATTTTCACAACATCTCTGTATGGAAGGGCAGTCATTATCATCATTCCATTTCATAGGTGAGGAAACAGGTTTGGGGAGTTAAGAGATTTTCTCAAGCTGGAATAAAATCCAAGCCTTTTTCCTTTTAAGGTAATTGTCTTTTCTAATTATTATCTCTCATGTAAGAATGATATATACAGATGTCTCATTATGTTATAACCCATAGCTACTGAGCTATCAGTATAGAGGACAAATGTTACTTTATATTCAACCCTCAGGAGACCCAATACCCTTAGGCACTTTTCATGTAATACAGATACAAAAACAACAGGTGGCAGTAAGTTCCTCAGGTAAGTGGTTTGAAGGAAAAAATTTAAACTGTTAAATATGCTTATCTTAGACTATGACAAAAATGGCAGATTTTCAGGATTTTAGTTTTCTTGCTTACAGTTTGCTGGTCTAACTTATTGTATGTAATATGTTCAGATGTGTTTAAAAGTCAAATGTATACAACAATTTCAAGAAAATAAAAATCTGTAATTTGCTGTCTTTCAAAATAATCCCTGCTAACTGCAATTAAACTAAAGTTTGGTCTTATCCTGAATATTAGATAATAATTAGAATAGTCCTCTCCACTTTACTCTAAATATTTTAAAAATCTAATTTCTTCCTAATTAGTACATGACTTCAAGATTTCTATTTGACTTACTGACAAAAGAGCCATGGGTTCTTTTACTCAAGTGGAAAAAGCTTTTATCCTTCCCCATTTTTCTCTCTAGACTTTCAGGGAAAGGACTTAAAGAATGAGGAAATAGTAGGCAAGGCTATTTTTTCCTCTTGAGTTCCCTATCTCTAGCTTTTTTACCTCTTCTCAACAAAGAAACTATCAGATAGCAATGTGTTACCACTGTCCTTTAACCTTTTTTTTTTCTATCAGAATGAAGTAAGTTTTCATTCTAGGTCTTAAAATGATAGCAACTAGTAGCAATCCCCTTACTAACGGGTTGTTTCCCAAAATAGCTACTGGCTTAGTGTAACTTGAAATTTACATGTGATAAATTTCCCTAGCAAATCCCTGACTACCTGTAACATCCACTGAATGGCTTCTGCCACAGATAGTCACCTTTTCTCATTGCTAAGAGATACAAACCTAAACCTCACACAAAAACGGTAAATCAAAGAACCCACTCATTTAAGTACTTTTTATATGAAGATGTTCAATCGTTACATTAAAGATACACTGACACTTGTAATAAACAATGTCCACATTGTCAGTCAACTTTAAAAGTAATACTGTCTAGGGTTGGCTTTGTACTAGGGACTTTGAGAACTCAAGAGAAATGTAAACCACAGTTCCTACCTCAAAAGGTTTAAAATATAATTGACGAGGTGACATTGCTAAATGAAGCATTTTTGTTTTAAATCAGTATAATACATACATAAGTACATATTCAAAAGAGTTACAGATACTGTGAAGTGCAGTGGATTATAGTAGAAAGGAAGGTTTCATGGAGAAGAACTTAAAGGGTAAATACATTTTACATAAGCACATAAAAGAGGCAAGAATAATTCAGGAAGAGAATAAGTCTCACCAAGGCAGGCGGTTGAGAATGAAACTGGTAGGATTGCAGGTCAGATGGGACTTGCCTGGGAGGAGGGGAAATTTGGTAAAGAAATATAGCTAAGTTGTATTATAGTCTTAAATATAGTTTGAAAACATATGATCAGCTTATAACACTTTTCATCTGCTCCTATATAAATATCGGCTCTAATAGTTAAAAACGAAGGTTTAAGCCAGACTAGAAGGTCTGCAGTGGGGAGCAGCGGACAGAAGAGAAACCAGGTGTTGGGAACTGAAGAGGGCTAATACATGAGATGAGAAAAAAAGGCAGGGCCCATGACCTTCAGGAGGTAAGCTACAAAGGATCAGAAAGCCATTAGCATGAACAAAAGCCCAATAAAAACTGGAAAAGGGTGATGAGTTATGTTTGGCATGGTGAGTCTTTAGTACATTTACAAAAGAAACCACAGAAGACAAGGTCCCACAGAGAGGAAGACAGTTAAAAGAAAAACATCCATGCTTCTTGGAGCAACTGAACACAACCTATCATTAATATCAGAGTCCTCAGGTCCAATGTGGCACCTTTTATTTTTCCTCCAAATGTTCAACATCATTTATCTTCCTTTCTCACAGATCCTGCATTTAATGGCTGTCACATCACTTGGGAAACTTGATTGCAACACTCTCATTTCATGGGCACCAGTCAGAAGGCTTATACCAAAGTCCTTGCAGAAGACCATTTTCAGATAAGATGTGTACTTGTCATATCTGCAGTGAGCATCTGTCAGTCTCATCGTAGGCTGCACATAGAGAATTAGTTTCTAATCCTTAACACTCCAGCTTCCCATGCTGCTCCTCCTGAGTGGATCGAGACATGCAAATTAAGCTTGGTTTATTTGATTTGCATTTGAGTAATTGCCTACTGTCCATAAAGTAATGATAAAACAAAAACCTCTTCCAAATTGACCAACTCACCTAAGACCATTGAGAATAAGAGGGAGTTGAACTATAAAATGCCTTTCAGAAATAAGAGGAGCCACATTCATAAAACATGTTGATTTCTTTCCTACTACAGAGCTATAAGCAATATAACCTCTGAAAAAAATAGATCAGAGATTTCTGTCATTTTCAAGGCACTGGTCCGGAAATCAGCAAACAAAATGTCAGCAAGATATCCTAAATCCTCTTTACTAGCTGAAGCAATTGGTTGTAAATAAAAAATTAAAAAGATGGGATCTTCAAGGTCACCAGAGAGACCATGTCAACCCCTTATCCCCAGAGTTGTCAGTAGAGTATAGCAGTTTTATTGATGTGGACTGGAGAATTTGACTGCTGGTGTTCAAATTTAGATCTGCTCACCATTAGCCATGTGACCTTGAGCAAGTTATTTCACCTCTCTGAGCCTCAGTGCTCTTCTCTAAAATGGAGATAACAATATGTAGTTCACAAAGAGGATTAAATGACTCAATGCATCTAAAACACATAACATGGTGTCTGGCACACAGTAAGTATTCAATAGATGTTATGATCATAATTTCAGTTTCTTTCTAGCCATATGGCTCTTTGTCATCATTTTCATGGGTATTAGCAGGTAATTATAATTCTAATTTTTATAATTATTAACTTTTCTTTATACAAAGGACATTCACTTATGCCCTTGTGCCAAATGTAGCAGATGCTGTCATACCAATACCTCTTTACCCTTCAGTGCATGCCACCCCAAATGCCCACTGTGAGTACCTGCATTTCTTTCCCTGGGGACATTTTGTGGATACCAAACTTGTTTTGCCAACTTGTGTGGTAGGTTGAACATGCTGAGAAATTAGTGATCCAAGCAAACACTGAGAGGAGTCAGTGTACCCTCACCTTTCAGGTGGAGTAACTCTGAAGGAGATGCCTTACACACCCTCCAAGACTTTCCCCTGAAGACTTAAGCCCCGGCCACTCTCTATAGCAGCAAATTTGATAATACTGGTTTTTTTTTTTGAGATGGAGTTTCGCTCTTGTTACCCAGGCTGGAGTGCAGTGGCGCGATCTTGGCTCACCGCAACCTCCACCTCCTGGGTTCGGGCAATTCTCCTGCCTCAGCCTCCTGAGTAGCTGGGATTACAGGCACGCACCACCATGCCCAGCTAATTTTTTGTATCTTTAGTAGAGACGGGGTTTCACCATGTTGACCAGGATGGTCTCGATCTCTTGACCTCGTGATCCACCCGCCTTGGCCTCCCAAAGTGCTGGGATTACAGGCTTGAGCGATAATACTGTTTTTAATACATGCTTACTTCTCTTGTTTCACTGCCACATTCTTCTATCACTATTTCCTTCAACTCTGAAACAAACTACTTATACCTGAATCCATCTCAGGGTCTTTTCTTGTGGGATCCCAAACTAACATCTTCTCACAAACTTGTGAGATAATTAAAAGCAGACATCACAATTTTGCAGTATCAGTAAGAAAAACAAGTTGCAGTTTGTGGGTAGCTGATAGAAGAGATTGGCCTAAAAGCCATGTCCCTTGATAACCTGTGTTCTTTTCCTGTTACCAAGTATATATCATAGCTTTTTCTAGCTGCACACAGACTAACCATGTCAGTAATTCCATATTATGTTCCTACTCATTGTATATCAGTTAGCCTCTGAAAAGTCTGTCTGGACCAAGCAGGAAATGGTCATATTTTAGCTGACTCTTGTCACTGAACTTCCCTATGTGTGACATACATATTTATCAGTTAGTTCCTTAAGTGTATGATTTTAACAAGCCATCTACCTAATGAATACTACATTATCTTCCAGAGTCTGGAAATGGATTGTTCTAGATCATCAAGAGTCTAGCTAATAAGGAAGTTCTGAATTAGCTGGAACTGATTTGTTTTTAAAGTAGCACTTAGCATAGCGGCTGCACTAAAAACACATTAAGGTCCCTTTGATGATTTGGTCTCGGGGTAATCTACGAACACATCAATTCTTATTAGATTGAAAGGCCTACAAAAGAGCTGTTTTATCTTTTTAAGCCTTCCCTCCACCTAAACCAAACAGGAAGGTATTCAATAAACCTGGGTACCATAACTGAAAGGCTACTTAAATAGAGCATCTGTTAGGAATAAGAGTACAAGAAAATTCTGCCCATTGAGGGCTCTTACTTGGAGAGCTTCCCTAATTAATGGCCATCTGGTCCCCCAAGAAGGAAAATAATTAAGAAAGAGACATAGGAGCAGATACATCAGTTAAAAACTCGACTGTGCTTACCTTTCCTCCAAGATATTCAGTACTTAGGTAAATGCCAAGGTCATATTGGGCTATTTATGTTTTTCATAAAAGAAATGGTTTGGGTGCAGAGGTTGGGATAAAATAAATCACTGATTGAATTAAGTGTCAGATACAGGACTTGCTAACATCTGAATGCCCCTCACTGACTCTGACTCAGCGCAGATCTGCTGCTTTTATTGTCCCTGGATTTTACAGTTGATTTTAGGCTTTGCATGACAGTAATAGAGGAACCCTGGCTATTTGAAAGAACTGACCAAGATCCTTAACTTTGTCAAAAGGATCTGCATATGTCATATTTTACTACAAACATGAGGGAAAACTCCTATCATGGTTATTCCTTAAGATAATAATCAAAGATGTGTGCTTCACCAGAGCTCCCAAAGAGCATCTGCTGAGTTAGAAATCATCTCTGTTGCAATGTTCAAACCTAGGAATTTGATGAAACCATATTGTAGGGAACCAGTCCTACATCACCCGTGGGTACCCTGTGTTTGGTGGCAACAAAGGAATGAGAAAAAGATTAAGAGAGAAAGCAGGACTGGGGGCCAACAGTTTATTACTTTGGAGGAGACAGTGAAGGCCCCAAGCTCTGATCATCCACACTATTTATTGATTACAATCACTTTCATCTATAGGGTAGGGGTGGAGTGACGGTGGAGTGAATCAGTGAGCCGGAACTGGTATGTCATCATAAGGTTTGATAACAGTGGTGGTTTGGGAGTTTCACAAAACAAGAACATGCGGTTATCTTTAACTGCATGGTTACCTTATCCATGTGCAGCTGGTGGAATGCAGGCCTTACAAGGAGCCTACAAATCTGGCTACATCATAGTGCTACGAAGGGCTTTTACGTCCTTGAGCACAATGTTTATGGTAACAGAGCCTAGGTCACTCTGCACTGGAACATGAGGATGCAGAGGCCTTCCTCGTCAGAGGCCTCCTGTGGCCTTCTGCAGTTTGTTGTTCCTTGTTTATATGTTACTCATAACCAATTTATGTAGGCACTCAGTAAGTTCTTTCTCCTTTGCTGCTTTTTCCAACACCGTATGATTCTGTAAGTATGTGCAAAACAACAAAAAACAAAAGGAGCGGCACACTACCCCTTGCTGTCTAATGTTCTCCATCTGCAAGACCTCCAGGTGACAGCCTTAAGAGCCCCAGGCATTAGGTATAGGGTGTTCCTATTATCAGAAACTGGGGTTGCAGGAAATGGGTATAAGCCACTAGTATGCCTAAATCATACACCTCCCTCAGCTATGCCTTCGATATATTTCTCTGAAAAAGGTCAAATAATAAGAGTCATATTAAAAGAGTGGAGAACAACATGGAGCACATTATCAACTACCTCCTGGCTTTACAGTAACTTGAATGTTACTGTAAAAAGTGATCCTTCGCCTTTCTGACCCTTGCAATAATAGCAACATTACATATCTGTAACATAACTAAAAACCAGGAGGTAAGCAAAGAGGGCATCTGAGCACCAAGTCCATTCACTTTAACTCATGTGCTTCCTTAAAAGTGAGACCCTATAGGACTTGATCCAGAATTTACACATTTGCACTGTATGCATAATTTTAACCAAGTTCGAATGTTTTCTTTCCAATATCACCAAAGATTAGAGACATACTGTTAAAAACTAGTCAGTAGATTTTAAAACAAAGATAACAGAACACTTATAGCACAGGGGGAGAGAGAAAAACTAGAGAAAAGCTGACAAAACAACTCTGCAGTCAGGGAACATTTAGTATTTGAACAAACATTCATTCTTAGAGCCTGTAATAGGCTCCAAGGGCATTGCTGAATACAGCACACTGAGAAGCTGAAAATCATAGCGTGGACCCTGAGTCATCAGGAATAGATGAGACTATATTCCATGCAGTCTGCCTAAGGAGGCAAGGAAGTGTACAATACATGTTAGAAAATGTTCTAGCCAAAGTAGCTAAACTGAAAATTATTGAAATGTAAAGAGGTAAATTTCTACACCAGAAAACTCTCCTATCCAGAAAGATTCCTTTTTCAAAATCTCCATCTATTGCTGAAGCTTCACTCTTCATTGTTCTGACTCCATCATTTACAGCCTTGGTCATCTCTTGGTGGAAGATGATGATTTTGCAGCTCATACTCCTTTTTGCAGTGGAAAAATACATGGGCATGGTTTTGCCAAGTTTTTAAACTCTTGGAAGAAGGGGGGATCTTTATTTTTAATTGAATATTTTGTATGCTTCTGGGGGGGTTACAAACTGTCCCCACTCTTATATCAGTGAATTTCCAATAAAAAATTTAGTGCAAATTTAGACACCTCCCAAAGTGAAGGAAAATTACCCATAATACATATTTGCAGAAGGCTGGTCCAATTAGATTATACAGCAATTACTGTGATGCTCATCTGTACACTCAGCACTTAGTTTCCATTTTACCTGTAGCAACTGCAGCTTTGACAATTTGTCTTACAAGTTTATAATCTACCTTTTTAAAAAAATGCCAAAGAAACAGAAGCTACCTATGTTTGTGAGGTATAGTTCAGCGATTGTAGAAAAGAATAAGAGTAATAGACCCAGAGCAGAGGGACAGAGAATTAAGACAAAGCCATACAATTGTATGGCTTAGTTCTAAGAGCTACTGTGAGTGCTAAAAAGGGACCTGTAGGGTAGGGCAATGCTGCAGAAAGATTTAGAGGGGAAGAGATAAGGTCAAGATGGCAAAATAAAATTGGCATGAATGTCCCAATAAATAAAATAGTCAGATTCTGGCGGAAGTAGCCAGTACAAGCCGGATAGAGCAAATATGACTAACTATTTTTGCCCACTCTTTGGTGACAGTGGTACGTAAAGGCATTAGGGAAGCAGCAGGTATAATTTTTAAATGGATCTGGGCCTTTAGTGTTAAGGAGACCAGACTAGAAAAGATAGGTGAACTGCGAAAAAGCATCAGTAGGGTCTAAGAGAAGACCCATCATGTAACTCTAGATACCAGAGGAATTACTTAGGGTGGTAGGAATGTCATATTTCAGAGCTGTGCTTAGGAAAGAAGTATATCTTTCACTGCACAAACAATGTTTACAACGATAGAGACAGGAGGAAGAAATAAGAAAAAGCAACCCAAGGAGAGAATAAATGCATCATTGAAAGCCATTTTGGGGGGATACATTTTGAAAGAAGACTATAATTTAGTCACTAGACTTTGCTTGAAGCCTTGCTCAATTTCATTTCGCATTGCCTTAATCATTAGTAGAACCTTTCCCCCCACTCACCTACATTCAAATACCCATGGTATTTGAATCCTCTAAGTCTAAGTAAGGATTTCTGTGTAGGGAAGACATGGAGACCAGGGTTGCTTGTAAGAGTATCCATGTAGGGAAGAGTCTATAGTTGGCAGAAGTGATAGTCTTCTCAAGCCAACCCTTACAAAACAAGCACTGGATTCAGTGGCCCAGATAACACTTTGTTGATAAGAGTGACATCAGCAAAATAACAGAATAGGCAGCTCCAAACTCCCATTGCTTCACAGAAACATTGAAAAGCAAGCAGAAACTGTCACAACCAACTTTATCAAGACTCTGGTAAACAGTCAAAGATTTATAAAAACCAGGTATATGCTGAATCGAGAAAACAGCAACTTCCTACACATTAGGAAAATATTTTGGCATTTATTTCAGCTCTTGTTCCTCTTCCTCCCTAGTTTGTCAGTGGTCTTGAAGGTGGCAAATCACATTCCTTGTGTGGGACCCTGGTCCCTGATTCCATAGAGAGTAGAAAGGACCTTATCAAAGGATTATTGTGTTTGTGTGTTCTAATCTATGTATGGGCTCCCCAAAGGGCTGATGCAAGGCACTTATCTTCATTTCACCTAACTCAGAAGTCACTCAGTGTGAAAGTGGTGAACATTGCTCAAAGGTGTTGTAAGGCAAATAAAAATCCTGCACCCAAATGGGGTGAAAGATTATGGTTGAGGCAAATAGTAGACCACCTAAAACCTATAATAAAAATCTGGGCATAAAATTTTTTGGGGAAATTAGGACATTCAAAATCACCCATGTATACTGGGAAATTTAGAAAGCCATGCATATCCCCAGGGTAGGACACATGTTCAGAAAAGACTTAAGACCCTAAGCTTTCACATCTGGCTGCTTCTGGCTCAGTGCAAGCAGGAAGTGAAGGCTAAGGCAGAGTTTTAGACAGTGGGCTAAGTGTTGAAGGAATGCCCTAACACAGAGCTAATCTTATATATATTATAAATATATATATATACATATATATGTGTGTGTGTGTGTCTGTAGATATATATATATAATATATAACATAATATAACATATATATATATATATATACATAAGATAATGATCAAAGATGCATTCTTCACCCAAGCTCCCAAAGGGCATCTGCTCCAGCCTGACCAACATGTTGAAACCCTGTCCCTTCTAAAAACACAAAAATTACTTGGGCATGGTGGTGCATGCCTATAATGTCAGCTACTTAGGAGGCTGAAGCAGGAAAATCTCTTGAACCTGGGAGGCGGAGATTGCAGTGAGCTGATATCACGCCACTGCACTACAGCCTGGGTGACAGAGCAAGACTCCATCTCAAAAAAATAAATACATAAATAAAAATCATTGCTGTTGCAATGTTCAAACCTAGGGATATAACCAAACCATATGCTTCTCTAAGTATGTCCAATATATACATATATATGTATATTATATGTAAGTGTTTTATATATATATATCTCATATCTTATGTATGAGATGTCCAATATATACATATATATGTATATTATATATAAGTATGTCCAATATATACATATATATGTATATTATATATAAGTGTTTTATATATATATGTATATATATATCTCATATCTTATGAGATATATCATATGGATATATGTATATAAGAGTTCAAGGAAATTTCTGTCAAAGCACTAGCTAAATACAAGATAAACAGAAGACTTAACTGACCACATGTGACAAAAAATACAAAAATAGTTTGGAAAAGTCATTAAACAATTGGATGATTCTAGCTTTCCAAAATCAAAAATAGCAAATCCTAGAGAAAGGGGAGAATCTGATATCCAGAGTAACCACCTTATAATATTTGAATATACAGTTTTCAACAAAAATTCATGAAGCATACAGAGAAACAGGAAAGTATGGCCCATTCAGAGTGGGGGATGGGGGAGACGAGAATAGAAACTGTCCCTAAGGAAGTCCATTGTTGGGGAAATTTATAGCTCTAAATTCTTACATTTAAGAAAAAAGGAAAATTTCAAATCAGCAGCATCACTTTACATTTTAAGGAAGGAGAAAAAGAACAAAGCAAACCCAAAGTTAGCAGAAGGAAGGAAATAATAATGATTAATCAGAAGTAAAATTAAGGACAGGAAAATAATAAAGTGAAACAATGAAACTACAAGTTAGTTGTTTAATAAGATCAACAACATTGACAAATCTTCAGTTAGACTGACAAAGAGAACATGAGAGAAGATGTTAATGAGTAGAATCAGAAGTGAAAGCCAGGTCATTACTACCAACTTGGCAGAAAATAACAAGGATTATAAGAAACTACTATGAACAATTATGTCAGAACAAATTAGATGACCTAAATAAAATGGACAAATTACTAGAAACACACAAGTTACCAGAAACACACAAATTACCAAAAAAGATCATATTAAATATCATATATTAAAAACATTATACACTATGACTAAGTGAAATTTATCCCAATAATGAAAATGTGGTCTAACATAAAAAAATTCATCAATGTGAAACATTACATTAAGAGAGGAAAAGTAGAAAACCACATCGTAATCTCAAATGATGCAGAAAAAGCTAACAAAGTCAGCAAAGTTTCAGAATAAAAATCAACATACAAAATCAGTTGTGTTTCTATATATTGGCAATGAAGACTCCAAAAAGAAAATATAAAAGTCATTCAATTCACCATAGCATCCAAAAAAAAAAAATCACGTCTAAGAATAAATGTAACAAAATAGGTGAATGTTTTATACTGAAAACTAAAAAAAAAAAAAAGCTAAAAGAAATTAAAGAAAAACTCAGTAAATGAAAAGACATTCTGTGTTCATGGATTGCAAGACTTAATATTGTTAAGATTTCAATATTGCTTAAAAAGATCTACATATTCAATGCACTTCATATCAAAATCAATGGCATTTTTTTTGCAGAAATGGAAAAGCTAATTCTCAAATTCATATCAAATTGCAAGGGTCCCCAAAAAGTCAAAACAATCTTAAAAAATAAGAATAAAGTTAGTTTGGTCACATTTTCCACTTTCAAAAACTTACCACAAAGCATAGTCATAAAAAACAACGTGATACTGGCATAAGGATAGACCTATACATCAATGAGATAGAACTGAGAGTCCAGAAATAAACTCATAGATCAATGGCCAATTACTTTTTAACAAAGGTGCCAAGACCATTCAGAGTGGGAAAGAATAGCCTTTTCTTTTCTTTTTTACTGAGATGGGTCTTGCTCAAACTTGTGGGCTCAAGCAATTTTCCTGCCTCAGCCTCCTGAATAGCTGGAATTACAGGCACTTGCCACTATGCCTGACAAGAATAGTCTTTTCAACAAATGGTGCTGGGATAACTAAATATCCACATGCAAAAAAGATGAAGTTGCACATACTTCACACCATATACAAAATGGGTCAGCAACCTAAATATAAGAACTAAAAGTATAAAACTCTTACAAGAAAAAATAGAGGTAAAAACATAATGATCTTGAATTTCACCATGAATTCTTAGATATGAATACCTAAAGCATAAGCAACAGACGAAAAATATAAATACTTTGGACTTCATCAAAATTAAATCCTTTTGTGCATCAAAGGATATTATAAAGAGAGTAAAAACTCAACCTATAGAATGAGAGAAAATATTTTCAAATCATATCTCTAATAAGGATCTGGTACGCAGAAAACATAAAGAACTCCTGCTCCTCAACAATGAAAAGATAAAAGCCCTATTTTCAAATACGCAGAAAACTTGAATATGTATTTCTCCAAAGAAGATATATGTATGGCCAGGCAGCATATGAAAAGATGTTTATCATTATTCATCATTAGAGCAATGAAAATCAAAACCACAATGAGAGAGCTCACACCCATCAGGATGTCTATAATTTTTAAAAAGACAAAAACAAACATTGATGAAGATATACAGAAATTGGAACTCTTGCACATTGCTGGTGGGAATGTAAAATGGTTCAGCCACTTTGAAAAGCAATTAGGTAGTTCTTCAAGAAGTTAAGCATGAGATGCCATATGAATCCATAATTCTACTCCTAGGCATTTACACTCCAGAATTGAAAACAGGTACTCCAGCTAGCATATGTATATACATTCCTAGAAACCCTATTTATAGTAGCCAAAAGATGGAAACAACTCAAATGTCCACCAATGGATTCATGTATGGATAAACAAAGTGTGGTTGAGTGCATATCTTGTCTATTGTGAACAGTGCTTCAATAAACATGGGAGTGTGGGTATCTCTTTGACATACTGATTTCCCTTCTTTTAGATATATATCCAATAGTGGAATTGCTAGATCATATGGTAGTTCTATTTTTATTTTTATTTTTTGAGGAATCTTCATACTGTTGTCCATAATGGCTGATTCACCTTCTCACCAGCAGTGTGTAAGGGTTCCCTTTTCTCCACACCCTTGCTATCTTTTAATGTTTTGATTGTAGCCATTCTGATCAGAGTAAGATAATATCCCATCGTAGTTTTTATTTGCAATTCCCTTATGATTAAGCGATGTTGGGCACAATTTCATATGCCTATTGGCCACCTGTATGTCTTCATTTGAGAAATGTCTATTCAGGTCTTTTGCCTATTTTTAAATCAAGTTATTTGTTAGTTTTTGGTGAGTTGAGATCCTTATGTATATTGGATATTAACCTTTCATCAGATGTGTAGTTCGCAAACACATTCCCTTATTCTGCAGGTTGTCTCTTTGCTCTGTTTATTGTTTTTTGAGATTATATATATATCTCAAGGCCTGTATGAAATATATATATACATATGTATACAATGGAATATTATCTAGATTTAAAATGAAATGAGTTACTGATACATGCCACAACATGGATGATCTTTTAAAACATTATGCTAAGTAAAAGAATCCAGACACAAAAGGTCACATATTGTATGATTTTATTCATGTGAAATATCCATAATAAATGATATTATGTATCTATATATATACATCTATGCATATAGATATATATGTATATATCTATGTCTTTAACTATAATAATATCTTATCCATAATAGGTAAATTTCACCTCAATAAATTATTTTTTTAAACTTTGCTGGTATTCAATATGTGTTTTAAATGTTAATTTTTTCAGTTTACTCCTATTAACATAATTAAAAATACACAGCTTCAGCAAACTGAATACAAAATTAGCCAATTAGCAGGTGTAGAAATTGGAAACAGTAAGGTTGAAAGGAATGCTCACAGTCAAAATGACAATAAAAGCACTGAGTTTCATAGCCCAAAAGCCATTCCCAGATGCCTGTCCTTGGTTTGAGTAGAGCAGGGGAGCTATTACTCAGACCTTTCATTCAAGGCAGGGACTGGAGGGAACAGGAAATAATCCCTTAATTCTGCGTCTGAAGAAGCTGTGGGTTTGGCCCCCCTTTTTTTTCTCAAGAAGAGAGTTGATTGTGTTCCTCTGCCCTAGGGGAACCTCCAGAGAGTTGGAGCCAGGATTTAGAAAAATCTAACAAAGACTGCAATTTCCCTGCTCATTAGGACTCTCATGGAAATCAATAACTATGCTTTTAATGAAGGATGAGTAGTATAGTGGAATAGACATTAGGTTGTAGAGTCAAAAAGACCTGATTTCAAATCCCAACTCTGCCCCTTAATAGCCATGTGACATCAGGCTATTTACTTATCTGACTCAAACTTCAGTTTCCCCTTCTGTTAAATGTGGATGTATAACTCTGCAGGATCTTTGTAAAAATTAAGTGAGATAGATACAAAATACCTAGCACAAAGCCAGGCACACAGTGGGTACTCAACACTAGTTGTTTTTCTTCAGTCAAATAATATATGTCCTTTCCATTCCATTCCATCTCCCTTGCAAAAATAGTAACTAACATTGATTGATGAAAAAGTATAGTCAACAAGAATTTCAATTAAAAATATATTTAAACAATTATATAGCTGATGGATATAATGCTTTTTCACCTGGTAAAACAGTCTGTGTGAGAAGGGATAGAAGCAGATTCCTCCAGGAAAGATCAGCAAAATGAGAGATGGATAAGGCTGATGGATAAATCAATCCCAGAATTCCTGTTTTTTCTATTGGTCACACAAGAAACAACACTAACCACATCCCATAAGCAATGGGAGACTCAACAAACAGATTCATCACAATTAAATCATTTGAGGAAGAAAAGTAATGATTTTCTTATCCTCCTTATGAGGCTCCAGGATTCAGAATGCTATAGTGATTAACAAGAATGTGTGTGTGTGGATTGAGAAAGATGTTGGTTCTCTTGTTAATCGCTATATCCAGATCTCTCTCTCACTAGCTGTAGACTTTGGGCAAGTCACGTATCTTTGAGGCTTAGAGTTCTCATTTATAAATCATAATACTTAGCTTGTAGGGTTATTGTTTGTATTACACAAGATGATACATGTAGAGTGCTTAGCACAATGCCTAGTAGTCAATGACCAGAAAATATTCATTTCTGCTCTCTTTCTAATCACATGAAATTCCACTCTGTTTTACAGAAAGGAGATCCTTTTTAAAGATGAGGCTATTGTGATAATGACTCATTATTCTTCCTTTCTTCTAATTTTGAGTATCATTTAAGGGTCCTCTACTTTGGGTTATATAGCTACCCATTATTCTGTCTCAATTTAAAAGTTGAGAGACAGCTCACTCCAATTATAATGGCTTATACCTAAAAGACCATCAATAACAAATGAGGGCGAGGATGTGGAGAAAAGGGAACCCTCTTACACTGCTGGTGGAAACGTAAATAAGTACAACCTCCAAGATCAGCTTGGAGGTTCCTCAAAAACTAAAAATAGAACTTCTGTATGACCCAGCCATCCCACTGCCGGGTAAAGACCCCAAATAAAAGAAATCAGTACATCAAAGAGATGCCTGCACTCCCATGATTGTTGCAGCACTATTCACAATAGCCAAGATTTGGAAGCAACCTAAGTGTCCATCAACAGATGAATGGATAAAGTAAATGTGGTACATATACACAATGGAGTACTATTCAGCCAGAAAAAAGGATGAGATCCTGCCATTTGCAACAACATGGATGGAATTAGAGATCATTACGTTAATTGAAATAATCCAGGCACAGAAAGACAAATATCACATATTCTCTCCTGCTGTGGAATCTAAAAATCAAAACAATTGAACTCATGGACATAGAGAGTAGAAGGACAATTAACAGAGACTGGGAAAGGTAATGAGAGGCTGGGATCATGAAGGGCAGAATGGTTAATGGGCACAAAAAATAGAAAAAAATGAGTAAGACCTACTCTCTGATAGCACAAGAGGGTGACAATAGTCAATAATAAATTGCAGATTTTAAAATAACTAAATGTTGAAAGGCAAGAAGCTTTTGTCAGCAGAGAATTCAACAAATTAAAACTTCAAAGCACAAAGTTTAGTCCCAGCTTTTCTACTAACTAGCACAGCATCTTTTTGGGCCTTTTAATATAGTGAATAAGGAGCTTCGACTTGAGTATTTGTTAGTTTTTTTTTTTGTTGTTGTTGTTGTTGTTGTTGTTTTTGAGACGGAGTTTCGCTGTTGTTACCCAGACTGGAGTGCAATGACACCATCTCAGCTCACCGCAACCTCCGCCTCCTGGGTTCAAGCAATTCTCCTGCCTCAGCCTCCTGAGTAGCTGGGACTACAGGCGCGTGCCACCATGCCCAGCTAATTTTTGTATTTTTAGTAGAGACGGGGTTTCACCTTGTTGAATAGGATGGTCTCGATCTCTTGACCTCGTGATCCACCCGCCTCAGCCTCCCAAAGTGCTGGGATTACAGGCTTGAGCCACCATGCCCAGCCTCCTTCCAGTTTTAAACTTGCATGAAACTAAGTATTCAGGCTGACAGTAAAGGACCGTCACCACTTTGCAAGCAAAAAGAAAAGAAATATGTACATGGGGATATTTGCGGGACCTTGAGAAGTCAACCAGTTTGCTTAATTCTAGGATGATTTACATCTGGCACCTGGGATAGAGATCACATACATTCTTTGTTGGTGTTCTCTAAGGTTTGTCTCCCTGAAAATAAGTCTCTGTGATTTATATGTATGTATAAGAACATACTTACATTCAGATGTAAGTAAAGAATGCAAATATCGTAAATATATATTAGTCACTGCATTGATGCATTGAATCAACCTATATTCTGAGACATGATGGGCTCGTCAGTATGAAATAACTTTGAGGTACTCATAAAAGGGAACCTAGAAAAATAATTTGTTATTTGGTCTAAAACTTAAACATACTCTGCTCTCAGGGCTGAGGGTGTTTTCTCCTATTATCAAACCTATGTAGTTAAACTTTGGCCCATGTATTTCGAAAGATGAAGCATAACTAAACTTACAAAACTTCCCAAACATGAACACATATGTGCATGCACACAACACACACACACACACACACACACACACACACTTTCCTTTCCTCCTAAAGTAGATACGCCCTATTTCTGAAATTATATCAGTAAGATTTGACTCAAAGAACACATGAATCATCTTCACCCTGTAGGTCAAGCAATTTACCAATACTACCAAGAGTAGAGCTTCTAGAAGCCCAAAACTTAGGGAAGATCACTAAAGGGCAAGTTCTGAGTCTCAGGATCAAGGGCAGAAATGTGGTAATTGTTGCTTCTATCTCCCTAGTCCAGGAAAAAGGCAAGAAACTTCTTCAGACTATTAACAGAAAACTAAATGCCTCCATGGAAGCTTGTCTTCCTTGGCCCAAATTTCTCTCTCTCTCTCTCTCTCTCTCTCTCTCTCTCTCTCTCTCTCTCTCTCTCTCTCTCTCTCTCTCTCTTTTCTTTTGGTTTTGAGACATGGTCTCACTGTCACCCAGGCTGGAGGAATGCAATGCTAAATATCTTAAGGTAGCAACTTCTCTCCACAAGGCAATGTGTAATCTAGAAACTCAGTGTCATACACAATCACTGCCCTTAAGAAGCTTTTAGTCCAGTCAGGACTCTACACATGCACATAGAAACATAGACTATAGGATTCCATGATGGTCAAGGAATGAGAAAATAAAAATTAAAAAGGAACAAGCACAGACTGTAAAGACTAAAAGGGGTTCTTAGAGATAATCTAGTCCAGTGGTTTTCATACTTTTTCATAGAATTTTTTTCTGTTTCCATAGAAGGGCCTCAAACTATTGAAAACAAGTCTAGGGCATTTCTTTGCATGTAGGAGGCTCTAGCTTCACAGCCTTGTTTTATTTAATTTTTCTTTTATCTTATTTAGCTCTACTTATATTGTTAGTAGAAAGGGTTCCATGACCAAAACAAAATGCTTGAAAACCACAGTGCTTATTAAAATTCTTCAATTAAAGTATAAAGAAATGAAGGCCCTGAAAGGGTCCAGCAATCTTTCCTAAGTTTTTCTGTATTTGGCCAAGCCATACATTACCTTGTGACATCTCTGCTACTTTCAAGTGCCAAATAAGTACTGGAGACAAATCATGTAGGTGGATACAATCACAGAAGGACTTCAGTGAACAGAGAGTGCTTTCTAAGGGAGATTGGGCTTGAACTAGGCTATGGCCTGTGAGGAGCGTTTCAGAGTTGGAAGCAGGGTATCATGGCAGAAGTATAGTCTGAATGAAGGTGCAGGAGCACTGATGCATCCAGTATAGTCTGAATGAAGGTGCAGGAGCACTGATGCATCCAGGAATGCTCTTATAACTGTTTATTGTAGAAATGGGATGTTATGTTTTGTGAAAGCTGTTAAATAATATTGAGAAGACCACTATGGTATGTTTGTGTCAGGTGAGACACAGCAAGGAAGTAAAACAAAAATGCATGAAATGAAAGAAGTTTGTTACTCATAGGTTTGAGAGTTTGAGGGTGCCAACAGGAAGTTAATAAAAAGCCTGGAGACAGCGGAGTACTCAACCAATGATTGGGAAGTGAGAAAGGAGGTATACCTGTGGGATTATGCCTTTATTAAGGTCGATGGGCATTCTCCCTTAGGTTTTCCTGTGAGAATTGTGGATTGGCTAGTTTAAAGAAAACGCACATGAAGGGGGATCTTATTCACATGACTCTGCTGTTCATTAGGTTTTATCATAATTACCAGCTGTGGAGTGTGCTGGGTTTTGGGTTAATGAGATGTGGAGTTTGTGAACTACATTACAGACAACCACATGGGGAGTTGAAGTTTTCAGTGGGTGAAAGGTGATGGGGCATGACTAGGTTACCAACAACTTATGTCAGGCCAAATAAATGAATGCCCAGGCAGTGATTATATGAAACTAATTTATGACATGGTATTAGTTAGCTATGTTTCCTGCTCAGTAAACTTTTTGATTCTCATTCTGACAAAATCTATTCCTACTGATCTTTTCAGAATGGTATCTGTACTGGAGGATTCTGTCCAATCAGTTTTGGTATGAGCCCTAATAAGGTATAATTTCTATAATTGGCATAATTGGCTAATTTTTCTTTTAATATCCATCAGCAAGCTTAGAGATAAAATGCCTAATTTAAAACAGTGCTTTTTAATTATCTACAGCTAAACTTTTCTTCATAATATCTGAGTGTCCACTTCTAACACATAATTCTGTTTAATTGTCTTGATCACAAGGACCATTCTTCCTGAAAGGCATTGTATCCTCATTTCTATTTAAAAGATACTAAAGAAAGCAAGGTATTTGTGTTGTTTTTGGTATGAATCATTTCAGGGATGATTAATAAATGATTCTTTGTTAAGAGAAACCAATGTCAGGAGTTGATATTATTGCATATTAGTGATAATTTAGTTGCTTTACTTTTTTAGCTTTAGTATGGCATAGGCATAGAGTGAGAGTTAATTAGAATAATTTCTCTCTTTGTAAAATGGAAATAATACCAGGGAAATGACTTACCCAAAGTCATGTCACACATAAGTTGAGTCAGGATTATAGGTCTCTTAATTTTAACAAAAATTCCTTTCTACAAAATCACCCTAATTTGAAATATTTGCTTAAGTCTAATAAGACTGAGACATTCTTTCATCTTTTCTTGTGCTTTTCACGGAGCAGCTAGACTTTACTGTGGAAAGGTAGGTGTATTAGGGATCTCTGGAGACATTTATTACTAAAAAATTGACTTCATGATTATGGAGGCTGAGATTCCCAAGACCCGCAAGCTGGAGACCTAGGAAAGCTGATGGTGTAGTTCTGGTCTAAGTTTGAAGTCCTGAAAACCAGGACAGCTGATGGTACAAGTTCTGGTCCAAAAGCCACAGGCTTGAGACCCAAGAAGAGCTGATATTTCAGTTCAAGTCTGCAGGTAAGAAAACACTGATGTCCGAGATCAAGTAGTCAGGCAGGAAGGGTCTCCTGTTACACTCAGAAGGATCAGCCTTTTATTCTATTCAGGCCTTCAATTCATTGCATGAGGGCCACCCTCATTAGGGAGGCAATCTGCTTTACTCAGTCTACCAATTTAAATGTTAATCTCAACCCAAAACACCCTCACAGACACACCCAGAATAATGTTTGACCAAATATCTGAGCACTCCATGGCCCAGTCAAGTTGACATATAAAATTAACCATCACAGTCAAGATGAGGAAAACTTCTTTTTGTCAAGGGAGATAGAACTTGGGAAATCATTGGTCTTCTGTCCTTACACTCATAAATAGAACTGCTCCCAAGAAAACAGGTTCATTTTTAAGATGATTTAGAACTGGATGAAGCATCCAAGACCAGAGTTTCTATAGAAGAGATTTCTAGAGATTTAAGATACCATTTCCTTAATTCTATAAATGAGGGAAGGGTGTAATATTGCTAGTTGGAACTACTCTCACCTCCTTTGCAATTTTTATGTATTCAAGCTGATCCCACTCTGTATTTTTCACTCTGTTGGGTCTTGGGCAGAGTTTGGAGTAGCAAATATATGAGGATATTCAGCAAGAGAACCATAAGCCACAGAAAACATGGAAATATAGCTGTAAATGGAGGCAGATTATACAAGTAGACTATAGGAACATGCCAGGAAAATAGTTCAGATATAGGAAGGTCATGGAAATTGCAGATAATAATGATATAATAGGTCAGAGCCTGACAAGTAATCAGTAGCAGACTCTAGAAGCTAAATGGCAAGCCTAGTCCAAGGAAAGAGTCAGAATAGGAGAAAGTGACACAAGGCTCCAGAGACAAGATTTATAAACTAGACAACTTTTGTCTCTGACAGCAAGCCTCTTAAACTTTTTTTTACAGAAATCTGGGGCCTGCTTGGCAGGATCTGACCAGTTCAGAACCAACATGGCTGCAAGTCACAGAACCACGATTTCATTAGAAGTACCTGCAAAGGACTATGAGAAACCCACAAGAGGCTGGAGATTGGAAACAGATTTCAGTGGCAGGAGATAAATTTGCGAAGAGAAAGCCAAAAAGAAAGGGGACAGAAGATAATTTTAAAGTAACTAAGTCCGATTTGTAAAAACATAAAAAAATCTTCCCCAATACCCATAGACAAGTTTAATAGAGGGCTTCACTCTGTTGGAATCAGACTACATAAATGCCAAACAATTAAAGATGGAAAATGTTAGTATTTCTGTCAGTAAAATTCATAGCAGTTAATCTTATCCCAGTAAAATGTTACTTATGATATCTGCCATGGCAAATAACATATTTTTTTTCTTTTACTTTAAGTTCTGGGGTACATGTGCAGATCTTGCAGGATTGTTACATAGGTATACGAATGCCATGGTGGCTTGCTGCCTCCATTCCCCCATCACCTACATTTGGTATTTCTCCTAATGTTATCCCTCCCCAATCTCCCCACCCCCTACTATCCCTCCCCTAGTCCCCCATCCCACTACACACCCTCCAGTGTGTGATGTTCCCCTCCCTGTGTCCATCTGTTGTCATTGTTCAACACCCACTTATAAGTGAGAACATACCCATCTGATGAAGGGCTAATATTCAGAATCTACAAAGAACTAAAACAAATATACAAGAAAAAAACAAACAATCCCATCAAACAGTGGGTGAAAGATATGAACAGACACTTCCAAAAGAAGACATTTATGTGGCCAATAAACATATGAAAAAAATGCTCATCATCACTGGTCATTAGAAAAATGCAAATCAAAACCATATTGAGATACCATCTCAAGCCAGTTAGAATGGTGATCATTGAAAACTCTGAAGACAGGCCGGGCGCGGTGGCTCATGCCTATAATCCCAGCACTTTGGGAGGCCGAGGCAGGTGGATCATGAGGTCAAGAGATCGAGACCATCCTGGTCAACATGGTGAAACCCCATCCCTACTAAAAATACAAAAAATTAGCTGGGCTTGGTGGCATGTGCCTGTAATCCGAGCTACTCAGGAGGCTGAGACAGGAGAATTGCTTGAACCCAGGAGGCGGAGGTTGCGGTGAGCTAAGATCGTGCCATTGCACTCCAGCCTGGGTAACAAGAGTGAAACTCCATCTCAAAAAAAAAAAAAAATCTGGAGACAACAGATGCTGGAGAGAATATGGAGAAATAGGAACACTTTTACACTGTTGGTGGGAGTGTAAATTAGTTCAACCATTGTGGAAGACAGTGTGGTAATTCCTCAAGGATCTACAAATAGAAATACCATTTGACCCAGCAAACCCATTACTGAGTATATACCCAAAGGATTATACACCGATCTATTATAAAGACACATGCACACGTATGTTCATTTTGACACTGTTTACAATAGCAAAGACTTGGAGCCAACCAAATGCCCAACAAAGATAGACTAGATAAAGAAAATAAGGCACGTATATACCATGGAATACTATGCAGCCATAAAAAAGGATTAGTTCATGTCCTTTGCAGGGACATGGATGAATCTGGAAACCATCATTCTCACCAAACTGACACAAGAACAGAAGACCAAATTAACATGTTTTTGTGTCTTTACTTGAACTTAAGGGAAATTGGAAGGCACTACCTTACTAATTTTGTTTTTGTACTCATCATTTTGAAACTACTGTAAACTTTTCTTCCTATCATAACCATGCCTATTCAAGAGTCCATATTCCTACTCCATGACAAGTACACTACAAAGCAATGTACAGGTATTAGTTATGATGTTCTATCTGGAATGATGAATGTGAACACTCATTCATCCATGCAACACATATTTTGAGCTTCTACTATGTGTCAGGCATTGTTCTAGGCTCTGGAGACCCAGCAGTGGGAAAATCCACACAAAATCCTCCTCTCTCATAAAGCCCATGTTCTTATAAACTTTCTTTTTTTTTTAATTTTTTATTGCATTTTAGGTTTGGGGGTACATGTGCAGAACATGCAAGACAGTTGCATAGGTACACACATGGCAGTGTGTTTTGCTTCCTTTCTCCCCTTCACCCACATTTGGCATTTCTCCCCAGGCTATCCCTCCCCACCTCCCCCTCCCGCTGGCCCTCCCCTTTTTCCCCCAATAGACCCCAGTGTTTAGTACTCCCCTCCCTGTGTCCATGTGCTCTCATTTTTCATCACCCGCCTATGAGTGAGAATATGCGGTGTTTCATTTTCTGTTCTTGTGTCAGTTTGCTGAGAATGATGTTCTCCAAATTCATCCATGTCCCTACAAATGACACGAACTCATCATTTCTGATTGCTGCATAATATTCCATTTTCCCAATCCAGTCTATCATCGATGGGCACTTGGGTTGATTCCAGGTCTTTGCTATTGTAAACAGTGGTGCAATGAACATTCGTGTGCATGTGTCCTTATAGTAGAACGATTTATAGTCCTTTAGATATATACCCAGTAATGGGATTGCTGGGTCAAATGGAATTTCTATTTCTAAGGCTTTGAGGAATCGCCACACTGTCTTCCACAATGGTTGAACTAATTTACACTCCCACCAACAGTGTAAAAGTGTTCCTTTTTCTCCACATCCTCTCCAGCATCTGTTGTCTCCAGATATTTTAATCATCGCCATTCTAACTGGTGTGAGATGGTATCTCCATGTGGTTTTGATTTGCATCTCTCTGATGACCAGTGACGATGAGCATTTTTTCATATGATTGTTGGCCTCATATATGTCTTCCTTCTTAAAGTGTCTATTCATATCCTTTGCCCACTTTTGAATGGGTTTGTTTGTTTTTTTCCTGTAAATCTGTTTGAGTTCTTTGTAAATTCTGGATATCAGCCCTTTGTCAGATGGGTAAACTGCAAACATTTTTTCCCATTCTGTTGGTTGCCGATTCACTCTAGTGACTGTTTCTTTTGCCATGCAGAAGCTGTGGAATTTCATTAGGTCCCATTTGTCTATTTTGGCTTTTGTTGCCAATGCTTTTGGTGTTTTGTTCACGAAGTCCTTGCCTACTCCTATATCTTGGATGGTTTTGCCTAGATTTTCCTCTAGGGTTTTTATGGTGCCAGTTCTTATGTTTAAGTCTTTAATCCATCTGGAGTTAATTTTGGTGTAAGGTGTCAGGAAGGGGTCTAGTTTCTGCTTTCTACACATGGCTAGCCAGTTTTCCCAACACCATTTGTTGAACAGGGAATCCTTTCCCCATTGCTTGTTTTTGTTGGGTTTATCAAAGATTGTATGGTTGTAGATATGTTGTGTTGCCTCCGATGCCTCTGTTCTGTTCCATTGGTCTATATCTCTGTTTGGTACCATGCTGTTTTGATTACTGTCGCCTTGTAGTATAGTTTGAAATCTGGTAGTGTGATGCCCCCCGCTGTGTTCTTTTTGCTTAGAATTGACTTGGCTATGCGGGCTCTCTTTTGGTTCCATATGAAGTTCATGGTGGTTTTTTCCAGTTCTGTGAAGAAAGTCTATGGTAGCTTGATAGGTATAGCATTGATTCTGTAAATTACTTTGGGCAGTATAGCCATTTTCATGATATTAATTCTTCCTAACCATGAACATGGAATGTTTCTCCATCTGTTTGTGTCCTCTCTGATTTCGTTGAGCAGTGGTTTGTAGTTCTCCTTGAAGAGGTCCCTTATGTTCCTTGTGAGTTGTATTCCAAGGTATTTTATTCTTTTTGTAGCAATTGTGAATGGCAGTTCGTTCTTGATTTGGCTTTCTTTAAGTCTGTTATTGGTGTAGAGGAAGGCTTGTGACTTTTGCACATTGATTTTATATCCTGAGACTTTGCTGAAGTTGCTTATCAGTTTCAAGAGTTTTGGGGCTGAGGCGATGGGGTCTTCTAGGTATACTATCATGTCGTCTGGAAATAGAGACAATTTGGCTTCCACCTTTCCTATTTGAATACCCTTTATTTCTTTTTCTTGCCTGATTGCTGTGGCTAGAACTTTCAGTACTATATTGAATAGGAGTGGTGAAAGAGGGCATCCTTGTCTAGTGCCAGATTTCAAAGGGAATGCTTCCAGTTTTTGCCCATTCAGTATGATATTGGCTGTTGGTTTGTCATAAATAGCTTTTATTACTTTGAGATATGTTCCATCGATACCGAGTTTATTGAGGGTTTTTAGCATAAAGGGCTGTTGAATTTTGTCAAATGCCTTCTCTGCATCAATTGAGATAATCATGTGATTTTTGTTTTTGGTTCTGTTTATGTGGTGAATTACATTTATAGACTTGCGTATGTTGAACCAGCCTTGCATCCCCGGGATGAATCCTAGTTGATCATGATGGATAAGTTTTTTGATTTGCTGTTGCAATCGGCTTGCCAATATTTTATTGAAGATTTTTGCATCTATGTTCATCATGGATATTGGCCTGAAGTTTTCTTTTCTTGTTGGGTTTCTGCCGGGTTTTGGTATCAGGATGATATTGGTCTCATAGAATGATTTCGGAAGGATTCCTTCTTTTTGGATTATTTGGAATAGTTTCAGAAGGAATGGTACCAGCTCCTCTTTGTGTGTCTGGTAGAATTCGGCTGTGAACCCGTCTGGACCTGGGCTTTTTTTGTGTGGTAGGCTCTTAATTGCTGCCTCGACTTCTTCCCTTGTTATTGGTCTATTCATAATTTCAGCTTCCTCCTGGTTTAGGCTTGGGAGGACACAGGAGTCCAGGAATTTATCCATTTCTTCCAGGTTTACTAGTTTATGTGCATAGAGTTGTTTGTAATATTCTCTGATGATGGTTTGAATTTCTGTGGAATCTGTGGTGATTTCCCCTTTATCATTTTTTATTTCATCTATTTGGTTGTTCTCTCTTTTCTTTTTAATCAATCTGGCTAGTGGTCTGTCTATTTTGTTGATCTTTTCAAAAAAACAGCTCTTGGATTTATTGATTTTTTTGAAGGGTTTTTCGTGTCTCAATCTCCTTCAGTTCAGCTCTGATCTTAGTTATTTCTTGTCTTCTGCTGGGTTTTGAGGTTTTTTGATCTTGCTCCTCTGGCTCTTTCAGTTTTGACGATAGGGTGTTAATTTTGGATCTCTCCATTCTTCTCATATGGGCACTTATTGCTATATACTTTCCTCTAGAGACTGCTTTAAATGTGTCCCAGAGATTCTGGCATGTTGTGTCTTCGTTCTCATTGGTTTCGAAGAACTTCTTTATTTCTGCCTTCATTTCGTTGTTTATCCAGTCAACATTCAAGAGCCAGTTGTTCAGTTTCCATGAAGCTGTGCGGTTCTGAGTTGGTTTCTGAATTCTGAGTTCTAACTTGATTGCACTATGGTCTGAGAGGCTGTTTGTTATGATTTCAGTTGTTTTGCTTTTGCTGAGGAGTGCTTTACTTCCAATTATGTGGTCAATTTTAGAGTAGGTGTGATGTGGTGCTGAGAAGAATGTATATTCTCTGGATTTGGGGTGGAGAGTTCTGTAAATGTCTATCAGGTTTGCTTGCTCCAGGTCTGAGTTCAAGCCCTGGATATCCTTGTTGATTTTCTTTCTAATGCACTGTTTAGAAGACCTGATAACTAGGACTTCTGACCTGGCCTGGTACACACATAAATAATCAGCTTTTTGTTTCAACCAGAATCTCTTTCTTCTCTTCCTGTACTTTAATGGAATGTCTCAGTTTGAGAAAAGCACTCCTATTCTCCATCAAAAATGATATAAGATTGGGAAAAACAGAAATCTGAGTATGACTTAGATCATACATCTTATTGTATAAATACAGTATCCATCACTTTCCTGTACTCTTATATCTCCAGAATGTATACCTGGGCTTGACTTCAAACTTCTGGGCCTATTGAAACCAGACCCTCTAGGGCCGTCATTCAGAATCTACAGACATTTAGTAAACACCCATTAAGTGCTGCTCACATGGCTAGATGCAATCAAATCATTATCCCATTTATTCCTCACACCAATTCTGTAAAAAGTAAAGAAGAGGTATTCTTAATCTTCATAAACTTTGGGTGTCTCAGCAAGATGTGTAATGACTTACCCAATATCTATAAACCAGAAAGTATTCCACTGGAATATGAAAATAATTCTTTAACTCTATGATCCTTACCTCCTAGTGTTCTTATGGGAGACTCTTTCTCTATTGATCACCTTCATTGAAAATATGCATGCCAATATAACACACACAGTAGCCTTGGTCTTTATTTAGGACAGATATATTCAATTATCCTGACTGTTCAATGCCTATTCTTTCTTTTAGATTTCATATTTGCATAGGACATCAACTTGGGACAGCAAGGTAGTGGTGATAATGAAAAGACCATTCACTAGTATATAGCTGAGAATTAGAATTTCTGTCCCTATTCTGTTTGGTATTAGTAAATCTGAGGTCTGAGCAGTTTCCCAATAGAGATTCATGCAAAAACAGAGGAAAAGTCTCAGATATCTGTATGAGCAGAGAAATTTATGAATAATCTACTGTATCACTGGTTAATAGGGAAAAGCCTTCAATTGTGACTGAACCTCGGAAGTTAATTAGATGGAAGCACCTATACTAATCTTCCATAGGTCTCCCTGTGCTCTGTTTTTATTTTATTCTACCTGCCTACTACACTTCCTATATGGGTTGATATAGTGGACATCATTTGATATTGTGAATCCAGAGGGTTTTCTGGACCACCAAGTCTGCTCTCAATTATATGTAAGGATGGGGCATACAGGAAAAAAAAGAAAAAGCTATAGGTGACAAATAATTCTCCATGGCCCAGTAGAATCAACTGTTTGTTTCTACCCCAGCTCCCACTGGACCTTTCCACAAAGCTTCTAACAACAAGCAAGGAAACTGATTTTCTGCCAGTTTCTTCCATTCTCCTGTGGCCCTGTGAGGGAGGTGGTAATGAGGAAGATAAAGACCCTAAAGGCTGGCAGCAAATGAAAATCATCAAGTGGCCTGAAGCATCAGGCAACTAGATAAACATCCCTGGAAGAGTTGAATACTGACTGGTGTCATGAGTGGGAAAAATCAGCTGCAGTCAGATTATTGATTACTTTGTAGTAGAAAAATTATCCCCAGTGCCTGAATCCTTGGAAACATGAACTATGGAAAGAAGAGGTTTTTAATAAATAACCTAAGCTGATTTGACAGGGATCTGAATCAGGCCCCTGCAAAGGTAAGAAACATAGGAGGCAGCCATAACTTTAAATTCAGTCTTTGACAAAGTCAAATTTGACCACTGACAGTCACATCCCAGAGATTTCATTTTTATTTTCTTCTTCCTTTGCAAAAATAATACTTGCTCATCTCATCACATTGATAATGTACTGTCAACATCAGAAGAACAAACTGTGTGTGTTCTTTACATTCAGGCCTACAAATGTTACTCAGGTAATGTTCCTTCGAGACCCCCAGGGTATTATATTTCCTTCTATGTTCCTCCTCAGATCCTTTTTAATGGCCTAATCAGGGGACTTTGAAGCTCAAAGGCTATTTCCATCCTCAGCTGTAAAGATTCTTCACCTTCAATGACCCAGAACCTCTGAGTCCCTGTCCTTAAAAGACTATTGTCAGATAATTCACTACTTCGTCCTGAATGAGAAATAGAGCCATGTCTTTATTCAAGTTACTCATCTGTTAAACAATTGGCTTAAAGAAAAATATGCATCTGAAAAATGGAAGATTCAACACAATTCATAATTTAACAACCAGCATTGCTGGGCATGGTGGCTCACACCTGTAATTCCAGCAGTTTAGGAGGCCAAGGTGGGAGGATTACTTGATTCCCAGAGTTCAAGACCAGTCTGGGCAACATAGTAAGACCCTGTCTCAAAAAAGGAAAACCCAGAATATTCAATGTTAGATATGAATGAGAGGATGAATCCAATGTTATATACAAAGTAGGTTTATTTTTCTAAAACTTGAAAAATAAAAGTGTTTTTAGGCTGTAAGTTATTTTGGAATACAGGTAGTCATGGAGAAGATGAAGAAGTTAGTTTAATGAGAGATTTTAGGTCCCATTTGTCTATTTTGGCTTTTGTTGCCAATGCTTTTGGTGTTTTGTTCATGAAGTCCTTGCCTACTCCTATGTCCTGGATAGTTTTGCCTAGATTTCCTTCTAGGGTTTTTATGGTGCCAGGTCTTATGTTTAAGTCTTTAATCCATCTGGAGTTAATTTTAGTGTAAGGTGTCAGGAAGGGGTCCAGTTTCTGCTTTCTGCACATGGCTAGCCAGTTTTCCCAACACCATTTGTTAAACATGGAATCCTTGCCCCATTGCTTGTTTTTGTCAGGTTTATCAAAGATTGTATAGTTGTATGTATGTTGTGTTGCCTCCGGTGCCTCTGTTTTGTTCCATTGGTCTATATCTCTGTTTTGGTACCAGTACCATGCTGTTTTGATTACTGTAGCCTTGTAGTATAGTTTGAAATCCGGTAGTGTGATGCCCCCCACTGTGTTCTTTTTGCTTAGAATTGACTTGGCTATGCAGGCTCTCTTTTGGTTCCATATGAAGTTCATGGTGGTTTTTTCCAGTTCTGTGAAGAAAGTCAATGGTAGCTTGATGGGGATAGCGTTGATTCTGTAAATTACTTTGGGCAGTATAGCCATTTTCACGATATTAATTCTTCCTAACCATGAACATGGAATGTTTCTCCATCTGTTTGTGTCCTCTCTGATTTCGTTGAGCAGTGGCTTGTAGTTCTCCTTGAAGAGGTCCCTTATAGACAAATGGGACCTAATGAAACTCCACAGCTTCTGCACGGCAAAAGAAACAGTCACTAGAGTGGATTGGCAACCAACAGAATGGGAAAGAATTTTCGCAGTCTACCCATCTGACAAAGGGCTGATATCCAGAATTTACAAACAACTCAAGCAGATTTACAGGAAAAAAACAAACAAGCCCATTCAAAAGTGGGCAAAGGATATGAACAGATACTTTACGAAAGAAGACATATGTGAGGCCAACAATCATATGAAAAAATGCTCATCGTCACTGGTCATCAGAGAGATGCAAATCAAAACCACATTGAGATACCATCTCACGCCAGTTAGAATGGCGATCATTAAAAAATCTGGAGACAACAGATGCTGGAGAGGATGTGGAGAAAAAGGAACACTTTTACACTGTTGGTGGGAGTGTAAATTAGTTCAACCATTGTGGAAGACAGTGTGGCGATTCCTCAAGGCCTTAGAAATAGAAATTCCATTTGACCCAGCAATCCCATTACTGGGTATATATCCAAAAGACTATAAATCGTTCTACTATAAGGACACATGTACACGAATGTTCATTGCAGCACTGTTTACAATAGCAAAGACCTGGAATCAACCCAAATGCCCATTGATAATAGACTGGATTGGAAAAATGTGGCACATATACACCATGGAATATTATGCAGCAATCAGAAATGATGAGTTCGTGTCGTTTGTAGGGACATGGATGAATCTGGAAAACATCATCCTCAGCAAACTGACACAAGAACAGAAAATGAAACACCGCATATTCTCACTCATAGGTGGGTGATGAAAAATGAGAACACATGGACACAGAAAGGGGAGTACTAAACACTGGGGTCTATTGGGGGGAAAAGGGGAGGGCCAGTGGGAGGGGGAGGTGGGGAGGGATAGCCTGGGGAGAAATGCCAAATGTGGGTGAAGGGGAGAAGAAAAGCAAAGCACACTGCCATGTGTGTACCTACGCAACTGTCCTGCATGCTCTGCTCATGTACCCCAAAACCTATAATCCAATAAAAAATTAAAAAAAAAAAAATGAGAGATTTTAAGCTCATGAGATTTCAAACTCTCCATTTGCCAGCCCTTCCAACAGTCAATAGATTCTAGAGAAAAACAACAACAACAACATGAGATGGCTGCCAATGACCACTCCCAGAAGGCTTCCAATCTCCAGGCCTCTATTTCTTCATCTGAAAAATGGGGGAGTTATTTTATATTATATATAACATGCCTTCCAGTGCTAGCATTGCCTTAATTCAGATGCCCTTTCACAGTTCCTGTGGCCACTTTCTCAATAGGCTTTCTCTAGCTCCAAAAAAGTTGGCTCTTTATGTATACTCAAGGTTTCTTCTTATAATTTATTTCCCACTAAAATGATGGAGGACATTGTCTGAGTTTCTGTGATAGGTGGAATTCTAAGATGGCCTGCCAACATTCTCAGTCCCTGGTTTATTCACACCTCCTCCCAGTTATTCAGTCCAACTCTAATCTAGATACTGCTATGAAGGTATTTGCAGATGTAATTAAGATCCCAAATAGGGACTTTAAGATAGTATGATCATCTAGATGGGACTAATCGATTGCATGAACCCTTTAAAAGCAGAGTTTTATCTGGCTGATGAAAGAGGAAGTCTGAGAGACAGTCTCCAGCTGACTTGGAAGAAAACAAACATTTATCTTGTGAACTGCCTTTGGGGGGCACATAGCAAGATAATTGTGGGAAGCTTCCAGGAGCTGAGAGGTCCCCAGCCAAAAGCTAGAAGAAAACCAAATTCTGCCAACAAGTCGAATGAAATGAGAAGAGGCCTTGAACTCAGATGAGAAATGCAGCCCCAGGTCAGATACCTTGATTTCAGTTCAGTGAGACCCTGAGCAGAAAATGAAAGCATGCTGTTCCGACTTCCCAGGCACAGAAATTGTGATTTAATACGTTTGTGTTATTTTAAACCATTAAGTTTGTACTAATTTTTATGCAGCAATAAAAGACTAATACAGGTCCTTCTAACCATCAAGGCCTGGCTTCTGTTGGCCTCTCCACTTTTCTTGCTTTAAATTTCCCTTAGCTTGGGAATTATTTCTTCTTATTTATATCTTCTCTTTGAAAAGACATGATTAAGATTTACAGATAATATATTTGTAAATGGAACAACATTACATCACATAGCCACAGCCACAACTTCCTGTCAGTGAAACTAAAGACATGAAATATAGTAATATGAATTAAATACCCAGTCACCCAGAGGAATGGAAAAATAAATCCAAAATGATTTCATGAACCTTTTAGCCAAAGTTCCAGAGTTCAATACAAACCTAGATATAATATCAATTCATTTATTTGATTATTTAGAAATACTTAGCAAGCACTATGTCAGATAGCAGGGATACATACCATGATGGGCAAGACAGACAAGGTTTCTGCCCTCATGGAGCCAACAGACTAGTGCAGTGTGGTCCAGTAGAAATATAATGCAAGCCACATTTGTATTAGATTGGTGCAAATGTAAGTGTGGTTTTGCCATTTGCATTTATTACCTTCAAAAATGTCAATAGAAACCAAGCAAAAATATTTCAGTGTATTTTGTTTAACCCACTGTATTCAAAATATCATTTCAACATGTAATCAATATACAAAATGATCAATAAGATATTCTGCATTGTTTTTTATTGTATTGGGTTTTTGAAATCTGGTCTGTATTTTACACTTACTATGTATCTCATTCAGACTAGCCACACTTTCAAGTGCTCAATAGCCACATGTGGCTCATAACTACTGTACTGGTTTAATAAGTGTTAACCAGATGAATGGTGGGAAAAAGGGTGTTCTAGAAGGAGGAAATAGCATAAGAAAAGGACTCAAAGTGCAAGAAGATGAATATGCTCAAAGGTTAGAGGAAAGAAAGCAGAACATTTGCAGAATATCACAAGTATTTCAGACACTGTGGGTGTGTGGATGGGGAAGGAAGAACGGCTCAGTGCCCCAAGGTCCAAGGCCCAACCCCTCACTGCTTGCTGATCTACTCTGTCAGCTCTGCTTCTTTCTACATTTGGTCCCCCATAAGTATATTCCTTTCTCTGCTTGGAAATTTTATTCTCTAAACCTCTCCTCCCAAGAGTATTTTACATCTCATATCCTATAAAAGAGTAGACTTAATTCTGTCACATTATTAGTGACAGTCACCCAAGGAAAAAGCTATCACTGGGGCCCTAAATAGTTTTGCACTGCCTCAGACATTTAGTTTATACTGCCACCGCTATATATTATACTGGGCTTCTCTCCCTGCCCCAGAAGTTTGTCTCTTCCTCTGTAAAAGCAGTAAGAATGATAAACAACAACTGCTATGTATTAAGTACTTAAAATGTGCCAAGCTAAGTGCTCTACACAGATTATTTCTTTTAACCCTCACAAGAGCCCTCTGTATCAGGCTGCTTCATTATCCTTTGTTTACAGGCAAAATCTGAGGCTTAGAGTGGTTAAGTGATTTGTTCAAAGTAATGCAGCAAATAGGAGGTACAGATGGGATTCAGACCCAAGGAGTCTAAATTTGGATAGTTCACATTAAGTTATACTGCTTCACCTCCCTCTGCAAACACATGCACATGGGTGCATGCACAAGTACACACAGAGGAAAAGCTAAGGCTCTCAGAAATGCATGGTTAAGTTCAACTGAGCCCTCAAGAAGGTGAGCTGGGGGTCATTCTGAAGAAGGAGAGCTGAGAAGACAGTCTTTAAGGTACTAGCATGTGGGACCAGGAAGAGAAAGGGTATCAGGACTGATCTGCCAACCCTGCTTTCTGAGTACACCTGTCCAGGTCAGGATTTAAGCCAGCTCATCCTTGCCTTGGTCTATTCAAGAGAAATATGGGTAAGACAGACTGAATTGCTATTAAAGTTGATATTGTTGGCTGGGCACACTGGCTCATGCCTGTAATCCCAGCACTTTGGGAGGCCGAGGTGGGCAGATCACAAGGTCAGGAGTTTGAGACCAGTCTGGCCAACATAGTGAAACCCTATCTCTACTAAAAATACAAAAAATTAGCTTGGCATGGTGGCACACACCTGTAATCCCAGCTACTCAGGAGGCTGAGGCAGGAGAGTTGCTTGAACCCAGGAGGCAGAGGTTGCAGTAAGCTGAGATCACGCCACTGCACTCCGGCCTGGGCAACACTTCTCGTACAAGACTTCATCCGAAAATAAAAAAATAAATTTGATATTGTTGCACCAGGCTCTCCTTGAGACACACACACACACACACACACACACACACACACTCCAACTTTCCAGAGGTGCTTCTCTATACATGGTAATGCAATTGGTGTTTCAGGGCTACTGGGCCCATTTATTGCCTCTGTTCTTGCCTTTGATCCTCTAGAGAAGAGGTGATGGAGGGCAACTACAGGAACTACCTTGCCAGTCATTCTAAGCAAACAGAATCACTAATCAATTTCCTCTCAACCTCATCATCTCTGTCTAGCTGTTCCCCACCCCATCTTTGCGGAGAATAATTAAGCTTGCAAGCACTGGGCAGTGATATTAAAGCTGACTGTGATATTCAAAAACAACCCCAAAGATTTTTTTCCTGGACTGCTGCCCTGGATTAAGAGTTGTTTTGTTCTGATTTCTTGGTGTCTGTGATATCTAATTTGCCTTTGCGCTTTAACAACAGCCCTCTTTAAATACTAGAAGACAGTTCTAACCTTGGCAGGTAGAGATGGAGGCAAAGACACCAAAGCTCTACGGAGCCTGAATCAGGATAAACAACCTAATTATTTAACTCTTTCTTCAGCTACTGGCTTCCTTCTGTTACCCAGGAGAACATTTGTTTAGTTCCTCTAATGCAAGCCATTTGTCTTTTACCTGTCTTCACAAATGGATACTTGGTAACTTTAACAGAGTGCTCCCCCACACAGCTATGTGGGTGTCCACACACTTATAATGCTTGAAAATTGTCATAGAGATTGGGGTCTAAAAAGTCAGCCATCAAAATTGTCTTTTAAGGGGCACTGGATGAAGTGAATTGTGCCCCTTCCCTTACTACAGTGGTTTACAAAGTTTAATCCCTGAACCAGCAATATTCACACCATCTGGAAACATAAAAGTCTAAATTCTGGCTGAACATGGTGGCTTACACCTGTAATCCCAGCATTTTGAGAGGCCCAGGTGGGAAGATAACTTGAAGCCAGGAGTTTGAAACCACCCTAGGTAATGAAGCAAGACCTTGTCCCTTAAAAAAAAAAAATCCAAATTCTTGAGCTCCACACCAGCCCTACTGAATCAGAAACTCTGAGAGTGTGGAAATCTGCATGATTCAGGTGGTCCTGAAGCATGCTAAAATTTCAGAACCACCGAATCTGAAGTTAGAGAAACTCAGGTTAAAAGGCAAGAAGACCCTGTCTCTACTAAAAATACAAAAAATTAAGTGGGCATGGTGGCAGGCGCCTGTAATCCCAGCTACTCGGGAGGCTGAGCCAGGAGAATCGCTTGAACCCAAGACGAGATTGCAGTGAGCTGAGATCACTCAATGCACTCCAGCCTGGGCAACAGAACGAGACTCTAAGACTCTGTCAAAAAAATAAAAAATAAAATAAAACAGGCCAGAAGGCAGAGTAGAAGGAAAAGTGGCTTTATTTTTAACAGTGGTTTTCAACATTGGATGCATACTAGAATCATCTGGAGAGCTCTAAAAATACTGATGCCTGGGCCTTACTCCAAGAAATTCTGACTTAGTTGGTCTGATGTGGGGCCTAGGCATTAGTATTTTTTCAAAGCTACCCAGGTAATTCTAATGTGCAACCAGGACTGAGAGCCACAATTTTTAGAAATATAGAGGAGGATGCCCTCTGGAGATCTTTACCTTTTTAACTATAACCTGGTGCATGCCCTGTTTTGGGTCAGGGGAGTGCTAGGATGACTCATGAGAAATCAGGAGGTATTACCAGTTTGAGAAGGGAAAGGAAAGGGAACTAACATTCACTGAATCTCTGCTATACACTAAGCACTATGCTAGGCACTATGCCCACACATCCATAAACAGATAGATTTACTGGCAGCAATCACTATTAAGCATCCAAGAGAAGGAATTAGAATAAGGAGATGATTAGTTCACAGGAGCACATGCAGAGAAGGTTCTCATTATAACCACTTAAGGAATAGAAGAAAAAACATGAAAGAGCCAAGCATATATTTGGGATGAGTTAGGTAGATCTCAGTCTAGATGCAGAAGCCTGGACTAAATGACCTAATATTTCTTCAAAATTTATTCTAGAATACTATGAAAAGGCATAATGTCAAATACAATCTGGAAGCTATTTCTGCACATTAAAAATGATGGAGAAAACTGAAGTACTATCTCCCAAACCATTCTTACTGAAAACTTTGAGACGGCACATGCAACCTTAAAGAGGAATGAGGTCAAGTATTACACCTGTTTTACAAATAGAACGGTGGTCCTCAAGTGTGGTTACTGAACCAGCAGCACCTGGGAACTTGTTAGAAATGCAAATTCTCCATTCCCATCCCACTTCTACTGAATGAGATACTCCAAGCGTGGGGCCTTGCAGACTGTCTTTTAACATTCTCCCAGGCAACCCTGATGCATTCTTGAGAACAACCAGTTTTAGAACCACAGTTCTAGTGGGTTCGTTAAACTGATCCTCAAGGGACGAGTCATTTTTTAAATTTTTTCACATCAGCAAGTATTCACTGAAGAGCCTGCCTATTTATGCCCCAACCAGGCCCTCTGAATTGTACTGGAAAACTGAGACATGCAAGGCTGCAGTGAGGACTGGCAATGTGGATGACGGGAAATGCTACAGACTGGGGCTCTAAACCATATAATGTGCTTGTAGTGTGACCCTACAAAGGTTACCTAACAACTCTGAGTTAAAATCTAGCACACAGCAGGTGTTCAATAAATATTTGGCAGCTAAATACCTGTAAGGATGATAGTGCTGAAGGAGGCAGGATATAATGAAGGAAGCAGGAGTAAGACATCTCGGTTTGGGTCCTGGCTCTGCCTTTGAACTAGCTCTCTGATCTTAAGCAAGGCAATTCCCATTTCAGCCACAGTTTTCTCAGCTATCAGATGGGGGAAGGCCAAGCATGGTGGCTCATGCCTGTAATCCCAGCACTCTGGGAGCCCGGGGCAGGTGGATCACGAGGTGAGGAGATTGAGACTGTCCTGGCTAATAGGGTGAAACCCCATCTCTACTAAAAATACAAAAATTGGCCAGGCGTGGTGGCATATGCCTGTAGTCTCAGCTACTCAGGAGGCTGAGGCAGGAAAATTGCTTGAACCTTTGTGGTGGAGGTTGCAGTGAGCCGAGATCGTGCCACTGCACTCCAGGCTGGGTGACAGAGTGAGACTCCATCTCAAAAAAAAAAAGGGGGGGGGCACAGAGAGATTCTGATTACATGACCTCTATGTGCTCCGTTGACATCTAAATTGTTTTGTTTCAAAATCTACACTGTAAGCCAGGCACAGTGGCTCATGCCTGTAATCCCAGCACGATGGGAGGCCGAGGTGAGAGGATCACCTGAGGTCAGGAGTTCAAGACCAGCCTGGCCAACATGGGGAAACCCTGTTTCTATTAAAAATACGAAAATCAGCTGGGTATGGTGGCACACACCTATAGTCCCAGCTACTCAGGAGGCTGAGGGAGGAGAATCACTTGAACCTGGAGAGGTTCTAGTGAGCTGAGATAGCACCACTCCACTCCAGCCTGGGTGACAGAGTGAGACTCTGTCTCAAAAAAAACGACAACAACAAAAACAAAATCCACACTGTGATCTTGAGCCAGTTCAGTGGTCCCAGCAGTTTCTGTAAAGATAGGGCCATATAAATACAAAATGTACTGAAGCCTCAAAATACATTTTATATACAGGATCAATTTCCAACACCTGGCAAAATACTATTTAACACCATAGGAAGTGGTTTATTCATTAAAGTGTAGCAAGCAACCAGTTGATTAAACACTGTCATAACTCACTTTATAGTTAGAGCTTTCAACTGTCTGAGTAGTACATAGGAGTATTTCTTCATGGTAGAAAGTTGTTTGGAGTAGCTGGGAAACATTATGCCTAAATAACTGGGGCAAGCTGCTTCATTAGGATTGCAGAACTGGAGGAACCTCTCAATAACCTTTAAACATTCATTCGAAGGTGAAAAGTAGTAAAAAGGGTCAAGGAAAACCCTAAATACAGATTATCAGGAAGAAATGCAAATAGTAAAAAGAGCTAGGGCGATGGAAAGAGGCCAGACCCGGATTCAAATCCCTGCTCCACAGTAACTCTGAACTTAGACATGCCATTTAGCATCTCTAAGCCACAGACTCATCTGTGAAGAGGAGATAATAACACCTGCCTCATAAAGCTGTTCTGAGCATTAAATAGAACAATGGACTACCTAAGAGTTCAGTATAGACACACTCCCACCCCCCCAAGCTTAAGTGCTCCATCAATTAGAGATGATGTTATTATTCTGAATTGCCTTTGCATGTGAAAGCAAAGAGAATTGCGAGATCCCGGCTGCCTGCAAATTTAGTCAAACAAAAAAGGGCTTGACAAGAACCTGCTGCCTACTCTATAGCATACTGTGAGGCATAGCCAGGAAATGGTAGATGGAATCACACAGAATTACAGTATTTGACCATTTTACAGACAAACCCACCAATGTTATGTGGTTCAACCTAAGATAAGAGCCTGTCCCTCACTTTACATAAAGTCTGATCCTGTCAAGAAATGATTGATGCCCAGGAAAACAATAGCAATCCCCAAATGTTTAACCAAGTCTTAAGTTGAATATACAGTAGGTTTCTCCTTCCTTGGATGCAGTTAGCTGTAGTTAATGGAGGTCTGAAGACATGTGAGAACAGTAAGATGTTTTGAGAGAACATTTATGTAACTTTCATCATGGTATGTATAATAATTGTTCTATTTTATTTTTGATTATTGTTGATAACCTCTTACTGTCTCTAATTTATAAGCTTTGTCATAGGTATGTACGTATAGGAAAAAACATAGTGCTGTATATATGAAGTTTGATACTGTCTGCAGTTTCAGGTATCCACTGGGGTCTTAGAACACATCCCTCCAGGGTCAGTGGGGACTACGGTAAAGCAAAATGTGCAGTGCAGGGAGGCAGTTGGTCGCCCTAAAGGTAGCAAATGCTCTTTTTTGGTTGAGTGACTGACCAGGCTCACCACTATTTTGATATCAAAATAGCTACCTTTTGACCACGCACCTGCCCCTACTCCTTTCCTTCTCAGTCATGGATATGAGGGCAGTGGAACACTGAGCCCATACTGTAGAAGCCCTAGCATGCCCAAGCCCCCACGGGGGAGCCCCCCAATCCAGGCAAAGGAATTCAGCACAGCCAAAGCAAAGTTGAGTGAATAACTGGGTTTACTTCTTGAGATTCTGAGAGCCTCCGATGAGAACAGACTGTTTCATAGAGCCCGTCTCAGCTGAGAAGAGGCAGCAGATGACTCTTTCCAAGTCACAGTCATCAGGATGCCTGTAACCTTTTTATTATAAAAATATGTGCATATCCCACAGAGCCCTACTCACTTCCACTTTCTTGGATGGCTGCTGGGTTTCACATGCACCAGATTAGATACATTCTGACTTGTTCAGGCACTGTCAGTTTAGGTCCCTTCCTCCTGGAAGCAACAAAACCAGGAGAAGAGATTAATAAGGCCCACTACATCTAAGGAGAAATTGGGGGTCACTTTCTCAGCCAGAGGTTGCTCAAAGACAACCCCATCCCAGTTGATGATCCAGTCTACCATGTACATGGTGTCTAGCTGATCCTTTTTTCCCTACACAGCCTGCTCAGACGTAGCCTGTCTTTTACCCTTGTCAAATGGAGGAAGGTGGCACATCCCTTCTGTAGAGGATTAAGACCAGTTTCCAACCTGGACACTGTTCATGTTCTCCCCTGAGGGAAGTGGGTAGCTTTCTGGCTGGGCCTCTCACAGGCAGGAAGTTTGGCTGCCATACATCCCCGGTTTCACTTTTACTTAACAAACAATCATATAACAGTTTCTATGAGCCAGGCACCATTCTAGGCACTATACACATATCGACTCATTTATTATCCACATAGGAACCTTGAGAAGTACAGTCACATGCTGCATAATGACATTTCCATCAAGCATAGACCACATATACGGTGTTGGTCACATAAGACTATAATGGAGCTGCCTTATACAGACATACCATTTTTTATCATTTATATCATTTTTATCATTTATATATAAATGATATTGTATATTAGATACACAAATACTTTCCACTGTGTTACAATCAACTACAGTATTCAATACAGTAACATACTATACAGGTTTGTAGCCTAGGATCAACAGGCCATAACACATAGCCTAGGTGCATAGTAGTCTGTACCATCTAGGTTTGTGTGAGTACACTCTATGATGTTCACACAATGACAAAATTTCCTAAGGAGACATTTCTCAGAACATATCCCTGTCATTAACTAATGCATGGCTGTACATACAGTTATTAAGCCCATTTTACAGATGAGAAACCTGAGGCAGAGAAAGATGAAGTAAGTTGCCCAAGGTCACAGAGCTGATAAGTGGGAGAGCTAGGATTTAACCAGGCTAGGATTTGAGCTGGTAAGTGGGAGAGCTGTTATTATCTCCTCTTCACAGCTGAGTCTGTCTTAGAGATGCTAAATGGCATGCCTAAGTTCACACAACTACTGTGGAGCAGAGATTTGAATCCCGGTCTGGCCTCTTTCCATTGTCCTAGCTCTTTTCACTATTTGCATTTCTTCCTGATAATCTGTATGAAGGGTTTTTCTTGACTCTGGCTCCAGAGTTTGTTCTCCAAACTACTAGAATATCCCACCTCTTAAAGTAAGGTTTTGCTAAGGGACAGGTAGAGACAGAGGGAAAACCAGAGGTCCTACCCACAGATACAGCCACTTTAAACAGGGTTTGAATTGAGAGGCACTAAAGACATCTGCTCTAAAATGTTTTTTCCTTGCCTTGCTGCATCAGAGTTCATGCTGTGTTCCCTCTTCCAAGGCATCCAAGGCCCTCACTGAATTGTGAATAAAAGTTGGCAGGAACAGTACAGTTATCATTGGTCATTAACGCCCAGGCCCAAAGCATGTTATCATATTCAAAGTCAAGCAGACTTCTGAGAATCTGGGCCCCTGAAGAAGCAAGTCGTGAAGATGAGGAAGAGAGTTTAAGAAAGGTCTATGGCTATCAAAGCTGCCTGGGAGAGAAAGGCCTGAGGATGATCACGATGAAGATTCCCCTAAGCAGCCTAAGGGATCTTATGAAAATATTGGGTACCTCAGCAGCAGACCCTATAAGAAGAAATAAGATAACACTGAAAACAGACTTTACTCCTTCCTGGTTTGGCCCTCCAATCTTGCTTCATAAACTACACCCAACTCAAACCTGACACGTGGCAGCTAGGTTCTCTTCTGCAGTGGCAGTGGATCCCAGGTTAATAAACAAGGCCCCTGGTTAGGCAAGTGTCCAAACTCACATTTGTCCTCCTCTTGGCTGTGTCACAGATACACTCCTCAATGAAGCCTGTCCCTAGCTCACCCACACCAGGGCAGCATTTGAGAAAACAAAGCAACAACAAAGCATCCAGGTCAAAAGGCACAAGAAAACCATCACATAGTCTGGATAAGCCAGGGTTATTGACTGTGGCAGTGACAGGCAGATCCTCTCAGACAGTTACAGCCCAGATTCCCCGCTCGTTGTGGTTGCTCATCCCACACACTCTAATGACTCAGCTTCTCTCATTATGATTAAGATTATGATTAATCTCATTTATCAAACATCTGACATGTGCCAGGCACTGTTATTAGTGTTTTGCATGTATTAATTCATTTAATATTCACAATAACATTATTAAATAGTTATTATTATGCGTAGAAAAACTGATGTTCTGAAAAGTAGTAGGCCAGAGGTCACACAGCTACAAAGTGGAAAACTGGAGTCTTTTTCTCTGTCTCAAAAGTCACCTTCTCTATTTCTAAAATATAATTGGGATCATGCAAAAGGAGGTGACTTCTGCATGAGGCTCTGTTGATCTTTCTCTCTCATCGAGGACCCAGCAGCTTGGGGACCAAGGAGGAAGTTGGCCAAGGCCACTTACATCATCCACCACGGCACTCATCTCCTCATTTATGTTCAAATCAGGCTCTCCTCACCAGGGGAACTAATCTATGAGCACATATTTGGTGGATTTCACCTTGGATGGAATGGAGGGCTACTTTCCTTGTAGGGTACCTTCTGGAGTATAGCTGGACACTTCACAAGACAGGAGACAAATAGGGAATGACTGGTAGGATGTACAGTGGCTATTTGATGAAATTCATCTTCCTCCTTAATTCCCCCTACCACCCATACGGTTAGGCCATAATCGGTAAACTCTGCCATTCTGGTCCTTTAATTTGGAGCTGCCCTACCACTGGTCAATAAGCAGACTTGCCAAGCTGCACTGGGACTGAAACCTCTCTGATTCTTCTGGGTCCAGACAATCCCTTTATCAGAGTGACCTGGATGGAGAGCAAGGGCATATGCTTTGGAGTCATTTAAAGGATCCCAGAATACCTCTGTGTCCTAAGGGGCAGATTAGAAAGAACAGGGACTAGGAAGTGCTGAGAACATAGGGGAGACTAGAAGTCAAGGTAATGAATGTTATGCCGGCCTACCACAGTGTACCTGGAATGATCTTGAGGATCTGCACAAATCCTTAGGTGTGAAGGGAGGGAGAATTTGTTGCCAGGTGCTCTTTAACTGAAGCCCATGTAGGAACTCCCTTCATAGTCTAAAGAAAACAAATTGAAGGAGAGCTTACTTGGCCTGCCTCTGGCTCCCTGAAACAAACTAAATCTCTTAAATCTCTCTTCTCATAGGGAGAAAAGAGAACATAGCTTCATGGCAAAGCAAGAGACCATGTCACTTAAGGGACAGTATCCAATGTGAAATAATAACATTCATATTCATCTAAATAGCAAGTATGTAGATGGAACTGAGTAGATTTCCAAAGCAAATTTATCAATTTCTCCTTCAGATTAGCTCCCCTTCCAGTCCTTCCATCCAGTCATCTAGACTCAATCGCAGAGTTTTCACTGAAGATGGGAGGTGAAAAAGAGAGGAATCCTATTGATTCTTCTTTTCTGTCCTATTATTCCTAGCCTCGTCACCACCACCCCAGGCCTCGACCTTATCCATGCCACTCCATCCCACCTCCGTATACAGGATACCTTCTAGACTGCCTTCCTATCTTCAGGACTAGCTTCATAGTCATGCTATCTGAGCAGGCTCATAGGTACTCACACTTGGTTTCATGCTTTGCTGTTACCATCTTGAAAGTCCTAATAATTTTGTTAACAAGGAGCCCTGCAATTTCATTTTTCACTGGGCCCTGCAAATTATGTAGCCATTCCTGTCTGCTTCTCCCCATCTGGACCCATCTCCCACATAATGTTTATTGCCAGAGTTTGTTTGCTAATCCCAGTAATAATGCCCTAATGCATTTAATGGCTCTCTGATGCCTCTAGAATCAAACCCAATCCTTGCAGCCTGCTCCTCAAGGCCCTCTGTTACCTGGCCTCTGTCTAATTTTCCACACATCCCATATAAATTCTATCCACTCCAGAATGGAGGATGGTTTTACCATTAATAATTTCAGCAGAATGATAGTCAGACCCGGTTTAGGGGCCTGCTTCTACACTCACTAGCTATATGGCTTTGGGCAAATTCCTTCGCCTCTCTGAACCTCAGTTTCCTCATCTGTAAAAAAGCGATACCAATGGTGCCTGTCTTATAAGGTCAGTATAAATAATTATTTGAGATAATCAATAGAAATAAGTCTCTAAGCATAGTATCTGACCTCTGGTAAACACTTAATAAATATTAGCTACTAATATTGTTATTTGTTGTAATTGCTAGAGGGCTGAGTAGTTCTAAAAGTCACTATGCCTTAATGCCTATCTAATTGGCCATATTGCTCGCTGGATTTCAGGTAACTCACAATGACCTGCCATGTCCCTCTACTTCCCTTTCATGTACCTCTCAACCATGTTCCTCTAGTTAGAGATGATTATAATTTGCATGCTGTTGAGCTATGTTCATCACCTCCCTCTTTTTGCTCTCTACTAGTGTGGGAGCAACTTGATAGGCCAGCAGAAGCTGCAGAGGCAGACATAGAAAGGAAGCAGCACATTTGCCAACTAGGGCTTCAGGGGGAAGCAGCTCTGGGAACTGACATTCAGACTTTAAGCCCCCCTCCTTCCCCCTGCCAAGGTCTGTCCGTTTTTCTGGGAACTCACGGTCAGCTTTGGGGGATACATACAGATTTCAGATGAGCTATGACCAGGCATCTGCATGAAACAGCTCTGGGGTAGTTCCCTCTATCATATCAGCTCAATTTCAATTTTGCAGCAAAGGTTCATCCTGCGCTGCTGAGGTAATTCCCAAAGTAGTCACAGAAGTGGCTCACCCTAAATAAAGACTAAGAACATCAGCTTAAGCTTTTTGCGTGGGTCCTTTGCCACACCCCAGCTGTGGTGAGGAGAACAGCTCCCAGCAGGGTCACTCTTGGTTCCTTCCCATCCATTTACAGATGTGCTTTATACTTCTCTTAGAACAGGGATCCTTAACACTGGCTACACTTTAGATTCACCTGTGGAACTTCTGAAACATACCAATGTTGGGCTACTCTTAAAACAAATTAAACCTGAACATCTGGGAGAGGGTCCCTGGAGTTGGTAAGATTTTTTTTAACTTTTAGGTTCAGGTTCAGGGGTGCATGTGCAGGTTTGTTACATAGGTAAATTTGTGTCACAGGGGTTTGTTATACAGATTATTTCATCACCCAGTTATTAAGCCTAGTATCCATTATTTTTCCTGATCCTCTCCCTCCTACCCTCCACTCTCCAAAAGGCCCCAGTGTGTGTTGCTTCCCTCAATGTGTCCATGTGTTCTCATCACTTAGCTCCCATTTATAAGTGAAAACGTGGTATTTGGCTTTCTGTTCCTGTGTTCCTGTGTTAGTCTGCTAAGGAGCCTCCAGCTCCATCCATGTCCCTTCAAAGAACATGATCTCATTTTTTTTTATGACTGCTGGGTATATAAGCAAAGAAATAGAAATTGTCCTATCATAAAGACACATGCATGTGGATGCTTACTGTAAAGAAATTCACGATAGCAGTGACATGGAGCTGGTAACACTGACAAACTCAAGTGATTCTAATGTGTGATCAGGAGAGAGAACAAGACTAGATGAGAAGTGTAGCTTCGTAACCAATTTCCTGGTTTCCATGTCGTTCTCTTCCTTAAACCTATCTATCTCACTTATTATTGAAATACTAAGTTCAAGAACCCCCCAACATGACCTTGTTTATTTTTTGCCACCCTTACCCATGCACTCTACCCTCCAGCCACACCTGGTTCTTTTCCAGTCCACAGATGCAACACCTATATTAATCTTACTGAAATGTTACTCATACTGTTTCCCTGACCTAGAATATCCCCAATCCTTTTCCAAAAGCAGTGGTTTTCAAATGTGAGTGTGCCTCAGAATTTCCTGAAGAGCTTGTTGAAATACAACTTGCTGGGCTCCACCATGGAGTGCCTGATTTAGTAGGTCGAAGATGGACCTGAGATTTGACCTGCTAACAAATTCTCAAGTAATGCTGACGCTGCTGGGCAAAAGATCATATTTTGCTGTTCTCTCCTTCTCGAGTTTCCAAAGGGCCTTTTTCAAATTGATAGTGTGGTTCCAAGAAGAAATGACTCTAGTGGGATCTGCCCTTGGCAAACTTTAGGGGAGAACAGAATTGTCTTCAGCATTCTTCTAGCTCACTTCATTACCTCCTAATTCCCACCCTCCTACTCCTAAGCACTCAAGCTTCTTATACTGGTTACTAGTTGTTCAAAATGCTCCACAGCAAAGGTTTTTGTGCTCTAGCCAGACTCTTAGGCCCTCTGGCTTCCATACTCTGCTAAGATGTTCTGTTGATAATACAATAGCAGAACATACAGAGACAGTTCTGTGGTTAATTAAGCACAACATGGGCTCTGGGGTCAAACAGGTCCGGTGGATTTGTGTATCCACCACTTACCTGCTGTATAGCACTGCAAAATCACTAAGCTTCTCTGAGGCTACATTTCTTCATCTGTAGTAAGAGGATATCATGCATACATTGCAGGGTAATTATGAGAAATAAAATAATGTATGTAAAGAACATACCTGGCATATGTTAAGCACTCAATAAATAGTTGCTATTAGAAATGCATTAAAACTTTACTATTAGTAACTGGTAAGAGATTGCCTAAGTAGCCCTTACATTTTAACAACAACCTTGTTAGGGAGGATCTCTGGGGAAACTCTCCATTTTTTCCCTGTAGCCAGAATGATCTTTTCAGAATATAAATTGAATCATTTTGTTGCTCTGCCTAAACTTTTTCTCATTGTTTCCCTCTTGCTCGTAGGATAAAACCCTAAATCCTTAAATGACCTATATGGCCCCATATAAGTGGTTCTTAACTGGGGAGTATTTGGAAGTTTTGGGACATTTTGATTGTCATAAATACCAAAGGCAGCAGCGTTAATGTTTAATGTACAGGAACCAGGACAGTGAACCTCCTGCAACCTTGCATATGCAAACCAGCACTCCCCAGCCCCATGCAAAACTGTCCCACCCCAAAGCCAATGGCACTCCCATTGAGAAACACCCTAGCCAAACTCTCTAACCTCACCTCCTATCACTTCCTTACTCTCTGCACTCCAGCCACCCAGGCCTTGCTTTTAGTCCTCCGCAGCACCTTGGACCTTCTGTTCTTTCCACTTGGAAAGAAGTTCTTTTCTGATGGGTCATTTAACTCCTACTGACCCTTCAAACCTCAGCTTAAGTGATATTGCTTCATGCAGGCCTGAATTCACTCCCCATTATAGTATATACCTTCCTTAGAACTGTATTCCTTTCTTTCATAATATTTATCTTAGCTTATAATTATGTACTCTGTAATTTTTTTGTTATTATGTGATTAATGTTTGCCTCACCCATAAGATCACAAATTCCAAAAAAAGCAAGCATCACATCAGTTTTTTCTCACCATTATATACCCAGTACCTATCCCAGTGCTTGACTAGCAGTAGGTACTCAGTCTGTCTCTTTGAGAAATGAATATTCACATAAGTAGCCCCTAGTCTTAATCAAATCTCTAGGGAGAGGGGGCAGTTATTAACATACTCTGCTCTTATAGGTCTTAGAACAACTGGCTCCCACTGAACTCTTTGAGGTAGAAGGGGGACCTGGATAGAGTTGAAAGGTGCTTCCCTATAATTATTCCGTTTGCATTGAAACTTATTAGAAAGCAATGGTTGGTCACAATGTTTATGTTTCCAGTTTCTGCACATAGACATTCTGATTGATTGCCTGCTCCCAATCCTAAATATATTAAAACAAATGAAGGATTGTTTAAAGCATGTTGTCTATTTACTTTTTGATGCTTCTAAGACATGCAGGGTACCTGTCCAATTTTTGGCAAATTTGAAAAATATTTTGTCAAGAGTTTAGCAGTATTGGAACATGGTACCATGTGTGGTAAGAGCTACTTATACCTCAACTCTCTAGTGAACTCTGTATTAAAAATCAAGACAATAGGCTGCGTCAGCTCTAAGTAGCTTGGAGTTGGTTTGTTTGCATGTTTAACACCATAGTCCAAGCAATAAGAAAGAAAGAAAAAAGAAAGAGCAGGAGTATGTGTTTGGTGCATATAAGAAATGCTGATTCTAGCTGGGTGTGGTGAATCACATCTGTAGTCCCAGCTACTCAATAGGAGACTGAATCTGGAGGATCACTTGAGTTCAGGAGTTTGAGACAAGCCTGGGTGACAGCAAGACCCTGTCTCAAAAAAATATGCTGCGTCTGTTCCAGTGTGACTAAAACGAATAAGCAAAGGGAAGGTAATCGAAGAAGAGGTCAGAGAGATAGCTAAGAGTAGGTCAGTTAAATTTTTTGTTCACCCTGGGAGTAGGCTGGGAGCCATCGGAGGGTTTTGAGCAGAGGAGCATGTGATCTAACTTATTTTTAAAACGAATCACTTTCAGTACTTTTTGAAGAAAAAAAATTGTGGAGGAGGGGTGGTGTGTGAGCAGCCTGCAGGGCGTAAAGAACAGAAGCAGCCAGGCCAGTTAGGAGACTGTTGTGATAATTCAGGTGAAAGGAGATGGAAATTGTTGACCAGATGGTAGCAGAGAAGGCAGTAAAAAGTGATTGGATCTTAGGTATATTTTGAAAGTAGAAGGTAACATGTGAGAGAAACCGAAATCAAAGATATATTTATTTATTCAACAAATTAATACCTACTATGTGCCAGGTACTGTTCTATGTGCTTGGGATACAGCAGTGAACAAAGCAAACAAAAATCTCCATCTTATTTGAGTTTACGTTTTTGTTGTTGTTCAGACACAGTCTTGGTTTGTCACCCAGGCTGGAGTGCAGTGGCAAGATCGTGGCTCACTGCAACCTCTAACTCCTGAGTTCAAGTGATTCTCATGTCTCAGTCTCCAGAGTAGCTGGGATTACAAGTGTGCACCAACATGCCTTGGATACTTTTTTGTATTTTCAGTAGAGATGGGTTTTTGCCATGTTAGCCAGGCTAGTCTCAAACTCCTGGCCTCAAGTGATCTGCCCATCTCGGCCTTTCAAAGTCCTGGGATTACAGGCATGAGCCCCTGCACCTGGCTGGAGCTTACTTTTTAACCGATAATAGATAACATGTTTTGAGCACTTCCTGTGTTCCAAGCACTTTGCATTCTTAACTCATTTAATTCTCAATACAATCCAATTATATATGTGTGTATGGTATTACCCCCATTTCTCAGATGAGGAAACTAAGGCACAGAGAGGGTAACTGAGTTCCTCGAGGTCCCACAGCTAATAAGCAAAGCTGTGTTTCCAACCCAGGAAATTATGCTTGAGAGTCTGAGTTCAAACCACTACACTTTACTACCTCATTACCAAGCCAGTATTCCCACACCAGGAGGAGCAAAGCTAAATCACCTGGGTGAAAACTAAGAATCTAACAGCTAGAAGACTCAAAGTTTTTTGGCCTGAAAAATTGCAAGGATGTACTTACCATTTACAAGAGCTTGATTCTGAATATAAATTGGTAGCCTAGGCACAGAAAGATTTGGGCCAGTGAGTACTCTCTAAAATGTCCTATATTATCTGACACAAAATGTTGTGTCATAGCATCATGTAAGTGTTAGCTCTAATTATCCACTAGAATGGTTAAGTGGCATTCAAAAGGGCAGAAGTTATCAGGCCTGCTGAGACCCTGACACACTGCCAGGCAAACCAGGAGGCTTTAGTCAGTGAAATCGCCTGAGGATTCTTTCATGGAAATCTACCATCAAATATGGTAGAAATACATGGGAACAAAAGTGATAATGAAGCCTGAGATTTGGAGATATGCTTGTAGAAATTGCTTGCATTTTTGTTGGATGCTTACCATGTTGTAGGCCCTATCCTAAGTGTTAGCAATGTATTATCTCACCTAATCTTCACAACAAACCCAGGAAGAAGATATTAGTATTTCCATGTATAAATCTGGGAATCTGAAAGGTTTGGTGACAACCAGGCTCTCCTAGCTCAAAAGTGGTGGGGTGGGATGCAAACACACACCTGTTTGACTCCAAAGCCCATACTGCTCCCCAGTAGGATAAATTTTTCTCTTGTGCTCCCCAGTGAACTCTGCACAGATCATCCACTCACCATTATTTGAATTGCTTCTACTTAAACCTGTACTTATTTGTATATTGCTGTATGTGCTTTGGTAATATCTCATTCAAGCATATGTTCCATCTCTCCCATTTATTTTATAAGATCACTGAGGTTGGGGCCCTGATTTGCTTATCTTGCTACTTTCCAGCAGTTTTAGTTATGGGGATCTGCCCTCAAGTGAGTGTCTAATAAAGGTAGCTGATTGACTGCAATAAACTGCTTGAGAAATCTGCTGGTGATTCTGTATGCTTTCATCAAAGACAAGATTAATATCACAGTGGCAGGTAAATTAACAGCTACCATTTCTTTAAGATTTAATTTGTCCTAAACATTGTACCATGCAAAATGCTTGCCATGCATTATCTCATTTAACCCTGAAAATATGAATCAGATACTCTAATTACGATCCCCATATTTCATGATCTAGCAGTCCCACTGATCGGTATATACTAAAAAGAAATGAAATCACTATATCAGAGAGATACCTACACTCCCGTGTTTACAGCAGCCCCATTCACAGTACTCAATGTATGGAATCAACCCAAGTACTCATCAACAGATGAATGGACAAAGAAAATATGGTACATACACACAAAGGAATACTATTTAGCCATAAAAAAGAATGAAATCCTGTCATTTGTAGCAACATGGATAGAACTGGAGTACATTATGTTAAGTGAAATAAGCCAGGCACAGGCATGTTTTCACTCATATGTGGGAGCAAATAAAATTGATCTCATGGAGGTAGTGAATAGAATACTGTTTCTCAGAGGCTAGAAAGGGCAGAGGGGGTATAGGGTATGAAGAGAGGTTGGTTAACACGTACAAAACTACAGTTAGATAGTAGGAATAATAACTTATAATGTTCTCGCATGTTCTCACTCATAGTGGGAGTTGAAGAATGAGAACACATAGACACAGAGAGGGGAACATCACACACCAGGGCCTGTCAGGGGGCTGGGGGGCAAGGGGAGGGAGGGCATTAGGACAAATACCTAATGCATGTGGGGCTTAAAACCTAGATGATGGGTTGACAGGTGCTGCAAACCACCGTGGCACATGTATCCCTATGTAACTAACCTGCATGTTCAGCACATGTATCCCAGAACTTAAAGTAAAATAAAATAAAATAACTTCTCATGTTCAATAGCACTGCCAGGAGACTATATATAGTCAACAATTTATTATACAATTAACGCTTGATTTTTTTCAAACCAAACTCAGACGAAACATACAGTCATCCCTTGGTATGCATGGCGAGTTGGTTCCAGGAACCTCACGTGTACCAAAATCCACACATGCTGAAGTCCTGAAGCTGGCCCTGTGGAACTCTATATTTAAAAAGTGCAGGTTTCACATCTTGTGAATAGTGTGTTTCCCACCCATGATTGGTTGGGGTAAAAATGTTTGTATAAGTGGATCCATGCAGTTCAAATCCATGTTGTTAAAAAGTCAACTGTACAGTATTTGAGAATCCGCGAATACAGAGGGCTGACTTTGCGTCTGTGGGTTTGGTAGGGCTGACTGCAGACTGGAGGATGCTTGGATTTTGGTATTCGGGGGGTCCTAGAACCAACCCCTCACGTATACTGAAGTATGAAGCCCTTTTAAATAGCTGGAAGAGAATACATACAGTATTCCCAACACAAAAAATGATAAATGCTCAATATCCCAATTACCCTGATTTTATTAATAGACATTGTATGCATAAATCAAAATATCACATATACCCCCTAAATATAAATATAAATAAATATGTCTATTATGTATCAATTAAAAATTGAAAATAATTTTAAAGGCTGGGCACACATCTATAATCCCAGTACTTTGGGAAGCCAAGGTGGGTGGATCACTTAAGGTCAGGAGTTCGAGACCAGCCTGGCCAACATGGTGAAACCCCATTTCTACTAAAAATACAAAAATTAGCTGAGCATGGTGGCAGGTGCCTGTAATCCCAGCTACTCAGGAGGCTGAGGCAGAAGAATTGCTTGAGCCCAGGAGGTGGAGGTTGCAATGAATGGAGATTGTGCCACTGCACTCCAGCCTGGGCAACTAGAGCCAGACTCAGTCTCAAAATAATAATAATAAATAATAATTTTTAAAATTCCCATATCTCAGATGGGAGAATAAGATTTAAAGAGGATAAAAACTTCAAAATCATTCAGCTGGTAAATGGCAGCCATTTGTCTGCCCAACTCCACAGTCAGTTTTCTTAACCACTGGGGTTAAGATAGAAATTATGCCATATCATCATTTCTCTCAATGAGCAAATGCAATTTTTAAAACATATAATCTTCAAATTTTTCTTAAAGTAGCTTTCTTGAGATATAATTGAAATGCAGTAAAAATATTTAAAGTATACAACTTAGTATGTTTTGACATATATATGCACCTATGAAACCATCATCATAATCAAGATAAATAGAAAAATCCATCACCTTCAAATGTTTCCATGCTTTTGTAAGGCCTCCTTCCCACCATTTTATGGTCTTACCCTGTCCCCAAGCACAAATTATGTTTTTGAATGTGCAATGCAGCAACTTGGGAGAGTGTCTACTTGTATGATCTACAAATGATCATACCAGCTCTATCCCTCATATACTGGATTCATTTGATTCATGTCACAGTTAGCTGATCTGTGACTTGTGATTCTCAGTGCTGAACCCTAACTTGAAGCTGACATCCAAGCTAAGTACAGTAATAAGAGTGATGATAAATTCTCTCTGAGTTTCAAAGCTAATCTAAGAAGCCAGCTGGGTTGATTGATTATTTTCTTTTCAGAAACAAAAGATGTAGATTATTTATTACCTAGACTGCAGCCCTAGGGATCTTTTTGGGCTCCCATGTATTAGGAAAAATGGGCTTGTTATGTATAAGCTTTTGAAAAATCTCTATATCACCCAGTATAGAATTTCCAGGCTATGACAAAGGCAGAATAGCCAGTCAGCAGGTAAATTCATTTTTTAAAAAAAACCTATCAAACTATTTATTTGATGGCCAGACCTAGATGTGATAGATTGCTGCGAGGTTTTTGGAAAACGATGCACAAGAGCCCTAAAGGCTTTTCTTTATCAAATTTACTCATCTATCAGCTTTGCTCATTTGCTCATGGTATCCTCTACCCACACATTAACCTAACATTTTCACTCTAAGTGGGAGAAAAAAATGGTGGTAAAGAAGGATAGTATGAACATCTGAACCCTGATAGACTATTACCCTTGGCCACTGTCACCCATCCATCTGAATCTCAGCCCTGTTTATGAAATAGGATAATAGAGAAAGAAGGTTCATATTATCTAAATGATGAGAGATTAATCTATATGGTTCAGCTGTTAAGTCATAGGATTACAGGGAAAAGAGCAGTCACTGTGTACTGAGGTGGTCTGGGACGGCTTCTTGAAGGAGGGGCTAGATGTAGGCCCAGAGGAAAATGGGAAAGAATTCCAAATACATCTCGCCACTGGCATGATGACTATGTTAGAGGCGGTAATGAGTACAACAAATGCAATTGGTACAGAGGGGAAAGGGAGCATCTCCAAGACTGAAGGTCTCTAACAGCACTGCCATGCTGACCTAGAAGAGAGAGACACAAGGAAGGAAAGAGGAAAGAGACAGACAACTGGTGGTGGTAAAAGGGTAGTTTCCAATTAATTTTTCTGTCTTTTTTTACCACAGTCACTGGCAATCAGATGTCTGTGTCTTTTCATTTCAGACAAGCCCTTGTCTACCCATCAAAGATAAAGCAATTCTGCTTAGAGCAGTTTCTATTAGCAGCAGCAGTTAGCATAAAGGAAAAGTAAGTCTCAGGAGGAATTTCTGCAGAGAAAACATTTTCTCTTGATTTTTCTGTCAAAAGATGGAAGTATGCCATGGTGGGAAATATCCGAGACAATTCGATCTCTCTGTAGTAGGCCATCTGGTAACCAAGCACTTCTGATCCCTAACTCCTCCACTGAAGGACAGACATAGCTCATGCAGGAGCCTGGAAAGCAATCGTTCATTTAAGAGAGCCGAAGAAAACCATCTTTGCTTGTTTTCATAGACACTCAGGGTTGAAATAAAGGTAGTCTACTCTGATCTCTCAAGGGAAAATTTACCTAAAGTGGGCTCCTGGAGATTATCTTCTTTATCTCCTATCTTGTGGCCAGTTTAATGTGATCTATTTATCCCAGAGAACTGTGCAGCTCCATCTCAAAAGAATTTTGAGATACTGTTGCAGCCTTTCACTACTGAATTTTTCCTTGTATCTTAAAACCACAGAATTATTATTTTTTTGAGACAAAGTCTTACTCTGTTGCCCAGGTTAGAGTGCAGTGGCATAATCTCCACTCACTGCAACCTCCGCCTCCTGGGTTCAAGCGATTCTCCTGCCTCAGCCTCCGAAGTATTCGGGATTACAGGTGTCCACCACCATGCCTGGCTAATGTTTGTATTTTTAGTAGAGACAGGATTTCACCATTTGGTCAAGCTAGTCTCCAACTCCTGGCCCCAAGCAATATACCCACGTCAGCATCCCAAAGTGCTGGGATTACAGGCTTGAGCCACTACGCCCAGCTGCAAAGCCATAGAATTTTACTCAAAGGAACCTTGGAGACTATTTAGTCTAACTGTCCTCTTTTAAAAAAAATAGAATTTTCTTGATTTTAGAAAATTAGTTAAAATATTATTTTTGATTAGGAATAAAGCTGGCAAATTTCTCTCAATCCAAGACACTTTTTGTGCCCTCATTTTCCCCCCAAAGGTAAAAAGTGTTATTGGTTTTGAGTTTTCTTACAGATGATTTTGATACTTCTATATATGTGAAAATATGTAGTATTATTTTTGTGTGTTTTAATTTGTTTCAAAGTTATCATATAGTATGCATCTTGCTTTATTCATTCATCATTGTTTTGAGATCTAGACCATTCCTTTTAGCTGCAGCTAAGTATTCCATTGCATGAAAGCATCACATTTTCTTCCAATTCTCTCTTGATGAGTATTTACAAATCTGCTTTATGGAGAGAGAACTGAGGCTCAGAGAAGTTACAAGATTGCCTCAAGGTAAGCTTCGGTACAACTAACACTAGAATCTACATCTAAGATGAGAGGCAGATGAATAGATGAGTTTCTCAAAGGTTAACTTCCATGAATAGGCTCATTCATGAAAGTCCTAGTTGTTCCAATATGAAGTTGAAACCTAGGCTTTAAGAGTGTGAAAATTCTGAACATGCATACTTCCTAGAGTGGGCGATCCAAAAAACTCATAACCCGTAGTCTTATATACTAAAGATCATCAGGGATCACTCCCGGGAAAGAAAATAGCTGTGACAGAGTTACATTTGTGAACAAGGGAAAGCATGCTGGAAGACTGTAGGCTCTAAGAAGCATCATGCCTCAGCCCAAAATATTTCCTTTAACTTTGCTCCTGGTATCTGAAAAGCCTTTCTCTTCAGCTTACAGCTTTGAATATTGAAGATTTTTCATCTGTAACTTCCCTGAGAATTAAACTAATATAGGCCATTAATGGATACTTGATAGCTTGGTTTACTAGTTTGCTTGCTAGAACAAAGTCATTATGGGAAATGGACATATGTTATACATCCAGGTACATGGTCAGGATGAGGCAAAGGGAACAAGAAAGGAAGAAAATGAACATTTTTTGATTACCTGCTATGTGCCAAGCAATGTTCTAGGTAATTTATACATATATTTGCACAATGGGATTAATGCCATTTTCCATATTAGGAAACAAGAGCTCAGGGAGATTAAATAACTTGCCCAAAGTTTATTTGTTCATTCATTCATTTCCTCAATAACATTTTTTTCAAGCTCCTTTTGCTATATGCCAGAAGCTATGCTCAGTGAGGAAATATTTTGGTGTGTATGAGACAACAAGTTTTGTCTTCATGGACTTAAAATCATGGAAAAAATGTACCATAAGCAAGCCAAGATAAGCATGGTAAAGGACATTGGATTGGGCACTGTGAATATAGACAGTAGGCAAATCATGAGCACCTTGAGGTCTCATTTATTTATGTAGCAAATATATATTGAATACTTACTATATTCAGGCAATGAGCCTGACACTTTGGGGGAATATAAAAATGAATAAGATACGCCATACTCCTAAGAGCGCTTAGACTATAACAGATGTTCACTCAATATTTGAATACCAGCCTAAAACCTATAAGTTCAAGTTCAAGTGACAACTCATGCTTCTAAGCTATTTGTCTTGTCAGGTAAAAGGGTAAATTTGTGTCAAGCTGAGAAAGAAGTAAGTGGGGGTGAAATAGGTACACAATGGCTAAATATCAGCTACTATCTCCATTAAACTGGAGTGCTCTGTAAAATATTGTGCTCAATAGAGCTAGGGACAAGATAGTTTTTTCACCAACTGACTGACATGGACATGTCAGTCAGTTGGTGAAAAAACTGATTGACATAAGGTTTCAGCAGGTTCTTGTTCTCTGACTATAAGTAAAATGACAAAGGGGTTGCCAGTGTGTCTACATATGAGGTGTTTTATTTTTCCTAAGATCCAGAGTAAAGAGAAGCATCTGCTTTACAGGTAGAAACCCTGCCTACCACCAGGAGAAACTTAACAGAAGCCAAATACTTGTTCTCCATCCGGTGGTGTGCTGGTAAATGTTTAACAACCAGATCTCCAGAAAAAATATCTATTTGCTGCTTCATATTCTATACATAAATCATAGGGGTTAATTTTACATGTCAATTTGACTGGGCCATGGGATGCCCAGATATTTGGTTAAACATTATTCTATGTGTTTCCATAAGCATATTTCTGGATGACAGTAACAATTGAATTGGCAGAATGAGTAAAGCAGATTGCCCTCCCTAACATGGGTGGCCCTCATTCAATCATTTGAAGCCCTGTATTGATCAAAATGGCTGACCCTCCCATGAGTAACAGGGAGCTCCTCTTGCCTGACTATTTGAACTGCAACATCAATCTTTTCTGGACTTCAGACTTGAATTGTTGACAAATGAATGGATAAAGAAGTTGTGTACATATACAATCAAATATTATTCAGCACTCAAAAGGGAGATCCTGTCATTTGCAACAACATAGGTGAAACTAGAGAACATTATGCTAAGTGAAATAAGCCAGAGAGAAAAAGAAAAATACTGCATGATCTCACTTACATATGGAATCTAAAAAAAAATTGAATGAATAGAAACAGTTGTTGGGGTGTGGGGAGATGAAGGTCAAAAGGTACAAAGGTGTGGTGATAAAGGATGAATAAGTCTAGAGATCTAATGTGCAGCACGGCGTCTATAGTTACTATAGTTAATAATATGGTATTGTGTACTGGAAATTTACGAAGAGACTATGTTTTAGGTATGCTTACCACAAAAAAACAAAAAGAAAGAAAAAGCAAGTTAATTATATGAGATGATTATTATGTTAATTTGCTTAAATGTAGCAATTGCCTCACTAAGTATATGTACCCAAAAATATCATGTTGCACAGCTTACATTATACAATAAAACATTTTAATTTATAAAGACACTAATGACTTTATTTCCAGTAGTAAAGAGAGCACTGATGGTCCATGGTGTGATCCGGTAATAGATAAAAGCAAAAGATCATATTGAATACACCTGACCAACCACTTATAAGAAACAAGGGTCTGAATGATTTGTATATGATACATTCAAACATTTTTGGAAACCAACAAATGTAGTAGATTGGCTGGTTGCTCCTGATGTTGCTAGATACAATGGAGAAAGAAAAGGATGCATTCAGGGATTCAAATTCCCAGGCCAAGTGCCTCGTAAATGATCTGAAAGCTTCTATATATGCCCTGAAGGAGACCTTTATCTCCTGTATCCACAGGACTGAGGTTGCCAAAAATCAAATCCGAAGTTTCAACCTGAAACTGGCTGAATTGCAATGAAAGTTAAACTTCCAGCTTTGTAGTGTCTACCGATAAAGTGAAGACATTTATTGGGAAAAGATGGGATCCTGAATTTTGGAATGGGGATGTGTGGGAAGCCCATAATGAAGCTAGGGACATAGAGCTCCTAAATTCTGAGTCTTCTTTGCCAGTTAAGCAGGCCTTCACACCCCCAGTGGTAGTGACTCCTCTACCCTTGTCTGAGAGGATTAACTCTGCATTGCCTGGGAAGGTGTAATGGCCTTCCCTGAGGCAGTAGCTGTTCAGGATAATGCTGAGTCTTCTGAGAACTCACCCACACCACTCTTTGCTTCTACACTGATAACTAGATTCAAGTCCCAGCAGGCCCCTAAAAGTGAAGTACAAACCATGCAAAGGTATACTATAATCCAGAAGAACTACTTGAGTTTTCTAACGTTTAAAGACAGAAATCCAGGGAACATATGTGGGAATGGATATTAAGAATTTGGGGTAATGGTATATGGAAGACAAATCAGGCCAAATTTGTTGATATGGGTTCACTAATTAGAGACTGCATTTAATGTTGAAACTTATGGAATTAGAAAGTGGTATAATTGGGTGATTCACTAAAAGAAGGATCAAAAGGCCCCCAGTGGGCAAATTGAAAATGCCAAACCTACCTTAGTTTGATGTAGAGTTTAATGTAGAGGAAAGATTCAAAAGTTTAGAGATTGGAATGTTTGAGTGGATTTATCATTTAAGATCTCATCCATCTTTGAAAGGTCTAGAAGACATATCATTCACATAAATTTTTGAGGGGAGCCTCAGCATTCTTGAAGAATTCTGTGGTTGCTCTTCCCTGTAGGCCAGATCTTACTGTGAAAACAGCAGTCACTGAATTGGGAAACCTAAATGCTATGGAAGGACCTAGATTCTGGGGTGGCAGGGGCCAAGTGCAGCACTCAACTGCCAAAGGCAAGGTGGGCATGGTGACCATAAGGGACAACAAAGTCAAAGCAGAAATCAGAATTGTCTGACTTGTGCTGACCTATGGTATTAACTACTTAATCATGGAGTTCCTAAACGTTAAATAGTTAGGAAGCATACTAAATTCTTAATCTGGATGACCAGAAAATTTCTATGTAAAGTGAACAAAAGTCTAATCCGAATCATAAAAACAGATAGTCAATCAATTTTCTGACTTTAGGCAGTTCACATACCTAGAACCCCTTGAATGAAGGGGAAGCCAGGTCCCTTAGAGGAAGGACCCTGATACACTGAAAAAAAATTGTACTGTTAATCTTTATCCCAGCCTTCCCCAGTGGGGCCTATGACCTTTTAGCAAGGTAATTGTGCATTGGAGGAAAGAAAATAATCAGACATTTGAGGGCACTGACTCTGAAGTCAAAATAATTCCAAAATATCAGTGTGGTCCACCAGTCAGAGAGGTGAGGTAATCAAAGAAGTTTTAGCTCAGGTCTGTCTTATAGTTGGTCCAGTGTGTCTTCAAACCCATCTTGTGTTTATTTTCCCAGCTCCAGAATGCATAATTGGAATAGATATACTCAACAGTTGGCAGAATTATCACAATGACTTCCTGACCTATAGAGTGTGGGCCATTATGGTGGAAGGGGGTAAGTGGATGCCACTAGAATTGCCTCTACTTCAGAACATAGTAAACAAAAATAATACCAGATTCCTGGCAGGATTGCAGAGATTATTGCCGCCATTAAACACTTGAAAGATAGTGATGGTGATTAGGGATGTGTGATTCCCACCATATCCTCTTTCAACTTGCCCATTTGGCTTCTGCAGAAGACAGATGGATCTTGGATATGACAGTGGATTACTGTAAACCTAACCAGGCAGTGACTGCAATTGCAGCTGCTGTACTACATGTAGTTTCATTGTTGAAGCAAATTAACAAATCCCTGGAGATACACACACACACACACACACACACACACACACACACACACACACACACAGTATAAAGGTATTAGTCTGATATATGTCTTTTTCTCCATCCCTGTACATAAGGCCCATCAGAAGCAGTTTGCTATCATCTGGCAAGGCAAGCAATACAACTTCATGGTCCAACCTCAGAGTATATCACCTTTTCAGCCCTATGTCATAATATAGTTCAGAGGGATTTTGATCACTTTTCCCTTCCACAAGATATCACACTAATTCATTACATTGATGATATTCTACTGCTTGGATCCAATGAACAAAAAGTAGCAACTATCCTAGGCTCATTGGTAAGACATTTGTGTGCCAGAGAGTGGGAAAAAAAAAAATCTGACAGAAATTCAAGGGCCTTTCACCTCAGTGAAATTGCCTGGAGTCTAGTGGTGTGAACACTGTCAAGTTACCCTTCCCAAGGTGAAGGATATGCTGCTGCATTTGGTCTTTACTACAACCAAAGAAGCACAATGCCTAGTGGACTTCTTTAGATTTTGAAGGCAACATATTTCTCATTTAGTGTGTTAGCCCATCTTATTTACAGTGACCTGTAAACCTGCTAGTTTTGAGTGGGCCCCAGAATAAGATCCAGGCTGCTGTGCAAGCTTCTCTGTCACTTGAGCTATATCACCCAGCTGAACCAATGGTGCCTCAAGTGTCAGTGGCAGATAGGGAGGTTGTTTGGTGCCTTTGGCATCCCCATGTAGGTGCCTCACAGTACAGGCCCTCAGGATTTTGGAGCAAAGTCCTGCCGTCCTCTGTGGTTAACTAATCCCCTTTTGAGAAATAGCTCTTAGCTTGCTACTGGGCCTTAGTAGAGACTAAATTCCTGCACATGGGCCACAAAGTTACCATGCAACCTGAGCTGCACATCACGAACTTGGTGTTTTCTGACACACCAAGCTATAAAGTTGGTGGCCACTTCATCATCAGATAAAAGTGGTACATACATAATCAGGCCTGAGTAAGTTCTGAGGGCACGAGTAAGTGGCCCAAATATCCATGGTTCTCTCTCCTGCTATACTGCCTTCTCTCTCCCAGCCTGTGCCTATGGCCATATGAGGAGTTGCCTATTATCAGCTGATACACGAAGGGAAGACTCAGGCCTGGTTTACAGATAGTTTTACACACTATGCAGGCACAACCCAAGAGTAAACAGCTGCCACATTACAATTCATTTTAGGATGTCCCTTAAGGAGAGTGGTGAAGAAAAATCCTCTCAGTGGGCAGAACATTGAGTAGTGTACCTAGTTGTTAACTAGCTTGAAAGAAGAAATGGATGGACATGAGATTATATACTGATTCATGAGCTGTAGCCAATGGTTTGCTGGATGGTCAGGGACTTGAACATGATTGGAAAATTTGTGACAGGAAAATGTGGGAAAGACTTATATAGGTAGACCTCTCCAAATGGGAAAAAAAGTAAAGGTTTTGTCCCCCATGTAAATGCTCACTGAAGGGTTACCTCAGCAGAGGAAGACTTTAATAATCAAGTGGACAGGATGATCTGTTCTATAGACAGTAGTCAGGCTCTTTCCTCAGCCACCTCTGTCATCACCAATGAGTTTATAAAGAAAGTGGCCATGATGACAGTAATGGACGTGATAATGGGCTCAGCAACATGGACTCCCACTCACCAAGGCCTGCCTGGTTACAGTCACTGCTGAGTGTCCAATCTTATAGCAGCAGAGACCAATACCTTCTACAAAAACTGTCATTCATGGACTTAGAGCATGCTTTATCCACCATCATAATAATCCACACAGCATTATTTTTGGTCAAGGAACTTACTTCACAGCAAAAGAGGTACAGCAGTGAGTCCATGGTCATGGAATTTCACTGGCCTTACCATATTCTCCACTATCCTAAAGTAGCTGGCTTGAAAGTACAGTGGAATGGCCTTTTCAAGACTCAGTTACAGAATCAGTTTGGTTACAATACTTTTAAGGTTAGGGCAGGTTTCTCCAGAAGGGTCTATATGCTCTGAGTCAGCATCCAATATATGGTGCTATGCTTCCATAGCCAAAATTCACAGTTCCAAAAATCTGAGGTATAATTGAGAATGAAATCATTCACTATTACCCCTAGTAACCCATTAGCAAGATTTTTGTTTTCTGCTCCCACGACCTTATGCCTTGCTGACCTAGAGGTCTTAGTTCCAAAGAGAGAAATGCTTCTACCAGAAAATGCAACATTTCCATTGACTTGGAAATTAAGACACATCTGAATCAGCAGGCAAAGAAGGGAGTCATGGTGTTGGTTGGTGTGATTGAGCCTGAATACCAGTGAAAAATTGGACTACTACTCCATAATGAAGATAAGGAAGAGTATGTCTGAAACACTGGAGATTTCTTAGAGGATCTCTTAATATTACCATGCCCTGTGATTAAGGTCAGTGAAAAACTATAACCCAATCCAGGCCAGATTCTAAATGGCCCAGAATCTTCAGGAATAAAGATTTCAGTTATCCCACCAGATAAACAACCATGACCAGCTGACATGCTTGTGAAGGCAAAGGAAACGCAGAATGGGTAGTGGAAGAAGGTAGTTATAAATGCCAGCTGTGATCACATGGCCAGTTACAGAAATTAGATCTATAATTATCATGAGCATTTCTTCCTTATTTTACAAGGAATATTATATTAGTCCATTCTCACACTGCCATAAGGGACTAACTGAGACTGGGTAATTTATGAATAAAAGAGGTTTAATTGACTCATAGTTCTGCAGGCTGTACAGAAGCATGGCTGAGAGGCCTCAAGAAACTTATAATCAAGGCAGAACGTGAAGGGGAGGCAAGCATGTCTTACCATGGTGAAGAAGGAAAGAGAGAGCAAGTGAGGGGTGAAGTACCACAGGTTAAAACCATTAAATCTTGTGAGAACTCACTCCCTATCATGAGAACATCATAGGAAAAATTTGCCCCCATGAACCAATTACCTCCCACCAGGTCCCTCCCCTGACATGTGGGGATTACAATTTGGCATGAGATTTGGATTGAGACACAGAGCCAAACCATATCTAATATGTTTGTGTTTATATGTATTAAGCAAACATCTATGTATTATTTCCTTTCTTATTCCTTTATTATGAAATATAAAATGTATTAACTATACATCATGGTAATTAAGTTATGAGCTATCAAGGCAAAGAGTAAACATCACTCAAGGACTTTACCTCCTCTTCTACAGAAGGGCTTAGTGAATTTTCGGTTGTACACAGGACAGTTGGCTCATGTTAGGCTGAATTATGACCTTGTTATTGTTTTTATTTGGAGATTAAGTATGATTTAATGAGATGTGTTTAGGTGCCAAATTGACAAGTGGTGGACTTGTGATGCTTAATTTTATGTGTCAACTTAACTGGGCCATAGGGTACCCAGATATTTAGTCAAATGTTACTCTGGGTTTGTCTTTACAGGTATTTTTAGATAAGATTAACATTTGAATTGGTAAACTGAATAAAGCAGATTGCCCCCAATATGTGTGTGGTCTTCGATCCAATCAGTTGAAGGCCTAAATAGAATAAAAATGCTGACTCTTTTATGAGCAAGTGGGGGCTCCTCCTGCCTGACTACTTGAGCTGGGGCATCAGTCTTTTTTCCCTTTGAACCTGAACTGAAACATTAGCTATTTGGGGGTCACAAACCTGCTGGTTTTTGAACTGGAATATGCATCACCAGCTCTGTTGGTTCCCAGACTTTTGGAATCATACTAGAACTACACCATCAACTCTCCTAGATCTCCAGCATGCTGACTGCAGATCTTGGGATTTCTCAGTTTCCATAATTGCATGGGCCAATTATTTATAATAAATCTCTCTCATACGCATATATATGGATATATACATACATACAGTCTTCTCTATATATACACATATACATATATATTTATGTATGAGTTCTCCAGAAAAACAGGATGTGTGTGCATGTGTGTGTGTAAATACACATCAGAGTTCTCAAAGCTAACAGGATGTGTATCTCTGACTAATACACAAATATATTGCAAATTTTATTGATATAAATGATGTGTATCACACAATTTACAAATAATCAAGTATACACTACTCTACTGTAAATTCCATATGTAGTCTATTGAATCTCACAAAATGCTCTCAGTGACTTTTGCTGAAGCTTGTATCCTTAACCAGACTATGTTTGCAATTGATGAAGGAGTTGAGTTTTGATATGAACGTTGGTTGATACTTTAATGAGTGAAACTAAAGTGAAAAAACATGTTGAAATTTTACTCGTCCATCAATGACAGGAATGAATTCACTGATTAACCTGGACTATTTTTCAAATACTAAAAGAATATTTCCTAAATTTTTGTGCAATTTACAATTTGAATAAGGTATAGAACATATAAGAAAATGCAAACAAAGTATACCATTTGGTAGGTTTTGACATATATCCCATTAAACCCATTAAATCACCACCAATGAACATATTTATCATGTCCAAAAGTTTCCGCCTGCCCATTTTGTAATGCCTCTCCACTCCCATCATCCACAGGAAACCATTGATCTTTTTCTCACTATAGATTTGTTTTAATATTCAAGAATTTTATGTAAATGGAATAATAATATACTCTTTTCTCTTGCTTCATCTACTCGGCATACTTATTTTGAAATTTATCAATATTGTAGCATGTCTTGACAATTTATTCCATTTTGTTGCTGAATAGTATTGCAATGTATGAATACATAATTTACTTATCCATTTACCTGTTAAAGAACAACTGGACTGTTTCCAGTTCGGAGCTATTGAAAATAAGGCTACTATGAAAATTCATGGACCGGTTTTTGTATGGACATATATATTAACTTTTCTGGGATAACTACCTAGGTACGTTTAGACTGGATCATATGGTACATGTATGCTTATTTTTTTAAGAAATTGCATGAGACTCAAGAGAATGATAAAATAAATTAAAAAAAGAAATTGCTAAACCAGTTTACAAAGATGTACCCTTTTTCATTCCCACCAGCAGTATATGCGAGTTCTAGCTCCTTTACATTCTCACCCACACTTGGTATGGTCAGTCATTTTAATCATTTACCTAAAAACTAATGATATTGAGCAACTTCTCATATGCCTATTTTCCATTTATGTATTCTTTTTGGTGAAGTATCTTTTCAAGAATTTTGCCTAGCTTAAAAACCAGATTTTTTTTCTATTACAGGGTATTTTAAGAGCCTTTATATGTTCTGAATGAGTCCTTTATCAGATTATGATTTGCATGTATTTTCCCAGTCTGTAACTCACATTTTCATTGTCTCAATAGTGTCTTTAGAACAACAGAGAATTTTAATTTGTATAGAGTCTGATTAATCCTTCCTTTCCTCTATTCTAGAATATACTTTTGGTGTTATATCAAAGAAGTCGTTGCTTGGCTCATGGTCACAAATATTTTTCATTATATCTTATTCTAGTCATTCTATAATTTTAGGATTTACACATAAGTTTATGATCTATTTTGAATTAAGTTATGCATATAGTGTAAAATATGGCTCAAAGTTCTTTATTTTTACATAGAAATCCTATTGTTCCAGCACGTTTGTTGAAAAAGACTCTGCTTTATCCACTGAATTGCCTTTAGCTTTTACAGACATCAGCCGTATATACATGTGTAGGTATACTTCTGGACTCCTTTTTTCCCTTTAATCTATTTGCTTCTCTTGATGCCACTATCACATTTCTTGATTGCTATATCTTTACCAAAAGTCTAATGTGTGCATCTTTCATTTTTTATTATTTCCTTCTAGCACTAGCCAAAACATCCAGTATACTGCTAAATAGAAGTTGCAAGAGTGGATATATTTGCCTTGTTTCTGATCTTAGGTGGAAAGTATTCATCCTTTTATAATGAAGTATGATGTTACCTGTGGGTCTTTTTAAAAAAACTTTATTAAAATATAATTGACATAAAAATTGTACATACTTAAGGCATACGACTTAATGTTTTGTTATAAATACACATTATGAAATTATTACCAGCTAATTAACTGATGGCAACCTCTACACAGTTACCATTTGTGTATGTCTGTTGAGATTTAAGATCCAGACTCATAGCAAATTTCAAGTATATAATATAGTATTTTTTACTATTGTCCCCATGCTGTACATTATAACTCCAGAACTTATTCATTTTGTAAAACTGAAATGTTATACCCTTTGGCCAACATTATCCAATTCTTCCATCTGCCAACCATTATCTAATTCTGCTTCCTTGAATTTGACTATCTCAGATTCCACATATTAAATGAGATCATGCAGTATTTCAATTTCTGTGTCTTGCTTATTTCACCTAGAATAATGTCCACCAACTCCATCCATGTTGCCACAAGTGGCAAGATGTTCTTCTTCTTTAAGAGAGAATAATATTTAATCACCCAGACACATTAACGTTATTTCCATATCTTGGCTATTGCGAATAATGCTGCAAAGAACATAAAGAGAATATTGTCCTTTGTGATGTTATTTTCAATTCCTTTTGGCTATAAACACAAAAGTGGGATTGGTGGATTTTTTAATCTTCTGAGGAATTTTCATAATGTTTTCCACAATGGCTGTACCAATTTACATTCCCACAAGAGTGCACAAAATTTCCCCTTTCTCCACATCCTCACCAACACTTACCTTTTGTCTTTTTGAGAATAGCCGTCTTAACAGGTGTGAGGTGATATCTTGTTGGGATTCTCATTTGCATTTCTCTGATGATTAGAGATGTTTAACACCTTTGCATATGCCTGTTGGCCATCTGCATTTCTTCCTTTGAGAAGTATCTATTTAGATTCTTTGCCCATTTTTTAATTGGGTTATTTGTATTTTTGATATTGAGTTGTATGAATTCCTTATATATGTTGGATATTAACCACTTATTTGATATATAGTTTGCCAATACTTTTTCCCATTCTGTGGGTAGCCTTTTTGTTTTCTTGATTTGTTCCTTTGTCATGCAGAAGCTTTTTAGTTGATATAAATTGATATAATAATTGATATAATAATTCTTGTCTATTTTTGCTTTTGTTGTCTGTGCTATTGGAGTTACATCCTAAAAATTATCACCAAGGGTTTTCTCTATGTTTTCTTCTAGCAGTTTTGTAGTTGCAAGTCTTATGTTTAAATCTTTAAGTTTTATGTATGATATAAGATATAAATTTAATTTTGATTTTTGCATTTGGATATTCAGTTTTCCCAATACCATTTGTTGAAGAGTCTATCCTTTTTCCATTTTGTGTTTTTGACACCCTGAAGATCAGATAACCATAAATGTGTGGGTTTATTTCTTGGTTATCTCTTCTGTTCCATTCGTCTGTATGTCTACTTTTATGCCAGTACTCTAAAGTTTTAATTACTTTAATATAATTTAAAGTCGGGAAGTATGATGCCTCCAGCTTATCATTTTGCACAAGATTGCTTTGGCTGCTTTAGGTGTTTTGTAGTTCCATACAAATTTTAGAATTATTTTTTCTGTTTTTTTAAATGCCATTTGGGATTTTGATAGAAGTTGCATTGAATCTGTGGATGATTTTGGGTAGTACAGACATTTTGAAAACATTAATTATTCAAATCCATAAACTTGGGATCTCATTTCATTTGTTGTGTCTTTTCTAATTTCTTCAACAATATTTTATGATTTTCAGTGCATTGGTCTTACAACTCTTTGGTTAATTCCTAAGTATTTTATTTTTGCTTGTTCTTGTCTCTGATGTAAATGGGACTGTTTTCTCAATTTTTCTTCTGGATAGGTCATTGTTGGTGTATAGAAATGCCACTGATTTTTGTATGATGATGTATTTATTCTACAACTTTACTGATTTATTAGTGCTAACAGGTTTGTGAATTCTGTAGTGTTTTCTACATATATGATCATATCTGCAAACAAATAATTTTACCTCTTCCTTTCCAATTTTGATGAATTTTATTTCTTTTTCTTGCCTAATTGCTCTGGGTAGAACTTCCAGTATTATGTTAAATAACAGTGATGGGTGAGAGTATCCTTCCTTTGTTCTGGATCTTAAAGAAAAAGCTTTCAGTTTATTCCCATTGATTATGACGTTAGCCTTGAGTTTTTCATGTATGGTCTTTACTGTGTTAAGGTAATTTTTCTATATTTATTTACTTATTTTACTATTTATTTATTTAGAGACAGGATCTCACATTGTCAACCAGGCTAGAGTGCAGTAGCATAATCATAGTTCACTCCAGGCTCAGTCTCTTAGGCTTAAGTGATTCTCCCATATTAGCCTCCTGAGTAGCTGGGACTACAAGCACACACCACCACACCCAGGTAATTTTTCTATTTTTTACAGAGACAAGGTTTTGACACATTGCCCAAGTTAGTCTGGAACTCCTGGGCTCAAGCAGTTTTCCCGCCTCAGCCTCCCAAAGTGCAGGGGCTATAGGTGTAAGCCATCATGACCAGCCTCCATATTCATTTTGTTGAGTTTTATCATGAATAGATGGTGAATTTCATAAAAGGTTTTTTCTGTATCTATTGAGATGATCGTGCAGCTTTTGTCCTTTATTCGGTTAATGTAGTGTATGACATTGATGGATTTTCACATGTTGTATCCTCCTTTCTTCTCAGAGATAAAGTCCATTTTATCATGTAACATGATCTTTTTAGTGTGCTGTTGAATTTGGTTTGCTAGAATTTGATTGAGGATTTTCATATCTATGTGTATCAGGTGGTTTTCTTTTCTGGTGTTGTCTTTGGTTGGCTTTGGGATTATGCTGTTCTTGGCCTCATAAAGTGGGTTTGGAGTGTTCCCTCTTCTATTGTGTGTGTGTGTGTGTGTGTGTGTGTGTAAAATTCGAGATGGGTCAGTATTAGTTTTTCTTTGAATGTTTGGTAGAATTAACCTGAGAAGCTATCTGATCCAGGCTTCTTTTGGTTGGAAGGTTTTGAATTACGGATTCAATTTCCTTATTTGTTTTGGTCTCTTCAGACTTTCTATATTTTCCTGATTTAGTCATGGTATGTTGTATGTTGCCAGTAATTTATTCACTTATTCTGTCATCCAATTTATTTGTATATAATTTTTCATAATGGTCCTTTATCATTTTTTAATTTCTATGTCATCTCTTATAATGTCTCCTTTATCATTTTTGATTTTGAGTCTTCTTTTTTACTTAATTTAAGGGGTTGTAGATTTTTTCAAAAAAATAACTCTTAGTTTTAAATTCTATTGTTTTCCTATTCTCTACTTCATTTACTTCTGCTCTTTTATTAGTTCCTTCTTTATGCTAATTTTCTATTCAGTTTAGGTTTCTTATTTTAATCTTCAATAATCATATTTAGTAACATGATATGGTAGAAACTGAGTATTAACTTTTGACACTGGAGGATTCTAATTAAATCATTATCGTAGAAATAAGTAGGTAGCAATTTAATCTCTTCATAATACACAGGAAATTTTGTTTGGAAATCATTGATGTGTGAAGACAACCTATAATGCAATAATCTTAACTTAGATATCTTTGAATATATAATTGTATATTTATCATTTTCTATTTTGTAATTCAAAAGAAAAGCCTTATTTAGCAATTTGCAGAAAATTTTTTGCAAAATATAGCCATATATAATACCAAACTGTTGTCACAGTTGATGGTCATGCTAAATATCTTAATTTGATCATTATACAACATATATATGTATCAAAACATCAAATCATAACCCCATAATCATGTACAATTACAAAATGTCAGTTAATTTTTTAAAGCTAACTGAAAATAAGTTAAGTACCTTAATAAGAAGAAGAAAAATCAATTTATTCTATTTTGCTAGTTCCTTGAGTCATACAGATAAGTTGTTTAATTGAGATCTTTCTTCTTTTATAATGTAGGCATTTAACACTATAAACTTCTTAGCACTGTTTCTGCGGCATCCCATAAGTTTTGGTAAATTAAATTTTTGTTTTCATCTGTCTCAAGTTATTTTTAAATTAAAAGAAAATTTCTCTTGTACTCAATGGTTGTTTAATAGTGTGTTGTATTGTTTCCATGTGCTTATGAACTTTCCTGTTTTCTTTCCATTACAGAGTCCTAGTTTTATTCCACTCTGGTCTAAGAGGTTACTTGGTATAATGTCAATCTTCATAAATTTGTGAAGACTTGTTTTGTGATCTAACATTTTATCTATTCTGGAGCATATTCCATTTGTACTTGAGAACAATGTGTATTCTGCTGATGTAGAGTGGAAAGTTCTGTATATGTCTGTTAAGTCCATTTGGGTTATATTGTTGTTTAAGTCAGCTGTTTATTGATTTTCTGCCTGGATGTTCAGCCATTAATCAAAGTGGGATATTGAAATTTCCCACTCTTATTGTATTATTGTCAATTTCTCCCTCCAAATTTGTTAGTATTTGTTTTATACATTTAAGTGTTCTGATATTGGCTGTTCACATATGTATCATTGTTATGCCTTCCTGTCTAGTTCAAATTTTTATCATCATAAATGACCTTCTTGTTCCCTAAGGAGATTTTAAGTTAAAGACTATTATGTAATCACCCCTGCTTTGTTTTGGTTACTATGTGAGAAGAACATCGTTTTCCTTTCCTTCACTTTTAATCTATGTGTCTCATTATATCTAAGGTGAATCTCTTCTAGATAGTATATAAGTATATCTTAAGGTTGTTTTTCTTCTTTCCATTTGACCACTCTAGGCCTTTCGATGGGGGGGGGTTAAATATTTACATTTAAATAAATTATTTGGTGGGTCATGCCTGTAATCCCAACACTTTGGGAGGCCGAGGCGTGTGGATCACCCGAGGTCAGGAGTTCAAGACCAGCTGGCCAACATGATGAAACCCATCTCTACTAAAACTACAAAATTAGCCAGGTGTTGTGGCATGCACCTGTAACCCACCTATGTGGGAGGCTGAGGCAGGAGAATTCCTTAGAACATGGGATGCAGAGGTTGCAGTGAGCTGAGATCACACCACTGCACTCCAGCCTGAGCAACAGGGCAAGACTCTGCCTTAAAAATAAAAAATATTCATAATAACTTGCTATTGCCATTTTGTTTATTGTTTGCTATCTGTTTTGTATTTTCTTTTGTTCATCTCTCCCTCTCTTGCTGTCTTCTTTACATTTTTCTTTTACATGTATCTTTTGTGTATCTGCTACAGGTTTTGTGTATCTTTCTCTGTATCTTTTGTTTAGCGATTACAGGTTTTTCCTTTGTGTGTACTGTGAGCCTTGTGTAAATCTTCTTGTGGTTATAATCATGTTTTAATTTGATAACTTAACTCCAATTGCATATAAAAACTCTGCTTTTACCCAGATACAACACGCATTATGTGCTTTTGATGATAAAGTTTACTTCTTTTTATATTGTTAACCCATTACCAAATTTTTGTGGTTATAGTTATTTTTAATACTTTTTTCATTTTAACTTTCTTATTAGTTATGGGTAATTTGCCCGCCACCAATACACAGATATATTACTTTGTATTTGACTCTATATTTACTTTACCTGTGAGATTTATACTTTTGTATGTTTTCACTTTGCTATTTAGCATGATATCAATTCCATTTTAAAAACTCCCTTAAGAATTTCTTATATGACAGGTCTAGGGTTAACTAAAGCCCTCAGTTTTGTTTTTCCTGGGAACTTTATCTTTCTTCCCTTCATTTTAAAAGGATAGCTTTCCAGGGTGTAGTATACTTAGTCGGCAATTTTTTATTTAAGTATTTTTAATATATCATTCAATCCCTCCGGGCCTACAAGGTTTATGTTGAGGAATTTGCTAATAGCTTATGGAGATTATTTTCTATATAAGTCATTTTATCTTGCTGTTTTCAAAACTGTCTTTGACTTTTGACAGTTTAATTATAATGTGTATTGGTGTAAATCTGTTTTAAACTTTGAGATCTTATAGTCTTCTTGAATCAGGATATCTAATTTTTTCCTCATACATGGGATGTTTTCTGTTACTATTTTTTAAAAATAACTTTCTTCCCTTTTTTCTCTTTCTTCTAAGACTTTGACAATACATATATTGGTTTCGTGGTCTCCCATAAATCTCATAAACCTTCCTCTCTTTTTTACCCACTTTTTATTTATTCTTCTCCAATGAGTAATTTCAAATGAATCTGTCTTTGAATTTGAATTAACTGATTCTTTTTTTTTTTTTTTTTTTTGAGACAAGGTCTCACTCTGTTGTTCGGGCTGGAGTGCAGTGGCATGACCTCAGCTCACTGCAACCTCTGCTTCCTGGGCTCAAATGATTCTTTATTCTTAGCCTTTGGAGTAGCTGAATGTCTTCTGCAGAGCCGGCCATTTGGTACCATGGTGGCTCCTGCCACATGGCTGATAGTGATAACTCCCACCCTTCTTTTCTTCCTATTGGTCTCCTGATATCTTAGCTATGTTAATATCCCCAGGATTCTGTGTGAGATAAAACTGAAGTAGATCATTTAGACAATGACTCACAAGGCTGGGGAAGGTGGTCCCTCAGCCTGCCCTCCTTTTTTCCCCAACAGGTGAACTTGCAGGCTAAGGAAACCCCTGTAGGCACTGATCCCTCTGCTGTCAGCCTTGGGGATGGGATGATGCAGTCTTAATGAGACTGTTCTTCCAACCCTTTCTGTGTGGGTATTCCCTGGGTTTTGTTTTGTTTGTTTTTGTTATTGTTGTTATTTGCTTCACTGCGTTGCCTCAGCTTCTTAATTGGATTCCTGAGATCTCCCAGTGCTATTTAATTTTTTAAAATTGTTGTGGGTGTATAGTAGGTATATATATTAACAGATTACATGAGATATTTTGATACAGATATGCATTGTGTAATAATCACATCCCAGTAAATGGGGTATCCATCACCTCAAGCATTTATTCTTTGTGTTACAAACAATCCAATTATACCCTTTTAGTTAGTTTAAAATGTACAATTAAATTATTTCTACTATAATCACCTTCTTGTCCCAGTGCTATTTTGGTTCACTGATCTCCCACTCTGCCATATTGCTAATGTCACTTCTAGTTGTGACTTTTTTGGAGATATCCTTCATTAGATTTAGGAAGTTCCCTTCTATTTTAGTTTTATGAGTTTTTTTTTTTTAACCATGAAAGCATTTTGAATTTGTCAAATGCATTTCCTGAGTCTGTTAAGATTTTAATAAAGTTTCCAATTTTAGTTTGCTAATATAATGATTTATCCTGATTGACTTTTAAATATTAAGTCCAGGTAGCATGATGCCTCCAGCTTTGTTTTTTTGTTGTTGTTGTTTGTTTTGTTTTGTTTTGTTTTTCTTAGGATTGTCTTGGATATGCAGGCTTTTTTGGTTCCATATGAAGTTTAAGGTGTTTTTTTTTTCAATTCTGTGAAGAAAGTCATTGGTAGCTTGATGGGGATGCATTAAATCTGTAAATTACTTTAGGCAATATGGCCATTTTCACGATATCAATACTTCCTAACCATAAGCATGGAATGATTTTCCATCTGTTTGTGTCCTCTCTTATTTCCTTGGGCAGTGGTTTGTAGTTCTCCTTGAGGAGGTCCTTCACATCCCTTGTTCTTTGTATTCCTAGGTATTTTATTCTCTTTGTAGCAACAAACTATATTACAAGGCTACTATATAATCAAAACAGCATGGTACTCATACCAAAACAGAGATATAGACCAATGGAACAGAACAGAGGCCTCAGTAGGAACACCACACAGCTACAACCATCTGATCTTTGACAACCCTGACAAAAACAAGCAATGGGGAAAGGATTCCCTATTTAATAAATGGTGTTGGGAAAACTGGCTAGCCATGTGCAGAAAGCTGAAACTGGATCCCTTCCTTATACCTTATACAAAAATTAACTCTATATGGATTAAAGATTTAAACACGAGGCCTAACACCATAAAAGCTCTGTAAGAAAACCTAGATGGCAATACCATCCAGGACATAGGCATGGGCAAGGACTTCATGACTAAAATACCAAAAGCAATGGCAACAAAAGCCAAAATAGACAAGTGGGATCTGATTAAACTTAAGAGCTTCTGCACAGCAAAAAAAAAAAAAAAAAAAACAATCATCAGAGTGAATTGGCAACCAACAAAATGGGAAAAAAAAGTTTGTAATCTGCCCATCTGAGAAAGGGCTATTATCCAGAATCTACAGAGAACTTAAACAAATTTACAAGGGAAATAAACAACCCCATCAAAAAGTGGGCAAAAGATGTAAACAGACACTTTTCAAAAGAAGACATTTATGCAGCCAACAAACATGAAAAAAGCTCATCGTCACTGGTCATTAGAGAAATGCAATCAAAACCACACTGAGATATCACTTCACATCAGTTAGAATGGCAATCATTAAAAAATCAGGAGACAACAGATGCTGCAGAGGATGTGGAGAAATAGGAACGCTTTTACACATAGGTGGGAGTGCAAATTAATTCAACCATTGTGGAATACAGTGTGGTGATTCCTCAAGGATCTAAAAATAGAAATACCATTTGACCCAGCAATCCCATTACTGGGTATATACCCAAAGGATTGTAAATCATTCTATTATAAGGACACATGCACACGTATGTTTATTGTGGCACTGTTCACAATAGCAAAGACTTGGAACCAACCCAAGTGCCCATCAATGATAGACTGGATAAAGATGTGGCACATATACACCAAGGAATACTATGCAGCCATAACAAAGGATGAGTTCATGTCCTTTGCAGGGGCATGGATGAAGCTGGAGACCATCACTCTCAGCAAACTGACACAAGAACAGAAACCAAACACTGCATGTTCTCACTCATAAGTGGGTATTGAACAATGAGAACACATGGGCACAGGGAGGGGAACATCACATACTGGGGCCCTGGGGATGGGGGGCTATGGGTGGAATAGCAGGGGTTCGGGGGATTGGGGAGGGATAGCATTAGGAGAAATACCTTATGTAGATGACGGGGTGATGGATGCAGCAAACTACTACCATGGCACATGTATACGTATGTAACCAACCTGCACGATCTGCGCATGTACCCCAGAGCTTAAAGTATAATAAATAAATAAATATTAAGTCTACCTACCATTGCTGATTTTGGTCATGATGTATTATCTTTTTATGTACTGTTGAATTCAACTTGTTGGAATTTTCTTTAGAATTGTTGCATTGATGTTCACAAGAGATATTGGGTTTATAGTTTTCTTTTCTTCTTATATCTTGTCAGGACTTGGTGTCAAGATTATCCTGACCATGTAGAATGAGTGATAAGTATCCCCTATACCTCAATTTTCATGGAGCTATTGTTTATAATTTCCATACAGTAGAATTCATCAGAGAGGCCATCTGTGTCTGAAGGATTTTTTTTTTTAAAGAAAAGTTTTTAACTAAAACATCTGTTTCTTTAAAATGTTGAGGTTACATACTTCCTCTTGGATGAATTTTAATTAACTTGTGCCTTAAAAGAATTTATTCATTTCACATAAATTTTCAAATTTATTGGCATAAAGTAGGTCTTAATCTTCCTTTATCATTATTTTTAAACGTATAGAATCTGCAGTGATTACTGATATTTGGTAACTTTAGTCTTCATTCATTTTTTCCTAATTGTTCTAGCCAGAAGTTAATCCATGTTATCTTCTCAAGAAACAAAATTTTGTTTACGTGGATTGTTTTTCAGTTTTCTACTTTATTGAGTTCTACAGTTCTTTAGTAGTTCCTTTTTTCTGCTTTCTTTGGGTTTCATATACTCTTCTCTCTCTAGTATTTTAAAGAGGAAGTTTTGATAACTTAATTTTCATATAGTATTGGTGTTTACTGCTTTGATATCCCCCTAAATACTGTTTTAGCAGCATCTTATAGTTATTATTTTTGTTCATCTTATAATAATGTTTAATTTTCTTTTTGATTTTTTGACACAAGTGTTTTAGAGTTGTGTTGTTTAGCTTCCAAATATTGGGGCTTTCTTAAGTATCTTTTTAATTTCCAATTTAACTTTATTTTAGTAAGAGAATACTTTTTGTTTAATTTAAATCCTTAAAATATGTAATGACTTTTATGACCCAGAATACAGTCCACCTTGTAAATGTTCCATGTGAACTTATAAAGAATGTGTATTCTGCTGTCGTTGAGTGGAGCATTCCATAAATATCAATTAGGTCATGTTGACTGATTGTGCAATTTAACATTATTATGTCCTGATAAATTAAACCATTTATCATTATGAAATGAACTTCTTTATCCCTGGTTATGTTCTTTGCTCCAAAATCTACTTTGTATGATATTAATATACCCACTCTACCTTTCTTTTGATTAATGTTAGCATGATATATCTTTGCCATTCTTTTATTTTTAACCAATTTTATATTTTTAAGTAACTGTACTGTAGGCAGTATATGGTTAGGTCTTCCTTTTATATCTAATCTGACAATGTCTTCCAGGGCAATTTAGAACATAGACTTTTAATGTGATCACTAATAATTAGGTTTAAATCTTTCACCTTGATATTTTTTCTCTATTTGCCCCATCTGTTCTTTGTTGTATTTTTCATCTCTTTCTGAACTATTTTTTCATCATACTATTTTATCTCTTTGGTTCCCTCATTATCTCCAACTATTTGTTTTATTATTTTTGTATTTGCCCTAGGGCTTACAGTAAATTTTAAGTTTACCAAAATCTACCTTAAGGTGAAGCTACATATCTTCAAGTTCAGTATAGAAAACTTACAACAGTGTACGTCCATTTTCCAATCCCAGTCTTTGTGCTATTCATGTCAAAGGTTTTACTTTTATATGTTATAACCCCATAATATATTGTTAAGATGTTTGCTTAAAAATCCATTAAGCACACTTAAATGAGAAAAAAATATCTTGTTTATACACCCATGATGTTTCCAACTTTATTGCTCATTATTGCTTTGTGTAGATCCACATTTCCATCTTATATTGTTTTCTTTTTGCCTTAAGGACTTCCTTTAATAGTTCCCATGCCATGGACTGCTGTTGATGAAATCTTTCAGATTTTGTAGTCCAAACATTTTTTATTTCACTTTTATTTTTGAAAGATTTTTCCACATATAGGATCCTAAGTCAACTTTCTACTTCTCTTAGTACTTTAAAGATGCCACCTCACTTCCTTCTTGTTGCATTTCTACTGAGGAGAAATTTGCTGTCAACCTTATCCCTAATTATCTGAACCTAATACGTTTGTTTCTGTAACTCCTCTTAGAATTTTCTCTGTCAGTAATTTTGAACAATTTGATTATGACGTGTTATTGCATAATTTTCTTTATGTTTCTTGCACTTGATGCTCTTGGATTGATAAGTATATACTTTTCATCAATTTTTTTATTTTTTATTTTATTTTTTTTCTGTTTGAAAGTCATGCTACTTTTAATAGTTACTGTGCTGTTCAACATATTTTATTTTATTTTTATTTTTTAATTTATTTATTTTACTTTAGGTGCATACTATATCTGGCATTTCTCCCCTTGTTATCCCTCCCCACCCTCCCCTCCCTCCCCCCTCCCCATTGTCTCTCCCCTACATCCCCCAACTGTCCCCTGTGTGTGATGCTCCTCTCCCTGAGTCCACATGTTCTCGTTGTTCAACACCCACCTATGAGTGAGAACACATGGTGCTTGGATTTCTGTTCATGAGTCAGTTTGCTGAGAATGATGGTTTCCAGATTCATCCAAGTCCCTACAAAGGACATGAACTCATCATTTTTTATGGCTGCATAGTATTCCATAGTGTATATGTACCACATTTTCTTTGTCTAGTCTGTCATTGATGGGCATTTGGGTTGGTTCCAGGTCTTTGCTGTTATACACAGGGCTGCAATGAACATACATGTGCATGTGTCTTTATAGTAGAACGATTTATAGTTCTTTGGGTATATACCCAATAGTGGGATTGCTGGGTCAAATGGAATTTCTATTTCTAGATCCTTGAGAAATTGCCACACTGTCTTTCACAATGGTTGAACAAATTTACACTCCCAGCAACTGTGTAAGAGTGTTCCTATTTCTCCACATCCTCTCTAGCATCTGTTGTCTCCTGATAAATCATTTTTGAATGATCCCCATTCTAACTGGCATGAGATGATATCTCAGTGTGGTTTTGATTTGCATTTGTCTAATGACCAGTGATGATGGTCATTTTTTCATATGTTTGTTGGCCCCATATATGACCTCTTTTGAAAACTGTCTGTTCATATCCTTTGCCCACTTTTGAATGGGGTTGTTTGTTTTTCATACAATTTAAAAGGTATTTTAACCACTATTTTTCAAATACCTTCTTTGTCAACCCCTTTTACTCTTCGCCTATGGTCGATCCAATTACACATATGCTGCTTCAATGAAGTTGTCCTAGCTCACAGATATTTTTTTCTTTTGCTTCTGTTTGCTTTACTTTGGATATGTTTATTGCTATTATTCAAATGTTTCTTCTTCATTGTCACCATCAATCTGATGTAGTACACTACTAGCTTTAGAGATTGTTCTTTTCATCTCTAAAAGTTCAATTTAGGTCCTTTTAAAAAAATCTTTAATATTTCTGCTTACCTTATATCTTTTAACAGTTTTAATTGAGGTGTAATTCACATGTAAAGTACTTGCTAAGGTGAATACATGTAAAGTGCCTGCTAAAGTGTATACAATTCAGTGTCTTTTAGTATATTCACAGATATATGCAATAGCAAATTTTAGAACATTTTCTTCATCTCAAAAAGCAACCACATAGCCTTTACCTATCACCTGTCAAGTCCTTTATCTCCCTCAGACCTTAGCAACCAATAATCTACCTTCTGTCTCTATAGATTTGCCTATTCTAAACATTTTACCAAAATGGACTCATATATTATGTGCTTTTTTTGTGATTGGGTTCGTTCACTAAACCTGATATTCTCAATGTTCATTCATGTTGTTACATATATCTGTACTTCATTTCTTTTATGGAAAAATAATATAGTACAGATACACTGCACTTTGTTTATCCACTTATCAGTTGATGGAAATGTGGGTTGTTTCTAACTTTTAGCTATGATGAATAATGCTGCTATAAACAGGTGTGTGTGTTTTTACATAAACATATGTTTTCATTTTCCTTGAGTGTATACCTAAGTCTGGAATTGCTGGATCATATTTTAACTCTATTTACCCATTTGAGGAACTGTCAGACTGTTTTCCAAAGTGAATGCTCCATTTTATTGTCAAGAACTGTATACGAGGGTTCTGGTTTCTTCACATTCTCATCAATACTTGTTATTTTCTAACATTTTTTATTATAGCCATCTTAGTGGGTGTAAAGTAGCTTCTCCTTAATTTGCATTTGCCTAAAGACTAATGATGTTGAACATCTTTTTATTGTTGGTCATTCGTATATCTATATTCATTGGAGAAATGAGTATTTGAATTCTTTGCCCACTTTTAAATTAGGTTGTCTTTATTATTGAGTTGTAAGTGTTCTATGCGTATTCTACATATAAATCCCTTATCAGATATATGACTTTCTTTCAAATATTTTCTTTCATCCTGTGGGTTGTCTTTTCACTTTATTGGTAGTGTCCTTTGAAACATAGAAGTTTTCAATTTTGATAAAGCCTAATTTGTCTATTTTTACTTTTGTTACCATGCAAAAATCCTTCACCAAATCCAAGGTCATGTAGATTTACTCTCGTGTTTTATTCTAAGAGTTTCATGGGTTTTAGCTCTTACACTTAAATCATTTATTCATTTTTATTTAGTTCTTGTAATTTTGCATATGGATAACCAGTTATCTCAGCAACATTTCTTTAAAAACACTATTTTATCCACACTGAATGGTCTTGGCACTCTTGTGCATCTCTCAGAGACCACTGCTTTTCATTGGCTAACGCCCTATGTCCTGAGGCTATATGTTTTCTTTTATTTTTTAGTTGTTTCAAGTAGGAGGATAAATTTAGTCCCTGTTACTGTATTTTAGCTAGAAGTATAAATCCCCTCCATGACACACTTTTAAGTTTAATATGCATTATTATTTTCCCCATCACTTCTTTAATCTTACACTGTCAAGAAAACACTAATTTGTAGCATTTGTCAATGTATATTGTATATATACTCCCACTATGTCCAATTTCAAGTTAACAACATATGTAATATTTCTGTAACATATGTAATAAAATAGATATAAATAACCTCAGGAGTACAGATTCTCCTATAAATCAAGTAAAATAAATAGGAAATTACTTTGTTTTCAGTATTACTTTGTTTTTAATGTAATTTATTTAACTGTAAGTTGAAATAATTTAATCTTTAATAACTATTGAAAAACAGCTTACACTATTTCAGAAATTTAACAAGCTGTTCTTGTTAGATAGTATGAGCAATCTGCAGTACACTACTGCTTCTATCTCTGGAGATTAGAATCACTGTGGAAACATCGCTATAAACCTGTATGCAAGAAGAATTCATCCACCTAGGGACATGTGTGCATGCTCCCTGTTCACTAAGGGAATTAAGCTACTCTAAAAAATACAAAAAGCAAGCATTTGACCACTTTTCTCTCTCCAAAGGAAAAATATTATTCTCAGAATTACACCATTAAAAATTCATTACTGCAGATCTTGAACTCTTTTCAATTTCTGAGAATCCTCTATTAAAATGGCAAGGTATTTCCTGTGAGTAGCAATACTTTAAGCACTTTAATCGGCTATCACCTTTATGGACAGTAGGTAGCTAAGTAAGAACAAGGCCTTGCGTCATTGGCTCATAGGCTATGTACTTGGCAAAGGCAGTGGAAATAGATGTAGGAGGGAAATTAAAAAGAGAAAGAAGCAATTCTCCAATTAAAAAGTGCCTTTTTCATTGACTTTCAGAAAGTCAGTTCCCAATATATCCATATATGGGAACTGAGTTTTTACATACTAAGAAAATAGCTGGTGTCTCCTAGCTTGGCCTGACTACCCACTAGCAGCGAAGGTCACATGAGCTGCTAACCATTTTGTCCTGCTAATATCCAGGACAACATTCTAATGTTGGGGGAAAAATTGAAAGAAGATAAAGATAAGAAGGCCATCTATAGACCTCAGAAGTTTAAAATACCTTTACAACAGTAGCCATGCCAAAATATTAAAAAGCTAGAAATGTTCAGCAGTTTATGTAAGTAAAGAAAAGGAAGACCATAATGAGAAACCAGCAAAAAATTAGGAAGAATACTTTTCTAAAGACAATGGGGCTTGTGAGGAAATTGTCATTTTTGACAAGTTCAAGATAATATTTTTTTCTCAAGATTTAAAAATGGCATTAGAAATGGGTGATATTTGAGAATCCAATTGTAAATATGTGGAATACATACAACCTTTGAGGAAGGGGAGTGAGAAGAGCCAGATTTTTGAGGAAGGAGAGTGCTCAGAACCAGACCAAGCCCCTCTAACTATAATCAGCAATTCCTGTACAAAGCAGTTAGACCCATGCAGCAAGCAGGCAGTGCAAATTCCCAAGCAGCTACACTGAGTTCCCAGGGGCAGAACACTGCTGACCCCTTACTCCTATAAAAACTTTGTATCACCCTTTCCTGTGCCTCACACTCACCTAGTAAAGTTTTCTTCCTACTTCCTAACCCCAAACCTTAGGCAAACGCTCAATGCCTACTATTAATAGTAATTTAGATTGAAAAACTCTAGGGAAATGAACAGAATTGACTTTTCCCCTATCTCCACAGCTATTGGAATTTGAAGGGTACCTTCTTTGGATTTCTGAATTTTTCTAAGGCAAGAAGAAACCTAAAGTGGGGAAGGTCTCTGTCACTAAAAAGGATTGTAAGCATGGTCCAACTTGGTAAAGGGCCCAAGGAAAGAATCCTCTCTGGAGCTTAAAGGAAACATGGTGGCTGAAGGGCAAAAGATACAAGATGGGGTAATTGTAACCTGAGGCAGTTGGAGAGGCAGAACACTTACAAGAAGCCAAAGTTTGCAGCCAAGAAGGACACATTTCACATGAATATTTAATCTGTAGAGCAACGTAGATACAATAGGTATGTGGCAGAATAGACAGCATGAGACAAAGAGGACTAAATTGAGTCAGAAGATGAAAACTTGTTGGGCAGAGCTATTATATGTGTTAGTATGCTCTTTTATTTACTTGGGGGCTCAGCAGATATTGAAGAACTAGATTATACGCTTAAAGAAATTAAACTTATAGCAATATTTTATAGGGCCCACAAAGAGCATCCTGAATTCCGGTTGATCTTTCATCCAAATTTCTGAAATGCTGAGGTTAAGTTATGAATGATAGAATCATAAGCAATCATTAGTAGGCAATAGAGAGACTCTCGGAATAGTCTTAATTTTTGGAAGGGACACAATGGAAGAAAACCTCTTATAACAACATACTCCTCAGAATTTCTATTAGAGGAAAGATCTTGGGGCTGGTTTCCCTTAAGATGGAAATCACACTGATCACAACAACTCATTAAGATGGCTTTGAGTAGTATGATTGTTATTTCTGGGAAACAGTACTCAAGAGGCTACAGTCAATAGACCTCATAAAATCAGAGCAACTCCATCTCTGAGTCAATATGTACTACCTTTGGAATACAGGTTTATAATCCTAACTTGGATTGCCCCTACCCCAGTGTCAAAGGGAATTGAGATTCTATCTGGATTATCTAGTATATCTAGAAAAGAGCCTAAACTGATAACTGAATCTCAAACTTCATTTCTTTTAGCCTGAATCATCCTATTTGCCTGTCTCCCTAGAAAAAAGAAATAGCTAACTGATAAATGTGTCCTCACTTGATGCTGTATCTAACCCAGTAGTCTCTAAGTACCATAATTTTTGGTAATACTTTGCAAACACTTATCATGTTAATAAAGAGTTGATGTTAGGGCTGACATCGATAATAATCACCTTGTCTTTCCCCCTCATTTTTCAGAAAAGGAAATGAAGACATAAAGAAGTGGTAATGTGACTTGCCTAAGTTCATACTTCAAATTAGTGGCAGAGCTGGTACTACAATCCACGTCTCCTAATTCCCAGGACACTATTTTTAAACTGCACCAATTTACAAATAGAGGTATGTACCATTATTTCCACGTAAGTTCCCTGATAAGTTTTTCTCATTTATTTTGAAGCTGTTCTACTGTAATATTTTAAGTGTTAATGTGTGTTAGTGCAGGCAGGAATGTGCGGAATTAACCAGCTTTGCAGGAAACATGACCTTGTACAAAAGTAAAACTCTCTGGGTAACAATAAGGTTGACCTGATTTTAGAGGACCCAATATGCAAAATGAGAAATTTATGAGATAGTCACACTGAAGGTGATTGCAGTATTAAGGAGTACTCAGCAGAACTTCTTCAGTGCATTTAAGCATTTAAGATCATTATTTGGCAGAACTCTCTGGGGCAGAGAAACAAAGTTAAAATGTTAAAAGTTTCTGCCAAATGAAAACCAAAAAAGCAAATTAAGCATCTCTGAAGAATATTGGAAGTCATGAAGAAATAGGAACTCAGATTCTCCTGGAAAGTGAATGGCCTTTCTCAGTCACACAGATAGCAGCACTATAACTCTTCCAGTCTCCAAGGCTTAAAACTGAATATCATTTTAAGGTTCCCCCTATGCTTCATTCTCTAGATTCATTACCAAGGCTTTTTAAAATCTTCCTTTGCAATAACTCTAAAATTCTCTTCTTCTCCATTAAGACTGCCACCATTTTAGATAGAATCTATTAACTTATGACACAGTCCCAGTCTCTCCTACTCTAGTTCACCATTGACACAGCCGCAGGAGTCACCTTATAACATACAGCTTTCTTGATCACTTCTTTAAGAACCTAGAGTATCTCTTCAATGCCTATAAGATCATGTCATAGCTTCTCAACCAAATGTTCAATATCCTCCAAAAAGTAGGTCCAGCTTACCTATTCCTACATTCTTCCCCCTTTTCCTAAACACTGTCCTATCCAAGATAGTACCATTTCTCACCTTTGACTTCCATCCCCACCCCACATACAACATACAACAGAATTTTTCTCTACTCCTATATCTGTCTAAATCCTACCCAGCCTTTGAAAATCAGCTCAATTTCTACCTCTTTCATATACCTTTCCTAACCACCACCCATTAACTTCAGCTAACACTGATCTTTACAATTTCATTTAGTGCTAGCAATGCTCAAGACATTGATATCCTCCATGCATTTTTATAACTGGAAAAAAAAGCAGGTAAATTTGGAACTCACTTAACAAAGTCCTGCCCTGAAACAGAGGGATGTTCAAATGCTTATACAAACATCCTCGGAGATATTGAGGGTTCAGTTCCAGACGATTGCAATAAAGTGAATGTTGCAAGTCAAACATTTTCATCTCCCAGTGCATATAAAATGCATATAAAATATCTACACTATATTCTAGCCTATTAAGTATGCAGTAACATTATGTTTAAAGAACAATATACAAACCTTAATTTAAAAACACTTTATTGCTAAAAAATGCTAACGATTATCTGAGTCTTCAGTGAGTCATAATCTCTTTGCTTGTGGAGGGTCCTGCCACAATGTTGATGACTGCTGACTGATCAGGTTGACTGATAAGGGTGGTAGTTGCTGAAGGTTGGAGTGGCTGTGGCAATTTCTTAAAATAAGACAATTAAGTTTGCCACATCGATTGACTCTTCCTTTTATAAAATATTTCTCTGTAGCATGTAATGCTGTTTGATAGCATTTTACCTGCAGTAAATCTTCTTTCGGTATTGGAATCAATCCTCTCAAACCCTGCCACTGTTTTATCAACTAAGTTTATGTAATATGCTAAATCTTTTGTTGTTGTCTCAACAATGTTTCACAGCCTCTTCACCAGGAATATATTCCATCTCAATAAACCACTTTGTTAGCTCATCCATAAGAAGCAACTCTTCATCCATTTAAGTTTTATGAGATTACAACAATTCAGTCACATCTTCAGGCTCCACTTTGAATTCGAGTTCTCTTGCTATTTTCACCACATCTGCAGACCACCAGTTGAAGTTCCTCAATCTTTCTCACAAGATGAAAGTATCATCTGTTGGAACATCTTAAATGTGCTTCATTCATGACACATTATTCATTTATTACAGAATCAGAGAATCTTAAGAATGTATGAGGGAGAACGAACGGACTTTGGATCATAAATCATACATTGTGCATGAAGAAACTGAGGTTCACATCTGTTTCCTGGGATTTCTTTTTTATTTATTTATTTTAGATTTGGGGATACCTGTGCTTGTTTGTTATATGAGTGTATTGCATACTGGTGGGGAATGGGCTTCTAGCATACCCATTATCCAAACAGTGAACCCTACCTGACAGGTAATTTTTCAACCCTATCCTCCTGTCATCTTCCCTTCTGGAGTTCCCCGTGTCTATTATTTCCATCTTTATGTTCATGTGTACTCATTTCTTCATTCTCACTTATAAGTGAGAACATATGGTATGGTTTTCTGTTTCTGAGTTAGTTCATTTAGAATGATGGTCTCCAGTGCCCCCCATGTTGCTGCAAAGGACATTTCTTTCTTTCTTTTTATGGCTGCATACTATTCCACATTTTTTAATCCAGTCAACTGTTGATTGTTTCCTCAGATTTCTGATATGTTTTCTTTCCCCTTAGAAAGCCACTGCTGGTAAATTAATAAAATAATTTAGAAAGAAGTTCAGCAGTATGTATTGAGAGCTTTAAAAATGGTCCCAGGTTTTGGGCCAGTAACTTGACTTCTAGGAAGCTATACTGAGCAAATAACCTGGATATATGTGAAGATATTTAGGTACAGAAGAAATATCTATCTCAGGATCATTTACAACAATGTAGATCAAGGAAGAAACCTTAAATATTCCCAAGCTGGAGACTAGTTAAATACATTGTAGTATACCTGACATGACCCAGTGAAATATTATGTAGCCATTTTAGTAAGGTATTTTAACACATGATGGTAGAAAGCATACTGTCTCAATTTCACCTGTCAGAGCCACTTCCCCACATGAGAAATTGGTGGTGGGAAGGGCAGTATATGAAGAGTGTTACTACAGATAATTACATATGAAAAAATCCTACACAATATTAAGAAAACTGGGTATAAAAATGTGTATTAAGGATGAGTTTGTTTTAAAATGCATAGGGGAAGAAGACATTAAAGATTCCTTTATTTTAAGCTATATAGTTTGATTTTATATATTCATGGTTTGCTGGCTTAAGTAATTGTTTGCAATTTTGAGATAATTTCAGAGACATAGAAAAGTTATAAAATTAGTAAAAAGAACTCCCATGTACCTTTCACCCAGATTCCCTAACTGTTATCATTTAAAAACAATTTTGTAAAGTAGTCCCTTTGCCCCATTTAAGGAAGTTTGGCCAATAAGCTCCTGTGTGAACATTGTCACATAAAGGGGCAACGGAAATGGGACAAGCTCATTTCTGATGGCCTGTGGGATCTGGGATTAAAGCCAATCCAAGACTAATATTCAAACACAAGACTTTTAACTAATTTCACTGCTTATTATCTGCTGTTCCAGTGTCATTCCATTCTGCTTTCACCTTGACTACCTCAAGTAACATCATGCTGACAAGGTGATAATGAGTGTTGAGCAACAGATTTAAAATCCCCCATGCAGCTGAGTGACTTGAGGGACCCCATGCAGCTGAGTGACTTGAGGGAAATAAAATCTCCCATACAGTTGAGTGACATGTGTATATAATCTTTACACATGTCTTCATCTAAGTGAAAATAAAATACATTTATTTAGTCTAGATGTCAGTGATTATATAAACCACCCCTGGACATTGGAGAGAAGTAAAAGAAAAAGCTTACAAAAATAAAAACACACATATCCACTGCCATGAAAATATATTATGCAAAAGAAAGTATCAAAATTTTAATATAGATACAATTTTAACCTTAAAATTCAAAGAGTCCCCTGTATTATAGTCATTTTAGACACAGAAGGGAAATTTTGGTCATTTGGCAGTATCCAATAAAACTTTCTACAATGATGAAAATCTTTTATGTATATACTTTCCAATACAGTAACCATGAGCCACATGTAGCCACTGAGTCCTTAAAATGTGGCTAATGCAACTGAGGAATTGAATTTATTTTATTTCATTTTAATTTATTTAAATAGCCACGTGTGGCTAGTAGCTACTGTACTAGACAGTGTACTAGACTACCATCCTAAGTAGTATGTAAATTTCCTAAGTAAATTTCCTCTCCAGTTCCCCTGATCTCTTTGCACTCTGCCTCCTGATCATGTTAACTCCTAAGATTTCCAGTTACCACTTATAATATGACACTTCATCTTGGCTGCATGTTAGATTCACTGGGGAGCTATTTTAAAATGTCAGTGTGGAGAAGAAGGGTTCCTAAGCATGATATTTGTAAAACGGCATTTAATATGTAGCCAGTGTTGAGAACCTTTGATCAATATGCTGTTGAGTCCCAATTTTATATTACTAGCTCTCAATGATAAGCTTCAGATGCTGACTGGATGTCTCCTCCTAATGTCCTCCACCCCAAAGAAAACCTCAAACACCAACATATCCAAATGTGGCATGATTATGTCCCATTGCCTTCACCCAAATCCTTTGAATTGTAATTACTGGAATTGCTTCTGCCATTTTGCCATTTGTTTTCTATATGTCACATATATTTTGTTATTCAATTCCTTCATTACTACCTTATTTTGTGTTTAGTTGAATTTTTGTAATGTACATTAGTTCATTTCTCATTTCCTTTTCTAGGTATTTCCTATTTTCTTAGTGGCTACCATGGAAGTTAAAATTAACATCTTAAATATACAGTAAACTGGCTTGAATTAATAACAACTTAGCTTTAATAGTATAAATAACTGTTCCTATGTGGCTCTCTTTTCCTTTATGCTGTTATTGTCACAACTTTTTTACATCATATGTGTCCACTATAGATTCATATTATTTTCTATATGATTTAAGAGACAAATGTATGAAACCAATGCATTTGTCTTTTAAATCATATAGAAAAAAATGGGGCTTACAAATCAAAAGTAAAATAATACTGGCTTTTAAATTTAGCTATGTAGTTACATTTATGAGAGTTCTTTATTTCTTCTTATGACTTCAAATTGCAATCCAATTTCAAGGGCTCCTTTAGCATCTATTGTTGGGCAGAGCAGTAAATAACAAACTTCCTCAGCTTTTGTCTAAGAATGCCTTAGTTTTGCCTTCATTTTAGAAAAATCATTTTGCAGGATATAGAACTCTTGACTGAAGATTTTTTATTTCTTTTAGAACTTATCATCTACTGAATTTGGATCTCTATGTGTAGTTTCTGAAGAGAAATTGGACATTAATTTTATTGAGCATCCCTTGGATGTGATGAGTCACTTCCCTTACTGATTTCAAGGTTCTCTGTATTTGGCTTTTGACAGTTTGATTGTAATATGTCTCAGTGAGAATTTCTTTCCGTTTTTCCTTCTTGGAGGTCTTGAATTTCTTACATGTGTAGATTCACAAAATGCAATTACTTTTGCACCAAACTAATAACTTAGCCTTAGACTAATTAAGACTCTTTCTTTCAGGTGAAGTAGGGCTTCTTGCCCAAGCTCATGACTGCATGGGGATGTGGTCAATCTCACAAACAAAAGCAGGGCTCTGCCCACAGAGCATTCTCCCATCTCTATCCCCACCACACTTTCATGTAATAATTCAATACATATTTATTGGGAGCTTACGATATGCCAGGTACTGGGAATAAAAGATTGATGAGGTACTGGCTATTATGGAGTTTACATTTGGGTGGGAGAGTCAAATGTTAAAATAGTAAACAAATGAAAATATTGTCAATTCAAATAATGAGAAGTTCTTGAAGAACTTATCTTGAAAAAATGTTGGAGAAAAACTAGGATAATGAGATGGAGAATGATATGTGTGGGGCTTGAAATAGTGGTCTTGAAAGGTTTCACTGAAGAGAGGACATTTGTTCTGAAACTATACAAAAGGAGGAACACTGTACAGCTTTATAGAAGAGGATTATAGGCAGCAAACTAAAGTGTAAGGAACCCTAAGTGATCATATGCTTGACAGGTTTGACAGGTTTAAAGGACAGAAGGCTACTGTGCTCTTAAATACCATTGTGTTTTATATACCCACATCTGAGCATGTGCCGTATCTACAATCTAGAATGATCATCCCTAAATCATTGCTATCCAGGAAACTCTTATCAACCCTTCAAGACACACCTCAAATATTACCTCCTCTGTGATGCCTTCCCTTACCTCCAACAGTTCAAGTTGCACACTTCCTCCTTTGTACCCCTACTATCGATTAGAATCCCTACCACTTTGTACTATGTTTAACTTCTTTACATTTTTGTCTCCCCCCTGGACCTGGAGTTGCTTGACGGCAAGGACAATGTCATTTATATATGCATAATTGTGTTCCCTACTACCAAGTGCTCTGAGCATGACAAATAGTAGGTATACAGCAAGCATTTATTGAACTGAAACACTGAATATATACTATTGCTGGCACCTTCATAGATTTTGTGGAACATGCAAAAGAATATGCCTTCATTGAAGTAGTCAGGAATGTAGACTCTGGAGCTAGAAGCTTGACTCCAATCCCATTTCCACCACTTACTGGCTTGGGAACTTAAAATATTACTTAAACTCTCTGTGCTTCAGGTTCCTTATCTGTAAGATGGGAGATAATCGTGGTAACTGCCTAAAAGTGAGTATTAATTTAAATAATGTATACAAAACATTTAGTACACACAGTATCCAGGACAGAATAGGTGCTGAGTCTCACCTTATTTATAAATTAATGAAATAATTAGAGTCACAAAATTTATATGCATGAAAAACAAAATACTGCAAATATATCACTACATAGAACTGTTTAAAGTCCCTCCTGAACCAAGATGTTGGAGCACTATGACCTCAACAAAGCATTGCTGAATGAATGAATGAAGTTAAAAAAAAGCCACAGCATAATAAATGTTCGCCTGACCATTGTGAGAGTACTGTGTTCACTTCCGAACATTATGCTTTAAGAGAAACAAAGAATAACTAGAAGCATACCAGTAGAATTCTCCAAAATCTAAAAAGTATCTAATAAGAATGAAGAAAATGAGAATAGTTAGGTAGAGGGACACATTATTGCTGACATCAAACATTTGAAAGTTGTCATGTGTAATCAAGGGGAGCTCTGCTTGATGCTGCCGTAGACAGCAGAACTTGGGCCAGAGGATAAAAGTTATAGGCAGGTGATTTTAGCTGAACATAGGAGAGTATTTGCTGAAAGTCAGTGTTCACCATGCAGGTGAGGAAGTGGTAAGTTTTCCATCTGTGGAGATACTCATTAACTGAACACACACCTAACAAGGATACTGTCAAGGGGACTTTTTCATTGGGCTGGGGGTTATTCTAGATGGACTTTGGAGTGAGTTCTTTGCAGGAAGTTGAAGATCTGGACCTTTCAGGGAAAGAATAGTGTCACTATATTTAAATTAGTTCTCAAAGTGATAATCTCAAAGAAGCCAAAATGCTCTCAAAATCAACATCCCCATAACTTTCCCATGACCAGCTCACCCCTGTGCTTTTACATAAAATTTCCACTATAGCCACTTTTTGGACTGCTCATTCAAGGTCCCTGTTAAAATATGATTTTTTTCTAGAAGTATAGCTTTAAGCCACTCAGCCATTATCATCAGCTTCTATTATACTGCCTGGTATATAGTAAGAATTATTTATTGAATGTGTTATCAGTCATTCACACCTTAGATCATACAAATTTACCAGATTAAATTTACTTGCCTTAGAAAGGCCCTGAAGAGATAGAAATCTAGACAGATAAGTTTAGAAAACTGTGAGAGGTAACAAGGGTTTTACCATTTAAGCTTTAGTCTTCATGACACACCGTACAGGCCATGAACAGATACCATGACCCTCTGAAAGTACTGATTTTTTCTTAGGTGGAAAGCCAGCCTTTCCTCCTCACAGATGAAGTCCTATGCTGGGCAGCAATCTGGGATGGGATTTGTCAAAGCCACTTTGTGCCCTGGCCTTCTGCCAAGTCCATCGATTTAGCCCTTTAAATCGCATAATTTAAGCCCACAAATGTCACAGATTCTATTAGACAAACTTCTCTGGCCAGCAGCAAAGAAAAGAGAGAACATGATAAGCCTTCTAAGACCATTCTTAATCTTTCATGGTTGGAGAACCGCATTGCCAGTGGGGTTCACTGGCAGAATGCCATTAAATACTGACAGGTGTTGTTTCTTTAGTTAAGAATATGCCTTGAGGCTTAGCTTAGGTTAATGGCAGATGAGTGCATCTGCCAAGTATAAAGGTAAAGGGTAATGGGGAAAAAACTTCCAAGTAATATTTCCTTAAAAGATACCAGAAACTCCATCACTCACTACTTGTTCTGAGAATAATGGCAGAGTAGACCTAACAGTAAGTATGCAGAGAAAGGATTGGCCTCTTTAGCTGAGGCTAAAGTGAGGTTCAAGTGGCTGCAGCTGTGAGGATTGGAACAGGGCAAGGAATTAGGCAAGTCATTAGACATCTATATGAGTCTGCATGTCTACAGACAATGGAGGAAACCCATTTTTACATTATTCTCTATTCGTAGTACAGAGGTGGGCATGACTACTTAACAGATTTCCAAGGCTGGATACCAGACCTCTCCTTTACCCTCCATCATATCATCCCTGTTCTTTTAGCCAGACAACATTGCTTTAATTCCAAAGTAACTTTCCCAATGAAGGAATTCATGTTAACATATTACTAGTTGTTAACCACGTGATTTATTATTTCATCCAGGGGTAGTTTTGGAAATGTAGTCCCTTAAAGCAAGAGTGACTCTAATAGTACAATCTTAGGCAAACCTTTGTAGATTTCTTTTTCTAAAGAGGAATGCTATGAGGCCTCTTATAACAGAGCCCGATGGAAAATTACATAGATCAGACTAATTCCAAATGCAAAAGATGAAAATTAAAACTGGACTTTAAAGTGACTATATGTCATCCAATTATACTTGCCTCAAGTTACAAATTATCATGATTTTACTGTTGTCTCTCTTCACTACTTTAACCCATGCGTCTGGCATATAGTGAGAATCAATGAATGGTACTGCTGTGGCCTTCATTATGATTACTAGTAGAAGCAGTGGTAGTAATAGTGCCATTCTAGTACCTAGCACCATGCCTGGGCCATATTAACTATTCAAAACTAAGGATTATTTTTATATCTTTATTGCCCCAGCTTCTGGCATAGTGCCTGGCACATAATAGGGCACCGATTGAGTTAGTTTCCTTCATTCCCACCTTTCCCTGGGATACATATTATTCTGCTTCCCCCACAACTGTGCCTTACTAAAGGGGTTGCAGATCTCCCTGTAGCAGTACCACCACCAGTGACACCATCTGAAAGGACATCTAGCCTTTTCTTCCATGGTAGCCTCTTAAGTGGCAAATGGACAGCAAGTGTTCAAGACCATTTTTCAGATGAGGATACCAAGATTATGAGTGGTTACCTTGGAATTTTAGCTTACCTCTAATCCCTATGTCCTATTAAAATGCAACAAGACTGCACTCACATTTTCATGCTTAATTCATCTTCCAAGGATTAGCTTAAGTATCATCTTTATGAAACTTTCTCTGAGACCTCCAGCCTTCACTGAGCAGGGCTGTTTTGTTTCCTATCCTCTCCCCGTGGCTAGAAGAGTGCTATTCTATTTTTTCTACTTGAAAGTAGTGAACGAAAGTATCAGTGCTTCTTGAGGCAGTAAAACAGCACCCTGTTTTCTTGGGCTCCAGATATGGAGAGAAATTTGTCATTCGGGCCTGCTCAGGGCAAGAGGCAACACTCATCTTCAAATGCTAACTTCCGAGAAGGTCACAAGCACATGAGTTGCAAATACCACTTGATATAAGATATGCCTCCCCCTTTGCCAAAGCAGGAATGTCATTACCTGGAAGACTGAGGTAAATGTTTGTGGAAGCTTCATGTCTTCATCTTTTCTGACATCCAGAAGGTGAGACAAGAGGCTCTTTATCACATTGCCAGGTACTTTAGCTGGCAAAACAGTTAAGTAATGCAAGACACTGGAATAGGTCCATTCTAACTCAGCCTCCAGAGAGGCCTGGAGGCCTCAGGGATGAGAGGGAAAGTGGAGCCAATCACCTAGTAGATCTGAACCTCGTTTTCTCCCTTGGGGAAGATCATCATTCCCATTTCACAGGGATACAACAGGGAGCTGATGAGGAATGTGTATAAATTTGACCTGTAAACTATGAGGCAACTGCTCGATACTGTGATTCATTCTATGCAATTGAAGACAAAGTCTGTCTTTTCACCTTCATCTCTAGAGAAAGTTTAAACACATTGTAGGAGCTCAGTAACTAGGTTTTTACTTTAAAACTAATTCTATTAAATATAACCTGGATTTAGGTATGATACAAATAAAACAGACCATCAACTTCTCAGAATTTAATCAAACAGATTCTCAGATCTGTTAGCTTTTGGTTTGAAATGGCAGAGGAAAAATTCATGAGAGGGCACAGGGGGTACCTGCTTACCTTTTGCAGTTGGCTTTGGCCTATTGGAGTAAAAATACCCCTTCCCCCAGTGAGCAGCAGCAAGAAGCAAGGTTGCAGTTAGCACTGAAATAGGATTTCAATCCAGGGTGTGCATCTGGGGCAGTTACAAATGTAATCTTGCAAATCTGCACAACACCACAGACCTAGAGCCTGAAGGAAATTGGCCAAAGATGATCTTCAAATTTGCATCACTAATCAGAGGTGTTACCAGTAGTATTTTCAGGCACCAGAAGAGAAGGAAGGTAGGAACCAGCTTATGCCACATCTTAGGAGGTTTACCCTGTGCCAGTTACTAACTGATAACTGCTAGTAATATTATTAAGATTGATAACCTTAGTAATAATAAATAAAGCACAGAGGGCTTGAGTAACTTATTGAAGGCCATAGAACTGGGAAGTCATAAAACCAGGATTTAAGTCCAGGTCTTTATGACCCCAACACCTGGGCTTTTTCTGTTATACTTCTTTGTGAGAGGAAAAACGATGGTGTCATTGAAGTCATTTGGGATTTTTCAACTCCTTAGCAAGACTGCCTCCATAATTGTCCACTTGAGATCTCCAGGTATCTAAGGATATTTTTGGTCTTTCTCTGTTTCCTCACTCAGTTTTCCAAATTGCTATGAACCATGGCCCAACTGTACTACAAAAAGGTCAACTACTCACCGTACAGAGACCGCATCCCCTTGCAAATTGTGAGGGCTGAGACAGAGCTCTCTGCGGAGGAGAAGGCCTTCCTCAACGCTGTGGAGAAGGGGGACTATGCCACTGTGAAGCAGGCCCTTCAGGAGGCTGAGATCTACTATAATGTCAACATCAACTGCATGGACCCCCTGGGCCGGAGTGCCCTGCTCATTGCCATTGAGAACGAGAACCTGGAGATCATGGAGCTACTGCTGAACCACAGTGTGTATGTGGGTGATGCATTGCTCTATGCCATACGCAAGGAAGTGGTGGGCGCTGTGGAGCTTCTGCTCAGCTATAGGCGGCCCAGTGGAGAGAAGCAGGTAAGAGAAATTCCTACAGACTGAGAAATAGCCAGGCACAACAGGGCACCAGGTCAGAAGCGCTGAAACTAGGGAAGGTTAGGTGGTCTGGAATTGAGAAGCTCAATCTCACAAATGGCACCAGTGATCTCAGGTAGCATCCTAGAGCTACCCTACATGGCCCATGCCGAGTTTTCCTCATTTACCTTTTCCTTACTTGTGTTTGCCCATACTTAGCAACCTAATGGTACGTTCTTTGTTTCCAGAATATTCAAGCCCCTTCTAACCTTCATACATCCTGCTTTCTATCTTCAGTTTCCGCCTGTACTCACGGGTTATATTCTAGAAAAGGGGAGACAAAATACAGACTTGGGCTTTCTGCTTCACATCAGTCTCTCTCCTTAAGCCAATACAGGAGGCTTTTAAACTTGAGCGCCGTGGTGCAAATACTTACGGATATAAGGCCTCATATATTTTTCCAGCACCTGTCAAGTGACTACACTCCACCTCCAGATGTTTGGGTTTTTGCCTCTGGGATTCTCATATCATCCAAGGCACCTAGGTGTGATACTCTGGGGTCATCTTTTATTTGTCTGACTCTCTTGTCCCCATATCCAATCCCCAAGTCCTGTGGTTCCTTCCTTCCAAATATCTTTCACAAACTTTCTCTCCTCTCTAGTTCATCTTTCACCAGTCTGGCTCTGGTTCCCAACATCTCTCTGTTAGATGAATGGTCCCTAAAATATGGTCCCTTGACTGGCAGCATCAGCATTACTGGGGAACTTGTTAGAAATGCAAATTCTCAGGCCTCTACCACAGTCCTATTGAATCAGAAACTCTGAGGTGGGGCCCCAACAAGCCTTCCGGAGGATTCTCATGTACAGTCAAGTTTGAGAACTGCTGTCCTAGACTAATATAAAACTCTTCTAAACTGGCTTCCTTATCTCTAGCATGTTCCCCTCTCTCAAGAAAACCTGAGCAATAATTCTGCCTTATTCTCCCTAAAATAGCATTATAAGCTTGTCGTTCCTGTACATCCTTTTGCAGCTTCTTTTCTGCTGTCTCAAAGTTCACTGAAAATGAACTTACAATAGGCAAATTAATAGGAGAAAAGGGCATACAAAATGTATGAACATGCACATGGACATGGAAACCATACACAAAGGCTGAAACTCAGAGAGGGCAGATGTTGGAGACATAAATAGTCTCTTCATAGGGCAGAAATGTATGAAGTAGACATTGTTTTATAAATGATTCTCTTTGGATGCTGCCAGCAAGTTAAGGGAAAGTGAGGGATGGAACTGCATAAGAACTAATGTTGTCTTTTTTATTTTAATTTCCATAGGTTATTGGAGAGCAGGTAGTTTTTGGTTACATGAGTAGGTTCTTTAGCAGTGATTTGTAAGATTTTGGTGCACCCATCACCTGAGCAGTATACACTGCACCTATTCGTAGTCTTTTATCCCTCACCGCCTTTTCTTTCCCCTTGAGTCCTCGAAGCCCATTGTCATTCTTATTCCTTTGCATCCTCATAGCTTAGCTCCCACTTATGAGTGAGAACATACAATGCTTGGCTTTTCATTCCTGACTTACTTCATTTAGAAAAATGGTCTCCAGTTTCATCCAGGTTGCTGCATATACCATTAATTCATTCCTTTTTATGGCTGAGTAGTATTCCATTGTATATATATGCCACAGTTTCTTTATGTACCTGTTGACTGATGGGCATTTGGGTTGGTTCCACGTTTTTGCAATTGTTAATTGTGCTGCTATAAACATGCATCTGTAAGTATCTTTTTCGAATCATGACTTTTTTTCCTCTGAGTAGATACCTAGTAGTGGAATTGCCGGATCAAATGGTAGTTCTACTTTTAGTTCTTTAAGGAATCTCCACACTGTTTTCTACAGTGGCTGTACTAGTGTACATTCCCACCTGCAGTGTAAAAGTATTCCCTGTTCACCACATCCATACCAACATCTACTATTTTTAATGTTTTTAATTATAGCCATTCTAGCAGGACTGAAGTGGTATCTAATTGTGGTTTTGATTTGTACTTCCATGATTATTAGTGATGTTGAGCATTTTTTCATATGTTTGATGGCCATTTGTACATCTTCTTTTGAGAATTATCTATTCATGTTCTTAGCCCACTTTTTGATGTTTTTTTTTTTTCTTGTTTATTTGCTTGAGATTTTCATTGTAGCCTTTGGATATTAGTCCTTTGTCAGATATATAGATTGGGAAAATTTTTTTCCCACACTGTGGGTTGTCTGTTAACTCTGCCGACTGCTCCTTTTGCTGTGCAAAAGCTCTTTAGTTTAATTAAGTTCCAGCAATTTATCTTTACTGCATTTGCTTTTTGGTTCTTGGTCATGAAAGCCTTGCATAAGCCAATATCTAGCAGGGTTTTTCCAATAGTATCTTGTAGAATTTTTATAGTTTCAGGTCTTAGATTTAAGTCCTTAATCCATCTTGGGTTGATTTTTGTATAAGGTGAGAGATGAAGATCCAGTTTCCTTCTCCTACATGTGGCTAGCCAATTATCCCAGCAGCATTTGTTGAAAAGGGTATCCTTTCCCTACTTCATGATTTCTTATTATTCAGATAAAGTCCCCTAGGTAATCTCTTCCAGCTACCCTCAGAAAAATACATGAAAAGTCCATCTAGGCAAGGTGATGACTGCCAGTCTTTTCTCCATGGTTGATCTTTCTTGGTTATTTGATTAGATTTCTAGGGAGGCAGTCTTAATACAATTGCATTTCTTTTGGAAAGATGCTTTTTTAGTCAGATAAGAAAGTTCCAGAAAGTCCCTCAGTATCCTTAAAAAGGATCAGAGAGACAAAGAGGTACAGAAAAGTCAGAAAGAGAGCTTGGTTCTGAGGCTTATTTCTGAGGCCTTTCCTTTTCTTTTCTTTTTTTTTTGAGATGGAGTCTTGCTCTGTCACCAGGCTGGAGTACAGTGGCACAATCTTGGTTCACTGCAACCTCTGCCTCCCAAGTTCAAGCAATTCTCCTGCCTCAGCCTCCCGAGTAACTGGGACTACAGGCGCATCCCACCACGCCCGGCTAATATTTTGTATTTTGGTAGAGACAGGGTTTCACCATGTTGCCCAGGCCAGCCTGGAACTCCTGAGCTCAGGCGATTCACTTGCCCCAGCCTCCCGAAGTGCTACAATTACAGGCATGAGCCACTTACCCAGTGGCCTTTCCACTTTTCAAAGGACTCAGATGCTTAAGTGCCATATTTTAGGAAATTATTTTCTGCACCCCCACACTTTCAATAACTACAGTGTCTCCTCATCAGAGGAGAAACCAATCCATGAAGCTTAGCACCTCAATGCCCTCATGCAATGGTCTTTTCCAGTCTTGTATTCCTTGAAAGGACCAAGATTGTCCTTCCAAACACCCCTCAAGTCAGACAGGTCTCTCTTCACTGTTTCTCTTCTTTAGAAGCACAGAATTAGGCACATAGTAGGGCACAAAAATACTAAATCATCAAAATTGGAATACCTCAATACATTCTAAAAAGTAGAAATAGTACATGACAAAACAAAAATTGCAAATTACTTATAAATAGTAATAATAGAAACAATCAGCATCAAATCCAATGTTATATGGCCAAAGATGAGTTTAAAGGAAATTCATGGTTCTCATATCTGCCTAACAAAAAGACTGAAAGTAAATTTAGTTATAACTCACAGACTAAGAATTGTAATTGATGGAGCAAAAAGCAAAGTCACTATATCATAGTGTTATAGTATACTTCCTTGAGTAAAAGGCCTGAATCCCCCTCCGCCATCAGCATTTAATACAGACTCAAGAGAGTGGGAATTTCTTTATTGTTCACCACTATATTACATCACTAGAAAAGTTCTTGGTACATTACCAACACTCCATAAATATTTATTTAGTGAATGAGTAACATACAACCTGCACTGTGCTAAGTATCTGACATGGCTTATCCCATTTAATCCTCCTAGCAACTCTGTCAGGTAGACAGTATTATTATCATCCCTTTTTTACCATAAGAAAAATTGAGGCCAGCCATGGTGGCTCACACCTGGAATCCCAGCACTTTGGGATTTGCCCGAGGTGGGCAGATCACTTGAGCTCAGGAGTTCAAGCCCAGCCTGGGCAAAACCTGGTGTCTACTAAAAATATAAAAATTAGCTGGGTTTGGTAGCACAGCCCTGTAATCCCAGCTACTGGGGAGGCTGAGACAGGAGAATCACTTGAACCTGGGAAGTGGAGGTTACAGTGAGTCAAGATTGCACCACTATACTTCAGCCTGCGTGGCAGAATGACACTCTATCAAAAAAAGAAATTGAGTAACAGGATGATTACTTCAATTGTCCCAGGTCCAGGTCCAAGATCACAATTAGTAAATGTGGGAGCCAGGATTCAAACTCAAGCAGCTTAGCTCTTGAACACACTCACTTAACCACTAAGCCATACTACTTCCCTAGCAGTCTAAGTAAGTCAGGATTCCCAGCACAGAAGTTCTGAGACAAAGTAGATCAATGGAGGATACATCAGCCCTCTGGAAAGGAGGGGCCTCAAGGATTTGGATGACTAGCAAACCTGAGAGGTGTGAATATATTCCTGACTTGACTCAGTCCTCCTCACCATCCCCATTAAAACTGATATGCTTTATTCTCCATTTTTCCAGAGCCCTGCCAAGTGCCTGGGTGATTTAATGTGTTATTGTATACTAAGGCTTACCCAGCTACCTGGCTCCAGAATGACCTTGCCCACCTCCGAGAATCTGCAGCTGATTGGCTTCTTCCCTTCACTTGACACCAATCACTCATCATTTTGTACTATTGGCTAGCCTTACTTGCGTAAATGTCTGATCTCTGTAATTAGATTGTTTCTTCAAATGTGAGGCAAAAATCTAATGCTCAGTGGTTTTCGTGTTTCTCTCATCAGTAGTTAACCCAGTGCCTAGTACATGATGGGTGAAATATAAATGTTTGCTGAGGAAAATGAAGGAGTTAAGTGAATTTTCTAGAAAAGCACATGGCTTGCTGATTGAATAAAAACCTCTGGACTTTCATATTCAACTTGATTTAACTTCATTACTGTTTTGAGAATGAGGAGATCACAGAGAAGGTTCTAAGAAGGAGGTTAATAATGCCAGATCTGAGTTTTGAAAGTGGGCCAAGTTATCATTTGACAGTCCTCATTTTTTCCATTTTTCCTCCATGCTCTAGTGAATAATGAAGCTCTGCCAATCAGGAAAAAATGCACTAGGCAAACTTATTCTAGTGTGAAATCAAAGGCATGACCTCTCTAGGGAAAGGTAGTGCTTAACTTATAGGAATGAACCCAAGTGGAAAGTCAAGCCTATAGAACCTGGGTAAAGCTATTTGGCTCAGGCATGTTTTTATCAGGACCCTTTCAAACACATTGACAATATAAGACCTACTTTGTCCATACTTAGCTATCACACTGTATGTAGAAACCCACAAAGTTGTCAGCTCCATTCCCAAGTCTCTTCAGCAGTCTTCTCCTCCCTTTCTCTCTCTCCACCTAACCTCCACAATGAGCTTCTGCTAAATTTCATTTTCTTCAATTGCTCTGACAATCACTGTGATAAGTCATGTCAGTAACTATAACTGTTATAGTGCTGGAGCTCTGTGTTTCTGGGAGATAGAAACAAAGTTTGTTTACCTGGGAGCCATCAGGGATGTGAGCAATCACAGGCCTCCTGAAGTGCCTTTTGTTCAGATGGGCAAGCCATTTTCAGGAAGGCCCTTCTCCCACACACGGAATTCAAACAACTGCCCTTTTTCACTGAGTCCCTCCCTTTTCTCTCCAGGAGATTGGGCACAGTTGACCTCCATCACTCTTGGGAAGATAAACCACTGCCTTCCTTGGCTTTACCATGCAAGGACTTTAGCTCCAGGCTAGCAGTAAGAAGCTGTCTGCTCTATCCTTACCTCAGACTCTTGTGGTCTTCCCCCTCTTTTATTCTATCAAAACGCTCTCAGATAAAGGTCAGGGGCTGGGCATAAGGAGCGGACAGTAACTTCAGGGGTCAACACTGATACGGAGACCTTCATTTTTAATGAGAACCAAATCTTTAAAAATATGATGATACTCTATCAGGTAGAATTTTCTGCACCAAACAGGGGTGTGTGTGTGTGCACATGTGTGTGTATGTTATATGTTACTCTGTGGTCTTGCTGCTCCAGAAATCTGACCCTCTTGGCCCACTTGCTAATCTCTGTACCCTATTTACTGAGGGGTAGATTTTGACAACCTGGGAAATTTCTGACTTTTGTTGGGTATATCCTCTGAAATTATTAGTCTCAGACTTCAAAATTCTTGAGACAACATAAGGTCTAATGCCCACCTATTTCTGGTCTATTATGCTTGCTAACTTTGAGCCACTGACTGTAGAAACCACTAGAGGAGTACTGTCAGCAGGAAGAGCAAATTCAGCCACAATCCAGAGAGGAGACTCTTGTCTGTGTATGCTAAAAACCAGCTCTAAGTTAATTGTTGTGCACATGAGAAACTTGTGAAAATGCAGATTCCTGAGCCCCACTACATACCTACAGAATCAAAATCTTGGAGTTTAGGCCTGAAATCAGAATTTTTACAAATGCACCCTCACCTGTTTTTAGGTAAGAGGTCCATGTACCTCTCTGTATTTGTTTCCTAGGGCTGCCATAACAAATTATCATAAATTGGGTGGCTTAAAACATCAAAAATGTCTTCTCTCACAGCTCAAGAGGTCAGAAGTCTGATAAGAAGGGATCAGCATGGCTGGTTTCTTCTGGAGGGAGAATCTGTTTCATGCCTCTCTGCTAGTATCTGGTGGTTGCTGGCAATCCTGTGCGTTCCTTGGTTTATAGCTGCATCACTGCAATCTCTGACTCTGTTGTCAGAGTTTTCTGTATCTTTCTTCTGTCTCTATAGCTTTCTCCTGTGTCTCTGTATCTAAATCTTTTCTTCCTTTTTATTGTGAGGATACCAGTAATTTGATTTAGTGCCCACCCTAATCCAGGATGACCTCATCTTAACTTGATTATATCTGCTAAGATCCTTCTTCCAAATAAGGTCACATTCACAAGTACCAAGAGTGAAGACTTGAGCATATCTTTTGGGGGACACAGTTCAACACACTATACTCTCTATGAGAAATGCTTATCTAAACAAGTGGTTCTCAAACATTTTCAGCAGTACAGTCTTTCATTAAATGAAAACCCACTCAGATGCAAGACAGACCCAAGCAGAGCTGCCCTAGTTTAAGTGCAGGTTGGGCTTCAGACCCACTTGAATCTCTCTGCAGCTCAACTTCACCATCTGTAAAATGAAGCTAACAATACCGAGCCCTATCTAATCCAGAAAACTGTTGTGAGAAAGATATAAGGTTAAGATATGTCCAAGTCTTTTGAAAACAAAAGGTATGAAAAATGCTACACAGAGGTCAATAACTATTATTTTCAGCTTTACTCCATCCACTTGACTTAGCACGTCATATAGTATGGAGAGTCCAGCTGGCAGATGGTACTGCTCACAAGACACCACCAGTAGAGTAAGAGTAAGAGGCTGGTAAACAAGCCAGCTTAGTTCTAAGATTACCTCCTTCTGCCTGGCCCTGATGTCAATGGTCTCCCTTCTGCTGCCATGCAAGCTGCATGACCTCAAAGTCATCCTTCCTTTCTCACTAGAGTCTAAGGATTTGAGCAACAGGGAGGTAGAGCTGCTGGCCTTTGTATCAACAACTCGCCCAAGTAATTTTCTTTCTTGGTCACTTGCGTCAATGCAAGCAGGTGGAAAGAGGCTAAGCCAACCTTCTCCCCATGGCCCACCCCTCTAGGCTCTTCCATAATTACTCATTTTTCTGTGGCAGATGGCTCAAAATTAAAATTGGTCTCACAGATGAGCTAGAGAGATTAAATCTCAACAATGCTGATAGGTGTTTGTGTTGAGATTATAGAAAATCAGCAACAGGACATTTCATTTACTGCTCCTCCTAACTGGTTTTTGGTCTCAGGCTGAGATTACGCAGCGTGGAGGGGGACACCAAGGCCTGGAAAAAGGTGACTAGAGCTCAGAGAAGGAACACAAAATGTCTAGTCTATAAATCTCAAACACTTAATATGAAAGCAGAAAGTCAAGGAGAAAATTATAAGAGTCATCCTGCTATGTATAGATAGCCTGCAGTGGTAAAAAGACCATAGGCTTTGAAGTAAGCCAATTATTACATGTGTTTCCTTGGACAAATAATTCAATCTCTTAAAATCTCAATTTCTTCATCTGTAACTAGAAATGATAATAAAGTCTATTTTATACTGGTTCAGTGATAATCAATGAAATAATACATGCATAATACTTGGAAGAGTCTATGATATCTAGTAAGTCCTCAATAAATGGTAGCTAGTACTACTCTTACTCCCACTGGTTGAAGCCATGCTGTTCTGATCACCTGCTGGCTAATGTCATTATTCCTTCAAAAAATGTATTAAGAACCCACTAGCACATAGTGGTTAATAATTCAGACTGAATGACCTTGGGAAGATCATTCACCTTGTTTAAACATCAGTTTTTTTGTATGATAAATAAATTTAATGATATGATATAATAATAATTCTATTATTTCCTTTGATTCCCATTCCAAAGTCAAACTTCTAGGTGAAAACAATGGGTTGTGTCAATCAAATCAAGAAAATAAATAATTTAGTTTAAATTGAAAGAAAAGGACAGAATGACCACATGCCATCATACTGGCCAAATCGATAAACTGAGTTACCTGCTCTCATATATCTGTGCTAACTTTCAGTAGACATAGCTTACCTCATTGATAGAATGGACTTGAAGGGAATTTCAAGATCATGTGGTCTGAAATGACATGTTCAAAGTCACTCAGCTGAGCCTGAACTGACACAAATACCTCCTGTCTCCCAAGCTACTCTTTCTACTACCCCATTTTGCCTTTGAGGAATCATCAGAAATGCTAAAATTTACAACAGAGCTGCAAATAAATAAAGCAGCTACAAGTATTGTCTATCTAGAACAATTCATTGATGATAGAGTTTCAGCAGATGCTTAACTATTTAGTTCTATTGAATTTTCTAAGTATTTTTGACTACTAATCATATGCCTCACAATAAAATTGAAAGATACAGTTAGTGATTTCAAGAAATTTATACTCAGAGTAACATAACCAAGATAGATGGCTGATTAGAGATACCTAACACTTGTCCCCTCCACAAAAAGCACAAAAACAATTAAACAACTACACTTCAGCTAGAGCATCTAAGGGAGAACACCAGAATATGGCAAGGCATTGGTGAATTACCAGTGGAGCAGGGAAACTCAGAATGGCAGCATAGATTGGGAGGTAAAGCATCCTGCTTCTGTGACTCTGTCTCTCTTGCTGAGACTGGCTCAGAGATTGTATGGGCTTCTCATCATGGGGAAAATATAAACAGAAGATCCCCAGCAGCCCTCATTACTGCCATGGATGCCTGCAGTCCTTGCTACAGCAGAGTCCCACAGTCCTTACAGACACTGAGCCCAGTATAGGGAGCTGCCTGGAGTCCATGTGGCTGCATTATTCCAGAGAAGGAGCCCACATGGTGCACCCTCCCTCACAGCACTATCTTGAGACTAGAGCCATTACTAGAATGCATCTTGCTATGGGGGCCAATAGCCACTGTATCTCCCCCTCTCTGAGTCCCCACTGTCATTCCATCATACTCACAGAAGTGGTCGCAATACTACACTCCAGTTGCTTGGAGCTTAGACCCAGTAGAACAGATGTGACTCTGACACCCAAGTCTATGCATTGCCCTGCATTTCAAGGAACAGGCCACCCTGCACAGTGGGTAAGCCACTTCCATGACTGGTGGAACTGCCGCGCATCCCTGACATGCCCAGCAGCATCATTACCAGCACAGCCACACCACCATCTCTACAGATACCCACAGCCTAGGTCACTGAGGCACTTGCAGACACTGTTGACATTGATTATAGCTGAGGAAATTAAATGGAGACTGCCTTACTGTGCTTACACAGAAGCAAAGCCAAAGCACCCTGCCAAATCAACACCATAAGACTCGTCTTTAAAATCACACAAGATCTATAAATTTAGAAAAGGAGACTATTTATTGTACAGGTTAGAGCCTACAAGGTGGTCATATTACAGGCTGGGAAGAATAACCTCCAGCAAAGACCAGACACAGGCACATTGAAGGACGGGTTGAAGTAGGAGCCTTAGGTTGAATGGATTAGCTAAACATATATAGTTAACAGGTTATAGAAGATAATATGAATATATATGAAGGTGATCCTGACACATGCATATTGACCGAACATGCATGTAACATACAACCCATGTTCATTTTAGGGTGGAGACTTAACCATTAAATGGATTACAATTAGGTCCCATATGTCAAAAGGTAAAGGAGGAACATCAGGGCCCTCAAGTGTGCAGCCTCTATAAACCTGCCAGGACCAGTCCATGGTTGGTGGTCTTTTTATCAGGAAAAGTTACTGAAATCAGTCTTTTGTCCAATCAAAGGAAAAGTGACTGGGCGCAGTTAGTCAGCATACAGTGGAGCTGAATTTGCTTTAACATTGCTTATCTCAAGACCAGTGCTTGTTTAGCTGCTAGAGAAAAAGAATAACCTCGTGACAGTCAGAACACAGTTTATTCTTTAAGTATTGGGGTGTGTGACTTCATGCTTGTCTGACATGGCCTTAGGTCTTGCTTATAATTTGGTACAAAGAGTCCAGATCGTCCCACTGCACTCCAGCCTAGGTGACAGAGACTCCACATCTTCTCTAACCACAATGGAATAAGCCAATAAATAACCACAGTACTTTGGAAACTATACAAACACATAGAAAGTAAATAATATGCTCCTGAAAGAATAGTGGGATAATATCTCATATCTTGAGATATATAAACCTATAGCAATTAAGAAGAAAAATTTTAAATTTCTTGAAACAAATGAAAATGGAAACACAACACAGCAAAATATGTAGGATATAAGGAAGGCACTACTAAGAGTAAAGTTTATAGCTATTAAGTGCTTACATCAAAAAGTAGAAAAACCTCAAATAAATGACCTATTATTGCATTTTAATGAATACAAAAGCAGGAGCAAACCCACCAGGAAATTAGTAGAAGAAATAATAAAGATTAGAGCAAAAATAAATGAAACAGAAACAAATTATAGGAAAGTTCAATGAAATGAAAAGCTGATTTTTTGAAAAGATCAAAATCAACAAACTTTTACCCAGACTAAGAAAAAAGGAGAAGATGCAAATTAATAAAATCAGAGATTAAAAAGGAGAAACTACACCTGATACCTCAAAAATTAAAAGGCTCATTAGAGCCTTCTACGAGCAACTATATTCAAATAAATGGAAAGATCTAGAAGAAATGAATAAATTTCTAGACACATCCAACTTACCAAGAATGAACCATGAAGAAATCCAGAACCGAAATATACCAATAACAAGTAATGAGATCAAAGCTGCAAAGCTGTAATAAAAAGATTCCCAGCAAGACAAGCCCAGGACCTGATGGTTTCACAGCTGAATTTTATCAAACATTTGAAGAAGAACTAATCCCAATCCTACTCAAACTATCCTGAAAAAAATGGAAAAGAAGAGACTATTTCTAATTCATTCTAAGGCCTGACTACCCTAAAACCAAAGCTGTATAAACACCCATCAAAAAAAGGAAACTACAGATCAATATTCCTGATGAACACTGATGCAAAAATACTCAACAAAATATTAGCAAACTGAATTCAACAACACATTTAAAAGGTCACTCATCATGGCCAAGTGGGTCTTGTCCCAGAGATGCAAGGATGACTCAACATACACAAATCAATCTATGTGATCCATAATATCAACAGAATGAAAGACAGAAACTATATGATTGTTTCAACTGATGCTGAAGAAACATTTGATAACTTTCAATATCCATTCATGATAAAATCCCTCAAAAAAGTGGGTATACAAGGAACACATCTCAGCACAATAAAAGCCATATACAACAGACCACAGCTAGTATCATACTGAATGATCCTTTCCTTTCCTCTAAGATCTGGAATTAGACAAGATGCCCACTTTCACCACTGCTATTCAACATAGTACTAGAAGTTCTAGCTAGAGCTGTCAGACAAGAAAAAAAAATAAATGGCATCCAAATTGGAAAGGAAGAAGTGAATTATCCTTATTTGCAGATGACATGATGTTATATTTGGAAAAACCTAAAGACTACAAAATACCTATTAGTACTGATAAAGAAATTTAGTAAAGTTGGAGGATACAAAAAAAGCAGTAGCATTTCTGTATGTCAGCAGCAAACAGTCTGAAAAAGAAATCAAGAAAGTAATCTCATTTACCATAGGTACAAATCAAACACTGAGCAATAAACGAACCAAAGAAGTGAACGATTTCTATAATTTATACTATGAAACATTGATGCAAGAGATTGAAGAGGACAAAAAATGGAAACATACTCCCTGTTCATGGATTAGAAGAATCAATATTGCTAAAATGTCCATACAACCCAATGCAATCTATAGATTAAATGCAAATACCAATAGCATTCTTCACGGAAATAGGAAAAATAATCCTAAAATATGTTTAGAACCACAAAAGACCCAGAATAGCCAAAGTCATTCTGAGCAAAAGGAGCAAAACTGGAGGAATCATATTACCTGACTTCAAATCATACTACAGAGCTATAGTAACAAAAGCAACTTGGTACTGGCATAAAAACAGACATAGACCAGTGGAACAGAATAGAGAACCCAGAGATAAACCCATACATCTACAATGAACTCATTTTCTACAAAGGTGTCAAGAACATACATCAGGGAAAGGACAGTCTCTTCAATAAATGACACTGAGAAAACTGGATATCCACGTTCAGAAGAGTGAAAGTAGACCCATATTTCTTGCCATATACAAAAATAAAATCAAAATGAAATAAAGGCTTACATCTCAGACCTCAAACTATGAAACTACTATGAAATAAAACTTTGGGAAAAGTCTTCAGGATATTGGTCTGGGCAATGCCCCTCAAGCAAAGGGAACTAAAACAACAATAGATTAATTGTATCACATGAGGCTAAAAAGCTTCTGTGTAGCAAAGGAAACAATCTACAAAGTGAAGAGGCCACCTACAGAATGGGAGAAAATATGTGCACACTATTCATTTGACAATTAATTAATAACTAGAATATATGAAGAGTTCAAACAACACTAGAGGAAAAAAAATCTGTTACTCTATCAAATAGGCAAAAGATCTGCAAGGACATTTCTCAAAAGAACACATACAAATGACAAACAGGTATATGGAAAAGGTGCTCAACATCATTGATCATCAGAGAAATGAAAATCAAAACTACAAGGAGTTATCATCTCACCTTAGTTAAAATGGGTTTTATCCAAAAGGCAGTAACAAATGCTGGAAAGGATGTGGAGAAAAGGGAACCCTTGTACACTGTTGGTGGGAATGTCAATTAATACAACCACTATAGAGAACAGTTTGGAGTGTCCTCAGAAAACTAAAAATAGAGCTACCATATGATCCAGGATTCTCACTGTTAGGTAATTGCCCAAAAGAAAGGAAATCAGTACGCCAAAGTAATATCTGCACTCCTATATTTATTGCAGCACTATTCACAATAGCCAGGACTTAGAAGCAACCTACTTGTCAATCAACAGGTGAATAGATAAAGAAAATGTGCTACATATGCACAATAGAGTACTATTCTGCCATAAAAAAGAATGAGGTCCTGTCACTTGCAACTACCTGGATAGAACTGGAGGACATTACATTAAGTGAAATAAGCCAGGTACAGAAAGACAAACTTCTCATGTTCTCACTCATTTGATAAAGCTAAAAGTTGAAACAATTGAATTCATGAAGATAGAGAACAGAATGATGGGAAGGATAGTAGTTGGGGTAGGGGAAGTATAGATGGTTAATGGGTACAAAGATATAGTTAGATAGAATGAGTAAGTGCTAGTATTAGCACAGCAGGGTGATTACAAACAACAATATTTTACTGTACATTTTTAAATAACTAAAATGGTATAATTGGAATGTCTGTACCACAAAGAAATGAAAATGCTTTAGGTGGTATATATCCATTTATCCTGATGTGATTATTATGCATTATATGCTTGTATCAATATATCTCATGTACCCCACAAATATATAGACTATGTACCAATAAAAATTAAAAGTTAAGAAAATCAGCTCAAAATTGTTTAAGACATAAATGTGAAACCTGAAACCATAAAATTACTCAAAGGAAACAAAGGGAATGCACTTTATGGCACTGGTCTGGGAAAGAATATTTTGGATAAGAGCTTAAAAGTACAGGCAACAAGAGCAAAAATAGACAAATGGAATTGCATTAAACTAAAATGCTTTTGCACAGAGAAGGAAATAACAGAGCGAAGAGACAACCTAAAGTATAGAAGAAAATATCTGTCAACTATACATCTGACATGGAGTTAATACCCAGAATATATAAGAAACTCAAACAACTCATTAGCAAAAAGACAAATGTCTAATTATACAATGTATGCATGTATCAAAACATCACACTGTGGTCCATAAAAATGTACAATTATGAATCAATTAAAAAATGAAAGTAAATGAAGTGACAGTTACACTGCATCTGCTGTTTGGCCTGGCTGCTATCTCCCCCTGCCTTCTCCCTGCTATCTCCCCCTGCCTTCTACCTGCTATCTCCCCCTGCCTTCTCCCTGCTATCTCCCCCTGCCTTCTCCCTGCTATCTCCCCCTGCCTTCTCCCTGCTATCTCCCCCTGCCTTCTCCCTGCCTTCCTCCTTTTTTTCAGTAACCTTGGGAGTCTGATGACTTTCCCAGCATAGGCGAGAGAACCACGGACGTTACCTCTAAGCATATGATTGCCTACTTCTAGGGTGATCAGGGCCTCATCCCTCATCCTTCATTGGCATGCATATCTGTCAAGAGCACCAGGTGATTTTCCAAGGCAATGGCTTCCAATGGGGCTACATGAGTCTTGATCTGGGCTACCATCTCCCAAGCTTCTTGAGGGTGTGCAGACCCTGGGCATGAATAATAGCTGCAGGTTAGCTACCAAACTGCAGCTACCACTGCCACTACCCTGGAGATGGAGACAAGAAGAGGCAAGGAATACATCCTTACCACCTGCTGCATGCTACATCACTGCTCAAGAAAGCATCCATTTTTTTTTTAAAGGCAGAGTCTCCCTGTATTACCCAGGCTGGAGTGTAGTGGTGCAATCTCAGCTCACTGTAACCTCAGCCTCCCGGGTTTAAGCTATTCTCGTGCCTCAATCTCCCAAGTAGCTGGGATTACAGGCCTATACTACCACGTCCAGCTAATTTTTTTTATTTTAAGTAGGGATGGGTTTTTGCCATGTTGGTCAGGCTGGTCTCGAGCTCCTGGCCTCAAGTTATCTGCCTGCCTCAGCCTCCCAAAAGTTCTGGGATTACGGGTGTGAGCCACTGTGCCTAGCCAGGAAAGCATACTTAATAAAGAACTATATACTAGAGAAATCACCCTGAGAGTATTGAGTAGTGTTTGATGAGGAAGAAGGAAATGTGGCCACCCAATTTCAAAACCACAGTCTCAGCACTGGAGATAAATGGAATGGCATATCACCATATGTTTGAACAGATGCAGAATGGCTACTGGGGAGGACTGTTACCAAAAGGGTTAAACATGTATCTGTTATGAGGCTGGACTATGTCATCTCCAAGGTCTCTTCTAACTCTGTGATTTTGCAATGTATATATCAACTCTGATGTATGATATGATGAACAAAGTCTGAGAGTGGAATTCTCATGTTGACGTCATCTCTCAGCTGTTGGGTAGGTGGAGACAAACACTCAACCTCTCTACAGCCTAACCTCTTATCTCTGAATAACAAAGGAATAATGCTAAATGATCCCCCAGGGATGCTGTGAAAAAATGAGCAATATTTTGAAATTGTTCTAGAAGTAGCTCATAAATGCACATTAAATGGGTGCTGTGCCTGACACATAATTGGTTTAGTAGAAAGGCAAGAATACAAAGCCCCAGTAAATATAAAAACCACAGGGGAGTTATAATTCCATAGGCAGAGACGTTACTGACACATTTCTTGCATAAAACATCTGGAGTTATGGGGAATAACTGTTTAGCTGTGGTCCGCTTAATCATGCAACCATCAGGATTAAACAAAATATAGTGGCAATCTAGTCCATTCTTTTGATACTGCAATCAATCGAAGCTGTAGTAATCTCTAGCTTCTGAAAGAGTTAAACATGCCAATGCTAATTTGATGGTACATAATCTTGGCAGGGCATGAAAGAAGTCCCAACGTAATTCTGTGTAAGGGTCAGTTGCCCAGAATTCTCAACTGTATGTCTGGGGCCTCCAGGGGAGTCTCAAGTATATGAATGAAGCCACAGATGAGGGAGAGTTGGCTGGGAGCCAGGGCTCCTCCTTGCATACCTAATCACCTGTGTTGCCCTTTTCTAACAAAACACAAGCAATCCCTGTATCAGTCTAGCCCTCCAAGAGCTGGGTGTTCTATTTCCTTCCCCATTTGCAACGTTTCATCCATCTTTGAGAGTCTTATCTCCTATTAACTAAATATGGAGAAGAAAACTAAGCAGTAGTAAATTTAATTTAGAACCTCAGTCCTTTTTAAGGCCTCCTTCAGTTTATCCCTGACCTGTGGTTCCTGAAAAGGTACTGCAGAGTGAAAGACTGCTTTGAAGCTCTGAGGTGTCTGGCTATATGTGTTTCAGATAGATGGACATGTTTTGCAAATGATTGAAAATTCATCATTATATGTAAACTGTCTTTGCTTTCTCATGTTTCAGATTTTGGGCATGTCTGACTCCAGGGAAATAAGGACAAGACAGCCAGTGTTTCCCTAATTCACTCTTGATCAGCACCTAGTTTATTTTTCTCTAGGGAAACAGCAGCCCACACCCCTATCCTGAGAGCATACATTGAGAAAGCCAGGAAAGAGACAGCAGCAATAGAGCTAGAAGCCAAAGCAGCCCTCCCTTCTCCCAAGCACAATGAAGTTCCTGCTCCTTTCTTCTAACACATGGTCTACTGTGACAAGAGCAAAAGGTATTCTGCTTGAGACTGCACTATAGACAATGCAGCTGCAGTTCAAAGCAATAAAATTGGAATTAATATCAGACAGAGAAATTATGGGAGAGGGACATTGTTCTTGAGTTTTTCTCTCAAAATGTGATAGAGGGAAAATATTTGAGTAAAAGCAGTGCATTAAAAAATATTAGAAAACATTTGCTTGTCACAGATTATGTTTAAGAGCTTGCTTGCAATTGAATGATGTTAATATGACAGTCATAAGTTCAATCACAAAATGATTTCGGCTACTTTTCCTGGCAACCAAGTTATATATTTTTTAAATGACTTCTGTTTTATTAGTGACACAGTAATTTAACCCTGTCCATTGTGTACTGAAAAATCAATTGTTTATCATGATGGGTCACACTCATGTCCACCAAACAGAGACTTTTGAATCCTGTTTTTCTGCTAAAGATGGAAGAAATATTCTTGAAATGTGTTGCACTAAAATGTCTGTGCTAGATGAACTTAAGCATTTTGATGTTATTCAGGCCCGGGTGTCTTTTCTCAATGGCTTCCCAATCCTAGTCAATTCCTGCTACAGAGTGAGGGGCTCCTGGATACATGATTGTTTCTAAGAGAAACCATTCAGAAATCCCAAATGGGGAGTTCAACCAGAAAGATCCTGAATACAAAATTGCCCTAGAGAACCAGCTAACAAAAATGTTTCCCACCTTGGGAATGATAGTAAAAAAAAAAAAAAAAAAGTTTCCCACCATTAATAGTAGTCATTGTAGGTCACCTCATGTTTGCCTAGAATATCTACATCTTATGGAATTTTTATTCTAATGATAATCAAGGGCCTGTGCTGTTGCCATGAGATACATGTCCACTGACTTCTTTTTAGTGTAGCTAAGGGTAGCCATGGAGAGGCAATCTCCATAATGACCTGCCCAGTTCCCTCTCACAGTAGCCCTTCAGTCCTCCCTGTCCTCCATGGCCCCAGATGAAGACACTTTATTCCCACGGATTGTCTTCTATCCATTACTGTGAGATGACTCTTCTAGTCCATAATCTGAGATTAATCCTGTTTCTAGCCATAGAGACTCTTAGAACTAAAGGGCAATAGCTGAGCACTGCAGCCTCAAATCAGTCAAGCTGCTAGTCCTTTCTGAATCTTGTATTTTGGTAGCTATGCCTGAGCCCGTGCCTTGTTGTCATTTGACCGAGACTCTGTTTGATGATCTACTACTTCAGTCATTCTAAAATGCAGGTGATTTTGCCTCCCAGGGGGACATTTTGGCATTGCCCCTGAGGGGGAAATTTTGGCAATGTTTAGAGATGTTGTTGGCTGTTACAGTTGGTGACAGGGTGTTACTGATATCAAGGGAGTAAGGCAAGGGATGCTGCCAAACACCCATAATAAATAGGATGGCTCTCCACAATAAAAAATCATGTGGGCCAACATGTCAAAAGTGCTGAGGCTGAGGAATCCTGGACTAATTCCAGTAATGGAGTCACTGTCGCATATCCTTCCCAGTTCCCCCATTCATGTTTCCATACCTCACAGCGCTAATCACCTAATTGCCTTCCTCCTAGACCACTGCCTACATTCACATTATTCTGATGTAGTGTTCTGCCCACATACTGAGAAACCTCTCTTTTATTTATTGTCAGCACAAGTGAGCTGCTTCTGATGCCACCAGGCATCCATCCTCCCGCCTGACTACCTTGAGTCTGTATGTCATGCTTGTTTAACAACCCAAGCTTTGGATCCAACCTATTTGAATTAAAGTCCTGGTTCCTCCATTTAGTAGCTGTGTAACCTTAGACAAATTACTTCACCTTTCTGAGCCTCAGCTTCCTTATCCATGAAATATAAATGGTGGCAGCTTCTATATGTCAAGAGCTTAGCAAACTTTCTAGCACATTCATAAGTGTTTGGTAAATGCTAACTACTGCTCAGTGCTAAGACATGTGTAGATTGATTCAGCTGGTCTCTTGTCTAGTGATTACTGAGGTTCTGGAGCAGCATTATCCTGCAGAACTTTCTTCCATGAGGGAATTTTTTTCTATCTATGCTGCCCCATAAGGTAGTCATATGGCTATGGGGTAGTTGAAATGTAAACAATGTGACCGAGGAACTTTATTGTTTAAATATTTTTCAAATTTTAACTGTCAGACATGGCTAGGGGTTATCATAATGCACAATGCACTTTTAGAGTTTTTCAAACTCAACATCCAACCAAAAATAAAATTCCAACAAATTCTCCTGGGAAAGGGAACCATTGCCCTGGTGAGGCACTGAGAGTGTGTCACAATCTTCCAGTAGGTTGGGAAATAAGAAGGTGCTAAGACCAGCATAACTAATTCTAGATAGTTCTGCCTCCCCCTGCTCCAGTGAGCCACTGCCAAAGAAGCCTCATACTCAGAACCCACCCAGGATCATATTGTTCCCAGGAGACATTTGGCAACGTCCAGAGATATTTTTGGCTATCAATTCTTGGGGGGAAGGGAGAGCTGTTACTGTCATCTAGTGGATACAGATGAGAGATGCTGCTAAACATTCTGCCATGCACAGAACAGTCCCACACAACAAATTATTATCTGGCCCAAAATGTCAGTCATACCAAGAATGAGAAAATGCCCTAGAGAGATCCCTAAACAATCACACACCAGGGAGCATCACTCTGTGCTCCAAAGTCTCCAAAGGTAAGGGATCTCTAACCTCCCTGGGAATTCTGTTCAATGTTTCCACTAACTTCAGTTTACTCCCTTCAAATTACCTGGAAGGAAATCATCCCCTGCCCCCCCCACCATATTTGGAACAGATATTAAAAACTAACAATTCTTCAATCTGAAAAAAATACAGACAAAGAAGAAAAACTTCTAAAATGATGGTAGCTTCAGAGAGGGAGAACTAGGTTTAGCTCACCAATTGTTAGGATATCAGAAAGAAAAGAGAGTTTTTGAAACCTGCCAGAATTTTTGTATCTGTAATAGATCATGATTCCCACAGTTTGTGATAAAACAACTTGTCCTTCTTACTCCCCAAAAGGTAATACAGTGTGAAAGGGTAAAGATGTTCTCAAAAGGGGTTGGATTTAGAAATGTTTGCAGCTTCTAAAGCCATAACAGACTACTTATAGGAGCCAGAAATATTAGGGCCACACTTCTTTGAAATTGATAGCATGCAAGGAATTCCTGATCTCTTCCAACATCACCTTCTGGGCCTCAGACCGAGAAATCTGGGCTGAAGGGCCCATGGAACTGAGCCAGTCATTGCACTAGATTTTATATTTCTGGATTGCCTGAACTTCTCCATGTGGCAATTTAGGTACATCTTTTCCTGTGTCATCATCAAGCAAAAAGTTTGAAAGCTACTGTGTTCACTCAAGAAAACTAAACTGGATAGGTAATTCAAATCATAAACCCCCATTTCTTCTCCTATCTCTGAGTTTGGAGAAACTGAGCTGTCCTACATAATTGTTCCATACTTTCTCCTGCACTTTGTCTAACTACATGAAAAATGCCTCTATGCGACAGCAATCAGTAAGGTTGAAAATGCAAAATTCAACCCTGCAGATGCTTTTCCACTATCAGAAGTTTGAAAGATAGTAAAGGACCCTTTACTGTTTCTTTCCTGGAAAAATCAAGGATAGCTACAGGAAAAGGAATTAACTCCTGCTGCCCTGGAGCACTATTCCTATATTTAGAGCAACTTCCAACAGGTCAGCAGCAGTATTCTACTTCTGGAGAACAGTGTCAGCTGCCTTGCTTGCCTCAGGTATGGATTAACTGAGGGAAAGAATGTGGGATTAAATAATTGTTTAATGAATGTGACAAAATTTCTTCTTTCAAGTCTTATCCTCTAATAGTATCATGTAACTTTTCAGTCAGATGGCTGCATATGAACTAAGCAACCAAACAAACATCATTTGACAGGTATATGGAGCAAAGTGGGCAAAGGGAATGCTTTTGGCATTATTTAACATGAATTTCGCTTCTAGATTTCTTGTCTGGTTTCCTTTTCACCTCCTCTTTCTTTTTAAGGCCTCTTCCTACCATGAGGCTACTTTAAGGCCTTTTTCTTTATTCAGGCTCAGCCCACACTGCTTTTGTGAGTAATGGTGGAACTCCCCTTTTGTTACTTTCCTTTTACACTCTGAGACCCAACTGAGTTCATTTGTTGTCACGCAAGCTCTCAACTCCTCTTCTTTATTCGTTCTGATTTTGTTTTACTGGCAAATGTGCTCTTTTCAATATCAGTACCCATTAGAAAAAATATAAAATTATAAGTGTTTATTTGTATGAATCCTATAATGTACTTAATAGTAATCTGGTTACCCTGGCCCTCCAATGATACGGTCTCTGCATCTGGGTTCTCAACCCTGTCCAGAAACCTTTATCATGATATCCAAACTCACACTAGTCATGTGATAAGCAGTGATGTGGCAAACTCTAAATCAGCTTGTCAGCATCCTCTTTCCAGTAAAGCAATCTACAAGAGAAATTTGATTTGAAAATTACACATTGATTTACAAAAAAATGAACCACTAACTATCATGGCTTTCATAAAAAGCTATTTGTATCAAGCTCCACAATAGGGCCGCCTACAAAGCTAACTGTACACTCACACTGGTAGATTAGGGCTTCATTCCTCTGTGCAGTGCTAGAGACACATTGATCAGACCTTTACTTCTGACATTTTTCCAATCTCAATAACAACCCACACCTGCTGATTGACTCATTGTTTGATTCATTACATCATTTTCACAATTTCCTGGACAACATCAGATCTCCACTGTATAAAAAATGCCTTCAGAGAGGGCTGTCTTTCTGAAGGCCACTCACTGTGTATTGCCTTCCTACTTTGGAGTCTTTCACCTTTTTGTTTGTTGTTTGTTTCTAATATCCATCCCAGGGTGCACCTTACTTTTGGAGTCAGTGGTTCCCATCACTCATTATAACCCATATTTTGCAAAGAAAAATATATGGAATGCTTCATTTAACTGTGACAAAAAAATGTCTTTCCAGAATTTCTCCAACTAAAGCTCTAAAATTACAAACTTTTATAACCTATGGAATTAGTCATGACTTTTCTCATAGATTTAGCTCCTTTCTTTTGAAAACTTAAGGGCATCTATGTGATGAGAACTCAAGAATACTTCTGTGGGTTGCCAAACCTTGAACAATGCTATATAATGTTTGTCTGGTTTAAGGTAGAATATTAGTTAATAAGGTTAATTAATATGCAACAAAACCTGCAATATGTACTCGATATGTCTGTATATTCAGTGTTGTGGTTTTAACATTTGTTTATTGATGTAAGCAATCAAATTGTTGGCTTTTTGCTGGTTAGGGGTGGAATTGTATAGTGGTTAACAGTACAGGAGGCTTTGGTATCAAACTGCCTGGGGTCAAGCTCTGGGTTCTCCACTTCCTAGCTACGTGACCTTGGGCAAGGCACTTAGCTTCTCTATGACTGAATTCCTCAGATATAAAATGGGAATAATTATTGTGCCTATAGTATAAAGTCATAGTGAGGACTCAATAAAATACTCCAGCATTGTGCCTATGCCTGGCATATGAAAAGTGCTCAACACCCAGTAGCCATTAGTATTACTTTTATCCCTGCTGCTGATGCTAATGCTGGCTATTGGTTTATATATCTAATTGATTTTTATGTATCAATATAGACATTTTTAAAGGCCAATATGTTCTGTGACATTATCCCCAAGTAAGTTTTGTCCATTTTAGTCTTCCATTCTAAATTATATACACTTTGGCCTTGAAAACTAAGATAATTCAGCAAATCCTAATTCTGATGCTTCTGTTTCACCAGATTCTGAGAAATAGATGCTTTTCCATCTCATGCCAATGGTTGCTCCAAAGTAGCTCATACATCACCACTACTAGCTAACTAACCTGTTAGGTAGGCAGAGCAGGAAGCTGGTAATGTGACCTGATTAGATGCTGATGTTTTTCTCTTCTGAGTAATACACAGAAATGAAATTTCATTTTCACATGTTCCTTGGACTGCTAAACACTGATTGTATCTGGCATATTAGGATGGAGGGAGGGGAACACAGCAGGTCAAAAAAGAGGGATTGCTATTTCACTAAATCCAGGCATAAGACAGGAGGTTCATTTTCAACATGATGCTATCAGACCAGCTGTGTGAAGAAATGCCAATTGGAGAGGTTGGGTCTATGAGCAGACAACATTTTGTGTATGAATGAGGTAGCTCCTGATAAGGGTCTGCCCATTAATTACAAATGGGTGGTTTAATTTCAGAAGCCTGTGATAAACTCCACGAAGAGTAACAATAGGGTTCAGAAAAATTCCAATTAGCAGATTGTGTCCAGTGGTGAAGTTAATGGAAATGAATGTATCATTTGAACTATTGGTGAAAAATAATCTTGTAAAAGCTTTAGCCATTTCTGACAGTGGAGAGAAAGGAGTATCATCTATCCTCTAGGCTGTCCTCTGGCAATAGAATTTAGCTGAAAATACAAAGAAGCTGACTGTAGCTCAATCTATTCTCCTCATTACAATTGTTTTATGTGATGAGCTCTGAGCTGAATGACTCTGTCCTGTGCTCATTCATCTAGAAGGGTCCTAGAATAGTATCCTAGCTTTTCAATAAAGAGTCCTGGGACAGATGTAGTAGCAAACTCATTATGGCCTGAATGGAAAGCCCCAGGGAAAGGCAGACAATATAACTTCTTTAGTGGCCATGTATTTAGCCCACATCACTGCAAATTTTAAAATGCATTCGAGTTGGCTGATGTATCAGGTTTCTTTAGAAGTACAGTTATAGATAATATAAGCCAAATCTAAATTCTTGGCCTATGGATTTCCTTCCCTCTTCCTCACCTCCCTCTACCTTTATTTTTCCTTTTAAAAAACATGATTTGAAACAGAAAGCCCAAGATCTTTCAGTATGATTCTGGAGTTTAACAAGAAGGCAAAACTTGATAAGAAGTAATCAAATTGAATTTTTTACCTGACCTCAATCTGAACATAAAATGGCTGTTACAGGATAACTTCAAAAAAAAATAGATCAAATTGTAATTTTCATACAAATTTAAAGTAAACATGTCAAAGACTTTATGCAATTCATTAATTAATGAGGGAACCAGTAGGTAGGCCAGGAGTCTACAAACTATGGCCTTCAGGCCAAATCTGGCCTGTCAACTGTTTTTATAAACAAAATTTATTGGAGCACACACACAGTCATTCACTTACATTTATGGCTGCTTTCATTTTACAATGAAAACGAAATTTTCATTTCATTGTAATGTAATTTGTTGTATGGTCCACAGAGTATCAATTATTGTCTGGCTTTTTACAGAAGTTTACTCTCCCATGATTCAGGGCTTACAAATGGATAAAAAGTAGTCAGTATCCACAAGGCAGTAATCAATTACATTCCATCAGATAATAAATAGTTGCATTACAATTTACAGAATTGTCAAGTAAGTCAAAGTGAATCAAAGGCATGGATAATCCAGAAAATATACTAGATAGGACCTCCAGTTTATGTTTTTTTCACAATCCAAAGTCTTTCACCATTTTTCTTAGTAGCTGCTAGGAGAAACCTTATGTACAGAGCCACCACTAGTAGCAGAGTCCACTCTACCTGAAAGTGGAGTAGGAATCAAGCTGTATAGTGAATTGCAAGGCCTGAGCAAGACCTTCACCAAACTTAAGTCCCTATCAGCCTAGTCCTCCTTGAAATTCTCTATTTTGTTTTTCTAATGCCAAGGTGTTCTTTCTAGATGCCAGCAGTTAAAATGTAAATACCTGCTGTTTGGGACAGCTCCAAATATGGTTATCAATATTAGTAACTTGGTATGGAGTTTTTTTTTTCAGAGAATAACAGACCAGTCACTTAAAGGGATCCAAACTTCCAGGGACCTGTATGAGAAACTGATACGATTTAGTGAACCTAATCTAAACTATAAGAACAGCCCATAAAATGCAGCACTGGTTAAGCCCGCACAGGAAGCTTGCAAGACAACACTGGGTTCACTTGTATTAAGTTAGATAGAACATTAAAAAGTACACAAAATAGAATTGAAGGGGGGTGCTCTTAAGGTTTCCATATGTCACAGTTTTGACCAGGACATGGTGAAGAATAAACCATCACTGTGCTGGGGAGTTTGCTTCTGATTGAGATACATTTTTTTTTGTTTTATTGAGATAGAGTCTCGCTCTGTCACCCAGGGTGAAGTGAATTGGTGCAATCTCAGCTCACAGAAACCTCCACCTCCCGGGTTGAAGTGATTCTCCTGCCTCAGGCTCTGGAGTAGATGGGATTACAGGTGCACGCCACCACATCCAGCTGGTTTTTGTATTTTTAGTAGAGATGGTGTTTTGCCATGTTGACCAGGCTAGTCTCAAACTCCTGACCTCCAGTGATCCGCCCCATGTAGGCTTCCCAAAGTCCTGGGATTACAGGCCTGAGCCACCGTATCTGGCTACTTTTTGTAATACATTTGTTGTTATAATGACAGATACCAAGTTTGTTGAGAACCTAGTATGTTCTAAACCAAACTTGTCCAACCTGCAGCCCACAGGCCACATGTGGCCCAAGACAGCTTTGAATGTGGCTGTCAACACAAATTCATAGACTTTCTTCAAACATTATGAGATTTTTTTGTGTGTTTTTTTTTTTTTTGGCTTGTCAGTTATCATTAGTGTTAGTGTATTTTGTGCATGGCCCAAGACAATTCTTCTTCTTTCAATGTGGGCCAGGGAAGCCAAAAGATTGCACACCTGTTCTAAACCCCATGTAGACAGTACACATACATTATCATTTAATCCTTATAATTTTGCCCAGCTGCTGTCAGTTTCCCATTTTTTTTAGGCAAGGGAATCGAAATACAAAAAGGCTAGTAAATGACAAAGCCAAGAAAGACAAGCTTAAATTGCACTGTGGAAGCCCTCCTCAAGATAGTGTGGACACGGCACTCCTCTTTCCATCTCCTGATCATCTGCTGATTTAGTCACTATCCAAAGTACTCTGATGATCTTGGCCCCTAGATCACAGTTGTCCTCTCCAGTCCAATACATGTCATCACCCTGGACAACTTCAGCACCCAACCATGTGGACAATGCAGCCAACATCCTGGCCCATTAGCTCTTGACCTTCTCCCTCCACTGATCTCCACATCCACTCTACTTCAGCCCACTGTGTCCATGACCAAACCACAGCTGGTCATCATTAAGCACTGCTCCACTGTGGACATCATTTCCACTAGTACCCTACTCTCTGTCCATAGTCTCCCATCCTCCCAGTTTGCCTACTCTATCTGCCTTTTCACTTCAAAGAGACCTCAAGTCCCTCAATGCCTCCATTTCCTCCCAAACTTTTAGCCCTTACCTGTCTGATCTGCTCTTCAAGTGCAATCACCTGAATTATCTCATCCTCAACTTCCTGTCACCTCTAGCAAAACCTCAATCCTGAATCTATCCAAAAATCTGAATTCTCCATCACCGCATCTGGACTGTCAAAACTGCTGAGAGAAAAAAAAAAAAGCCATATTCTTCCATGCATCACTGCTATTACAAATTTACAGCTGCTAATTTCCCTGATACTTCAGCACTGCTAGGCCATCCTTTTACTTTACTTTGGTCAACTTCCTCTCTCTTTCCCCTTAGGAAATCTTCCATATATTCAACTCTCCCCACACGCCCTGCCAACTTCTCCTCCCTCACTCAAAGCATCTGATTTCACTTCTCATTTCAATGAGAAAACCACATTTTTTAGATGAGAAGTACTTCATCTTCCAGCCCTCTTCAATAACAAACTTAGCAACAGCTCCACTCAACTCACCTTTTTTTCCTCCAGTCTCTGAGGATAAGGAATCTTTATTCCAGACCAAGGTCAACCTCCACCTCACCCCAACCTTTGCTCCTCATCTCCTCAGGCACCTTGATCTTCCCACAAGCCCCCTCTCCCTTGTCTACAACCTCTTCCCTCTTCCCTGGGTCCTCCCCCTGATCTAATCAAGGTGTTCAAGATGCAGCCTCATCTTTTCTTCACAGCCAGATTTCATTAAGGAGGCCTGGGATATTAGGCCAAAACTCAAACAAGGGTGAAGCCTTGTTGTAAAAGCTAGAGCACAGGTGGGGAAGAAGCTGCAATTCAGAAACTAACAGAACAAGGAGAGTGCCCCAATGCCAAAGCCTAACAGTAGAAATTTGGAATGATGGCACCTGAGGCAGGCCTCCTGAGTGCTTCTTATATCAAGCCTTAGTTGCCCTGGAAACGAGCTGGACAGAGTCCTTGGAGTAGATGGGTGGAGCCACTTTTGAGGAAACAAGGGCAGGCAGAGGCTGATCCTGTCCACTCTTGGTTTCAACTACTATTACTGGCTGAAGATTTTCACGTCTGTATTTTCAGCCCTGACTTCTCCTTCAAGATTTATACTAGTTATACAATTTCCTGCTGCTTTTCCAGTAGGGACTTCAAAGTCAACAAGCACAAAACTGAACTTTGAAAAACCTTAAACCTGCTCCTGCATGAACTATCTCAATTGCTGACACTACTGTTCAACCACCCATTGGAATCTAGAGACCCAACATCCTTGCTTTCTTCTCCCTCCCTTCCCTGACACATTCAATGAATGCCTTAAATTTGTTATTTTTTGTCCATCTCTAGAATCACTATCTAGCTTAAGATCCCTGCCATCTCTTCACCTGAACTAATGATATCTTTTGACTAGTCTTATTCTGAAACACATGTTGGTGTGCTTGAAGCCGGCTTGCACCAGCTGGCAAGAGCAGGTTGACTGGTTCTCTTCCCAACTCTGTGTTCTATGATGTCGTATTGGTAGATTGAAACTGTCCACAATGGGAATATTTACACCAGAAAAACTGGCAAACACTACAAAACAGGATCTTTTTTCCTCCCCTGTGGAGAGCTGGTTGTTAAACATTTATGAGCATGATTACCACTGCCCATTTCCCACACTGTGGCCAAACTAATCAACTAGGCCACTCTCCTGATTAAAAAAAACCCTTCAGTGGTTCCCTGTGGTCAACAGATAACATATAAATTCCTTGGCATGACATATGAGGCCTTTTATTGTTTGGCCCCTGCCTAAATGTTCAATTTCCTCTCCCATATCTTTTTAGCCTCACAACTTATGTGCTAGCACGAAGGTCACAAACTGGTTCACTCAAGCCAAATTGGTCTCATATACGTATTTTGTTTGGCCTGCACTGTATTTAAAGATTTTGAGCCAACATTTATAACTTTAAGAGCTTCTACCCCCACATCCGTGTTTCTGGCTTCTTTTCAAAAATTAGGACAATTTACAGGAACTGAGTAGTAGTTGCCCTGTTCGAGAGGGTCTCTGCAGTTTACCAGTTTCTACCATTCACTCACCCAAATCATGCATATACACCTACACCTGGCCCTCATTTCTGTTACCTGTTTGGCCTGTATTTTAGACCATGTCATAAAATCTAGATTATTATCAGAATCTTCTGACCCTCATTATAGAACTTTCTCTTCCTTCACTTTGGCTGTCCTGATGATAGTCCATGGTCTCTGCACAGCCTGGGAAGGGAAAAAAAAAAAAAACAGCAAGATGATGAGGGAGGACAAAGCAAAGGGGGTAAAAGGAATTTAAAAAAGCCTGTAGTCTATTGATCAGTCCCACTTTAAAGTAATAGCATTGTGAAAAAGGCAGAAATGTTCCAAGTTTGTGAGACTTCACAGTAGTTCCCTGCAGAGCTAGTCGTCTAACCCTTCTTGGAGTCTTGGGATGCCTGCCTTCTCAGCTGGACATGGGAAGGAGAGGTCCAAGGAAGTGAGCTTATATTGATCCGAATTGTGGGAGTCAGATTTGTAAACAATAGAGTCAATTTCTCTTTTCTCTTCTTTTCTTTATTTGTTTTTTAGTGGAGATAGAGTCTCACTCTGTTGCCCAGGCTGGATGGAGTGCAGTGGCATGATCACGGCTCACTGCAGCCTAGACCTCCCTTGCTCAAGCAATCCTCCCGCCTCAATCTCCCTACTAGCTGGGACTACAGGTGCTTGCCACCAAGCCTATCTAATATGTTTTTGTTTTGTTTTTTTTTAAAACAGGGTCTCACTATGTTTCCCAGGCTGGTGTTGAACTCCTGGGCTCAAGCGATCCTCCCATGTTGGTCTCCCAAACTGCTGGGATTAGAGGTGTGAGCCACCATCCCTGGCAATGAGAGCCAATTTCTTAATGTGAAAATAGAAAACTTAATATATTTTTGCTGAGTGTCTGCTGTGTGTCTAGCACTGTGCTAGATACCATAGGGGAAACAAGAGCAGAACAGGACAACTCTGCCTTCAAAGAGCACATAACCTTAACAAGAAGGCAAAAAGTACATGTGTGAAGTAATTGGAGAATAATGTTAGACAGCATCAGCAAAGTCATTTACTTGCATGTAAACTTGTGCCCACAATATCTGAGTGGGCAGCAAGAGACAAGCTCAAAGTTAGGAGGAGGAGCTGTTGAAGAAACCAGCTGTTGTAGTGACCGTTGAGTGGCAGAAAAATGGTGCGAGAGACCATTCCATGCAGGGGATCCACAAGGCTATACACACAGAAAGCAACATGTGAGTGGCAACACCGACAGGAGGAGAAAATGCAGTCTGGGTGGGAGGGCAAGATTGGTCACTGCAGACTGGTTTTCTTTTTAAAAGGTTTCCCCTCTGGTGTGAGGTACTCAGGAAGCCAAATGGAGAATCATAAAGTTCCTTGTCAGACAATATAATTGGATAGTTTCAGAAAGCGTTTCATATTCTAGGCATAGACAACAACACCCTTTTGGCTCTATCATATAAGTGGAGTAAACAGTATTCACAGGTAAGCTGAGCTCATCTCAGGACAGGACTGGCAGCACCAACATGGAAGAAAAGAAAGGACAAGAGTAAGAAAAGTCCAAAGAATAAGGAAGAGGGGAAGAGAGAGAGAGACAGGGCACGAGGAAGGAGGAACAGCATGGTAGGAAGCCAACCCATACCCACAATCTAACCCAGGGAATCCTGTGCTACAGGTTAACCTCTCTTCCCCTCAACACCTTTAGATCCTGACGGAGATTGAGGAAGACTTCTGCCCAGAGAAAGGGTAGATTTCCCAGATCTGAGCTCTCTTTTTCCTGGGCAGACTGTGACAAATTTCTCACTTCCCCATCTCTCCCAACTCTAGGCTTTATACCGATAGTGTTTATGTTCATTTCCAGGCCCACTCAGGCCTACTTCTTCCTTAGCCTGTAGGCTTATGTTAATTTCTGAGATTATTCTCTCCTATGTCCAATTTACTTTCTGAGCCAGTTGCTCACTTCCGGCTGTCTTGTCTGTAGCTGCTCCCTCTGAATGCTTGACAATGTTTACTCTCTGATCCATCCTAGCAACTGGTGACCATTATGCAGCCACCTTTCAACTATTAAGAGGCTGATGTAAGCACTCAGTGAAGGAAAGAGGTTTCTTGCAAACTCCTCCTACACCACCTTGCTCCTACTCTGTTTTCTGGCCACTTTCCTGTTTGAGAATCCTGTATGCAAGGTGGGAGGGAGGCAGTGATGTTGAAAAACAATAATTCATCCCTTTGTCAGTTCGCCAGCAATTTCTTTTAAGAAGTTTTGAGAGTAAAAAGAAACTATTGATTAAAATACAATTTCTCCTTACATTTACAGAGTTAAAAAAAATAAAAACAAAAACAAAAATCCCACCATTTGGCTATTCGATGAGACTCTCAATTCTCCATGGTCTGTCCTACCCAGTTAAAATAAACATTTGGAACTGTGTTTTTCCTAAAGGGTAATAAAATGAATATTTCCTGATTTTCTGGAATCCTATCGATATTTTTAATAGTCAGCTCCACTTCTCCATAAAGCCTCTGCTGACTATTCAAGTCCTCCCATTCTCTAGCTCTAGATCCTATTCCACTTAAACTCTTCTGTGAGTCTAGCAAGCTGCCTCGGTTTCCTGACTGGACTGAGAAAAGACTGTGCCCCAAACGAGACATTTTAAAGTTGAAAGATTTTTAATTCATTGATCAGGTTCTGCACATTCACCCAGAAGTGCTCCTGAATACCCAAAGAAGCCCCCGCCTTTCACCTATAGCTGTTATTTACACCAAACATTACATCATGGACATAGCAGTTTTATCAATGGTCCTTTTGCTATCAGTAACCCCTCCTCAAGCCAAGAAGTCTTCTTTTACAGACTACTTCTTCCTGACACTGACAAATTATCTTTACCTTCCTGGGACCTACAGGAAGTTGGATGAACCCTGTCTGACCTTGGTCTTTTGTCCCCTGAAGTCCCATTTACATATAAAAAGTTAATGTAACAATTTGAGGAAATCTTCTCTTCAGCCCCCAGAGTTTGATTTAATGACATGCTCTTGAAGATTACTGGTTGTTGTTAACCTTTCAAATAAATATTCCTGCAGCCTCTACTGCTCATTTGGAACTGAACTACTATGTACTGTTACCAATTTTATGTAAGTTTGCTCTACCCAAGTAATTCTTCAGAAGGTCAGGAAAAAATGCCCTTTATTTCTCTGTATTCTCCAGTATGTTTCAGACAGAAATGGGTATGTTGTCATTGCATAATTGACAACTTGATTCTAGAGCTCGGCTCTAGATTCTTGCCTGGGTTTGAACCTTGGCTCTGTTGACTGAAAACTGTGTAATCTTAGGTGTGTTCTGTAACTTCTCAGTGTCTCCGCTTCTTCATATGGGAAGAATATTTACCTCACAAGGTTGTTGTGGAGATTAAATGAGTAAAGACATTTTAATGTGCTTAGAATAGTACCGGCACACAGTAAGCATTCCACAAACATTAGCCATAAGGAAGGAGGTTTAGGAGGTCAAAAGAATTGAGACGAGAATGGAGACTTAATTCCTGATTCACCAGCATTTTATAGGCCCTATACTTCTCTCTCCAAACTTTAATCCTGCTCTTCCATGCTTCTCATTTCTTGTACCTAGGTCCCCACTCTGATGATGGACACCCAGTTCTCTGAGTTCACACCAGACATCACTCCCATCATGCTGGCTGCCCACACCAACAACTACGAAATCATCAAATTGCTTGTGCAAAAACGGGTCACTATCCCACGGCCCCACCAGATCCGCTGCAACTGTGTGGAGTGTGTGTCTAGCTCAGAGGTAGACAGCCTGCGCCACTCTCGCTCCCGACTGAACATCTATAAGGCTCTGGCAAGTCCCTCACTCATTGCCTTATCAAGTGAGGATCCCATCCTAACTGCCTTCCGCCTGGGCTGGGAGCTCAAGGAGCTCAGCAAGGTGGAAAATGAGTTCAAGGCTGAATATGAGGAGCTCTCTCAGCAGTGCAAGCTCTTTGCCAAGGACCTGCTGGACCAAGCTCGGAGCTCCCGGGAACTGGAGATCATCCTCAACCATCGAGATGACCACAGTGAAGAGCTTGACCCTCAGAAGTACCATGACCTGGCCAAGCTGAAGGTGGCAATCAAATACCACCAGAAAGAGGTAAGCTGAGCTCATCTCTGCTTTCAGGGACTATTAAGGCCTCCCAAGTCTGGAGCAGCAGAGCAAGAATCAACATTTTTCTACCATTTAGCCCTCTAACAAACAATTGGTTGGGCAGGCTTCACAGTTATGCCCATTTATCCAAGTCAGAGACAACCTTTTTGTATTTTCTTTATGGCCAAATAAATAACCATCTGATTCTTTGATGGAAAAGCTTATGCATTTAGCAAATGCTTACTGGGCACTGTTCTGAGAGTTTGTGATACTTAAGACAGACACTGACCCTACTTTCATGGAACTTACAAGCTGGTAGTGGATATAGAGTAAATGATCACTTTAATGAATATATGATTACATACTAAGATAAGTACTCTGAAAGATCAGTGTTCTGTGAGAGCACATAAAAAGAGATCCTGTCCTATATACTGGGGACATAGTGGGCAGTGATTACAGAAGAGTAACTCTCTGGGTGCTTGTAATTTTTGGCACAACTAAATCCCTGACAGCCCCTCAGAAAGAAGGCTAAGAAATGCATTTGAAAGATGGAGTCATACTCAGGATTTGTAATTCAATAAAAAGCTGGAGCAGGATCTGCTGTTGTATGACCTCCAAAATGTTAGGTTCCACCTCTTTAAGGAGGTCAGTTCAAGCAGGTCACAGGTGAGGTTTTGCTTTCCAGTTAAGCAAGATTTACAGTCAAGCAGGTGTAGTTCTATGCCATCTTATCAAGCAATTTGGAAGAGCTTCCTAACGAGGTTAATATAGCCCTTTAAGAAAGTAGTATGATACCATGGAAAAAGCGGGACCGTAAAAAGCAAGCTTTACAGTCAAGCAGGTGGAGTTCTAGGTCATCTTATCAAACACTTTGGGCGAGTCTCCTAACAAGGCTAATTTAGCCTTAACTTTAAAGAAGCAGCATGATACCATGGAAAAAGCAGGGACTGTGGAGCTAGAGGAACTGAGGATAGAATTTTAACCCACTAGCTGTTTGACCTGAAGAAACTCACTCTTATTTTCAGGGTATTCGTTTTCTCATTTATAAAATAGAAATGACAACAATTTCTCCAGTTCGTAGGGCTACTGTGGGAAATAAAAAAAGCTAGCATTTAGTGCATGGCACCGGAAGTGCTTTAATGTCCATTTCCATCTCTTTTCCATGCTACTTGGAGTCCAAGCTGCTGAGAGGTGCTTGCCAGCTGAAGGGGAACTGGCAGCGCCATTCCCTCATGAACCCAGGCTCTCAGGCAAACCTCATTGGGTGTTTTTCTGTTCACTTTCTCTCAGACAAAAATAAAAGCACTATGCCTTAGAAATGAGGCAAAAAACAAATACCAAGAAACATGGAATGGGTTAAAAAATGAAAAAGAGCAACATAGAGATTGAAAGGGCTATATTGGGGAACGTGGTAAATGGTTAGGCCCACCCCTGAGACCCTTATTTTATTTTTGCCATTTACCTGTTTTAAGTTATTTCAATAAGCCTGGTATTGTGCTTACCTCCATGGAGAAATGTAAAGATCAAATAAAATAAAAGAGGTAATGTAATTATGCATAGCGAAATACTGAGCACACAATAGCGGTCAATAACTATTAGCTGGGTCAATAACTATTAGCGGTGGCTCACGCCTGTAACTCCAGCACTTTTGGGAGACCATTCCAACATTATTGCTGTGAACATTGAAGTGGAATTTTTATTGTGGTAAGATATACCTAATATAAAATTTCCCATTTTAACCACTTGTAAGCTTACAGTTCACTGGCATTAAGTCCATTCACATCATGCAACCATCATCACTAGGGGGCGCGGTGGCTCAAGCCGGTAATCCCAGCACTTTGGGAGGCCGAGGCGGGTGGATCACGAGGTCAAGATCGAGACCATCCTGGTCAACGTGGTGAAACCCCGTCTCTACTAAAGATACAAAAAATTAGCTGGGCATGGTGGCGCGTGCCTATAATCCCAGCTACTCGGGAGGCTGAGGCAGGAGAATTGCCTGAACCCAGGAGGCGGACGTTGCGGTGAGCCGAGATCGCGCCATTGCACTCCAGCCTGGGTAACAAGAGCGAAACTCTGCCTCAAAAAAAAAAAAAAAAAAAAAAAATGCACAAGTTTTGGAGTGTCTATTTTACTTTCAGTAGTGTACCTATCTAAGTGTAGTTTCGCATTTTGCAAGGCCACATTTTTTTAAATTTTTATTTATTTATTTATTTTGAGATGGAGTCTTGCTCACTCAAGTTGGAGTGCAGTGGTGCAATCTCAGCTCACTGCAACCTCCACCTCCTGGGTTTAAGCAATTCTCCTGAGTCAGCCTCCACAGTAGTCGGAACTATAGGCATGCACCACCACACCCAGCCAATTTTTGTATTTTTTTTTTAGTAGAGATGGGGTTTCACCATGTTGCCCAGGCTGGTCTTGAACGCTTGACCTCAAGTGATTCACTCACCTCGCCCCTCAAAGTGCTAGGATTACAGACATAAGCCACTGCACCCAACCTATTTTTATTATTTTTAGAGACAAGGTCTCACTATGTTGCCTAGTCTGTTTTCAAACTCCTGGCCTCAAACTCCTGGCCTCAAGGTGATCCTCCTGCCTCAGCCTCCCAAAGCACTGGGATTACAGATGTGAGCCACCATGCCTAGCCAGCTAAATTATTTTTAATCCATAACACTGGCAAAGTAGCACCTCTTAACTGTTCAATATTATGGATACTCGGCAGTAATCAAAGTAATTTCAAAAGTAAGTAATCAAAGTAATTTCAAAATTCAAGTAAGTTCAAAAGTAAATTACTTTTTGAAAAGTAATTTTAAAAGCACCGAGTTTATGCAAACATCAATCATTTTAAGCCTAGTGTTATTCACTGATGTTTGTGAATAAAATAAATGAAAACCATGGCATTTAGTAGACTGTATTGTTTCAATCAGAGCACATCAAACTCTAGCTCCAAGTAGTATGCAGTCAGGATAGTGAGTGACTGTCAACTTCAATGTCAATAATTTCATGATAAAGAATATAATTTCATAGAGCCACTGAAACTCAAATTTGGCCTAAAGTTTAGTCCCATAGCCAGAGACTTCAGAATCATTTGGGGATTTATATTTATATATTTTGCTCCAAATTTTCTAAGATAAATTATCTTAGCAGGTTATACATCAATTTTAACATAATTAGTCTCTCTTCAAACTAAGCCACACTGATCAGAAGTGAAGGCTTGAGAAATCATATATATTTTAAAGTTTATACTCCAAAGGCATTGCTTCAGGAACGTAAAACATAATTTATACTTATCAAACTCTGTAAATCCTTTCTGAATTGTGACTACATTTCTAGAGGAAAAAACAAAAAACAAAAAAACAAAACCAAAAAAAAAACCACCTGTAATCCCTCCAAATCTGTGAATTACAGTTTTTTAAAAATATGTGGTTTCGTTGAGTCTCAAATGCATACAGTCTCTAATTTCTCTCTATTCAATTCACATGTCTAATTTAAGTCTGAACAATCTCATCTTCTTAAACATATCACTAATATCCTTTTTGGGGATGTGTTTTTGTAATTTTAACTTTAGTGTATAAATTTAGCTCAATGCTGTGAGCTACTGAGGTTCCAACAATTCAAATGTCTGTGAGAACTTCATTCTCAAGTCGTTGATTTGAGGAATCAGACTGATAAATCTGTTCAATAAATATCGAAAATCTAGCCTTTAAAAAAATGAAATATACACACAGTGCTTAGGACCACAAGCAGAAAAAAGTCATGATTTTGATCTTCATTTTATCACATTATATAATATACTTGATTTTTGCAGGGTAAACTCTTCTCATGTAGGAGTTGATGAAACTAGGCAAACCAACCTTTGATTTCAATGCAAATAAATGAATGAAACCTAACTTTATGCTTCCATTATTATTATTTTTTATGTTTATTTTTGAGACAGTTTCACCATGTCACCCAGACTGGAATGCAGTGGTGCTACCTTGGCTCACTGCAACCTCCACCTCCCAGGTTCAAGCAATCCTCCCACCTCAGGCTCCCTGGAACTGCAGGAATGTGCCACCATTTTGTAGTTTTAGTAAAGATGGGGTTTTACCATGTTGGCCAGCTGGTCTCAAACTCCTGACCTCAGGTGATCCACCTACCTTGGGCTCCCAAAGTGCTTGGATTGCAGGGATAAGCCACCACATCCGGTCCTATGCTTCCATTATGTTTATGGCAAGTTAACTCAGCTTTTCCATGTTAGACAAAATTTCTCAAATTCTTTGAAGGCATATAGTTTATGTTTGCTAACTCATCAAGAAAAAAACATATTAACATTTAGGAGCCCCTAAACAAGTTGGAAACATTTTTTTAAAGGACATTTTTTTTTTTTCAAACGAACTTCAGATCCTAAAGAAGACTGTAGGAGAATGGACAAGAATTATTTCCCAGGACCAGAATTATTCAAAGAGAAACTGCCTCTAGATGGCAATGAAATAACTGAGCTAAAAGAGAAAAGTTGTCTTTTCCATTTGATTCCATGCTTAACAACAGTTGGAGCATGAGGTTCTGTCAAGGATAGGTAGGATTTCCTCAATGTCTGTAATCAGTAATACAACAGAGCAGGTGCACTACTTCTCCACTCTCCAGTGCCATCCCTGGTGACACCTTGCTAAATCTTCTTTTAAAGTGTGTTGTGATTCCAACTGGGGAAAAAATGAAGAAATGCCCAGTACAAATGGAATTTTTCTCAATGAGTCGAGGTTTGTGGGGGAGAAGTATCAAGAACTCCTGCACCTGGGATAAGGACCCAAAGATAAGCCCATTCACATCTTAAGTTTCAAACAGACAACATGTATTTTTAAAGCTTGAGCTAAAAAGCTATATTCCACACAGAACAATTTTTTTTCTCCATAAAATGAGCTGCAATTGGAGCTGATTTTCCAAAGCTGGAAGTTAAGGGTTTGCCTACATTAAAAATTTAGAAGTTATAGCTTCAAGAAAGGCCAGTGTTTCCCAAGTTTAAGTAAGAATAAAGGTATTAAAATAATCAATATTTCCAGAATTTGTCACAATATAAAGGCATGTGTTTTTATGTGTTTTCAACAACAGATTTTGTTAGTAACACTTTTTTTTTTTTAGACAGTATTTCACTTTGTTGCCCAGGCTGGAGTACAGTGGCATGATCTCGGCTTACTGCAACCTCCACCTCCCAGGTTCAAGCTATTCTCGTGCCTCAGCCTCCTGAGTAGTTGGGATTACAGGCGCCCACACCACACTGGCTGATTTTTTTGTATTTTAGTAGAGATGAGGTTTCACCATGTTGCCCAAGCTGGTCTCGAACTCCTGAGCTCAGGCAATCTGCCCATCTCGGCCTCCCAAAGTGTTAGGATTACAACCACCTTGCATGGGCTGTTAATGACATCTTTGATTAGAAGAATGTGAAACACTAAAGTTGTGTTTCATAACTGTGGCCCCCTTGTTCACCTTATGTGAATATTTGTGGTAACTTAAAATTATCTTTTGAGATGCCGTCAGCATTTTTCTAGGGTCTTTAAGATGAAATTGTGACCAGGTATAAGGAGTTCAGTGATTTTCCTTACATTGCTAAAATGCAGTTCTAACCTTCATAAGTATAATGGCAATCACCTTCAAGGATTCTTTATTACCCTGAAGAGATGTGATATTGGGAACTGACAGTTTTATTTATCAATACAAATAATTCAGAAATGACTTCGGGAACTAGAAGTTAATTTTTTTTCAGTAGGGTTTCTCTGTTGGTTGGTGGGTGGGTGGGTGGTTGGTTGGTTGGTTGGTTGATGAGCTTTCTGAGGGTTAAACAGGCAGAAGAAAACCAGTTTTAAATATGGGCTGGAGGTAGTTGGATCTCTGAAAAAAGAAGTATTCCCAAGATAAATCACTAGGTACATCTAGTCTATTAAGATAAGCCTGTCAGTAGAAAAACACAATAGTCAGCTTTGGTGTTAAAAAAATCATAAAGTTGGATCATGGTGGCTTAATAACGTTCAGAGTTACATAATCCCCTCAGGAACAAAATCTTAGCCTTAAATGGAATATAATTCATTATTTCCTGAAGGGCTTTTTCATATTGTTTTTTCCTCATTATTATTCCTATTAGAACTCAAGTAACTCCTCAAAATAATTCAATTTGGTTATTTAAAAAAAAAACACCTCCAAAGAATCAAACAAAACCTGAATCCAAACTCTAACTTTGGCATGAAATAGAATAAGAAAGTTCTAATCTCTTAGAAAACAGGTGTAAAACTATTGGATAATCATTACATGTCAAATAGACTTTCAGATATTCTCATACAGACTGTTTTTGCAGTTGGGTGAATTTTCTTTTCAATTTTATTTTTAAATTCTGGGGTACATGTGCAGAATGTGCAAGTTTGTTACATAGGTAAATGTGTGCCATGGTAGTTTGCTGCACTGATAAACCCATCACCTAGGTATTAAGTCCAGCATCTATTAGGTAGGAATACATTCGTGATGCTCTCTCTCCCCACCCCTGCCCTGACAGACCCCAGTGTGTGTTGCTTCCCTCCCTGTGTCCATGTATTCTCATTGTTCAGCTCCCACTTACAAGTGAGAACATGTGGCTTTTGGTTTTCTGTTCATGCATTAGTTTGCTGAGGATAATAGCTTCTAGCTTCATCCATGTCCCTGCAAAGGACATGATCTCATTCCTTTTTATGGCTGCATAGTATACCATGGTGTATATGTAACACATTTTCTTTATCCAGTCTATCACTGATGGGCATTTGGGTTAATTCCCATGTCTTTGCTATTGTGAATAGTGCTGCAGTGAACATAAGCATGCACATTTTTCAGATATTCCTGAAAAGTCCTGATTTCATATATTCCGTCTCAATGTCAGATATGTCATGCCAAAGGCTTTGAGAACTATTATTACATTTGTTCCTTATTATCACTAAAGGTAAAGAGAAAATTTCTTAATAACCCTCATTTTGCAAACGAGAAAGGGCTATGTTCAGAGACTTGTTTAAGATCATGTGACAAAGCCAGAAGTAGAACTTCAGACTCCTGGTATACATTCTCTCCGAGTATGCTCTGCTACCTCCTATTGAGTGACCACACATTTTTTGATTTGTGAATGAAAGTTTATTAGGTAAAGTCTCTTAAAAGAAAACAATAAAATGGTTTAGATCAATAGCTAATAAGGATTATAAACAATCATAAGATAATAACTAGCAGTAATCATCACATATAAGAATTTACATAAGCACAACTCCCCACATATTTTAACCCAAGCAAATAGGGATGAAGACTTAAACTACTGAATCCACTGCCATCTACCAGCCTATCTTCCTTGATTTTCACACCTTTAAGCTTGTCTCAGAATGATAAGGACTTCTCTTTTTTTTTTGCTCTGTCACTCAGGCTGGAGTGCAGTGGCACAATCTCGGCCCACTGCAGCCTCTGTCCACCAGGTTCCAGTGATTCTCCTGCCTCAGCCTCCTGGGTAGCTGGGATTACAGGTGTCCGCCATGACACCCAGCTAATATTGGTATTTTTAGTAGAAACGGAGTTTCACCATGTTGGCCAGGGTGGTCTCAAACTCCTGATGTCAGGTGACCTGTCCGCCTTGGCCTCCCAAATTGCTGGGATTACAGGCATGGGCCACCATGTCCGGCCTCTTTTTCCTTCCATGCTACATAATAATTGGCTTTGGCATTGATTTTAAGAAGATACAGAAAAGGGCTAATTTGCATAAAGAACCAGCCACTCTCTCCATTCTCCTGGAGGAGATTCAGGATTTCATTCAGAGGTATCCAATCAGTGGACTAAACTAGTTAATAATTCTCCATCTAATTGAGCTTTCAGATAAATGACTTATGGCAATTGTCTATCAGCTAGCTATTTATAGCAACATCTTAGGGTTGGTTAATTTGCATAAGACAAAAATAGGGCTTTGTTCATAAACCTGTTTAAAAACTAACTCCATGTCATGGCTTTCCATCATAAACAGGTGCATAATTGTTGACAATTTATTAATTTGCTTCTCTCTCCTGAAAACACCTTCCCCATTAGTTCTTGTTCCTAAGTATTTTCTTATTTCCTAAACATTTCTTTTCACTATTAACTCTTAATTATGTTCCATAGAGCAAACATACTTAATACAACAATCCATTTCTTGGAGCAGGGGTTATATCTTAACAATCCTTAAGCACATCCAATTACAAAATCAAAGCAAACACTGGAATATGTCTTATCTAGTTCCTGAGGTGCCATTACAGTACAATCTTTCCACGTAACCCAGGCAAACAAGGGGTCAGCCAGCTCCGCATAGTATGAGGTTGTAGCATCTCCCTGCTTTGATGCCTAGGGACTATATTAAACATTACTCGTCTTACAGGCTGGTTCAAATCTTTGTCCTGTTTCACGATGCAGAGTAGTCTCACGGATTTCTCTTGATGTAGTTTCATGGCCTCCTTACGTTAGTATGGTTGCTTGTGTTCTCTTATAATACACTAACAGTTTTAACAAGCTCACATTAATATGTTATGGGATTGTTATAAAGTCCATATTCTAAAATTCCACTTGGAGGAATAGTTACCCTTTGGGATCTATCATGTTTAAGAGCACCAGGTCTGTCCTGCTACAGTTAAATTGCTCACCAAATAAAATTTGTAGCAGACTGGTGGCTTCTCCTTGGATATGTTTTCAGATCTTGTCCAGATATTTATGCTTTGAGTTTTATTTTGACACAAAAGTATAGCCCAGTTTCCTAAAGTCCAAATTCCCTGTGGGGAGTGTGTACCTTCCCTGGCTGTTTTTGAAGCTATAATTAAAGCAACGATTCCTTTAACGTTTAACTTTTACCCAGTTCCCCTATTTTTATTATTTACTAAATGTCTAAATTTTCTTGTTAAACTGCTATCATTAAGCTTCCTAGTAAAGCTGTTCCTAATGGAATGGAGTGATAAACTGTTTCACCTTGCTTTCCCACTACTCTATTTAGGGTAATTTGGCATAGTCCCTTTGTACTGCATCAATTATTTGCCATTTTGTACGTAACTGCTTATCTAGAGTCCTCTGTACTGAGAAAAAAAAAGATAGTAAGGTTCAGTTTGTCCAGTTATTGTGGCAGTAAAATCCCTAAGTCTGCTATCCCATGTGGATTTTAATTATCCACAGTTGTTCTATGATGTAATTTTTATTTTTCCTATTTGTGTTTTTGTTTGCTCCTCTAAGTCTCCTGAATCCTCATCTACTTTTATCAATCCTTTCACATAGCAGTCTATTTTTGAAAGTTCTCATATTAATATGTTGAATAGTTCCGCAAATTCTGATTTTCAAAGGTTGGCTCTGAAGTCATCTGTGTTAAATGTCATTTTAATTATTTTGACTATAATATGCTTTAGGCCTTTATATGAATTGGTAAAATCTGATATCCACCAGTGTGGATTTCCTTCTACAAGTCATTTCTTTGCAGTTTGCATTTAATACGTTGTTTAGTGGTATACCTTTATATCCTTACCTAGTTGTTGCCCATAGCATGAGATGCAATGGGCATTCTCTAGGAAGGAGGGCCATAGTGTCCATGGGCTTTTCTGAAAGGTAGCTATTTTTACAAATAGAAATGAGGGTGCAGTATGGCATGCAATTGGTATGGTCAGTAAATTTTCTGCATATTTATTTGGTCCCTCTCTGTTTTGCTGTGGGGGTCCTTCAACTATTGCATTCTCCCCTTCTGGCATATGCAAAATTATTGTGGCTAAATACCAACTCATATTTTATTTAAATTCATTATTGCTTCTATCTGTGAACAGTAAATATTTCTAGGTTGAGGTTGCAGCAGATTCATTGTAATAAGCCTATTAACTATTCTTTTTAAATTAAGCTATATTCAAGAAGATATATTTTATCCACTTCCACTGTGGACCATATCTAGGCCAATATGGTGAGTGTTTGTGTTTCCATTGGTGAATAGTCCTTGTAGGGCTTTGCTTAGCCCTTCTATTACTTCTCTCTTTGGTTATTTGGTATAGTGTACCATTTTCATTTGGAGAATAATAGTGTAAAGTAGCTGCAACGTGGTCAGAATTTGCAAGAACAGTCTTGCATTGGAACTCTTGGTCCCAGCTTTTTCAGTTTTCTCCTTGGCAACATTCAAAAACCTTTCTGCAGTTTTGTTATACTGTAGATAGTACTCTTTTATAAAGTACTCTTTTTTATACAGTTTTGTTATACTGTAGATAGTACTCTTTTAAAATTACCTCCCTTAGTCTGCTATAGCATTTTTTGTTGGACACATTATCTCTTATAGGATAAGTAAGGAATTATATCCTTTCAAATAAAATTATCTTAACACTGTCCTGTTAATGTGAATGTATTCATTTACTTTACAGTAAATGCTACCCTGGGGGATAGTTCCCATTTGATTTCCATTCATTGTAGACCAGAGAAATTAGTCCTAAGATGTGATAGAGTTCATCTGTTCTCCACCCCATAGTTAGATAAGGAATTTCTTTTACTATTGTTTGCTCCTGCCATCAGAAATTCTAGCATTAGAGTAAGTACAAGTAAAGGGAAACCTACATGGCAAAAGTGAGAATTTTTTAAATAACAACAAAGAGGAAAATAGAGCAGCCTTTGCTGGAAGTAAATCAAATCTTACTTGTTATATGGGTTACTAGTGATGAAAATGTGCAGAATTATGAGAAAATACATACTGCTAATATACAGAAAACAAGAATATAGAATATATTGAAACAGAGAAATGATCAGTTTTCACATGCCGGTGGGGGAAAATTGGATCTTAGTCACTTGTTAAGTCATCATTTATATCAGGGACTGCACCTTCATATAAGCTATCCATTTCTAACATAACCTGATCTACATCAAACATTAGGTCTTCATTCTCTGTTGGTGTGAGTATTGAGTCTAAGTCTGAGAGATTAGGGAGATCTGATGCTGAAGCCTCCTCAGGAGGAGGTGCATCTGCTTCTGTCTCTTCTGCTGTACGATTTTCCTCTACATAAGGAATTTCTTGTTGTTGTATAATTAATTGTAAAAGCTCATTAGCTATTCTTATTAACTGGGCTACACAAGCAATAAGTCCATCCATGAGTACGGAAACTGATGTGGAATCCATGCCTCAGTGCTCTTCTCAATAGATAAAATATCACTAAAAGCTCTAGCAAATAGACACTTGGTGACAACAGATAGTACAGGGGCTAACAATGGTTCTGTGGTTGGTTCAGACCAGAAATTGGGGTGTTTATATAATTATGATGGTGATCAAATACAGAATGAGAACAGTGGAACAATATAACTTTTTGATGATGTTGGTAAACTGTGCACAGAATTAATATATGGTACTCTTGTTTGTACTAACGATGAACTGCTATTATAATAACCATCAGGCAGACTGTCACAGCCAAGAGAAAACAGCAAAGCAGACCTAATAATAAAAAAGATAAATATAAAGATTAGTATCCTTGAGTCTTTATCCATCCTACAGGCCATGGCCACAGGTTACTCCTATCAAGAATTGCTGTTAAGGTTGAAAGGATATGCCTAACTATAGCCCCTCCTTTGTTGCTGGCTTTGTGAGGATCTACTACTCTTTCCTTTGAATACCTCATGGTCTTCATCACTTGTTAAGAGACTTGGGAGAAAAGTGAGCATGGGTAGTTTGTCTGTCTTTCTTGAGCATCTCTTTTGAGGAAGGATATAGTCACTCAGGGTCTGTCAATTAACTCTGTCTTAATTAGCACATTTGCTTTGTTGCCATTTATATCTGGTGCTACTGAATTCTTTCTCTGTTTTTAGAAATCCATTCATTAAAGTTTCCAGTTGCTCCACAGCCTAGGGAGTATATGATAAATAAAAGTCTCACATTCTCTGTATTTTGCCAAAATTTGGACAATTTCAGTTATAAAACTAGTTCCTTGATAGTTTCCTATTACTGACCCTCTTCCATATCTAGCAACTAGTTTCTCCAACTTTATCTAAAGCCATGGTTGTACTGTTTTCATCTGCATATCTGGTGGGCTCTGCAAACCCACTTTCTGAGTAAGTATACACTTGTTTAAAGCAATATTATTCATTTGAAAATCTAGATATTGGCTCTATATAATCTACCTGCTATGTTCGCCTGGTTTACCACTCCCCACCACACTTAAAATGAATCCATTGAGGATGCAAGAAGTTTTTAGCATTTTGTCATATCTCATACTTTTTGTTTATTTGATTCACTGTTTTTTAACTCTTTGTTCTCTGCTAACCTGGTACATATATGCCCTTATGCCCTGAGATTTCACAAGCCATTCTACAACCGTAAATTGAACTGACAAGAGAGCCAAGAAGAGTCCCCGAAGCTTCAGGGTCTACATTAGTTTTGGGGGCATAGATTATCTCCCCTCTCATTCCAAATAGATGATTCTTCTTTTCCAATCTGATGAGCTGATACGTGTTTTACAAGCATTTCTAAACTCCTTTAACCAGTTTGGTTTCATATCTCCCTTCACCAGATTGTTTATCCTGCAATAGTCCAGGTCTACATGGCTGATAAGTGTGGCAGTATACCTTTGACCAGTTTTTTTTTTTTCCTTGGGTATATCTATATGTTAAATTTCTGGCTATTAATTCTGTAAATTGAGCTGATTTTCTTTCTCCAGCCCCAGTCAAGATTTTCCTAGTTGAAAGTCTTAAGATGCAGTCATCTATATCACTCCTTTAGGATTCTACCAAGTCCATCATTGCCCAGTTTTCAGCAATTCTGACCAGAGTGGGGTCCAGCAAGCCACAGGCTTTACTTTCAGCTGACTGTAATCCTTGGATATTTATCGGAGTACAGAAAATAATCAACCAGATGGCCTGTAATTTGCACATAGAGCTTGCTGGTCTCCACAGGCCTTTTTTGACCCACTTAGTTGTATACTATGTCCACTTAGCATAAATCCTGTCAGATCACTACATTTTTTTTTGTCCAAAATCCTACAAATAGACATAGGGTTTTCCCTAATAAGGGTCACAACCATAATGACCAGAAGGCATGATTTTGTTGGAGGCAACTTTCTATATTAAATATAGAAGAATGGGTACTAGAGGCAGAACAGTTTGTTTTATTAATTCAAAAGGTCTGGTTTAAGAGAAACACGTCTCATGGAAGGAAATATGGAGAGAAATCAAGGAAAGGAATTTGACATTGACATAGAACATGCATCAGCTCATCAGAAGGAAAACACGGAAGTAAGATGTGTGTTAAATATTGTTAGGGAGCACCATCACATTTTTCAAAGGAGGCAATAACCTACTACTATATGGTATCCACAGCCCAAAGGCACAAGAAGGTTGCAGGAACACACTCACACAAAACCTATTTAACTTCTGACTTCCCATTCACCCAGTTTTTTTTCTCAGCTTCTCTATCTTCTTCTGGGACTCTTCTATTCTTCCTCTTTGTCAATATGCTTCCATTTATTCACCTATGTGGTTCATTGTATTTCACACCCTCTCTATCTCCATCTTTTCTTACTCTTTGCCATAATCTTTACTTGTATCTCTCTCCTAAAACTGGGAAAAGTTTGGAATAAATTATATTAGAATCATCAAATTTTTATCATATTTATTGAGTTGTACATTACACAACCTAAATACAAAAAAAAAACAGAGAGGTAGAACATTCCATATTTTGTTCTCTTATAAGATAAATGTAGTTACTTATTACTTTATGTGGCCCTTGATTTATTTGCAGGGCAGGGGACTCAGTCACTTTTGATGGGAAAAATAATTACTGACCTTACCTTAACTTTGGTGACCCATGTATTAGCTGATCTACCATTTTTATTCTCAAACCATCTCAGAACTTAGCAACTAGGGGGTGAAGACAGGGCAAGAAGAAACTTGAAGAAATTGCTAAGTATTCCAATAATAAGAAAGAATAAGAGTGTAGCCTCAGCTTATGACGGTTACAGTAATTTCCAAAGCAACCAACTCTGGGCACCTTAGTTAACCTAAAGGGGTATTTGGTATAGTTTATGCCTAGCCCCAACTCACTTTAAGGGACTTTTTTATTAGTTATATCCTCTACCTGGGTTCCTTTTCTCCTTGCTGGGGGAGCAGGGGGTAATGATTTCGTGTCATTCTGATATCTAATATAACCTCCTCAGATTTCTTACTCCTCAACCTGAGTAAAGCCCCAATCATCCCTTCCCATGATGTACAAATTTCATTTTGTACATGATGGTACCTAGCATGTACATATAGCTAGCATGATGGTACCTAGCTATAACTAGCTCATATTTTCTTGTTTAATTATTTGTTCTTCTGTCTCTCACCTTACCCGTACATATATATAGACTAAAATGTAATTGTCATGAGACTAAGAAATTTGTTTGTTTTGTTTTCTGCTATATCCCCAAGGAACAGAAGAGTGCTTACCAGCATAGTATGTAATCAGTAAGTGTCCTTGAATAAAGGAAATAATGTAAGAAGAGAGGGAGGAACAACTTTCAGCTCATTCATTCAGTAAATATTATCAAGCTTCAACCATACACATGGAAAACATGGGGTATAAAGATGGACCAACTCATCAAAACATACAGTTAATAAAATGAACAGGCAACTCAGAGACTGAGAGAAAATATTCACAAAACATATATCTGATAATGAACTCTCAACCAGAATATATAAAGTATATTGCTTTATAACACTATATACTTAATATATAAATATATAAAGTATATTATATAAATATTATATTTTATACATTTACATATTATAATATTTTACATATAACATATGCTTTATATATTCTGGTTAAAAGTTCATTGTCAGATATATGCGTGTGTATGTGTGTCTATATATATGTGTGTCTATCACCTTACCCGTACATATATATATAAAGAACCCCTACATAGACACACATATATATATAAAGAACCCCTACAACTCAATAATAAAAAGACAAACAACCAACTTAAAAGTGGTCAAAAGATTTGAAGAGACAATTCAAATAAAGAGCTAATAAGCACATGAAATCATCCTTAACATCATTAGTAATCGGGGAAACACAAATCGACATCACACTAAGATCCCACAATACACTCAGTAGATTAGCTAAAATTAAAGACTGACAACACCAAATATTGACAAAGATGTAGAGGAACCAGAATTCTTACACACATTTATAGTACTGGTAGGAGTATAAACTAGTATTATGTTTTTGTAGAAACATCTATCAGTTTCCTATAAAACTAAGCATTCACCTATCTATATCCCAGCAATTCCACTCCTAGGTATTTACCCAAGAGAAATGAAAGTTCAGAAAGTGACATTTACAAGGATGGCAATAGAAGTTGTATGCATAATCACCAAAAAGTAGAAATAGCTCAGGTATCTATCAAGAAGAGAATGAATAAGCAAACTATGGTATATTCACACAATGTGATACTAATCAGCAATAAAAAGAAAGGCACTACTGACAGGGACAACAATATGGATGAATAATCAATGATATATTTAATGAAAGAAGCCAGACACAAAAGATTACATGCTGTATGATTCCATTTATACGCAATTTTAGAAAGTGCAAAATAATCTACATAGAAAAAAATTCAGAATAGCGGTTGCATTTATGGAAGTAGGAACTGAGTGGGAAGAGGCATAAAGGAACTTTCTAGAGTGATGGTAATGATTGTGTTTAGATAAGGTTGTCAGTTACACAGGAGTATGCATGTGTCAAAACTCATTGAATGGTACTCTAAAGATTTGTACATTTCACTATATGAAAATTTTACTGCCCTCAAAAAAGTAACCAAGCACAATCCCCAGCCTCTGAAAGTATATGCCAGATTTGATGACGTGCCCATAAAATTTTTTCTAATAAATTGTCACATTAATTGGAGACCTATTATGTATTAAAGACTGTAAATCCCACTTTTCTTGTATTACAGATTGAGTATCCCTTATCCAAAATGGTTGGGGCCAGAAGTGTTTCGGATTTCAGATTTTGGAGTATTTGCATATACATAATGAGATATCTTAGGAATGAGACCCAAGTCTAAACATGAAATTCATTTATGCTTCATAAACACCTTATACACAGAGCCTGAAGGTAATTTTATAGGATATGTTTAATAATCTTGTACACTAAACAAAATTTGTGTACACCAAACCATCAGAAAGCAAAGGTATCATGTTGGTGCTCAAAACTTTTGGATTTTGAAGCATTTAGTATTTCAATTGTTTAGATTAGAGATACCCAACCTGTAGTAAATTTAATCCTCACAATAAAATCATCTTATGAAGTTATAGGAGGAAAAACAGAGGATCAGAGATTCAGTAATTTGCCCATGATCACATAGGTAAAGATGCAGAACTGAAAGTCAGCCCAGGTCTGACTTCTAAAGTCCTAGGCTAGAGGGTACAAATTTAGGTGACTACAGGAGCAAATCTGCCTTAGTCAAGGCCAGAGCTGACTTCTCATTCTCCTAAGCAGGAGTAGAACTGAGAATGTTAATGCCATTTGCTATCTCTAGAAACTGCCTAAATTCCAAGTTGAAAGTGACTTAAGCAGATCAGTCTCCTAAGATATCCCCATTATCTGTGACTGGGAGGTTCAGGGATATGTCCATTTTCTATCCTTCCACTGACCTACTGAATTGGCCCAAATGTTCATAAAGTACTTACCTGTGATAGAGCTGAGAGGGATGAGGGTATCAAGGCTCCACCTAGTAAACAATTTCCAGACTTCTCTTCCAAACAGGTTGTGAACGTTCCTGCAACAACTAAAAAACAACACCACCCCCCAAAAAAGATAAGTTGCAAAATCGATAGCTTTAAGGATAAGCAAGGACAAGATGAACTAACATTTCAGAGTAAGGGGCCCTTTCTAAGTGTCCTGATAATCAGGTGCTTTTTTCCTTTCCTGTGGAATTTGCTAATTCTGGGCACTGTTGAAGTTGAAGCTTAGCTGTAAGGCAGAAGGACAGTCCTGAGGAAAGGAGAAATCAGTATAATGTTTGGCAGTTGAGAAACATGAAAATAATGGACTGGAAATTTACAAAGTCCAAAATGCTGGGATAGTTTTTCTTACCTAAAGTCAGCTGAGTTCTGGGCTGTTGCCTGGGCAGGAAAGGCACAGGAAAATCTCCTGCAGTCTCCTGGTACTTCAGAATCTCCCTCTAGAGGGAAACTGCCCCAAACAGGCCACCGATATCCACCTTTAAAAGGTTACCTAGATTTTGAAGTTAGATGGACAAAGGGAAAAGTAATGAGTCAAAAAGATCAAAACCACTCCCAAAGGGCAATTTGGACAAAATGATTATAAAATGCATAAGGGTACATAAGGGCTAGTAATAGTGAAAAATGTTCAGGAAGAACAAATTGAAGGACATATGCTACCAAATATTAAGGCTAGTTATACAGCTACAGAAATTAAGACAGTATGGTACTGGCTCAAGGACAGACAAATAAGTCAATGGAATCATGACTCTTACCTCATACCAGATACCAAAATAATACTAATAATGATTTGAGATGAATCATAGGCCTAAATATGCAAGTTAAAACAATAAAACTTCCAGATCAAACCACAGGAGAAAATCTCTATAATCTTAGGTAGGCAAATATTTCCTATAGAACAAAAACATTAACTATGAGAGAAAAGATTAATTAATTATACTTTAAGAGGATGAAAAGCCAACCACAGACTGGGATGAAATATTCACAATATATATCGAACAAAGGACTTATATCCACTACATTCATACATTTTTTAAACTCCTACAAATCAATAAGAAAAATATAAACAATCTAATTTTTTTAAAGTATAAAAGAATTGAACTGGCACTTCATAGAAGAGAATATCCAAATGGCTCACAAGCATATAAATAGGTGTTCATCACTATTACTCATCAGGGAAGTGCAAATTAAAACCACAGTCAGATATACAAAACCCACCAGAAGAGCTAAAGTGGAAAAGACTGACAATATCATGCACTGAAAACATGGAGCAGCTGGAACTCTCATAGATTGTTGGTGAAATCGTTAACTGGTACAACTACCTTGGAAAACTATTTGGCAGTATCTACTAAAACCAATCATACCTCTACCACATGACCCTGGAATGCCACTTCTAAATATATAACCAGAGAGTACAAGTATCCACCAAGATACAGGTACAAGAATGTTGAAATAAACCAGATGCATAAAATTAGCTATCATATCACTCCATTTACATTTAATCCAAGAACAGGCACACTAATCTATGGAAAAGAAGTGAACAAAGTGGTTACGTCTGAGTAGTAGGTTATTGACAGGAAAGGGATATGAGTACGCCTCCTGAGGGGCTGGGAATGTTCTATATCTTGATATAATCACATATGTCAAAAAACAAAAGCATTGATATGCACCCTTAAAATTTGTGCTGTTTGCATGCTATACCTCAAAAATGGTTTTATTTTTAAATTTTAGGTCTCCTTCCCATAAAACTAATGAGGTCAGCAAGAGAGTGATGAGTCTTAACCAGGATTCAGCAAGCCAGTCATCAAAGTTAATGAAAATGGAATGAAGTATGAATGTGCAGGGGAGAGTTCCTTTGGCCTGTGTGGGTCTCTACTTCATGGCAGTGCTAAGGCAAGAGACCCTGATGGCTAGACAGTTTTTAATTGATCCAAGATGAGATAACCTACATATTACAAGTAGCTCATAAAGACAGCTGAAGCAGAGACCATGCTATCCATCTGATAAGATCAATTTTTATTAATCTCTCTCTCTTACAACATTTTCGTCTGCACAACTAATCAAAAGTCACCATTTTTCTCTTAGCTGAAAGTCCTACCCGGCAATTTTGCAATGCTCCTAGCTGGAAAACTGGCAGTAAGTGTCTAACAGTAGGATGGAAAAGGAGCAAAGAAATCCAAATCCTCTGGGTCTATGTTTATACTTGATAAGCTTCTCTGTATTAGGCAAGGTTAATTCGTTCATATCCAAGGGGAACAGGAGCAGTTATGTGGGAAAGATTAGAATGCACCTTTGATGAAGATGGGTGCCAGATTCCCATTTACAAACAGGAAAATTTTTGCCATAGTGCTCCCTTCTCTAGTGCTGCAGTACCATTTGGATACACGCATTCAATATAGCTTGTTAAAAAAAAAACTAAACAAACAAACAAAAAAAACTGCAGACATACATAACTTCTCATTGCTCTCTTCACCCCTTGAGAAAATATCAAAAGTACTTTATCCCCAAAGGGAGAATTTTCATAATTTTGACATAATAGAAGCATCTCTAGGGGAGTACAATGAACAGAAAACAGTATTTACACTTTAAACTCTTTTTGAAAAAGCTACAAACTTTGCCTTTAAAAAATAACTGCGTGCAATACAGCATTTGCCTGTTATAGGATCTGACATTTAAATTCCCCATGAAGCATCTATAATTTATCAAGAAAGAAAGGAAAAATTTGTGCAGCTGAGGAGCTAAACATGGCCCCTTCTTGAAAATATATGAAAAATTCAAAACTGAAACTAAAAAAAGGGGGAGTAGGAAATGTCCTTATGGTCAATCTAAACCAAATTCTACTGAATTTCTTTCCTCCTCCAAATTTGTTCATTGCTGCAGAGAATAATTGCAGAATGGCTTACCCTTCAGAAAAACAACTTAGTAGAGAAAAACAACCACTTTTGAAAATACATCTTGGTTATTTTCCTAGACAGATACAGTTTGCTCAAAACACTGTTCAAAGATGAGGACAGCCACTCAATTTTAACGTGGTAGGACCCTACACAGGCTTGTCCCTGAGGCTTGGCTGCTATGAGAGGCTCCCAGGCCCCTAGAGAGTCTGGAAAGAGATTCAATACTTCTAGAAAGATTTTTTTGGTCTTCAAATATTAGAGTGCAGATGACAGGGTCTAAAATAACAGAACTTGGGAGTAACAGGAAAAAGGGTTCTATTTCCAAGTCTTTCTTCAGTTTTCTGAGATGGAAAAAAGAAAGTTGTGGTTGTTTGTATATGTTTTTGGGGAGAGATATAAAATAATACTAGTGATTATTAGAATAGTATCTGGTGTCCAAAAAAAACACCCTATATTTGAATTTCAACTTCACCACTTACTAACTAGAAGGTTGCTAAACTACTCTTTGTGTCGGTTTCCTCGTCTATAAGGTGAAGATAATGACAGTTGTGAGAATTACATTAGTTAGTTAACACAGTGAATTTAAAATGGTGCCTGGTAAATAATTAGCACCTAATAAATGCTAGCTGATACAATTGCACTGGAGAAATTCCAGGATCTAGGAAATAGTATGTGGTATATCATGACTAGTGAATAGTTATCTACGGAAGGCAGGAGAAGAGATGGCTGCAGGCGGTACAAAAACTGGAAGGACATGCCAGAAATACAGTTCATCTCATAGAATCAATATTAGATGATAGCTTTGAGCTTAGACAAAAACGCAAGGGAACAGGACTGTTTTGAAGCTATAGTTCACAAATGCCCCTTTCAGGAGACCTAAGAACAATCAAAGATTGTAGGAAAGCCTTGAGGATTAGCAAATCCTCCTGGTCTAACTTTCTCTGAACCAATTCCTTATTGTGGCTTTGAGCTCTGGTGGGGCTGTAGGTCACATGCACCACTCCTGGCCTGGCAAAAGCTAACTACATTGTAGGCTACATTGGCTATGCCTCCAACACACTGTCAGTTGCACGGAGGGTGCCCTCCACCTGGTATTGTGGCAATGATTCTTTCAAAGCATTAACTCCTTGGAAACACCCACTTGGAAAGTAATTGGCAAGGTCATTGAGACAAGATAATGAAGGCCCACTATCCTATGTTTAGCATGACTTCACCCAAACCAAGACAAAGTTTTAAGTATTCCTATGTGAATCATTTGGGTAAGAAGGGGAGCATTATGCAACTATATTTGTGTATTTTTACTTCATACCATCCTAGTCTGGATTTAGTCCCTAGCTTCAGGAATACATCTCAGAAATTTGACAAGAGCAAGACTAAGCACCAGTTGTGGCCTCTTCTATGTTTCTGTGGCAAATGCCAGCTTGCCAAGAAAGACCAGGTTAGTTTATTTTACCACATGAAAAGATGATCACAGATTGCTTCCTTCTGCCTGTAAATGTGCTTAATGCCTGTCCACCAAAGGAAAGGTCCTTCTGTTTTTAACAATTTCAAAATAACATTTCATAGTGTCCCTTGGTAATGCATTCCAATATTTTATAGTTTCCTTCTTCTGGTAATTATATCCTCAAATATGTTCACATACATTAATTTATAATAATCCTATGTAGTAAGGGTTATACCTATTTTACAATTGAAGAAATGAAGAACCAAAGAGGGTAACGGACTTTCCAAGATTGCATTGCGCAGCTGGTTAGTAGCAGAGCAAGAATGAGAACCTGATTTCTTGGCTATTATTAAAAAGTTAAAAAAATTTAAAAAAGCAGATGCTAGTGAGGTTGCAGAGAAAAAGGAATGCTTATACAGTGTCAGTGTGAGTGTAAATCAGTTCAGCCATTGTGGAAGACAGTGTGGCAATTCCTCAAAGACCTAAAGACAGAAATATCATTTGACCCAGCAATCCCATTACTGGGTATATACCCAAAAGAATATAAATCCTTCTATCATAAAGACACATGCACACATTATGTTCATTGCAGCACTATTCACAATAGCAAAGACATGGAATCAACCTAAATGCCCACCAATGGTAGTCTGCATAAAGAAAATGTGGTACATATATACCATGGAATACTATGCAGCCATAAAAAACAACAAGATTATGTCCTTTGCAGGGACATGGATAGAGCTGGAGGTCATTATCCTTAACAAACTAACACAGGAACAGAAAACCAAATACCGCATGTTCTCACTTATAAGTGGGAACTATATGTTGAGAACATATGGACACATAAAGGGGAACAACACACACTGGGGTCTATCAGAGGGTGGAGAGTGGGAGGAGGGAAAAGATCAGGAAAAATAGCTAATGGATACTAGGCTCTGTCATTCCTCAAATTCACCAAGCACACTTCCTCTTTAGGTTCTTTATACTGGCTATTCTGCCTGGAATGGTCTTAATTCAAATATCAAAAGAGTTAACTCCCTCACTTTCTTCAATCTCTTTGCTTCTATCTTGCCTTCTCAATGAATACTTCACTTACCACCTTTGTAAAATTGAAGCTCCTTCTCCCAACTTGGCAGTCCTGAGTCTTCTTTATTCTGCTCTACATTTTAATTTTTCATAGAAACATATCACTTTCTATATATATAATATCGTTTACTTATTTATTATGATGATCATGTATTTTCTGGTCTTCCTCTCTAGAATGTAAGGCAGGGATCTCTGTTTTGTCTAAGTGCAAGAACAGTGTCTAGCACATAGAAGATATTCAGTAAATATTTGTTGACTAATAATTTGTAAAGACTAATAATTCCCTATATTTTCATAGTGTTTCATATTTCTTCTAGTGCTTTCACATGGTATCCCCTGTAATCATGTTAATTACTATATGAGGTGGGTAGGGCAACACAGAGTTTATCTCCATTTTACATTTAGGAAAATAGAAAGCCAGAGAGGTGAAATGATCTACCCAAGATAGATTCTACACAGCTGGAATGTGGTAAAATCAGGAACCTAGGTTTGCACCCTCTTTCTATAGCCTCCAATATTATACTGCAAAGCTACTAGTCGTTGAGGAAAGACCTTCCAGATTCTTTGTTAGAAATGGAATATGTCCTGCTTGTGCCACTAACCCAGTGCCTTGAAGCTTAATGTGTTTCACCAGCAAATGCAAAGTCAATTAAAGACCTGAGCTTATGTGGGGAATTGGCTCGTGAATATGAGAGAAAATGATTCCCAAATGGGATTCTCTCCAAGAAAGAAAGAAAGCAACATTTCAATATCCCAGCTATTCAGTGGAATAAATTGTTTCTTCCTATCTCTGCCTTCCTCTTGCATTACACACTAAACCAAACAGTTCTCCAAAGCAATGTAATAAGATAAAGGAAGTGAGAGTCCAAAAAACCATCTGCAACCTTATGCACCTCCCAATGACCTCTTCCACTGTGCCACCATCTAAGCCACTAACTGCCCATGTTGGAAGCTTTCCCTCATTGCCACTGCCACACAAAAAGAGTGGAGAGTGTCCCTTTAAATGTACCACCAAACAGGAAGCTGGTATTTACTTGGCAGGGGAAGAACAAGATACTTTCATGCTTGGCATGCTGCTACCATTGGCATCTAACCCAGAAGCTGCTGCATTCTGCAGGGGTGGCAACTATTTTGTCCTCAGGATAACATAGTGGAAGATGCAGCTATATTTACATACAGGCTTTTTAATAGAGATGCCTATCACCCATGGTAAGCTCACAGGAGGTGACAGAAATGGCATAGCCAGAAAAAGGCAAGCCAAGTCCATAGTACCTTCTGGCAACTGAATCCACATTGCCAGAGAGGGAGGCCTTGATCTCTTTCTCTGGCCCCCAGAATGTCATTAGACCAGGGGTACATTCAGAAATGCTCTTAAGTATCACTGAGTAGACCAGGTTTGTCTTCAGTGCCCTTGTCAGAACTCTCTTTCCAAGATCACAGCAAATCAACTGGTGGAGGCTTGAGTCTACTAAGTCAACTCTGTTGCCAGGCTCAACAAATATCTCATAATGAAACAGCATGCATAAATTCAATAAATAAACCTCAGGCTGAAAAAAGAAGTGTCAATGAAAGCACAATCTACCAAACGTTTAACAGACTTTAGATAACACATGGATGCAAACATCACTGAAACATGAAGAAATGAACAACTTTCGCCACACAGGCATGTACTGAAATATTTAACACTGAGGAAGTAATAAGGATGAAAGAAAAAAACATTATTTTTAACATCAACTTTGGAGGCAGAGAAACTGGGGTTCAAGTCTAAAGGTTTTCTTGCCTTAGGAGACCACTTAAGCTCACTATGACTCACTTTCCTGATCAGAAATAAGGATGATGACAGTATCGAGCAAATATTAATTTTGTGATGTAGACAATGTTTAATTATGTGGAGATGCCCTGTTGCTTTAGTTTTTTATAAAGTGTGGCTTTTGAGTTTAAACATAGATTTAAACTACACTTCTGATACTAATTGTATGGCATTGAGGAAGGCACTTATTCTCTCTAAACCTGAGTTTATTCATCTATATTTTGAGAAGGATGATGACGCTTATCTCAAGTGGATGCTATAATAATCAAACACGATAATGTTGTGAATGTGTTTTATAAGCCATGAATTCCAAGATAAAGAAAAGTAGGGTTTGTTTGGGTTTTTGTTGTTGTTTTTTAAAGCGTTTGATTAGAGTGGCCAACCAATCTGATTTTCAAGGCATAGGGGGTTTTATAGGATGCAGAATTTTCAATGCTAAATATGGAAAATCTTAGGCAAACCAGGATGAGTTGGGCACTCTAGTCTTGACTAACCTTTTATTAGGCCAGTATTCTCACTAGACCTTAACTGAGATGACTAGGCCTTAACCAGATTTAGGCCCTGGCTCTGCCTTAATTAGACTCTGACTGGGACTCAACTAAGCTTAGCCCTTTCTAGACCAAACTGGGCTAAATATGCCTTAAATAGGCCCAGGCCCTTGCTACACATTAAATTTGACTGAATAGGCCTTCTCTAGACTTAGGCCCTGGCAATGCCTTATCTAGATTGATTAGATATTAACTAGGTGTAGTCCCTGGCTAAGCTAACTGGGCTGTGACTAGGACTTAACTAGGCATAAGTCTGGCTATACCTTTACTGAGTTGACTAGGCTTTAACTAGGCTTAAGTCTTGCTTTTGCCTTAACTAGACTCTGATTAGGCTTTAACAAGGCTTAAGGTCTGCATGTGCCTTAACTAGATTCTGACTAAGCTTTAACTAGGCTTTGGCCCTGGATAGGCCTTAACTGGGTTGGCTAGAGCTTAGCTAGGATGACTAGGCCCTAGGTAGGCTCAAACTCTGGCTAGACCTTAACTAAAGTCTGACCACACCTTTTCTAGGCTTAGACCTTAACTAGGCCTTAACCAGGTCCAGGCTATACCTCAACTAAACTCCATGTCTCCTCTAGACTTACACCCTAGATAGGCCTTAACCATGCTTAGACTAGGACTCAAGTAGGCTTATCCTCTAGATAGGCTATAACTGGGCTAATTAAGCCTTAATATTGGCCCTCACTAGGCTTTAACTGGGTTGACGCAGTCTTAATTGTGTTAACTGGCTCTTAACTAGCTCATGCCTTTGCTATACTTTAACTAGACTCTGACTAGGCCTTATCTAAACTTAGGTTATGACTAGACCTTACCCAGGCTTAGTCCTTGACTAAACCTTAACTGGACTTTGGCCCTCATAAGGCCTTAATTGGCTGGCTAGGTTTAACCTGGGCTTAGGCCACTGCTACACTTTAACTATATTTTGATGAGGCCTTAATCAAGATGGCTAGCCTTTAATTAGGTTTGGGCCCTGGGTATACCTTTAAAAACTCTGACTAGGCCTTAATAAGCTAAGGCCTGGCATTACCTTAACTAGTTTGTGATTAAATACTTAAGTAGATTTAGGCCTTAACTGGGCTCTGACTAGGCCCCTAACTAGCTCTGACTAAATATAAACTAGGCTTAGGATATGAATAGTCCTTAACAATACTCTAATAATACCTTAACCAAGTCAGTTAGCTTTTAATTAAGTTTATGCTGTAGCTATACCTTAATAAAACTCTAGCCAGGCCTTAAATAAACTTAAGCCCTGGCTATACCTTAACTAGTTTCTGCTTAATACTGAACTAGACTTAGGCCTTCTCTAGGCTCTGACTTCACCTTAATTAGGCTTAAGCCCTGACTAGGCCTAACCGAGCTCTAACAAAGTCTAAACTAGTGTTAGGTAATGGCTAGGCCATAACTGGGCTTTGACTCACACTTAACTAGGCTGAAGCCCCACCTATACCTTGATTAGGCTTCATTACATCTTAACTAGGCTTAGGCCTTGGCCAAGTCTTAACTAAGTTCTGACTAGGACTAAACTATTTTTGAACTTACTAGGACCTAAGTAGACTAGGACTACAACTTAACTAGACATAGGCCCTGGTTAAGGCTTAACCTGGCTCTGACTAGACCTAAATTAGGCTTAGGCCCTGGCTAGGGCTGAACTGGCTTCTGACTAGACCTAACCAAAGTTTAGGCATTCTTATGCTTTAAGAATACACTGATGAGGTCTTAAGCAAGCTAGCTAGCTTTTAACTAGGCTTAGTCCTTGGCTATACTTTATCAAAATTCTGACAGGCTCTTAACTATGTTTAGGCACTGGCTAGGCTTTAACAAAATTAACTAGACCTGAAGTAGGCTTAGGCTCTGGCTAGGTCTTAACTGGACTAACTAGGCCTTAACTAGGCTAAGGCTTTGACTCAGTCTTAACTAAGTTCTGACTAGGACTAAACTATGCTTATGATCTTGCTAGGACTTAACTAGATTAGGAGTAGAACTTAACTAGGTTTAGACTCTGGCTAGGGCTTAACTGGGCTGACTAGGCATTAACTAGGCATTGTCTCTGAATAGGTCCCAGTTGGGCTGACTAGAATTAACTAGGCTCTGACTAGACCTAAATTAGGCTTAGGCCTTGCCTAGGGCTGAACCAGGTTCTAACTAGACTAAAACTAGACTTGGGCACCAACTATGCTTTACCAATATCCTAATGAGGTATTAACCAAGCTAGCTAGTTTTAACTGTGTCATCTAGACTGGAAGTAGGCTTATGCTCTGAGTAGGTCTTAATTGGGCTGACTAGGACTCGATTTGACTTAGGCTCTGTCTCCACCTAACTGATTTCTGAGTAGGCCTTAAGTGGGCTTAGCCCTTGGTGAGCTTGTAACCAGGCTGCCTAGGCATTAATTAGGCTGAGCAAACCTTAATTAGGCTTTGGTCTTACCCAAGTCCATGGCTTAACAGTGCTTAAGCCTCAAGTAGGCCTTATCTAAGCTGAGGTGCTGACTAGGCCTTAACCAAACCTTGGCCCTAGCCTTATCTTGATTAAGCTCTAGTCAGACCTTGGCTAAACTGCAGCTTCTCGTTCATAAGGATCACTTCAATAATATACCACCTTTAGCTATCAGCTCCTCACTTTGTATCTGCCATCACCTCAGTTATCCTACAGTTTCAGGCTATACTCTGGGGCATAAAGAAGTCAGAGACACGACCTTACCACACTGCAACAGGAAACAGAATGCTTGTAGGCTCTTTGCATCCAGATGTATTTATAGGATAAAACAGGAAATGACACCTGAATTGATACCCCCAGGAAACCAGGGGATACTTTTTTATGTAACACTCCCCCACCCCCAGAATTATATTTTTATTTCAGCCAGTCAAAATGGTCTGTACAACTTCTTCCAGGACACCGACATTTTGTAACAAGTTTGTAAGAAATTTAAAACATAGCATTCCTAAGTATGGTACAGGACGTGACCCTAGCTTTTGCCCAAGGACGTGACCCTAGCTTTTGCCCATAATGTGTAATTGGCAGGTTAGAGAGAACTCTTCTTACCTACCTCACCACACTTCAAGAGGAAACAGACTGCTGGTAGGCTCTTAGCAGCCAGATGTATTTATAGGATAAAATAGGAAGCATCCCCTGAATTGACACCCCCAAGAAACCAGGGGACACTATTGTATGTAACACTCCAATCGGAAATATATTTCTACCTCAGCCATTCAAAAGGTCTGTACAACTGCTTCCAGGACACTGACATTTTGTGACAAGTTAATAACAAACTTATGTAACAAGTTTGTAATAAACATAGAACATAGCGTTCCTAAGTACAGTATAGGAGGTAACTCTACGGCTTTTGCTCATAATGTACAACTGGCAGTTAGAAGAGACATCTTCTTACCTACCTTACCACGCTGTGACAGGAAACAGACTGTAGGTTCTTTGCAGCCCGATGTATTTATAGGATAAAACAGGAAGTGCCCCCTGAATTGACACCCCCAAGAAACCAAGGGATACTCCTGTATGTGACACTCCAAGTGGAAGTATATTTCTACCTCAGCCAGTCAAAATGGTCTGTACAACTGCTTCCAGGACACTGACATTTTGTAACAAGTTTGTAGCAAACTTAGAACATAGCTTTCCTAAGTAGAGTATAGGAGGAGGAGACCCTATGGCTTTTGCCCATAACGTGCAATTGGCAGTTTACCTACCTTACCACACTGCAACAGTAAACAGACTGCTTGTAGGCTCTTTGCAGCCAGATATATTTATAGTATAAAACAGGAAGCAAACCCTGAATTGACACACCCAAGAAATCAAGGAATACTCTTGTCTGTAACACTCCACCTGGAAATATATTTTTATTTCCAGCAATCAAAATGTACTGTGCAACTTCTTCCATGATACCAACATTTTGTAACAAGTTTGTAACAAACTTAAAACATAGCATTCCTAAGTAGAGTAAAGGAGGCGAATCTATAGGATTTACCTTAATGTGCAATTGGCAGTTTAGAGGAGAGATCACCAATGCACTAGAATTGCAGTAAAGGGAGTGTAAGCTTCACCAAGCTAAACTTTGAGCATTTATAGACCCTATGAACTTTCCACAGTTAGTTATCAATCCCACTGTGAAGAAGTAGCCAGTCTGATATATACTGGATTAGCCTGCTATAGGATACTGAAATACTTGGTTAATGACCCAAGAACAGGATGATAAATCCAGACCAGGGTATAGGCCATCATTCCTGTCAATTAGCTTCATGGATTCCTAGTGAAAAGACTGGTTATTGGTTCCCAACCTTGGCTATTTTATTTAATTTGGGAGCATGTATTTACTTCACCTTCTAGTAAAATGCATTTGATTCATTCCACATTGGGAATTCACTTTGGACCAACTAAACATTTTTGTCATCTGTATCAAGTTCTAAATTAAACTTATATAGGCCTGTATAGTCCTATTAACCTTTTCAAGTACACCGTGACTTTGGTATCAGTCCTGCATGTACTAACTGAAATCTGTAGGTACTATTCAGAGTAAAGCAGGTAAGCAGCTCTGTTCACATGATAGTGCCCAGACAGGGCCTGTGGCTGTGTGATGTAACCAGTCTTTACATTAAGCTGTATATAGTAGTATGTCAAAAGAACTGATCTGGGCACCAGAACTGGAGAGTTTTTACGATCATTCATTCATCCCACAAATATTTATTAATCACCTACTGTGTGCCAGATATTATTCCGAGACTAGGAATATGATGGCAAGCATATATAGCCACAACCCTTGACCTCATGGAGTTTTCATTCTACAACCAAAATCAGGAGAGGATCTGCACAGCCGTGAGTTGAAGCCTACATTAAAACATTTTGTATGCTGCATGGCAAGGTCAGATGTGACAGGCAAAGCCTACAATAACAGAATAGCTGTAGGAAAATAGCCATGTGGTTAAAAAATGTACCAACAAATGAGTACAATCTTCATTCTAAAAATATGAGAACAGAGATGTTTCCCAACATCACCATCACCACACCATATCATTCTGGTCAAGTCACTTATATTTTTTGGTCTTCAGTTCTTCCTTCTATAAAATGGAGTCACTTATCCATTTGAAAAAAAAAAATGAAGAGAAATTGGACTAGATAAGTAAATCCTAAATCACACTAGCACAATGGATAAGAGCCACAGGCTTTAGAGTTGACTAGATGGGGCTTGAATCTCAGCTCTTGTCATCTTGTACCTATATGCCACCGGCACGATTTAACCTGACTGAGCCTGATGTTTCTTTCTCTGTTAAAAGAGGATAAATACTAATAATACCTACCTAGGGCTATCATGGGACCAATGCCTGAGAAAACACGGAAAATGCTTGGTGCGATAAATTGCCATGTTCTGCTAAAAAAAACAGGAAGAAGGAGCTATGTCTTGCACAACCTGCTTCATTTGATTTGCATGTATCACTATTTAGTGAGTACTTGATAAAGATATGCCATCTGGTTTATTGGACAGTAAAGAAGGCAGTAAGAAGATTCACAGGGCAACAGGAGGGAACAAAACCTGGAAAAGGTGATAGAACAGGGCAAGAGATGAAGGATTTTCCTTATTTGCATTCCTAGTCCAGCTTAACCCACATCCATTCATTCCCTGTGACCATAACAAATAAACACCTTCCTAGGACCACAGGCCCCATTGGGATGATACATAAAGTCTCAGGAAGACATTTCAAGTTCAATCTGAAGAATGAGAGTCAAGGTCTCCTGAGTTCTCTGAATGAGCTCTGAAACCTTCTCCACCTTTCTTTTACAACTCTTCCTCTTTTTCTGATGTCTCCATTCCCTGGCCAATCTCTGAGGGGGCTACCAGCAGAGTTACAATCTAATATTTGAAAGATGCTCCGAAAAGAAAAAGTATTATTAACTATTAGTTGCACTGTGTGAACAAATTCATAAATACTTCTTTTATTTTGCAGAAACATTACATAACATGCTGTAACTACGTAACTAGATTTCTTTCTAGCTTTACTTTGATATTCCAGATGATAAGGGAAGTATGTTGGCATTATTCAGTACTTGGTGTTTAAGTGCAAGTACTGAGCCATTCACTCACTCCAGGGAGAAGCAGAGAAAGGAATAAGTTTAAGGTCTCAAAACTGAAAACAAATAACCAAGAAGGTTCTACATTTCTTCCTGTAGTCTGTGAACTGCATAATAGTGTTCCTCACTCAAGGAAGGCTTTGGATTGCTCCTGCTGAAGGACAAAGGGATAAACAGACTAGGCCCAGATCACCTAAAGCACTGGTTCTCAGGGCTGAATTCCCACCCCTTTACCCGCCCGCCCAGCAGGAGCACTTGGCAATCTCTGGAGAGACTTTTGGTTGTCACAATTGAGGGGAGATGCATTGTCAATTAGTGGGTAGAGGCCAAGGAAATTCTAAACACCCTGCAGTACACAGAACCGTCTCCCAGAATAAAGAATTATCCAGCCCCCAAAGCCAATCGTGTTCCAGTTAAGAAAATCTGACCTGGAGAATCTTTCCATCCTAACAACCAGCTAATATTTCTGAAGGTCTTTCTTGTGGCTACTCTGGGTTAACATATAAGCCATAGTCTCTACCCTAAGGAAACTTAGAGTCTAACAAAGAGATCAGCCAGCACACTGAAGCAACCCACAAATCATGAAGTATATCACTTAGCTTTGCTTTTTGTTTTTTCGAGGTAGTGTGGTCTAGCCTCTGGGTACTATAGGAGCATTTTTAATTTTATTTTATTTTTAATTTACATAATAATTGTATTTATTTATGGGGTACAATATGATATTTTTATATATGTTTACATTATAGAAGGGGGAGAGCAGCAGGCATACGAAGTTCAGGAAAACTTCCAAGAAAAGTTGGATCTTGAGCTGATGTTTGAAGGAGGCTATACTCTTTCCCTTTTCTTCACTGCTGGGAGAAAGATGAATCTAAGCTTGCTGCCCATACTTCCTTACTTCCCACTCTCTATCAGCATCTTGTAATCTGATTTCGGGTCTCCCTAGAAAATTATTTTTCTCAATCTACGTCAACCCTCATCTTTTAAAAATGTCCTTCTTTCTTGACTTTTATAACATTATCATTGTGTTCTGGTTCACTTTTGACCCCCTGTCGTTCAGCCTCAGGTTCCTTTTTACAGCCAACCTATATAGGTAGGTGTGCCACAACCTCCAGCCTGCTGCCTTTTTCTCTCTCACCATTTCCTTTTCATTCCTTTATGTCCCTTCTGATTCCACAAAGGATTTGCAGTAGTTACAATCTCATGCTATGCGTTTTTCCTTAATTATCATGCCAATTCCTTTGGCTTCACCCTTCATCTCTATACAAGCAACTTCCTAAACTATGCCTCTGACTCTAACTCTGATGTCCCTCTTACATACCACACCACCTGCCTGATCACCAGCTGAACACCATTCATGTATACCTCAAATCCAACATATCCAAAACTTCAGGTGACCAACTCAACCTGGTTTACCCAGGACCTAGTTTTAACACTGAAAGTTCCATGTACTTGGAATTCCCTCAACCGCAAGCAAACCAGGACAGTAAGTCACCACAACTAAAATGAACTCAACAGTGTCTGTTCTAAACCCAGTCTTCCTCATGATCTCCTAATTCCTCTCCATCATTTAGTAGCAGAGATATCCTCCTTCTGCATAAACCTCAACTCCTCTTTGCCCTCTACCTACTCATGCAATTGATTGCCAGATATTGTCAATTTTATCTCCAAAATATCTTCTTTATCATCATTTCCTTTCAACTTCCACTGCTCTAATTCAGGTCTTTATTACCTCTCACCTGTACAATTACAGTAGACTCCTAATCACTCCCCCTGCCTACAGCCACTCTATCATCCTACTCCCATCCCTTTTGCCAATTCATCTTCCAAACTGCAAAGACTGATCATTTTAAAACACGAATCTGATCATCCACATATAGTACTCTTTTATCAATACTGAAATTTCACAGAATGAACTCCAAGAACAGCATTAAACTCAGGCTCCCAGGCATTTGAGTATGATGACTATACAATATGATACCTAAGAAATGTTGTTATGAATGACTAAAGTAAACTGAGTATTAATATGAGCTCTTAGTGAAAAGGAAAATCAAAACGAGACAAAACAAAAACCACCAACATACCCCTGAGAAGCCAGGAACTGAGTTTGTCAGTTCCAGTTTTGCATCTTCTCATCTCTTCGGAGAAGTATATATGATATGCTCTCAGTTAAGGAAAGTAAGTATGGCCAGGAAATTTGGGGTGGTACAGACTCACTAAAGCCTTGGCATTTATATGAAACAGAATCAGCTGGAACTCATATTATGCAGAAACTGAACCTGAGAGAGCATTCACTTGTTCCCTCAGGCTGTTAGGTCTTAACTCTTCTGTGGCCCGACTCTCTAATTACCTCTGCTGCAAGAGCTTTCCATCTCAGACCGGCAAGGAAAAAGAGAATTTACATGACTGATGTTTATATCAGTGACAGGAAATATGTACCTCATTTGAATAAGGGGTAGGGTACTCCAAATACAGATTATGAAAAATGAAAAACTGCTGGGTGAAGAAGGCAACTGCTTTTCCTAGAGGAGAGAGATCTCATCCTTTCCTCGCTAAGGAAAACTTATCTATCCTCTGTCTTCTCTCATAGACTTGCAAATGGTAAATTGTTTATGAAGTAACTCACTTTAGGAGTGAGGGACTGACCTTCACAGAGATATTAGAAAAAGGTGGCTACCAGAAACATCCGTCCCGTAATCCAAAGGCTTACCTCTCTAATGGTAGAAATTTTCATCACATCATAGGTAACTTCCTCTTCCATCTACATAATTAAGAGATATAGCTCCCACCCCTTCAGAAATCTCTTCCAACTATGGTCCTGCGTTTTGTGTTTGTCACATTTGTTTTTTCTAGTTTTTTTTTCTCTACCTGGCTCAACAGGACATTGAAACATTGATGTGTTCCATTTATCTTTCAAAGACCTTGCCTCTGAAATTTATTATCCATTCATTTTAGGTACTTCCCAGCCAGAAACACACACACACTCACAGGCATGCACACACACACACACACACACACCCCACAAACAAAAACACAGCCCTTCTTTGTTTAGTAGCACCAGCACCCTCCCTCTCCCTCCACCTGGGAGATGTGAACTGCCATGGTCTCTGCCCTAAAGGAGCTTAGGATCTAATTAAAGGCATCAACCAAGCACAACTAAGAACAAAGAAGTATATCTGGCAGTCATTTATTTTTTCTCCAGTTGCTGCAGTAACTGGGAGAATGGGAGGTCAGCATATACTGCAATCTTGAAGAAAGCATCACATTAATCAAAAAATGAAATCAGAGTCCCTTGAAGTGCAACACAAGGGAAGGATTTTGAAGATACCAAAAAAAGAAAAAGAAAACATCACAGAACTGGGGACTTTCTCCCTCGGCCCCACACATAAACACTTCACTGTGGTCATGTAAGGTTCTGGCTTAAAGCTTTTAATGGCTTATTCCAGCGTGAATCCCCTGCTATCAGTCCCCGTCCAGGCCAAAATCACACTGCCCTGTCCTGCTAATCCTCATACTTCTACCTCCCGCCCCAACTTCAGTCTTTTCTTCAGCAACTCAAGGCACTAGAAAAGTCAGCAAGAATAAGAAAAAGACAAATACAGATATTTGATATTTAAGTGAACATTCACTATGGGCCAGGCACACAGCCTCATTCTGTCTGTTTCATTACTACTCCAAGTAATTTAACTACCATTTTTAGAGTTTACTATGTGTCAGGCAACCAGACCTGTGCTAAGAACTTTTCATGCATAATAGCTCATTTAATCCTCACAGCTACCTATAAGCAGTCTTACTATTCCCATTTTACAGAGGAGGACACGGAGAGATGTAAAATAACTTGTCCAAGGGCATACTATTAATTAATATATGGCAAAGCCAGAGTTGGACTTCAGGTCTGTCTTACTCCAAAGCCTACATACCAGAGACTGTGTAGTATGATGGTTACAGCAGGGCCCAGAACACTTTCTCTAGAGGGCCCATAGCAAATATCGTAGACATTGGTGACCATATGATCTCTGTTGTAATTACTCAACTCTGTACACAAGCAACCAAAGGTAATACATAAAAAAAATGAATATGTCTGTATTTCAATAAAACCTCATTTACAAAAGCAGGCAATGGGCTAGATTTAGCCCAGAGGCTACAGTTTGATGACCCTAAGTTAGAGCACTAGTGGTGTGCTCAGATAGACCTGGGTTCAAAACCTGGCTCTCATCATTTACTAGTCAAAACATTTAGTCTCTCTGTGTCTCAGTTTCTTCATCGATAGAACAACAACAATACCACCCTCAAAGAGTCATCAAGAAGATTAAGGAATAAAGGAATGCCTGGCACATAGTCAAATTCTCAGAAAGTCATTATTAAAAGCCCACCACATGCTGGTCTCTAGAAGGAAGGAGAAAGGACATGGTTTAGAATAGTTACCACTATCGTTAAAATCAAGCTACTAGGGCCCCTACGGTCTTGATATGCCACAAAAATAATTACTCTCTCAGGATTCCAGCTAATTTGATTCTCTTTTCAGCTATATGAACCATGTTCTCTCCTGAGTTTACTTTCCTATTTCAGTCATTAGCAAGAAAGTCTCTTGACTTCATTATAGCTTTTATCAGGCACTGGGAACCCTATCATGATAGAACAGGAATCTAATTTTGTTATTATCTGTTAGGTGTTTGCTTCAGGAATGAGATACTGACAACTGAAGTCATGCCTGTGTCCCAAGTACCTGGCACAGGGCCTGGCACAGAGCAGGTACTTAGTGAATGTTGCTGGCTTAATCGAGCTGGCTACATTTGGGGTGGTCTTACCTGGAAACAGATGGAAAATGACTTCTTAAAAGCCCTCCATTTTACACAAAAGCACCTAATAATAATAATAAAAAGCCCTCCAAACATTGAGGATCCTTCCTTTCTCTAGGAGAGAAAGACAGAATGTGTGGGGAGGGCAGGAAAGGTATAGGTGGGTGGTGGATGGTTGGAGGAGCAGAGAAGAACAGAACACACTGTTCCTGGTTACATTAAGCACACAGGAGCCAAGATGCATCAGTGTCTTTAGGGCATGTTCCTGAATAATCACCCAGCAAAAGGCATTTCGAGCAAGTTTTTTGCCTTTTTATCATTACTTCAAATTTTATTAAAGGGTACATGCGTAGGTTTGTTACATGGGTAAATTGCGTGACACTGAAGCTAGGGGTCTCAATGATCCCATCACCTAGGCAGTAAACATAATACCCAGTGGGTGGTCTTTCAGTCTAACCCCCCATTTCTCCCCCATCTAGTGATACCCAGTGTCTGCTGTTCCCATCTTTATGTTAATGTGTATTCAATGTTTAGCTCCCACTCATAAGTTAGAACATGTGGTATTTGGTTTCTGTTCCTACATTTGTTTGCTTAGGAATCACCTCCAGCTCTATCCACGTTGCTGCAAACGACATTTCATTCATCTTTACGGCTCCTTAGTATTCCATGACGTCCAGGTACCACATTTTCTTTATCCAATCCACTGCTGATGGGAATTTAGGTTGATTATATGCTTTGCTATTGTGAACAGCACTGCAATTAATATGTGGGTATAGGTATCTTTTTGATAGAATGAATTATTTTCCTTTGGATATAAACCCAGTAGTGGCATTGCTTGGTCAAATGATAGCTCTATTTTATGTTCTTTAGGAAATCTCCAAATTTTTTTCCACAGTGGCTGCACTAGTTTGCATTCCCACCAACAGTGTATGTGTTCTGTTCTCTCCACAGCCTCACCGACATCTGTTCCTTTTTCACTTTTTAATAATCACCATTCTGGCTGGGCACAGTGACTCGCTCCTGTAATCCCAGCACTTTGGGAGGTCAAGGCAGGCAGAATGCCTGAGGTCAGGAGTTCAAGCCCAGCCTGGCCAACATAGTGAAACCTCATCTCTAATAAAAATACAAAAAAAGGTAGCCAGGCATGGTGGCACGTGTCTGTAATCCCAGCTACTCGGGAGACTGAGGCAGGGGAATTGCTGGAACCCGGGAGGTGGAGGTTGCAGTGAGCCGAGATCGTGCCACTGCACTCCAGCTTGGGTGACAGAGCAAGACTCCATCTCAAAATAATAACAATAATAATAATAATAATACCATTTTGACTGGTATAAGATGGTATTTCACTGTGGCTTTGATTTGCATTTGTCTGATGATTAGTGACGTTGAGCATTTTTTTTCATATGTTTATTGGCCACTTGTATGTCTTCTTTTGAGAAGTGTCTGTCCATGTCCTCTGCACATAAGATTTCTGCTTTGAATCTAAACTATACTCATGCAATCTTCCATCTCAGCTTTAAAAAATACCCTGAGATACCATAGCCTGTCAGCCCTAAAAAAAGCCATACTTCCTGCAATTCTGACCTGCCAATCTTTCTCAATGAAAAATTCTCTCTTTTATCTGCCAAGTTGTCTCCCGTCCTCTAAAATGTGTCTTGTATAACAATTCAGTTTTTTCACTCTGGAATTTGTTAGACTTATTTATAGGATCTGGCTATACAGTGAGGACCATACTAACTCCAGTTGGATGTACTTCTCCAACACACTATTCCTCCCCTACCTCACCATCCCTACCCTCTACTGCCACCACTATCAGTCTCCTTTCCAGAATTCTAAGTCAGTAATTGGCATGACAGAACATACCCTCAAAACATTCAGAGGAACAAATAATGGAAAGAATGCTGATGACTGCAAATTCTGTCTAGGCATCAACTAGGTATTCTAGTTCATTCTGTGTTGCTAAAAAATAATCCCTGAGACTGGATTATTTATAGAGAATAGAGTTTTATTCAGCTCACAGTTCTACAGGCTGAGAAGTTCAAGGGCATGGCCCTGGTTTCTGGAGAGGGCATTTGTGCTGTGTCACAACATGGCAGAGAAGGTCAAAGTAAAAGCTGACAGGTGTGAAGAATGGAAAACCTCAGGGTCCTCGGCCTTATTACAAGTCACTCTCAAGGAAACAAATCCATCCTTGCAGTCTTACAGGAATGAGAACTCACTCCTACAAAAACAGCCATTCATGAAGGATCCACCCAAGTGACCCAAACAACTTTCACTAGGCCGCACCTCCCAACACCACCACACTGGAGATCAAATTCTACATTAGTTTTGGTGGGGACAAAGAAACCATGTCCAAACTATAGCACATGGAGTGTGTCAAATCACATATACAGTCACTTTAAGACTACATATCCATAAGTGACAATTCTCTATCTGATAAGTCATAATGATGAAAACAGCAAACATTTATGGAGTGCTTTCTTGTTTAATTCTCACAGTAATCCATGATGAAAAATAATAACACTGGCTTCCTAGTTGCCAGGCATTCAATTAACTCTGTTAATCCTCACAATGACCTCATGACATGAGTTACCATTGTAATCCTCATTTTGCCGATGAGTAAACTGAGGGCTAGAGAGGTTAAGTAACTTGCCCAGGGTAATCCAGTTAGGAAGTGAACTCCAGGTCAGTCTGTCTGACTGAAGAGACCAAGCTCCTAAGCCTACCACACTACCTTATTAGAAACATCTTTGGGCATGCAGCCCACATTATCCTGTCATGATTTAAATAAATGCATGAAAATGCTTGCTTCCATCTATTTGGTGTTGAGAATGTTTCAAAGCACTCTGCCATCCCTGATGCATTTGATCTTCACAGCAGTCCTGTGAGGAAGACAGGGCATAGGCAACACCACTATTACATAGCTAAAGACAAAACACAAAAGCTTGCCCCACGTTCCACTCCACAAATAAGAGACCAAGCCACAGTCAGAGTTCAATATATAGTATACATTTTCAAAATGTGTTCTTTGGTATAGCTAGGGATTAAGTCTCCTCCACCTCCATTCTGATTTCATCCTAAGGATTTGAAAGGAAGTGGGCAGCCCACAGCAGATTATTAAACCCTCCAGCCAAGCTTTCCTATAAACATAAAATCTACTTGGGTATACCTCACTTTGTCTTACACATATCCCAACCCTTCAGGATGTGCAGTATCTGACATCTTATGTCTCAAAAGAAAAAAATGAGGGACCTTGACCCTTAAAAACTGGATACATTGAAGGTATGTCTCAAAAGAACAAAAGGAGGGACCTTGACCCTTAAAAACTGGGTACATTGAAGGTATGAACACATCTCATTGTGGATCTCTCAGTTTAAAAAAAATTCACTGGACAATTACAGGTCCAAAATTCCAAAACCCACCTGGCAGGTGAGCAATAGTCACCTGGCAGGGGAGATACCATAATCACAAAGCCTACCTAGTTGTGAAAACTGAAAGTTTCTTTCAAATAAATTCCGTATCAAGCCTCTCATATGGTGGCAAAACCTGATATGCACTGATGGGAGGCAATTATGGTGTTTATTTATCCCACTGAGTCTAAGCATTCCCAGGTTTCCCTGCTAAAAATTTATTGTGTTTGATTATAGTAGAGTTGCCAGATAAAATATAGGACACAGTTAAATTTAAATTTCAGATAAATAATGAATAATGTTTTTGTATAAGCATGTCCCAAAATTATAAGGGGCATTTAGTTATACTAAAACATTTTTGCTGTTTAGCTGAAATTCAAATTTAATTGGGCATCCTGTATTTTTATTTGCTAAATTTTGCTACTCTAATTATGGGTGCTGCCTCAAACCTCACTGGGAGTGTTATCTAATATATGGCATAGACAGCATATTACTGTTCTAAAATCTGACAAATTTAGAATTCCAAAACAAATCTGGCCCCAAGAGTTTTGAAAAAGGGATTGTGGACCACTGGACTTACAAAGCATCTTCCCAGCAATGGGCTTGATACTTCCTGGGGACTCAGCTCTCAAAGAGCAACAACCTCTCAAAGAATTATGTCATCACAATGCCTTGCCTCTTGAGCTTTCATTAGCTTCCCCCCTGCTCTCTTTCATAGGTCATTAGCTTGCTTTCTGCTTTGATACATTCATTCTTTAAGGAATTTCCCCTCCAGCTTCCCAATTTAAACTAGTAGGACTGCAACTCCTAGCTAACCTAACCACACTTTCTATGATTTCTTACTTGGCTTTACTGAGTTTCCAGCCTTTCCTGTTAAATTATCCTGTTAAGTGACATGCTTTGTCACTTTCTTCCTTCCTCGTGAGAAGCTTTCCAACACAAGACTCCCCTTTACTTCCAGAACTCCCCGCTGGAGTATGCAGTGAGCTCCTACCACCCTCTGCTGCCATCTCACGGCTAGAATAAGCCATTGCATTAATCTTAATTCCATTGCACTAGTTCTTTTATAGTCCATCACTGCCAACACAGAATTATAACATCTGCCAGGAAACCCCATTGGGCTAATTCCGACCGTTGTATGCACTTGCAAATGGAAAATTATACTTTTAAAAAATGCATTCTAAAACAATTTTCAACATCTAGCCTCATCTTCTTCCATTTAGTTCTAAGTAGTGAGGCTTAGCCTTAGTTTGAAATTAAAGATAGGGCTTCCAGCTGACTGATTTTGTGAGTTTGCACCTGTGTTGCCATTAACATTAGCAGCCCACTTCGGGAACTAAGGCTGCTAGCTAATTGCAACAACAGAGCCAGCTTAGAACAAAATGTCTCAGTAATCCTTGGGTAAGAACACATCTTTTTTAAAAATAAAACTCACCATGGATTAGTGATCTGAGTGGTTAAATATTAAACTGTGCTAGACAGAGAGTACAGGTAAAAGGTAGGGGCTGCTTCCCATTATTATCTGGACCTAAACTTTTGTCAAAACATATTTCTTGATCTCAAATGTCTGCTGCAGTGGTTCACAAAAAAAAAAAAAAAAAGAAAAAAGAAAAAAGAAAAAAGAAAAAAAAAGCTGCACTGCTTAATGAAAGTATGACTCAGCAAGCTCACTGCAATGGTGAGGGAAGAAAGGTGCTTGAACATTTCTGCCCCTTCTGGAACTTTGGCATTGCCACTGATTTCCTTTTTGAGTGTTTTCCTCCTCTTCTGAGCCCAGCTTGATTGACAACTACAAAACAAAACTCATTATCTCAAGGGTCATTTCTGTAGAGGTGGCTTTTTAAACACATCCTTATATACAACCGTACTATCTTCTGAAGAACTGACATCTGACGCAGTACACATTGGGCCCATTTCTATGTGCAGCCATTCATTTAAGGGAGTAGGATGCAGTTCTTAAAAGATCAGTAAACTTTTTCATACCACCCAGAAAGGCCCTTACCTCAGATCTTACTATAGCCAGTAACTGCTGTTTCTTCCTGATCCTCACCTTCTCCTCTGGGATAGGGGACAACACATTCTCACCCTTCAAATTTTCTTTTCCTCTAAATGTACTAAAGGAAGAAGTGTTTATAGCTGTATAAGTCTCCCAGTTCAAAGTCAGCTGATTTAGGAAGCATAGAAAGATAGCCCACTGCCAATTACTTTAGAGAACCACAGACCTGTACTGCTTTATAAACCTCTGAATATTAAACATGTGTCAACGTGACCTTCCAGTCTCATCTATTGCACTTTTTTGTACACACCTAAAAATTTAAAACAATCCAAAAAGAACCAGTTAAGTAACTTAACTGTGAAACTGACTTGTTTTTATTCTAATGCTTTTCTTGTTGATAACCTTCCCAGCAGGGAACAGGGTGGACTGAGCAGGGTAACAAAGCTATTTCTCCTCTGACCATTGTCCATTCCTAATGAAGCCACTGGAAGCTTACTGCTGTGGCTTTTCTCTACCTCACAGCCTGGCTTACTTCTCAAGGGCCCATCCCCACTATCAGATCCTCTGCTTCTATGAGGGGACTTGCTCTTTTTTTCCATTGACTTCTCAAGGAGTGGTGACTCATTTAATTATCAAGAAGGTCTATCCGTAGCTCACTATTCTTAAATGAGCACTTAATACAATGTTTGACATACAGTAGGCACCCAAATGTTAGATGTTATTATTATTATTATTTAACCTTTCCGAGCCTCAGTTTTCTCATCTGTAAAATGGGTGTAACAATAGTATTAACCTCCTAGGTTTGTTAATACATATAAACTGCTTTAAAAAGTATCCAAAACTTAGAAAGTTCTGTGTACATTTTATCTGTGACTATTAAGACTTCTACTAGAGAAATGATTTAAGGGCATACAGACTGCAAGGTGAAAAGAGAAATGCATGTATATGTGTGTGTGTGTGTGTGTGTGTGTGTGTGTGTGTGTGTGTGTGTTTGGGGAGACTGGGGTGGGGGGATAGTTCTGTGTGGATTGTGTGTTTGAAATATGTTTTAGCAGCTAAGGACAAATGCCCATTAGGCAGTTAAACATTGAGGTCTAAATTTTAGCAGGGATGGAATGAAGAATTTTTTCACTTTAACAAATACAGTAAATGCCTGCAAAGCCCTTTGAGGGTATGAAATGACATATATAGAAGTGTTCCTCCACTTTCTAAGCTTACTGTCTACTAAGAAGGCTGAGTCACTGATTCTACATAGAAGTGCATGTAACACAAGGTAGGATCTGAGAGGTATCACAAGGAAAAAGCAAAGTGGTATGGGCTCAAGGAGACACAGGTCACAATGCTGGCTGAAGCAATCAGGGAAGGTTTTCAGAAGGAAGTAATTTTCTGATTTCATGATTCACTGCAGCCTTTTCTTAGGACTCTAGTGCCTGCTGATTTTTTTCATCTCTGAATGCCCTCAGTTCCCAAAGTGCAGTGCCTCATGACAAAGCAGTGAGCTTTTCCTAGAGCTAATAGATCCAGATTGAATGACTGTCCTTTATTCCGCCCTTTCTTTTATAAAATGGTGGTAACAGGAGATCAAAGGGGTGTGGGCTTTTCTCATGTCCTTACTTGGCAAAATAATCTCCTGATTTAGACAGGAGTGGCCTTAACCAGTCTTTGAGAGCCAGCCATCTGGGAACCTGACACGTTTACCATTATGTGTGCATCTGAACACAAACATTATTGTCCTGTTACTTGTTTCACCTGAGGTAGGCTAGTATCCCTTCAAAGGAGCTTCTGCAGGCCAGAATCATGGCTGGTCTCTTTTGTGATGACCCTCTCCCACAGGACACAGGGAGCTGGGCACAGAGCAGGTACTCCAAAATACTTGTTGAAAGACCTAAACTGAATCATGCTAATCTTGAACTTCCCCTGCAGTAAGCAAGTCAAATTCTATTCTGCCTTGAGTTAAGCATGTGAATAAGGCATTAAACCCTACTGATCCTTTAGATAGCCGTAGAAACAAAAGTCACATACCATAGACTGGCGAGGGGCTAGGAAGATAATTCTTCTCACTGAATGAAGTCAGAATTCTGCTGAAGTGAAATCAAAACTATTTTGCTACATTTCTGGGAGAGTGGTAGTCTCTTTCCAGTAGAACCTGACATTATTCCTATCAAGAAATATTCCCAGGAGGGGCCAAGAGCCACTGGGTCTCTCCATTGACAACACAACTATAAGTCAAAGAAAGCCAGGTTTTTCCAAAAGTTGTGTGCAGTAAGGAAACAATGCAGTAATTTTCAGCCTTTGTCTGGGAATACTGGAGAATTGAAGCATTGCAGAGGAAAAACATCCAACTGCAGTGAGGGTCCTAGCTCATTTGTGAAGAAAAGATTTAGACAAATTAAACAGGGGAATTCCATTCAGATCTGGCCTGGGGCGGGCCCCATCACTTCTGGGCTTTGCTAGCAGTCAGGTCCCTTAACTGGCTCATATGATATACCCACTCAAAGCTGTAAAAGTAGTTGATAGTTTTCTATATTACCACTTCCTACAAACATGAATATAACTTCAATGCTTTAACCCAAAGCAATAAATGATGTGAGCATTTCAATCACTGGCAGCAAGGCCAATGGGGAAGATACTGGGAAATTTAGCTTCCTGCATGCCTCCAATCATACCATCCATGGATTGTCGGAGTACAGTTTGTAAAAGCTAGGTCTATGGAATCAACGAGGCTAGTTCTCCAGTCCTGGTTCCATCACTTACCAAGAAATGTGACCTTCGGCTTTGTCCTATCAGCTGTATAATGATATACTAATATCTGCCATCGTTGTTGCTATGAGATGATGCATATAAAAAATCCAGTACAGTTGCTAGCACATTATAAAAGCTCAATCTTTGATATTTAGTCTTCCTAAGAGTAATTCCTAGTTGCTACTCCTAGGAGACTTGTCTTAGGTACTAGACTCCCTTCATATGCTAAGGAAAGAAGACTTTGGAAAGAGAATATTTCACCAAGATTTATCCAGCACAGACCTATTTATTGAATCACTCATTCAACAAATATTTATTCAGCATCCATCTCGTACCAGGCATTTTGCAAAATGTTGGGAATATAATGAAGAATAAGATAAGCTCACAGTCCTTGAGCAACACTCAGTCTTCTGGCTTTTAAGCTGCTGCTAGAGGCCAGGCACAGTGACTCATGCCAGTAATCCCATCACTTTGGGAGGTCTAGGCAGATGGATTGCTTGAGCCCAGGAGTTCAAGACCAGAATGGGTAAAATGGTGAAACCTCCTCTCTACTAAAAATACAAAAATTAGCTGGGCATGTTGGCATGTGTCTGTAATCCTGGCTACTCAGGAGGCTGAGGCATGAGAATTGCTTAAGCCAGGGAGATGGAAGTTGCTGTAAGCTGAGATTGTGCCTCTACTCTCCAGCCTGGGCAACAGAGTGAAACTTGGTCTCAAAAAAAAAAAAAAGAAAAAAGAGGTTAGCCGGGCGCGGTGGCTCATGCCTATAATCCCAGCACTTTGGGAGGCCGAGGCAGGTGGATCACGAGGTCAAGAGATCGAGACCATCCTGGTCAACAAGGTGAAACACTGTCTCTACTAAAAATACAAAAATTAGCTGGGCATGGTGGTGCGCACCTGTAGTCCCAGCTACTCGGGAGGCTGAGGCAGGAGACTTGCTTGAACCCTGGAGGCGGAGGTTGTGGTGAGCCGAGATCGTGCCATTGCACTCCAGCCTGCGTAACAAGAGTGAAACTCCGTCTCAAAACAAAAAAGAAAAAAAAAAAGAAAAAAGAAAAATAAGCTGATATATTCCTTAAACTTTTTAAGCCTCTGAGGAAGGGAATTCATTGGGCAAGGACTATTATTTGCACTAACCTACACACAAATAGATGAACGTAACTTCCCATGAAAAGTTAAAAAGTTACAAGGGAAAGCACTTACAGAATGGCAGAGTTCTAAAAATCTTCTCTTCCACAAAAGCTACAAGATATTAGTGATTTTTTTTAAGTTAACTTTTTCACAATTCTTGAAAGGAACCAAAAGTTTACAACAGTCAGAGAAGCATTTAATCAAGTAAAACTACTAAGTTTTGGTAAGAAAATCAAGTTTTGTGGTATTGTAACTTGCCCGATTCCCATTTTTCTTTACCCAGCTCAACAGTAACTTTGAAACCAACAGCCTTGGAACTATAGTAGCTGTAAAAAGCAGCAGCCTGGCACCCACTGGAGAGGAGCAGCCTGGGTTTGGAGCACCCCAAATAGACCCATCCCCAGAGAACTGTCATTATATGACCTGTAAGGCAACTTTGTTAAAAAGTCCGATTCCCAGGACTAGTCTTCACATGCTCTGACTAAGTACCAATAGTTCTTTTCCTGGGGACATTTGTTAAAAAAAATCTGCAACAGTTGTTTAATATGAAGGCTGCCTGAGGCAGTAGATAACAATTGGGTCAAACAATAGGCTAAACAAAAAGCAATCTAAATCCAGCAACATATAAAAAGAATTATACAGCATGACTGAGTAGAATTTATCCCAGGAATATGAGCGTGGTTCAACATAACACAAGATCAATCGATTTAATACATTATATTAATGAAAGGAAAGACAAAACCACACTTGATCATTTCATCTGACACAGAAGAATCATTTATCAAAATCCAACAAACTTATATGATTAAAAACACATGGAAAATTGTGAATAGAAGAGAATTTCTTCAACCTGATAAAGGCCATCTATTAAAAACCCATAGCTAACATCATACTTAATAGGAAAGTATTGAAAGCTTTTCTTCTAACATCAGGAAAAAGACAGGGATGTTCATTGACAGCACTTCTATTCATCATCATTCTGAAGATTCTAGCCAGGTCAATTAGGTAAAGAAAAGAAATAATACACTTCCAGTATGGAAAGGAAGAATTAAAATTATCTCTATTCACTGATGACATTACCTTGTACAGAAAAAATCCTAAGGAATCAACAACAAAGATTATTAGGGCTGATAAATGTATTGAGCAAGGTTGCAAGATAACATACAAAATCAACTGCATTTTGTTCAGCAAAAATTATGAATGGACATGGTTTTGGACTGAGCTCCCACACTAGGCCCCAACAAACCAGACCAAACCGATGGAATCACTCATGCTAAATGCCATATAATCAAACTGAAACTTTAAGAAAGCAGATACATCCCCAAACAGACCAGTTTTTCCTTAAAACAGGAGATTCTACTCCACCTGAATCCATGTCATATGAAAGACCCCTATGCTTTTAAACTGTGCCAAAAAAAGTAACCTGAAGTAACCTAATGTTAACCAATCTTTTTTCCCCTATTGTTCTGTTTCTTTTTTCCCACCTTATAAAACCCACTGTTCTGCTATTGCCCCCATGGAATGGTGTCTCATTCTGTTTTGTAGAATGGAACCTTCCCTGATACAAACATAATGAAAAAAGCCAATTAGATCTATAACTAAATTTGTTGTGATTTTGCCTTTTGACAGTTCCTATATACTAGCAATGAACAATCTAAAAATGAAATTAAGAAAATAATTCCATTTATAATAGCATTAAAAAAATTAAATACTTAGGAACAAATTTAACAAAATAAGCATAAGACTTGTACACTGAAAAAAAAACATTGTTCAAAGAAACTAACAAAGACCTACATAAGTGGGAAGATATTCCATGTTCATGGACTATAAGACTCAGTATTGCCAAAATGGTAATATTCTCCAAATTGTTCTTACCTTCATGGTTAATTGATTTTCAACAGGGTGTCAAAACAATATAATGGGGAAATAGTAGTGTTTTCAAAAAATAGTTCTAGGACAAGTGGATATTCACATGCAAACGAATGCAACTGGGCCTCTACCTCACACAATATGCAAACATTAATTCAAAATACATTAGAGGCCTAAACCTATCCAGTTAAAGCTATCAAACTCTGAGAAGAAAACAATGGTGTGAGTCTTTGTAACCTTAGATTGGGCAATGATTTCTTAGATATGACAACAGTAAGTCATTCAGATTAGTATCTATGTAGGTTCAGTCAAATCCAACCATGGATTTGAGTTATTATACTATATAACACTATAAAATACATGGAAGTATAATTACTTTGTCTTTATAACAAAACCCAAGAATCTGTTTCAATGTATAAATTCATCATTTAAGCAAAGAGATTTTCAGTTCCCCAAATTGGGGAAAATGACAAAACAATAAGGGAAGAAGGAACCAGGCCTTAGTGCCGCATATTTTTCTCTTGAGGTTGTAAGGTAGAGTGTCCTTCTTTCCAGAACACTTTATTATATTTCACTTATAGACCTAATTTTCTGTGTCAAAGTATAATTCTCATGCTGAAGCTCTAACCTAAAAATGCAAAAAAGTTGTCTTCATTGTACAAACATATTCATCACTTTAACGAGATAATAAGAGAACAAAATGCAGAATTCAGGCTAAGTAAGAAGACTGTCTCAATGAAAATGTCCCTAAAATAAACCAGAATTAGCAGTTAATTTACACGTCTAGAAAATCTCAGTTGCCACCAGTAAAAATATCCTCAGTGGCTAGTGTACCTTGAAAAAAATATGGCATACTGAATAAATAATGTTCACGTGGGAGCAAGAAGCTGGGTAAGCCTTGCCTTTAGACTACTCTCTCACTACAAAAATAAAGCCAGCACGTTTGGAACTAATAAGCCTTTACTTGTCAGTATCAAAAAGAGAACTGCCCATCTAAACTTTGCTCCCACAAGTTCAGTAGTTACTTATTTCTACCTAAGCACTCACCTTCTGATTTTACCCAAGTATTTAAAATTAAAAAAAGCATTATATTTCAGAGCTACCTCACCCAAATTACAAAATGAGTCAGTATGTTTAGTTTCAAGTCACAAAAAGAAACTTAACAGGTTTTACATTAAAGTTAAAAATTGCTAAAAGTTACCATTATAACATGTAATTAAAACTGCTAAACATGAATTTGCATGCAAGGTGAATAAAAACAGTAAAAAGTCTTATATCAAAACCACATTGAGATACCATCTCACGCCAGTTAGAATGGCGATCATTAAAAAATCTGGGGACAACAGATGCTGGAGAGGATGTGGAGAAATAGGAACACTTTTACAATGCTGGTGGGAGTGTAAATTAGTTCAACCATTGTGGAAAACAGTGTGGTGATTCCTAGAAATAGAAATTCCATTTGACCCAGCAATCCCATTACTGGGTATATATCCAAAGGACTATAAATCCTTCTACTATAAGGACATATGCACACGAATGTTCATTGCAGCACTGTTTATAATAGCAAAGACCTGGAACCAAACCAAATGCCCATCGATGATAGACTGGACTGGGAAAATGTGGCACATATATACCATGGAATATTATGCAGCCATCAAAAACGATGAGTTCGTGTCATTTGTAGGGACATGGATGAACCTGGAGACCATCATTCTCTGAAAACTGACACAAGAACAGAAAAGGAAATCCCACATGTTCTCACTCATAGGCGGGTGATGAACAATGAGAACACATGGACACAGGGAGGGGAGCACTACATACTAGGGTCTGTTGGGGGAAAATGGGGGGAACAGCGGGGGGTGGGGAGTTGGGGAGAGATAGCATGGGGAGAAATGCCAGATATAGGTGAAGGGGAGGAAGGCAGCAAATCACACTGCCACGTGTGTACCTATGCAACTATCTTGCATGTTCTTCACATGTACCCCAAATCCTAAAATGCAATAAAAAAAAGTAAAAAGTGTTTTTACTAAAAAATTATAAGAAGGTATAAAAATCCACATTTTGTTTAAAAATATAAAATTGTCTTAAAATTAAATTAAGAGGATGTTTTATGCAAATTACAAAAACACTGTAAAAATTAATCCTGCAAACAAAGCTCTGTGTGTAAACATATTAACTAAACTCAAAAGAATATTATATGGTTTTTTTTCTGTAAATTAAACACTAAAATAAAAGCACCACAAAGTTTTCTTAAAATGCTAACTACTCTTTAGTAAAACTTGTCAAGGGTTATAACAGGTATGTAAAAATCCTACTTCATGGTCAAATTGGTTAAAAGTAAATAAAACTGTCTATTAGGTTTCATTAAAATTAAGGTTAATATTAATAACAAACTAACGCAAGGGTAAAATTTAACTTTCTCTCTTAAGCACAATTTTCATGTAATAGAAAAGGCTAATAAATGGTTGTTGCTTTTCCAGATTATTATCTCATCATCTTGGCCAAACAAGACCAAACAAGCAAACAAAAAGAAAGAAAAACAATTTATGGTAATCCAAAACTCTATTTTATAATATCGAGGGTTTTAAATTTTAAACGTATTTAATAGCCTTTTCAAAATCAAATTTTAGTCTCAAGTTTGTCTTTCCCAACCCCTGGCTTTTGGGTGCTGCACAGGACCCCTGAACCAGCCAAAAAGAGAGGTAAACAGAATTATTTGGTAACATAACATTGCCAAAATAATGTGTAATATGTTATACTTTAGGGAATAATATTAACATATGTTCCAAAACTGTATGGAATGTCTAAGGTTCTTGTGTCTGAATATATGCTATTAATCACAATTAAAGTTGATATGTTGGGTTATTGTAAACCACAAAAATAACCAAATTTCCTCATCGTATCCAAACTGCACCACCACCATCACAACAAAACATACAGAAGTCATAAAAAGCTAAAATGTTTATTAGTATCAAGCAAAACGAAGAATAATAAAATGGACTAAACTAATAAAACATAAAAACAAATTTTTACCTTTTATGTAGAACACTGCTAATCTTTATCTTATTTTTCAGAGTCAAGAAAACTTGTCTTAAGCTAGCTACAGTCTTTAACAACTAAGTAAAGTATATACTCCTGTGAATAGAATTTAAAACGTATTTGTTTCTCTCTGCCTATTTACTCTAGAACTTAAAAACTGGTTATATGTATTCTTTTTTTTTTTTTTTTTTTTTTTTTTTTAATTGAGATGGAGTTTCGCTGTTGTTACCCAGGCTGGAGTGCAATGGCACGATCTTGGCTCACTGCAACCTCCACCCCCTGGGTTCAGGCAATTCTCCTACCTCAGCCTCCAGAGTAGCTGGGATTACAGGCACGTGCCACCATGCCCAGCTAATTTTTTGTAATTTTAGTAGAGACAGGGTTTCACCATGTTAACCAGGATGGTGTCAATCTCTTGACCTCGTGATCCACCCGCCTCAGCCTCCCAAAGTGCTGGGATTACAGGCTTGAGCCACCGCGCCCGACCCATGTATTCTTAAATTACAACAATATAGTTTTTTGCATCAGTGCATTAAGAATCTATTTTCTTTTGTAACTGAACACAATTTTTAAAAATGGTTATTTTAGCAAGGCTTTGACTGGAATGGTGTGCTCTCCTTTAAGGAATCAAACTTGACTTATTGAGCCAATAAAAGCCTTGGAAAACTGGCCTCAAATTTTGCATACACAGTCCCTGTACAGGGTCTCTGATCGGTAGTAAGTAAATAATTTCACTTTCTGACAGGCCAGGAACCCCAAGTTATCTTAAAACCTCAAGAAGAAATTAATTCACCCAACTCATAAGTATTTAATGGTACAAATCCATGGCTGGGCTGCTTTAACAAGTCTTATCTCAAATTCCTTCTCTATAACAAAGTTCCATCATAGGCAATTTAAAAGGCGTATGTAACAAATAATTATTCTTGCTGTACTGCATACAAATAAATAAGCCAAGAATAATAAAGCAAACCAGTCCTACCATAATTTGTCTTTTAATAAAAATAGGAAACTGAAAAGTAAAAATTATGTTTCAAACACTATAGCACCCCTATTGTTAAATTCTAGTTTTGCCTAATGTTTTTCATTTTTTATTATCTTCTACAGTTGTTATATCCATTACAGAAATCAACTCAAAGCCTAAAGAGCTGAGAAAGCAACCCCTAACAGCCCAGAAAAAGCCCCATCAATGAAAAAAATATGACATAAAAAATATTAAGCTGGAAATCATAAAAGCCAACAAAATCATTGTCATTTTGCAGGGAACTACCCCAAAACATCTACAAACAATGTTGTTCCTGCAGTCAATCCAAGACCAAAAAACTTTCCGCCATCCCATCAGCAGGAAGTAGCCAGAAAGAACACGACACCCCTTGTCCTTTTATAGCTATAGGGTCTGAAATGGCAGAGCAGGAGCATTGTCATCTTGGACAAACACTGCCACTTTAAGTTCCAGCTGCCTTTCCAGCTTCACGCATTTCAAGGAAATCACTTCTTTTCTAACTACAAGCCTCCAGAAAACAGCAGACAGTAAAACACAGATAAGACAGCTCAGGCACAGAGAAAGGCAGGGGAAAGTCTCTTGGGTGACTGCCAAACTTCACCCTTACACAATAGGCCTCAGTAAAACAGTGGGCCTTAATAAGCACATTCCTTTCCCTTCAGGTGCACTAAGATAGGGAAGCTAAAAGCAGATTCAGGGAATATGCCTGCAGCTGCCGAGAGATGTACAGGAAGAGACACACAACTCTCCCTCCCAGATAAGCACAACAAAGAGACACAGAAGAAGTCCAAGTCTCTGATAAAAACTCTTAGTCTGTAGTATAGTGTGGCTTTTGACCTAACTCGTCAGAAATCCCTCCCCAGGTTGGAAATAAACCTGTTGACTGTCGAACCGTCCTTCTTCTTTCTCTCCTCTTTAATTCTTATGACAACAAAAACTACAAATTGGACCTCATTTATATTAAAAACTACTGCTCCAGACTCTGTACAGTTTGGCTTTTAGTTCAATCAGGCATCCAGTGGGTACACACTGTGCGATTTTTCCTGTAATTCTTTCTGGGGTGTTCTTAGAATCAACTACAGATTGATTAAATAACCTGTCAAATGTAAACTTGAATATACAAGCAGAATCAGGATTGTGCTTTCAAAGCTCACAAATGTGTTTAGATTAGATACTACATGGTGGCTTAATAAAAATTTCCTTTATCCTATTCTAATTGCAGTTTGTTATGCCAGAATCCACACCACCCTACACTACTTCTGTCAGATACAAAAATAGAAGATAAAAAACTGTCCAACTTTAAAATTGCCCATCTTGAGCCAAATTGAAAATCAGAGCACAGGCATTGAAGATAAAGGTTGGATGGTACATCCACTATTAAAAGAAGCTTCACTTCTGCATTTGTGCCTTAGCAGAAAGTGATTTCTGGGGTTGGAGTTCTTGAGAATACATAAGGGGAAGTCACACCAGGTCATCAAGACCATTGCCGAAGAGCTCCAAATGTCTGTCTCGTTCAGACTGATGCAATAGCACAGGACAGAGATTGGCAAACTACAATTTGCTGCCTATTTGTGTGAATAAAGTTTTATTGGCACATAACTAAGCCCATTTATCTACATATTGTCTATCGCTGAGTTTGCACTGCAGTAGCTGAGTTGGGTAGCTGCAACAGTGAGAGTGTGGCCTGCAAAGCCTAAAGTACTGTGTGGCCCTTTACACAAAACTCTGTCGACCCCTGCCAAATAACATCATTATTTGATGTCAGTCTGGATAGCACCATTTAGATGTCTCACAGACAAATCTAATGGGACACGTTTAAAAAGGTGTGCACCTCCATAAACCTGTTTCATCTTCAGTGTTCCCTCTCTCAGTTAATAGTGCTACCATCACCAATTCGGCTGAATGAGAAGCTTCCCTTCCCTTTACCTCCCACACCCCATCCATTACTCTATTCCCCATCCATCAACACACACTGCCAATTCTACTCCTCAATGAATTTCAGATCTGACCACGTCTCTCTATTTCCACTACCATTTTCTTAGTCTAAGTCACTTAGTCTAAGTCACATCATTTTGTTCAAGATTGACAACAGTTTTCTAACTGATCTTTCCTGCCTCTAGTTTTGACCACCCTCTGCTTCTAATCCAGTGGTAACCAGAAGGATCTTTTTAACATCTAAATCTAATTTTGTAAAAAGCATCATAAAATATGTAGCTAAGATTTAATGAGCTCTTACTATGTGCCAGGCAATTCTAAGCACTTTGTATGTAGCAACTGATCTTAATCTTAACACTAACCCTATAAGGTAGATATTAGTATCTCCATTCTTTAGAGGAAGACATTGAAAAACAGAGAACTTGTTCAGTTACACAGTAAACAACAGAGCTAGTTGTAACTGCTTTATTATACTACTCTAAACACACACACACAGACACACACAAAAACAACTTATGGCTTTTCATTGCTCTTAAAATGAGTCCATACTACACACACACACACACACACACACACACACACACACATTTTTTTTTTCCAGAGATGGAGTCTCATTCTGTTGCCCAGCCCAGAGTGCAGTGGCGCGACCTCGGCTCACTGCAACCTCCACCTTCTGGGTTCAAGCAATTATCCTGCCCCAGCCTCCCGAGTAGCTAGGATTACAGGCACACACCACCACGCCCAAGCTAATTTTTGTATTTTTAATGAAAACAGGGTTTCATAATGTTGGCCATCCTGGTCTCCAATTCCTGACCTCAAGTGATCTGCCTGCCTTAGCCTCTATTATTGTTATTTCTCTTTTGAAATAGGGTCTCACTCTGTTGTCCAGGCTGGAGTGCAGTGGCACTATCTCCACTCACTGCAGCCTCTGCCTCCCGGGTTCAAGTGATTCTCCTGCTTCAGCCACCCAAGTAGCTGGGATTACAGGTGTGCACCAACGCGCCTGACTAATTTTTGCATTTTAGGTAAAGACAGGGTTTCACCATATTAACAAGACTAGTCTTGAACTCTTGACCTCAAGTGATCTCCTTGCCTTGGCCTCTTAAAGTGCTGGGACTACAGGCATGAGCCACTGTGCCCAGTTGAGTCCATACTATTTTTAATGGCCAAAGACCATTGTCTTGTTCTTCTCTAACCCCTGCTTACCTTTCCAGCCTGGTCTCTTGCCATGCACAGCCTTGCAATTTACGCTGCAGCCACCCCCACTGCTGTAGCCTCAACCCCCACAACCCCCCGCCCCCTCCCCCACACACAAGGCATGCTGTTTTTCACCTGCGTGCCTTAGTCATGTGATCCCCTCTGCTCTGGCTATTTATTCGCTTTTCTTCTCTTCAACATGTAGCCAACTGTTGCACATCTTTTAATGCTCCAGTCAGGTATCACCTACTCCAGAAAGCCTTTGCTGAGCAATCCAGATTTGTACTCCCTTTGTGTTCCCATTATGCTGTGTTCATATCATTTTCAGTGTCCTTACTGTACAATTGTGTAACTCTCTTTTTGTGCTTCTGTTTTCTTCAGTAGACTGTGAGAGCTCAGCAGTTCTTCCACTGCAAAAGTCTTGCTTTACTCTTTGACTTTTCTGTGTTTTCTTGGACTTCCTCTTCCCAGCCTTTGGCATAGGCTACTATGGCAAAACAAGAGTAGAAAGGGAGTATAGGATTTTGTCTTTTTGTGTATGAATGTGAGGAAAGGAAGTATAAGTACATAATGGAGATCATGAACATATTCTGAGGAAATGATATCATAGGATGAAAACATTTTAGAGCTTATTTTTGGTAGTTTCATACCAGTAATCTTTAGGAGAGGCTAGACCCCAAAATATATAATGGCTCAAACACAACAGAACTTTCTCTGTGATGTAACAGTCCAAAATAAGTATTCTTATTCAGCAGGCTAGTTCTGCTAATATAGTTATTGAGGGACAGAGGCTGACAGAATCCCCTAGATCACACTGGGTTATCACATCGCAGTCAGTCAGAAGAAGAAAAGAACATGGAGGAGCATAGATGGGAGACATCTATAGGCCAGGTCTGGAAGTGCCACACAGCATTTCCAACAGTCAGAAATTAATCATGTGGCCACACCTCACTGCAAGGGAGACTGGGTAATGTAGTCCAGCTGTATGCGCAAGGAGATGAATGGTTGTGGTGGGAAACCAGTGACCTTCACAAACAAACCAACGGTAAAGTTGAGGAAGTTTACCTTTGGTGTTGGGTAAATGATGGAAGAGGTTTATTTCCTTTGTACTAGTAAGCTAAATGGTGCAGCTCTGTTTAACCTGTCCCATGGGAAGCTGGGGTAGTCAAACGTAGGCAGTATTTAAAATCACACTTGACAGTTGAGCTCCCTATTGAGTCACTTAGCAGGAAGTAGCAGCTGGAGAATGATTTGTAATGCAGATGACTCCTTAATTATTAATCCCTGACACTTTGTAGATTGTCTTCGAGTAAAATCCCAGCTGGGTTAGTATACAATATTGTAATGCCAGCCCCCCAATATTTTTTCCTCTTTTGCATGTCTAGACTAGAGAGAGTGTTAAATAGATGGCAAAGTCGCAACCTGATTCATTACAAGCTAACCAAGAGGTGCTGAAAACAAAATCAAGAAAAATAAAAACAAAATATAAAAGGGAACTCATTTTCATTTCAAACCCTAGCCACAGGCATGGGCTTTTTCCCTACCAGTTTGTGTTTGCCCAAACAGAATGCACATTAATGATGACCTCATGTAGACTAAGGGAATGAGCAGATGTGAATCAATTTGAAATGAAATGTCTCCATAATTCTCTGCTAAAAGGCATATAAGTTCCCAGAAGAGCTTGTAAAACAGCTACCCAGGCTGTACTCCCTCCTCAGTGCCCACCCTGGAGTCTCATTTAGTCAGTCTGTGGAAGGACCCGGGTATTTAGATTTTTTTAATGTTCCCTGGATGATTCTGATGTAAAATCAGGTTTGAGGAAGCACAACTCTGACAGAGTGGGAGGGAGAATAGGAAGGCATGCCAAAGCATGAACCAGACAGAGTGATTTTGTTTTAATATATTAAAAAATAATGAACGCTAAGGAAAATCTAGTTTTATAGTTTGACATGTAGAGCTGTCTCTGGGGTTAGATGCATTCACAGGAACCTAGAAAACAGGACTCTTCTGGGGATTGGCCATACAATCCCTTGCCAAAGCTGACTATAAACTAGGAGACGTATTATGATGGTAGACTTTCTCCTGGACATTCCAGATGCCTAATTTGTTTTCTTCTTTTCCCAGTTTGTTGCTCAGCCCAACTGCCAACAGTTGCTTGCCACCCTGTGGTATGATGGCTTCCCTGGATGGCGGCGGAAACACTGGGTAGTCAAGCTTCTAACCTGCATGACCATTGGGTTCCTGTTTCCCATGCTGTCTATAGCCTACCTGATCTCACCCAGGAGCAACCTTGGGCTCTTCATCAAGAAACCCTTTATCAAGTTTATCTGCCACACAGCATCCTATTTGACTTTCCTCTTCATGCTTCTCCTGGCTTCTCAACACATTGTCAGGACAGACCTTCATGTACAGGGGCCTCCCCCAACGGTTGTGGAATGGATGATATTGCCTTGGGTTCTAGGTAAGTCAAAGGGACCAGGAGCTATAGCCAGACTGCCTGCTTGTCCTGTTTAAAGGAAACTACTAGAACAGGCAGTCAGACTAGCTCTGAACTAGGGTACCCCCACCCCACCCTCATGCAGTGTGGTAGTCCTTTGTTGGGAGTCTCAGAAACGTAGTTCCTTCTGTCCCAGGCCCTGGTCACTCAATATTTCCTGGTCCATGGTGAGACTGGCAGTACACCTAGGGCTTTCTTTTGCTAACCTAATATCTTCAAGGACAGAGAAGCTGTCTGGCAGTCTAGAGACAAAGCCAAGTTTCAGTCAGGATAGGCCTCAAATAAGGTAGGCAGAGTAAGCATTGAGCAATCTATTCAAAGCTCCTTTTCCTATAACCAAGGGGCACATGAATCTGCTAATTTCTCAAGGCTACTCTGCTCGACCCAATTCTTGTTTAGGGTCTACATCGTATTTGGACACTGATTTCACAACCAAGGGGGAAACCTGGGAAATTCACACACATCATGGTAAAAGCAGCCCTACCAGTAGTCTCCAGGCATAAGTACATTGCATTGGACTCTCCAACACACAGCCATCTTCTAAGTCCTTGCTACTCAAACTGTGGTCCCCAAACCAGCAATATCAGTACCACCTGGGAGATTATTTGACACACAGAACCTCGGGTGCCACCCTAGATCTGAATTTTAACATGATCCTCATGTTCTCTAAAGTCTGAGAAAGTGCTACCCTAGACGACAGCCACACCTTTTACCATTTTCTTTATTGCAATGCTGAAGAAACATCCATATCATCAGGTAAAGTTTTACAAAACTTCTACACAATGAGAGATAAAATTAAAAAATGAGTTATAAATTATTTTGGGTCTCATTGCCTAGCTTTAGCCCCAATGCCTAGCTTTAGCCCCATCATCTGGTAATTTGATCCATGATCAGCTTGATCACCTCAAAATTCATTGAGAAGTTTTCTTTCCTGAACCTGGTGGAAACTAAGGACTGTGGGATAATACTGATCTAATTAATTTATTGATGAAAATACTCCCATTCCAAAATGGAAAGAAAGTAGAATCAGGCACCCAAAATTGCAACAGCATTCCCGTAACTATAGTAAAAATGCTAAGAGTAGTACCCAGAAAAGTATAACATATTGGCATTTTCAGGAAAAGCCTACCAGGTCTGGCAAGTTCAAAACTGGGAGGTAGGGCAGGAAATCAAGTGATATTGTCTCTCAAGACTTCACTCTACTGAGACCCCAATTCCTTCCTTACTTTCAGCCTTATTCACTTGGAGGGGGGATCTTTCTATGATGACCAGGGCTGATCCTATGTAGAAATAAACTGTTTGCCTCCATTATTCAGGTTTCATTTGGGGTGAGATTAAGGAAATGTGGGATGGTGGATTTACTGAATACATTCATGACTGGTGGAACCTGATGGATTTTGCAATGAACTCCCTCTACCTGGCAACTATTTCCTTGAAGATTGTGGCCTATGTCAAGGTAAATTGGAATATCTGCCATTTTTCCTTCACAGTAATTTTGTCTACATTAAGCTTTTGCACTGAGAGCATAGAGTTTCAAGAAAAAGTGATGATGATGGCTCAATCCATGTGGGAAATTACCATATAAACAGACATTCTTTCAATGGTTTGTAAGCAGTGTCCACCTAAGCAAAGAAAGTGGACAATTGGCAAGTTAATCACTAGCTTCTGAGACTTCCAGGATAAAAGGGTCTTCAGCTTTCAGTGTTTAAATCCTCTCTATGATGTCCTTGACAACATAATGACCCAATGATGCTTGCATGCAGCCAGGGCAGAAAATGTCTCCATGAGGAAAGGCTGACAATTCAGTCTCCAAGATTGTATAGTTAGTCATGCTTTTTGGCACTAATTTCCACATTAAGGAGTTTTAGAATGGAAATATGGCTGTTCCCCAAATCTCCAACAACTTCATTTATTTTTATATCCCTAATATGCATACTGCATAAATTTTAAGACCTTGGGAGTTATGTAGAGCATGCATATTGAATGCAGTCATGAAACATTTTTGAAAGGAGCCCAAGAGTAGGCCCTATACATGTGGTGATCGTTTAACACATACTACAACTTCCTTAAGAGAAAATGCTGGTGAGGAAAATGTTTGAATCACTGGTTAATGTACCTGGGTGAAATCCATGTCATTCTGGCACTCTGATGACTAAGTAACACTGTTAAGGAAAGGGAAAAGTTCTTCCTTTAGAAATGGTATTTATACACTGGAGGGACCATAAATTATCAATCTAGAAATTGGTGGGTTTTGTTTAAACAGGAAATCTTAGAATATGTGCTGAAGAAAAGCATTAACATTTGGGGATATAAAAAATGTATTCGTAGATTCTCAACATTCGTTAATCACATAACCTGTCCGACTTTCCTGGAGGGGCTTCCAAGGAGTTAGATAGGTCTCCATCACAAAGTATAAAGAAAAATCTGCTCTATTAAGCTGGGTAAGTGCCCTTCGACTGGCAAACACTTTACTCAAAGGAGACCTTTGCCAAGAAGTTGGAGTCCTTCCCAAAAAAGAATTTGCAAAGCAAGATAGGCTACATGCAAAATTTGGATTTGCAATGAGAATTTATAAATGGGGATAATCAGATCTACCCAGCCACAGAAGTCTAGGCTGGATGACCTCCCCCAAGCAGGCTGTGCCAACTTCTATGAGGCAAAGCCATAAGAACTGCTCCACAGGGTCCTTGAAGCGTTTTGAATCATCATTGTACTGAAGCCATACAGAAGCACCAAGGAATGAGCTGGTCTTAAAAAAGATCCTTCATTTTACTAGAATGCAAAATTAGTCAACAATATCCATTCCACGTCACATGATCTATAATGAGAACCAAAAGGCACACGCCAAAGTACACAAAAGGAACAAATATATATATAAGATTGGCCCTTAGTCTCCCCAGATGATTCTACAAATGGAGAATAACCATTCTTTTGTTTTTTAGGATAATACCACCTAGATCTATTCTACCACTGCCTCACTTCCATGCATACTAATTAAATCTGAATTATGCTACTCACTGAGTTGTGACCTTTTCTTCAGTCAGTATTTAGCTAAAAGCATAATAACACTCCCCTCAAATTCTTATTACTATTGAGTCCCCAAATTAGGTTGTCCCTCTTCATATTTTGCTTTGGGATTTGTAAATGCAATTCACAACCTATGAAAGGCAAGGAGGCTAATTTTCTAATTGCATTCCATTTCAAAAGATGTAAGAAAAATCACTTGCCTCCAAGAGTCAGGAGACCTGAATTTAATTCCCACCCTGATACTCATGAGCAGGATTACCACAGGCAATCCCTCTACCTTTCTGAGCTGTAGATTCTGCCTCTTATAAATAAGCAGTAGATTAAACTAGATCAGTGGTGCTCAACCTTTTATAATTTTTCCCATGGTAGCACATCTTTAAGCAGAAACTCACACAGTAATCCCATATATTAAAAAGCCCAAAGGACTGAGTTTGGCTTGAGGAATGAGTCTTCTAAGTGTCCACTTTGGCTCCCACAGTAGCTACTAGATGCCTCTGCTGAACCCCAGGCTCTAAGGAATGCAGTTTAAAAACCACTGTGTTAGATCAGGGGTTAGAAAACTATGGTCTGTGGGCTAAACCTGGCCTGCTGCCATGTCCACATGGTTGCATATTGTCTAGGGCTGCTTTAGGATTACAAGTGAAACATCGAGTAGTTGTGATAGGAACCCATAGAGCCCACAAACCCAAAAATTTATACTAGCTGGTTCTTGACAGAAAAAGTTTGCCAATCTCTATGCTAGATGAGCTCCATGTTTATTTGCTGCACACACATGCTATATCTTTCTCCAGAGGTGCAAAGTATAGATTTACCATGAGAATCATCTTTCACACTTCTGAGTGTTCCACAAATTCAGATTCACTGTCCTATGGGCAGCAGACACCTCTGAGGTTACAGTTCTGGATGTGGAGAGAGAAAACCTCAAATTATGAGCTATCCATGTTCTGGTTAATGATTTCTAGTTTTAAAACATAGGTCTGTTTTGATATAAGCCAAGAGACTCTTTCACATATACTTCAAACCATTAAAAGCTGATCTATCATCTGTGCTGTGATATCAACTATCATATAAGTAACATTTAATAGAAATAGTGCTAGACTGAGTGTCTGGAGACCTGTGGTTTACTTCTTGCTGGATCTGCCACCAACTTGCTGTATGATCTTTAGCAAGTCACTCTGCCTCTCTGGATTTCCTCCATTTGTAAAACAGGCATAACCATTCCTACCCCTCACAGTAATGCAGCGAATGTTTGTTGGTGGAGGAAAAATGTAGAAATATAAGATTTGGCCAAGAGTACATAAAACTGATTGGCCACCTAAAAGTCTATCTGAAACAGAAGCACAAATGTGGCACGAATTCTCCAAGCTCCTCTGACAGTGAAGAATATTGGATACACAAAAGTGATTTTAATCGCACCAGTTTCCTCAGTTGTTGGAACCGAAGCACATTTTAGAAATGCTAACAATATAATTTGGCCCCAATGCAACATTTTCTGAGGAAAGTTGTTTACATTTAGTCCTGAGAAATTGTGATATTTAAATGTGAGTTCAAGGCAATATGCTTCAAATTAAAATCTAGGCAAAATCTACTTCTGTCCTGGGAAGGTAATAAGTAATTCTTTGTATTTCCATAACATCTCCCCTTATGGAGTACACAGACTTTTGCATATGAATACAGAATCACAAATATGTGCAGTGGGTGGGAGGCATTATCCTCATTTTATGGTGAAATTAAAAGACACAGGCAGTTTTAAGTGACAATGCCAAGTTGGAGCTCAGATCTCACAATGAAGTCATCTTTCTATAAGGCTACTCCTAATGTGCTGGGGGCTAGAAACCTGGGATAAGTAATCAATCCAATAAATACTGATTCTTCCCCTCCTTCAACTCCCTGGTTCTTTATGTGTGCTAAAGGAACATTCTAACTTATAGGGTTGTCAAATGAACTGTAAAATACATCCATACACCACTGTGTGGGGCAGTACTAAATTCATTACCTGAAAGGTTGGCATGCCATTTGCAATAGTGTAGAATACATTACAGCCTGCTAAAAATTCAGCAGAAAGCTCCAGTGAATGGCTCCCTAAGGATCCTCCATCAGTCCCAAAGGGCAGTCAGCAAGGGAATGAGAATGAACACCGCATACTGAGAAGGCTGCATCTACCCCTTGTCTTTCAGTAACAGCAGGTTGTCCATGGTGCTCAGAACCCAATGAGGCATTGAGGAAGTGAATTTGATTTGAAATCTTTAGGAAGCAGTAAGATTTATCCCCACTACCTTGGACATACTAGTGCCTCTGTTTCAGTGACACTCCCCAACAATCTGGTAAACCCACAGTTAGAAAATGTCTGTTGATAAACCACAAGTGGCTGCTTGAAATGATTGTTCTAAAATTCATTCTTCTATACGTATACATTTGGATGGGAGTGGGAGGAAGAGACTTGTTAGCATCACATTTTAATTGGATGGGGCAAGAAAGACAAATAGTGTCATATATGGGGTCTGTTGCACAATAAATGCTTGATGCATAATTATGGTGGCTTTGTTTGGGTATGGAAGGGAGGATAAAAGGGAAAGGTTTATAAATGTTCACTGTACCTCTCATCCTGTGCACTTGTTTCTTTCAGTATAATGGTTCTCGTCCAAGGGAGGAATGGGAAATGTGGCACCCAACTCTGATTGCAGAAGCACTCTTCGCGATATCCAACATTTTAAGTTCGTTGCGTCTCATATCCCTGTTCACAGCCAACTCCCACTTAGGACCTCTACAGATCTCTTTGGGACGCATGCTGCTTGATATCCTCAAATTCCTCTTTATCTACTGCCTGGTACTACTAGCTTTTGCCAATGGACTGAACCAGCTTTACTTCTATTATGAGACTAGAGCTATTGATGAGCCTAACAATTGCAAGGGGATCCGATGTGAGAAACAGAACAATGCCTTCTCCACGTAAGACAATCCCCTTTCCTTTTTTGCCATTTTTCTGCCTTTTCCATTTTTGCCCTGTTTTCAGCCTACAGCTTCATTACTGTCACTTGACTGTGAAGGCAGTGCTCACTGTGGATCCACCCAAAGGATCAGAGGTGGAAGAATGTTCTTCCCTTGTTACAGGGTACTAGGAGAGGAAGTGAACTTAGGTGAGGGAGGAAAGAAACAAACACACACATGGGCTTCCAGGAAGTCATCTAAAGAGTTGGTTCTGAACTATGTTGGTAGCATTACATACTTTTAAAATAATTAATTGGGGTGCGGTAGATAATTCCTCACTTAAAAATGTGGCATCCAGCAAGGTAATGAAACAGCAAAGCTATTCCTCTGAACAAGTGGCTACCAAAGCTAACTTAACTATTGTGATTCAAGGAATGATGCAAAAATATCTTAATGCACCCCCATTCATAGGCGTAATCTACAGAGGGGACAGACCGAAGGCAGGACTAGAATTCACTCACCTGCTACATTAATTTAAGGGCCAAGTGGCATCCAGCACTAATTGGAAATGTCTTCTATTTCCTCTCAGGACACAAGAGATAACTTATGATCTGTCCACGAGTCCATGTGCCTCCGACATGGACTTCCTGTGCCTTTGCGTAGTACTGTCAAGACGTACTTCTCGGGGGACCTTCAAGCCTTCAGAATGGCTTTTATTTTCTGATAATCAATGCTATGGGAAATAGACAAGAGAAAACAAATAAGTACATGCCAGGCTATTAGGAACTGGGCTGGGCTGACCCTGAACTCAGTGTCCTACACCTTGTTCATCTCCACCCCTACTTCTGGAGAGTGCAACTCATCACTGAGTTTTTTTTTTTAACCCAACATGGATGTATTCCAAGGACCCACATCCACCAAGGTGGGGGGATAAGCTTCACTGGTGTGAGTAGTAGAGAAGAAGGAAGAAAAGGAATGTCTTAGAACTCCCTGCCCAGAGTCTGATTCTCAGGGCCCAGACTTCAGGGGGTACCCTGAATGACATAGCTCTAAGTAGCCCCCAGAAGTCATCTTGGTTTTCCGAATGTCAAGGAGATGGGAGCAGTGAGGCAAAACTGGGGGAATAGGTCCCCGAGAGAGACCAGAACCCCCAGAGAGATGGGAGCAATGAGGCAAAACTGGGGGAACAGGTCCCCAGAGACCCATTCACAGCAATGACCCCAAGGACATACAAGATTCTTAGTCATTAAACTAATATAGAATTTTTTCCTTATAACTCCATAAACCAACACAGTTCAGTGGACTTTGACATTATAGAATTGTGCTCCATAACAAAGGCCAGAGAAAAAAAGAAGGACTCTGTTGAATGTGATAGAGAAACAAAACAATGCTATTTAGCTAATTCCTGTTATTCGTCTCTAACACCATTTCCTAAAATGGATTCACACAAACCCCAGTTCAGTAGCATGTTAATATACAGAAGAATGGAATCTGTGATTAAACCTCCTGTGCTAGATTATGTTTCCTGTCTCCCTTTCCAAAACTCAGGGCTAAATCTTGGATGGGGGTCCAAAATATGTTGGCAAAGAGATAGTGCTATTTTGGTGAAGTCAACCAGGAGTGTATAACAGCAGCTTATTAGCTTGCTAGTGCCTCTTAACTAGGAAAGGCTTCCTCTCCTGCATTACTCTAGAGACAGAACTCACAGCAACCTGTTTTCAACATAAAGAGCAATTGTATAGTGGCTTGAGCACGAGGAAACTGCATTTGTTCCCATCTAACTGTTGAACAGAATAAATACATGAATGAGAGGTGCCTTCCAGGAGGTCAGGTCCCTGCCAATTATGCTTTCATGTGTACTCTGCTAAGAAAGTTTATAAAGTGCTTCCTTGCAAGTTTATAATGATTAGTAACACCCCTATTGCCAGCTGACATTTTGCTCCCATCATTTGCCTAGCAGGGACAATTGGCAAGAATGGGCACCTATTATATGCAAAATTATATGTTGGGGTATCAGATATAAAGAAACATTGTCATGCTGGGGCCAAATCAGCAGTAATGTTACCTCAACTTTCCATCTATCAGTCAAAATTTTTTTCTCCATAGAAGGCTGACTCACATTTATGTTTTCTTTTAAATGCCTCAACTCAGGCATTCATTCATTCACTGAAACAGAATCTTGCTCTGTCACCCAGGCTGGAACACAATGATGTGATCCCAGCTTACTGCAACCTCTGTCTCCCAGGTTCAAGTGATTGATGTGACTCTGCCTCCCAAGTAGTTGAGATTACAGGTGCCCACCACCATGTCCAGCTAATTTTCGTATGTTTAGTTGAGATGGGGATTCGCCATATTGCCCAGGCTGGTCTCAAACTCCTAACCTCAGGAGATCCACCCATCTCAGCCTCCCAAAATACTGGAATTACAGGTCTGAGCCACTGCACTCAGCCTCAGGCAATTATAAACCTGTTAAAATACACGTTGCTCAGCCAGGAAGTCAGAAAGATTCTGCTTTTAGAGACGGGTATAGTTTGTTTAGGTATCTGGTGGGAAGTTTGGTAGCTGCTTCTTGTCATCCTTTTCCTTCTGATTCTCCAGAGATGCCTTGCTTTTCTTCCACATAAAAAGAAAAAAAAACAGACTAGGTGCGATGGAGAAATCCCATCTCTACTAAAAATACAAAATTAGCTGGACGTGGTGGCATATGCCTGTAATCCCAGCTACTCGGGAGGCTGAGGCAGGAGAATCGCTTGAACCTGGGAGGTGGAAGTTGCAGTGAGCCAAGATCGTACCATTGCACTCTAGCCTGGGCAACAAGAGCAGAACTTTGTCTCAAAAACACAACAGTAAAAGAAAGAAGGAAAGAAGGAAAGAAGAAAGAAGGAAGGAAGGAAGGGAAGGAAGGAAGGGAGAAAATAAAAGAAAGAAAGGGAGAGATTAAAAGAAAGAAAGAAAGAGAGAGAGACAATAATCATTTCTCCTTAGGCATACAATTTAAGGGAAACTCATTGTCCTTGTTGACAACCACATGACAGTACTGCTAGGGGTTTGTGTTTGGTATTGCTTACTGGGACTATCTGGCCTTCATCTGCTGTAGAGAAATAATTAAAAGGACATTATCATTCTGAAGGCACAGGACTTGTGAGAGAAAAAAAGAAGCTAACTTGATCTAGCCCTCATCTCCTAATGCTTCCTGAATACATCTGGCTGTTTCATAGGCCTCTTAAACACAGGATGTCCACAACTAAATTCCTTATCCCTTATCTCCATATTTTCACCTCCAACCTGTATCCCCTTTAATTCCTCATCTCATTAAATGACACCAAAGTCCTAGGAGTCATCTGGGACTCTTACTCCTTCCCTCATGAAACACATCATCAAGTATGTCACTCAGCTCTATCAGTTCTATTTTCAAAATATTTCTTGAATACCTGTCTCTCTCTCTCTCTCTCTCTCTCTCTCTCTCTCTCACACACACACACACACACACACACACACACACACACACTCACCCCACTGTCTTGGTTCAGGCCTAAATCATTTCTCCCAAGGACTGTGGCACAACAGCCTCTTAACTGGTCTCTCTGCCTCCAATATGGTCTTCTCTCCAAACAATCTCTCCCACCTGCTATGTAGAAGTTTCTCTCTAAATACCTGTCACATCCTGGCCCCTGCTGGCTTCATGCCTGCCAGAATATCTGAATCTTCTCCATAAAATCCTGCCTCTTTACCATAACACACGGGACTTTGCTAATCTGAATCTTGCCTCTCCAGTCTTTTACTGCTCTCCTCCTTAGTCAACATTTTGCTGTTCTCCAATGACAGGAAAGTGTGTCAGCTCTTCAGACCTTTGTACATCACATGCCATTCCCTCTGAATGGAATGCTCATCCTTACCTAGCCAGCCTGGCAAACTGTTACCCATCTTTCCTACTGCTGCCAAAGTGCTACCGGCTCTAAAGCCTTTTGTACACATTCTAACCCCACTCTCAGCTGCAGGCTTCTTCTGTGTTTCCCATGGCATTCTAAACATATCTCCATTACATTACATAAACTGTTGTATTTCAAACATTTGTGCGTCTCTCTCCCAACAGACGGAGACTCCTATCTTAGTAAGCTTTGCATCTGCCATAGAGGGGCCTAAGACATAAAGGTGCTCCACATGGCTGCTGAACAATTGAGTGAAAAGATGAAGATGAAGTTCAAAAGCAATCTGATATTTTCAAGCTTTTTATTTAGAGATAATTATAGTTACATTGTAAGTGTAAGAAATACTAGAGAGAGAAATCTGTAAATCCTTCACCCATTTTTCCCAGGCATAACATCTTGCATAGCTGTAGTACACTAACACAACCAGGAAATCAACACTGATAAAATCCAATGGTCTTATTCTGATTTTACCAGTTTTACATGCAAGCCATTTGCAACAACATACATGGGCTAAGAGTAATCTTGTCTTTAATTGTAGATAATCTACTTCTGCTTCTGCCCACCCTACCCCCAAGGATGACTGAAGTATCTGGCCAACTCTGTCACTCTGCTGACCCACTTTGAGCTTGCTTTCAGCAAAATCCCTTGGCCTTTCTCCTACCTCTCTCATCCTGAACTTGGACACTTGGCCCAAGAGCAAAGCTCTACATTGATCCCTATATATATCATCTCATTAGTTCTAGCCCCTTGCTCCAAGCTGTTGAAGTCTGAGTCTTTATTCTGTCATCCAGTTTATTAGCTTTCCCTCTAGTCTTGTGTCATCTGAAGATCTAAGAAACGTGCCATTGATTCTTATCCAAAGCATTGAAAAAAGCTATCAGGCAGGCTTGGTATTCACTGGGTGGAATATTGGGCAGGTATTAAAATGATACACATGAAGACTCTGTATATACATTAAAAACTATCTAAACCCAAAATGTATAACTTTTAAAAAAACACAGAGATTAGGCTGGGCACTGTGGCTCATGCCTGTAATCTCAACAATTTGGGAGGCTGAAGTGAGCAGATCCCTTGAGGTCAGGAGTTTGAGACCAGCCTGACCAACATGAGGAAACCCCATCTCTACTAAAAATACAAAAATCAGCTGGGCATGGTGGGATGTGCCCATAATCCCAGCTACTTGGGAGGCTGGGGCAGGAGAATCACTTAAACCTGGGAGGTGGAGATTGCCGTGAGCAGAGATGGCGCCATTGCACTCCAGCCTGAGCAACAGTGCAAGACTCCATCTCAAAAAAACAAAGATATATGTATATAGATAAATAGATGGATAGATTATAGATAGATAGATCAATAGATAGATAGGTAGGTAGGTAGGTAGATAGATGATAGATTGATCCTAGGCTGGGTGTGGTGATTCATGCCTGTAATCTCAGCACCTTGGGAGGCCGCAGTGGGCAGATCACCTCAGATAAGGAGTTTGAGACCAGACTGGCCAATATAGCGAAATCCTGCCTCTGCTAAAAATATAAAAATTAGCAGGGCGTGGTGGCAGGCACCTGTAATCCCAGCTACTGAGGAGGCTAGGGCAGGAGAATCACTTGAACCCAGGAGGCGGAGATTGCAGTGAGCTGAGATTGCACCATTGCACTCCAACCTGGGCATAGCAGACTCTGTCTCAAAAACAAACACCAGTGATTGTATAAACTATGATTGCAACTATGTACAATTAGATATGCAAATGAATAATAATCTATAAAGACAAAGGAATGTAAAATAACAAGGTGGAAGTTTTAATAATAATAATGAAAATAATTAATATTTACTGAGCACTAGGAACAGGCACTATTACAAATCAGCTTTTCATGAATCAACTCATGTAATTCTCACGACCATGCTATCAGGTAGACAGTGTTGTTATTACCCATGTTATAGATAGGGAAACTAGAGTACAATGCAGTTAAACAGGCTGTCCCGAGTTGCATAGATGGTAAGTAGTAAAGACAGGATTTCAATCCAGGCATGCAAGCTCCAGTCTGCACTTTTACCTAAGGATACAGGTGTGAGACTGGTTTTGCAAAGGTACGTAAGATTTGTTGTATATAGTTACAATAATCATGAATACACGAAAAGCTAAATAGGACAGAACCATGACCTAGCAGGCCACTGTGACCTTCAAGGCTATTACCATTCATTTGCAGCTACTTCTACTTAATCTATGGGAATTTCTCCACCCATCATTCAGCCACTATTTTCCTATCTTATACATATATAGTCCCCATCAAATACTCTTTTTTTTGTTCTGGTCAGGTCATAAAGGTTCTTATTGGTTATCTCTGGCTATTCCTCCTAATTTCAGTCCATATCCTTCCTGATGCTATTATCACAGGATGGTGCTACTCGTTTGTACTTTCTTTGGTTATGTGTTTCTCCTGTCATCTTTTACAGACTCCTTCAAATAAACATTTCTTCAACAATTCCCATGTACCAGACAATGAGGGTACTGAGGAAGATGGAATCCTTATCCTTAAGAAGTTCATAGTCTAATGGAGAACACAAATAAACAATTATAATAGCTGCCATTATTAATGCTTACCATACGCAAAGTACTTTAAAGTGCTGAGGACTTTATATGCAGTATCTTAGATGATACAGTTATGTGGTTATGTGTGTGGGCTTCAGAGTCAAAAGAGCTGGTATAAATTCTACCTCTTGATACTTCCTGCCTGTGTGACCACACTGTGCCTCAGTATCTCATCCGAAAAACAGAAGAACAATAGTTACTACTTTATAGAGGTACAACCAAATATAATAGAGTCAGCCCTTCATATCTATATATGTTGCATCCATGGATTCAACCAACCGTGGATCAAAAATATTTTTAAAAAAATGAATGGTTGCATCTTTTCTTCTTGTCATTATTCCCTAAATAATACAATATAGCAAATATTTACATGGCATTCACATTGTATTAAGGTATCATATGCAATCTAGAGATGATAGAAAGTATATGGAATGGGCCACGTACAGTGGCTCATGCCTGTAATTCCAACACTTTGGGAGGCCAAAGCAGGAGGATCACTTGAGCCTAGGAGTTCAAGACCAGCATGGGCAACATAGCAAGATGCTTGCCTCTCCAAAAACTTTTGAAAAAATTAGATGGGTGTGGTGGTGCATGCCTGTAGTCCTACCTACTCAGGAGACTGAGGCAGGAGGGTCACTGGAGCCCAGCAGTTCAAAGCTGCAGCAAGCAATAATTGTGCCACCACACTCCAGTCTGGACGACAGAGATCTTTTCTCCATAAATAAATAAATAAATAAATAAATAGAAATCAACAAAGAAATACATTTTTTATTCTCCCAAAAAAAGTATATGGGAGAATATGTGCTTATGCCATTTTATATAAGGAACTTGAGCATCCATGGTTTTGGATATCTGAAGGAGGTCCTGGAACCAATCCTATGCAGATATCGAGGGACAACTGTATATTCAAAGCACTTAGCACGATGCTTGGCATGTAGTAAGTGCACAATAAATGTTAGCAGTCAGTATTTATCCTACAAAGAACCATTTTTGAGATGAGGAAAACCTGAAGTTGAGAGAGGCTATGTAACTTTCCCAACGTTATGTAATAAATGAAGGGGTCTAAAGTTTTCTCTCAGACACTCTCCTCTATTGCCTCTACAGTGTGATTTGTGCATTTATGGAACAAGGCTTGGGTGCTATAGGAGCACAAAAGAGTAGCATTTAACCCAGCCTTGTAGGAAAGGAGTTGGGGCATGCTTCTGCAGGAGGAAGAGCTTCATTTGAGCCTCAAACATCAAACAAGAATTAGACAGAAAAGGAGACAGGAAAGAAGTAGAAGCTAGAGGTTGGGGGCAGGGTGAGGGTATTCTATCCAGAGATAGGAGCTTGTCAAAGTCATGGTGAAATGAGAAATAGCAGGGCCAGGGAACTGAAGAATGAGTAAGGATGACACCAAAGGGCCACCTGTGTTGGAATTACAGCTTTTGCTCCATTTAGTCTATCAACATACAACTTGTGGAATACAGGATGATGTCACTGCTTTCTCCCAACAAGCCCTTATCTTTGAGTTCACCCTCCAGTTCATCTTTGCTGGTCTGAGTTCAGTTCAGAGGAGTAAATCCTTCCCATACTCCTACTTTTTGAAAGATTAATTCCTCATCTCGAAGATGAGACTTGCAGCAAATGTTCAGAGGACTGAATTCCCATCTCTATTCTACTGTACCCCTCTGCTTTGTGATCTATTTGTGGATGGCTCCCAAAATGTGCAAGTTCTCTCTTAACCACCTGGTATGAATTTGTCTTCTGTGCATTTAATATCAAGATTTTTTGAATATTCGTATATTCAGTCTATGCCCCTTCTTGAGCTAGAAACATATGGAACTTTGTTCCATATGTTGGTTTACTCTCTGCTAAATAAAAATGGACTAGTTGCTTTTTCTAAAATAATCCTCCTTTAAAATAAAAAAAAATTCCTTTGTTATTAAGATTCTAGGGTTTGTCAACAAATCTTTCTCTACCTGTGATGACTTTATTATAGACCTATCATCAAGTAATACACCCCTACCACCACAAATGGTGGTCCTTTCCCTGTATGTTAAACTGAGTTTAGAAGCCACAGAGCCTCCAGCAGATGTCTTACCAGAATATTCTTTTCCACCTCACATGCCAGTCCCTCATTTTACCTGGGTGTGCTTTGCAGCAGGCCAGCTTCTCCTTATGACTGGACCATACTGTAACATCTTGAGTACCATGTTGAGGATATTCTCACTACCAACCACCAAAATGGAGGAATGATATTTCCTATCCCTCCCCCTTTTCTCCTCTTGAACAATTTTACATCAGCACAGCCGAAGGGACATTTATTTATTTATTCATTCATTCATTGTTTATTATTTATTTATTTACTTAGCTATAAAGAGAAACAGGATCTAGCCTGGTCACTCAGGCTGGAGTACATGGCATAGATCACCACAACCTCAAATTCTTGGGCTCAAGCAATTCTCCCACCTCAGCCTCCCATGTAGCTGAGACTACAGGCACACATCACCATATCTGGCTTTTTTTTTTTTTTTTGGTAGATCCAGGGCTTTGTTACGTTGTTCAGGCTGGTGTGAAACTTGTGGGTCTAAGTGATCCTCCCAACTTGGCCTCCTAAAGCTCTGGGATTATAGGCATGCATGGCTGAAGGAAGATTTTAAATGCTCAGACTTTTACTTTTAGGGAATATTTGCATCAGTAAATGGGACAACTAGCAGGAAACTCTATCCTTAACCATAAAACATTGCAATTTTAATTGTTGTACAGGTACAGGAGAAGGTAACATTATCTATGCAGGAAAAGCAACTAATTCAGTATGACCCTATCAATCAACATATTGATTACATATTTGCTCTAGTTTGTGGCCTTAGTGTATGTCAGGCAATCAACAAACACTTACTGAATGCATTCTGTGTTCAAGTTCATTCGACTTCCAGGGACTCTGGATCCTCAGAATGACATTCCTACTCACTGCAGCGGCTTTTTAAAATTCTGAACTACAATCTGCCCTGGCTTCTGTTAACCAGCTGCTGTGCTATTTGCTTGTGCTCTTTACTGCTGGCCTCCTGCCTGCCTGATTTCTGGTATCTAATAGACATCATCAGGTTTTTACTGTGCCCTCCTACCAGAGCCAGATTACTTAGCCCCATATCTTCCTCATCTTTCAACCCTCTCCCTGGCTATGTGATGCCTTGTGTTGCCTGGCCCTGACTCCTGAAAATTTTCATTCTGTGAGAGGTCTGACTTGTCATATTGTCTGGTTCTTGTGCCCTGGCCCCTGAACTCCAGACTCTCATCTTACTATTGATTCTCAAATGCTTCACCAGCTGGCATTTACTTTCAAAGCAAATTTCTTCCTGTTAGGCTAGCTCTCCAGCAGTGTGATGCTGAAAAGATCATGGAATTTATCTATGATAATCAGAGAAGAGCCACTTAACAAGTTGAGAAGGGCCATGTGGACATTGCCCAGGCATCCCTCAAAAGGGCTCCCTGAGAGTGAGGCCAGCGCAAAGCACAGCCTTAATCAAAATGAACTAGGCATTATTGTGCAGCCTACTGACAGCAAAATTGTCAATGGGATTGAAATCTCTACTTTAATCTAGTGATAACAGTAATAGTAATAGTTTACATGTATTCATTCATTTGTTCAATCAACGTCATTTAGTGCCTATTATGTGCCAGCTACATAGTAGCTGTATGGTATGTCTCTTCCTCCATAGAGCTTACATTCTAGTGGAGAGGGACAGAAAAATAAACATTTAAACCAAAAATCACCTAATATAATTTTATGAAGTTTCAAGTGCTGCAAAGAAAAGTAAACAAGACAATAGAATAGAGAATAACTGATAAAGATACGTTAGGTAGAGCAACCAAGGGAAGCCTCTCTGAAGAAGTGACATTCCAGCTCAGACTTTGATGATAAGAAGGCAGCCATGTAAAGATCAGGGGACAGATCACATTCAGGCAGAGGGACTCCTTAAAACACTTCTCACTTACCTCTAAAATGAACTGAAGAACAAATCCCTAGGCCTCTCAAAAGACATTGTGCTCATCAAGAACAACACATTTCAAGCACATTGCAAAATGCATCCATTCTTAAAGTAGCACTTCTTATGTTCTACATGGCTTCCATGGGCTTGGGCAATGGCTAATCTGTGCCACACATGAACTGGCTGCATTTTATTGCTATATTCAGATTTCTGAATTTAAAACAGAAGAAACCCTAGACACCAAAATTATAGCATTGCAGTTACATGTTTGGATGTGAAAACTAAGAGAGGAAATAACAATTTGAGAAGCCATCTAATATAGACTAATATAGTGGTTTTGGAAAGGCAGACAGACCTAGATTTGAATTCTGGCTCAAAAATTACTAGTAAGGCATCATTGGGCAAGTCACTCAATCTCTGAATCTCTGTTTCCTCATCAGTTACAAAATTTTATAAGGATCATAATAATAACATATGTTTGTAAAAGTACTTAACATGCTTATAAGTTCTCAATAATAGTTGAGTTCTCAATAATAAAAGTCTCAATCACAATTGCTTAATGTATCATGAACAATGATCTGCATAAAGTGTTAATTTGAGAATCCTCAAGCTCCTCCATGCAGTTTAGAGCTATCTGGGTCCTGTGAGAGCCACAAAAGAAGTATCAGAAATGGTAATTTGCTCTCATGTTCACTCAGCCAGCAAAGGCCAGAACTCAGATTCTAATTCAGTGCTATCTAACCCAAGCACCATATTCTTAACCACTGCATTTATTGCCTCTTCATAATTAGAATGGTAAAAAATAACATGGTCTGAAGACAAAAGAGAAAGTTTGGTAGAGGAAGTAGCTCTTGAAATAATCCTGAAAATTTTTTAGGCTATGCATAGACTAAGAAGAGGGAATGGTATTTCAGGTAGAAAAGCAAAGCATAGGACATAGAAGTGGAAACAAACAAACAAATGGACATGGATGGTCAGCCTGTGTTAGGGAAGAGCCCAAAAAATATGAGATTACCAGTCTATCTCTCACAAATCTGGCAGCCTCCTCATTAAGCAGATCATTTTATGTTTTCTCTCTCTTTTCTTGCTCTTAGAGAATTAACTAACCTGCTCTTTGATCTCTTTTAGGCTCTTTGAGACTCTTCAGTCACTCTTCTGGTCTGTATTTGGCCTTTTAAATTTATATGTCACCAATGTGAAAGCCAGACACGAATTCACTGAGTTTGTAGGAGCTACCATGTTTGGAACGTACAACGTCATCTCTCTGGTAGTGCTGCTGAACATGCTGATTGCTATGATGAACAACTCCTACCAGCTTATTGCCGTGAGTAGCTTTGCTTTACAAGAGTGCCTACCTTGGTTTCAGGATAAGGTAACATTGGCATGGCATCCATCAGAAGCTTAATGAAAGAGTTCATCTGCTTCAATTAATTTACATTAGCTTTCCTAGTTGCTACACTGAATTATTTATTTCCAATGCAATTCAGTTTGGACTCTTAGTCTATTGAATCTTGATCATCTAATATAAGGTATTTTAGTGAATAAGAATTTCTAGCTACCTATTGAAAATATTTCTAAATTTCTGAATCCATTTTCTTGCCTCAGTGGAAAACTCAGGGTTCGAGCACGATTTGGCTGCAACGCATCACCTCATTCATCTCCAGGGTTACTTCAGCTGATCTGGTTCCCTAGGCAAGAGCACCCTATATCCCTCTTCACTGCAAACATCTCCTTCTGAAAAATAAGAATCCCACTGACAAGGATTGTCTTCTCAGAGAGAAACAGAGAGGGGAGGAAGTTACTTTTCTCCTATTTTAAAAATTAGAAATGGGGTCCTGATATGTTGTCCAGGCTGGTCTGAAACTCCTGGCTTTAAGTGATCCTCCCACCTCAGCCTCCCAAAGTGCTGGGATTATATGCATGAGTCACTGCACCCAGCCAGTGGCTATTTTTTAATTGAGTATATATAAGAAACTGTACCCCATTTATTTTATTATACTTTAAGTTCTGGGGTACATGTGGAGAATGTGTAGGTTTGTTACATAGGTATGCATGGGTGGTTTGCTGCACCCATAATCTCGTCATCTACATTAGGCATTTCTCCTGTTATCCCTCCACTTGTCCCCCACACCCGACAACAGGCCCTGGTGTGTGATGTTCCCCTCCCGGTGCCCATGTGTTCTCATTGTTCAACTTCTACTTATGAGTGAGAACATGTGGTGTTTGGTTTTCTGTTCTTGTGTCAGTTTGCTGAGAATGATGGTTTCCAGCTTCATCCATGTCCCTGCAAAGGTCATGAACTCATCCTTTGTTATGGCTGCATAGTATTCCATAGTGTATATGTGCCACAAATTTCTTTTTCCAGTCTATCATTGATGAGCATTTGGGTTGGTTCCAAGTCTTTGCTATTGTGAGCAGTACTGCAATAAACATAGGTGTGCATGTGTCTTTAGAGTAGAATGATTTATAATCCTTTGGGTATATACCCAGTAGTGGGATTGCTGAGTCAAATGGTATTTCTGGTTCTAGCTCCTTAAGGAATTGCCACACTGTCTTCCACAATGGTTGAACTAATTTACACTTCCACCAACAGTGTTAAAGCGTTCCTATTTCTCCACATCCTCTCCAAACATCTGTTGTTTCCTGACTTTTTAATGATCGCCATTCTAACTGGTGTGACGTGGTATCTCACTGTGGTTTTGATTTGCATTTCTCTAATGACCAGTGAGATGAGCTTTTCTTCATGTTTGTTGGCTGCATAAATGTCTTCTTTTGAGAAGTGTCTGTTCATATCCTTTGCCTATTTTTTGATGGGGTTGTTTGTTTTTTTCTTGTAAATTTAAGTTTTTGGAGGCACTCTTAAGTAGAGTCCATTGCTGAATTTTTTTTTACCATAATGTCACCATTTAGATCATCAGTGTTTATTACCCTAGACTAGACATGGTGAAGGTGTAGGATATGGGATCAATTCAGGCCTTGCCCTGGTTTTCCTGTCAAAGTAGATACCTAACTTAGCTAATTTTATTTTAATCTGTGTATAATTCCTAGAAATTGGGTTTTAGGAAAGGAGTACTCATTACCTGAGGTCTGATTTAGTCAGGTATTAGTAAATTTGGATGTTCAGTTTCTAGTATAATGCTAGATTACCCCATCTGGGTCAGTCTGTTGCTGAAAGCTTTTGCTGTAGCAGAGAAAGCACAGAATAAAAAGACCCAGGTCTTGTCTTATTTTCTAGATGCTATTTCTCAGATTTTGTTTGCCACTGAGGAGTTATTTAGCCTGTATAAAATAAGCTCAAATTATTTGTTATATAAACATATATATGTATGTATATATGTGTGTAAATACATATATAGTTGTACATGCACACACATTGTCCACATCTTAAATATTATTGGTAATAGTGAATGTTTATGATCCATTTCCACTAAGGACAGAACCAACAAGGAATGGAGTAGGAGACTTTTGAGTTATATATTTGGGAGAAATTCCTAACTATAAATGTCAATGAAATAAATATATTCTCACAGGTAGGTCTATAGAATTTCTGTTATCGGAGAGTTTAAAAAATTAGAATATAAAATTGTCTGCTAGGATAGTTTAGATATTAAGTATTTAGGTTGTAGAGAAGGGAGAGGATATAGTGGGGAAAAAAAAGATTTGAAGTTGATAAACCAGGGACTCTAATTCTGGCTCTGTCATTTATAACTGGATGCCTTTAGTAACTTACTTTCCCCTCTTGAGCCTCAATCTGTTCGTCCAAAAAGTGAGGGTTTTGAAATCAATTGTTTTTAATATCATTTCCAGCTCTGACATCCTATGAGTCTGGGTGCCTACAGATTAACAGGATAGGCTCACAAGGTCCTTTCTGGCTCTGAAATCATGTTCTTCTATCGCATTTGAAATGAAATATAATTCAGTTCTATTCATTTATTCCCACCATTCAAACAACTAGGCCAAGAACTCTGAAATGAGCTATGTTCACTCCTAGTCTCTCTCTCTGAGGGGGAGAGGCAGGCATAGAATCTCAGGAGTTGACTTTTTCATCCCCCTCTGCCTGGCATTCTATCCTTCACCTCTGCCAAAATGGCAATATTCATGGAAAAGCATTTGTAGTTCTCTCACTGGGTGTCTGACAGCTGATTGTTCCTTGTGACAGTAGAAAATGGAGAGATTTTCTTGTCACCTAATGCAGAGTTTTGGTCCTTCTCACTGAGCTCAGTGACATTTTCTAGGAAGGGTGAAAATAATCACCACCAGCTCTCACCACCACCTGGTAAGTTTTGTTTGAATGTCACCTATGGCTGCACCCAAAGAAAACTTGTTGGCTTGGGAGGGAGCCAATGGTAAATGGCTTAAATTGGGTCTATGCCATCTCATAAATCTGAACTCATGGCCAACCATTCTGAATAATATCTTTGCTGCTTTTGGATATTATGGGAGTGTGTTTTGACTATTTGGAAATAGATTCCGTGGAATCCTGATACTGGACAACCTGATACTAAAAATATCTGGATCTGCTTAAGTGGTAAGGACCAGAAGGTGGATTTAATTTCATTTGCAACAGCTCTGCTTCAGTACTGAACACAATTTGTACAAGGTCCTTGATATAGGGGGAAATGTTACAGAAAGGGAAACTGCTGAAGACAAATTTCTCCTATTTTAAAACATATCACAGGCTGATTCAGTCTAGGTAGGGACTGAGTTCTCAATATGCCTCACTGTGAATCTATTTTATGTACATTCTAGGACAGTGCTCCAGAACACCAGGAAAAACCAATCCCTTGAAGGGTTAAGCTCTTTGTCAATGTTCCATGCAGGATTCAGAGCTGCTGGTGATGTGGACATACGGCTCTGTGGCAATTTGTATTTCCATGTCAGTGGAGGCTCCACCTCAGTAGTGTATAGAATTATGCTTAAGGTAGTGAAAAAGGAATCCCTCCAGGCCTATGCTCTGTGGTCTCAGCATCAGCAGGTGAAGCTGGCCATATTGTATATTATTATTGTTATTGGCAATTAGCAGTGATTTACTTCTCATTTTATTCTTATATCTCCCTCAATCTCCTGATTACTCTCAATGACACTTTTTAAAATACATCTACCTTGTCACTGCTGTCACTGATGTATAGGCACAAGCTCCATCAAGCAAGCTGCCCTTGGTGCCATTTTAATCAGATTCATCCATTAAAAAATATTAGGTGAAAGATATAAGATCAATCTCACAAAGTTCATTATCTTAGGCCCTATTCCTACTCCCTACCCCACCCACAATGGACACCTCTGTTGCCTGAGATTAGTCTTTCCAAATCATAGTGCTCATAATCGTCTGTGATAAAGCCTCACTCAGTAAGTTAATAAGAACCCTTGGTTTCTTTGGCTGCCGTGGATTATTTGTTCTAATGCTGAAAATAAGTAAAAAGCACTTGCCTCACTGAGCCACAGCTGCTGGATGGCTTGGGGAGATTCCAAATATATATAATTGGTTGTCTCCCTTAGGGTGGCAGCATTTGGAGGCCCAGATGATGAATGGAGTCTCCCACTGCGGAAGACACTGATGCAAATGAAGACATTGATCCAAACAAACCTGGTACCACGAGATAGCAGGAAAGACTAGAGAGGGCTGTTGCACACCATCTAAATGTCAAGAAGGAAAGGTGGTGTCCCCACCCACATCCAGTCAGCTAGGACTAACCTCAGATTCTCAAAGCCGAGACTATAAAAGCAGAGACTCTCAAAGTGGCACTTCACACGATATACCATGATTTTTAACCCTCTAACCAGGACTAATAACCAACTGCTATGCACTGATATGGCTACTCAACTGTTAAAATATTGAAATATTTCCATACCAGTTGGTAAATAGCTACCACTCCAGTTGTACCTTCTGGGACGCACCCAGACCTCCCTACAATCCAGCAAGTAAGGGGCAACATCTGGAACAGCTGGTAGAATCTAGGACTCTGTTCCAGAACTATAACTGGCCTCCATTTGGGTTTATTGGTTTCTTAAATATTCTGAACATCACTACAGTAGGCAAAACCCTAAAATGCTCCCCCTAGATTACCCACTCTAGTCATCAAGACTATGAATATGAAGAGATATCACACTTGTGATTACATTATATTACGTGGTGAAAGGGATTTTGCTAATGTAATTAAAGTTAGTATTCAGGGAGATTATCCAGGTAGGCCTAATCTAATCACATAAGTCTTAGAAGCAGAGTTTCCTCCAACTGGTAGCAGAAGGAAAAGCACACAGATCTTACATGGTGGCAGGTGAGAGAGAGCAAGAGGGAAGGGGGAAGAGACCCTTATAAAACCATCAGATCTCATGAGAACTCACTATCATGAGAGCAGCATGGGGGAACTGTTCCCATGATCTAATCACCTCCCAGGAGGTCCTTACCCCAACATGTGGGGATTATAATTTGGATTATAATTCAAGATGAGATTTTGCGTGGGGACACAGTCAAACCATATCATTCCATCCCTGACCCCTTCCAAATCTCAAGTCCTTACCTTTTAAAATACAATCATGCCTTTCCAACAGTTCCCCAAAGTATTAACTAATTCCAACATTAACCGAAGAGTCCAAGTCCAAAGTTTCATCTGAGACAAGGCAAGTCCCTTCTGCCTATGAGCTCAAGTAACTAAACAAGATAGTTACTTCCTAGATACAATGGGGGTACAGGAATTGGGTAAATACACCCATTCCAAATGGGAGAAATTGGCCAAAACAAAGGGGCTACAGGCCCCATTCAAGTCCAAAATTCAATAGGGCAGTCATTAAACTTTAAAGTTTCAAAATGATGTCCTTTGACTCTGTGTCTCACATCTAGGTTACACTGATGCAAGTGGTGGGCTTCTATGGCCTTGGGCAGCTCCACCTCTGTGGCTTTGCAGGGTACAAAGCCCTCCATCCTGGCTGCATTCACAGGCTGGTGTTAAGTGTCTGTGGCTTCTTCAGGTACACGGTACAAGCTGTCAGTGGATCTAACATTCTGGGGTCTGGAAGATGGTGGCCCTATTCTCACAGCTCTACTAGGCAGTGCCCCAGTGGAGACTCTGTGTGGGGCCCCCACCCCACATTTACCTTCTGCACTGCCCTAGCAGAGGATCTCCATGAGGGGGCTCTGCCCCTGCAGCACACCTCTGCCTGCACATCCAGGCATTTCCATGCATCATCTAAAATCTAGGTGGAAGTTCCCAAACCTCAGTTCTTGTCTTACACCCACCCGCAGGACCAACACCACGTGGAAGCTGCCAAGGGTTGGGGCTTGTACCCTCTGAAGCCACAGCCCAAGCTGTACCTTGGTACCTTTTAGCCATGGCTACAGTGGCTGGAAAACAGGGCACCATGTCCTTAGGCTGCACACAGCAGTAGGGGCCCTGGGCACAGCCCAGGAAACCATTTTTCCCTCCTAGGCCTCTGGGTCTGTGATGGGAGAGGCTTCTGTGAGGTCTCTGACATGCCCAGGAGACATTTTCCCCATTGCCGCATTGTCTTGATGATTAAGATTCGCCTCCTCATTGCTTATGCAAATTTCTGCAGCTGGCTTTAATTTCTCCCCAGAAAATAGATTTTCCTTTTCTATTACATTTTCAGGCTGAAAACTTTCCAAACTTTTATGCTCTGCTTCCTATTGAATGCTTTGCTGCTTATTAATTTCTTCCACTTGATGTCCTAAATCATCTCTCTCAAGTTCAAAGTTCCACAGATCTCTAGGGTAGGGGCAAAATGCCACCAGTCTCTTTGCTAAAGTAAAGCAAATGTTACCTTTATTCCCATTCCCAATAAGTTCCTCATCTCAGCCTGGACTTCATCATCCATATCACTATCAGCATTTTGGTCAAAGCCATTCATTACGTCTCTAGGAAGTTCCAAACTTTCCCACATCCTCTTGTCTTCTGAGCCCTCCAAGTCTTTAGGAAGTTCCCAACTTTCCCACATTTTCCTTTCTTCTTCTGAGCCCTCCAAACTGTTCCAACCTCTGCCCATTACCCAGTTCCAAAGCTGCTTCCACATTCTCAGTTACCTTTACAGAAGTGCCCCACTCCTGGTATGAATTTACTGTATTAGTCCATTATCATGCTGCTATGAAGAAATACCCAAAACTGGGTAATTTATAAGGAAAAGAGGTTTAATTGACTCACAGTTCCGCATAGCTGGGAGGCCTCAGGAAACTTACAATCATGGTGGAAGGCACCTCTTCACAAGGCAGCAGGAGAATAAGTGCCAACAGGGGAAATGCCAGATGCTTATAAAGCCATCAGATCTCAGGAGAACTCATTCACTATCATGAGAACAGCATGGGTGCCCCCATGATTTAATTGCCTCCCACTGGGTCTGGGTCCCTCCCATGACACATGGGGATTATGAGGATTATGATTCAATATGAGATTTGGGTGGGACATAGCCAAACCATATCAGCCAGCAATCTGAAACACAAGGAAGATTTGATGTGCATTGCTGGCTTGAAGATGGAGTGAGGCAAGTAGTAAGAGATTCAGGCAGTGTGCAGGAGATGAAAGGGGTCACCAGCTCCCACTATAGAAATGAATTCTATAAACAATATAAATGAACTTGGAAGCAGATTCTTCTCTAGAGCCTCCTGATAAGAGCTCAGCCACATTGACCCCTTAACTTTAGCCTTGTGAAGGCCAGTATGACTGGAGTGGAGTAACCAAGGGAGAAGAGGGAAGTAGGAGATGGAGTCAGAGAGGTAATGGGAGTCAGTGACAGATAACATATGGCCTCATGGACCATTAGAAAGATTTGGGTTTCTATTCTAAGCATGATAGGGAGCCATGGGATGGTTTTGAGCAGAAGAGGTATATGATCTAACTTGTATTTTAGTAAGATTGCTGTGTCTGATTAGAAATAGACCAGAGTGGGATTAGGGCAAAGAAAGAGTACAATTATGAGACCATTGTACTAACCCAGACAAAAGCTGATGGTGGCTTTGGTGAGGTTGGTCATAATGGCAGTGATGAGAAGTGGTCAGATTCTGAATATATTTTGAACTGGATAGGATGTGAAGTGTGAGCAAAAGAGAGTAGTGAAGAATGTCATACAGATTTTTGGTCTGAGTAACTGGAAGGGTGGAGCTGTTCATTACTGAGATGGGGAAGAGTAGGAAAGGAGCAGGCCTGGTGGGAGAGGGAGGTGAGACAGAGATCCAGAGTTGACTTTTAGACATGTGAAATTGGAGATGCTTATTAGACATCCAGGTAGAGGCATTGGGTAGGCAGTGGTCTACAAGTCTGGAGGAGAGGTCCAGGGTGACAATAGAGATTTGGGAGTTGCCAGCATACTCATAGTATCTAAAGTTATGGAACTAGATGAGATCTCTAAAGGAGTGAGATCTCACACACTCTTTTAGTGTGAGAAGAAAAGAAAAGAGATCTGAAAATGAAGTCTGGGGCACTCTGATATTTAGAAGTTGGAAAAATGAGGATGGATTATCCAGAGTCTGAGACAGAACAGCAAGAGGGATGGGAGAAAAATCAAATAATGTACGGTATTATAATACTATGTTATTCCCAGTATGCTAATAAGTCATATGCTAGTAAGTGGTACAGTCTGGATTTAAATTGAGGTAGTCTAACCCCAAGACCCACACACACAACCTCTACATTATCATGTTGACACTTACCTTGAGGGCAACAAGCACCACAAATGTACTTTCTTCTTTTTTTTGAGATGGAGTTTCGCTCTCGTTACCCAGGCTGGAGTGCAATGGCACAATCTCGGCTCACGGCTACCTCCGCCTCCTGGGTTCAGGTAATTCTCCTGCCTCAGCCTCCCGAGTAGCTGGGATTACAGGCACGTGCCACCACACCCAGCTAATTTTTTTGTATTTTTAGTAGAGACGGGGTTTCACCATGTTGACCAGGATGGTCTCGATCTCTTGACCTCATGATCCACCCGCCTCGGCCTCCCAAAGTGCTGGGATTACAGGCTTGAGCCACCGCGCCCGGCCCATGTACTTTCACTACAAGGGCCCTAACACACCTTCTTTCCTTTCCTCATTTTATCACAACTCTGAACTAACTGTTCAGTCTCCTTGTCCTATCAGTTCTGGTGATAAAAGGGCTCATTATAATCCTGAAGGGATGAAGAGCCCAATTCTGCTCTAATTTCTTCCAGGATAAGAATCACTGATGCTTCATCAGCATACCCACTGTCTGTATCTCAGCTCCCAAGAGTCATCTCTTAAGAAAACAGAACAAAACATAAACCCTGCTAGCTTTTACTTCCACTGAATAATCCAAACTATGGAAGCTACAGTAAGTCTAAGGAATAGTATAGTCTCTAATCGGGTGAAGGAGTTGCTCAGTTCAAGTTGTAGGAATATCATGACATTGGAGCAAATCCATTTCAAATTTTAGTAACTGTCTCTTCCCTTTGGGATGCCCTGAAGCAATCTAGGTATTTTTTCTCATTTCAGCTTGTGCTTTTCCCTGTTGCCAAACCATTGGCTGGAATCTGATCAAGGGTTACTACATTTCACTGGGGAGAAAAAAAAACATTCAGAACTATGGAGGACATTTTAATAGTGCCCTCCTCCCTTGGGTAATGTGGAATCTATGAACACCTGCCGATAATCTCATTTCAGTCAACAATTTACATTTTCTGGTAGATTCTGTAAGAGAGACAAGAGCTAGGTACTGCAAGTGGTTTAAAGGGAAAGACACAGTTGATACCATTAGGGAGCCTGAAGTCAAGTTTAGAGGGGAAAGTCTGACATGAGTAACATAACAATAGCACTATTGTCATGAGTATAGTAGCAGTGATTTCAGAGAGCATGGGCTCAAGAGTAGTCAGACTGCCTGGATTTGAAAACTGGACAGCCACTTACTGTGGTTTTGGGCAACTCAACCTCTTTCTGCCTCATTTGACTTCTCTGTAAAATGGGGAAGATAACTAGCTTTTCATTTGTTGCTTACTCTCATATCTGTTCCCTGCCTGTTTCTTGTATCAAGAAAACCACATTTGTCACAATCCTTTACCCTTTGGTGTTTGAGCAGATTCAACCAATCAGATGGTAGGAGGAAGGGAGAAGCTAGACTATTTCTTCCGCATCCCAACCTCACTTATTGTGGTGCCTCCAATAGCAGCTGTAGCTCCTCTGGGGCTCACCTCCAAATACCTCCAGCCATCTCCTCCCTACTTGGTCCCACCTTTTGCAGAGACTGCCCATCTTGGCTCAAACTCCAGCCAGAGTGCTGGGGCTAGGAACACTACCTCTTCCTGTTCACCCTCAAACTCCAGGGATTAGAGGGGCTTCCTGCTGTTGCTAATCTCTGGGTTGTCTCATTATTCCCTTTTTAACTTGTCAGCTCTTACATCATCTGTGTAACCAATCCCTATATTAAATCTAGATTTAAAAGTTCTAGAGTGGACTGGATGCAGTGGTTCATGCCTATAATCTCAGCACTTTGGAAGGCCAAAGCAGGTGGATCACTTGCAACCAGGAGTTTGAGACGAGCCTGGCCAACATGGTGAAACACTGTCTCTACAAAAAATACAAAAACGAGCTGGGTGTGGTAGAGCATTCCTGTAGTTTCAGCTACTCCGGAGGCTGAGGCACAAGAATCACTTGAACCCAGAAGGTGGAGATTGCAGTGAGCTGAGATTGTGCCACTCTACTCCAGCCTGTGTGACAGAGCAAGACTGTCTCAAAAATAAGGAAGGAAGAGAGGAAGGAAGGAAGGAAGGAAGGGAGGGAGGGAGGGAGGGAGGGAGGGAGGGAGGGAGGGAAGGAAGGAAGGAGGGAAGGAGGCAAGTTAGGAGGGAGGTTTGTTGGGAGAGAGGAAAAAGAAAGCAAGCAAGCCCTAGAGTGATTTCTGCTTTCCTGGCAGCACCCCAACCAACATGTATCTGATTGAATTGTTCTCAGTTACATTTAGGAAGTACAAATTGAACTGAGCCCTAAAGAATAGGTCAAATTTGGAAAGACAGAAAAGTGGTAATGGGGTATCAAATCTCATTTTTGGCAAGGAAATTGCTTGTACACCAGCAGGGATTGGCCTAGTGTTTCTTAAAGGCAGCAATGCTGTAAAGATTGGCTTCAGTCTTCTCTGCCTCCCATACTCTAATCCCCCAGGAAACTATCTTTTCAATAGGCTGTGAAGCCCTCCCTGCCCCAACAAGGAATTTGCCCCAACAATGAGGAGAAGCAAATACAGTAGTCACATCTCTAGGAGCTGCGTGACTAAGTACAGAGCCTACCTTTAAAAAAATAATACAAGGAGATGAGGTGTGTTTATGTGTCTTCCCACATCCCAAATCTGGGCGCTCACATTGCAGTCTACCTGACTCAGCACAGAATCCTAGACTGCCTGACCTAGAAAAGCCCCAGGCCCTTCCTTTAGGCCCAAACTGAGCTCCTTCTCATTCACTAAGGCTTAAAGAAGTCAGTAATATGAATGTAATAAATAATAGTATCTAGCATATAGATAAGTCTTTATCAAATGCCAGGCACTGACTAAGTACTTTCTGTCTATTACTATTATAGCTACTATAATAACTACCAATTTGTAAGCATTTATGTGCCAAACACTATACAAAACACTTCGTACAAGTTATCTTATTAAATTCTCACACCAACCTTATAAGGTAGGTACTATTATTAACAACATTTTATGGGTGAGGAAACTGAGGCACAGAGATAAAAGTGACTTCCCCAAGGGCACACTTTTTTTTTGAGACAGGGTCTTGCTCTGTTACTCGGGCTAGAATGCAGTGGCACAATCTCAGCTCCCTGAAACCTCTACTTCCCAGCTCAAGCAAACCTCCAGCCTCAGCCTCCCAAGTAGCTGCGACCACAGGTACATGTCACCATGCCCAGCTCATTTTTCTATTTTTTTGTAGAGATGGGGTTTCACCATGTACATGCTGGTCTCAAACTCCTGAGCTTAAGTGATCTGACCACCTCATCCTCTCAAAGTGCTAGGATTACAGGTATGAGCCACCACACCCGGCCGAGGGCACACTCTTAATAAGGTCTGTCTAAACCCAAAGTAACAGAGATATCTCACTTCCTCCTTTCCTGCCTGCATCTCAAGCCCCCAGGCCCTGATACACAAACCACACCAGACTCCTGCCCAACCTCAGACTTACCTAGCTTCACCCTTCCCCTTGGTTGACTAACTTGCTGACTGTTTATCCTTTAAGTACTGTTTCCCTTGGCTTTGGACACACAGGGACTTATTTCTTACGCTGAGACTCCCTATTGCCGCCCCCAACACACACCGACTAGCTCTCTTTTTCTCCTTTAGTGTCCAGCCAACTTCACACATGCAGTTTCTTCTCAACTCTGCCCCTAATACTTCCAGCCTCCCCAAATGAGCAAGCCGACAAACACACAGAGGGAGTAAACAAGTCAGCACTACCAAGTTTATTTGCATGACAAGAATTCCTCATTGAACTAACACATCCTGCCTTGAGAGGTCTCAGCCCTGTTCTTTGCCAGACAACTCTTTGCACGCCTAAAACCTCTCTTGACATTATACTCACACTAGTAAATGGACTGTACAATATCCAGCTTCAGGGGAGGAGGAAGGAACATTCTGTCTGCAAACGCTGCAGGGGGCACCAAAGGCTGACTTTTCAGACAGACCTCCCTATCCTCCCTGGGCCTGGCCTGGCCCTCCCCCTGGTGGTTTGAGACAGCAACAGATTTCTTGGTAATTCTGCATCAATGCCTGCTCCTGGTTTTGTCAGCAAGCTGTCTGAGAGGCTGCATCTGCTGGGGATGAGAGCTCTTTGCCACCAAATTCTCAGGGTACTTTGTCAGGTGTGTGCCGAACAGCAATCTCTGCTTCCAACAGCAGCAACATTCTTTGATATCTGCTTCTACATGCTAATGATTTTGGTGACTGATAACAATGCAAGTGGAAATGGGATGAGGACAAATGAAAAGATGTAGGTTTTCTGTCCCTGTCCTAAATGGCAACAAAATAGGGCAGATATGTGAGCTACTCCTCTGGATCCCAGACTCAGCTGGAATGTTCATCAGGAACATCAGTAATTGTCATGGGTAACTCAGAAACAAGACCAACTATACCAGTGACAAAAAGGTTCCAATGCCCAAAGAATACCTCTCCCCATCTGCTGGCTGATACTCTTTACTCTTTCATTCATTCACTTAACAATAAATTAATAATTGAATAAATATCTATTGTATGGATAAATGAATAAACTTAATAACTTAATAAACATGTATCGAGGCACTACTATGTGCCACACTACATCGTTGGTGGTGGGAATACAATAGGTTGTAGGTGTTGTGAACTGAACGTGAGCCCGGGAATCTCGTCCAGCGAGAGGGTCCCAAACCTGGAAGAGGGCGTGCGCGGAAAGAAAGGAGACAGAGAGAGGAGGGGTCTGGAGGACTGGATGGGCTATGCCCATACAGTGATTTTAGTTGTGCAGTAGGTTTCCTTATATACTTTTTTCTTTAACATCATTACCTCAATGCAGATCATTACTCAAACAGAAAATTCCTTGGGGGATGATTCTGAGGCACTGTCAAAGGGAACAAATATTAATTTAAAAGATCAATGGGAAATAGGTGATGCTGATTATCGATATTGTCAGAACAATCAGTAACTTGGATAACAATCTTTAATTAACTAGAAGTCACAAGCTCAGCAGTAAACTGTGCATCTGTGAGAGACAAGGACTGCAGGGGAGGTCACTAGGCTGAAACAATGCCTGGTAAACAAAGTCATAAATCAGGAGCCAGAAAGGGGAACACAATACCCAATTAACTCACTTCAGCGTTCACCTGGCCATTATCTCATCGGCCAAGAAGGCTGAGGATAGTGTCCTGCTTAATCATTCTCAATTTCCTCTTTCATTCTCTTATTAATTTCCTCTCACTCATAGCTCGACAGCCTCCAGCCAGGGAAAATGTGTAAGGAGTCAAGCTCACCTAATGGCGGAGGCCAAGTTGATAGCCTCTCGCAGGGATTTCCCCCGACATGTAGGTGAACAAGACAAGCTGGGTCCCTGTTCTCATGGAGTCTACATGGACTCTCCAATCGTGGAACAACAGTTTCAAGTTTCACTATCTGCATTTTGTTTCTTTACCTTTAGGTTGCCCTTAACCTTTTATGGGTCACAAACTTCTTTAATAATCTGATGATCATGAATAAGAAAAAAGCATATATGAGAAAACATAGAGTTTGGCATCTCAAAGGGTTCATAGGCATCCTCTCACTATCATCCAGAAATTCCTTAAGATTTGCCCTCAGTTATAATGCAAGTATGCTTTGAGCTATGAGTAGGTCACTTAGGACTCAGTGTAAATGAGTATGTCCATTCCCTTATTGAGAGCAGGTTTTCCTATATGGCCAAGCAATTGAGAGATATCATAAGGCAAATGTGCCTGAGGAATACTGAGGAAGGGACAACAAGAAAAAGAGATTGAAGGCACTGAAGGAAAATGTCACCATCATCACAGTTTTACAAATAGTCAGGTCCGTGTAACAATCCCCAAGCCAAAGGTGCCTTTGCCTTCTACATAAAATAAGAATTACCCATGGATACTCCTGAGATAAAAATGACTATGTTTTTATTTCAAAAAATATCAGAGTTGAGGTTCAGAAAGTATTGCTCTTTGCAGTGTTCCTGGACCCCTGTCCACAACACTCTGAAGAGTGGTGCCAACCAACAGGTACCCCTGAACCTAAATAAAAGTTAAAAAAAAAAAAAAAAGAATTGATCCTTGGGTATTCCTTAGCCTTCCTACTTAAATTGGTTTCTGAATGCTTTCTTCATAGGATACAAACAACATTTGTAGACAAGTCAAATGTCCATGGTCCAAAAGTCATTGTCTGAGGGTGTGGTTCTTCTTGGCTTCTGCCTTATTCCCATAATCCTTATTCTGGGCACCAGGAATCAATTGACTAGAAAGCTAAGAGACACAAACATGAGAAACTTGAGGTTTAAAAACTAAATGTGAGTTCTGAGTTATTAATATTAATAAGGTCTCTCTCTCTTCCTGTGGTCACTGAAGCCCTGTGCCATAGCCTGGCTCAATGTGAGAGGCAGAATGGGCAAGGAGGTGTCCTTTAGCTATAACACAGAGGTCAAAATACCCAGTGGAGCATCAGAGGTTACAACCCACTGTATTACCCTGCCTTATACTTGAGATCTGACAGCAAAACTACATTATCTCGGCTGTCAAGGTAAATCTGCTTTTCTTTAAAAGAGGAAATAGAAAAAAAATCTAAGAGTAAAAATGTGAGAGGCAAAAGACATTGTATTTCTCTCTTTTCTCACAGGATTTTGCTCTTGCCTCTGTTTTGTTCTCTATTCCAATTTCCCCCTGAGTATTTGAACTTACATAATTCCTGGGTCTATAAAATTGTGAGCTAATCACAAAGATTTGTCAAGGAATGTATTTATCTCAAAGCCCTTCATAATAAATGTAGCATATTGGGAATTTCCCAGAGTATAAGGAAAGAAAGTACTGTAGGCCTCCTCGTTCATTAGAAAATCAACACCAATTATTAAAGAAGGTTTGTACTAGTGTGATTAGAATCATCTCAACTGATTCCATCAAAGCTCCCACTGCCCTGGCCCTAAAGATTCTTGGGGTATAGGGAAGTTTACATTGCCAGATGGATATTCTAGGAGGTTATACCACAGGGTTTTTCTTTTAATACCTTATTTCATACATTTCGTACAGGCTCACTAATCAACTTAGAGATATTTTATGTTAAAATCTCTCCATTCTTAACTTGGATACACTTTCCGGCCCATAGTAGGCTTTCATTTAATATTTATTGAATGGACAAATTAATTAATTGCTAATGCATAAGACCTCCCAGAATATTTTAAAATAAAGACAGAACAACTGACAAAGCTAACTAAACCTAAGTTTACTGTCCTCTTGTTTAGGGGTTAGCAAATGCTGTCCATAAAAGGCCAGATAGTGAGTGTCTTAGGTTTTGTGGACTCTGTCTCAACTACCCATTATAATACAAAATCAGTCATAGGCAGTACATAAATGAATGGGCATGGCTATATGCCTATAAAAATTTACTTATGGACACTGAAATTTGAGGTTCATATCATTTTCAAATTTCAAAAATGGTTTTATTTTTTCAATCACTTAATAATGTAAAAATCAGTCTTAGCTCATGGGCAACACAAAATCAGGCAGCAGTCAAAATTTGACCTGCAAACCATAGTTTACACCCTCCTATTCTAGTTGCTTCAAAATATGTCTATTTTCAACCTTTGAAGACTTAAACTCTGTGAAGACAAGGGCTCTGCTTTAGGTTTTCTCTATAGTCCTCTCATGCCTGGTAAAATATGGTGTATATAGTAGATACTCAATACATACCTTTTCACTGATTGATAGAGAAAAGGCTGGGGAAATCTCTGATCTATAGTTTGACAACGGTGTTTAAAAACACATAATGTCAGCCAGGCGTGGTGTCTCACATCTGTAATCTCAGCACTTTGGGAGGCCAAGGCGGGCGGATCACGAGGTCAAGAGATGGAGACCATTTTGGCCAACATGGTGAAACCTGTCTCTACTAAAACTACAAAAATTAGCTGGGCATGGTGGCGTGCACCTGTAATTTCAGCTACTCAGGAGGCTGAGGCAGGAGAATCACTTGAACCTGGGAGGTAGATGTTGCAGTGAGCAGAGATCGCGTCATTACACTCCAGGCTGGTGACAGAGTGAGATTCTAACTCAAAAAAAAAAAAAATACATAGTGTCAATTTATATCCATTGCAAATGTTTAGTGTTTGTAGATCAATAAATTTCTATGGTAATGGGTAGGGGCATTATCTAATGAAAAGAAAATCTACCCAGATGATATATTTCATAATTACAGTTAATATAGTACTTCATACTTTCCAAAGTACATTTCCATAATATATTATCTGATCCTCACAAGAGCTCTGTGAAAGTAGGCACTATTATCTGAATGTTACAGATGAGGAAACAGACTTCCAAGACTTGCCTAGGGTTTCAAAGCAGGTGTGGTTTTTTTCATTCATTCATTCTTTCCATAAGAACTTGTAAGTCTGCTATGTATAAGGAATTAGATGAGAGGGAACTCAGCTCTAGTGACCCCTGAAGTGATTTTCAGAAGTTCTCTAGAAGATGGAAGTATGGCTTGGGAAGTTAAAAATTAGCTTCTGATAAGTGAGGTAGGAAGTTAGAAAACATACATTATGACTATCTGAGTATGTGAGACCAGTAACAATTCTAGCTGGGGACAGACCTGCAGCTTTTCCCATGTCCCAAGTGATAAAGCATACCTCTATCTTCATCCAGGCTCAGAAATGAAGTCCTGATTGCCTTAAGTGCATTATTTCTGAAAACTGCAAGTTGAGTTCAGCAAAAACCACCATTCTCACCATATTATGGAAGAGGTTCCCTCACTCCCCAATCGAAAGACACAGGCTGGAAGAACGATCTGTGCCTCCTTGACTTAAAAGGCTTAATGTACATCTCTGAAGATGCCCAGTAAAGGTGACAAGCAGTTCAGTGAGATTCAGGAGTACCATATCGGCTATGAATGGTGCTCCAAGAACTGTGCAGTATATGACCTGCACAGCTGAATGCAGGATCTCTAAAAGGTCACTTCTGAAGCAGAAAAAGCTATGTTTTTTCCGCAGGAAACAAGCAAAAGAGAAAACTGGGCAGTCAAAGGCCTATATGCAGGGATCTGTTCTTCAAAATCTCAAATCTCTGATCAGGCTCTGTTTCTGTTTCCACATATTTTGCAGGAAGCTTCCTGATGCCAGTGCACTTCCCAAAAAGAAAGTATATCTCAGTGGTTAAGAACTTGGCATCAAAGGCAGCCCCATCTAGATTTGAATTGTAGTCCACCAGTTTCTAGCTGTACATCCTTAGACAAAGTTTTTCACTTTGGTGAGCCTATTTGCCAATATATAAAATGGAAATAGTAATGGAAACTATCTCATCATGCAGTTATTAATATTTAATCATATGCTTGAAAAGTGGTAGGTAATATTGCTGAGGCTCCCTTCAGTTTCATATCTGCCTTTGGGTCTTCAATTAATTTCTTCTACAAAATTGATTGTACACCTATTTTGTGCCAGACTCTAGGACTGACCTGTAAAACTACAATAGTGAACAAGACAAAGTCTCTAACCTCAATGGGCTTTGATTCTACTGGCATAGCCTAAGAATAGGCATATAGAGAAGAATCCATTAATAATTATTTATTTGCAAGGATTGGTATGAGAAAAAATAGAGCAATAAACAAGTACACTTTAAGTCTGTTGGTCAGGGAATGTCTCTTTGAGAAGGTGACATTTGAGCTGAGAACTGATGGATGAAAATAAGCCAGCTGTATGTTCCTGTTTAGAAAAAAATAATTGAAATATATCAGGCAAACATTTTCCCCCAATTTCTGCCTTTTTATCCAGGCCTGTAGGCCTCAGGTCATTTTAAAGATGTTCTGGGGGAGTCAAGCCTTGAGTTGCAATTTTACTGGGGAAATGAAGGAGGGCAGAAGGAGCATTTGTTTGGTAGTTATGGGTATGCCCATAACAAAGCTCAGAAAGGTTAGCGGAAGAGTGAAGACGAAACAAAGGTATTTGGCAGTGAGGACACAAGAAGTTCAAGCTAGCTGGCACTTCTGATGTGAAGTAGGGTGTGGCAGGATGCTAAAGAGAGGCTAATCTCTCCAATTATTAGCCCACTGAATTCTGTGAGGATACTCCTGTCCAGGCAGTAATCCCATAGATAGGAAATGAAGTAAGTGTTAGATGTGCATAAAAGCATGAGTCAAAAGACTTCGATTCTAGATCTTCTTTATCATTGACTAGATCTGTGAACCTAGAGAAGTAATTTCTCTCTTCATAACCTTAACTTGTACATTTGTGCAAGGTAACAACTTCACAGGGTGTCCTGCCAACTTCGCAGTTCACAGGGTGGGTGTAAAAATCAGATACGAGAAAGTATGTGAATGTGCTAGGAAAAGCATAAAGCTCTAGACAAATGTGAGGTACTGGCTCTCTAGTGTCCCTTTCCCACTGATAGGCTGACAGGTGAAACACTTGGCATTTCATTTTCTGGCCCATCTGTTTGATATTGGCCAGAAAACTTCTATGTAGAGAGGAAAATAAACCCAGAAAGTCCAAAAAGTGTCCAATCTCATGGACAAGCACCTCTTCTAAGGATGTAGGGAGGATTCTCCCATCATATGAGCTCAGAGGACACTAGGAGGCCATTATTTCTTTTGAGTACCACCTGAGATATCACAAGAATTATTTCTGCAGTAATAAACTAGAGACTTAAAGGAAGTAATGTTTATTTCCAAGTCTCAACTGTGATACACATATTTTATATTACCCAGAGGCCTCTATGATACTTTTCTTTCTGAACGTACGTAAGGCACTCTGCTCCCAATTTCTCCCTCCATCCTACTCCATCGAGGCCCCACCCTCCTTCCATAACAATAGAGAGGGGGTGACATCTACTAGGAAGGAGCCACATTTTGTCCTTTCCCTGCCTCCAATTACCCTGAACCCTTTTTCCCCTTCTCCCCTCACCATTATCCCACCTTGTGGTAGGACAGGGAGGACAGGAATGGGAGAAAAACTGAAACTGACAAGATGACTACAGAAAAGGTATGGGAAACTGAAGAAGCCTGGCAATTCTACTGGCTGATGTCATGAGAAATTATGAATTTTAAAACTGCCCAAATTTCATTCTATCAGAAAGTAAATGACTTTGCTGAAGGCAACAGAATGAGTCAGAGGTTAGATCACAGACATAGGAAGCCTGGGGATCCTGTGCTCTCACCTATTTGCTTGCCACTTTTCCTGCCATATCCCCTGGAATCAGAGAGGGAAAGATGATTAAGGCCCATTATTTATGGCCTGTATTGATTTTGTGAGTACACATGTGTTCTATATACTAAATGCTCTCTTGGTTGGTGACAGGCTCTCTAAATAAAATCCAGTGATGCCTGTGAGGACCTTGCAGGACCATTTTAGAAGATGAAAAGGAGATCCCTGTGCAGTCTCAGGGATGAAATACACTGGATCAATTGCAATTTACTTTTGTTCTGCCACTTTTATTGTTCCCCATACAAGGCAGCCTGCTGGCTTTCCATTAGAAAGACCAGAGAGTGCCAAGCCTAAATAACCACGAAATATCCTTTCTTTCCATGCTCTCTGCCTTTCTCATTCATTAGTTAGAAGGCCATCTCTTTGGGTTGTATTCTGTACACTTTAGGAAAGGCTGGGGAGACTACTGGTTATTTATTCTGTCTTTGTTCCTCCTCCTCACTATCTTCTTTCCATAGTAGCTGCCTGATAAACTAACTTCATTCATTTTCCTGTATGGCCTGATAACATTATCACCAGGGATGCACAAATTATACCTACTCTCCACTGTCCTGTGTCCTGTCAACAGAGAGACGGAAGGTTGCATGGACAGGGGAAGAGAGGGACAGGTGGGAAGGAGGAAGAGCTGCTGATTAGCTACTCTGGCCTGCTGATTTTTACACACACACACACACATATATATTTTACTTTCTGTAAATTCTGGGGTACATGTGCAGATCATGCAGATTTGTTATATAGGTATACACATGCCATGGTGGTGTTTTGCTGCATCCATTGCCCTTAGGTATTCCTCCTAATGCTATCCCTCTTCAATCCCCCAACCCCTTTGACCTTTCCCTGCCTCCCTCTAGCCCCCCACCCCCAGGCCCCATTGTGTGATGTTCCCCTACCTGTGTCCATGTGTTCTCATTGTTCAGCACCCACTTACGAGTGAGAACATGCAGTGTTTGGTTTTCTGTTCTTGTATCAGTTTGCTGAGAATGATGGTTTCCAGTTTCATCCATGTCCCTGAAAAGGACATGAACTCATCCTTTTTTATTGCTGCATAGTATTCCATGGTATATATGGGCCACATCTTCTTTATCCAGTCTTTCATTGATGGGCATTTGGGTTGGTTCCAGGTCTTTGCTATTGTGAACAGTGCCGCAATAAACATACATGTGTGTGTCTTTATAATAGAATGATTTATAATCCTTTGGGTATATACCCAGTAATGGGATTGCTGGGTCAAATGGAATTTCTTAAGGAAATTACATTTCTTGTGTCCTTAAGGATTCACCACACTGTCTTCCACAATGGTTGAATCAATTTACTCTCCCATCAATGGTGTCAAAGCGTTCCCATTTCTCCAGCATCTGCTGTCTCCTGATTTTTAAATGATGGTCATTCTAACAGGCATGAGGTGTTATCTCAATGTGGTTTCAATTTGCATTTCTCTAATGACCAGTGATGATAAACTTTTTTTTTCATATGTTTGTTGGCTACATAAATGTCTTATTTTGAAAAGTGTCTGTTCATATCCTTTGCCCGCTTTTTGATGGGGTTGTTTTTTTCTTGTAAATTTGTTTAAGTTCTCTGTAGATTCTGAATATTAGCCCTTTGTCAGATGGGTAGACTGCAAAAATTTTTTCCCATTCTGTTGGTTGCTGGTTCACTCGAATGATTGTTTCTTTTTCTGTGCAGAAGTTCTTAAGTTTAATTAGATCCAATTTGTCTGTTTTGGCTTTTGTTTCCACTGCTTTTGGTGTTTTAGTCATGAAGTCCTTGCCCATGCCTATGTCCTGAATGTTATTGCCTAGGTTTTCTTCTAGAGTTTTTATGGTGTTAGGTTTCATGTTTAAATATTTAACCATCTAGAATTAATTTTTGTATAAGGTGTAAGGAAGGGATCTAGTTTCAGCTTTCTGCATACGGTAAGCCAGTTTTCCCAACACCATTTATTAAATAGGGAATCCTTTCCCCATTGCTTGTTTTTGTCAGATTTGTCAAGGATCAGGTGGTTGTAGATGTGTGTAATTAATTCCGAGACCTCTGTTCTGTTCCATTGGTCTATGTTTCTGTTTTGGTACCAGTACCATGCTGTTTTTATTACTGTAACTTTGTAGTATAATTTGAAGTCAGGCAGCATGATGCCTTCAGCTTTGTTCTTTTTGCTTGGAATTGACTTAGCTATGTGGGCTCTCTTTTGGTTCCATATGAAGTTTAAGGTGGTTTTTTCCAATTCTGTGAAGAAAGTCATTGGTAGCTTGATGGAGATAGCATTGAATCTATAAATTACTTTGGGCAGTATGGCCATTTTCATGATGTTGATTCTTCCTAACCATCATCATAGAATGTTTTTCCATTTGTTTGTGTCCTCTCTTATTTCCATAAGCAGTAGTTTGTAAGTTCTCCTTGAAGAGGTCCTTGACATCCTTCGTTAGTTGCATACCTAGGTATTTTATTGTCTTTGTAGCAATTGTGAATGGGAGTTCACTAATGATTTGGCTCTCTGTTTGTCTATTATTGGTGTATAGGAATGCTTGTTATTTTTACACATTGATTTTGTATCTTGAGACTTTGCTGAAGTTGCTTATCAGCTTAAGGAGATTTTGGGCTGAGAAGATGGGATTTTCTAAAGATACAATCATGTCATCTGCAAATAGGGACAGTGTGATGTCCTCTCTTCCTATTTGAATACACTTATTTCTCTTGCCTGATGCCTTAGACAGAACTTCCAATACTATGCTGAATAGGAGTAGTGAGAGAGGGCATCCTTGTCTTGTACCAAATTTCAAAGGGACTGCTTCCAGTTTTTGCCCATTCAGTATGATATCGGCTGTGAGTTTGTAATAAATAGCTTTTATTATTTTGAGATACAATTCATTGATACCTAGTTTATTGAGAGTTTTTAGCATAAAGGGATATTGAATTTTGTTGAAGGCCTTCTCTGCATCTATTGAGTTAATCATGTGGTTTTGTCTTTGGTTCTATGTGATGAATTACATTTATAGACTTGCATATGTTGAACCAGCCTTGCATCCCCAGGATGAAGCCCACTTGACTGTGATGGATAAGATTTTTGATGTGCTGTTGGATTTGGTTTGTCAGTATTTTATGGAAAACTTTTGCATTAATGTTCATCATGGATATTGGCCTGAAATCTTCTTTTTTAGTTGCATCTCTGCCAGTTTTTGGTATCAGGATGATGTTGGTCTCATAAAATGAGTTAGGGAAGATTTCCGTTTTTTGTATTGTTTGGAATAGTTTTAGAAGGAATGGTACCAGCTCCTCTTTGTACCTCTGGTAGAATTCGGCTGTGAGCCCATCTGGTCCTCGACTTTTTTTGGTTGGTAGGCTATTGATTGCTGCCTCAACTTCAGACCTTGTTATTGGTCTATTCAGGAATTGAACTTCTTCCTGGTTTAGTCTTGGGAGAGTGTAAGTGTCCAGGAATTTATCCATTTCTTCTAGATTTAATGGTTATTTTGCATAGAGGTGTTTGTAGTAATCTCTAATGGTAGTTTGTATTTCTGTGGGATAGGTGGTGATAGCCCATTTATCATTTTTTATTGCATTTTTTGATGTTTTCAAAAAAACAGCTCTTGGATTTACCAAATTTTTGAAGGGTTTTTTGTCTTTATTTCTTTCAGTTCTGCTTTGATCTTAGTTATTTCTTGCTTTCTGCTAGCTTTTGAATTTATCTTGCTTCTCAGTTCTTTTAATCACGACATTAGGGTGTCAATTTTATATCTTTCCTCACTTCTCTGGTGGGCATTTAGTGCTATAAATTTCCCTCTAGACACTGCTTTAAATGTGTCCCAGAGATTCTGGTACATTGTGTCTTCATTTCTACTGGTTTTGAAGAACATCTTTATTTCTGCCTGCATTTCATTATTTATCCTGTAGTGACTCAGGAGCAGGTTGTTTAGTTTCCATGTAGTTGTGTGGTTTTGAGTGAGTTTCTTAATCCTGAGTTCTAATTTGATTGCACTGTGGTCTGAGAGACTGTATGTTATGATTTCCGTTCTTTTCCATTTGTTGAGGAATGTTTTACTTCCAATTATGTGCTCAATTTTAGAAGAAGTGTGATGTAGTGCTGAGAAAAATGTATATTCTGTGGTCTTGGAGTGGAAAGTTCTGTATATGTCTATTAGGTCCACTTGATCCAGATCTGAGTTCAAGTTATGAATATCCTTGTTATTTTTCTGTCTTGTTGATCTGTCTAGTATTGACAGTGGTGTGTTGAAGTCTCCCACTATTGTTGTGTGGGAGTCTAAGTCTCTTTGTAGGTCATTAAGAACGTGCTTTATGTATCTGGGTGCTCCTGTATTGGGTGAATATATATTTATGATAGTTAGCTCTTCTGGTTGCATTAATCCCTTTACATTATGTAATGCCCTTCTTTGTCTCTTTTGAACTTTGTTGGTTTAAAGTCTGTTTTATCAGAGACTAGGATTGCAACACATGCTTTTTTTTTTTTTTTTTTTTTTTTTTGCTCACCATTTGCTTAGTAAATCTTCCTCCATCCCTTTATTTTGAGCCTATGTGTGTCTTTGCATGTGAGATGGGTTTCCTGAATACAGCACACCAGAAGGTCTTGACTTTTTATCCAATTTACCACTCTGTGTCTTTTGATTGGGGCATTTAGCCCATTTACACTTAAGGTCAATATTGTTATGTATGAATTTGATCTTGCCATTTTGATGCTAGCTGGCTGTTTTGCCTGTTAGTTGATGCAGTTTCTTCATAGTGTGGATGGTCTTTACGGTTTGGTATGTTTCTGTGGTGGCTGGTACTGGGTGTTCCTTTCTATGCTTAGTGCTTCCTTCAGGAGCTCTTGTAGGGCAAGCCTGGTGGTGACAAAATCTCTCAGCAGTTGCTTGTCCATATGGAATTTATTTCTCCGTTGCTTATGAAGCTTAGTTTGACTGGATATGAAATTCTGGGTTGAAAATTCTTTTCTTTTAGGATGTTGAATATTGGCCCCCACTCTCTTCTGGCTTGTAGAGTTTCTACCAAGAGATCCACTGTGAGTCTGATGGGCTTCCCTTTGTGGGTAACTCAACCTTTCTCTCTGGCTGCCCTTAGCATTTTTTCCTTCATTTTAACCCTGGCATTTCTGACAATTATGTGCCTTGGCATTGCTCGTCTTGAGGAATACCTTTGTGGTGTTCTCTGTATTTCCTGGATTTGAATGTTGACCTACCATGCTAGGCTGGGGAAGTTCTCCTGGATAATATCCTGAAGAGTGTTTTCCAATTTGGTTTCATTCTCCCCATCACTTTCAGGTACACCGAGCAAACATAGATTTAGTCTTTTCACATAATCCCATATTTCTTGGAGGCTTTGTTTATTCCTTTTCACTCTTTTTTTTCTCTAGTCTTACCATCTCACTTTATTTCATTGAGTTGATCTTCAATTTCTGATATCCTTTCTTCTGTTTGATCGATTTGGCTATTGAAACTTGTGTATGCTTCATGAAGTTCTTGTGCTGTGTTTTTCAGCTTCATCAGGTCATTTATTTTCTTCTCTATTCTGGTTATTCTAGTTAGCATTTCGTCTAACCTTTCTTCAAGGTTTTTAGTTTGCTTGCATTGGGTTAGAATGTGCTCCTTTAGCTCAGATAAGTTTGTTATTACTCACCTTCTGAAGCCCGCTTCTGTTCAATTCATAGAACTCATTCTCCATCCAGTTTGGTTCCCTTGCTGGTGAGGGGTTGTGATCCCTTGGAGGAGAAGAGGCATTCTGGCTTTTGGCAATTTCAGTCTTTTTGCACTGGTTCCTTCCCATCTTCATGGATTTATCTACCTTTGGTCTTTGAAGTTGGTGACTTTTGGATGTGGTTTCTGAGTGGACGTCCTTTTTGTTGATGTTGAAGCTATTTTTGTTAGTTTTCCTTCTAACAGTCAGGCCCCTCTGCTGCAGGTCTACTGGGGTTTGCTGGAGGTCCACCCCAGACCCTGCTTGCCTGGAAGTCACCCATGGGGCTGCAGAACAGAAAGACTGCTGCCTGTTCCATCCTCTGGTAGCTTCGTCCCAAAAGGTTACCTGCCAGATGTCAGCCAGAGTGCTCCTGTATGATGTGTCTCCTAGTCAGGATACATGGGGATCAGGAAGCCACTTCTGGAGGCAGCCTGTCCCTTATCAGAGCTCAAGCACTGTTCTGGGAGATCCATTGCTCCCTTCATGGCTGTTGGGCACAGATGTTTAAATCTGCTGAAGCAGAACCCACAACCACTTTTCCCAGGTGCTCTGTTCCAGGAAGGTGAGGGCTTTGGAAGTCCCTGATGGGCTGCTGTCTTTTTTTTTTTTAGAGATGCCCTGCCCAGCAAGAAGGGAATCTACTTGACAGTCTACCTGCAGAGGCCTTGTTGAGCTACTGTGCTGGGCTCCACCCAGATGCTGTGTAAACTTCCCGGCAGCTTTGTTGACACAGGCAATGTTGAAACAGCCTACCCTAGCCTCAGCAATGGTGGGCACCCTTCCCCCAACAAAGCCTGAATGTCCCAGGTCGAGCTCAGACTAATATGCTGGCTGTGAGAATTTCAAGCAAGTGGATCTTAGTTTGCTGGTCTTCGTGGGAGTGGGACCCACCAAGTCAGCTTCCTGGCTTCAGCCCCGTTTTTCAGGGGAAGGAGCGATTCTGTCTCAATGGTGTTTCAGCTGCCACTCAACTAAAATAGCCACCCAGTTTTGTACTGGAAGCCTGGGCGCTGGCATTATAGGTGCCGGAGGGAATCTCCTGGTCTGTGGGTAGTATGGACTGTGGGAAAAGTGCAGTATCTGAGCTGGAGTGTCAGAGTGTCCGCAAAAGTCCCTAATGGCTTCCCTTGGCTGGGAGAGAGGGTTCTCTGGCCCCTTGTGTATCCCAGGTAAGGTGATGCTCCACCCTGCTTTGGCTTGCCCACCTTGGGCTGTTCCTACTGTCTAACCAGTCCCAATGAGATGAAACTGGTACCTCAGTTGGAAATGCGGAGATCACTCATCTTCTGGTTTGCTCTCACTGGGAACTGCAGACCAGAGCTGTTCCTATTCGGCCATCTTGGTGGAAGTCATATATATATGTATTTTGAGAGTCTCACTCTGTCTCCCAGGCTGTAGTGCAGTGGTGTGATCTTGGCTTACTGCAACCTCCACCTCCCTAGTTCAAGCAATTTGCCTGCCTCAGCCTCCCAAGTAGCTGGGATTACAGGTGTGTGCCACCACATCTGGCTAATTTTTGTAAATTTAGTAGAGATGCGGTTTTGCCATGTTGGTCTGGTGATACTCTAACTCAAGTGATCCGCCCTCCTCGGCCTCCCAAAGTGCTGGGATTACAGGCATCAGCCACCACACTGGCCTAAGTGTATCTAGATTAGCAGGTAGAAACCCTGAATTAGTGTTTCCGAAAATGGTCAGCAACCATCTACATCAAAATTATCCAAAGAAGTTTGTTAAACAATGAAGATTCTTGGGCCTCACAATCCCAGAGCACCATTTTTTAGTGTATCTGCAGTGGAACCCAGGAATCTGCATTTTGGCAAGCGCCCTAGATCAGTATGATATCCACTGAGGTTTGAGAACTAGTGATGTAAACAAATTCTAATATGTTCGTCTGGTTTCAAAGGCATGCTTAACCTCTATATTCTTCTTGACTTTTCATATCGAAGTCTCTTTCTGAGGAGTTCCTTCCCTCCATGTCTGCCCAGAGCTATCTTGCTTATGTCTCAAGGCCCAGCTCAAATATAACCTGTTTTGTAATATCTTCTCTACTTTCTGTTTCTCACCTACAAACAGCTTGGATCTCTCTTGAAGCAATGAGACAGAATATTGGGTTGATTTCAGTAGTGGAGTGTGAGGGGAATTGGGAACATGAGGATGGGAGAGCTGGAATGGAGCTGGAGCGTGAGTTCTGAGGTTTGCCCTGAAGTGTAGCACCTGAGTTTGCACACTGAAACTGAGGTGGTTAAAAAGGAGGGAAGCTGAGTACTAGTCAGAAAGTAACATATGCCAAGTCCTCAAATGGTCAGAGCAATAACTACAACCACCTAGAAACCATAATTGGGGAAGGGGATTAGCAGGATTTCATGCCTGAGGATAGGAGTGGGAGATAAACAGAATGGCTGCCCACTAGACCACTGCACATGGTGAGCAGGGAGAAGGACCTGTTGGTAACACCCACTGAGGGGGCTCTTGCAGTTTGGGAAAGGTTAAAGGGGCTATTGGGAAGCATCAGTACTAGGGTGTAAGGGGTTTTGGGGGCAGTGGATGGGCAGTGAATAAGAACTGGAGTGACAGCTCTCTTTTTGGCCATGACCCTTTGCAGCTGAGTTTGTAAACTTAAATTGAAGTTGCTACAATGGCTCTAGACTACTACACCAATCTCAAAATAATTCCCAGCAGGCCCTAGAATGATTAGAATAGTAAATTCTAACCACCTAGAAACCTTAGAGAGTAGATGAAGATTGTGGACTATTTTGTGGCAGGGAATTGGCTCCTCACTAGACCACACTGCATACATGTAGTAAGTTAGAGGGGAGGGCATTGAGGGATGTGGGAATACTTACTGAGGAATATTTCTCTGCTTCAGGGTCTCCACAAGGTTGAGGAAGGCTTCAACTACTTTCATATTTTGAAGATTCCTGCATATTTTTTAAACAAGTTGAAAAAATGAAATTAAAAATTATAATATCTTCAAAATGCTTACATATTTTTAAAATTACATTTATAGCCCCACAGTAAAACTGCAATACAATGTACAACTTCTGGTGAGGTCCAGAAATCTGCATTTTTAACAAAAGTCCCATATGATTTTGAAACACACCAACATTTGAGAAGCAGGCCCTGAATTCTACCAAGAGTATAAAGCAATTCACAGGAGGTAGACTTTCCTTGTCATGGAAAATGAATCCTCTTGCTTCTCTTCGGGAAAAATATGTCTCAGCGATTTGTGTTACTTTCCCATCAAAGTGAAGCAAAGCTGGTCTTATACTCAAATAAAGTAGGCAACTATCAGTTAGAGTAAAGCCTCACAATGTGTCTCCCTGCCCAAAATCTCTCTCCAGCCAGCCTGCCCCTATGGCCTAAGATTCCTAGGAGCAGCCTTTCCCCTTAAGAGTTATTATTAGCTCTACTTTTGCTGTGTTTGTGCCTGCTACTCTCCCTTCATATTAGGTTATAAAGTTTTCCAATTTGCTAAGCAAGATAGTTAGTTGTTTGCAGGAAATCTGAAAGAATACATAAGACTTTGTCAAAAACTGGTAGGAAATTGGTCTTGTAGTTTGACTGCAAGGAACCTAACTGTGAGCTTGGATTTGTTGAGAAATGTAAAATTGAACAGACATGTTCATTTAACCTCTCACTATGGCCATGTGCTCAGAATCTGGGCAAGTCAACAACATTTGAGGGTGTGCTCTACAATTAGAGTATTATACTCACACTGAGAAAGGAGCTGAAACCAATAAAAACTTTGGCCTGCTCAACGGAAGCTGATAAACTTGAAAGCCAATGCAGGGCACACACATGAATTGGAACACATCTGTAAGGCTATGTGTCATTAAGTGCACATTATAGCTGCACAGAAGTCCTAAACACTGGAAAGTTGAGAAAAGGCAGGACTTTCTCTATGACTGTGTAGTTTGTCTCTTACACAAAACCACCCAGCCAGGAGTTGTTCTGGGAAAACGTTCCAAAGTCATAGTTGGGTAGAGACGGTAGGACAGAGACTAGAAAAGGGCATCACTACCAAACACTGAAAATAAACAAGGGAAGAGCCAATGTCCTGTTTATCTAACAGATAAAGTAAAAGGCTAGTCTCATGAAGAACAATGAAAATTTCTTGGGGATGATATCTTTTGGAAAGTTTTAGATAAGCATGATTACAAGAGCACATCTATAATGTTATAATTCGATTTAAATAAAGGGGTATGAATAAAACAGATTTCTATATATCAAATGATTTCGTCATCCATATTGTTCACTGCTATAATCCCAACAACTAGAATCTGGTAGGCAATCAACACATATTTTTGAATGAATTAATGTATGAATGCTTACCTTACTCATCAATTAACAGCTCACCATATTTAACCAATCCTTCCAGGTGAGCCATACTTGCTGATCTTTATGATTCAGATAATACCTCTAAACTCTAATTGTATTCTGTGTGGTATTCCCATCACCACCACTGGACAATCATTTCTTCATATACAAAACTAAACAGAACACTTGAAATGTGGTAGTTGTTCAACACAGGAATCAAAGAATAAATGGATAGTTAGATAATGGATTCGTACATGATAAATGAATGGAAAAAGACTGCTGAGTATTTGCAATAATTTATCTGCTAAATTATTACATAGTAATTCCCAATATGAGGTCACGTGAGCACCAGAGGAACGGAATAGGAGCAACTGAGGTCCTTGAGCTCTTTTCAAAATGCTTAGCTAAAATCATATCCTCATATCAGTGAAGTGGATGCAATGAGGGAAACCAGAAAGCATTCTAAGTGTAAAAAAAATGCCTATGGTTTATAACTTGGCCCACTGTATGTTTCCATTTTTATTCAAAAATCAAGTATTTTTCCCTGAAAACCTTTAGAAAAAAATTTTAAGGACATACCTGCTTATTGTTTAAAATACATACAAACAAAAAACTAAACTCACCTAGGGATTTAAAACAAAAAAAACCAGCATTTCCAGATACCAAAACATCTAGCTGAATTAAAAAATGGCTGAATACCCACCAAGAGTTGAATCATCATTCTCCCTTTTTGAACATGTCCACAGATGGAAATCTGTGTTTGAAAATGTGACTCAGTCCATTTTAGGAAATACTGATTGAATATCTACTTCATTTCAAGAGCTGTGGTAGCAAAACATATATGTATTTCCAATGATGAGAGATTGCTGTTCTGGACCATCAAAGGGTAAAATGAGAACTCAAGGTTTGTTCCTGGTATTATAGGTTCAGAAGTACAGAGGAAGGAATCAAGAATTCTATCGTTCTTACTACATACCAGGGAGTAGCCTAGGAATTTTATATTGATTTTTACAACCATTCGGCTTGGTAGGTATTTCCCCCCATTTTTACTGTTGAGAAAACTGTGACTCAAAGACTTGAATTTACTTGTCTAAGATCACATAGCTAGTAAGTAGAAGAGCAGTATTCCAAATCGTTCTGTGTTGTTTGACCCTGAACACCTCTCCTCTTTCGACAGTGGCATGCTCTTTCTCAATATTTCATACTGCTCTTACCTCCTATCCTTCTCTGCATCCTAATTTGCCTACAGAAACACTGCATCCCACGGCAGGATTTCAGGACAGTGATAGTTATAGCCATAACTGTGTGTGTGTGTGCGTGTGTGTGTATGCACACACACGCACACACACACACTCATACATAAAATTTATATATTGAAATTGTCTTAGTTCAGGGTCTCATCAAGAGCATTCAAACATTTTGCTGGCATATCCTCTTAATGAATTTGGAGAAACAAAATCTATATATCTCCTTACATAGTTTTGGATTGATGTCCAAATATGTCATCATAAGTTTCAACAGTTGCAAAGGATGTAATTTCTGAAATACGGTAGACATTGACATTTAAAATAAAACTATGTAATTACTCATTTAAATGCATCCAATGTAATCTGAATACTATAGCAACTTCTTAGTCATACTCATACGTAAAGAAAATAAATGGCTTAAGTCTTCTTCAGGGGAAGAAAGTTTACATCATTCCTTTGTCTCCTTGAATTCTCATTTCCATTCCACATCCCCATAAAATTTTATTGTAATGTTATATAACTTTTGCATTTAAGAATTTTATTTTTTTTACTTTGTCATATTTCTTCATAACAAAGCATAAATTGAAATTTAATTCCACTCATAGGTATATACACAAGAGAATTAAGAACATATACTTCCATAAAAACTTGTACACAAATACTCGTAACAGAATTATTCAAAATAAAATAGCAAAGAGTGGAAACAACCTGAATGACCATCAATTGATTAGTGGATAAACAAGATGTCTATACAAGGAAATATTATTCAGCCATAAAGAAAATGAAGTACTGACATGTTACAACATGGATCAACCATGAAATCATTATACTAGGTGTAAGAATACACACAAAAGGGACCAATATTTTAGGATTCCATTTATATGAAATGTTCAAAACAGATAAATCAATAGAGATGAAAGTAGATTGATTAGTGGTTGACAGAGACAAGAAAGGGTGGCATGATGGGAGTGCTGGAATGTAACTGCCAATAAACTTTTTTTTGGAGTGATGAGGATGTTTTAAAACTAGATAGCAGTGATGGTGTTGAACTCTGTGAATATATAGCTGACCCTTGAACAATGCATAGGTTAGGGGTGCTGATCCTTTGTGCAGTCAATAATCTGCTTATAACTTTTGATTTCCCCAAAACTTAACTACTAATAGCCTAATCCTGATGGGAAGCCTTACTGATAACAGTCAATTAACACATATATTGTATGTTATACATATTATATACTGTATTATTATTATTTTGAGACAGAGTCTCACCCTGTTACCCAGGATGGAGTGCAATGGCAAGATCTCAGCTCACTGCAACCTCTGACACCCGGGTTCAAGCAATTCTTCTGCCTCACCTCCCAAGTAGCTGGGACTACAGGAATGCACCATGCCCAGCTAATTTTTGTATTTTTAGTAGAGACAGGGTGTCACCATCCTGGCCAGGCTGGTCTCAAACTCCTGACCTTATGATCTACCTGCCTCAGCCTCTCAAAGTGTTGGGATTACAGGTGTGATATATACTGTATTCTTATGACGAGGAAAGCTAGACAAAAGAAAATGTTATTAAGAAAATCATAGCTGTCCAGTCTATCATTGATGGGCATTTGGGTTGGTTCCAGGTCTTTGCTATTATACACAGGGCTGCAATGAACATACATATGCATGTGTCGTTATAGTAGAATGATTTATAGTTCTTTGGGTATATACCCAGTCATGGGATTGCTGGGTCAAAGAAAATGTGGTACATATACACCATGGAATATTACGCATCCATAAAAAACGATGAGTTCGTGTCCTTTGTAGGGACTTGGATGAATCTGGAAATCATCATTCTCAGCAAACTGACACAAGAACAGAAAGCCAAATACCATATGTTCTCACTCATAGGTGAATGTTGAACAATGAGAACACGTGGACTCAGGGAGAGGAGCATCACACACTGGGGGCAGTTGGGGAGTTGCAGGGGAGAGACAGCGGGGGGTGGGGAGGCAGGGGAAGGTGGGGAGGGATACCATGGGGAGAAATGCCAGATATAGTATGCATCTGAAGTAAAATAAATAAATTTTAAAAAGAAAAGAAAGATAATAGAAGCTTCATCTAGAAAACCTAACATATCCTCAGCTGCTTTCAATGTTATAATAAATTCATAAGGTAAATACTCACTAGCAAACACATAACAATTACATGGCATGAGGTTGGGGACCAAATTCATAATGAAGAGAAATGGACCAAACCAACCATGAGACACAAAGTAGAAATCAAAGAAGAAAACAAATATGTAAAATAAACAATATTAAAAATAAAAAGAAAAAATCATGGCTGGGTGCAGTGGCTCATGCCTGTAATCCCAGCATTTTGGGAGGCTGAGGTAGTAGGATAACCTGAGGTCGGGAGTTCAAGACTAGCCTGACCAACATGGAGAAACCCTTTCTCTACTAAAAATGCAAAATTAACCAGGCATGGTGGTGCATGCCTGTAATCCCAGCTACTCAGGAGGATGAGGCAGGAGAATTGCTTAAACCTGAGAGGTGGAGGTTGCAGTGAGCCCAGATCGCACCATTGCACTCCAGCCTGGGCAACAAGAGTGAAACTCCACCTCAAAAAAAAATCATAAGGAAGAAAAATATATTTACTATTCAATAAGTGAAAGGGAATCATCATGAAGGTCTTCATCCTTATCATCTTCACATTGAGTAGGCTGAAGAGGAAGGGAAAGTAGAGGAGCTGATATTGCTGTCTTAGGGGTAGCAGAGACAGAAGAGGTGGAATAGGTGAAGGGGGAGGCAGAAGAGACAGGTACACTCAGTGTGACATTTATCTTTTTCATTTCTGTAAAAATTATCTATATAGAACCAAGCCTTGCACCATTTGCTTTGGTTTTCATGCCCATATCATAGAAGGGTCCCTGTCACAAAAGAAGTCAAAAGCAGTCTTGAATAATCAGAACTGCATAATGTTAATTTGTTTTCTGGCACTGCTTCTTCATCTTCTTCCTCATTCTTTGGCACTGGTTCAAAAGCACTCATCTCCATCAAGTCATCTTCTGTTAATTCCTCTGCTGTCATATCTGTTAGCTCTTGAATTTCTCCAAGACCCATATCTTGAAACCCTACACTTTTCACCTTTTTGTTTTTTTCCATATCCACAGGTTCATTCATGATTTCCCTGATTGGCTGTGCCATAAATCCTGTGAATTCATGCACAGTATCTGGATACAGTTTTCTCCAGCAGGAATTTACCCTTTTGGGCTTTGATGGGTTTTATGGGTTTTCTATAACAAAGGTGGCATCCTCAATGGTGTAATCCTTCCAGACTTTTCATAATGTTCTCTTTATTGATGTTTTCTTCCATAGCATTGACATCCTTTCTACAGAGTACCACGTGAAAAGAACCTTAAAAGTCTTTATGGTTCCCTGACCTAGAAGCTGGATTCAAGGTGTTGTATTTTCGGTCCAATACACCACTTTGATGCCTTTGGTGTTAAACTCATAGCATTCTGAGTGGCCGGGGCATTGTCCAATATCAAAAGATCTTTAAAAGGCATCCTTTATTAGCAAAGTACTTCCTGACTTCAGGGACAAAGCATTGATGGAACCAATCCAGAAAAAGGGTTCTCATTGTCCAGGCCTTGTTGTATAAATGAAAGACTAGCAGCTGGGCTTTATATTTTTCCTTCGGGGCTAAAGGGTTAGAAGTTATATAGATAAGGGAAGTCTCAATCATAAGCACAGTTGCATTTGCACAGAAGATTAGAGTTAGCCCATCTCTTCCTGCCTTTAATCCTGGGGCCTGCTTCTCTTCCTTACTAATAATTGTCCCTTGTGGCATTTCCTCCCCAAGAATAGGACACTTTCATCCGCATTAAAAAACCTGTTCAGGCATATATCCTTTCTCTTTAAGAAGAGTCTGCGAACTCATCTGCTGCCTCTTCATCGGCAGAAGCTGCTTCTCCTGTTATCTTGACATTTTTAATGCCAAACCTCTTTCTAAAATTATCAAACCATCTTTTGCTGGCATTAAATACTCCAGCTTTAGATCCTTTACCTTCCTTTTGCTTTGTCATATAATGACTTCAGTTATTCTTGAATCATATTAGAATCTATAGGTATGCCTTCCTTATAGCAATCCTGCACCTATATAAAAAGTACATTTTCAAAACTAGATATAAAGGTATTTTGCAAAAAGTACAAAGTTTTTGCACCTGCTGGTATAGCTATATGACAAATTACCTTTTCGTTTTTTACAATGGCCCTTATGCTGAATTCATTTATCTTGAAATAGTGGGCAACCACAGCTGCAGTTCTCAATCTTCAGTACATATCAAGAAATTCGACATTTTCTTGTAATGCCATGACATTTCTGTTTCTTGGGAGTTCAACCAGCCTTGTTAGTGGCACTTCATATGCCCCCCCCCCCCAGTGTTATCCAAAGTTTACAGTATTGCACTAAATACAATAAAAATATGTGAGAACCACAAGAGATCACTTTTTACCACAATATGCAATTTATTGCAGTAATTGTTTATATGGAAATAAATGGCACACAGTGTTTTAAATGGACACTCACGACACCTGAGCTCACCACAGTGGCAACAGAAGGTGGCTACAAAATTATTATAGTAGTATAGTATGTATTACAGTTAATTTCATGCAGTTGTGATTTAATACTTCATCTTTACGTTTCTTTACATTTCTCTTGATGCAAATGGTGCCATGTATGTGTGTGCATGCATTTTGATAAATTTTAACTTTTTATAATAATTGTGTCTATTTTATGGTAGCAAATAATATAATAGACTAGTATCTACACATATTTTATGCATTCAGTATATATCTGATTTTTAAAATTTTTCAATATTTCTAGGCTATGTGGTTTTTCTATGAGTTATTTTAAATTGTTGAAAATCCCCAAATAATTTTCAACATATTTATTTTTTAGAAATCACATGAGTGAACTCCACACAGTTACATGTTGTTCAATGGTCAACTGTATTAAAAACCCTTGAAATGTATATTTTAAAAGATTAATTTTATGATGTATGCAATATATCTCAATAAAGCTGCTTCAAAAAAATAATAGAAGAAAACACAGTAGTAAATCTTCATGACCCCATTTTAGGCAACAGTTTCTTAGATTAAGACAGCAAAAGTATATACAACAAAAGAGAAAATATGTAAATTGAGTTACATCAAAATAAAATAAGTAGAATTACAAAAAAAAGAGAAATGTTTAAATACAGTTATCAAAATATTTTTAAACACAAATTTGTGACATGGTAATATATATGCTTCTTTATTAATTTATTAAATAACAAAATCTAGCAGTGGATCTAATAAGTACCTAATTTTAATCTAGAGGCTTGATTTTTATTTTAAACTTACTGCTCACTTGACCTAAAGCCATTTAATCCCTCCTAGAAAAGACAAAAGTATCTCCACTTTATTCATTAACAGCTGATTAGAATCTCTTATCCAGAAATAAGCAATGACAATCTCAGAAATCAACAGAATTCTCTACTTCAGTGAATTTTAATCATTTGGGGATGTGCAGTTTCCTTTGAAAATACAATGAAAATCCAGAAAAATGTAAAACTTTCAATATTTTACATACAAATTTAGTAGATCCACTGACTCCATTAACTTCATTCATAGAATCAAGTTTTAAAATCCCTGTTTGTCAATATTGAACTCAATCTGCTAACCTTTTAATATGACAGTTAAGCACTGCTACCTTGTAGAGCAAAAAGAAGGCTTTCATGGAATATCTGAAAGGCCAAAGAGAAATTCTAGGATTTACAACAGACTGAATGTTCACGCAAAAACCACTGTAAGCTAACACTGTAAGACATAGCTCTCCTTTTACAAATTTCATGTGCTAGTAAAGAAAGAGATTTTTATTTTTTTAAAGTGGCAATTATTTAACAGCACAGCAGCCTAAGGCAACAAGGCCAGTTAGGGCTAACAAGAAGCTAATAAAAAAAATGGAAAGGAAAACATGGGTAACGAGATGTCCATAGGGAGCACTGAAAACCTCCAACATAGTCCTAGGGATCTAGAAGACCATGGACACATACAGGGCTCTGTGCATGCCCAGAAACATCTGAGAATACCCTAATTTCTCCACTCTGGCTAATCTTGAGCTTTGCACAAGCAGTAAGGAAAAGCCAAGGCAGAGTTTTAAACTAAAGGAGCATTGGAGTTGTATCACAATACATGAGCACTTTAGCAAAGAGTGGGAGAATCACTGATTCAAGGCATTTGATAAAATCACTGTGCAATCATTAACTGAGCACTAGGCTGAGAATAGACTTCAATGGCTTTATAAGACAAAGAATACAGGCTTATCATAATTAGTTAAATAAAGTCACTCAAGAAACACCAATAAAAACAAAACCTGGTGGGAGGGGCTCAAATGTTCAGATTAATCACATGTTTTAAAATGTCTAGCTTTATCAAAAAATACAAAACACATAAAAAAACAAGAAAGTATTCCAGACTCAAGATGGCGCAGTGAGAACAACCCAGGATTGAAGCTCTCAGTGAACGCGTGGAGGGTGAGTCAGGACCTCATTTCCAGATGGATCTTTGTTGCCCACAGAACAGGGAAATCCCCAGGTATAAAAAAGACGTGAGATGCCAGCACAGCGGTTTTGGCTGGTGCAGCCGGTGGCCGGCGCTACAGCGCAGCGGCGCTCCACAGTGTTCCGCACAAAGCGCACTGGTCCGGGTGCCCTGTTTAACCAGCAATCTGAGACTTGAGAGGGCAGATTGGCATATCCATCTGATTGAACGGGACTTGGACAGTGAGCCAGGCCAGGAGATTTCAGTAAAATGTTGTTTGGGCCAGTGCAGTGGGACAAACAAAACAGCGATTCCAAACGCTCCAGGTGGAGAGTTTCACTGTGGGCACAGCTGAACCCAGGACAGTGCAGCTTGGTGGGGGAGGGGCGTCCGCCATTACCGAGGCAATCCGCCCCTACTGAGGTTACACTCCTATTGCTGACGCAGCCTGCCATTGCGGAGACAACCCGCCACAACAGAGAGACTCCACCGAAGGGCGTAGCCCGTGGCAGCAGTGTGGAGACCACAGCAGCAGGGCAGAGCCTGCAGCAACAGGGCGGACCTCACACCAGCAGGGCAGAGCCTCGGCAGGCAAATAGTTACTAGACTGACTCCTAGCTGGGCAGGACAGCACAACAGACACTCATAAAGAAAGCCCCAACCCCCCGAGTCAGAGCATCTGAGAAAAAAAGGGGTTTTTTATGAGTTCTGCTGCAGCAGAATTAAATGTAGTAGCCTAACAGCCCTGAATGAACAACAGAGCTCACAGATCAGCACTTGAGCTCCTATAAAGTACAGACTGTCTCCTCAAGCAGCTCCTTAACCCCTCTATATCCAGAAGACTGACATTTGGCAGGCATCATTCTGGGACAAAGATAGCAGAAAAAGAAACTGGTAGCACCCCTCACTGTTCTGCAGCCGCTATAGGTGCACCCCAGACAAGCAGGGCCTGGAGTGGACCTCAGCAGTCGTACAGTGGAGGGGCTAGACTGGTAGAAGGAAAACGAAGTAACAGAAATATTTCATCATCAACAATCTGGGCGTCCACTCAGAGACCCAATCGAAAAGTCAGCAACTACTCAGACGACAGGTGGATAAATCCACAAAGATGCGAAGAAACCAGTGCAAAAAGGAGGAAAACACCCGAAACCAGAACACCTCGACTCCTACAAAGGACCAAAACTCCTCACCAGCAAGGGAACAAAGCTGGACGGAGAATGACTATGACAAAATGACAGAATTAGACCAGAAGGTGGATAATGAGAAACTTTTGTGAGCTAAAAAAACATGTTTTAAATAAATGCAAAGAAACTAAGAACTTTGAAAAAAGATTTGAAAAAAGATTGAAGGAAATGATAACAAGAATGGATAACTTAGAGAGGTATATGAATGAATTGAAGGAGCTGAAAAACACAATACGAGAACTTCGCGAAGCATGTACGAGTTTCAACAGCTGAATTGACCAAGCAGAAGAAAGAATATCAGAAGTTGAAGATCAACTCAATGAAATAAAACGAAAAACCAAGATTAGAGAACACAAAGGCACAAAAAGGAATGAACAAAGTCTCCAAGAAATGTGGGACTATGTGAAGAGACCTAACCTATGTTTGATAGGTGTACCAGAATGTGACAAAGAGAATGAATCCAAGCTGGAAAATACTCTTCAGGATATTATCCAGGAAAATTTCCCCCACCTAGCAAGGCAGACCGACACTCAAATGCAGGAAATACAGAGAACACCACAAAGATATTCCGCAAGAAGAGCAACCCCAAGGCACATAATCGTCAGATTCAACAGGGTTGAAATAAAGGAGAAAATACTAAGGGCAGCCAGAGAGAAAGGTCAGTTCACCCACAAAGGGAAGCCCATCAGACTCACAACAGATCTGTTGGCAGAAACTCTACAAGTCAGAAGAGAGTGGGGGCCAATATTCAACATCCTTAAAGTAAAGAACTTTCAACCAAGAATTTCATATCCAGCCAAACTGAGCTTCAGAAGTGAAGGAAAAATAAAATCCTTTGCGAACAAGCAAGTACTCAGAGATTTTGTCACCACCAGGCCTGCTTTACAAGAGCTCCTGAAAGAGGCACTACACATAGAAAGGAACAACCAGTACCAGCCATTCCAAAATCACACTAAATGCTAAAGAGCATCAACATAATGAAGAATCTACAACAACTAACTGGCAAAACAGCCACTTAGCATCAAAATGGCAGTATCAAATTCACACATAACAATATTAACCCTAAATGTAAATGGACTAAATACACCAATCAAAAGACACAGACTGGAAAATTGGATAAAAATCCAAAACCCATCAGTGTGCTGTATCCAGGAAACCCATCTCACATGTAAGGATATACAAAGGCTCAAAATAAAGGGATGGAAGAAGATTTACCAAGCAAATGGAGAGCAAAAAAAGCAGAAGTTGCAATTCTCATCTCTGACAAAATAGACTTTAAAGCAACAAAGATCAAAAGAGACAAAGAAGGCCATTACATAATGGTAAAAGGATCGATACAACAAGAAAAGCTAATGATCCTAAACATATATGAACCCAATACAAGAGCACCCAGACATAAGGCAAGTTCTTAATGACTTACAAAGAGACTTAGACTCCCACACAATAATAGTGGGAGACGTTAACCCTCCACTGTCAATATTAGACAGATCAACCAGACAGAAAATCAACAAGGATATCCAGGGCTTGAACTCAGACCTGGAGCAAGCAAACCTGATAGACATTTACAGAACTCTCCACACCAAATCCACAGAATATACATTCTTCTCAGCACCACATCACACCTACTCTATAATTGCCCACATAATTGGAAGTAAAGCACTCCTCAGAAAATGCAAAACAACTGAAATCATAACAAACAGTCTCTCAGACCATAGTGCAATCAAGTTAGAACTCAGAATTCAGAAACCAACCCGGAACCGCACAGCTTCATGGAAACTGAACAACTGGCTCTTGAATGTTGACTGGATAAACAATGAAATGAAGGCAGAAATAAAGAAGTTCTTCGAAACCAATGAGAACGAAGACACAACATGCCAGAATCTCTGGGACACATTTAAAGCAGTCTCTAGAGGAAAATATATAGCAATAGGTGCCCATATGAGGAGAATGGAGAGATCCAAAATTGACACCCTATCGTCAAAATTGAAAGAGCTAGAGGAGCAAGATCAAAAAAACTTAAAACCTAGCAGAAGAAAAGAAATAACTAAGATCAGAGCTGAACTGAAGGAGATTGAGACACGAAAAACCCTTCAAAAAATCAATAAATCCAAGAGCTGGTTTTTTGAAAAGATCAACAAAATAGACAAACCATTAGCCAGATTGACAAAAAAGAAAAGAGAGAACAACCAAATAGATGCAATAAAAAAATGATAAAGGGGAAATCACCACAGATTCCACAGAAATTCAAACCATCATCAGAGAATATTACAAACAACTCTATGCACATAAACTAGTAAACCTGGAAGAAATGGATAAATTCCTGGACTCCTGTGTCCTCCCAAGCCTAAACCAAGAGGAAGCTGAAACTATGAATAGACCAATAACAAGGTCAGAAGTCGAGGCAGCAATTAAGAGCCTACCACACACACAAAAAAAGCCCAGGTCCAGATGGGTTCACAGCCGAATTCTACCAGACCCACAAAGAGGAGCTAATACCATTCCTTCTGAAACTATTCCAAATAATCCAAAAAGAGGGAATACTTCCCAAATCATTTTATGAGACCAACATCATCCTGATACCAAAACCCAGCAGAGGCCCAACAGGAAAAGAAAACTTCAGGCCAATATCCATGATGAACATAGATGCAAAAATCTTCAATAAAATATTGGCAAGCCGATTGCAACAGCAAATCAAAAAACTTATCCATCATGATCAAGTAGGATTCATCCCGGGGATGCAAGACTGGTTCAACATATGGAAGTCTATCAACATAATTCACCACATAAACAGAACCAAAAACAAAAACCACATGATTATGTCAATTGATGCAGAGAAGGCATTTGACAAAATTCAACAGCCCTTTATGCTAAAAACCCTCAATAAACTCGGTATCGATGGAATGTATCTCAAAGTAATAAAAGCTATTTACAACAAACCAACAGCCAATATCATACTGAATGGGCAAAAGCTGGAAGCATTCCCTTTGAAATCCAGCACTAGACAAGGATGCCCTCTTTCACCACTCCTATTCAACATAGTACTGGAAGTTCTAGCCAGAGCAATCAGGCAAGAAAAAGAAATAAAGGGTATTCAAATAGGAAAGGTGGAAGCCAAATTGTCTCTATTTGCAGACGACATGATAGTATACCTAGAAGACCCCATCGCCTCAGCCCAAAAACTCCTGAAACTGATAAGCAACTTCAGCAAAGTCTCAGGGTATAAAATCAATGTGCAGTAATCACAAGCATTCCTGTACACCAGTAACAGACTTAAAGAAAGCCAAATCAAGAACGAACTGCCATTCACAATTGCTACAAAAAGAATAAAATACCTAGGAATACAACTCACAAAAAATGTAAGGGACCTCTTCAAGGAAAACTACAAAACAATGCTCAATGAAATAAGAGAGGACACAAACAGATGGAGAAACATTCCATGTTCATGGTTAGGAAGAATCAATATCGTAAAAATGGCTATACTGCCCAAAGTAATTTACAGAATCAATGCTATCCTCATCAAGCTACCATTGACTTTCTTCATAGAACTGGAAAAAACCACCATGAACTTCATATGGAACCAAAAGAGAGCCCGCATAGCCAAGTCAATTCTAAGCATAAAGAACACAGCGGGGGGCATCACACTACCGGATTTCAAACTATACTACAAGGCTACAGTAATCAAAACAGCATGGTACTGGTACCAAAACAGAGATATAGACCAATGGAACAAAACAGAGGTATCGGAGGCAACACAACGTATCTACATCCATACAATCTTTGATAAACCTGAGAAAAACAAGCAATGGGGAAAGGATTCCCTGTTTAATAAATGGTGTTGGGAAAACTGGCTAGTCATGTGCAGAAAGCAGAAACTGGACCCCTTCCTGACAACTCACACTAAAATTAACTCCAGATGGATTAAAGACTTAAACATAAGACCTGGCACCATAAAAACCCTAGAAGAAAATCTAGGCAAAACCATCCAGGACATAGGAGTAGGCAAGGACTTCATGAACAAAACACCAAAAGCATTGGCAACAAAAGCCAAAATAGACAAATGGGACCTAATGAAACTCCACAGCTTCTGCACGGCAAAAGAAACAGTCACTAGAGTGAATCGGCAACCAACAGAATGGGAAAAATGTTTGCAGTTTACCCATCTGACAAAGGGCTGATATCCAGAATTTACAAAGAACTCAAACAGATTTACAGGAAAAAAACAAACAAGCCCATTCAAAAATGGGCAAAGGATATGAACAGACACTTTACAAAAGAAGACATATATGAGGCCAATAATCATATGAAAAAATGCTCATCATCACTGGTCATTAGTGAGATGCAAATCAAAACCACATTGAGATACCATCTGACACCAGTTAGAATGGCGATCATTAAAAAATCTAGAGACAACAGATGCTGGAGAGGATGTGGAGAAAAAGGAACACTTTTACACTGTTGGTGGGAGTGTAAATTAGTTCAACCATTGTGGAAGACAGTGTGGCGATTCCTCAAGGCCTTAGAAATAGAAATTGCATTTGACCCAGCAATCCCATCACTGGGTATATATCCAAAGAACTATAAATCCTTCTACTATAAGGACACATGCACATGAATGTTCATTGCAGCACTGTTTACGATAGCAAAGACCTGGAACCAACCCAAATGCCCATGGATGATAGACTGGACTGGGAAAATGTGGCACATATACACCATGGAATATTATGCAGCAGTCAGAAATGATGAGTTCGTGTCGTTTTTAGGGACATGGATGAATCTGGAGAACATCATTCTCAGCAAACTGACACAAGAACAGAAAATGAAATACCGCATATTCTCACTCATAGGCGGGTGACGAAAAATGAGAACACATGGACACAGAGAGGGAGTACTAAACACTGGGGTCTATTGGGGGGAAAAGGGGAGGGCCAGCAGGGGAGGGGAGCTGGGGAGGGATAGCCTAGGGAGAAATGCCAAATGTGGGTGAAGGGGAGAAAGGAAGCAAAACACACTGCCATGTGTGTACCTATGCAACTGTCTTGCATGTTCTGTACATGTACCCCAAAACGTAAAATGCAATAAAAAATTTTAAAAAAAAGCAAGAAAGTATAGCCAATACATTGGAAAAAATATAGCAAGAGAAACTGTACTTGAGGAAGCCAAGATGTTGGATGTACTAGAAAAGACTAAACCAGCTAATTTAAATGTGTTTTAAATATGACATATCATGTGTCGAAGAACTATAGGAATCCATGTCTAAAGAATTAAAGGAAACAATGAGAAGAATTTCTCCACAAATAGAAAACATTAATAAAGTGATAGAGATGATAAAAAAAATCAAATTGAAATTCTGGATTTGAAAAGCACAATAACAGAATGAAAAAATCACTACAGAGGCTCAATAGCAGATTTAAACTGACAAAGAGAATCAACAAACTGGAGACGGATCAATTAAGACTGCTAGGGTTGGGCACAGTGGCTCACGCCTGTAATCCCAGCACTTTAGGAGGCCGAGGCAGGCAGATCATGAGGTCAGGAGTTGGAGACCAGCCTGACCAACATGGTGAAATCCCGTCTCTATTAAAAATAGAAAAATGAGCTGGGTGTGCTGTTGGCTGCTTGTAATCCCAGCTACTCAGGAAGCTGAGGCAGGAGAATTGCTTGAACCTAGGAGGTTGAGGTTGCAGTGAGTCAAGATGGCGCCACTGCACTTCAGCCTGGGTGACAGAGCAAGACTCTGTCTCAAAAGAAAAAAAAAAGACTTCTACTTTGGGGAACAGAAAGAAAAAAGGATGAAGAAAATTGAACAGAGCCTCAAAGACTTGTGGGACATCAGATGTACCAACATACACATAATTGAAATCACAGCAGGAAAGGATAAATGGGAAGAAAGAATATTTGAAGGATAAAAACTTATCAAATTTGATGAAAAAAATTAATCTATACATCTATGAGCTCAAATAACCCCTAGCAGGATAAATACAAAGATATTTAAATCACAGTCAAACTGACAAAATGAAAGACAAATAACGAATCTTGAAAGCAACAAGAGAAAAATTATTACATCATGTACAGGGGCTCTTCAATGTGACAATAACTAATTTTTTTAAAATCAGAAACCATAGGCACTAGAAGTCATTGTGATGACATATAGAAAATATTTAAAGCAAAAACTACCAATCAAACAAAACTATCCATAAATAACCAAATGGGATTTATCTGTGGAGTGCAAAGTACCTATCATATTAACAGGTAGAACAAGAAAAACCCCATGAACATACCAATTGAAGTAGAAAAAGTATTTGACAAACTTCAACATAAATTTATGATTTTTTTAAATAAAAAAAGATCTCAATACACTAGGAATAGAATGTAACTTCCACATCCTGATAAAAGGAATCCACAAAAACCTACAGCTAACATTAAACTTAGTGGTGAAAGACTGAAGGCTTTTCGTCTAAAATCAGTAATAAAGATAGTATATCCACTCTCACTACTTCTAGCCTATGTTATGCTGACAATTCTAGACAGTGATATAAGAAAAAAATCATTAAGGATATACAGATTAGAAAGAAAGAAGGAAAACTGTCTTTGTTTGGAAACAATATGATCTTATATAAAGAGAGTCTCTAAAGAATCTACCAAAAACACTTTCTAGAATGAAAAATTAGTTTAACAAGGCCACAAAATAAAGGTCAACATATAAATCTTAATATATACTAGCAATAAACTATTGGAAACCGAAATTTTAAAAGACACTACCTGCTATTATCTGAAATAAACTAAAGTCCTATTGAAAATCACTGCAAAGAAAATAAAATACTTAGCTATAAGCTTAACAAAACATGCACAGGACCTGTACACTGAAAACTATAAAGCACAATTAAAAAAAAACTATACTGTATTTGGGGACTAGTAGACTCAACAGAATAAAGGTATTAACAATCTTGACAAAGAAAATTAAAGTGGAAGGAATTGTGCTACCTGATTTCAACAGTTACTATATAGCTACAGTCATCAAGACAGTGTGGTATGATGCAGAGATGGACATATAGATTAATGTAACATAACAGAGAATTCAGACATAGACTCTCACAAAGATCCCTAACTGATTTTTTTCTTTTGCATTTAAATAAATAAGTCTCACTAAGATATAATTCATATACAATAAAATTTACCCTTTTAAATTGTATAATTCAGTGGGTTTTAGTATATTTCAATATATGTGCGGCCATTACTACTGTCTAATCCCAGAGCATTTCTCACTGAAAAATGAAGCCCCATACCCCCTATTCCCTTCTCCCACCAGTCCCTAACAACCACTAATGTACTTTCTGTTTCTATGGATTTATCTATTCTGACCATTTCATAGAAATGAAATCATAGAATACAGCCTTTTGTGATTGACTGACTACTTCCACTTTAGCATAATGTTTTCAAGGTTCATCCATGTTGTAGCTTGTATCAGTACTTCATTCCTTTTTGATGCCAGATTATATTTCATTATATGAATGTGCCACATTTTGTTCATCCATTTATTGCTTGATGGACATTTGGGTTATTTTCATTCTTCGGTTATTATAAAAATGCTGCTATGAAAATTTGTATACAAGTTTTTGAGTGGAGACATGTTTTCATTGATCTTGGGTATATACCTAGGAGGGGATTTGCTGGGTCATATGGTAGCTCTATGTTTAACCATTTGAGTAACCTATCATACTGCTTTCCAAAGTGGCTATACATTTTACACACACAAGAGCAATATATAAGGGGACCAATTTTTCTATATCCTCACAAACAGTTGTTATTACCTGTCCTTTCTTATAATAGTCATCCTAATGGGTATAAGGTGGTATCTCATTGTGGTTTTAATTTGAATTTTCCTAATGACTAATGATGTTGAGAATATTTTCAGGGGCTTGTTGGCCATTTGTATATCTCCTTTGGAGAAATGTCTACTCAAATGCTTTTCCCATTTTTACATTGATTTGTCATTTTATTGTTGAGTTGTAATTATTCTTTATATACAATTATACATGGTCATTATCATATATACGATATTAAATTATTTTATCACATTCTATGAGTTATCTTTTTATTTTTTTGATGCTGTACTTTGAAGTAAAAAAAGGTTTTAATTTTGATTAAGTCAAATTTATGTTTTCTTTTGACACTTATTTTTCGGTGTCATATCTGAGAAATTGTTGTTTTATCCAAGGTCACAAGGATTTACTCCTAAGCTTTCCTATTAGAGTTTTACAGTTTTTATCTATTAAGTACAGGCCAATCATCCATTTTGATTTAAGCTCTGTATGTGGTATAACACAAGTGTTTAACTGAACTCTTTTGAATGTGGATATCTAGTAGTCCAGCATGCCCCAAGTGATGTTCGGCAAAGGGGCAAAAGCAGTTCAATGGAGAAATGAGAGCTGTTCTAAGAAATGGTATCAGAGCAATTGTTCACTCATATTTTTAAAAGATCATACTGAATGGGCAAAAACTGGAAGTATTCCCTTTGAAATCTGGCACTAGACAAGGATGCCCTCTCTCAACACTCTTATTCAATACAGTATTGGAAGTTCTAGCCAGAGCAATCAGGTAAGAATAAGAAATAAAGGGTATTCAATTAGGAAAGGAGGAAGTCAAACTGTCTCTATTTGCAGATGACATGGTTGTATATTTAGAAGACCACATCGTCTCAGCCCAAAATCTCCTGAAACTGATAAGCAACTTCAGTAAAGTCTCAGGATACAAAATCAATATGCAGTAATCACAAGCATTCCTATACACCAATAACAGACTAACAGAGAGCCAAATCAAGAGCAAACTGCCATTCACAATTGCTACTAAGAGAAAAAAATACCTAGGAACACAACTAGGAAAGGATGTAAAGGACCTCTTCAAGGAGAACTACAAACCACTGCTCAAGGAAATAAGAGAGGACACAAACAAATGGAAAAACATTCCATGATGATGGTTAGGAAGAATCAATATTGTGAAAATGGCCATACTGCCCATAGAAATGTACAGATTCAACACTATCCCCATCAAGCTACCTATGACCCTCTTCACACAGAACTGAAAAAAACCACCTTAAACTTCATATGGAACCAAAAGAGAGTCTGCATAGCCAAGTCTATCCTAAGCAAAAAGAACAAAGCTGGAGGCATCACGCTACCTGACTTCAAACTATACCACAAGGCTACAGTAATCAAAACAGCATGATACTGGTACCAAAACACAGATATAGACCAGTGAAACAGAACAGAGGTGTTAGAGGCAACACCACACATTTACAACCATCTGATCTTTGACAAATCTGACAAAAACAAGCAACAGGGAATGGATGCCCTGTTTAATAGATGGTGTTGGGAAAACTGGCTAGCCATGTGCAGAAAACAGAAAGTGGACCCCTTTCTGACACCTTACACTAAAATTAACTCCAGATGGATTAAAGACTTAAACATAAGACCTAAAACCATAAAAACCCTAGAAGAAAACCTAGACAAAACCATTCAGGGCATAGGCACAGGCAAGGACTTCATGACTAAAACACCAAAAGCATTGGCAACAAAAGCCAAAATAGACAAATGGGATCTAATTAAAGTCCAGAATTTCTATAAAGCAAAAGAAACAATCATTAGAGTGAACCGGCAACCAACAGAATGGGAAAAACAATTTTGCAATCTTCCCATCTAACAAAGGGCTAATATCCAGAATCTACAAAGAACTAAAACAGATTTACAAGTAAAAAACAGACAACCCCATTCAAAAGTGGGCAAAGGAAATGAACAGACACTTTTCAAAAAAAGACATATATGAGGAAAACAAATATATGAAAAAATGCTCATCATCACTGGTCATTAGAGAAATGCAAATCAAAACCACATTGAGATACCATCTCATGCCAATTAGAATAGTGATCATTAAAAATTCTGGAGACAACAGATGTTTGGAGAAGATGTGGAGAAATACGAACACTTTTACAGTGTTGGTGGGAGTGTAAATTAGTTCAACGATTGTGGAAGGCAGTGTGACAATTCCTTAAGGACCTAGAAATAGAAATTCTATTTGACCCAGCAATCCCATTACTGGGTATATACCCAAAGGATTATAAATCATTCTATTATAAAGACACATGCATATGTATGTTTACCGTGGCACTGTTTACAATTGCAAAGACCTGGAACCAACCCATCGATGGTAGACTGGATAAGGAAAATATGGCACATATACCCCATGGAACACTATGACGCCATAAGAAATGATGAGTTTGTGTCCTTTGTAGGGACATGTATGAAACTGGAAACCATCATTCTCAGCAAACTGACACAAGAACAGAAAATCAAACAACACATGTTCTCACTCATAGGCGGGTGTTGAACAATGAGAACACATGGACACAGGGAGGGGAGCATCACACACTGGGGTCTGGTGGGGAGGGTGGAGAGGGATAACAGGGGGAGAAATGTCAGATATATGTGACGGGGGATGGAGGCAGCAAACCATATTGCCATGTATGTACCTATGCAGCAATTCTGCATGATCTACACATGTACCCTAGAACCTAAGATACAATTAAAAAAAAAAGAATCTCAACATAAACCTCTTCCATTATAGAAGAATTAACTCAAAATGGATCACAGAACTAAAGGCATATCTTCCAACTATAAAAGTTGTGGAGGAAAATATAAGAGAACATTGTCATCACCTTGGGTTAGCTGAAGATTTCATAGACATGACACAAAAAGCACAATCTATAAAAAAAGATAGTTTTATAAACATGATATTTTGACTTTCTCAAAAGTAAAACTTTGCTCTAGTAAAGACATCATTAAGAGAATGAAAAGACAAGATACAGACTGAAATAAAATATTTGCAAGTCACAGATCTAACAAAGAGATGGTATCTGTGTGTGTGTGTGTGTGTGTTTGTGTGTGTGTGTGTGTGTGTGTATAGATAGATAGATGATAGATAGACATATAGATATAAATGGGCCAAGGATCCAAAGAACACTTCATCACAGAAGATATACAGATGGTAAATAAGCATGTGAAAAGATGCTCAATATCATTAGCCATTGGGGAAATGCAAATAATAACCATAATGAGATCCCACTGCATACCTGTTAGAATGAGTAAACTTTAAAAACCTGACAAGCACTAAAAAATATATAGAGCAATTAGTGAATATTGAAGACAGTAAAGCCACTCTGGAAAAACAGTTTGGCAGTTTATTATAAAGTTTAACACACACTTAACACATGATTCAGCAATACCACTCCTAGGTATTTAAGTTAGAAAAATTAAACCTGTGTTTAGACAAAAACCTGTACATGAATGGTCATAGCAGCTTTACTCATAATTGCTATAAACTGGAAATAACCCAAATGTTCTTCAGTGGGTAAACAAATAAACCATTGTACATCCATATAATAGAAAACTACTCGGCAATATGATTGAATGGGCTATTGATACATATGAAAACACAGATGAATCTCAAAGGTGTTGAGTATAATAAGCCAGTCTTAAAAAGTTACCTACTACATGATTCCATTTATATGACATTTTGGTAAAGCTAAACTCTAGGGACAGAAAACAGAGCAGCAGTTGTCAGAGGTTAGTTGGGCGAGTTTGATTACAAAGAGGTAAGAATAGGGAATTTTGGAGGGTGATAGAAATGTGTATCCTTATTGTAGTAGTGGTTACATCAGTCAATACAGCTCTTAAAAACCTTAGAAATGTACACAAGGGTGTGTGTGTGTGTGTGTGTGTTACGATTATATTGGTTGTTACATGGGTATATATACCTGTCAAAACTCATCAAACACTTTAACTTGTTGAATCTTATTCTTTGTAAATTATGCCTCAATAAAGTTGAATTTTTTTTTTTTTTCGGAGACTGAGTTTCGCTCTTGTTACCCAGTCTGGAGTGCAATGGCACGATCTCGGCTCACCGCAACCTCCGCCTCCTGGGTTCAGGCAATTCTCCTGCCTCAGCCTCCTGAGCAGCTGGGATTACAGGCACACGCCACCGTGCCCAGCTAATTTTTTATATTTTTAGTAGAGACGGGGTTTCACCATGTTGACCAGGATGGTCTCGATCTCTTTACCTCGTGATCCACCCGCCTTGGCCTCCCAAAGTGCTGGGATTACAGGCTTGAACCACCGCGCCCGGCTAAAGTTGAATTTTTTTAAAAAACAAAGCCTCCCACCATAATCGTACTCCTTACAAATAACTACTATTGACAGTTTAGTGTGTACTTGTCTAGAACATGTAAGCATGTCATATAAAATATTTTCCGGTTGTATAAACTGGATCATTGTACATAATATATATTGTGCTTTAGATTGTTTTATTCATTTAGAGGGCTTGAACAGATGCATATACATATATATGTTTATGGATCTACTATATTTTAGTATTTATATTTAATACCATTTTGTAGATGTAACACCATTTACTTAACCAGTTCTACTGTTGAATATTTAGGTTGCTGCCAGTTTTTTTGCTACTATTATCTGTACGACAGTAAACAGCCCTGTACATACATATTTTTATAAGTATAGATAGGATATATTTCTAAGAGTAGAGTAACTGGGTGACAGGGTATGTATGATTTGAATTTATATAGCTATTGACATATTGCCCTCTATAGAAGCAACTAGAAAGTTCAGAATGAGAAGTGGGTATGTCGTGCAGTTTCCCATCCCAAATCCTTGAACTTTTGTCTTTCATAGGATCATGCTGATATTGAGTGGAAGTTTGCAAGAACGAAGCTCTGGATGAGTTACTTTGATGAAGGTGGCACTTTGCCACCTCCTTTCAACATCATCCCAAGCCCCAAGTCATTTCTATACCTTGGTAACTGGTTCAACAACACCTTCTGTCCCAAAAGAGACCCTGATGGTAGACGGAGAAGGCGAAACTTGAGAAGCTTCACAGTAAGACTTTTAAAAATTATGAATCTTTTTTTTTTTTTTTTTTGAGACGGAGTCGGTCTGTCGCCCAGGCTGGAGTGCAATGCCACGGTCTCAGCTCACTGTCAACCTCTGCCACCCAGGTTCAAGCAATTCTCGTGCCCCAGCCTCCCCAATAGCTGGGATTACAGGCATCTGCCATCACGCCTGGCTAATTTTTGTTTTTGTTTTGAGACGGAGTCTTGCTCTGTCACCAGGCTGGAGTGCAGTGGTGCGATCTCGGCTCACTGCAACCTCTGCCTCCTGGTTCAAGTGATTCTCCTGCCTCAGCCTCCCAAGTAGCTGGGACTACAGGTGAGCACCATCATGCCTGGCTAATTTTTGTATTTTTAGTAGAGATGAGGTTTTGCCATGTTTGCCAGGCTGGTCTCAAACACCTGACCTCGCAATCCACCCACCTCGGCCTCCTAAAGTTCTGGGATTACAGGTGTGAGTCACCACGCCTGGCCAATTTTTTTGTATTTTTAGTAGAGACGGGTTTTCACCATGTTGGCCAGGCTCTTGAACTCCTGACCTCAGGTGATCCGCCTGTCTTGGCCTCCCAAAGTGCTGAGATTACAGGCATGAGCCACTGTGCCTGGCCAAAATTATGGATCTTTTTAAACAAAACTGTTTCCTCCCTTCTCTCCTTTGTGATACTATTTTCAACATCATAAAGTAATTCCAATATACATTTGCTTTGGGGGTTTGTCAGGCAGGAGCTCCTGTATCATTCTCCAGTCCTAATATTTAGAAATAAATTCAGATGGGTGGCTAGGGTGCTGGGAGACCGCTGATGTAACATCTCTGTCTATTTTCAATTACAGGATCGCAATGCAGACAGTCTGATACAAAATCAACATTATCAGGTAAAACTTCCTCACAGGGATGAAGCACAATAGTTGTTGGTTGGTTCTGTGGAAGAGAAACAAACTCCACTCTGGCTGTTTCTGGACAGGATCCCATTTGACTGGGATAGGAGGCTTGAAAAGGCTATAATTTATCAAAGGCTGAAGTACCTCTTTCAAGTGGAATCACCTGCTTTATAATCTTGTTCATGGCCCTTATGCAATCCCTCAGCTTGATTAGCAACAAGTTGTCTTTTTTGAAATTACATAAAATAGAATTTGTGGTTGGTCAGTTAAATATATGAGTACCTACTGTACACCAAACACTATGCTAGATACTAGAAAAATGACTAGGAACAAAAAAGACGCAATGTTTCTGCTCTTATGAAATTTATTATCTAGCAGGGATAAAATAACAAGTCATTAAAATTATAGTTAACTCTTGATCAATAGAGGTTCGAACTGTGTAGATCGACTTATAGGCAGATTTTTTCAGCCAAGTGCAAATAAAAAATATAGTATTCATGGGATGTAAAATCCACATATACAAAAGGGCAGATTTTTTGTATCTGCAGGTCTTGCAAGATGACTGCAGGACTCAAGTATGCATGGATTTTGGTACATGGGGCAGGGGTCCTGGGACCAATCCCCAGAGTATACCAAGGTATTGTATTAAAATTAAGTGATTACAAGGATAAAAACTGCCATGAGGAAAAAGTACATAGGGCAATGGAAATATATAACTGTAGGCAACTAACCTCAATGAAGTAAAAGCTTATCTGAATGTCAGGAACTTAGATCTTGATAAATTACAACATGACTTTAATCAAAGAAATAGAGAAGCACTTCAGCATTTTGTTAAAAAAAAGTAATAAACCTAATAAACATTGGGGCACTCTTCTCACCAGCTAGAAAACAGTCAAGCATACAAATATCACAACATCTCTTGAGTATTCCTTGCAAATCACAAATAAGAGACAACCATCTCTCACTGTCCTGATGAAAAAAACCCAAAGTAGAAAAATGTTCTATAGCATTTGTAGGAAATCCATCCTTATTTTATAGGTCACTTCTCCTAACTTTGTTCCCCTTAGGCCATAACTAACAAAGAGAAACAGAAAATAAAGTATTTCGTATGTAAACCTTCTCTCCCTACTCCCACCTCCAAATGTTATTTTTACAATAATAAATCTTAAGCAAGATTCATTGCCTTCATTTTCTGCTTAATAGCCTTCAACAATAACAAAAAAAAAGGATTTCTGCACATCTCAGTGACTTCCTCAAGTACACATAGTAGCAGAAGCAATAAATATAGCATTGGCTACTATTACCATTGGCCTTGAAATCAGACTGAAGTAGAATGAAAGTCTAATCTTGACACTTACTAGTTGTGTAACATTGGATGAGTAAGCCTCATTGAGCCTTGAATTCCTCATCTGTAACATTGAGATAGTAATAAAACTTAACTACAGAGTTGTGAAAATTGAGTGATGAGTATGTATAATATGTATATGTGCATGTGTTTCATTGCAATAAGTTGTAGCTATCATCATCACCATCACTAATACAAATTGTAGTGATCATGTGTAGACCATTCCCCTGGAGGCTAACTGCAAAGAGGACATTCCTGTAAATGAGAAGTGTAGATTGACTATGCAAAAAATATCTTCACTATGTAATTAGTGGACATTAAAATCAGCAGACTTAGTGACTCTGAAGAAGACTCTCTTAATTTTATAAAAGGAGAAAAAATACCTCTCATTTTACTAGGAATGTTAATGTGTAATCTATCCTAAAGGAAAAGAATGTTAACTGTATGACCACGCAAGGATTATTCCACTCTTGTTATTTTATAAATGTGAATACATGTTTACCTTATGCTTGGGTAAAAGAATTTCCTTTAGGGTGAATTTGATTCTCCCACTGAATTCAGAGACGTAATAGTTGTTTAGCTAATGGACTTAACTCATTTTTTACAATAAAAGGCTGGATCCTGTGAGGATTTTCTACTGCAAAGAAGGTCTAAGCACATTTTATATCCTATGTAAGTTTCTTATTTTACTGAAAGTCTGAGAAAAAACTGAATGCTTCATGGTTTGTTTTTTTTTAATTCCAGGAAGTTATCAGGAATTTAGTCAAAAGATATGTGGCTGCTATGATAAGAAATTCCAAAACAAATGAGGGGCTAACAGAAGAAAATTTTAAGGTAATTTAATCATGAAGTGGTTTCTCATTTTACATATATAAGCATCATTTAATCTTCACAGTATGTGAGGTTTCTAGTGATAGAATTTCATCTGCTTACAATATAGCAAAGCCAATTACAATGCTTTCTCTCTTAGAATTGTCTCTCATCCAGTAGATGGAGAGATTTTAGCAATGTATGTCCCACCACAATCAGTGTTAGGAATGAAAGAAATCCTCTGTATGCATTCTTTTAATATTCTGGGTGTTTCTCAGTGTGGACATTGAATGCTTTAAATGATATGGTAAGGATGCATGGTGGTGAGGGAATGGGAAGCAAAGGGAAGATGCCTGGAGACTTAAAGATCTTCTTTACTTAAAAAATGTAAGACTAAAAAATCTGTTATTAAATCTAAGGTCTTAAGAAACTCTACCATTAAACATGAAAATTCTACTAGTGGCATTAGCCTAAAACAAATGTTTTCAACCAGGGGCAATTTTGTCCCAAGATCACATTTGGCACTGTCTGGAGATATTTTTGGTTGTCAGGCTGGCATCTGGACAGTAAAGACAAAGTTGCTACTAACCTTCCTAAAATGAATAGGACAGCTTCCCACAACAAGAATTATCCAGCCCAACATCAACAGTGCCGAGGTTGAGAAATCCTATCCTAGAACACAACTATATTTTCTAAAGCACATAGGAAGGCCATTATCCTTATTCATAGACATAATTCATCTACCAAAGGTCTGCTGTTTCAAGCACATAAGTGCTAAGTGCTCTGGTACAGTGGGGAGCAAGATCTAACCAACTCCTACTTTCAAGGCATGACAAACAATAGTATAGGGTAATGAACAATTGTATATTCTGACAGGTTAAACACAGGACACTGTGGAAACACAGAGAGGAGGGACACTCACCTGAGACTTGGTAGTCAATATAGACTTTTCAAAGGAAGTGATGCTTAAGCCGAGGCTTGAAAGAGAAGCCAGCCAAATAAAACGGAGTTGGGGAGAAGAGTGTTCTAGACAGAGAGAACAGCACAGGCAATGGCCCAGAGGCAAGGGAGAATGTGTCCAGTAGAGAGCCTGGGAAAAGGGTAGAAAGATGGAACTGGAGAAAGCAACCGGTACTAGGGCTTGAAAAACCTTGTAGTCCATGGTAAGGCATTTCTACTTTCTCCTAAAGTCAGTGACAGATTAGTAACAAGTTTTAAGCAGGGGAAGAACATAAACAGATTTCAGCTTGACTTTTAAAGGAACAACCCAGTATGTAAGCAGCCAGTTGGAGATAGAAGACGTTTCATGGAGACATGAACAAGTCTCAACCCAGTATGTGAGCAGCCAGTTGGAGATAGAAGACATTTCATGGAGACTTGAACAAGTCTTAAAACAGCAGTCTCATTACCTGACATTCCAGTTCGCTAGTTTCACTTCTTAGAGTCCTAAAGCTTTTTCTTCTTCAGTAGGAATATGCATATCTTTTATATGCAGACACCTGTAAGAGCCAGTGTCCTAATCAGATTTTTCTCGAATTTTGTGATTTTCTACTAGGCGAAAACCTGGAGCATTCCAAAAGTATCTAATGTGCCTACTTTGAAATAAAGATCAAGCTTCCTGACATAATGTGTCACTTCTCTTTTCCTAGGAATTAAAGCAAGACATCTCCAGCTTTCGATATGAAGTTCTTGACCTCTTGGGAAATAGAAAACACCCAAGGAGAAGCTTTTCCACTAGCAGCACTGAACTCTCTCAGAGAGATGATACTAATGATGGCAGTGGTGGGGCTCGGGCCAAATCCAAGAGTGTCTCTTTTAATTTAGGCTGCAAGAAAAAGGCTTGCCATGGGCCACCTCTCATCAGAACCATGCCAAGATCCAGTGGTGCCCAGGGAAAGTCAAAAGCTGAGTCATCAAGCAAACGCTCCTTCATGGGTCCTTCTCTCAAGAAACTGGGTCTCCTATTCTCCAAATTTAATGGTCATATGTCTGAATCCAGTTCAGAGCCAATGTACACAATTTCTGGTGGAATTGTTCAGCAGCACTGTATGTGGCAGGACATCAGATATTCTCAGATGGAGAAAGGGAAAGCAGAGGCCTGTGCTCAAAGTGAAATTAACCTCAGTGAGGTAGAATTAGGTGAAGTCCAGGGCGCTGCTCAGAGCAGTGAATGCCCTCTAGCCTGTTCCAGCTCTCTTCACTGTGCATCCAGCATCTGCTCCTCAAATTCTAAACTTTTAGACTCCTCAGAGGATGTATTTGAAACTTGGGGAGAGGCTTGTGACTTGCTCATGCACAAATGGGGTGATGGACAGGAAGAACAAGTTACAACTCGGCTCTAAGTCAAGTCCTTATCATCTGTTCTGGAACTCAACAGAAATTTGTCATTTCCTTGCTCTCAGAGGTGACACAAAATATGATTCCCTTACTGCCCCTGACCCCCAAAAAGGAGAGTGAAACTCCTATTTGCACCATCTTTTATAGCCACATTCTTCATTTTTATTATTTTCATTATTTTTTGCCTTTTTATACCTATAAATGCTAAGTCCATCTTACAACCAACTGAAAGGGTGTTGCACCTCATCAGCAGAGGTGCAGTTGGGTGCTTCACCCTTTTGCTTTGCTTTTATTACTTATGCTTCCTTGAAGACCCAGGTGCCACCTTGCTGTTGCTGCCACACAGATTCCTGACCATCCTCAGGATTTCATGCCATTTTCCCACAGAGCTGAGGGATGTGGTCAGCAGTCCCCACCAGCTGTCAGACAAGGCAAACTACCCTGCCTATCTTTGTTGCCATTCAGTGCTACACGCTGCCCATGCAGTTCAATGAACAGCATCAAAGGGAGGCTGAAGAGATTCCAAAGAATTGTCAGCTTGTAGTTTCTAGGTATAAGTGACTTGTTTCGTTCTTAAACACTACAACTTCTTATTGTGGGGGCTGTTGAGTTTTCTTGTTTCTTAAAGATGTGTTAGTTTCCTAATATGTGCCACTGAAATATTTACCCCATAGTATATGTTATATCTAATAAGTTAGGTGAAATCTTTTCCTGTGTTTGTGTGTTTCAGTTATCTTACATTTTAAAATTTGATAGTATCAAAATTAGTATTTAGAATTTGTGCTGTTTTTCAAAAACTTCTACTACACTCTAACCAGTAGTCACTACATCTCATACATTGGCAAGAAAAATAGTTGTCACATTTGTCGGGTCCTAGTCTGTTGATAGTTTTAATTATCATTGCTATCAAAGCATTTCTAAGATAAAAGCCTGAATTTGAAATATTTTATCAGAAAAATGTCATATTGCTGAAGTGTCAAAATATGAGAAAAGAGCATCTTAATTTTAATTAATTGCTTTATAAAATGGCAATTTTAGGTCGAGATAACCTAATTCACATTGCAGTTTTAATATTCATTGGGGCAGTGGAATTGCATGTGTAAATTATGTTAAATATAAAACATAACAACCCTAGTGGATTCATGGAATCATAAACGTGATCCAAATTCTACTGTCTTCAAAGAAAGCTGTATAAATTCTTTTCCACAGCTTAAGAGTACCTCATCAGAATACAGTGGTTCAAGTTAAAAAATAAAGTCCATAATGCATATGATCATCATTTTAGACCTGATAACCACTCAGAACAAGCTGAGCAAGGACGGTTTTTACCAACATTAGCTCAAAGGTTTCCTCAATTTAGATTCTAACATATGACCTGAAAAAACTTTAGGTCTGAATCCTACAGATTAAATTAATAGTGTATAGCCCAGAAAAGTAAAATAGTTAGGTGTCACCCTGCTCCTTTAAATGTCAACACCAATAGGAATCCATTTAGATTAATGTATGTAATTTCTGGTAAAAGAGAAATGAGGAATTTTCAAACACTGCAAATATGCCTCCAAAGTTGCTTTTGATAGTGTGATTTCTGTTATTTGGATTTCCATCTCTTTCAATAGCCTAGAGAAGAGCCAAATGGAGGGGGAAGGGCCAGAAATAGGAGGAGGTTTTGAAGAATAAAGCCTCAGACCCAGGGAAAAGTGATCAAGTGAAAAAGCTGCATCAAGATTCATTTGGCAAGAGGTTGTCCCAAAATAATTCCTTGATCATATCTGAAGTGGGTTTTCACTCAAATCAATTTCTCCCCTGCTTCACTGAGACTGTCATAAATGTCCTTGACATTTTATAATAGGTTACTTTCCAGAAAGGTTTCTGAAGTTATAGATTCAGCTTTCCAAATTGTCAAATTCACTTTGAATAATAATAGAACATGGGCTATATTTCTAACTCATATTAACAGCACCAAAAGAAATAGCATATAACCCTATTTCATAAAAAGAAAAACACGTTTTTCTCAGAAATGTATATCACTTCTGAAAACTTATGTATAATTGTTCTAGCAGTGACCATATCAACTCATCAGAAAACAGGCTAGCCAGACATGGAACTGTATTCCAAAAGTCTTCTGTTATATTCTAAAGACATCCTATGTGTAAATCAATCTCTACTGCTGAAAGAACCAGTGTCATATGTCACAGGAGGACATTCCTTTTCAGATCTTCTCAGGGTTATCGTTGTTGTGACTTGGGCTTAAGACTTTACTAGCTATAGTGAAGCCTCCTTTAGGATAGGGGTTAAAGCTAAACAGCTGTTGCCCTAACTTCCATGTTGGTGACACCAACATTTTTATTAACTCTAATTCATTACAAAGTAGGAAAGGAAAGAGATTTTGTTCACCTCCTTACTCTCTTGATCAGATATCACAAAAGGTATTTCAAGTGAAAATGCTTAGGTATATCCTCTGACCCTAGAGGAATTATAAGCCAACTTGACAGTAAACTTAAAAACATAAAAAGTTAAGAACTAAAAGAGAATTTTATAAAAGATTTACTCTATTCCAACCTCATGTTTTACAAATAGAAAATAAGCCCAGAGAAAGACAATGACTTGCTCAAGGTTACAGAACTGGTCGGTAAACTGAAATCTTCTAGATTACAGAAGACATTTATTAGTAAGCATGTATGTTATATATAGGCAATGTGAAAATGAAGTGGCCATTACAGATACCCTTTTGTTGTGGTATCTGTAATGGCCACTTCATTTTCCCATTGTGAACTCCAGAATGCTGTGAACTCCAAAAACTTCAGACTATTTAAATGTAAAGTAAAAAAATGTACTGCAAAATTAAACACAAATAATACAAAAATCATTTACTACTTATCTAAAATATCCATATCATGGTCCACCTACATTACAGTTGGCTTATCACTTCCAGGAACCTTGGATTCATTTATTTGATCTCATAAAGTCTCCCTAATGAGGGTAAAAATTAAAAATAAAATGTGAATTGTATTAGAAAGTGACCATTGTTTAAGTATCTCCTCCACCTCTAGCTTTAAGTCCAATGAAATACAAAAATAGAGGAAAGTTTCTAAATTTAAAATCATTTTTGGAAGATGCCAAACTTTACAGGGATATATATGCTCCAAGTTATGCTTCTGTCTACTTAAATGGAGATATTAAAAAATTCCATTCTGCCTCCCAGAATAATTTTTTATTCCACTGTGCCTGCAATTTGATTTTTTTTTTTGACTTTTTTTTTTTTTTTTTTTTTTGAGACGGAGTTTCACTAGTTACCCAGGCTGGCTTGCAATGGCGCGATCTCGGCTCACAGCAACTTCTGCCTCCTGGGTTCAGGCAATTCGCCTGCCTCAGCCCCCTGAGTAGCTGGGATTACAGGCACGCGCCACCATGCCCAGCTAATTTTTTGTATTTTTAGTAGAGACGGGGTTTCACCATGTTGACCAGGATGGTCTCAATCTCTTGACCTCATGATCCACCCACCTCGGCCTCCCAAAGTGCTGGGATTACAGGCTTGAGCCACCGCGCCCGGCCTTTAATTTTTTTTAAAAAATGAAGGCCTCCATTTTTCAAATGACTTAATACCTTTTCCAGAAAAGAACTTTATAGTTATGGCAGTACAAACCTCCTCTGAAAACTTCAGTGGGAACTTCAGAGGTAAATATGAGGCCATACCTTAGCCTGAAAATACAAATAACCATTGGCATTCATGTTGCATCGTGGGTGAAACTCGAGTGATGTTTTGACTGATAGTTTTAGTGGCCCAGACTTTGGTTTGTGAAATCATCAGGTAAAGAGTACTTGAAGATAGGCAGCAAATCCTTTGTTTAAAATAGCTAAAAAAAAAAAGTGAGTTGTGCATGGTGGCTCACTCCTATAATCCCAGCACTTTTGGAGGCCGAAGTGGGCAGTTCATTTGAGTCCAGGAGTTTGAGATCAGTTTGGCCAACATGGTGAAACCTGTCTCTACTAAAAATACAAAAATTAGCTGGGCATGGTGGTGCACGCCGGTAGTCTCAGCTACTCGGGAGGCTGAGGCATGAGAATCGCTTGAACCTGGGAGGCGGAGGTTGCAGTGAGCTGAGATTATGCCACTGTACTCCAGCCAGAGCAAGACTCTGTCTCAAAAATAAATAAAAATAAAGGTACCTAAGAAAAATTTAGCATATTTTATTGGTAATCAAGTTTTCAAAAGATTGCTCATATAGACGTAGTCAATGCAAATTGATCCAAGTGTTCAGATCATTTAAATAACCTCTTCATACCTACTTCCCAGATTTCCCTACCTTCAACCCCTGCAACTTTGCCTCAAAACTGAATATTTTAGATTATTTGGTTTGCTTTATCTAGATAATTGCTCCAAATAGCCAACTTGCTGGTGTAGAACTCACTAGTGGGAACTGAGTACCCCAAATAAAAGTGAGCTTTACTTTAGCACAGAAAAACATCGTTGCCGTTATATTTCCAATAAACCTTCCAGTAACTTTTTTCCAACAGATGTCAGTTTGGGCTTGCTCTGCCTTCTGGGGTATGTCTGTAAAAGTGAGAACATGTCTGTGTATATACATACACACATATAACAAAACTTAATAGCATTTAATTGTTCTGCCTTTGGCTCTTTATCCCTTTAGGTAATTACTAGATCATTTTAAAGAGAGGGAAGCAGGAATAACTTTTCAATGGAGACATTTCCTGAGGTGTGAGGAACTGCCAAAATGAACTGCCATGATAGCATCTTCTGTAGCACTTTTATATTGAGAGCTATCAAGATCTGAGGTTCCTAGTTTTGTTAAAAAACGCATTTAGGTCAGAATAAATTAACTGGAAAATTTTTAAATACATACTTTTGGCAAAATAAAGTCTGCATATTTCAGATTTATTGTATACCTGAGATTTGGTACATACTTGGAAGTGTTAATACTCATTCATATGCTGGTATGTAGCCTAGAATTTTCATCTATGGCATGGTGATCCAGAGGAGGTGTTAGTGGGTGCCTTGTGAGAGCTTTACTTTTAAAAAATGGAATGTTTAAGAAACAGAGTTAACTACTGGAATGATAAAGGCAGCAAGTCAAGGTGCTCTAGCATCTTTAGGCTCAGTATTTGTGTTATCCCCAACTTGAGTGGATTTGTATCTGGTACTTGATTATTGAATCTGAGTTGTGTTCATTCTTTTTCTAAAGATATACCATCAATGTTTGTTGTACCTAAGAGACATATACATATTAAGAATTATAATACTTAAATATAAAACTAAGTAGAATACCCTTATGCCAAAAAGCTAGTTTTCTTATATGATGTGAAAAGCTGTGAATGCTCTAGAGGCTTCCTGTTACTACACAAATAAAGGCAAACAATTTCTGTAGGAACATAAACAGCCCACAACTTTTGATCATTGTAATCAACTGTTAAACACCCATGAAAGTAGCATGTATCTGTCCTACTCTTCTCCCCCTCAAAAAACTTTCTTTATAACTCTAAGTGACTTGATAGAATCAAAAAAGACTAACTGAGGAAGTAGGTAAGAATGGCTGGCAACGTGAAGGTCATTTTCACCATTTTTCAGCATATTTGCCCTTTGACTTTAGCAGGTTTGGGGGCATCTTAACATCCCAGGAGTTTACACACATGCACACAAAAGGCACTGTTCTCAGTAGCACTTGATCGAATAGGTGGAAATGTGCCTTTTATTTAAACCTAAGGTAGCCAGCCACTTGAAAGTGCAATTAAGCTGAGTTTGGCCATTTTATATTTTTTCCCAGAAGTTCAATATATTCATTCCCAAAATACTCATTGCCACCAACTGCCTTCCAACCTAAGAACCCTCTGTACAGTCCTCCAGTCTTACACAATTCTTAAAGCTGACCCTTGTAAGGAATAAAGGAGGCTTTGGATTTTTTATGGGATTGGGAAACTTAGATGGTGATAGTGTAGTAAAGAGATGGTTGGAAAAGCTTTTGAAGTAAGGACGAGTGAGGATATGTACTTTAAAACATGGGGCTAAACCACCAAATTGTCAATTTTTTGGATGACCAAATTGAGATGAGTCATCTGATTTTAAAATGTAATTTAAAATGGTTAATTAAAACATTAACACCACCATTTCTCCTTTAATAAAATTCAAAAACTGCAACAATATATGAAAACAGAACCACTTCCAAATCATTTTTCAAATTTTAGGTCATATTTGGGTTGAATTTCAGATATTAACAAGTTCTCAACCTTGGGATCACTATAAATATAAGTTCAACACACTAAACTCATAGTGCAGTTTCACAAATGGGCTTTCATAAATATGTACATGTTAGGCAATTATTGGAAAGATCACTTTCTTCAAATTTCATCTAAGAAATAAAGTGCGTTTATGAAAACAGCATCAAAGAGAAATGAAAGCTAAAATTAAGGAAGGGTACTATGGCAAAAAGCCAGATTATATACTTGCTATCATCTTTTAGCCTTATAAATTTGAAATAAACATAAAATAGGATAATGACTGATATTTTCATAAACATACCAGAACTTATGCACTCAAATGAATATGGTCCTTTAAAGTAGTCACCTTAAAAAGTCACACCCATATTCTAATGATGCTGCCATTGCTCAACCGACTTTGTACTTCTGCTTTTGAAATGATTTTCAAAGTCCACAATATAATCTCTGAATATCCTCAATGGTAGAAAATCATGATCCTCTAATATTTAATTTTTAGAAATTTAGAAATGGTCAAAAGTAATTTTAGATCCACATTTGGTAAAAGATGGGGTGGTCAAGCTGAGTACCACTTTCTCTAGTTAAAAAAATTTTTTTTCAAGTGCTATTACACAATAGGCACCTTGATAGACACAATTATAAAATAATGAGACTGTCTCTTGTGGGATTTGTAAAGTGACCTGGAATTGCTCTTAGGAATCAAGTTTTTTCCCCTAATTAGCTTTATTGAGAAATAATTTATGCACAATTGCCAGCATCCATTTAAAGTGTACAAATTGGTGAGTTTTCAGAGTTGTATATGTCCCTGGAAGCACCAGCCAAAATCAAGATATAGAATATCGCCATCACCCTCTCAAGAATCCTTGTTCCTCTTTATACCCTGGAATCTAGTTTCGAATAGGCTTGGAACAGTGGCAGCCTCACAAGAATAAGCACATAGCCTCCAGAAAAGAACACTTTAAAGGGCAATATATTTAGATACAGAACCTTCAATGATTTGGGAACAACCATAATGATTAACTCTTGAAACATTTGTGTTTAAATAGTAAAATACATTGGGTTCCAATGGCTTATGCTGTAAATAAACTCATAATTGACACCTCAAACTTATTTGATCCTTAGGAAATTAAACTGTATAGCACAGAGGCTCTGATGACTAGGCGATTAACAGGGAGGGAGACAATAAAGAAAAACCACCAGCCTCCATAGAAAATGGAGGGGAAGATTTTGGACTCATAAGAAACCATGGTGGCAGAAGCAATGGAAAGAGTCTCTAATGGCAAAATGGAAGCCAATTAGCTGAATGTGTTCAGGTCATTTGAAAATCACATATTCAGATTACGTATTCCCTGTATAAGATCTAGTCACAGTATTTAAAGTTTAGCCTCATCATGTTGTGGTCACACCTTGTAGGACTTCCTTGTAAAGCAGATTAAGCAATAAGTTGAAATACCCAAAGCAAAGTAACCTGTAATCCAGTAAGGAGTGATAACTGTGCTTAACATACTTGGGCAGGAAAAGCAGCCAGAATTCTCAAGTGCCTTAACAGGATAATTGGAACCAATGGCATTAAAATGAATATTGTGTGAGCACATGAGAAGTCCTCTAAACCCAAAGGGTTAACACATTAGTCTATGGTTTAATGTAAAAGGAAATTCAATTCAATAAATTAACTTTAACTTTTCAAATTACTACTTTATCAAAATAAAACTGTATCTTATTTCAACAGTAAAGACACAGACTTTACCAGGAAACTTCAGATATGGATAAACACATCCTTATCAAGCAAAGACATTTTAGTTTTTGTTTCTTATAACATAGGAACGCACACCAGAAGTACTGTTCAGCAGAACAATATTTAAACTCTTCACAGGATTCTATTTATTCCAGATTTCTCAAACACAGGGTTGAAATTAGGGCTGGGAGTTTCTTTCTACTCAAAACAATGAATGCAGTCTGCTGCTACAAGCTAACATTTGGCAGTAGGAAAGAGAAAACTAGAAAATACAAGCTATGTGTAATTCACCTTCTAAGCCTAGTTGGCGGCCCCAACCACATATCACCGTAGAGAAAGGGTGTCAAATTTAAGTTTGAAATGATAAATCTCGAGCAAAATCATGAAAAGGAAAAATTCCAAATTTGTCTGTGTAAATGGCATTGGCTTTGAAGACTATTTTAGAAGTGCAAATCTCTTTAAATAACTATCACTTTTATTTAAACACTTTCTGTAAGAAGTGCATAGTGTCAATCTTAACATATTAAAAAGAATCTTGTACAATAAAATCATTTTGTGTATTTTTAGCTTCAGTACCAACAAAATAAAGTATTTACTTTTTTCCCCTAAAATGTATGGCAACTCAAATTTGTTATGTTCCTCCCTTTTTTAGTGTAATCATTTGTAGCCACCAATTATTAACATTTACGAACAACAGATTCCACAATGCAATATGCCTAGCAGAAACACTAAGCAGACCTCTAGAGTCCAACATATTTTGAAAAGTATATGAGAATAAATAACATTCTAATTTTTATGTTTTTCATTAAACAAAGCTGATTAGTATTTAACAATTTAATAATAATTTATAAGAACTATGAGATGATGAAGTAAAGAGACCAATAGCTTCAAAGCTATACCTTACAATATCAAAAAACCATAGAAGCCTCGATCCTGGAAATTAATAATTCTTCATTGAGTACTTAAAGTATGATACATATTGCAAAGAACAGTTGGAATCTGTGAGCCAGCAAGAAGACATATAAACGGAGGTTAAGCTGGTCATGATAAACCAGCGTAATCTGAGTACATTTGAGCAATAATTTCAGAATCAGGTGACATTTCTTCAGATTTTTTTGTAGTCACAAGACTTTTCAGCAACTAGCTTTCCACTAATTCAGATTATAGAAGTTTGATGGTCTTATTTTACTGATTAACTTTTACACCAGCAGGGCACTGGTTAGCATATCGGACAGAACAGCTTAACTTTCTGCTAAATAACTCACCTGCAAGTCCTGGCCTAATTATTTTAAACATAAATGATAACATTTACACACTGGCTAGATAATTAAAATAAGAAGTATATTTGACAAAGATTTGCAACCAGCATATACAAAGATCTCCTATAATGCAATAACACAAATTATTTGAACACACTTCACAAAGATACACAAATGAACAAGCACATAAAAATGCTTGATACGGAAAAACAATCAGGGAAATGTAAATTAGATACCACTTACTACACCTCTGCCAGGATGACTAAAATTAAAAATACTGACACCACCATAGGCTGATGGTAATGAGAAACTGGAACTGTCATACATTATTGATGGGAGTTTAAAATGGTACAATCACTTGAGAAAAATATCCTGCAGTTTCTTATAAAAAAAACTAAACATACACCTCACCTATGACACTATTCTATTCCAAGAGAAATGAAAACATGTGCTCACAAAAAGACAGAAAAATATCCATAGAAGATTTATAATATTAAAAAAAACTGGAAGTGGCCCAGGTGTCCATCAAAAAGATAAACTATGGCATATTCATATAATGAAATAATATTCAGCAATAAATTTTTGACATACACAACATAGATAAATCCCAAATACATTACGCTGAAAGAAGCCTTACACAAGAGAGCATATTTCATTTATGCACAGTTAGAAAAACAGAAAACTAATCTATGATATGTGAGAAATCAGAACCAAGAATGGTTACCTAGGGGAATGGGGATAGAAGAATTTGGGAAGAAGCATGAAGAGATTTTCTGGGGGTGATGTTATCTTGATCAGGCCTTTGGTTTCACAAGTATGTGATTTATCAAAACTCACTGCATCCAACACTTAAGATTGGTGCATTTCACTGCATGTAAACTTTACCTCAAAAGAAAAAAAATCTTAAAAACTGAACTCTAGTTAACAATCTGCATGAAATGTTTACATGTAAACGGTACTTAGGTTTCCAATTTTCTTTGAAATGCATCGAAAATAAGGACTTACAGATGGATATTCAAAAAGGTAAGTATAGGAAAATGTTAAGAACAGAACCTAGATGGTAAATATATGGATGTTAACAATTCCTTCAAATTCTGTGTTTAAAAGATTTTTATAATAAAAGGTTGGAAAAAATAAGCAGTGAGTACAGGAAAAGAAGTAAATTAACAAAACCCCATGCCATGTTTCAAAATAGCCAGGAAGGGAAAAACTTCTTGTGTAGTTGAAGCTATTTTAGCAGAGCTAAAAGGAATCAAAATCAAAACAAAGTTCAACTGCTAAAACAAGCAAAACAACTGAATATAAAATAGCTTTTTATTAAGGAAAAATGTTCTCTTTGATGTAGCTAATATACCAGGGCAAGGAAATAAAACATTAGTTTAAGTCTAGTACTAGGGTAGAATTTTTTCTACAATTCTGTAAACAATTTGAAAAACCTGTATTAGTTTGGAAAGAGCCAAAAGTTCTGCAAGAAAGATTTGCTAATTATGTGACGGGACTGACCATCTATATAGCACTAATAAATCAATACTACAAACCAATATTTGGCTAGAATAGATCTTAACATTTTTGTTCACTGACTGGTCTGAATTTGTAAGAACTGATTCAGTTTAACCTCAATATTGTTTGTAATGACCCCACCCCCTTCACAAAAGGTCTACTCAGTGACAAGAAATACCTACCGGGAAAAAACTAAACAAACAGCAGTTCAATAGTCAGATTTTCTTGTTCCCAAGATCCCCCCACCCCCAGCGGCCAAAGAAAAAAAGTAAACTCAAAAGTGGTGGTGATTATTGGGAAAACAATTACTGAAACAGTAAAACCTGAATTGGTTCACTTACCTCAATTAGTTTCAACTACAAATAAATGTCATGTGTTTAACAAAATTGGTTTTATGTGTAGCAAGTGAATATTAAGAATTACAGAATTTCAAGAACCCATTTTTTATAACTTTCCCCAAAACTCAGATGTTCTAAGGTATCTATGAACCTATGTGACAGCCTCTCTACAACCTTATACATTTAATACTTTTCAGGATTCAAGACAACATTTTAAAAAACCCAAACTCATACTAATTTCATAAGCAAACATCTCCTCTCCAGATGGCAGGTTACTAAGGCAGTTTTTTATTAAAAATTTGAAACAAAATGGCATAATAAACCCAAGTTTCAATGATAATTATTCAACAACACACAGCTAATGTTCTTTCATATATAATACTCATCCTGAAATTATTTTGAAGCACTTCCCATATTTATCACTCTAAAGCAGTTTTAGTCACAGAGGTCATTACCTAAGCTACATCTCTCACACACAGGCACCTTCCATGTCCCTGAAATGTATTTTAGGGAAAAATGCCATTGGACGTTGAGGTAGGAGAGAAGACAAGTGTTCTAAATTAAGTTGCTCCTATTGAAACTAAACATTCCAGTTAGGATGGAGGGAAACAAGAGGTTGTCTCCTGCTATATAGGTTGAGTATCCCTTATCAGAAATGTTGGGTTCCAGAAGTGTTTGGAATTTCAAATTTTTTCGGATTTTAGAATATTTGCATTATATTTACTGGTTGAGCATCCCTAATTCAAAATTCCAAATTGCCACAAAGAGCATTTTCTTTGAGCAGCAAGTCAGTGCTCAAAAAGGTTCAGATTTTGGAGGATTTCAGATTTTCAGATTAGGGATGCTCAGCCTGTATTAGTTCTCTTGAATTCTTATATAAATTACATAAATTCTTCATTATAAATGTAAATATAAAATGCTTTAAAGAGGTTTCATATAAAATGAACTAAATTTGTCCCAGATTTACAAAAGTCTACATTAAGTCTATGCTCCACCCTCCCCACTAGACTATATCATTATCTATGGAGATCTGCCTAAGTTCTGAATGTCTGTTGCTCACATAAGAAAAAAAAAACCATGATTTGTTTACTTTTTTAAATCCAAAGCTAATTGAAAGGTTAGCCTTGATTATAAGCTTTAAGGAAATGAAAGCTGTTTTAAATTCATCAGTCTTAAATTTCAACAGTAAAACCAACTCAATGTTTTCATCTGCTCTTAATCAAGACAGAAAACCACAATCAGTTTTGAGAATAAATATATAAAGCATAAAAATGAATTTAATTATTTTTCCTGGCTATGAGAAATTATCCAGCTTTTTACCTTTAGCGTAACCAGATTTATGTCAGGAAGGGGCTGGAAGGGTCCCAAACAAACTAGTGTCTATATATTTCTTTTCCCTAACAATTCTAAATGGATGAAATTTGGTTAAAAGCAGAGAAAAGACAGGATACCTTTTGTAACAAGAGCAACTTAAGAGGTAATCCGTAAAAAGGAGAAATCTACCACTATGTTTATCCTATATGGTGATTAAACATGTTAAGTATTAGGGTTTTGTTTTTCATCACAAGAAAAACCACTTCCTTTTTACCTAGGAACTGCCTCCAAAAACAATTGCAGACTGCTGCAGCAGCACAGGCTACCCTCACCTCTCCCCCAACAATAGGAGAGCCAGGACTGGCTCCTTGATTATTTCTTAGGGAAGACTGATTGTAATACATAAACAAAGAGAACTTGCATGATTTAAGCAGACCATAAATACAGACATCAATTGATAATTAGTTCAATCTAGTACACACATTGCTTTCAGGTTACGTTAATACCAATCATGATTAAATTTCATTAACTGGTAACAGATCGCAAGGCAAGGCAGTATCATTTAAGTTTGAAATAAAAACCAATCAACTAGAAATCTAAGGCAGATGTGCTTGTCCCAAAACTCACCAAACAAACCCATATTCTCAAGACTACAACTTTCTAAAAACACCCCGTAGAAGCTAGTGAACCACTGACTGCTGAAGATAGAGGACAATCACTTGCTGTGAAATCTGTGTACCTCAGAAATTTTAGCACATTAAAAAAATGTTGGGAAAGGGCTGTTCCATAAGCTTGACTAAAACAAACTTTTATGCAAAACACAATTTGTAGGCTGCACAAATTGAGAACCCAGGAGGTTAGCAGAGAAGTTAAAACACTAATACATACAGTTAGTTTGTTGTAAAACATTAGTGCACTGCCGTTCATCTCAAGTTGTCAAGACGCTAACTTGTAGTGTAAGACCTTCTTAAAATCAAGGATAAAAAAACCAAATCCAATCAGTATTGTCTATTCTGAAGCAGAACCGTTTGGTATACTGGCTTATTTAGAACTCACTAATATTAATCATCTTGAGAACAGTACATTGAAGATATATCTTCTTTGCAATGGATTCCACTCCAGTACCTTCAACTGTTCAAGCACTTCAAGCCCTGATGTCTCAAATTTTTCTTTTTCATCAGGGTGTAGCCATAGGGTGAAAGGAGAGACTGATTCACAAACATGAATAACCTTTTAAGAAAGTGATATAAATAGATTTTGTGGCAACCAATTTTATTTGAAAAATAAAAAGAGGCTTTATGGAATTTAATAGTTTAGATCTACAAATCTAAGTTCATATCACTTTACAGGTGAGGAAACTAAGAATCAGAAAAGTAAGTGACCTACCTATCCCAGCCCAGCTAGTAAGTCAGAGCCTGAGTTCTAATTTTTATGCTTCTTCAGCCAAACAGTACTGGAAATTGAAAGCTTGGATTATTCTTTGTTCAAAATTTACTATGCTATATACATATTTTTAAATACTAGAGATATATTATATTTTGAAATAATTACTATCATGGTTGCCAAATGAATTTTCCAATTTTATCTTTATTATTATACTTTAAGTTCTGAGATACACATGCAGAACGTGCAGATTACATAGGTATATAGGTGCCATGGTGGTTTGCTGCACCCATCAACCTGTTATCTACATTAGGTATTTCTTCTAATGCTATCCTTCCCCATGCCCCCCACCACTTGACAGGCCCTGTTGTATGATGCTCCCCTCCCTGTCTCCATGTGTTCTCATTGTTCAACTCCTACTTATGAGTGAGAACATGCAGTGTTTGATTTTCTGTTCTTCTGTGAGTTTGCTGAGAATGATGGTTCCCAGATTCATCCATATTGCTGCAAAGGACATGAACTCATTCTTTTAAATAGCTGTTTGTTAGGTGACATAGAGCAAAGTATTCATGATGATTTGCCCCTCAGAGGAGAATTAATCAATACAGACCATCTTGTGGTCTTCAGATAGATTAAAGGGAGAAGGCAAAAAAGGATGATGAAATGTGTCTCACAGCAAGCCAAAGAGAAGCCAGGCCTTCAGAGCCTTCAGAGACACAAGGTTAAGTCTAAAAACAAAAATGGTAAGATGTGACTAAAAAAAAAAAATACCCTCGAATGAAGGCCTCAGCAGCAAGTGTTTCTCTGAACTTCTCCTGCCCTCCTGTCCTGTCTCTTAGTCTCCTCCTTCCCCAAAGCTAGCCATAGAAACCAGAACTCCTCTTCCCCAAGGTGGGTCATAGAAACCAGAACCCCTTTTTCCTGAATGCCAGCCATAAAACCTAAAAATATTACTCTAGCTTTTCTAAAACCTAAAAATATTATTCTACCTTTCTATGTAAAAACTGGCCATAAAAAATTATCTGAACTACCTGGTTTGATTGTCAGAAGATGCCCCCACCCCATTCCAAAGAGGATCCTGTCCCACACCCAGAAGGGAGGAATGTGTGCTCAGAGAGGCCAAGAATATGAACAAGCCTTGTTGGGTTTCTCCTACTGAAGTCCATTAGCAGATCATACCCTTTTTATCCAATCATATTTCTATATGGCTGTTTATACTTTGTTGAACCTAAGCATAACAATGGACAATTTCCCCTGTACTTTGGGTCTTCATTCTGAAGGTTCCCGTGTACACATTAATAAAATTTGTATGCCCTTTCTCTTATCTGCCTTTTGTGAGCTGAGTTTTCAGTGAACCTTTAGAGGGCAAAGGGGAAGTTTTTCCTTGGCCCCTATAACAACTATTGGAAGTATAGGATAATGAGAAAGTCTAAAGTTCCATAAGAGGGTTATAGATGCTTTAAAACACACACACACGCACACCCCATAAAAGGAACATTCTCCAGAGAAAAGACATAGATATGGTAGTACGCACCATAAAAGGAACATTCTCCGAAGAAAAGACATAGATATGGTAGTATGCACTGCAATGACTCGAAATTAAATAACATCTCAAGTGACCCTGCAATTACTCCCCACCAGCTCATGCTAAAAATTCATTCTTTTGCAACCAGAATGCCAGAGACAAAACATGTTGAAACAATCAAATGTTGGTACTCTTTGCTGCCATGAAAACGCAAAAAGAAAAAAATCCCACTCGTTTTGGCAATTTTAAATGCTAGTTTTTATTTACTACTAACTGCAAAAGACACCAATACTGTACAGAACACTTAACATAAATCCGGTATTAAACAATAGCGTATGGGATAAATCTAAAGCAGAGCACTATGTGCCTTCAAAACTGATACCACAGAATGCATCTTGGTTCAGACAATTCTCAAGAAACCTGAAGAGCTCTTTGAGTTATCCCGAAGCAAAGGCTCTTGGTTTTACTTTCTAGAAAAAAGTAGAAGTTATTCCAATTCTGCATGGTTTAACATGATGTGATTTCTGAACCAAGGAAATACTTTATATGATTTATTCACTTATCAATTGGTACCATCAGCTAATATAAAGTTGACAAATGGCTGACAGAAAAACAGCTGAATACAATGAAGTATGGTCAATATGGGGCCAGTTGTACATCTACCTCAATTTCCCTAGTCACAGCCCAAAATAATATCCTTTTAAAGTACTATTTTAAATCAAAAGATAAAATAATTTTAAAGACAAATATAATAGTAAACACTCTAACCACCTACATCATTTAACCACTAACACAAAATACTTTTTAAAAACCAAAACAGCAAAAAAAAAAAAAAAGGCAGTGCAAGAATACTTCATACTGCTGAATCTTATGTACCCTGAGGTATATAATGAGAATTTGGGGGAGATGGAGCAATATGGCCAATTTGCCCAGGATTTATAGCACCATGAATTTGAGAACCACCATATACTGCACCAACTGGATGCCAGGGGGGAACACAGGAATAATCTGGCACAACCGGAAGGCACGAGTCAAAACCTGGCAAAGGTGGCTGTCCATAGGGATCTGCCATTACTGCATAATAGACTGCTCCATGAGGGACAGATGTAGGATCAGCATTCGGAAAAGTACCTGAAAGAATGTATACAGTATACTTTATATACAAAAATTCACCAAAACAGAACCCTATGCAACATAAATGGATGTTCTCACAAGTGAAAATAAACTTAATATTAACTATAAGAAAGATCACAGCAACTGTAGCAGGGGCACTTTAAATACAAATAATGACTAAAACAGGCTACTGAAAGACAATATGAAAATTTCCAAATTAAAACATGTGAAATCTGTGTGTCAAATCTATTCAACCTACAGACAACTATCTTTCTGGGATGATTTAGGTACCAACAAGCAAAACACAAAAATACTCTCTAGAGTCTGAGTCCTTCTAATTAATTAAGCTCTTATAAGAGGTCACATTTGAGTCACCCAACAGTTTTGCAGTACAGTACACCATCTGAATAACCATTTAGCAATGAAAAATTCAGATGTCAGGACAGTCTGGTCTATACTTGAATGTATAGTTTTGAAGAGCAACTTAAAAGTGTCATCTCCTGAATGTCATTAAGATCATATTTTAATTTCATAGCACTTTTGCCACAAGTCAGTTTCAGTGGAAATAAAGGCTGTTTTGATCTTCCTATAATGACTATACACATTAGACAAAAGAAAATCTTTCATTATTAGGCTTAGATTAACTATGTGAAAATAAGACTGCCACTGCCTCAGAGTTTAAATTTAAAAATAGCTCTATAAAAGGTATACTGCACAAAATTCAAAAAAGTTTGAAACTGTAATATGCTTTAAAAAGGGAAAAGAAGAGAGAAAAGAAATTAGTATTCCTAATATGCACCAGGTAACAGTACACTTATACATAAGGTCTCAATTAGTTCTTATAATAACCCTAGCAAATCTGGTATTTCCCATTTTACAGAAAATCAGACTTAAGGAGGGGGTCAAGTAACTTAGTCAAGATCACAACTATCAAGTAGTAGTGCTGGAATGTAAAACAGATTTGGTTAGGTTAGAGTTCCCATTGCTCCTTCTACCCCCCCTACCCGGTAATTCTTTCTGAAAAGGCCAATCCAAAGATCCTATTCAAAATCCCCCAAAATTTGTCCCCATCTGTATTATACTGTGAACTTACAGAACTCAACGCTCTAGAAGAGTGGCTCTCAAACTTTTTGGTCTCAGGATCCCTTTACACTCTTAAAACTTGAGAACTCCTAATAGCTTTCGTTTATGTTAGTTACAGGTACAGATATTTACCATATTAGGAATTAAAATGAGAAAGTTAAAAATAGTAAATCATGTGAAATAAGTCTATTACATCTTAACACAAATAATTTATAAAAAATAAGTTTATTTTCCAAAATGCAAAAAAATTTGAGTGTCATTGTTTTATACTTCTGCAAATTTCTAATGTATAGCTTAATAAAAGAGTTGGATTCTCATATATGCTTCTGTATTTATTATATGCTGCTTGGTTGAAATATATGAAAAAAATATGGCCTCATACAAATGTGTAGCTGGAAAAGTGAGTATTTTATGTAATTTTATTTAATTTTTTGAGATGGAGTTCTGCTCTTGTTGCCCTGGCTGGAGTGCAATGGCACGATCTCAGCTCACTGCAACCTCCACCTCTGGGGTTCAAGTGATTCTCCTGCCTCAGCCTCCCTAGTAGCTGGGATTACAGGTGCCTACCATCATGCCCAGCTAATTTTTTTGTATTTTTAATAGAGATGTGGTTTCACTATGCTGGCCAGGCTGGTCTCGAACTCCTGATCTCAAGCAATCCACCAGCCTCAGCCTCCCAAAGTGCTGGGATTACAGGTGTGAGCCACTGTGTCCAGCTCAGTGAAATATTTTAATACCTAGCCTTTTCAGATAATTGTAGATATTCTTTGATGCTACACCCGAACTACATAAGTGATAGTTTCTCAAAGGTCACTGGCAATATGGATTTTTCATGCTTTGTTACATTAAAATCCACTGTTTCATTTTGCACTTGGAAAGATCTATTACAAAATCACACTTTGGTTATATCATGCATTCGTAATTGGGAAACTATTACTTTGCTGACTTACGCAGTTCTTCCAAATGTTGACATATTTCCTCATACAACTTAAGAAACTACATTCAGCTCTACCGTATTTTAGGAGTTTTAATTGGTGGGAAAGTGTCAAGCTTATGGTGGAAGATACACGTTTTCCAAAATTCTAATTTTGATTTGAAAGCTAAAATTTTGTTTGAAAACAAGTATTACTTGTTTATCCTAAAGTGATGGGCTCACTTTGTTCATTTAAGAATATGCCGGCCAGATCAACTAAGTGTGAATAACAATAGTTTGTCTCTCTCTCTTTCAAGTCAGCAATAAAGACTCATAATAGCACAAGTCTTTTTCCTTACGTTAATCATTATACTTCATTTAGTATGCAGAAGTGTTTTATAAATAGTTCCATTTTGTCACGAAGAATATTAAACACAACTATTCAAGAACAAAAATTGAGTAAAATTAAGAATGGCTTTGATTAAACAGAAAAAATAAAACTGGCATTTTTGTACATCGGTGTGTGGCAGTGAGGAAAACCTGATTACTGCAAAGTCTGGGGGCAGTGCCAATTTGTGCTTAGATGCCAGCAGTTTTACCCACCACTAATTTCTATACCCTCATGCAAGCCAGTGAAAGGAACAAATAAAATTTTTGAATTATTGTGAACACTTCTGGCCTCATGAATCCCTTGAAAGAGTCTTAGGGGCCACAAGAGGTCCACGTATCATGCTTTGAGAATCATTGGTGTAGTATATGGACCTGATGAAACATATGAAAGCTATTATTAAATTACACACAATAAAATCCAACTGTCTTTCTTGGTGGCAATCTCACTACATACTCACCATTTGCTGATGCTTCCGCCTGTGTGCCATTTTCTCTCCTCACCTCACTGTACAATTGAGGGACAGTTTGATCTACCAGAGGAGGTGGCTCAGTATAGACTGGATAATTCTCTGCATGAAGCTGCTGCTGCATCTGTGGCACGATGACCATGGAGTGCCAGTAGTTGTGATAATAGCACTTGAGCAAGAAAGGGCAAAAAAGAAACAAGAAACTACTTTTCTCTATTCGTAATGTAATACTGTTTCCCACAAACAAACAAACAAAAAAAAGAATTGAGCCATGATTTTCAGAGGCAGCAATGACTTTTTTGACCTAAAAACTTGACACATCGTCTGTTCTCTATTAGAACTTTATGACCTTTTGCAGCATTTGTATCTCAAAGAATTCTTTCAGGAAAGCATCTAAAAGACCTGTGTAAAAAGATGCCTTTTTAAAAATATATATATATATTTGATTGCACTTAGGTGTCTCTTACAGTATTTTTAAACGCAAAAAACACCGCACACAGTATTTAACAACAGGGAACTGGATAAATTGTATATCTGTGATGAAATACTATACAGGCAACAAAAATCATGCTGTCAAATATTTTTTAAATGTTTGTAGTTAAAAAATGAAAAAAAATTATCACAGAGGTGATTTTAGTTTTCTTTATGCCACAGTATTTTCAAAATGACTACAATAGACACTATGATTTCTAATACGAAAAATAAAATATTCAGCATCTCCTGGTATTCCATAATGTAAAAGGCAGGAGAATATTTTTAAATGCCTCGGTGGAACAGATTACAAAGTTTCCATATGTGACTATAATAAACTAACGTAATAGAAAGGGCAAGCAGTTTATCAATTCTTGAAACTAAATTTAGGAAAAATAGTCTCAAAAAAACCCACCTCATTACTCTCAACTTATGGATGTATACTATTTGGGAAGACACTTTTCTTGACACTGACATGTTTAAAGCTGTAGGGAAATCAGTGTCAGGGAATGTGAACTAATCTGAGCATTATCAAGGAGAGCATAGAGTTTATCATCATCTGACAGATCTTAAGATGCATTATTCCTTTCAGTAAATATGCCATCTTGTTATATTTTAAGTTGAGTGTATTTCGGAGGGGGGAAAAGATCCCAGAAAGAATAAAATAAAAGAGCTCTCACCTCAAATCAGAGACACCTTTCACTGATAAAGGCATTTATCAGTACCCACCTGCCTCTAGAACTCAGAGGAATGGTAAAAAAAAAAAAAAATTGTTCAGCAAGTATCTATGAACACAGGAGTGCTTTAAAAATACAGCTCTTTATTTTTAAAACTTTTATTAGACTTTAAGATCTGGGATACATGTGCAGAACATATAGGTTACATAGGTATGTATACAGGTGTCATGGTGGTTTGCTGCACCCGTTAACTCGTCAACTACATTAGGTAGTCCTCCTAGTACTATCCCCCTCCCCTTGCCCTGCACCCCCTGAATGGCTTTGGTATGTGATGTTCCCCTCCCTGTGCCCATGTGTTCTCATTGTTCAACACTCACTTATAAGTGAGAACATGCGGTGTTTGGTTTTCTGCTCATGTTAGTTTGCTGAGGACAATAGTTTCCAGCTTCATCCATGTCCCTGCAAAGGACATGAACTCATTCTTTACTATGGCTGCACAGTATTCCATGGTGTGTATGTGTCACATTTTCTTTATCCAGTCTATCATTGATGGGCAATTTGGGTTGGTTCCAAGTCTTTGCTATTATGAATGGTGCTGCAATAAACAAAGGTGTGCATGTATCTTTATAGAATGATTTGTAATCCTTTGGGTACATACACAGTAATGGGATTGCTGGGTCAAATGGTATTTCTGCTTCTACATCCTTGAGGAATCGCCACAGTCTTCCACAATGGTTGAACTAATTTACAATCCCACCAACTGTGTAAAAGCATTCCTATTTCTCCACAACCTCTGCAACATCTGTTGTTTCCTTTTTTTTTTTTTGAGACGGAGTTTTGCTCATTACCCAGGCTGGAGTGCAATGGTGCGACCTTGGCTCACCGCAACCTCCGCCTCCTGGGTTCAGGCAATTCTCCTGCCTCAGCCTCCTGAGTAGCTGGGATTACAGGCACACACCACTGTGCCCAGCTAATTTTTTGTATATTTAGTAGAGACAGGGTTTCACCATGCTGACCAGGATGGTCTCGAACTCTTGACCTCGTGATACACCCACCTCGGCCTCCCAAAGTGCTGGGATTACAGGCGTGAGCCACCGCGCCCGGCCCTGTTTCCTAACTTTTTAATGATCACCATTCTAACTGGCCTGAGATGGTATCTCAAGGTGGTTTTGATTTGCATTTCTCTAATGACTAGGTGATGAGCTTTTCTTCATATGTTTGTTAGCTGCATAAATGTCTTCTTTTGAGAAGTGTCTGTCCATATCCTTTGCCTACTTTTTGATGGGTTGTTTTTCTTGTAAATTTAAGTTCCTTATAGATTCTGGATATTAACCCTTTGTCATAGATTGCAAAAATTTTCTCCCATTCTGTAGGTTGCCTGTTCACTCTGATGATAGTTTCTTTTGCTGTGCAGAAGCTCTTTAATTAGATACTATTTGTCAATTTTGGCTTTTGCTTTTGCGGCAATTGCTTTTGGTGTTTTAGTCTTAGCCATGCCTATGTCCTGAATGGCACTGCCTAGGTTTTCTTCTAGGATTTTTTATGGTTTTAGGTCTTATCTTTAAGTCTTTAATAAATCTTGAGTTAATTTGTGTATATAAGGTGTAAGGAAGGGGTTCGGTTTCAGTTTTCTATATACGGTTAGCCAGTTTTCCCAACACCATTCATTACATAGGGAATCCCTTGCTTATTTTTGTCAGCTTTGTCAAAGATCAGATGGTTGTAGATATGTGGTGGTATTTCTGAGGCCTCTGTTCTGTTCCATTGGTCTATATATCTGTTTTGGTACCAGTACCATGCTGTTTTGGTTACTGCAGTCTTGTAGTATAATTTGAAGTCAGGTAGCATGATGCCTCCACCTTTGCTCTTTTTGCTTAGGATTGTCTTGGCTATGTGGGCTGTTTTGGTTTCACATGAAATTTAAAGTAGTTTTTTTCCAATTCTGTGTAGAAAGTCAATGATAGCTTGATGGGGATAGCACTGAATTTATGAATTACTTGAGCAGTATGGCCATTTTCACAATATTGATTCTTCCTATCCGTGAGCATGGAATGTTTTTCCATTTGGCTGTGTCCTCTTTTATTTCCTTGAGCAGTGGTTTGTAGTTCTCCTTGAAGCAGTCCTTCACATCCCCTGTAAGTTGTATTCCTAGGTATTTTATTCTCTTTGTAGCAATTGTGAATGGGAGTTTGCTCATGATTTGGCTATTATTGGTATATAGGAATGCTTACGATATTTGCACATTGATTTTGTATCCTGAGACTTTGCTGAAGTTGCTTATCAGCTTAAAGAGATTTGGGGCTGAGACAATAGGGTTTTCTGCATATACAATCATGTCATCTGCAAACAGAAACAATTTGACTTCCTCTCTTCCTCTTTGAATAATACTGTTTCTTTCCCTTGCCTGTTTGCATTGGCCAGAACTTTCAATACTATGCTGAATAGGAGTGGTGAGAGAGGGCATCATCTTGTGCCAGTTTTCAAAGGGAATGCTTCCAGCTTTTGCTTATTCAGTATAATATTGGCTATGGGTTTGTCATAAATAGCTCTTATTATTTTGAGATACATTCCATCAATACCTAGTTTATTGAGTCTTTAGCATGAAGGGGTGTTGAAATTTATCAAAGGCTTTTTCTGCATCTATTCAGATAATCATGTGGTTTTTGTCATTGGCTCTGTTTATATGATGGATTATGTCTACTGATTTGCATATGTTGAACCAGCCTTGCATCACAGGGATGGAGCTGACTTGATCATGGTGGATAAGCTTCTTAATGGGCTGCTGGATTCAGTCTGCCAGTATCTTACTGAGGATTTGTGCATAGATGTTCATCAGGGATATTGGCATGAAATTTTTGCTATTGTTGTTGTGTCTCTGCCAGGTTTTGGTATCAGGGTGATGCTGGCCTCATAAAATGAATTAGGAAGGAATCCTTCTTTTTCTACTGTTTGGAATAGTTTCAGAATGAATGGTACCAGCTCCTCTTTGTACCGCTGGTGGAATTTGGCTATGAATCCGACTGGTCCTGGACTTTTTTTGGTTGGTAGGCTATTAATTACTGCCTCAATTTCAGAACTCATTATTGGTCTATTCAGGGATTTGACCTCTTCTTCATTTAGTCTTGGGAGGGGGTATGTGTCCAGGAATGTATTCATTTATTCTAGATTTTCTAGTTTATTGCATAGAGGTATTTATAGTATTCTCTGATAGTACTTTGTATTTCCGTGGGATCAGTGGTGATATCCCCTTTATCATCTTGTATTGTGTCTATTTGATTCTTCTCTCTTTTCTTCTTTATTCATCAGGCTAATGGCCTATTTTGTTATTCTTTTCTAAAAACCAGCTCCTGGATTCAATGATTTTTTTGAAGGGTTTTTTCATGTCTCTATCTCTTTCAGTTCTGCTCTGATCTTAGTTATTTCATGTCTTCTGCTAGCTTTTGAATTTGTCTGCTCTTACTTCTCTAGTTCTTTTAATTTTGACGTTAAGGTGTTGATGTCATATATTTCCCGCTTTGTCATGTGGGCATTTAGTGTTATAAATTTCCTTCTAAACACTGCTTTAGTTGTGTTCCAGAGATTCTGGTATGTTGTCTCTTTGTCCTCATTGGTTTCAAAGAACAAAATACAGCTCTTTAAATGCCTTTGAATTTGTGTAATTTTCACATAAAATGGAAAGATAGTCATAAAAATATTTTAGGATAATTCCTTTATTTTTGAGATAAAACAACACAGTGAAAAGTTAGCATATAATGTTAAATATAATAGCTAACCTAATATATGCTGAGGTTGTGCTGCTTACAGCCCAGTACCTCTCTCTTCAGTTTAATGACTATTTTATGATAAGAGAAAATAAAGCACAAGGAGGCTAAATCAGAAAACTTATATTCAGAGATCTCTTAGATAGAAATAAATTTTTTAATTTTTAGTCCCCTTAGTGCTTTTGGCTTTTGAAGTTCAAGTCTGATTACCAAAATGGCTTATACTTTGAAATAGGGCTTATCAAAGCAATTTAACATGACACTTACCTGCAATCCTAGATTGAAATAGTACTGCAAAACTTTTGTATCTAAAATTAAAAATTAAAAAAAAAATTAGTGACTAGACTGACATAAGCAATTAGAATTATCTTTTCAAAAGCTTTTCTGGCCAGGCACAGTGGCTCACACCTGTAATCCCAGCACTCTGGGAGGCTGAGGTGGGCAGATCACGTGAGGTCAGGAGTTCAAGACCATCCCGGCCAACATGATGAAACCCTGTCTCTACTACAACTACAAAAATTAGCTGGGGGTGGTGGCAGGTGCCTGTAATCCCAGCTACTCAGAAGGCTGAGGCATGAGAATCACTGGAACCTGGGAAACGGAGGTTGCACTGAGCCAAGACTGTGCCACTGCACTCCAGCCTGGGTGACAGAGTGATACTCCATCTCAAAATAGGGGGAAAAAAAGCTTTTCTCTTTCGGCATTATTAAGGTAGATATCAATGTAATCTTGCCACATTAATATCACTCTTAATTTTACCTTATAATAAATGACTACTTACCTACCAATATAGGTAAGATTATTTTCTCATCTAAGGTTTAGTTACCAAATACAAATTTCATTTCTAATCTTAATTTTAGGCTACTGTTATAGGAATGCCACTCAAGCAATATTTAGGAAGAATCCAATAAAGGCATTTTTTTTCACTTGTTTCAAGATGGAGTTTTTAGTTTAATACACTTCTAGTACATAAGCAATCATTTTGGTCCTCAGTTACTAGCTCTACTAGACATTACAGACTAATGTTCTACTGACAGAGGTTAGTGATGCCTGCTGAGACAATTACAACAATATGAAACTATTCACTGCTTTTATTTACCACGACTGACATACCACCATCAGAACTCCAAAGAGAAGGGCAATGAGCAAGGTAATTTCTCTAGACATTACGAAACTAAACTACTTCATAAACGAAAAAAAACTGTTCTTAGCATTACAGTTGTATCTCTAAATGTATTTTTATTCCTTTACCTGAGATCTGCACATATTTTTATTTCTAAAGTAATATAACCTGAGTTCCACTAATAGATGAACTTTCAGAAAACCCTTCTTTCTTAGGTTGGAGACTCCCTAAACAGATATATTTACTGCCATTAAAAAAAAAAAAATCAGCCTCTATTTTCACTGTTATATGGGAACACAGTATAAAGCCTAATGCTCCAGCTAAAGAATATTTAAAAAATAGGAAATAAATTCTTCAGTGGCATTGGATTCTACTCCTTGATACAAACATAAATAAAAAAATAACTTGCATACACAAATGCACATAGTATTAATAGCCAAAATGTGAAAGCAACTCAAATTTTCCTCAACTTACAGATAAAATATGATACAGACATACTTTGGAGATATCATGGGTTTGGTTCCAGAACAAATAAAGACAATATTGCAAGGAAGTGAGTCATACCAATTTTTTGGTTTCCCAGGATATATAAAAGTTATGCTTATTGCTGGGCACAGTGGCTCACTCCTGTAATCCCAGAACTTCAGCAGGCTGAGGTGGGTGGATCATGAGGTCAGGAGACTGAGACCATCCTGGCCAACATGGTCAAACCCAACTCTACTAAAAATACAAAAATTAGCCAGGAGCAGTGTCACACACCTGTAATCCCAGCTACTCAGGAGGCTGAGGCAGCAGAATCACTTGAATCTAGGAGTTAGAGGTTTCAGTGAGCCAAGATCATGCCACTGCATCCCAGCATGGTGACAGAGGAAGTCTCCATCTCAAAAAAAAAAGTTACGCTTATACACTATACTGTAGTCTTTTCAGAGAATAATAATGTTAGATCTAAGAAAACAATGTATATACCTTAAATTTAAAATACTTTATTGCTGGCCGGGCGCAATGGCTCACACCTGTAATCCTAACACTCTGGGAGGCCAAGGCAGGTGAATCACTTGAGGTCAGGAGTTTGAAACCAGCCTGGCCAGCATGGAGAAACCCCATTTCTACTAAAAATACAAAAATTATCTAGGCATGGTGGTGGGCGCTTGTAATGCCAGCTACTCGGGAGGCTGAGGCAGGAGAATCACTTGAACCCAGGAGGTGGAGGTTGTAGTGAGCCGAGATCATACCACTGCACTCCAGCCTGGGTGACAGAGACTCCATCTCAAAAAAGAAAGAAAGAAAGAAATAATAAATAAAACACTTTACTGCTAAAAAATATGCTGACAGAAATGAAGGGAGAAAAGGGAGAATATATTGTTGGAAAAACAGTGCCAATAGATTTGCTTGACACTGGGTTGTCACAAATCTTCAATTTGTAAAACAATAAAAATCACATTATCTATAAAATACAATAAAACAAAGTACAACAAAATGGAATATGCCAATACATCCATATGCTGAAATGTTCTGGCCATAAGAAAGAAGAATGCACTGATATATGTGACAACATGAACCTTGAAAACGGTATGCTTAGAGAAAAAAAGTTAGTTGCAAAAGACCACATATTTTATGATTCTATTTATATGAAATGTCCAGAATAGGCAAATCCATTGATAAAACAGAGGAGTGACTGCTAAGGCCAGGGAGAATGGGGAGCACCTACTAATGAATACACGATATGTTCTCACGGTTAATAGAACTTAGATGGGAGAGTGAGTGGGGAAAGAATTTGAGTTGAATCATAATGACAGCAAATGCTTAGGAGAAGAAAATCCACTACACGGAGTTCACATAGGAGCAGAAAGAGATAAGATTGGAATAGAGACTAGACTGTGGAAAGTCATAAATGCCATACTTAAGTCTGTTGAACTTTAATCTACACAAAACAAAAAATCACTGAAGAGTTCTGAGCTAGGAAGAGATACAAAGTGGAACAGTACCAGAGTAATGAGACCAATGGAGAAGCTACTCTAATTGTTCAGGGACAAGGTGATAAATGCATGATCAAGGAAAGAGGCAATGGATATTTTTTTAAAACCCTCTGTGAAACCCAGATTCTTAATAAATCAGCCAAGGTTAACATGCAAAAATCAATTCTATATTTATGTACAGGACAAAACAGGAAAATAAAAGTTTTAAAATTCTATTTACTATAGCTCCAAAACCCCAAATACACAGGAACACATTTAACAGAAAAGAAGACTGCTACACACACACACACACACACACACACACACACACAAATGTTGAGAAACCAAATGCAGCCTAAATAAATTGACAGATACACTATGACACCATGTTCATGAATTCAAAGAGATCATATTGTTAAGAACTGACATTCTCCCCAAATTGAGCTATAGATTATAAACACAATCCCAAATTTCCAGAAGGTTTCTCTTTTATGTTTTATCAAATTTGATAGTCTAAGACAAATGCAAATTACCCACCTTACTTCAAATATCTCACTAAAAAGACAATGTGGTAATGATGTAAGGATTAAAAAATAGATCAATGCAATAGAAGAGGGCACATAAATAGACCTGCACTTAAAACGGTCATTTTATTTTTGACTAAAACACCAAAGTGATCCAACAAGGAAAGGAAAACCTTTTTTACAAATGGTACTGCTGGAATACTGGAGATCCATAAAGGATAAAAAAACACACAAGTCACCTCAACCTCTATCTCATACCATCCACAAAAATTAATTTGAGATGGGTAGTGGACTTCAATGTAAAACTAAAAGCATTACGCTTTTAAAGGAAAACACAGGAGACAATCATAATGACTTGAGAGTAAGGCATTTTTTTATTTGAATCAGAGTCTCATTCTGTCACCCAGGCTGGAGTGCAGTGGCATGATCTTGGCTCAGTACAACCTCTACCTCCTGGGTTCAAGTGCTTCTCCTACCTCAGCCTGCCAAGTAGCTGGGATTACAAATGCATATCACCACACCTGGCTAAATTTTGTATTTTTAGTAGAAGCGGGATTTCACCATGTTGGCCAGTGTGGACTCGAACTTCTGACCTCAAGTGATCTGCCTGCCTTGGCCTCCCAAAGTGTTAGGATTACAGGTGTGAGCCACCATGCTCAGCCAGTTTCTTAGATTACAGAAAGCAATACACACCAAAAAAATTATCAATTCGATTTCATCAGAATTAAAATCCTCTATTCATCAGAAGGCACCAAGAAGAAAATAGATAAGCCACAGAATAGGAGCAGATATTCAGAAAACATACCTGACAAAAGACTAGCATAGAGAATATGTAGAGAACTTCCACAACTCAATAACAAGCACCCAATAAGAGAGTAGTCAAAATATGTGAACACTTTACAAAAAATATGCAAATGGCCAATAAGCACATGAAAAAAGTACCCAAACAACTGGACATTCACATGCAAAAATATGCATCTACACATAGACTTTACATACTTCACAAAAAAAGTCATCAAAATGTATCACAGACCTAAAAGTGAAATGCAAAACATAAAACTCCTAGACAGTAACAGGAAAAAATCTAGATGACCTTGAGTCTGGCAATTGCTTTTTAGATATAATACCGTAGGCATGATCCATAAAAGAAATAATTTTTAAGTTGGAGTTCCTTAAAATTAAAAACATCCGCTCTGCGAAAGATACTCAAGAGAATGAAAAGACAAACCACCGATTTGGAAAAAATATCTGCAAAAGACATACCTCATATAACAGACTGTTACCCAAAATATACAAAGAACTTTTAGAACTCAGTATGTAAACAACCTGAATTAAAAACGGGCCAAACACCTTAACAGATGTTTCACCAAAGATATACAGATGGCAAATAAGCACATGAAAAGATGCTCCATGTTGGACTTCACAAAGAAAATGCAAATTAAAACAATGAGATGCCATTACACACCTATTAAAATGGCCAAAATCCAGAACAGACAACACCAAATACTGGCATGAATGTGGAACTACAGGAACACTCATTCATTGCTGGTGGGAATGTGAAATAGCTATTCTGGAAGACAGTTTGACAGTTTCTTATAAAGGAAAAGATATTCTTATTCAATCGAGTAATTGTAATCCTTGGTGTTTGCCCAAAGGAGTTAAAAATATATTTCCACACAAAAACTTGCATGTGGATGTTTAGGGCAACTGTAACAGAAAGTGGAAGCAACCAAGATGTTATTCAGTAGATGAATGGATATATAAACTGTGGTACATTCAGATAATAATTTGGTGAGTAATCTTAAATACATATTGCTAAGAGCCAATCTGAAAAGGCTACATACTGCATGATTGCAACTATATGGCATTCTGGAAAAGTCAAAGCTATGGAGACAGTAAAAGATCAGTGATTGCCAGGAGATGGGGGATGAACAATAATAGGCAGAGCACAGATTTCTGGGGCAGAGACACTCCATTATAGCATCTATGTGATGCTATAATGAAGGATACATGCTATTATACTTTTGTCCAAACTCATGAAAGTGCAACAGAAAGAGTGAACACTAATATAAACTATAGCCTCTGGGTGATAATGATGTACCAAGGTAGGTTCATCATTGTAGCAAATATACCATGCTGGTATGGTGGGGGGACACTGATAATATGGGAGGCTACAGACATGGGGGGGGCTGGTGGAAAATGGGAAATCCCTATGCCTTCCTCCCAATTTGGCAATGAACAGAAAACTGCTCTACAAAATAGATTTTTTTTTTAAACATGATCAGTCACCAGAATGGATAAAGTTAAAGAAAGTGGCAACAATAAATGTTGGTGAGGAAGTGAAACAACTGGAATTCTCATACACTGCTGGTGGAAGTGTAAAATGGTATAACTTCAGAAAAATGTTTGGCAGTTACTTATAAAAGTAAGTACATATCTCTTTATGACCCAGCAATTCCACTGCTAGGTATTTGCCCAAGGGAAATAAAAATGTATGTTTACAAAGACTTTTACAAGAATGTTCATAGCAGCTTTTTTCATAATAGCCCCAAACTCCAAATAGTCCAGCTATCTATCACCAACAGGAGAATGGACAAACTGGAATAGTCATAAAATGAAATGCTACTCAGCAATGAAAACAAGTGGGCTAATGACACATGCAACAACAGACAAATCTCGGAAATCATGCCAAGTTTAAGAAGCTTTCCATAAAGATTATATATTACAAGATTACATTTATACAAAATTCTAAAACAGGCAAAACTAATCTATGGTAAAAAAAAAAAAAGTCAGAACAGTGGTTGTCTCTAGGGGGAACATGGAAAAAACTGGGAAGGAGCATGAGGCAACTTTGTGGGACAATGTTAATACTTTATACCTTGATAGGGATTTGGGTTACACAAGTGTGTGCATGCATATGTTAAAACTAAGCTAATGTGCACTTAAGTTTTGTATATTTCATTATATGTAAACTGTACATCAAAAAGTAAAAAAATCTACTTAATAAGATGTATCCTGAGGTTTTAATGGGGAAGTGTACAAATGGCTACAATTTACAAATGATACAAATGTATCAAAAAGAAGATGGATTAATAGAGATGGATAGAGGGAAAGACTGGATAGATATGTGATAAAGTAGTTAAACATTTATGATAGAATATAGGTGGATAGATAAGACTTCATTTTAAAATTCAACTTTATGAATGTTTGAATATATTCATAGCAAAATATGAAAAATACAAAATCAGAATTTTGTGGTGACTAAGTACATCTCAGGCATAGGTAGGTAAGGAAAGGGAGAGAAGTAAAGGAATCAGAGTTTAGATACTGGGCAAATTAGGTGGAAATGATACCACTTAACAAAATAGAAAACCAAGGAGAAAAGTCAACGTTTTGTGTGACTTGGGGAAAAGATAAATATGAGGAATTTCATTACTGAAATGAAAGCTAAAAACTAAATGAAAATGTCCAGCAAGTATCTGGAGACAAGTAACTAAAAACTTTTGATGCCAAGGCTAGCTAGATTTAAGAATCAACTACATAGAAATAACAGTGAAGTTTAAGGATAGGAAAAAGACAAAAGGGAGCTAAAAAAAATCTTGGTGATTAGGGGTTGGAAAAAAAAATAGAGAAGCAGCTAGAAAAGAAACAAGGAAATGTTATAGCAAGAAAGTATAAGTAAGCTACAAACAATTCTCAACTATAATTCTCTCTAGCAATATGTCAATGAGGGGTAATAAAGAACTTCCAATGAAAAACTACTCCGTAGATGTTTAAGAAAACACAGCAGAAATTCAAGGCAGATAAGACTCCTAATCCCCACTCCCTCAAATCTTTAAAATTCAGTTGAAATTCTAAATATAAAATATTGCAATAATTCATGTACTTGCGGAAACAATTTAAGAAATAAAGAAAAATTTGATACCAAGTCCTGTTTTGCAAAAAGACAGTTAAGAAAATCAAAGACAGCCATTTGAGAATCTTCTTCAGGGTAGGCATGTAGCTACCAAAATGAAAGAAAACAAAAAAACAGCAGCACACATCAACTCAACCATTCATTTGTTGATTATGTAGACCATATTCTGTTTTCAGCTTTTAATTGCTCCTTTCCTTAGTCACTTGCTGCATTGTGTTCTCAAGTCAATTTTCATTTGGTTCCCCATTTCCCAATAGGTCAACCAAAGAGAGAGATGCTCTAAAAATATTTTTTAAATCTCAGACCCCTCACCTAAGTCTCAAAATCTACTTACCTTGAGGCAAATCACTGCCGCTTGGATCACAGGAATAAGATGGAGGTGGTGGTGGTGGTGGTAAATTTGAAGCCTCTCCCACATCAAGAGGAGGAGGAGGAGGAGGAGGAGGAGGTGGTGGTGGTGGTGGTAGTGGTAGAGAGGTACCAGCATGAGGAGTAGGAGCAGAATGGCATGGATAGGATGGCGAGGCAATCACTAACAAAGAAACAAAACATAACAGAGAAATATACAACTATAACACCTTATGAACAGTAGGTTCATCTGCTTGTCTCCAGTATGGTCATAGAACTCTTAAATCTTACTGTTTGGCTTTAAAAAAAAAAAAAACATGGACAGTGAGTTGTCAACATTCTCTTACACGTTAACAATCGAGAACTAGTTTATTACAGGTCGTTTTGATTTAAGAAAATTATTGGAAATTAAAAGGGAACAAACTGGAAGACACAGAGCTTTGATTATCAGACTTTGAACGCTTAGCTAACAGGTACATAAATAAAACGTATAATTATAGCAAAATTTTTACTTAGCTTAATACCCAATGCAAATTTAAGAATGTTTTCAGCAATCTGTCACTCTCGGTCAAATCACAAAATGTAGAAGCTAATAAGAGATGGACTAAAGTGGATAGATTACAGATTTTAGCAATCATTGAAGGTTTCTACTGGTAGCATCTGAGGAATATAGGGAACTTTAAATCATGACTGTCCCATTTCTAAGGAGGTACAGAATCTAAAAACAGGCTATATACAGTATCTTAACCTTTTAACTTTCTATACCTGTTACTACAGCCTAGAAACAATCAATACTCATTTAAAAGTTTGTTCTTGACATAAGAAATGCAGATGTAATTATGTTTAAATACTAATCCTATGATGAAAAAGGAAACAACATGTTTACAGCCTAGTTAAAACACATACCTGCATATATAACATAACTGGTAAATTTGTTAATTTTTTCTTTTTACAAAAGATGATTAATACAAACCCTTCAAGTTTAACTGAATGATTTTAAACAGCTTAAATCCAAGTACAAAATTTCATCATTGTGTTATCTGCATTATCATTTTAACCCTGAGAAACATAGAAAGTTCAGTCTTAATCTATAAAGGTTTAAACTCAGAGTTTTAGCACACTGAGGTTAGCATAGAAACAATTCACACAAGTTGAATTTGTTAATCTGATGTTTTAGCAAGACATAATCCACATTGTTTCCATTTACTGATCAGTACTAACAATATACTCACCTATATCATTTGTACAATTACAGGCTAACAGTAATAGATCTATGTCTTTGGGTGATCTAAAACTTTATAAACAACTTTTTAGGAGTAATACAATTATTATCTCAATTGTGGTATTGGTTACACAACTCTGCATTTGTCAAAGCTCACAGAACTGGGCACCAAAAATGAATTATACTGTATCTAAATTAAACAGCAAATTCTTAGAGCTTGCTCAACTAGCTGTTTTGGAGTCTTGTCATACATTTAGAAATGTCTAATTTTACAGTTTTGAGAGAGGAATTTAATTTTCAGAATATCTCCAAATGTAGATACAGATTTTTTTTAATAAAATGGTTCCAACAAAACTCTGCTCTTACTCCTTTTAAACTAGCACTGAAAACAAATCATACCATCTTTTTTAAAAAAGCAAATGGAGAAAGGCAGTTAGCTAAAGATAGTAGAATGTTATTAAGATCACTAGGTAAAAACCAACTACTAGACATACAAACGGCTAAATACATTCTCACGGGCCTGAAAGAATCAAGAGTAGACACAATTTGGAGGTTACTTTGTCTGAATTCACCTTCCGTATAAATGCACAGTGTTACAATAAACCCTCCACAAAAAAGCTTTTAGAATTTCAAGTTTCTATAGAGATGCATCAGTATCTCATCCTTAGACTTACAAAGAGCTCCACAGGCTTAACATATACATTTCAAGAGATGGCTCACGAATTATAGAAACGTCTTCTAAAATACTAGTAGAAATCAATGTAATGCATTCAGAATGCTGATTTCCCCCATCCCTGTAGCTGTAGTCTGCCTCAGGACACTTCAGAAGAGAACATAATAAGAACATAATATATAATAAGATACTGTTGCTTCTCCAAAAATCACAGAGCAGGGCCAAGGCCAAGGTATGGTGAGATGCAGCAGTGCAAAATTTAAAGGGCTACCCAAACTAACACAAAGAAAACTGCTATGAATACAACATCAAAATTTTTAATAAAGACAGGATCCAACCCTGTACTTGCATGACCCCAAGAGTATATGCCTCACTCAACTCACCTTAAACCTGGTCCACAGATCTGGTCTTTATTGATACTTTGTACTCAAATTTTTTTATATTAATCTTTATTTTTTTAATGATGAATTAAAGTGTTATTTATCTTGACTACTGTGGTGTGTGTTTGTATGTGTTTTGGTTTTTTTTTTTTTTTTTTGACATTCTATTAAATTTTGCACTCAGGGAGAGTCACTGATCCCAGCCCTGGCAAAAGACTTGGGAACATTTACTGAAATCCAGAGCTTTAAGTTGACAGGATTTAACGCCTAAAAGGAGACTCATAATTAAGGGCAATCATCACATGTAGTTACCTGGCAGATTAGCAGTCACTTAAAGATGGGAGGGGCCTGCCAGAGAGAGATATGAACAACAAAGTGGGAAAAATCAGTTGTTTCATCTAGAGGATGGACAAGAATGACAAAGAGCAACTAAAAAGTAGCCGGATCTAGTAAAGCAGATCTACAGTTGAGGTTCATTAAGTGACTAAACAAAAAGTAAACAAATGAAGGCAGTGTACATTTTAAGAAAAATCTGTCATTTAAATGGTAATCTTTCAATGATTCCACAAATAAAACATTACAATTCTTGCTTCATCTATCACTTGAATTTAAGCTCAGACAGCTGCTGGAAGCAGACAGCAAATGTTTTCTCCTACAACTAGCAAAATGTAGTAAAACTAGGGTCTACACTGACATTTCCAGTAAAAAATTTATATCATCATTAAATAACATTTATTATTTTTGTTCCAGGTACTGTGCTAAGCACTTTTTTTTTCCTTTGAGATGACGTCTTACTCTATTGCCCAGGCTGGAGTGCAACGGTGTGGTCTCAGCTCACTGCAACTTCCAATTCCTGAGTTCAAGTGATTCTCCTGCCTCAGCCTCCCAAATAGCTGGGATTACAGGCACCTGCCACCATGCCCAGCTAATTTTCATATTTTTAGTAGAGATAGGGTTTTACTATGTTGGCCAGGCTGGTCTGGAAATCCTGACCTCAGGTGATCCACCCACCTTGGCCTCCCCAAGTGCTGGGATTACAGGTGGGAGCCACTGCACCCAGCCTACTTTATCTTTTTATAAATGAAACAGATACAGCGAACTAATCAAATACATATTGCTTAATGAGTCATTTTAACGTGGATACTACCCATGTCTAGAAATACTTCATTAGTCTCTTTTTCCCTCCTAACAAAACCAACAATTATTTTGACTTTAAATAGTAATCACTTCCTCGGGGTCTTTTCAGAGTTTTGTCACTCAAATGTGCATCCATGAACACTACTAGTTTTTAGTCTTGTTCATTAAAAAAATTGGCTATTTCTTGAATCTCCTAATGTATTGGTCCCTCCTTCGTCTATTTCCTGACAGTTCTGCTTTAAAGGATCTGGGCACTTTGACCTGATAAGCTTCCCACAGTCTGGATTTTGCAGATTACATACTCATGGTGCAATTCAACATGTATTCTGTATTTCCTGTCAATAGGTAGTTAGATCCAGGAGACTGAATAAGACACAGGATTGATTTCTTTGGCACATCTATAGCTAATGTTTGACTATCTTTGCAATCTTAGTAGCTACTGATGTTTAATGTCCATCCATTTAATGGGAACTGCAAAATTATTCTGTCACTTTTTTATTGATTATTGATTAGTTAGAATACTATTACAAAGAGATACTTCCCCTCATCTATTTGGTTAATCAGTGGTATAGTTCATAAAAGGCAAGCAGAATAAATGCTTATTTCATGTTCTAGTTTTCAAGAAAATGAATTTATTTCCTATCATCCTCTTAAAGCAAGCAATTTAAAAAAATATCATTAAGAACTTCGACATACTTGGCATGTTCCAATCTAGTGCAATGATCATTGTTGAGGCTCAAATTGTTCCATCTTTGGCCAGTGAGAATCCTTTTGTGATGGCTTCTGAGTCCTTTTGACACAATGCCTATACTCTTTGATATGTTCCTTGCTATCTTATATGATAAGATGTTCCAGGCTCATCTTGAACATTTCCTGCCCAGACCTGGAATCAGACATTTCTCCATAGAGCCCAGTTTTTTCTTTTTTACAGTAATAAATGGTATTTTAAGACCAAAAACTAGGTATTAGGGATACTTATTGTTTACAGGCCTTTCAGTGGACAGAGCAAGGAAACATATACATATATTTAAAGATATCTCAAGTTCATATTGATACTTCTAATTCAAATTCAAAACTATAAAAGCTTTCAATTAGCCTCTACAACAACTGCAATACCTTTTTTCCATACTAAGAATCCTGATTCACAAGGACACAGGGGATAAAATTAGAATATCCCGTAATTACTCATTTACTTTAGCCCACATTACACAGTCTCAGAATAACATTGATTATCTAAATAAAAGAACCTGATGTGACTGAGAACATGAAAAATGCTCTGCCCATCTTTGTCCATATTCACTCAATTCTACCATTAAAAAAAATAACTACATCTACACCCTCCAAACATAAGCCTATTACATAGTATAGTCTCAACTTCTCAGCCCTCATTTGTCTTACTTCTACAGGTAACTATGTATTTAATACTTGCCATCACGTTCTTATGTCTCTAACATCTCTAATTGGTCTGTCTCTAATTTTTCTGGTAGCCTAAAACTCTAAGTTCATTCTCTAGTCTACTGTTGTCCAATACAAGTTTTTGTGATGGTAGAAATATTCTCTATCTGTGTTGTCCAATACAGTAGCTACTAGCCACATGTGGCTTTGAGCATTTGTATATGGCTAATGCAACTGAGGAAATAAAGATTTACTTTATTTAACTATAATTAATTTCCACAGGTGGCTAGTGATTACCCTGCTTGACAGTACAGCTCTCAGAGATTCATCAGAAGGGCTCATGGGAATAATATTATTGGGTTCTTACAGGTTGCCCTTTGTGCTTGAAAATCACTTTGATTAGATACAAAATTATTGGTTCACATATTCTTTCCCTGGGTATCTTAAATGTTATTCTATTTTCTTCTAGCATAAAGCAATACTGTCAAAGTTTGATGATTAGCATTATATTTCTCTTACATGCCATAAACTTAGATATCAGGACTTAAGTAGTAATTTTATTAGAATATTCTGCTGTTCCTTGTTCTGGGTCAATATTCTCAGGTATTCAGGGTACTGTTTCAAGTATGTACTTTTAAAACTTTTTAAACTTGATATGGTTTGGCTTTGTGTCCACACCCAAATCTCATCTTGAATTGTAAACTGTGTTGTAATCTCCTGAATCATGGAAGCGGTTTTCACTATGCTGTTCTTGTGATAGTGAATGAATTCCCACCAGATCTGATAGTTTTATAAATGGCCATTTCCCCTGCACTTTCACTGTCCTGGTGCCTTGTGAAGAACGTGTCTGCTTCCCCTTCACCTTCTGCCATGATTGAAGGTTTCCTGAGGCTTCCTCAGCCATGCAGAACTGTGAGTCAATTAAACCTCTTTCCTTTATAAATTATCTAGTCTCAGGGATTTCTTTATAGCAGTGTGGAAACAAACTAATACTAAACTTCAGCAAAGTTTTCTAAATTATAGCTTTTGGTATTTTTGTTCCCTTACTTTGGTTTTCTTTTTCAGGGACTTCTATCCATGCTTGCTCTTATTTACCTAACTTCAAATATGTTTCTTTAAAATCTTTATCCTCATTTTTTTTTTTCAATTTTAGATTTCACCCTTCTTACATCTTTATCTTTTAAAAAAGTTTATCGCTGGGCATGGTGGCTCATGCCTGTAATCCCAGCACTTTGGGAGGCTGAGGTGGGTAAATCACTTAAGCCCAGGAGTTCAAGACCAGGTTGGGCAACATGACAAGACCCTGTCTCTACAAAAACACAATAATTAGCTGAGTGTGGTGGCGCGTGCCTATAGTCCCAGCTACTGGGGGCTGAGGCAGGAGGATCGTTTGAACCCTGGAGATCCAGGCTGCAGTGAGCCATGATCATGCCACCACACTCTACTTGGTGACACAGCAAAATCCTGTCTCAAAAAAAAAAAAAAAATTAAAGCCTACAGCACCCTTATTTCTCTTAACACATTATCTGCTGCACATACAGAGTGAGTATTCCTAATTTGGAAATCTGAAATTCAAACTGCTCCAAATTCCAAAACTAAGTTCCTATATAGTGCTCAAAGGAAATGCTCACTGGAGAATCATGGATTTTCAGATTAAGGATGCTCAACAAGTATAATGCAAATATTCCAAAATCTAAGAAAAAAAAAATTCCTATGTTCAAAACACTTCTGGTCCCAAGCACTTTGAATAAGGAATACTCAACCTGCATTTGCTCAAGCTCATAGTTTAGTCTCCATTACTAAAATTACCTTCTCCCCTTTATAATTATTTCTTGAGTTCTATCACCTCAGTGAGTTTTTCTAATTCTGATTTACATTATTCTTAAATGTTTTGTATTCTTAGTATCTTTAGCTCATTTTGAAATAGTTTGTCATGGTTTTTAGTTTGTTTAGTCCTGCTTAGTGTTTCATTTCTAATATGTTTTCACTGCCTGTAGGGATATTATTCTGCTTTTTATTCCCTAAGATGTATTTGCATAACATTTGACCTTAACCCTCTTGTTCTTTTTCCAGACCTGCTCTTTTCTCTATCCTGATCAATTCAGATTCCACTCTTAGCAGTTTCTTCCCAGTGTGGAATATTATCCTAAAAGGGAGCTCTGGCAGGTCAATTTTGAAAAGTAGAGGTTAAACTGTTTCAAGCCCTTTAAGTCCTCTACTATGCCTCATGCACTCACCTAGTATTAGAGACACCAAATCCCTTCCCAGTTTTAGCTGCTGCTTCCAAATTATCCGTCCCACTTTTCAGTGCATTCTTATTCACTGGAATTCTCATGTATATAAGACAACATCCTCAATGCTTCTATGTTCTTGCTCCCTCACAGACCCTGATAACATGCAAGTCTTCTGACTGGTGGTTTGTGCCTACCTGCTTAAATTCTGGGGTTCATGGGGATACCTTGTCACTTATTTTTGTTGTAGGTGTCATGGGTTTTGACTTCACTATTTCCATTTTTATTTGGAGATTCAGATTGAGAAGATAATGCTGTTGTTGACACCACCTTCCTAGAATTCTACTGAAAATTAAAAATGTTATTAACTCATTCAAAGTCCAAAACCACTTCATGAATTGGTACTATCAGTACCCCCAGGCCACAGATAAAAAGCTTCAATAGTTTGTACAAAATTATAGAATCAGTAAGTTGCAAAACCAGGATTCTAACCCAGATCTTTTAAATTCTAGAGCCTCTATCTTTTATTATGATATTTACAGGACAATTATTCATTACAAAGGAATGTGTTTTATAGAATTCCCGCAAAGTTTGCTATAAAGTGAGAAACATTTCTCTCTTAATTCTTACATGATAAAACTTAACTAATGGTTTGAAAAACTAGTACAAGTCCCCTAATTCAGCAGGTAGCAAAATGATAGGTATAAAATCTTACCAGAGCAAAATTTGCAGTAAACTTAAATCCCTGACTCTCAAATCTCATGAAATCCTCAATGGCAGAACATACTTTATTAAGTAGGTTAAATAAATTTAATTCTGGAAATTAAACTAATGATATCTAATCACTAGAATAGCTGGAGGTGCATGATCATGAATAGGAAAAGAGGCTTCCAAAGTACGCAACCGCTAATAACCTACCTGGCCTGCCTTGTGTAGGTGGAGATACAAATAGAGGCTGTATAGCATTCTGTGAGGAAACTGAAGTGGTAATAATAGCTTGATTAACTGCTTCACAGTTAGATAAGTCTGGAGCTGGAACATTACTGGCACAGGAAGCTGCAACTGGTACAAAAGTTCCCATCACCTGTAAGTGTGGAAGAAAGTTCAAAACTCTAAGTTTGGTTTCTCACACAGTAATAGTTTGTTATCTGATCCTAAACTTCAGAAAATAGTAATTAGTTTTGACAACTAAAACACTGAAAATCAATCTTCATGTAAACCTTAAACAGGAATGTTATTTCTTTCAGGAGATCATAGGTGACTTGAGAGCTTTAATTTTTTAATTCATTTATTTCTAAAAAAGTAATACATTAATATGATTTGAAAATCAAGTATTAAATCGTATGCAATGGAAAGTTGCCCCCCAAGCCCTGTCCTCCATCTGCCTAGTTGCCAGCTCCCAAACAGTTAACCTCTGGGCTTCCTGCATATTATTCCAGAGATTTGTAATATATATTCATTTTTACATGCATATATATGGCCCCCACACAAGCTAAAACCTTTTTTTTTTTTTTTTTTTTTTTTTGGAGACAGGGTCTCACTCCTATCGCCCAGCTGGAGTGCAGTAGCATGATTTCAGTTCACTGTAGCTTCCACTTTCCAGGCTCAGATGATTCTCCCACCTCAGCCTCCTGAGTAGCTGGGACTACAGTCATGCACCACCACACCCAGAAAATTTTTTATATTTTTAATAGAGACAGAGTTTTGTCATGTTTTCAAGGCTGGTCTTGAACCCCTCAGCTCAAGCAATCTGCCCACCTTAGCCTCCCAAAGTGTTGGGATTACAGGCATGAGCCACCGCATCTGGTCTACACTTTAAAGAGAAAGGGTGCCTTGCATTTTTTATTACATTATAAGACTGCAATTTTTTTTTCTGCTTACGCAGTAGCTACTTAAGAGAATAAACTATTTTTTCACAACACCCTGCACAGGGATCTGCATAGAAAGATAGTCAATAAATGGTAACGGACTCTTCTTGAACACACTGTCCTCACTGGCAGTCTCCATTTTCTTAACACCCAACTGCAGTGTGGTTGCTACCCACACTGGTCCTCTGCAACTGTATTCAAAGTCACCAGTGGTCTCTATGGCAACAAATCTTAGTAGACTTTTGTTAATCCTTATGTTGCTTGACCTCTTGGCAGCAACTGACACCAGGCTGCTCCTTGAAACATTCTCTTCCTAGGGCTTCCATAATATTCCTCTCTCATGTTTTTACTCCCTCCTTGGCTGTTCCTTCTTACCCATTATCTAAGATTTGACAATCCATAGGCTGTTTCTAGATGCCCTTCTCAATCTCTTCCTTTGCTCAGAATGATCTTGTTTACTTCTATGGTTTCAGCTACCTTTTTAATGCTGATTCTCCATTCTATAGGAAAGCTTTAAAATAAGTTTCCGTTAATGAGACAGAATTGACAGGTAATTTACATTAACTCACTCCTTATGTAAAAGAGGCTCACAGTAGACTATGAGTAATCTAAAGCCAGCACACAGAACAGTGTCTGGAACACAGTAGATATTCAATAATTTGTTGAATGAATTTACTAATCACTGTATCAGACACCAGAAGGTACAATAATACCTAAAGGAACAAAAGCAGTTGCTTTGAAGTATAATGAAGGTAAATGAAAAGAGAAATTTTTTCTCTGTTCAGGCCATTGTAACTGCTTAATAACACTATTAAGATTACCTTCTGGGGGTAGTTGTATGAGGCAACTGTGTCCTGAGGAGACATAGAACATGATTTTCTGTCCTGAAGAGACTTTAATAAATACAAAAATACAGTTAAATAAAAAAAAACCAACATGACAATAAGAAATTTGCTTTGTTTCAACGTATTTTAAAACTAAATGAAAGTGATCAGTCCTGAAATAATGCAAATTTGGAAGTAACGCCTAAGACAAAGCTCTAAAAGTTATCATTCTAAAATGTGATTTAGGGGACTGCTTTGTTACCTATCTACAGAAATCCCCAACACATCTAACTCAAGTCCTAAATGTAGATACTAAAACGTAACTGATAATTGAAATTTAAACACTTTTTCAGTGACCTTTGCCTTAAAACCTTCAAGTACTGTAGGACCAACAATAGTTTTGAAAAAAAAAAAAAGGCATTCTATCTGAATATGTAGCTGGGTACAAGGGTATATTGGTTATTCAGCTACATTTTCTCTAAGTGAGATTTAACAGATATTGTAATATTCAAGTATCATTCTCCTCTGACTCAAGACTGTGTCTTTCTAGAAGCAAAAATGAAATCTGAATGGCTTGGACTCATGCATGATAGCTTGTCGTGGCAGCAAAAACTCTAGCAGCAGAAATTGGTTACACTGATAAGAGCACAGAGAGAACAGGGAAACGTAATCACAGGAAACAACAAGAGGAACCTTACTGTGAAAAAGTGAGCCCCACTTAACATGGACATTCACAAAGTTTGTGTTCAAGTATAGCCAAAGCCCCTGCCAAAAAGCAGACATTTTCCCTGGCTCAGAATACCAAACGCTTCTTGAGAAACATTTAGTTGAGTGTTAGGCATGGAAATAAGAAGCAGAAATAAATGGTCACGATTTCTTAGAAGGCTATGCCTAGATATCTTTATTCAAAGAGTCCTGCTTTGGACAAAAACAAACATAAATAGAAGAGACTTAATTTAAAAAGCTTCTGCACAACACAGAGCAAACAGACAACTCACAGAGTGGAATAAAAATCTTTGCAATCTATCAATCTATACATTCAACAAAGGACTAATATCCAGAATCTACAAGGAACTGGATTCAGCAAGAAAAAAAAAATCCCATCGAAAAGTGAGCTAAGGACATGAACAGACAATTCTCAAAAGAGAATTTTGGCCATACAAATGGCCAACAAACATGAAAAAAATGCTCAACATCACTAATTATCAAGCATATGCTGATAAAACCCACAATGTGGTATCATCTCACTCCTGCAAGAATGGCCATAATCAAAAATATAAAAAATAGATGTTGGCATGGATGTGGTGAAAAGGGAAAGCTTTTATACTGTTGGTAGGAACGTAAGCTAGGGGTTGAGGGATAAAAGACTACGCATTTGGTGCTCAAGTGATGAGTGCACTGAAATCTCAGAAATCACCACTAAAGGACTTACTAATTGTAACCACCACCTATTCTCCAAAAACCTGTTGAAATTAAAAACTAAAAATGAGGTTTTTTAAAAAACGTACACTGGTAATTCTGAAGACATTTCTCCTTTATTTTAGCAATAACAGACATTTGCTATGGATTTGGTGATGGGGGTAGAGGGAGTAGAATATATGAAGAGATTGAAAGCTATTGGGGTTTTTTAAATTCAGAACAAAAAGGAACATGTGACAAGAGAAACTGAAGGAATAGAAAAAAAGCATCTATTCTTGTCTTCCCTCATGGTAAAATTCTTACTTGCCTTTTCACTTGGATGGCTACTTCAAGAAGTAATATCAAAAGCATATGATATGAGAATAATAATGGTGGCAGGAAAAGGGGGAGAAAACTTTCTCTGGAAGGAACAAAGTAAGGGAAGGAGAAAAAACAGAAAGAAAATTACGTATCAGAGTTTTCTTCTCATTCCTAAGGTGTATTGCCTAAACAGTAAAAACAAACATTTAGTATATTAAGATGTCACAGCTAATTATGACTAATTCTCTAATTAGTCATAATTAGAGAATATAAGGTAGTTATTCAAGTTCCTTACAAATATTCCAGTTCTCCTGGATACATGGTAGGACTGCCCTTCCCAGCTCGATCCAAAGTCGGGAATGACCATGTTACTTGGTCAATAAAATATAAACAGAAATGTTATGAGTCAATGTCCAATTTCTGTATCTTTTGCCCTGTTGTGATGATCACGATAGTATGTGTCCATCAGCCTGGGTCCTTAAGTGACTATGAAGAACAGTCATAGTCTGGAAGCCTGCTACCAGCTTGAATTGAACCTATATAACATTAGCAAGCACAACTCTTCCCGAGTTAAGGCACTAAGATTCAGGGGAGTTATTATAGTGCAGCATAACCTAGCTGGACTGAAACAGAAATTGGTAACTAGAAGTAGGGTACGGCTACAACAAAATCCTAATTGAGAAGGAATTATGAACGTGTAGCTCTCAGGGTAAGCAGTTTAGAAGACAGGATGTTAGTATTGTGCTTTGATTACTGTTGGTATGGTTTAAAGCAAGTTATTTTAAGACAACTGTGTGTAGGAGACAATTAGTAGTTTGTAGGCAGGAATGAAAGGGAACAGATTCCTTGCATACAGAGACTCATGGGGTCGAAGGAACAATTGTTTCAACCCTAAACTATAAAGGGTAATATTGACGAATGCTTTGAATAACGGCAACATGAAAACTTAACCTTGTAGTAACTCTTTTGTTAAAAACCCCTGAATGTAATAAGATGTCTCAAAGCCAGAGTTCAACTAAGGGTATAACACCTAGTAAATCCTTGCACTTCAACAAAATGGTTGTAGAAAAGTTTCCAAAAGGCATGGCTCTTCCATCAATGCAAGATAAACTGAAGCCACTTGCAATCAAGCAGAGAAAAATACAAGGATTAAAAACACAAAGAATTATAGCAAGTCTTAGTAGTCTATTTATAGAAAAGAATTGTAGTATGGTTACTGGTACATGAAACCAAAATAAATCAAAAGAAGCAGAATAAATTAATCTCACAGCCAAAGAAATCATGAGCCAAAACTAAAACCATTCAATTGAGATAAAACCATCCTTGGGCCTCCAATTTGCTGTTAAGTAGCAAGCTTAGAAAGCTGCTCAGTTGCTAAGGAAGGATTATTCTCCAATGCCTACTTGAAATATTGCCAAGCAAGGATGGGCCTTGGGAGTAGCCAAGAGCCTCAGAAAATGAACAAGAGAACTCTTCAGGGACGAGTCCCCATGAGTACGTTGGGGGCCCTTAAGGTCTCAGAATTGCTACAGGACAGTAACTGTTTTTTATCCCCCATTTTCCCCCTTTCTGAGTGGGAATTTCAGTGCCTGCTTCAGTATTGTAAACTGGGGAGAGAGGGTTAAAAAAAATCTGTATTTTTGGTCTCAAGATCACAAGAAGCCACATCTGGACCCAATATAATAAGTACTACACACAGCCCAGAAATCTATGGCTATGAGTTTGATTACACTGAATGGGACCTTTTAGGTGCCTCCTTTGAGGTAGAAACAACGGTTCTGCCTATGAGAGAGAGGGCAAGTTGAATGATACAGTTCTTAACACTGTTAAAATGTTTCTAACTTTTTGCCTTTCAGGCACAGAGAAGTTAAACTCTTCAGTGGTACCTGCTCTGGCCAGTTAAATGGAAAAGAAAGTGACATGTATCATCTCTGGTAGAAGCTGTAGAAGCCAGTGCACCATTTACCAAATTTTATTTCCTACCTTAGCAATCATGGACAAACTTCCATCAGCCTGAGTACCTGAGCAAGCCCTTCTATAGACTTCTACCAGCATAAGGGAGAAGCAACCTTTTGTTATATTAAGTGAGATTTATGATCCATTCTAATAAAAAAATCATAACATCTTCTAAAAGATCATTATTGCTGTTAGAATCTCTCTAAATAGATTAATTCCAGAAAATAAGTTAATTTGTCTCAATTTTTTTATCTTCAAAATGAGAATGATACTAAGCTTCACAGGGTTGTTCTGATTTAAATACATTTATATGTATAGCTCTTAACAGTACCCTAGTAAATAGTAGAGGCTATAACTCTTTGCCATTATTAAATACCTACCAAGTTTGCTGTAGATGCAGTTGTGCTATAAACACCTGAAGTTTCATAGTCTGGCTCTAGAGAATATAGCCAAAGTAAAAAAATGAGCATTATTTTATAGCTTGAAATTCTATAAACAATGATGAATGTCAGATCATTTATAGATCTTACTGACCTGCAGGATAAAGATATTCTTCATGATATTCCCCTGGGATAAAAAGACACAAGAATTGTGTTTATATAGGTCTTTTTTAGCTCAGCAGAGCCAAATGGTCAGCACTTGCTTTTTCCTCCAGTTTTATGGTTATATGTTCAAAACTAAAATGCACACATCCTGGAAAGTGAGAGGAGCTTTCAGACTAGTCAACAAATACTGAAGACAGAGATTAGCTGTAAACTTTACAAATCTCACCTCTGAAAATTTGCTTAGCTCTTAGAGGTCAGGCAGAGGTAAAAACTCAGTTGTGCCCAATTTTTCCAGGGAGGCTACAGTGTGGTGATTAAGCACATAGGCTCTGGAGTGAGGATTGCCTAGATGTGAACTGTGATTAACTACATGACTTTAGACAAGTATTTAATCTCTGTGCCTCAATTCTTCACTGTAAAATGGAATAACAGTATCTAGAGCTCATAGGCGTTTTGAGGATGGTTAATAGAAGTGAAAATAACTTAGCATAGTGCTTTACATATACTAAATACTCAATGGCCACTATAAATGGATTATGGATAATGAGTGTAATCCATTGTTTCCTTTGGTGGACATTAAGGGAATATGTTATGCCTCATCTGTTTTTCAATCTGTTTCATGTAAGTAATACATGCAAAATCAGTGTGTCCTCAAAGGATGGCTCAGCAGACTTAAGTATTTTAAGATTTCTGCACCACTGAAATGCAAAGTCAATACTCAATTGGATGGTTTTCCACCAAATATAACCCCACAGTTCTAAAGTAAATTTGATTCTAAAACACACCGCTTATCAAACACACATGCAACTCCTCCAGATTTAAAGTGGGAGCAAAGATTTGGTTATTTCAAATATACCACACTACTCATAGAGCTAAAAGACAAAAGGGTCATGTAAATAAGAGCAGACAGTAAATGTCCTTAAACACATATATGCACACATGTACAAAGTTTTCACAGATCATTCTTGTACTAGATTTTTTCACTTATTACATTCCTAAAAATATCGATTTTTGTCTACACTAGTAACAAAAAAAATACCATAAGAAAATAAGGAACTTATTAATAAGTTATTCGGAATGCCTCAAGCTACTCAATGCTCCACAATTATTACAATAGGCACATACAGTATCTTTTAAAAGTAAAAATAAACACATTCCATGGTAGGAGGCAATATAAAAAAACTGTTAAGGTATGTGTGTGTGTATGATTCCAATTATATAAAATGTCCATAGGAGGCAAATCAATAGAGAAAGAAAACAGATTGGTGATTGCTAAGGGCTGGGGACTGGGAGAAATGGGGAATGGCCCTAATGGGCACGGGGTTTCACTACTGTGGTGATAAAAATGGCCTAATATTAACTGTGGTGATGGTATGCAACTCTGAATAAAAACCATGGAATTGTATACTTTAAATAGCTGAAATTGTATGATATGTAAATTATATCTCAATAAAAGAGTTACAAAAAATTATATCTCTGCCATTTACCAAGGATATGACCTTGGCCATGTCATTTACCCTCTGAATCTCAATTTCCTCATATGTAAAATAGGGATAGCACATTCCTCAGAAGAACACACGAAGGACTATACTATGAATATAATGACTTAGTAGAATGGGTATCACATAAGGTTCAATAAAGAGTAATGTTTATAGATTAAATAGATTTATTTTGGCAAAGAAGTTACTTCATAGCAGTCTTAAAAAATAATAGCCAGTCACACAAAAAGCCTAATGTAGTTATACAAATGGTGAGGGCAACTATAAATAGTGCCTTACTAATAAGGAATAGATTTTCCCATAATGATATCTGACATCAAGTCAAAACTCAATAAAGACCTAGGCAGAGAGCTGAAAACAAGTTATAACAATGTAGCAGCCTATTGAAATAGAAGTCCATTCTTCTTGAGAAATACCAGGACATGTTCAAAACCCAGCAAGCAATAAGAACTTATATAACTCTTTCCAAACTATGCTACTGGAACAGAGACCCCAAAAACAAATTGGTCTACTTCACTGCCCTGATGTGCTAATGCCACAAGAATCTTTTAAAAAATATTTAAATGTTACTGACTCACCATTTTCACTCTGGCCATTGCCCTCCTCTAAATTCAAAGCCTGTTTGCCCGAGCTATGTCCCCGCCTTCCAACACAGTATCCTGAAGTAGCAGGAACCATTGAAGAGGGACCTCCATGATTCTGTATCAAAGAGACACATACACACTGTAGTTCTCACTATAGAGTCAGGAAAAAAAAAAAAACAGCTAGAGGAATGTTTTAAAATGCACTTAAAAAAACTAGCCTAACAATGTGAACTAATGTTGTAAGAGAACTCCGTAATTAAATGTTTTCCATGCACTTTAGAATACAAAACATATGAAGTAATCATCAAGAAAATAGAAAATATCAACCCATACTATATAGGGAGATTATCAGTCTACCTCTACTTCCTTCTCTAGGAACAGGTGGGAGAAAATGTCTCTTTTCTCATTGTCATTTTCCAGAAAAGCCTTGGTTTATCTGTACAAAATCTAAAATTTATCCACATTGCCTTTACTTCAAAAAAATAAATGAAACAAGTAAACAGCTTTTTGAGTAAAGCTTTGATCCACTCACAGGTAAAGTTGGATAAGCAGTCTCATCCCCTTCTTCAACTTCATAAAAAGTAATCGTTTCTTCCAAGCCCCTGGGCATTTGTCCATTCCCTGAAGCAAATCCATACTGGGACTCCTTATTCATACAACTCATCTGGCGGTGACTACGTCTAAATGAACTTAAGTGGTTCAAATAATTAAAAAGTAGAAATGATGACATATAGTAACTTCTTCCTAATTTACAAATAACAGTTCGAATATCTCAAAGTTGATGCTTTTTAAAACATTAATGTTCAGCAATGAAATCAGGCTTACCCACTTTCTCTTAACACAACACTTACCGAGATCTGTAAGAGAAGTTATCATAGTTCTGGCAGCACCTTTTACCTGGGCCTGGGTAAAAACCAACTTTAGGGCCCGGCATGTTGTGCCTGTTTATAAACCAAGACGAATTTCTAAGAATAAAGGGAAAGGAAAATAGAATTCTCTATTCACTAATCCTAAGTAGTCAGTCTGTAGTCAAATAGAACTAACCCATCTTTCTAAATACATTCAACTAGAAAGAGCTCTGCTCTCTGCAATACTGGCATTAAGACTATCTATCATTAAGGAAATACAATCCGTATGTCACACAGACACTCATCTCGATGGCATTCTATATTCTTATATCTCTTCAACTGCTTCATATTTCCCTAGACAATGAAAATACAAATCTATCAACATTTTACCTGGGCATCCCATATCCTCGACCTTGTCTTGGAGATGGATGTTGAGGATGAAAATGTTCATTAGACATAACATCGCCAGCTGTCGAGTAGTGCATTGGAGGATCATGCCCATAATGCATACTGTGCTGTAGCCTGGGTGGGAGGAGGGGGTCTCCCTTGCTGTAAGCCATAGTCATATATACTTCTTTCCCTCGAACTTTCTTGAACATCTTCTTCTGTTGCTTCATGTCCATCTCTGATAAAACTTTCAGGCAAACAAAGAAGTAGCAAATAAACTTCATAACCAAAGCAGAAGGCCCAGTGTACTGTTACCACCACACTGCCTTAAAATTTCCAATGCTTCCCCTAGGAACAAACCAAATAAATATAGGAAGGGAATTTTTGTATTTTTGAAGGATATGCTAGATCTTTTATTTGGAAGGGCAAAACCAGCAGGTAATTTCTGTATCAATAGGTATATCTCGGCACTATCCCCAGTATGGGCAGGTTAGTATAGGTAATCAAAACACTGAGTTATCTATGGCCGGGCATGGTGGCTCATGTCTGAAATCCCAGCACTTTGGGATGCCGAGGCAAGTGGATCACTTGAGATCAGGAGCTTGAGAACAGCCTGGCCAACACGGTAAAACCCCATTCTCTACTAAAAATACAAAAACTAGCCGGGCATGGTAGCGTGCACTTGTAATCCCAGCTACTTGGGAGACTGAGGTAGGAGAACTGCTTGAGCCCAGGAGGTGGAGGTTGCAGTGAGCCAAGACTGCACCAATGATTCCAGCCTGGGTGACAGAGTGAGACTCCTTGAAAACAAAACAAAACAAAACAAAACAAAAATAAAAATGAAAATACTGAGTCATCCAATCACATACATTACTTTTCTCTAATAAATTATGCCTGTTAATATCCCTGGCTGCTTCTATGAAGGGTTTTGCTAGTTCTCTAAGAAATATTTTGCCCTGAAGTTTTAGAGTCTAAGATCAATGTCAGCTTAAGTTTTTTAAATTAATTTTTATAAGTGCAGAACAGTAGGTTATGGGATACATGCTGTATTTTCATACAAGCATTTGATCATTTGTGTAATAATCAAATCGGGGTAATTAGGATATCTATCACCTCAAATATTTACCATTTCTTTGTGTTGGGAACATTCTAAATGCAGTCCTCCAGTTATTTTGAAACATGTAATTATTAACTATAATGACCCTATTACACTACCAAATATTAGATCTTAATTCTACTATCTATTTTTGTACCCACTAACTAATTCCTCTTTATCCCCAATCCTCACCACCCTTCTGAGCCTCTGGTAACCATCATTCTACACCTCATCTCCACAAGATCAATTTTTTTTTTCCTTTTTAGCTCTCACATATGAGTGTTTAAGTTTACACAAAGTCCCTTAAGAACCATGGTTCTCAACCAAGGACAATTTTAACTCTCCCTCCCCTAGGGAATATTTGGCAATGTCTGGAAACATTTTTGGTTGTCACATTGGGCAGAGGGTGCTATTGACATCTAGTAAATAAGAAGCCAGAGATGCTATGAAGCATCCTACAAGGGACAGGACAGCCCCCCAACGATGAAGTAGTATCCATTCCATTTTCAGTAGTGCTGAAATTGAGAAAATCTACCCTACAACAAGACATATTACATACCTTTAAAAAATAGTACAATGTAGGTAAGTTAAAGGGAGTGCATGAAGGGGGAAAAAAAACGCTTTAGCATACAAACCTATTTCTGGGATATATCCCCCAGGCATTTTCTGGTAACCTCTTCCTTTACGACTGGGCACAGCATTCCAGGCAGAAAAAGGCATCACTTGGGTAACTGGTTTTAAGTTAGCCAGTGGAACAATGTGCCTTAAAAGTTAAAGGTATCACCATGAAGATATTGCAACACAGACTTAACTCTCATTCAAAATATGTATCCCACCCCTTATACTTCAAGTGTATTCTATTAAAAGCTGGTTGACAACAGCTTCCCCTTTTTTTAGGTTAGAAAACCTAAGAGTAGTTTTTACAATTTCACTGCTGTTTCTAGTACCGATCACATTTCAGAAGAAAGACTGGTAGACTATATTAGTTCACACATATTTGCTGTACCTCCTGGGAGAATTATATTCCCCTACCCCATTGACATGAGGCTTGGCAATGTAAACCACTCTGGTCAATAAAATATGAGACATTTTAAGATCCAGAAAATGGTTTGTTATGTTTTCATTTTATTCCCTGACTATGACCGTGGAAGCACATGTTAAAATCCAATCTCTGTTAGACCGGATCCCATCTGCTGATCCACTATGGACATGCTAAATGAAGGAGAAAGGACATTATTGTTTTAAGCTGCTGAGATGTTTTGGTTGTTAGGGCAGCATAGCCTTATTCATGATTCTCAAAGTAAACCAGCAGCATTAGCATCACCTGCAAACTTGTTCAAAATTAAAAGTCTTGGGTCCCACCTCAGACTTACTGCATCAGAAACTTTAGAGACTGGGCTCACTAATTTGTGTTTTCACAAGCCCACCCGGTAATTCTGGTGCATGGTAAAGTTTGAGAAAGACTAGATTAGCTTATCTCTATACTGGCAGAGGCTCAGTTAGTAATCCAACTTTCCAATTACTATGAACAGTTTTGTTTCAGAATTCTATTGTACTTAGTATTTCTAATAAGTAGGCTAGTGCCTAAGATTTGAAAACTTTTATACATATCTAATACCTATATTGAGATTTCATACTTCAGCACATGCTTTTATAATTCAAGGTAAGTCACCCTAGGCCAATACCAGATAAAATTCTGATTATCTTACTAGCATCCTGGTAATTCTCTATTTAATATTACAAAATGGAAACAGGAACCAAAGATTTTAGTAATTCAAATTATAATATTCCTACCTTTCGGCCAGTTCTTCAATGAAAACTGTTACTGAATTGTTCTCATTTCCAACTTCCTGGATATGAGCATTATAATATCTTCCATCTGATTCCAAGCAAACCTGTAAAGAGAATACATCTAGTCTCAAGGCTAGTGACAGATATGGCTACTGCCAAACAAAATACCACTTTTTTCCAAATGGAGTTCAGTGTCTACTTTTTAAAGTTATTCATATCAACACTGCCAGTCTGGATGCATGGAGGAAGCACATACTGAAAGAACCTTAGATCTAATCACCAAATTTGTAATTGTAACACAAACATTAAAAAAACATTTTTTTCAGCTGGGTGTGGTAGCTCATGCCTGTAATCCCAACACTGGGAGGCCAAGGTGAGGGGATCACTTGAGGCCAGGAATGAGACAAGCCTGGGCAACACAGGGAGACCCTGTCTCTATAAGAGAAAATAAAAATTAAAGAAATTAGACTGGCATGATGGTACGTGCCTGTAGATCCAGCCACTAGACAGGCTGAGGTAGGAGGATCATTTGAGCCCAGGAATTCATGAGCCACGAGCATCCCACTATATTCCAGCAGAGACAACAGAGCTAGACCCTATCTCTTTAGAAAAACAAACAAAGCAAAAAAAAAGTTTCTAGTACTTTGTAAATAAGTCTTGCTCAACTCATATTATGGCTGCAAGCACATTCTTAAACAAATTACTGATTCTTGAAGAAGGAACTAACCTGACACTTGTCTCCCAAATAGTACTGTCTCCCAGCATACTCCATGTAATCAGATTTTTGAAGTTCTATTAAAAGAAATGAAGATTCAAGCTCAACCGTACTGTTTCGTTTCCTATATCATTTAATTTCCTCATTTACTTTTACCATAGTACCTTTGACAGCACTACCATTATAAGTGAAAATAGGGGTAAAGTTCCAAAGGGCCAGTCTATCATTCTTGATGGGTTATTTCTGCAGCCAATTTAAAGAGACCTTCCAAAATAATTTTGTGCTTTAAAAAATAAATAGGTGGAAATTGGGAGTTTGTAACCTGAGACAGTAAAACACTAAAGGGGTACAATTTGAAAATAACAGTATTCAGCTTCTTCAAATCAATCTTTTCTTTTTTAACAACATACTGTGTTTCCCAAGGTCTTAACCTCATTCTAGATTGTCTCTATAAGAGACATTAGCTAGGTTTTTCAGGGTTCAAGGAGTGGAATGTGAAATATTAAAGTCTCATCTTGAAGGCAAAACTTTAAGGCCTAGGTTGATCACTTTAGATATTTTATAAGGAGAGAAACAATGACCTATTTCATGGATTGGTAAATTTTTTCTGCAAAGAGCCAGAAAGTAAATATTTTCAGTTTCTTCGGCCATAACTACTACTCAGAACTACTCAAACTCTGCTGTAAAATTTCATGAACACTGAAATTTGAATTATATAATTTTCATGTGTCACAATATGTTATATATGTTATTCTTTTAATTTTTTCTGGTGTTTAAGAATTAAAGACCATTCTTAGCTCATGGACCACACAAAAACAGTTGGTGAGTTAGACTAGTCCACAGCCCTAATCTACTGATTTATCAAAGAAGTTGGTCGTAACACATGAAATTTAAGATGAGCCTGTTTTCCACTCATTAAAAGTTTCATAAGGCTATCTAAAGATTATCTCCACATAGTCTTTGCAAAGTTGAAGTCCCAGGCAAACATCAGACTCTAAAAGATCCCTGCCACTTCTAAAGCTGTGTTCCCTCCTTTGGATTTAAATCATATATGGAGTAAGATTAAAAGTACCAGGCTGATTTTATAACAGTATTTCTTTTAAGAGATGTTCAACATAATTTGCAAAATTAGTCTCTTAGATTCAAAGTATCCTGTTGATATTTCATTACCTTTTCTGCCGTCCAACCAAACATCAAACTCTACATTACGATAGATTTCTGGATCCAGGGCTTTCAGCACCTTATAGGGGAAGGGCATCTTTGATGCATTTTCTGGAGACTAAAACAAAAATAATCGTGCTACAAACTCACAATCCTTAGTCTTACTTCTATGAAGAAGGAAGAATTAAGGTTCTTTCTTCTTAAAAAAAAAAAAAGTACATGTTGTTCTGTATTAAAACAAGAAATAAATTGCATGATAAATTTTGCCATATATTTTAAAAATCAGGAGACTACAGTAGTAAAATGCAAGTAACATTCAAGGTTTTAGATGGCAGAAGGGAAATAATGTCTAAAGCAGGCAACAACTCAGGTCACATCCCATATAAACCAATGCAACACGAACCAGGATTAAAAATTCAAAGCTATTCAGGAAGTATCATCATGATATACACATGGAGGTACAAGTATTTCTGTACTCTAAAATCCCCTGGAAATATCTGAAGTTTAATTCGTTTTGTCAAATCCTGTTAAAATTTCCAAAGAAACTACCACTTTTCTTCTGCTTTCCTAGAATTTCACTATATTCAATACTATTCCAAAATTACAAGCACCTCAGGTATACACAGAGATTGCTATAATAGTATTTGCCTTGTTTAGTTAGCCTCAAACTGAAGGCCTATTTGATTTTAGTCTCATAGGAATGGTAAAATTTCTCCTGTTTCTCCCACTTTAAACTATGATTATCACCTCGTTTGAACAAAATAAAGATAGGCATTGAATTTCTTCATGAAAAAATCCTTAGCATCGGAAGACTAATTACAAATTAAATATCGGGTTTGTAATATTTAGCTTAAAAGCATATTGCTCCTGAAATTTCTGAAGTGTTCAGTTTCTTCTGAGAAATCCAAAATTCCGTAAGAATAAGAATTCAAATAACATTAAGCACACATTTAAGTTTAAAGATAGGTAACACTTTCACAAAAGAAAATGACCAACTCGTCCCTCAACCCATATAATTAGAATATACTATCTGACTTTAACTAGTTTAAGTCATGATGCTGCAAGCCAAGAGAATGAAAATTCTTTGCCTTAGAAAATATCAAACCTTGGTTTCTTCTGTTCCTTTATTGTAGCCCTCTGGTATATTTTCAGCATTGCAGCAAGCACCCCACTCTTCCATCCTAATTCAAAAGATGTAAAGCAAAGAGCTTTTTATAAATGTAGTAGTTTCTTATCTTAAGCCTAACAACTACACCACCACCTAGTGGTAAATTAATTCAGTTCCAAAAATGAGGCCAATGCTTTCTCATCCCAACATTTGCATTTATGGTTCCTTTTTATAAGTATGTGCTACAACATATTTAGCAGATTACCTCCTATATTTTACAACTCCTGTGAGGACACACTCATAAGGTTATCCCTATGATCCCTGCCTCATCCATTTTACCGGTCTCTCCTCTGCTAACTATAAGAAAGCAAGCAGCCATGTTCACCACTGCAATGTAGCAAGGAGCTGAGGGTTACTTCTGGCCAACTGACAGCAAAAACTTGAAGCTCTCAGTCCTATAGCTCAAAGGAACCGAATGCTGCCAGGTACCATGAATGGGGAAGTGGATCCTTCCTCAGTCAAAGCTCCAGAGAAGAACTCAGTCCTGATCAACATTCTCATTAGTCTTATGAGACACTCAGCAGAAGATCCAGCTGAGCCATGACCATATTCCTAATCCACATAAATTGTGAGAAAAGTGTGCTGTTTTAAGCTGCCAAGTTTGTAGAAGCAGTGTTACACAGCAATAGATAACTAATACACCTTGACTTCTTACTACTGTAGTTTCCGTAAGCCTAAAGTCCTTAAGACAAGTAATCAGAAGTAATCAGTGAAGAACAAAGCAATCTTTACCCTAATACCTGGTTGCCAATCCTGGCAGTCCCAAATAAGCTTTAAAAACCCTCCCCACCCCCGTCACACACACATACATGAAAAAAAAATCACTTGGAAGCTTTAAACATCCAAGAAATAGAAATGCAAGACACAAATCACAAGGTGACACTTACCTAGCACCAAACCTATCTGAATTTGCAGGCCGAACTAGGAATCAGAAGAAATATAAGACATCTACTTTATTATCTCAAACCCAAAGTGTTCAACTAGAGCTGCTAAATAGTTGTTTCCTCAGAGGCACACAATATGTACTCACAGTGCATACCAAAGGCAGATACGCAAACACTCCTAAAACTTAGACTGAGAGATTTTCTACTAGCTGAATGTGTCAAGTAACCAATGAACCTCAGTTGTTATCTAGAAAATGATGGTGCTACTTTAGAATCAGCATTTTCTCAAAGTATGGTCCATAGCCTACCTACATCAGAATGCTTAGGCACACTTGTTTAAAAAAGATTCCTGGTCCCATTCTGACCTCAAATTTTGTGACAGTAGGCCCAGGAATATGTCTTTCTGACAAATACTTTAATTCTTATACAACTAAAGTTTGAGAACCATGTAATTAGATAGTTCTGAAGTTTCTTCCAGCAATACAAAACGACTTGAACAAAACCCCCAAAGTCTGGGCATCTCACAATACATCTGTTTTGGCAAAACTCTCCCCCCATCAAAAATATATATCCTTAATATATGTGTATGTGTGATTATGTAATCTAACTCACAAGTTTGCCAGGCCCCTTCTACTTTCAAATGATTATACACAGAAGTACAAAACATAATTATGATGATATCCCTTTCCCTTTATTACCTATTCTGATTTGAACTCTTGTAGACAGTATTGGCATCCTCACTCCCAGTCACAGCATTATTTCTGTTCTTCTTAGAACCACTTCGAAACAATTTAATTGCAGTTTTCAACTCTTCTTCATCCACAACAAATACATCTTTATAGAGAATTTCGTATAATACAGCTGAAGGAAAAATGGCCAAAATTCCAATTGTCAAAATAAGATTTATATTAACTACATGAAAACAGTCATAATCCTATGTGCAAATTTAATAGGTACCAACAAGTCTTTAAAGGGGGCTATTCATGGTGGGTCCCTGAAATTAAAGAGTGACAAGTCATCTGAAATCACACCCAAAATTTATAACGCCTTCACATACCCTGACAAACAGCTGCACTTGACTGAAATTGTTTTGAGTACACAGAATCATAGTGACCACTACTTGAATAGCAGAGTAGAATCTAAAGAAAAACACACAGAATAATTAAGTGAATGTTATACATCTTAAAACCATGAAATTAAGATGATAAATAAGTTGAAATTGAGTCAGTAGGCAGCGATTGATAACTAACCGAATTTATTTTTTTAAAAGTGATTTTTAAAATCTAAATATAAGGAAATACAACCTGTATCTCATAGAGATTTTCTTGGCAGTGACTTTTAAATGCCAAAATTAAAATCACTACTAAGGTTACACTGTGAGCCTCAATCACATTACTTTAGTATACCAAAAAAGTCCTGATTTACGAATTTGCAAAATAAAAAAATGAACACTTAGAAATTGAGTTACTGAACATAACAGAAAGACTAACAGATGCCAAAAGACTTAGCTAACTTCTAAGAATGACTGGAGAAATTAGGTCAAATACTCAAATACTCTAAACTCAGACTAAGGGAGGAAAGGAATATTATTCAATTATTTTAAGTTATCCATTTAACTTAATAGCAATATATCAATACACTATATAGCATCAATACTGCTAGAGAGACTTCCTCAATGAATTAAGGCACATCTCAGGCTACAAAAATGAGAGTTTAAGGTCTTAGCTGATTCCTTGAATTCCTAAGGTTTTTTTTTTCCCCAATTCAAAGGTCATGCTTGTTAAGCAAAATTTGTTCAGTCGAAATGTCGCATGTGATGAAATTTGTTTATGCAACTGTTCCAAAGTTTTCTGAGTCTTTGCTAAAAAAAAAAAAAAAAAAAATCTGTCTTAGCCATGTTGGGTAACGTGGGCCAGTAGTCTCAACTACTATGGCAGGAGAGTCACATGAACCCAGGAGTTTGAAGCTGTAGTGTGCTATGACCTCACCTGTGAAGAGCCACCGTACTCTAGCCTAGGTGACAGAGTGAGATTCCTCTCTCTTAATAAAAAAACAAAAATTCTGTTTTATATAAGGGATATGATCCCTAGTAATTAAGGTTCTTCCATTTTGAAGGTATCGCAAACTGAGTTACTCAAGACGATTCTGCAATCTGTGAAAAGATGCTGCCACCAAGCCTCCTTGGCAGAAACAATTATCCTAAGCATTCTTTTTTTTTCTGTCTTCCTACTCTTCCCTGGGCTAACTTCTCCTAAATATCAAGTTATTTAATCCCATGTCTATTATTCTTCACTTGTCTTTTTGGAAATCACACTTACTAACTCTAAGAAATGTTAATAACTGGAGGCAGTTATGGAGGGAGAAACTTACAACTTAAGTTGTAAGTTGTTAAGAAGCAGTTGTTAAGAAGTAAAGGAATCCAGTTAACCAGAACTGATGAATAAGCAGTTCTTACAGAAAGAAAACAGACAACCATATAATTTCTCTATTCAGGTGACAACAAGATCCATTTTGCCTGGAAGAGGCAAAACAAGGCATGGTGGCTTTTATGTTTCTGGTGGTATTCCAATGTGAAATAATAATTCTCTCATACATACTTGTGGGTGGTTTGGGAGTGGGCAGGTGGGATATAATTAATGACAGTAAACTAGTGAAAAAATGGGGTAGATCTATATTACTGAGAAGGATATTTAAAAAGAACAAGTAAAAATGTTAAATATGAGTCCATCTATACTTAAAAGACAAACACAAAGAGAATGATACAGAAATATAATCACCAATATTTAATAGTTTGTTACTTTGAAGTGTGTAAGACTGAAGAAGATGAATGTGGACTTTCTTAGTCTACATTTTCAAACTTTTTATTTTGTTTTTAATATTAAGTATGTAATTCTATCTAGATAAAGTCAGCTGAGTGAAGAGGGCTTGATTTCAGTAGCATTCATTTTAATACTGAATACACTTAAGAAACTGAAGATAACTACGTAGAATGAAGAGTTAAGTCAACACAGAAGGTAAAAGACACCAAAGTGAATATTATGCATTTATTTCTATGAAAGTTGGTTCTAAAATATTTTAGAAGGCTCATTAATAATGTTCACTACCTATAATAAAGTCATTTTATTTATTTAATTATTTGTTTTTGAGATGGAGTTGCTCTGTCACTCAGGTTGGAGTGCAGTGGTACAATCTCAGCTCACTGCAACCTCTGCCTCTCGGGCTCAAGCGATTCTCCAGCTTCAGCCTTCCGAGGAGCTGGGATTACAGGCATGTGCCTCACGTTTGGCTAGTTTCTATATTTTTAGTAGAGACAGAGTTTCACCATATTGGCTGGGTTGGTCTCAAACTCCTGACCTCACGTGATTCGCCTGCTTATGCCAGGATTACAGGCGTGACCCACGACACCCGGCCTCATTTATAAAAACTCAATCCTGATGCCAATCTTAAGAGTGTGAACTGAGATAAAGCAGCAAAGTTTTAGGTAAAGCAAAGTATCACAAAATAAAAGCACTGGCTTTTCCATACTTATATTTCAATACAAGCGATGCCTCCCTATTTATAAATTCCCAAATCAGACATATATAGGCATTATCCTATATATGCAAATACCCAAGTGCTGCTAAGTTTTAGCTCTGTATACACATGTGGATATTTGTTGGTTGTACACACTTAAAAGGTCTGACATTTTTGTATTCTCATGGTTCCCAATAGGTAATGTTCCCCTAGATTAGCTAATTAATTTCTCTGTAAGATATACAAGACATTTAAAAGTGGAATTGTATAATCGTAGAAACTAAGTGGGAGATATATGGATGTTCACTACATGAGTCTTTAAACTCTGTATGAAAAATTTCAGAATACAATGTTGGTGGAAAAAAACTGATCTAAAAGTTTAAAGATCCCTGGTAAAGATTCAAATTTCATCTCAAGCAATTTTGTGTACAACTGTTTAGATACAAAAGCTAACACTCTTCTTCAAACAATTCAGATTATGTCACACTTTCGCCTAAAAAGTTCCCATTAGTGATTAGGGTCAAGTGTGCTGGTGTCTGAAATTTACTTTAAACTACTTCAAAAAAGAAAAGTGAACTGCTGAATGGATTGAGGAATAGATATGTGATAATACTAAGATGTTAACAGCAGACTCTAGGTGTGGGTAGGTATATGGATGCTCACTGTAAAATTCTTTTAACTTTTCTGTATGTTTGAACATAAAATGTTGGGAAAAGTTTTAATTGACTATTCTGTACAACGAAAAAACAAGTCATTTGGCATGGCCTGCTCTACCTCTTCTTATGTAACTCTGGCCTATCTTTCCAGCATCACCCTCCTCACACCCAACTACTTAAGTCCCAAAGGGTCTCTTACTTCCATGCCCCTGTATATAGTGTTTCCTCTGAATAGACTGCTCTTCATACTTGATGGACTCTTTTATACCCCACTTAAATGTCACTACCATTATGAAGCTTTCTCAACTCCCTCAAGCAGAAAGAAGGGTTTGTTCCTTCATGCTTTTAGTACAATGTTTTTATTATAAAACTTAATATTTTATTGTAATTAAACCTTTCCAGGTCTGTCTTGATTGCCCCTTAAGCTCTTAGAGGGCAAAGATTTCACTGTATTCATTTTGGTGTCCCCAAAGCTCAGAAAAGAGATAATTAATGTACCCCATTTATACTTATCCTCTAAGTTATCTCCCACTCAGTCTTTTCTATTCCTAATGCTACTTCTCCTTAGTTCAGTTATTCCCCCTCAATTATCATAACAGCATCCTAACAGTTCTCCTGATGTCTAGTATTGTCTTGTCATCATTAAAATGTTGTCTAAATTGTGTTCCATGTTGTGAAATAAGGCTTAAAAAACTCAAACACTGTGTAGTCTATATTTCACTAATCAAATAATCAGGATAAAGGGCTTTTCTTTTATAAACTTTTTGGAGGAGAAGCTGTATGGTGAAAACAATTTGTCTGCTGAGTATTTTCAACAACCAAGTACTTTACCAGGCAGTAGACACTGTCACTTCCCTCAAGAAACTTTCAGATAATGAAAGAAGTACATATAAAAACAAATACAATATAATAAATACTATAATTACTTGGGAGCTGCTAAGGGATCACAAAGGGAGAAAATGACTCGAGGGGCTTTGGCAAAGTTATAAATACAAAGACACAAAGTATGAAAGGCAGAATATCTGGAAGCACAGCATAAAGATGGAAGACAATGAAGCTGGTTTGGGACCTTTCAGGATGCTGAATGCCTAACTTTGAAGTTTGAACCTGATCCTTTTTTAGTCACTGAGGAGCCTATTAGGGTTTTGGGTGGCTTTTTTCCTATCACAGAGAAGTGACAATCAGATCTGTTTAGAGGGATAACACTGAGAATAACTGACTAGAGAGGAAAAGGCTAGTGACAGAGAATCTTGTCATTCAGACTATGATTTTCATTAATTAGGTTAAAAATGATTTCTTAATATCCTGGCAACCCAGAAGCATCATTCAACTTCTTTTATATAAGTCAACATTCACTCATCTTCTTACCTTGTCTTCATAGCCATTATCTGTGACATAAGTTGGAGGTTTTCCAGGAAAGCGATAAAGAATGAAATCCCGACTACATGGGGAAAACAAAGGTAAGTGGCAAGACATAATTTGGTATATATCTCTTATATATACATGCCTTTAAATTGCCTACCTTATTCATATAAAATAATATAAACATCTGGTTTAATGTTTGGCTTTAAAATAATCCAAAAAGGCTAAATGATATTAATTCAAGGTAGACAACTAATTACCCCTGAAGTCTTATGGATTTTTTTTTTTAAAAACATATCTTAATTTGGGAGGAGGAGGGGTAAAGACAACAAATTATCAATTGTATGTATCTCTGTGAGTTGGGGGATGGTGGTGCTCTTTATTGAAAGCAGGGGTTGGCAATTTTTTCGCAAAAGGCTAAATAGGCATTCCAGCTTTTGCAGACTGTATGGTTTATTCAACTTTGCTTTTGTAGCATGAAAGCAGCCACAGACAATGCATGAGTGAATGAGCATCACTGTGTTCTAATAAAGCTTTATAGACACTACAATTTGAATTTTATATTTTTCCATGCCATGAAACATTCTTTTGACTTTTAAACCATTTAAAATATTTTAACACTCTTTCTTAGCTTAGACTTCTTCATTCCATATATCAATGCATCAAATCTTAAATCTCCACAATCCTGAGACACCTTTAATTGAGATCTTATACATACATGCATGCACACATCCACTCTCAAAGAACGAGGATATAACTTACTTATAAATTAGAGAAAGTGCTCTTATTTCCAGCTGGCCAGCACTTTCCTAAACATAAATAGTACATAAAGTTTTAAAAAACAGTCTGTAGCTAGGAGGTAGTTTTTTTTTTTTTTTTAAAGTTCAACAATTTTTTAGCTGCTTAGCACTGCTTTAGATGAAGAATTTGTAGAACACACTATAACCTGTTTTGAGGCTTGGAATACTGTGATAGCTACTCATTAACATAAACTTGTCCTGAAAAAGAGGACCTAAAGCCCTACTTAGACAGCCATTAAGTAATAAGGACAGGTAATATGAGAGATTTTAAAAATACAAAAATGGATAAAAAGGCAGTATTAAAAGGGAGCAGGGATTTAGTAAATGTGTTTTAAGTCCAGAACTATGGAATTAACTTTATCACATAAAAATTATTTCTAAATAAAGTATGTATATATGAATTTTAGTCCCACATAAAAGGAAGACAACTACAAATCAGGGGAATTGTCTAATAAAAAGAATGACCTCTTGGTAAAATTAATTACCACCCTCCTCCCCCATTAAAGTGAAAAGGCTTAAGCTTGTCCTGTTTCCAAGTAGGGTATACTTTTTTGCTAGTCTATGGTTGATGGGACTGTTAATATACAATCATCAATATTCAACACCAAACAATAGGTCAATTGCCAGCCTCTAAACTTATGCAAGAAATATTGGATTCAACACAGCTGGCTATGAAAGAAAAAGCTTGGTGTCTGGCTAAAATGATACAGCTGAATGAATAAATTTACATTACTATTCCAAATAACTCTGAAAGATTAAACCCCCATATTTGATCTTACCTTGGGATTTCCCAGCCGTTCCAGGTATTTCTCAAAAGATCCCTCCACATACTTCAAAAATAAAACAAACTCGACTTAACCAAATACACAGCATTACTGAAATATGATTATATTCTGCAATATTATCCTGCAATGGGTTCTTTGCTCAGGTCAACAATTATGGCAGTAAGTTTCTACTCTGCACAGCACCTCAAGAAGATTTGCACATACACAAAACTCATTAGGGGAGAAAAGCTAGAGTATAAAAAGTATCTTAGGAATTGGTCCTGGCATATCCACATACCAGTGCATTTCATCAAATGGTATGCTTTTGAATTTCATTTGAAATGCCAATTTAAGTGATAATTTTCATAAATCAAGCAAGATCAGTATTTCTAAGAATTTCAAATTTGAATAGACATGCATTTACAAAATTAAACTGAGAAACTTTAAAGAGAATTTCATTAGTTTCAAAAAAGACCATGGGACAAGGGAACTTTTTAGGGGTGATGGAAACATTCTCTATTTTGATTGCAGTGGTAGTTCTATGATTGCATATCATCTACAAAACTAAAAATGCCAAACATAAAATGGTGAGTTTTATTGCATGTAAAATATGCCTCCATAAAAATGAAATTAAACTCAGGGAATGTAACAGATTTATTTCTAATTCCATGCATGCATTATCACCAGACTTATAAAAAAATCATTTAAATATATCTATTCTGTAAGTAGCCTTGCACCCCTCTATAACTGATATATAACCACTGATCTGCTTTCTGTAACTATAGATTGCCTTGTATTTTTTCTAGAGTTTTATATAAGGGAAATTAAACAGTATAAACTTTGCAAGGGGTCTGGCTTCTATCACTTAGTATTAAATTGAGATATGAATCTCAATTATTTAGTTTTAAAATTTTACACACATCTTTGTTACTCAAACTGTTGTCCACAAACCAATAGCAAGCATTACTTTAGACTCTGTTCAAAATGCAGAAATCTCCACTGAACACAGTGGCTCACACTTGTAGTCTCAGCACTTCGGGAGGCCAAAGCGGGGATATCACTTGAGCCCAGGAGTACGAGACCAGTCTGAACAACATGGTTAAACCTCATCTCTACTAAAAACACAAAATATTTAGCCCAGCAAGGTGGCAGGCACCTGCAGTCCCAAGTTATTCGGGAGGCTGAGGTGGGAGGATTGCTTCGGCCTGGGAGGTGGAGGCTGCAGTGAGCCATGATCCTGCCACTGCACTCCAGCCTGGGCAACAGAGTGAGACTTTGTCTCAAGGAGGGAAGAAAAAAAGAAATGTTGGGCCCCAACTCAAACCTACTGAATCAAACCCTGCAGTTTAACAAGATCTCCAGGTGATTTGTATGCACAAAAATACTTGAGACGCACTGCTTTACACTATGGTCTTGCATTTGAAGTAATGTCACTAATAATCTTTTCCCCAGGTGTAGAGAAGACTAAACTCAGCTTCAAGGCAACAAGCTTTGAAGTCAAGAAGTCTTCCCATAGTTTTAAAATTCACTGAAACCTGTTGAGAAAATTAAGAGTAAACCTCGAACAGTAGGCAAATACTCACAATAAACAGAAGAAACGAATGCACTAGAAGGACCAGAAGTGTTTTTTTTTTTTTGTTAAAGCCATGCAAAAGGAAGCCTCCAATTTTGTTAACAAGAATTCAAATACATGAAGGTGTACAAATAAGTCTTCTATAAGTTGTATCTAAAGTTAATTGTTAGTGGCAGAGCTCTAATTATACAATTTGTCACACGGAAAGACCAGATACTTGGACTCATTTGTTCCCTTACAATAAGTTTTACAAGATTCCTCAAATTGACTGGCTGAAGATTACTGTACAGAGGATTAAGCAAGAAAATAGAGGGTGTTCCCAATAGCATTTCTTTTAAAATATGCATTGCAAAATATTAGCAGGGCCAGCCCTTTCATGAACTATTAATTGTTCAACAAAACTGTATGGATAATATAAAACAGCAATCAAAATGTAACTTTTTAGGGTCTGGAGTTCTTGGTATAGAAGGTAAGTAGTGGGAAAATGTAGATTATTCTTCATTTTTAATTAGAGTCCTAAACAACTTAATTCTAGGAGAGGGTCCAGAAGCACATTAGCTATTGGGAAGGGAGCCAGCTGGGAATTAAATATTTGCTATTGAGGAGACTGCATGATAGAGTTTAATTTTGGTAGCTGCTCATAATTATTTCCCCACCTGCTACATACTTTACCAACAGCTCTTCCAGGGTATATATTCTACTTACAGACTCAAAAGTTTGTTGATTTTCCCTCATATATGAGACACAAGCTTTCCTGATTTCCAAATGATGGACCTGGCTGCAAAATAACTAAAGAGAAGAGAAAGACCAGTCCGTTGTCAGTAGCCCTTTAAAAGAGGTACTTCTAAATCAAGACTATGAACTGAACACTTATGCCTTCCTTATTCAGAATATATGTAGGAAATTGGGAAATTAATTCCTTATCGTACTAAAAGTTTTTTAAATCATCTTCAACGTAATTGGGGAGCGATGGCTGTCATGCCCCATCCCCTTTTCTACTCCTTATGTTCACAGCCTGTAAATTTTTTCCTAGGCTTTAAAAGTAGAGGAAGCAGGTGATGCTTAGAAAGGATCAAGATATATTTCAGTTTTCTTTAGCCCCCTTATCTTACCCCTCCTACATTACAAACTGGCATTTAAAATACAGAAAAGATAGCAAAAGTACAGCAACATATTTAGACTAATCAGCAAAGGCATGCACCAAGATAGGAAGAAGCAAGCAGCTTCTCTCCAAGACCTGATAGGCCTGGATGTTTTCACTAGCAAACAGAAAAGGGAATTTTTTTTTCTTTTGGCAAACTACAGGACCGTGCCATGTCTCAAACTCTGACAACTTAGTACAGGGAAGATATATGTTTTCATTTTACCTGCTCCGAAATAGCCCGAAAGAGGCAAGAGGCATCCTTGGCAGTCAGCTTTCGAAACAGCCCTAAGCTGCCTAAATATTCATCCATTGATGTCTCATTCCAAGACTTCTGGCTGCAGTAGTTTTTCCATCCTTTATGCATTTTGTACGGGGCGGGGTGAGAGGGAGAGAGAAAAAAGTGTGGCAAGATGGAAAAAGTAGGGTGCAGGGAGGATGGGCAGCAGTGACAAGGGCCTGCTTAGGCAGGTATCCGGAAAGCAGCCCAAAGTCTAGGCCTGAGAAGACAGTTGAAGTCAGCGCTGCAGAATCTTGGCACTTCCCAGGAGCAGAAGCAATGGACTTGGCTTGCTCAGCACAAGTCAGGACCCTGTGAAAAGAAGAGGAAAAGCCAATCCTCCTAGGAATAGGGAACTGAACTGAGGCGGAGACATGGGAGGGAGGGAGAAGGTGCTTAGAGTTACCTCCTTGGGGAAGAGTGGGATTAACCCAATCAGCCCAAGGTTGAGAAAAGTGCGCATAAGCAGCTGAGCTTTGGGACTAGAAGGAAACTGACTTTGCAGCTTAACTCAGGGCAACTGCTGCACGAGGCTGAAAAGGGACTACAATAAGGCTCAGGTGTGTAGGATGCAGCCCGGTTCGTTACATTGCTTTAAGATCTCTAGCTGAATTTTCAACTACAGTCTCTGCCCAAACTCCCAGCTCCTTCCATAGTTTCAGGGAAACATGAAGGGAGAGAATCTTCATGAACCTAGTTAACCAGTGAGCATTTTCATTAATATCTTTTTAATACACACACAAAAAAGGAGAAGGAACTTCCCTTAATCTATAGTGGCAGAGGGCACACAGTTCAAGCTAACTGCCAAAGCAATTGCCTGATATCTAAGATATAGGGTTGAAGTAATCTTCCCATTTAATTCTAGATAATAGTCCCTGCCAGGATCACAAAAACTAAATCTTAGTAGCCATGCTAGGGAACCCTTATACAATTCTTAATTAATGGCTCCAAAGTATTATATGGTACCAATAAAAAGGAAAAATGCAAAGAAAGTGTTTCTTTAAAAATGTAAATAATTTAAATGGAAGCAGCATGAAAATATCCACAAACTTTCTAATAGACTACATTTAAAATATTAAGGTACAGTATGAGATGAGTTGGACAATGAGAAATGTTTTTCAATGTTTTACTAGGGTACTTCTCCAAAAACATTACTCTGGATTATTCGAAAACCAAAGAAAATACTAAGTGTCAAAGGCAGGCCCAATTACTTGTGTTATCTGTTTCCATTATCTATACTATCTAGTGTCTTTTATTTTTATTTAAATGCAAAAATCCAATTCCTTTCTTACAGTTTTCTTAAGTATTTAAAAAAATAGGTCAAAAGCTGGCTTTGGAGAAGGCACAACATTAAGCTGCTTTAAAAACTGTTTTTTTTCTTTCCTTTTTTTTTTTTTTTTGTATCTGTGGATCCAGTAGTAATCATGACTGCCCCCTTTGGAAATACAGCAATATTTTATAATTTAGGAATTAAATAATGGTTGACATGGTAAAAAAGGAATAAATCTTGACTTCCTTAGCCAATTTGAAATTACCTTAACTAATTTTTTTTTTAAAAAAGGTCTCATTCTGTCACCGAGGCTGAAGTACAAGTGCAGGGTGTGAACACAGCTGACTGCAGCCTCAACCTCTTCGGATCAAACAATCCTCCCTTCTCAGCGTCCCAAGTAGCTAGGACCACAGGTGCATACCACCACAGCCGGATAATTTTTGTATTTTCTGTAAAGACGGCGTCTTGCCATATTGTCCAGCTGGTCTCAAATTCCTGAGTTAAAGCTATCCTCCCATCTTAGTTTCCCGAAGTGCTGGGATTACAGGCATGAGCCACCATGTCCAGCCACTAATTTCGTTTTTAAAAAACTCTGGAAAAGTGATGCCTTTGGCAAAAGTTCTGAAACATACTGTTTGGGAAGAGGGATTGCCATCTTTCATTATGCCCACTAATTCGCTGAGAAAAACTAATTAAAGGTTATAATTTAAAAATGTTTGTTTCCAGTATTTTGTACCTGTAAAGAAAAACACAAATGCTTCACATCTACTGCTTTTTAAGCAAAAAATAAGTATGGTATAAAAAACAATGCAATCTACATGCTTCATTTTGAAGAAGGGAATGGGGGAAGGGAAAATCAGGAGAGGGAGGGAGACAATCAGAAAGGTAATAGGAGAAAACTGAAAAAAAAAAAACAGGGACAGAAAGACAAAAAGAGATAGAGCAAAAGAAAAGTAACGCACAGGGAAGCACACAGAAGTAGACCCACACAAATATGGTCAATTGATTTTTGACAAAGGTGCAAGATCATTTCAATAGAGAAAAGATAGCCTTTTAATCAAATGGTACCAGAACAATTGACCATCCACATGCAAAAAAAGATCCTCAACCTATACCTCACACCATGTACTATAATTAACTCAAAGGGGAACACAGATATAAATGTAAAACAAAACTTCAATATTTTTAAAAAGAAAATGTAGGAGAAATCTTTAAGATCCAGAGTTGGGCAATGAGCTCTCCAATACATCATAAAAGAAAGAAAATTGACTAATTGGATTTTATCAAAATTAAAAACTTTTGCTCTGCAAATGAGATTGTTAGAAGAATGAAAATACAAGCCATAGACTGGGAGAAGATATTTTTACATCACATATCTAACCAGAAAAACTTTGTAACAAAATATATAAAGAACTCTGAAAAGACAACAATAAAAAAAAAACCTGATTTCTTAAATTGAAAAGATATTTGAATACACATTTCACTAAAGATATAACAATGGCTAATGAGCACAGAAAAGATATTCAAAATCACTGATCTCTAGGAAAATAAAAATTAGAACCACAATAAGACATCATTACAAACCCACCAGAATAGCTATAATAAATAATACAGACAATAACTAGCATTAGCAAGGATTGGAGAAACTGGTCCTAAGATGCTGGATGCAAAAATTCTATGATTCCAAAAGTAATATGATTCCATTTACATGAAATATGACAAAAGGGCAAATCTAGATACAGAAAGCAGATTAGTGGCTGCCCAGGGCTGGAGTGGGAGTAGCCATTGACTACATATAAACACAACGAATCTCTTTGGAGTAATAAAAATCTTCTAAAACCATTTTGTGGTGATATGTGCATAATTCTGTATATTCACTTAAAATTAACTTGTACTTTTAAAACTGGTAAATTTAACAGCTTTCAGGTATGTCACATACCATATAATTCTCCCACTTAAAGTATACAATTGCATGTTTCTTTGTATATTCAGAGTTGTGTATCCTTTACCATACATAATCAACTTTAGAACATTCTCTTTACTCCCATACTGACATCCTGCATCCTGTAGCTGTCAACCTCTAATCCCTCTATCTCCACCAACCCCAGACAACCACTAATCTAATTCCTGAATCTGGAGATTTCTCTATTCTGAACATTTCAAATAAATGGGATCTTAAAATACGTGGTCTCGTGTGACTCACTTTTTACTTAGCATAAGGTTTTCAAAGTCCACTCATGTTGTAGCATGGTGCATCACTACATATTTCAATCTACTGTATAAACCAAAATTTGTTTATCCATTCATTAGTTGATAGAAATTTGGGTTGTTTCTACTTTTGGGCTATTATAAATAATATTTCCATAAATATTCACATACAAGTTTTAGTTTGGACTTATGTTTTCAATTTTCTTAGGTATATACGTAGGAGTGGAGTTACTAGATCATAGGATAACTCTAGGTTTAACCATGTGAGAAGCTGTCAAACTGTTTCTCACAGCAACTGCACCATTTTACATTCTTACCAATAGTGTATGAGGGTTTCATTTTCTCTATACCTTATCAGTACTTGTTATTTTCCATCTTCTGATTACAGTCATCCTAGTGGGTGTGAAGTGGTAGCTCACTGCGGTTTTGATTTTCATTTCCCCAGTGGCTAACGATATTAAGCATCTTTTCATCTGCTTATTGTCCATTTGTATATCTTTAATGGGATACCACAACATACATCTTAGAATAACGAAAATAATTTTCTTTAACCTGATAATACCAAGTGCTGAAAAGGATGCAGAACAACTGGAACTATCATGTTGCTAGTGGGAATGTAAAATAGTGCAACTACTGTGGAAAATAGTTTAGCAGCTTCTTACAAAATTAAACAGAATTACCATATGATCAAGCAATCCACTTCTAGATATCCACACAAGAGATATGGTAACACAAAAACCTCTATGTGAGTGTTTATAGTAGCTTTATCATAAGCTCTCAAAACTGGAAACAATCTAAACATTTTTCAGCTGGACAAAAACTGTGGTACATTCAAACAATAGAACACTTCCCAGGAATAGAAAATTAAAAAAATATTGATACATAAAAGAACATGTATCTCAAATGTGTCTGAGAAGTGAAAAAGACAAGGTTCAAAAGGCCACACACTGTATGCCTGCATTAATATGTCATACTGAAAAAGGCCAAACCATAGGAAGGGAAAACAGATTAGTTTTTGCCGTTAGTTAGGGTTGAAGAGAAGGGTTGACTACAAAGAGGAAGGATAAATGGGGCAGTGGAATTGTTCTGTATCTCAGCTGTGGCAATGGTTACATGATTATGCATTGGTCAAAATTCTAGAACTATATAAGAAAATAGGCGAATTTTACTGTATTTAAATTGAACAGTAAATAAAATGAAAAGGAGAAGAAATATAACAGAGTTGAGGAGCTCAAAGAATAGTCAACAAGATTGGAAAGAAAAAAATAAGAAAATTAGATTATCACTCTTGGAAAGCCAACATTTAACCAACAGGAAGCCCAAAGTGAGATGAAGAAAGCAGAGGGAAAGAAATGAAGATGATGATGATGATGATGACAACAATATAAAAAAATTCAAGCACTGTAGAACATGAGTATCCATATTAACATTGAAAGGGCCCATGAAGTAGCCACAACATGAAAGCAAAAAAGATCATCAGCCCTGTAACAAAGTTTCTCAAGTCAGGGGATAAAGAGAAGATCCTAAAGCTTTCAGAGAAGAAAAACAGTTTATATACAAAAGATCAAAAATAGGAACACCAATGTACTTCTCAAAAGAAAAACTAGGATTCAGAAAACAAAGAAGCTCCAGATTAGAAGGGAAGTTATTTCCAACCTTTATTTCTATACCAAGCTATCAGATGGAAGAGTAAAACAAGGTGTTTTCAGAAAAAAAAAAGATTCAAAAATGTTGCCACCCTTTCTCAGAATGCTACTGAAGATATGTGAAACCAAAATAATTTTTTGTAAAGTCCAGGAATGGAAGGGAACAATCTTGGAAATAGGAGATTCAACACAAGAGAAAAGCAAAGAAAAATTACAGAATAAGGATGAAGGGAAAAATCACAGGAAGACAGTCAGTAGGACTAGAAAATAAACATTTCAGAAAATAGAACAGAGAACTCAATTGTGTATATCTCAAAAAATATAATAAAAGTTTAGATAACTTGATGTGTTTGAATATAATAAGGAGAGATATACACTTCTGTTGGAAAGTTTAGAAATGTTTCTATCAAAAACTGGGAAAATGACAAAATAATGAGATAAAACAAAATTTTACAGGAAAGGAAATAAAATCATTGAACACTACATGGTTCAGATGTAAATAATACTGTACTTAAGCAGTCATAATAATGTCAACATTGAAAATGAATCTCGCAGAACTAATAAAACTGAATTAGGAGGATGGGAAGGAAAATGGGGAAGAGAAGAAAGAAAAAGTCTCCTCTTTGGGACCTCATTACTCCTCTTTCAACAACGGATAACCTAGATAGAAAATCAATAAGGCAACATTAGACTTAAATTACACTTTACACCAAATGGACCTAACAGACATATACAGAATATTCCATCCAACAGGAACAGAATACTACACATGGACCATTCTCCAGGATAGAACATATGTTAGGATAAAAAACAAGCCTTAACAAATTTAAGGGAATTGAAATAATATCAAGTATCTTTTCAGATAACCATGGCATGAAACTAGAAATCAGTAACAGCAAGAATCTTGAAAAATACACAAATATGTAGAAATTACAAAAAATGCTTCTGAACAAGCCAATGTGTCACAGAAGAAATCAAAAAGGAAATTAAAAAAAAAAAACAAACCTTGGGACAAATGAAAATGGAAACATACAAAAACTTACAGGATACAGGAAAAACAGTTCTAAGAGGGAAAATTACAGTGGTAAATGCCTATACTAAAAAAGAAGAAAAATCTCAAATAGTCTAACATTATACTTCAAGGAACTAGAAGAACAGCCTGAAGTTAGCAGAAGGAAGGAAACAAAGATCAGAGCATAAATAGACTATAAAAACAATAGAAAAATAATAAACAAAACTAAGAGTTAATTTCTCGAAAAGATAAACAGAATTTACCTACCCTTAGCTAGACTAACTAGGAGAAAAAGAGAGAAGACTCAAATAAATCAGAAATGAAATAGAAGATATTACAACTGATATCACAGAAATAGAATCACAGGAAACTATTTTGAACAATTATACGCCAACACACTGGATAGTCTAGAAGAAATGGGTAAGTTCCTAGACACATACAACCTACCAAGACTAAATCATGAGCAAATAGAAAATCTGAAAAGACCAATAATGAGGAAGGAGATTGAAACAGTAATAAAAGTCTCCCATCAAAGAAAAAGTCAAGAACTGATGTCTTCACTGCTGAATTCTATCAAAAATTTAAAGAACCAATACCAATCCATCTTAAGCTCTTTCAAAAAAGAAGTATTTCTAAACTCATTTTACAAGGCCAGTATTAACCTGATACCAAAGCCAGATAAGGACACTACAAAAATAGAAATTTACAGACCAATATCCCTGGTGAAATAAATGTAAACGTCCTCAACAAAACCCTAGCAAGCCAAATTCAACAATACATTAAAAGGCTCATTCCCCATGATCAAGTGGGATTTATCCCTGGGCCGCAAGGAAGGTTCAACATGCATAAATCAATAAATGTGATATATCACATTAACAGAATGATGAATAAAAATCATGATCATTTAAATAGATGCAGAGAAAGCACGTGACAAGATTCAACACCTCTTTATGATGAAAAAAAAGAAACTTCTCAACAGATTAGGTATACAGGAACTGTATCTCAGTACCATAAATGCCACATATCAAAAATCCATATCTATGACCATTTTCAAGGGTAAAAAATTGAAAGCTTTTCCTCTGAGATGAGTGACAAGACAAGGATACCCCCTCCCACCACTTCTATTGAACATACAAATTGTAGCCAGAGCAACTAGGCAAGAGAAAGAAAATGCATCCTACTAGAAAAAGAAGTAAATTTATCTTTATTTGCTGATAACATGCTCTTATATATAGAAAAACCTAAAGACTACACCAAAAAAATGGTTAGAACTGTTAAAAAAATATGAGTAAAGCTAACGGATACAAAATCAACATACAAAAATTCAGTAGTGTTTCTATATATTAAATTATCCAAAGAGAAAATTAAGACAACAATCCCATTTACAACAGCAGCAGCAACAACAACAGAATATTTAGGTATAAATGTAACCAATGAAGTAAACTGATATACTGAAAACTATAATAAACACTCATGAAAAAAAAAAACCCACAAACAAACGGAACAATATCCCATGTTTATATATTGGACATTGTGAAAATGTCCACACTACCAAATTCATCCTCGGATTCAATGCAATCTCTAAATGACATTTTTGCAGAAACAGGAAAAGCAATCCTCAAATTTATATTGAACCATGAAAGACCCCCAAATAGACAAAATAATCTTCAGTAAAAAGAACAAAGCTGGCAGCATCTCAGTCCCTGGTTTCAAATCATATATAAAGTGAGTATAATCAAAACAGCATCATGCTGGTATAAAAACAGACATATGGAACAAAGGAACAAGATAGAAAGCCCAGAAAGAAACCTACATATTTATGGTCAATCAATTTTCAACAAAGGTGTCAATAATGCACAATGGGGAAAGGACAGTCTCGTCAATAAATGGTGTTGGGAAAACTGGCTATCCACATGCAGAAGAATGAATTTGATCCTTATCTTACATCATATTAAAAAATTAACTCAAAATGGATTAAAAACTTAAATATAAAACCTGAAACTGCAAAACTACTAGAACACAGAGGTAAAGCTCCACACTTCTTTGGGCAATGATTCTTTGAATATGACCCTGAAAGCACAAGTAACAAAAGCAAAAATAGACAAATGGTATGACACCAAACTAAAAAGCTGCTGCACAGCAAAGGAAACTATTAACAAAGTGAAGATACAACCCACAGAAATTGAGAAAATATCTGCAAACTATACGTCTGATAAAAGGTTAATATCCAAAATATGTAAGGAAATCAAATAACTTAAAAGCCAAAAACGTAACCTATAAGGAAATCAAACAACTCAACAAGCAAGAAAACAACCAAATTTAAAAACGGGCAAAGGAACTAAATGAACATTTCTCAAAAGAAAACATAAAAATGGCAAACAAGTACATGAAAAAATGCTCAGCATCACTAATCATTAGAGAAATGCAAATCAAAACAATGGATTATCACCTCACAACTGTTAAAATGGCTTTTATTATAAAAGATAAAAAAGATAACAAGCGTTGGCAAGGCTGCAGAGAAAAGGGAACTATTGTACATTGTTGGTGGGAATGTAAATTAGTACAGCCATTATAGAAAACAGTATGGAAGATCCTCAAAAAATTAAATAGAACTACCATATGATCTAGTAATACCACTTCTGGGTATATATCCAAAGGAAATAAAATCATGATGTCAGGGGATACCTGCACTCCCATGTTCATTGCAGAATTATTCCCAGTACCCAAGATTGGGAAACAACCTAAGTGTCCATCAGGGATGAATGGATAAAGAAAATGTGGTACATATATAAAATGGAATATTATTCAGTGTTTAGAAAAAGGGAACTCTGTCATTTGTGACAACATAGATGAACCTAGAAGACATTATATGCTAAGTGAAATAAGCCAGGCACAATGACAAAGAGGGCATGATTTACATGCAGAATCTAAATAACTTAAACTCATAGAAGTAGAGAGTTAGAATGATGGTTACCAGAAGCTAGGGGTGAGTAGGAAAAGAGAAAATGGGGAGTTGTTCATCAAAGGGTACAAAGCTTCAGATAGACAGAAAGCATAAGTTCTGGGAACTTTTGTACAGCAGAGTTTCAACAGGCAATAATAACATATTGTTTATTTCAAAATAACTAAGAATTTCAAATGTCTCACCATAAAAAAGATAGGTGAGGTGATGAATATATTAGCTTGACATAATCATTTCATATTGTACACAAATAGCAAAACATCACATACATTGTACCCTATAAATGTATACACAATTATGACTTGTAAATTAAAAATATTTCTAAAAGTCTCCTCTTCCACGTAGGAAGCCTAAAATGATACTCAAATAAAAAAATAAATAAAACCAATTTGAGCATATTATTTACAAAACATAAAGTAATATGGTCACCAATAAGAAACAGGATCAAAGATGAGGAGGAGTAGGACATATGACTGCTGTTTCTTGTTAGAAGACTTGTAGAATCAATATTTTTAACTATTCACATGTATTACCTTAATTAAGAAAAATAAATGTAAACATTTTATTGTTAGTGAGCAAGAAATAATATCATCACAAACTGGGAAAACAAGTAATTGGAATTTTACAGCTCCAAGGAACCTTTTATTTTACAGATGAAGAAACAGCTCTGAAATAAGTTTTAAGACTTAGACCTAAGTTTTCACATCCAATCCGTAACAGTACTGAAACTAAAACTATATAAAATCTCCCAATGTTTGCACAATTACCACAAAGAGCAATCACATACCAGGGCAGGAAAGACATGAACAAAGGCTCAGAAGTGGTAAAGCAGAGGTTCCATTCTACAGATAAGTACAATATGGTATTTTAAAGAGACCTATGGGTCAATGCTAGACTTTGTCTTGCATATAATAAAAAGACACTTCAAGGTGTTGAATACTGTCCTTTGAAATATCCAATTGGCTTTCTCCACAGCAAACTACTTTAGTCTTGTAAACCTCCAGAACAGTGGTTTTCAAGTGGAGGGCTTGTTAAAATATTGCCTCTTGCCCATAGATTCTGAGGCAGGTCTAAGATGAATTCTAAGAATATGCATTTCTAACAAGTTCCCAGGTGGTGATGATGCTGGTCCAGGGAACACACTTTGAAAACCACTGCTCTAGAACAATGTGTTCCGCAAGTTATTAGTAAGTGTTCCTAAACAGATAATATCTAGGCCAAAATTTCAGCAAACATTGCCTACTATAATCCTATCCTTGAGATTCACAGTGCCCATTAGCAACATTAAAGGTCCTAAGGAATGCTTACAGTAAATGCTTCATATTTTTTACCTAGCCTTTACCCAACATCTTTTTCCCTCCATAGATCACTTATTAATGTTTCAAAGTTTGAGAAACTCTGCTCTAGAAATTTTTCTGTGACTTAAACCTACGGTTGTCAGAATAATACATAAGATACTGTATGTTCAGTGTTTAGCACATTCGTGCTTCAATATGGATTGCTGTTAGCTGCTATGTGACAAAACATTCACCAAGTAATTATTCTCTGGATTAAAAAAAAAGTTAAGGACCAGAGCAATTTCACTTAAATTCTACCGGAATGCAAGCCAAAGTTCTAATATGGGTCCATATCCTGTTGCCCCAACCCTAATGGAATTATTACCTTTGACATCCAAGTATAATGGGAAAAAAATTGTTTTAAAAAAGATGTTTTAGGCATTGTACCTCTGGGTACAGATTAAAATAAAATAAAAAAAAGTAAAGTAATTACATATTTTATCTGTCACGAAATTGATGGGCTTCAATTTTATAATTACTACTTTTTATACTGAAATTTAGGTAGAAAATGTAATTTGTCCTTTTAATTGCTATATCTATTTCTTCACTGATCAAATGAGGAAACTGTAATGTGACATATAAACATTAATTCTTTTAATTCTAAGGTAACACTTCACGTTTCAACCAAATAAATGAGGTATATGTCTGGAATTATTTTTTTAAAGCATACATTACCTGTGACTTACAAGGTATAGTTGTATATGACAAAATGCTATGAGTTATTATTTTAGTTTCTGAGAGGCAATATGATATCATGAAAAGAACATTATGAACTTGGCTATATCACTTTATTCTAAGTCTCAGTTTCCTCATCTGTGAAATAAAGTAGATGGGCTGCACAACCTCTTCCAAGTCTAGGGAATTACTCTGTGATTCAATACTGGATAACAGATTTTAGGTGGCAAAATTTGTAATCAATATTAAAATATTGATAACTTCCTTTAAGTGCTCAAATTTGTGATCAATATTAAAAATAGCTTTTGAGGTATTAACCTATTATCTTGGCAAAAAGTGGGGATGACTGGCCCACATAAAAATGAATAAATCTGACATCACCACATAAACAGACCTAGATTTTTAAAGATAACAAACCCATGTATTAACATGTAATAACTTGTAACAGAACCTACTGAAAAGGCAATTAATATTTTAAAAATTAGCCCTAAATAACTTCAATGACTTTTAGTACCAAATAACATGAAGCCAATTAAGGGAAATAACTCTACAGAACTTTTTAGGGTCTTTCATTACTGAAATATAATCGTAATGTTTTTTAAAAATGTATTTTAACAGCACCCTGGAACTAGAGCCTATCAACTTTTCATGGTGAATATTCAAGCAGAATAAGCAAAGCAAGATTTATAAAGGAAGGGAATATAATGGTTCTAAAACAAAACGTGGCTTGGCAGCCCTGTTCAACCTCCTCCTCAAGTTTTAGGAAGGAGAAAATAAAGGTAAGATAAAGAATGGATTTCTCAAAGCAGTGATCCTTGTTTGGAAATGCAAAATAAAATAAAAATTATCAAGAACCACTTGCTTTCATTTTCTTCTCTTCTCCATTTCTACCTGATACCGTAACAATAAAAAAAAGGAAACTACTACTTTGCTTTAAAATATATCACACTGGCACAGAAATACTGAGGGTTGTTTTTTTGACTTAAGATACCTACAATGTCTCATCAGTCTAGAGACAGGGGATTAGGGGAAGGAAGGAAAAAACCCAGAACATTTTGAAGCACTGGAAAGACCCATTCACTTAAACTTCTAAATAAACTTAAACTATGTACCTATAACCCAAATTAGAAACTGAGTATGAGTTTAAATATGAAATTCAATGAAAAATCTGTTTTCCGTATCATTTAGGACTACATTCTGTGAATTCTAGGAATATACCTCTTAGTCCTATTTCTTAAAACAAAAACTAACCAAGAGAAAATGTAGTATTTCAACAGCATTTTTAATTTTTAAAACATGCCACAGAACTAGGTTTATTTCTTAGAAATCACCTATGGAGAAGTTAGTTTTACTAATTCACATGCAGGAAAACTGAGATCCAAAAAAATACTAATTTAGGCTAAGGACTTAAGAATGTTTTTCACTACTAAATTTTGGGAATGTATTATCCACTCACTTCACACTGGCAATGGAGAAACGACCAGTATGTAATGCTGCAGAAAAGAAGAAATGAACAATTAAAAAGATGTACTATCGGCCCCCTGGCAGACATCATTTCTATAGTGACTATCAGGGTCCTGCAAACAAGTACTTCAGAAGCACACTTAACTGTGAGTAAATACAATATGGTACTACCTTACTGGATTTCTTCACCAGTCTATTGAGGATATTCTAAAGTAATTACTACAAATAAAAAATTCCATTTAGTCCTTATTATTAGGAACAACACTACGCAAGACATTATGGGTTACAGATACTGACTTAATAGTATAAAAATATTAAGGTTAGTTTCAAAAATGTGTTGTCTGGTATGCTTTAAACTTAATGAAAAAAGTCTTGAATTTGTGTTACATTATAAAAAACTGGTAATTACTAAATTTAAATGTAATTAATCAAAAGAGTTTAATTATAAATGAGTCTAGGAGTTAACACCAATATAGTAAGGAACAATGACCAAGAAATGAAGTCACTGAAGTTGGCCTCAACCTAGGGATTTTTAACCTGGGGCCACAAGATGCTTCCAAACTTCCTGAAAGTCAGTGCAAAATCATGTATATGTAAAGAAGAAAAGCAATAGTTTTAAAGAATTCCATGGCTGAAAGCAGCTTAAGAACCACTACCTCAGAGAACAGGACTGCAGCCATCAAAATACAATCATGTTCAAAGCTATAAGTGTCAATCAAAATAAGTAATTTTGGCCAGGATGTGGTAAAAAACTTTATAAGACAATAAAGATATAGAAATGCCAACATAGATGGTATACAATGGTATTAAAAGCCTGTCAAAGTATTTTTCAAGAATTAATATCAACAATACGAAGCATGTATTCTGTACAGGCACAGTGCCTCATGCCTGTAATCCCAGCACTTTGGAAGGCCAAGGCGGGTAGATCGCTTGAGGCCAGGAGTTCAAGACCAGCCTGGCCAACTTGGCAAAACCCCGTCTCTGTTAAAAATTCAAAAGTTAGCCAGATGTGGTGGTGGATACTGGTAATCCCAGCTACTTAAGAGGCTGAATCACTTGAACTTGGGAAGCCAAGGTTGCAGTGAGCCGAGATCACGCCACTGCACTCCAGCCTTGGCAACAGAGCGAGACTTCATTAAAAAAAAAAAAAAAAAGGCCACATGTATTCTACATTCCTGTTTGAATCTAGCCAGGTTTGTCTACCTTTTGTTTACCAAACTATAAAAAAAAAATTAAAAGCTATACATATAAGGTTTGTAATAGAGTATTTGCATAGCAAATTAGCCAAGTAATAAGTAATGAAATACCACTTGATGGCTGGGTGCTGTGGCTCACGCCTGTAATCCCAAGACTTTGGGAGGCTGAGGCAGGCAGATCACTTGAGCCCAAAAGTTCAAGACCAGCCCGGGCAATGTGGGGCCTTGTCTCTACAAAAAAAATGAGCCAGGCATAGTGGCCCATGCCTGTGGTCCCAGTTATTCCAGAGGTTAAGGTGGGAGGGTCACTTGACCAGGGGCGGCAGAGGAGCCAAGATCTTGCCACTGCACTCCAGCCTGGGTGACAGAGTGAGAGACTCTGTCTCAAAGAAAAAGTCGGTTTGGTAATACCCTAAACCTTTCTCAATGTAAGCTTTAACTAGAAAACACTATATATACTGCTCTTTATATACCTGACTTTTAACGTCATGTTTTACCACAAATCCCTGACAGGTACGATTATTTGACAGACCCTTAAATACCATTAAGATATTACATAGAATCAGCACTGTTACATTTGGGATGCTATTCTTATACATGCTTGATCCTACAAACTTACACAATATGATGGTCACATCTTCTGATCAAGAGATGTACTAGATACTTTGCTGTCAAGTCAAAATCAGTATGAAATAAATGTGTGAAAAAGATGAGTGTTTCCTAAAACAATACCTAATCCTAATCAGGATAATCAAAAAAGGAGTACTAAGTTACAGAAGTGCATTCATCATTTATGGAAAGCCTACTATGTTTCAGGCAAAGGACTCAAGAACGAGTAAGATATAGTTCCTCCAGAGCAGGAATCATGTCTTGGATACTGCTGATACAAAAGGTAGATTCTCATTATACATTTATATTAAAAGCCTGAATGGTGAATAAATGGGCTTGAGGTACTCAGAAAATAAAGCTGCGAATACCTGGAAACCAATTAGATATAAGGGGATGGAGACACAGTTAAAGGATAGAAGAATGACTAAATGATGATACCATTAAATAAAGATAAGCACCTCACAAGAATGAAAAGAAATATTATTTCAGTATGGGGCACACTGAGTTTGAGGTGCTTACAGAAATGACAGACAGGGCCAAAGGCAATTAGAAATACCACTTAGGAGCCCTAATCAGAGTTGGGAGATACAGATAAAGGAGTCAACAGTAGTAGAAGCTATGGGAATGATGAAAATACTAAGAAAAGATATAAAGCAAAGACCAAAAAGAAACTTTAAAATATAAATATTTAAGAAAAAAAAGATCTGTAAATAACTTGCAACCTGGTAAACCAATTGGAAGTTTCTCCACATAGATTCTATGAGTAGCCATCACTGTGTTTTTTTTTAAGTAGCAAAGTAAAAATTTAAAAAGGTTATATGTCTATGGCTAGCATACAATCTCAATTTCTTAGAAAAATCCTCTGATTTCAAATATTCTGTCCTACTGTCTCCATAATGGATGGAAATGTACTGGAATTCAGTGTTCAAATTACAATTTCCACATCATCTCTTGGACCCTAAGATAGAATAAAACTTTTTCTTACATTATGTCATTTGTAGAATGGACAATTATTGCATAGGATTAAAGATTAAATGAATACATATGTGTAAAGTACCCTGAATAGTACCTGATACATACAAAGCATGAAGCGTTAACCCAAATTATTTTTAACTTCCCACTTCCCTATAAAAATATGGTATTATGGCCGGGCACAGTGGTTCACCCCCATAATCCCAGCACTTTGGGAGGCCAAGGTGGCAAGATCACCTGAGGTCAGGAGTTTGAGACCAGCCTGGCAAACATGGTAAAAATCCCTTCTCTACTAAAAATACAAAAATTAGCTGGGTGTGGTGGCATATGCCTATAATCCCAGCTACAAAGGAGGCGAAGGCAGGAGAATCACTTGAACCCGGGAGGTGGAGGTTGCAGTGAGCGAAGATCATGCCATTGCACGCCAGCGCTGGTGACAGAGCAAGACTTGGTCCCCCCTAAAAAAATGGCATTACATGTACAGCAGAAAATTGATCACCACATGGCTATCATGATGACCCTTTCCAAATCTTTCCCAAAAATCGATTTCAAATAATCTGTCCACAGGTGTCATTTCTCAGACTATATGCAGGGTTTTGGTCATCTCCACAAATTTTACATTATGATCAAATCAGAGGAACTGTTTATACAATAAAGGGTGAAGAATATTTATATTACTTCTAGTCATTCCTGATTTTAGTCTTAGAAAACTTTCTCTACTATTAAAGTGGCAAACAACCTTTTTGTACTGTCTTTTGTGCCTGTATATGGCTTGCCTTTAAAAGAATGCAAAGTAGAACTCTAAGGTGTCCGAAATCAAATACTTGATGGTATTTGCAGACAATGACTATTTTAAATGTTCCAGAACCTTACATCAAATTCTTTGGTTATGTTATCTTATCAGAAATTCCTTCAAGCTTTCTTTCCTCCCAAATTACAAGTATCTAAAATCCTTAATTCCCAAGGTCATCCCATAATATCAATTTTTATCTACTCCAGCCCATAAATGTTCTATTAACTGTCGACCTCTTAATCTATCCATGGTGCAAATTCCCCAATACTAAACTCTCTTTCATTTCCTCATCCCTGAAAATTTCAATACCTCTAATAGGAAACTGCTAAACAAATTTCATTCCACTTACTAATTGATATCACGAACCTGTGGCTCTGCTATGTAATGAAACCAAACAAATAGAGCAAACATTTCAAATAGAATTTTGATTACCATTCTTTAATGAGGACTAGTAAAATGTAAATGTGGTGATTAATTCAGCATGTTTACTTATCTGTAAAATTAGTGGTTTAAAAGATTTATTCTTTAAATTATCTCCCAACTCCAAAAGTCTACGATTCTGTCTTAAAGTCTTAATTTATTCAATCTACTATCAATCCTACCCAGAGCATTTTCCTGAATTCCAAAAACTCAAGAAATCACAGATTTATAAGTCCTAGGTAAGGTTGTCACATGCCAAAGGAAAACCCAATTAAATGTGAAATTCCTACTAAATAAACAGCTTCTAAAAACAAACAAAACCTACCTTGAAAGGGATTAGAGTAACTAAAATGAATACTAAGCAAACAACCATAAAGAAACAAAAAGCTTACAACATATATTATCTATAGTAGAAAGATCAGGGGACTGGAAATCAAGGAGCTGCTTCTAGGGGCAGTCTGCCAAAAGCTATTAGTTTAAGCAAATGGCAAAATCTGAATATGATGGGATTGGACTAGATAATCCCAAATCAAAATAATTCTCAAGACTCCTTTGATTTAAAAATCCAAAATTGATATAAAATTCCACCAAAGTGCAGTCAGAGATGTTACTACACACACAACTGACAACAATGGCTTTAGCCTCTGCTAAATGAAATAATGGAATCTAGGTTACGCATTATTCTGGGAAAGTAGATACTGGAGGATTTAGGGGCTGTATAGTCTTTTAGTTGTCTGATATTTGAGTAAACCTTGCCTTTCACTTGTTTCTCTTTAATTCTCCATGTCATAAACTATAAAAACTAAGTGACCAACACAAACTTTAAGTCACAATTTTCTCAAATGAGAAAACATATTTACGAGGGCCCAGAAAACACTTAAGATTCTCTCCTTGGATTTGAATAGGATCTTTCCTAAAACACGAGTATAACATCGATATACAATTATGATTATGGTGCTGTAAATTCTCAACCAGATTACTCACTTTTTAGATTATTCTCAGCAAAATTTTAATCCAAGTTGGCTTCCTCCTGCTACCTAGAGTATTTATCAGTCACCACTTTCTACCACTAGTAACCATTTATTATTAATATTAGCCTAAATAAAACACAATCAGGAAAATATGCCTACAAAAACATGATAAAATACATTCCAAGTAAAATGTTTGGAACATTTAGCATTTTGGGATAATATGATGGAATGGAAGGTAGGTCTTTATAGTGAATGTTCTATTTTGATAGAAAAACTATATCTAAACATTCTACCAGAGAACTATAGACACTTAAGGATAATCTAGTCTATCATAAAGGTCTTCAGACCATACACTCTAGTCAGAAAGAACTTTATAATGTATTTTGCTCAAGTTATGTCAATTTTAAAACCATATATTTAAGACCTTATATGTATCAGACCATTTATTGTTCACTTGTAAAACTAATTTTATAAACACATAAATTGTAAATTTCTATTAATGTTTCATCACTACTGTGAGAGGGCATCCTTAAAAATCAATAGTAAGTCCTATTGGTATAAGTCCTTTTTGATTATTGTTCTCAAACCAGTAAAGTTTTGACATTAGCCATGATTATTTTATCACTTTCTATGTGTTTTAGAAAAAAAACAGTGAACATATCCACTCCACTCTATTCTTCAGGATAAAAGTAGCTTTTCGAAGTACAACAGATCAACTAACTTGATCATCTTTTTTAGGCAATGATTGAACTTTTTATTTCACAGAGCATAATCCATTATTTTTTAAATTTGGCTCCTTAGATTATAAAGCTAAAGATGCTGATTCTCATGTAAAATTTTTAAAAAGTTGTTACTGTTTCATTTTTTATTCTAAGGAACATCAAAATAACTACATTTATAATCTTTGTCAAAGTTTTCAAATGTCATTCATTTTCATGATTCTAAATCCACTTGGGATTCTAGGATAAAACCTGTGAATGCTCACTATATACTGAAGATTAGAAAAAAAATCTAGTACGTTTACTCAACTGCAATTAGGATTTGGACCCAAATGCAAATGTGCACACCATAAAATTTCCTATATGTTCTATAGATGTAGGTAGTTTATTAACTATATTATTCTCTAAATATATATTATGTATTTAATTTGATTTAATCACATTCCATAGGTTGAATTTGGGGGTTGTTTTTAAAAGTGTTGAAAGTTTAGTGTTTATTTTTGTAATCCAACAACTTTATCCAAAAATGCAGAAAATTTTTCTGGCTGGCCAGGAGGATAACATTTCAGTGTTGATAAGTCCATTGACTGTAACAGCCCAGGAAGCGTGCTAAAACAAAAGAAGAAAAGTATTAGGTAACATGGGAGAAAATTCCATACTTCATCTGCTGCCCACTTGATGAATGAATCTAACTTCCTAAAATATAGTGGTACTTCTAAAAACTGCACGTGAATTTTTATATATTTTATTATAAATATACACACTAGGATTATTAAAGCAATACAAAGAGTACTATAAAACGTCAATATAAATTCTGCAGATACCTTATCTCCTATGTCAATTGAAATATCTGAGAAATAGTTCATGAAAAATGTGTTCACATGGCTTTGTAATACTTCTCAAAACAGGTGTATTTAAACTGAAACATAATGCAATCATGAAAACAGAATTTAAAAATTGAAACCAAAAGTTAATAGCCGTCAGACAAGATAATAATCTGGGGAAACTACTAGACCATGCATGAAGACTGTGAAATAGCTTCACCAGTAATTTACTATCATAATTCATATATAATTAAACAATATACTACCCCACCATGTTTGCTGGAAATAAGGTTTCAAACATAAAACTATTACTTTAAAAATTTATTTAAACCAATCACTTAAATTAAAACAAGCAATCCACCACCCAGCCTAAGTTTGGGGAAAATAAATGATTTACCTAAAATGAAAACATAACCAATTATAGTCTTACTGCTTTCATGGGTTTGACTTTCTTGAAATTAATATAGAAAAAAAGACATCTAAAACTGTGAAAAATAAAATAATTTGGAGAATTGTACAGTTTCCTTCCTTTCCAGCATGAGTAAAAAGTCAGGATATGTTTAGGAAATCAATGTTTTCCTTTTAATGTACTAACATAAAATCAAAGCTGATTTAACATTTAGAATGAAAATACTCATCAAAAGTATCTGGAAAAATTGACTTGCATAAACCAGTAAGGTAAGTTTATTCCTCTTTCATCTAGCTTCTCTCCTGACTCACTAATAATTCAAGACTAGCTTCTATATTACACAGACACCCTGACATTCCCTCTTCTCCATCATTACAGTGTTAGGGGCACCAACAATATTACTCCTGAAACAATCAATGAATCTGCCTCCTCTCAATGAGAACAGGAATTTTTGTCTGTTTTGTTCACTGACGTATACCAAGTGCCTAGAGCAATGCCTGTCACATAGAAGGTGCTCGATAAATATTTAATAAATGAATAAGTATTTACTGAGTACCTAAGAGACAGAAGCAGTAAAACTAAAAGAAAAGCTTATTATGCTCTAGCCAGTTTCTTCTCAGGTTTTTAAAAATTAATTTCAATTTACTATAATATAAATATGTAATATATATATAAATGTATATACACATACATAGATATATAGTAATTCTATGCGGTATTTACTTCTTGAAACACCAAACAAGGAAAGGTCTTAAAGCCAAACAATTGGGAATTACTGACCTGACCCTTTGGCAAGCTTCCAGTGTCTCAAGGAAGTACTAATGGAAAACAAACCAGCAATTTTCTTCATCCTTCTATTACGATGATCAGTTCGTGTTGAATTCTAATATACTTGTAGAAAATAATACTCCTACTATAAAGTAATTTCTCTGCTTAAAATACTTCAATGGCTTCTCAATAAACATAAATAAAATCAGAACTCTTACATAAGCTACCCCACCCAGCTTCATTTTCTATCATATTCCCTTGCTCACTATGCTCCTGCCACACTTATCTTGCCTCTGTTCCTCAAGCACACCAACCTTCAAGTTCATTCCTTACTGAGGCTTTTGCACTTGCTGTTCCTTCTGCCTCTAGATCATCACATGACTGGCTCTTATAATTCAGGTCTCAGATCAAAATGTTAGGTACTCTGCCAAGCCTTCTCTGACAATTCTAATCAGTCTTCACCACAGCTACCACATTACCCTGTCTGTCTTACTTCATAGTACATTTCACCATGTGAAATACCTTGATCATTTATTTGTGAACTTGTTTACTATCAAATTTCCACCACTAGAATTAAGCACCATGAGAACAGGGACTTTATCTCGTATTTACTACTGTTTCCACAGTAGTAAAACAGTGCCTGTTATATATTTGGTGTAACTGAATAAATCAAAGAGTACATTTAATTTAGGGATTCCAGCGGATTTACTGTAGGTAAAACTTTTAACTAAAATGAGCAGATGCTTTCCTTGAATAATGAAAATCTATATAATGAACTCAAAATTTAGAACTCCAAAATCAGTGTCTCAGAAACTTGCTTACCTAAACACACATACACACTCTCAGATATTCACATATGCAAAGAAATAGCCACAGATACAGACAGAAATATAACACAGAGATCACAAAGTGGGAAACAAACAAATGGGAGGGTTTTACAACTGAGAAAATCAAAATGTTTGGTAAGTGTGAGAAGTTACAAGGCAGAAGAGACAGATGGGTTAGGTAGGTGGATAAGATGAACAGCAGGTGGATAAGACAAATGGCAAGGGAGGAATTAAGGCAAGAAATTAAAAATAATGTCTCTAGTATACCTGCAGGTACAATAGAAGAGATGACCCTCTTTGTGTAGCTGTTTTGCCAGTTCCAGCTGATGATTGTTCATCAACTTTTCGTTTATAACCACCAGGAGTGGCTTGCCTTTTTCCAGAGTCTCCAAACAGCTTCCTGCACCTACAAATATAAATCAAATTTGTTTAACATAATTTAATGTAAGTTAAGGTGCCCACAAAGCTTTATAGCTAGAACTCAAAAGTCAAAATACTTAGTTGACAGAACTACAAACCGGGTCTTTCAATTATACATTTAAAATGACAAGAGTATAGTTATCAGTTGCTCTCTTAAGAAGTGTTGGACACTTTGAAAAATACATTACTTTATCACTGATGATGACATTATGATTCACTGCTATGCCACTTGTTCTCCAGTATCAATGACCCTCGACTTAGGATGGAATATAATCTCATCATAAGTTGAAAATAGGCTGGGCTGGGTGGCTTAAGCCTTGGGAGGCCAAGGTGGGAGGATTGCTTGAGCCCGGGAGTTCAAGACCCCGGGCAACATACAGAGACCTTGTCTCTACTAAAAAATAAAAATAAAAACAAAAACAATTAATAAGGCATGGTGGCAGTAGTCCCAGCCACCGGGGAGCCTGAATCCAAGAGTTGAGTCCAAGAGTTGGACAAGCTCCCTGGTGAGCTTAAGTCACAGGGGCGCTTGAGTCCAAGAGGTGGAGCTTGCAGTGATTGCACCACTGCACCCCATCCCGGGTGACAGAGTGAGAAACTATCTTGAAAAAAGAGAAAAAAAGGCATTTGAAAAAATTCTAAGTCGAAAATGCATTTGATACACATAATCCACCAAACATCACAGCTTAGCCTCGCCTACCTGAAACATGCTCGGAACACACTTACATTGCCTATGGTTGGGCAAAATAATCTATTTTATGATAAAGTGTTGAATATCTCATGCCATCTATTGAATACTGAAAATGTAAAACAGAATGGTTGTATGGGTACTCGAAGAGCGGTTTCTACTGAATGCGTATGTGTATTGCTTTCACACCACCATAAAGCTGAAAAACTCCTAAGTGAAACCACTATACGTTGGCCCATCTGGAGTATGCTTTGGGCATGGCCTTGAATCCAAATAAGATCCAGGTTTGACACACTGTATGTGAAACTACACTTCACTCCTATTCAAACCCAAGGAGCAAAGCAAGCCTACAGTAGAGACAGGAAGGCATCAATAATGAAAAACCATGACCACTTCTTATGGTTTACATGTGAGGTGCTATCCCAGAAACAGTCAAGGATAGAGATATCTCCATGAATATGCAAATATACAATATTAGGATCAATTCAATTTTGAAATCTAAAATCATCTAGCTATTTTAAACGGGTGCAAGGAGATTGATAAGTGAGTAGATAAATCATTTTTGGTTATCTTATGGAAGGATGGTAGTTAAGAACATTAACTACAGCACCAGATTGTCATCTGTCCACCACTTCTTGGCTGAACAAGTTAACAACTCTTATGTCTAAGTTTCCTCATGTGTAAAATGAAGATACTAACAGTACTTAGTTCACAAGATTGTTTATAAGAGTAAAGTTAATATACACAAAGCATTCAGAGCAGTGCCAAAGGCTCTGTTACCTCCCAGGAGACACATTTTTAATCACCAATCTGTTGGTAATGTCTATTTCTAAAAACTTTTCTCTCCTCAATCTAGACTTTTTAAAAAAACCAAGAAACATCATATCTCACAGCAGTCAAAAGTGCATTGCTACCCAAAAGCAGTTTTTCTGAAAGTCCTAGAAGTCTAATTAACTAGACCATCAGGGTGGTTCTCTGAAGAGGAAAAAATGTACACAGTATGTAGCTGTTACTATTGACTGGATTCATTTCATTCACATTGAACAGAAATATAAGCAATCTTTTAATACTAACTTCTCCATGACCAGTCCAACCAATCAGCAGGCAGAACACTCCTTTAGATCTAAGCAGAAGTACTAATGTCAAGTAACAATTGTAACAATTTGTTACACTTCATCCGGTAAATTACTTTGGGTTTAGAGTTTCTTATTGTAAAGGTGGGCTACAGTGATTAATTTCCCATTCTTGTCTCATCCCAAAATACTAAATTCTCTCCAATAAAGTTCTCAATTGTCATATTCAAATAAGTTGTGTATTCAAAAGGGCTACAGTAAGTTCAGCTAGTGATTTCATTTTACCTTGAAAAGGTTAAAGTGTCAGTTCCTTATTGGAGGGAGAGCATCAGGAAAAAAATAGCTAAAGGATGCTGGGGTTAATACCTAGGTGATGGGTTGATAGTGCAGCAAACCACCAAGGTGCACGTTTACTTACGTAACAAACCCGCAAATCCAGCACATGTACCCCAGACATTTTTTTTAAAAATTAAAAGATCCAATTCTGAGATTCTAAGGCACCTTTACCTGCGTGACTAATAACAAGATCTGCCTTCTGAATATCTTCTTTCAAGGAATCCTTGTACCTGTAAACATCCAGAGTGAATGACTCAGTACTGAAGGGTTCAGGTACCACCGTTCCTCTACCAATTTGCAGGATAAGTCGGCTGTAACCAAGGCTCTCGATTTTCTGAAACGGGAAATTAGAACATGTGGGCTTTTAAACCGGCTACGTAAAACAGCAGGAACCACCACCACTCCTAAAGTTTGGCGTTAAGATCGGAGCAAGGCCGCCAAAGAGCCTACCTGTGGCCGATTTCACTTAGTTTTCAAAACTAATGTATTTTCCGGTCCGGGGCCCGACGAGGAACCTCTCGACCACTCAAGAATCTAAACGACCCAGCTCGTAGCGTCTCGCTAAAGCCAGAGCAGGAAAAGACTTTGGAAAAAGGAGTCGCAAACTGGGGGAACCCAGGGACTACCCGTTCTGCCTCGTTTGCTGAACTGGGAGAACCTAGAGCCCTGAGGGGACCACGCGCGCTGAGGAAAACCGCGCGGGCTCCGGCCAAGCGCTGCGGGGAAGGATCTGGGCTCTAAGGTGAGCTGTGCGGGATGAGGCTCCGGCGGCAACGCGTGATCCACGGGGCGCCTGAGGAGAAACTGCCAAACCCGGGCTCGGAGGGGCGGAGCCGTTGGAAGGAGGGGCGGAGGACGCGGAGGTGGAGATTAGAGCGCAGGGGAGCCCGGGAAAGAAGCCGAAGAAATGACGGAGAGGAGTGGCCAGGGTAACGGGAAGAGGAGACAGGAGACCCCGAGTAGCCGGGGAGCCAGAAGAGAGCCCCGCCGGGCGTGGGGAGGAGCCAGCTAAGCGGCAGCGGCACCTGTGGTAGAGTTGCGGGGTTTTCTTTCCGAGCGCGACGGTCAGGCAAAGCTACCAAGGCTCTCGCTAAGGCCGAAGGCGGCGGGTGGTAAGCCAAGTCGCCACCTACTCGCCTCCCTGACTCACTTGCAGACTGTCGGGCGCTGACACACACGCGATGAGGTCGTCAAAGCTGGTGGTCCCTACGGTAACAAACAGGCACTTCATGGCGCGGGTTCTGCGCCCCTGGATCGCAAGGGCCGGATGTGACGAAAGAGGCCACGCACGTTGCTGCGGCCGCTTTCTGTGGGGGAGGTGGAAATCCGTAATGGCCGCCAGAGAGCGGCGGGCCCGGGGTGTGTCACCGGTTGGGTGGGGCCAAAGACTATTGGTGGCCTAGGTGTCAATCACTGTTCTAAGCCCTTTATGTGTAGGAGCCAGTTCTTGAGACCCCCTCACTATAAGGGAATGGGGAATTGCCAAATGTAGTTAACTTTTTCAAAACTGGTGGGTGAAAAAAACTAACACAATACCCAAAGCACTGTGTTGGTGTTATTGCGTGGGTACCACAATCTTTTAATGACGAAGTTTGGGATTTTTTTCTTTGCTTTCATGTTTTGTCAAGATACATTTGAGAGATCATTTTACTTTGAGTTGGCTAAGGGGTTATGAAAAATAAAAGTGCTTTGCCAGGTGCAGTGGCTGTAATCCCAAACTACTGGGAAGAATTGCTTGAGCCCAGGAGTTTAAGACTAGCTTGGTCAACATAGCAAGACCCTCATCTCTAAAAAGATTATTTTTTAGCCCAGGTGCCATCTCTCAAGTTTGTAATCCCAGCACTTTGGGAGACCAAGGCAGGTGTATTACTTAAGGTCAGAAGTTCCAGAGCAGCCTGGGCAACATGATGAAACCCTGTCTTTACTAAAAATACAAAAATTAGTCAGGTGTGGTGGCAGGTGCCTGTAATCCCAGTTACTCAGGAAGCTGAGGCACAATAATTGCTTGAGCCCAGGAGACAGAGGTTCCAGTGAGCCCAAGATCCTGCCACTGCACCCCAGCCCTGTGGTCCTAGCTAGTCAGAAGGCTGAGGCTGCAGTGAGGAGTAAACCAGGATCACACCACTGCACTCCAGCCAGGACGACAGTGAGACATCATCTAGAAAAAATAAATTTTAAAAAACCCTAAAAAATAAAAGACATCTTACAAGGTATGGGGTCTGGCTTTGTTGCCCAGACTGGATTCTAACTCCTGGACTCAAGTGATCCTCCTGTGGCAAGCCACATCTCATTAAGGCAGGTCTCCATACAGTTGTTTCAGTACTGAGTAGTGAAGATAAATATTAACAGCTGAAAAAAAAAAAGAGAGTGCCTTTATACAAAGGCTGGGATGTAACAGAAGCCCACCAAGAGTTTTGCCTAGGCCCTTCCTGGGCCTTAAAGCATGACAAAATAATAGAAGAATTCTTAACATGACCCATTTAGGATTAAACAAGTTTAATTGTGTGTCTGAAGAAACTCCTCAGGCCTCCACAAACAAGTTTATTGGGAATCTGAAGGAACTCCCCAAACCTCTGTGATTTAGCAGAAGACAAGATAAGGGTAATCACACCAGCACCTGAACCCATTTAGAGTAAGTAAATGTACTGAGACTCCAGAGGAAGGTCTTCAAGATTCAGAACTTATAGATTGAAAGAAGTTAATCACTTATGCCTTTAGATGAATGCACACTTACATGTAGACATATAGTTTAGAAGGTATGTAAGCTCTGGAAAACATTGTAATTTTAAGTTGGTTTGGTGATAATTTCCAGGCCTTCTCATTATAAACAGTTACAGAAATAAAACCTCTCTTCTCCCCACCCAGTTCATCTGCATCTTGTCATTGGGTGGTGAGAAATAGCAGCCCGACTCTCAGTTTAGTCCAGGAACACTCCCACCTCTACCTCCCAAGTAGCTGGTACTATAGAGGTGCACCAAAAGTGACTTTTAGAAAATCACTCTAAGTTGGGCTCTTCTACCAACTGTGGTTTTCAGAAAACCAGGGCCCTTTAGGGTCTCCTGGAAGCTGCAGTTAACCTCCATTAGCAAGCATGACTTGTAAAATAGAGGTGATAAAGCTTGAAGCCTAGATCTATACTCTGTTGAATTATTCCACTGAACCATTTAAAATATAAAATTACACATTAGCATGGCAAAGTACCACAGATAAATTACACTTAGGCAGGCAGGTACAGGAGAGGTTATTTCTAAAAACACTCCTTTTTTCTTCTACCACCATCATACCATTGTTAAGATAATTGCTCACTCTATCTTCTTCTAATGTTTTATGTATTTCCTATTTAAATTATCACCTTAGCTCATATTTGTGCTTTGCCCTGCCTGGATATATATAGAAGAGAGGCTGTGAGAAGAAATTATTTTCAGGAGAAAAAGGATTGGAGGTAAATTGGGCCTAGAACATTACCTAAGACCCTTGGGCCTATTTCTACAGGATGTTTCCTTTAAATCTTATGGCTGAGGCAGTTGTCCTTTTGAGGAGTGACATGCTATTCTTCTGTTTTTCATACCAAATTTCATAAATTGTGAAATGACATTAACCCAGTAGCCATAGTGTATGAGAAAACAGCAGCTACACCCACTGTGTTCCCTGAGAGGGCAGCTCCATATGAGCATAATGGCCTCCAAACTAAGGCAGTTCCTGTAACCAAAGCTGAAACACAGTGGCAGGAAAACTCACCAGCTGGCTTTATGAAAGTGACATCCAACAGACACTTCTGGTTGGGACTTGGAAACGACCGAGTCAGGACTCAGCTGTTTTCAACTAATGGGAACTAAATACTTTTGAGTTATTTATTTGCATTCACAGACTTGATTATGGGCTGGGATGGGAACTTTCCCTATTTAAGCCAGACACCGTCTTTGTTCTTTGGATCACGCTCCGTTTACAATGGAGGCTATGTTTCCCATCTGCAGATCTCCCACTTTTAGCTTGAGGTCCCTGAGACTTTGTTTTCTCTAGGGAGCTTGTTCACCTGGCTCTATGGGTCCTGTGGGGGACACTCACACTTTGTGGAGTACATTTGCATTTGCAGTGTACTTGTGCTTGGTGGAGTATGCTCACATTTCAAGTTTGGTGGGGACACTGATGCTTCTGTTGCACCCAAAGGGATGCCTTCATTACAGTGCTATGGGTATCCCATGTTCTAAGATAATGGTCTTCAACCAGCTACCTTATGGTTCACTGATGACTTTTATACGTAAAACCTATGGAGAAAATTCTTAGGCCTATTTAAGGCTCTGGATAAAATTAACCCAGGGTGATTTAAAACTTTTTTTGGCTACAATTGGGAACTTTCTGTATCCCTAATAAAATTTATTTATGCATACAATTAGAACAAAGAGGAATCTAGGCCTCTCAAAGAAAATATGAGGCTTTCTTTAACAGGTACTATGAAAACTCCAAATGCAATCAAGAATTTCAAATTGCCTTCTTGAGAGAAATTGATTCTGAACTCCCTGTCTCCAAAAACTTAAAAATCCTCCTAGCCCAGATTCTGCTCCCAAGAGGGACTCTGTAACCCTTTATTCTTCTCCTTACACTCCCTCTGTACTACCTCTACTTTATTCTCTTTTGCTGCTACCTTCTTCACTTTCTGAACTTCCTTTTTTCTCTTCACTGTCTATCCCAGGCATACTACCCATAACCCCTCAACTCCTCTTATTGCCCCATTTAAAATAAGTGAAAATGCAGAGGGAGATCAGACCATTTCTTACATTCCTTGGTCTAAATCTGAACTCTTGGCAATTGGTCTAAAACTGACTTCCTTGAGTTTGAATGCCACTTTGGTTTAATCATGAGCACATACTAGCCCAGACTCACCAAAATCTATTAGTTCACATGCTGGGGGTCAGTGTCATTGGTCAAACATGTATATGCCTAAATTAATGGATAAAACCTCTGGAGGACTTCCATTCCAAAAGGGAAAAGGCCATAACAAAAGCAAAGAAAATAACCTATGATTTGTTAAAGGACATTCCAGTGCTTTTCCTCTGGCAAATTAATAGGAAAGCCATTCAAAAGAAAGATGAGTCTTAGATTATTATGACTGGTTCAAAATGGCTCTTTCCAAGCTGGGTGTGGTGGCTCACGCCTATAATCCTAGCACTTTGGGAGGCTGAGAGGCAGGAGGATCACTTGAGATCAGGTGTTTGAGAGCAGCTTGGCCAAGTATGTCTCTACTAAAAATACATTTAGTAGAGATGGCAAAACCCTGTCTCTACTAAAAATACAAAAATTAGCTGGGCATGGTGGTGCATGCCTGTAGTCCCAGCTACTCAAGAGGCTGAGGCACAAGAATCACTTGAGCCCAGGAAGCAGAGGTTGCAGTGAGTTGACATGGCAGCATTGCACTCCAGCCTGGGTAACAGAGCGACAATTTGTCTCAGAGAAAAAAAAAAAAAAAGCTTTCCTGCAAAATTATGGTATCAAGGACTTAACGGAGGATACCATTAACATTTTTAATTCTGGTTTTCTTTCAGATCTTAACCAGACTCTTAATGCCTTAGTCAAACAATGTAACCTCAATTGGACCTTTAAGAAACCCCACAAAATTGCCTCTTTGGCAAACTATCTCTCTAAAACTTCATAAAGAAACAAAGAATAAATAAGACACCTGATTATTAGGAAAAGACCACCACGCTCATGGCTCTACATATTCAGGAATTTAAAAAACAATCACAGAACCAAAATTCTCTCAAGATGTTGGGAAACAAGATCGGTTTCTTTCGCAAGGGCTTTGATCACTACAAAAGAGGTTATGGAAGATACAGATGATGGCTTTGGAAGAACCCAGATAAAGCCAAGGAAATGCCAGCTTTTTCTTCAATACAAGAGTAGGGATGCTTCAGGGAGATAAGGGCAACATTCTTTCTTCTGTGTACAAGCTGGAGAAAGTTGGTTTGCAAATAAATAACAATTTGATCCAGGCACAGATAGATACTGTTGCTACCCTCTCAGTGCTAAACTCCAACTCTTTTTCAGATCACCTTCCCAAGAGTAGTCAAACCACCCAAATGATCAGGGTCCCCAGCCAGACAATGATAGTCAAGTCAAATCCAATTCCTTATCAGATAGGGTCCATCATTGGGTACCATAGCTTCCTCCTTCTCCCTTTCTTCCCATACATTTATTAGGAAGGAACTTCCTTGAAAAGAGTCAAGCCAACATCATTTACTCGTAAGGAAAATGTGTTATGTTAGGAATAAGCTCACCTGAGACCTCTGCTTTTTTTTGTTTTTGTTTTAACAAGGGAGCCTTGCTCTACACAGGCTGAAGTGCAATGGCACAATTGTGGCTCACTGCAACCTTGACTTCCTAAGCTCAAGTGATTTTCCTATCTCATCCTCCTGAGTAGCTGGAATCACAGGTGGGTGCCCCTGCACCCAGCTAATTTTTTTACATACAGAGACGAGGTCTCACTATGTTGCCCAGGCTGGTCTTAAACTCCTGGGCTCAAGCGATCCTCCCGCCTTGGCCTCCCAAGGTGCTAGGGTTACAGGAATGAATCACTGCGCCCAGTCTAATTCCTCTACTTCTGACCTCACTTATGTGTTCCCCTTGTGAGCCCCTGTCTGTCCAGCCATTTCTGAGCAACCTACCTTAAGGGAATTGTCTGAGACCCTATGGGCAAAAATGAATACCAGTATCTGTCTTTTTCACTCAGCACCACCTATGTTCATTCAGATGGTTCCTAACAATTCTCTTCTAAATTTAAAACAATACCCCCTCAATTCTGAGGCCTTATCAGGCATAGAACCTATCATTGATTATTTTATTTCTAAGGGACTTGCCCCCTGTACTAGCCCATGTAATAGCTCAGTTTCACCCATCTAGAAATATAATGGGAGAAGATTGAGGTTTGTTCAAGAATTTAGAGCTGTAACCAATATTGTTATTCCTGATACCCCATTGTGCCTGATCCACATATACGCTTAAATAATATGCCTTCTGACACCCAATCTGTTTCTGCTCTTGACCTCTGTGTTGCCTTTTTCAGCATCCCTGTTTACCTGAAAGTCAGTTTCTTTTCACTTTCATGTGGAGAGGCCAGCAATATACATGGACAGTACTTCCTCAAGGAGAGCCCTATCTATTTTTCCCAGATTCTTTGAGCAGACCTGGAACAGATAACCTTTTTGTGAGGTTCAACCCTTTTACAATATATGGATGATATGCTTTTATGTTCTCCCTCTCAAAACACTTACCTTGCTGGCACTCTTCATTTCTAGTGCCTGCTGACCCTCAATAAATGTCATAATAGATTGCAGTGGGCAAGGTTAAATTGGGAGAAAAAGAAAATAGTATCTCATAGGAGGTCAATTGGCTGGCTGAAAGATGTTGGGTTACGTATAAAGGTCAGTTCGTCTCTGCAGACTGCTAAGGAGGACTGGATGTCTACTTGTCCCTTCTCATAATCCTGTTTGGGAGTTAAATGTGCAATTTTGTTTCATCCATATCCCCCTTTCAAGATCTGAAACTGCTTTATGAGATGTAAAAAGAAAATAGTATCTCATAACCTCATTTTTCTCTAATGAAAAATTATAATTTTGTCAAGATTTAATTAAATTCCTTGAATATGTATTAATTTCCTTAAGGCTAAGCCTTGATCCCTCTCACATGCAGGTCATCTTTTTCTTCCCCTTACTTGCTACAAAAAGGCAGCTCAGAGTATGTGGATTATTGCAGAATATGAACCCCAATTTCTCTCTAATGCTACAACCCTTATATTCCTTAATTAAAGCCTCCTTCCCCCATTGCCTTGTATGGATTACTGACGGTGAACAAGCTTTCCATGTAATATGCTCAGCCCTTGCATTTCCTTTGTTTTTATATTAATTGTCATAGCTTTAGGAATTCTCTGTATTTTAGACAGTTTTTTAGACATGCTAAAATTTAAAAGGGTTCCCAGAGAGGACAGTTCCAGGCAAACATCCTGTTTGTGCCTCTGAGCTAAAGCAGTTCCTGTAACCAGTAACTGGAGCTGAGACACAATGGCAGGAAAACTCCCACCAGCAGCCTGAAAGGAGCATCCAACAGAGACTTCTGGTTCTGGCTCGGAAACTACCCATTCGGGACCCAGCAGTTTTCAACCAATTCAGGCTGAATGAGTTTGAATTCTTCATTTGCACATACGGACCTGATTGAGGGCTGGGATGGGATCTTTCCGAATAGCATGCTTTCAGTTTACATGAGAGGCTGTGATTGTTTTTTAAAAAAATAAAATTCTTCTTTATTTTTCCTTTGCAGACCTCATGGTCTTTTGTTAACAAAATTAATGATACAGTGAAACTACAGTTTTATAACAATAAATATAGAAAGGTCATGGTTTAATAATAAAACAAGCACAATCATATTTTCTGCCCAAATAGAGAATACAATCTGAATATTTAGCGAAATATAAAGACAAAAATATTCAAAAGTATTACCTGTCCTAAAAAATATCCAGGACTTAAGATTTCTATACACAAATCAGAGACTACAGTGCCTCATTTCCTCTTAATTATACCACAAAGCACAATACGTTACAGAGACCGTTTCTTATATGTGGGCTAATAAGTACATTATTAAACTAAAACCCTAAAAATAGTTTACAAAACAACTTCTAGCTGATACATTAGAACAGAAGCGGAATAGATCAACATGTCCTAGATACCACACCACCCCGCTACTCTAGCTAAATAACCTCAAGGAAATCATTTAACCTATCTTGAGCCTCAGTTTTCTCATTTATAATGAAAGTAATAGATTCAGATTTGGTCTTTTAACTATACACTCTATGACTCTAAGAGCAAATATTCTGCTGTTTAATGAAGGAAAAGAATATATAAATCCATATTTAATGTTAATGTCATACACTGATGCTTATAACTAACATTTGTATGTCACTTTGCAGTTTTATTAAATGTCTTCATGTTAATCATCATATTTTAATCACACACCTTCCCTATGGAGTAATAAAATGGGAGAAGTTAAGCTGTGTGCTCAAGATCACATGGCTAGGAAGCAACTTACTGAAGAAGTACAGCTCTTTTGCTGGTTAAGCCTGGACAGGTCTTTTCTTGGCTCCCAGAGGTAAATCCAAGCAACCAATGAACTTTAACTTTGTATACTCTGTTTCATTAGTTATTCTCCTTCCTGGGATTTTTTTTGGTTATTATTTTATTTCTAATTTATACATGACCACTAAGTTATTCCCACTTGGTAGCAGCAATAGCTGGGAATCTGGTATTATGGCATGTTTATTCAGTCTCAGCATTAATGGTTTTTTTTTTTCTCTTTTTGCTTTGTTTTTGCATTAATGGGTTATATGGATTAATAGTAATGTATTATAAAGGACTATTTCCTGTTAGGCAAGAAACAACAGAATTCCTCTATCAGTTTTGTTCGCCTGTCAATTTTGTCTTCAAGTAAATTAAAAATTTATACCACCAGGAAGGAGAATAGCTTTTTGATATAAAGATTGGCAACTATTTGTGTTTTTATGTTTACTCTTGATCTGTGGCTGAAGTCATAGATCTGAAGTTATAAGCTATCTGTGAATTTCTGAGAATTCAATCTGCATTAATGGGTTATATGGATTAATAGTAATCTATTATAAAGAACTATTTCCTGTTAGGCAGGAGACAACAGAATTCCTTTATTAGTTTTGTTTGTCTGTCAATTTTGTCTTAAAGTAAATTAAAACTTTATGCCACCAGGAAGAATAGCTTTTTGATATCAAGATTGGCAAATATTTGTGTTTTTATGTTTACTCTTGATCTGTGGCTGAAGTCATATATCTGAAATCATAAGCTCTCTGTGAATCTATGTGAGTATCATTCAGAAAGACCTTTAACTCTCATTGAATCTGTAAAATTTTTTCCTATATTAGTCTATGACCATACCACCCTGAATGTGCTTGATCTCATCTGATCTCATGAAGCTAAGCAGGGTGGGACCTGGTTATACTTGGATGGGAGACTGTCGCAAATAAGGTGCTGATGGCTTTAAGAGAATTGTTTTATATATTAAAAATTAAAAAAAAATATTAAAGGAGCACTGTTCTGATTAGAGAACATAAGTGCATGTATGAATTCAATGTTGTTCCTAGAAAATAAACAAATTGACTTATAATACTTTAAATGTACTAGACTTTAACAAAACATCTCTTACAGAAACTAACTCAGAAACCAAGATTACATATTTAACATTATTTTGACAGTTTTGGTTTTTTCTAATTTCTTAGTGTAAAGTATAATACAAGCATATATTGTATTTTATTTAGATTTCTTTTTCCTTAACTTGTATAGGTTTACTGATCAAATAAGTTAACATGATTCTAAAAAATGTTTATGATTATAAAAGATGTAAAGTTGTAGTCAACAAAATGAAATCATTACTCTGACAAATTTTGTATCAACAGCTATTATACTTTGAAGTACGCCAGATTAAAGATTATTTCCAAGATCTTTAGGCAATTCAAAATCGTGGAATGATATTAAATTGAGTTAGTTAATGGGTAATCATTGAAAAGAAATATTTTATTTTCTAAGTTAAATAGAATATTAAAACACTGGTTTAACCTAAACATAATTTTAAATTTAAATGTTTTTGTTTCTTATTTTTAAGTGCTGTGAAGTGGCTAGCTACATCTTGGAGTCATGTCATGAATGCATTTATTTTTGACACTTTAGAAGTCATAAAAAGAATTTGTGTGACCATAGAAAGTTTTGTCATATGTATTCTTAACCTCTGTTACTCTATTAAAATCGTTGTATATGCCAGACAGTTTATTTTCCCTCTGGCTCTTTTCTCTTTAAAACAGAAATTAGTTACTTTGGTTAAAAGTTATAAGTAATATGGGTGGTTTAAACTCTTCAAGTAATAACATGGACAGAGAATTACAACAGTATACGTCCTTTTGTTTTTCAAGGGAAAAAAGTAGGATTTTCCTAAAGTGGCTTGTTGGTTTACAGACCCTTTTATACTTTTAAAATTTATTGAGAACCTCAAAGAGCTTTTGCTTATGTGATTTATAATGTGAGTTAAAATTATTGATATTTACCATATTAAATAAAAAAAGAAAATTTTAAAATATTTATTCATTGAAAAATAGCAATGATGAACACATTGCATGTTGACATAAATGATCTTTTTTGTTACAAACTATTTTTCAAAACAAAATTTTATGAGAAGAATATAATTGTTCCACATATTTGCTTATCTCCTATTATCTGGGCTAGTAGAAGACAAGACAGCTGGATGCTTATATTTGCTTCTACTTATTTTATTTTTTGAGACAGAATCTCGCTCTGTCGCCCAGACTGGAATGCAGTGGTGTGATCTCAGCTCACTGCAACTTTTGCCTCCCAGGTTCAAGCAACTCTCCTGCCTCAGCCTCCCGAGTAGCTGGGATTCCAGGCTTGCACCACCATGCCCAGCTAATTTTTATATTTTTAGTACAAACAGGGTTTCGCCATGTTAGCCAGGCTGGTCTCGAACTCCTGGCCTCAAGTGATCCACCCATCTTGCCCTCCCAAAGTGCTGGAATTACAGGTATGACACACTGCGCCTGGCCTAGCTTCTACTTTTAGTCCTTTACAATGTGATGTATTAAGTAACCTATGGAAAACAACACTGTATACTTATGAGAGAATGAAAGTCAAAAAGGCAGATGACTTTTCATTATTATGAAAATTGTTTTGACCTCACAGATCCCCTAAAAGAATATGAAAGAGCAGAAGAAAGTCAAAAATTGGAAAGTATATTTTATTTGCCTTGATTTATAATACCTGAGTCTGAAAAGAAGCTATGAAATATAGTAAGATATTTACAATGGTCCCTCAGTTTAGATGGGTTTGTTTCCTTTATTTAGAAATTAATGCTTCTACCTGCAATGTAAAAAGTTAATATTTATCTTTTATGTAATCTGTATAAATAGAAGAGATTCTGTGCCTTTCAAGAAAAATGTTCTATGATTATATTGTCTTTATTATGTTCTTATCTATGGGAAAAAATTCCATAGAACATATGGTTTTTACTTATGAAATAACTAACATTTTTACAATAGTGTTACCTTCTGTGTTTTTTTTCAAATGCTTTATTTTTACTTTGATTAAATAGGTAAAGAAGTATTATTTCTCAAGCAGTCATGATCTCACCTAATCAACTCCACAACTCTTAATTTTGCCCTCCCAAAATCAGTTTCTAAATTAGATCAAATAAAATAAAATTTTCAGGATTTTTTTTTAATTATTATACTTTAAGTTCTGGTGTACATGTGCAGATCATGCAGGATTGTTACATAGGTATACACATGCCATGGTCATTTGCTGCAGTCCTCGCCCCGTCACCTACATTAGGTATTTCTCCTAATGTTATCTTTCCCAAAATATCCCTCCCTAGCTATCCCTCCCTAGCTCCCCCAGCCCCCAACAAGCCTCGGTGTGTGATGTTCCCTTCTCTGTGTCCTGTGTTCTCATTCTTCAACACCCACTTATGAGTGAGACCATGTGGTGATTGATTTTCTATTCTTGTGTCAGTTTGCTGAGAATTATGGTTTTCAGCTTCATCTGTGTCCCTGCAAAGGATGTGAGCTCATCCTTTTTTATGACTGAGTAGCATTCCATGGTGTATATGTGCCACATTTTCCTTATCCAGTCTATCATTGATGGGCATTTGGGTTGGTTCCAAGTCTTTGCTATTGTAAACAGTGCCACAATGAACATATGTGTACATTTGTCTTTAAAACAGAATGATTTATAATCCTCTGGATATACACCCAGTAATGGGATTGCTGGGTCAAATGGTATTTCTATTTCCAGATCCTTGAGGAATTGCCACACTGTCTTCCACAATGGTTGAACTAATTTACACTCCCGCCAACAGTGTAAAAGCGTTCCTATTTCTCCACATCCTTTCCAGCATCTGTTGTCTCCAGATTTTTTAATGATCGCCATTCTAACTGGCATAGATGGTATCTCAATGTGGTTTTGATTTGCATTTCTCAAATGACCAGTGATGATGAGCATTTTTTCATGTTTGTTGGCTGCATAAATGTCTTCTTTTGAAAAGTGTTTGTTCATATCCTTCACCCACTTTTGATGGGGTTGTTTTTTCTTGTAAATCTGCTTTAGTTCTTTGGAGATTCTGGATATTAGCCCTTTGTCAGATGGGTAGATTGCAAAAATTTTCTCCCATTCTGTTGGTTGCCGGTTCACTCTAATTATAGTTTCTTTTGCTGTGCAGAAGCTCTTAAGTTTAATTAGATCTCATTTGTCTATTTTGGCTTTTGTTGCCATTGCTTTTGGTGTTTTAATCATGAAGTCCTTGCCTATGTCTATGTCCTGAATGGTGTTGCACAGAGTCTCACTCAGTCACCAGGCTGGAGGGCAGTGGCGCGATCTTGGCTCTCTGCAACCTTCACCTCCCTGGTTCAAGCAATTCTCTACCTCAGTCTCCTGAGTAGCTGAGATTACAGGTTCACGTCACCACACCCAGCTAAGTTTTGTATTTTTAGGAGAGACGAGATTTCACCACGTTGGTCAGGATGGTCTCCCAACTCCTGACCTTGTGATCCGCCTGCCTCGGCCTTCCAAAGTGCTGGGATTACAGGTGTGAGCCACCAGGATATATTTTATACCTAAAACTAAAGCTTTTAACCTAAAACCAGTGAAATTTCTCAGTGGGCCTTTGGAAAATCACAGATTCATTATTTGACCTTATAAAAGGAGATGTTGGAAATAGTTGTTAGATGAAAAAAGATACTCAGTCTTTTTTTTTTTTTTTTTTTTGAGACATGCTCACTCTGTCACCCAGGCTGGAGTGCAGTTGCGTTATCTCAGCTCACTGCAACCTCCGCCTCCCAGGTTCAAGTGATTCTCATGCCTCAGCCTCCTGAGTAACTGAGATTCATTACATTCACGTGCCACCAGGCCCAACTAATTTCTGTATTTAGTAGTGACAGGGTTTCACCATATCAGGCTACTCTTGAACTCCTGACCTCGTGATCTGCCCACCTTGGCCTTCTAAAGTGCTGGGATTACAAGCATGAGCCACCGCATGCAGCCTGTAAGTTGTTTTGATAAAATGTTATTAATCTAAATATTTCAGAAATTTTGTGCTTTATGGGAAGGCCCTGGCAATTTTTAGTGCTCTCCTTGTCCATTATGTTATTTTACTTTCAGGTATAACCCTGATCAAAACTGTTAAACGTTACTATTGTGAAAGTTGCATGGGAATAATTGTTATACAGAAGTGACATTCAATCTTCCATAAGTTTGTTTTAATAAAATTTTATTAATATAAATATAAAACCCAGATTTTCTGATGTGCATTTTCAAAATGCATGTCTCTTTCTTCTAAAGAAATATACGCTCTTACCCAGATGAAATAAACGTGGCTATTTCTGAGAATCTAAAGGAAATATGGAAAATAAAGTAGCATAAGTTATTCTATGATAAAAGTGGTTTCATAGCCATTTTATAGAACAGAATCTATTGTATTTAAAAAATTTAGAAGGAATTTGGAATGAATGTGTGACATACTCATTTATTTATAATCTTTACATTTCTTTGTTATTGTCTTGCTATTATCTCTGCCGCCTTGTCAATGTGACTAACCATTCCTTCAAGATTCATTAGAGGTGCAGTTTCCTCCAGTAAGCCATTCTCCACCCCTATTAATATTGTGCCCATTATGTGCCATGAATAACATTCTTTGCCTACCTCTGTCATAATTCTTGATGTTTAAATCACCTGTATACTTTTATCCTCTTTCGTATTGTAAAATCTTAAAAGATAGAGACCATATTTAAATAATCTTTAAATTCCAGCATTTAGTGCTATTCCTGGAACCTACATGATACTCGATATTGTTTACTGAATAAAAAAATAATTAAATTACTAGGTACTTAGTGGGATACCTAGGCCTGTTGGAATTGCAAAGATAAATAAAATGTAGTTCCTATTCTACTCCAACAATAGATTATTTATCTTATGCATGGATTAATTAATGGTTTGTGAACTTTCAAAAGTTTTTTTAAAAAACCTCTAGAATCCATTATTTTTATTTTTATTTTTTTTATTTTTTATTTATTTTTTTGAGAAGGAAAGAAAAAAAATGAGTAAAGGATAGGAAGAAAGAGGAAGAGAAAGAGGGAGGGTGAACAGAAATATTGCTTTATTCTGAAAAAAAATGGTTATTAATAATGGCCAACCAATGTTTCATTTAAACCTGTGAGTAAGTGTGATGTGGTATTGACAAGAATGTATATTTTGTGTATTTGAAGTGGAGAGCTCTATAAATATTTATTAAATTTACTTGTTCCGGATCTGAGTTCGAGTCCTTGATATCCTTATTAATTTTCTGTCTCATTGAATCTAAGTCTCTATGTATCTGGGTGTTAGAATCGTTAGCTCTTGTTGTTGCATTGATCCTTTTACCACTATATCTTTGTTACTTTAAAATCTATTTTATCCGCTACGAGAATTGCAACTCCTGCTTTTTATTTATTAATTTATTTATTTTTGCTCTCCATTTGGTTGGTAAATCTTTCTCCATCCCTTTGTTTTGAGTCTTTGTGTATCCTTGCATGTGAAACAGGTCTGGATGTAACATGCCGTTGGGTTTTGGCTGTGTCTTTTGATTGGGGGATTTAGTCGATTTAAATTTAGGGTTACTGCCATTTGATGTTGACTGGCTGTTTTATCCATTCATTGGTGTAAATTCTTCTTTATGTCGGTGCCCTTTACTTTTTGGTATATTTTTAGAAAGGCTAATACTGGTTGTTTCTTTCTGTGTGTAATGCTTCTTTCAGAAGCTCTTGTAAAGCAGGCCTGGTGGTAATAAAATCTCTGAGTACTTGCTTGTTCATAAAAGATTTTATTTTTCCTTCAGTTGTGAAGCTTAGTTTCGCTGGATATGAAATTCTGGGCTGAAGGTTCTGTTCTTTGAGGATGTTGAATATTGGCCCCCACTCTCTTCTGGCTTGTAGAGTTTCTGCTGAGAGATCTGCTATAAGTCTGATAGGCTTGCCTTTGTGGGTAACCTGACCTTTCTCTCTGGCTGCCCTTAGTATTTTCTCCTTCGTTTCAACCCTGGTGAATCTAACGATTATGTGCCTTGGGGTTGCTCTTCTTGAGGAATATCTTTGTGGTGTTCTCTGTGTTACCTGGGGTTGAATATTGACCTGCTTTGCTAGTTCAGGAAAAATTTCCTGAATAATATCCTGAAGGGCATTTTCCAGCTTGGATTCATTCTCTTCATCACATTCAGGTACACCTATAAAACGTAAATTTGGTCTTTTCACATAGTCCCACATTTCTTGGAGACTTTGCTCATTGCTTTTTATCCTTTTATCTCTAATCTTGTCTTCTTGTTTTATTTCATTAAGTTGGACTTTGACCTCTGATATCCTTTCTTCTGCTTGAACAATTCGAGTGTTTAAACCTCTGCATACTTCTTGGCTTTCCTGTATTGTATTCTTCAGTTCCATTAATTCACTTATATTCCTCTCTAAGTTGTCTATTCTCAATAGGATTTCATCAAAACTTTTTTCAAAGTTCTTAGTTTCTTTACGTTGGGCTACAACATGTTCTTTTAACTCACAAAAGTTTCTTATTATCCAGTCCTTGAAGAGTGATTCTGTTATTGGGATGCGCTCATTCTCCATCAAGCCTTGTTCCATTGTTGATGTGGAACTGTGATCATCTTTAGAGAGAGAGGTGTTCTGATTTTGAGTATTCTCAGCCTTTTTACGCTGGTTTCTTCCCATCATTGTAAATTTATCCTCCTGTCCTCTTTGAAATTACCAACTTTCAGATTAGTTCTCTTGAGTGGACGTCCAAGTTGTTAGTTCCCAGGGCCAGAACAGCGGCATTAAGACTGATGGTGCTTTTCTGCCCAGGATTCTCCTGTCTAGCTTCCTTCTTGTGTCCAAAATAGGCGACTCTGCCTTCCCGGGGCTCTAAACCTGGGTCAGAAGGGGAACCAGTCTCGTTTACTCTGCGCCGAGAGCTGCCGTGCCGAGGTGCCGTCACAGCCACTGCGCCGGCCTCAGGAGTTGTGCTGCGGGCCCGTATGGGTCCTCCAAACCTTGGTCAGAAGGGGAGCCAGCCCCGTTTACTCTGCTCCAAGAGCTGCCGCGCTAAGGTGCCAGCGAAACCGCTGCGCTTGCCACAAGAGTCGTGCTGGCGACCCATGTGACTCCTCCACTGGGGATCTTCTGCTCCGTGAGCCACCTGAATTTGTCTGAAAGTGTGGCGTCCTCTAGTTCTCTGCGCTTTAACTGAGAGCTGCAATTCCAAGATTTTAGCGATCGGCCATCTTGGATCTAAAAACAACCATTATTTTTCTTTTATGGACAAGAAGCAGAGGCTCAAATTAATAGTTACTTTATTTTTCAAGATTATACTGGTAAAAGCAGAGCTAAGGCTTGACTCCAACCCTCCTGATGCCTGTCCTGTGCTACTCTACACTAAGCTGACCTATCCTTTAATGAAGAGCCTTCACTAATGGTATGCATTAAAAAAATAAAATAATATAACTTTGAAAGTATGATAAATCAGAAATGTTTCTTCTTAATCTTTTAAATAGAGCACATGGCAGAATCCTTGAGGTGACTTTAGATTTATTTCTTTGAATTTCCATCATTCATCACAACTTTCTGTATACTTTTTCTTTATTATTTTACTAAATGTCTTTGAACAGAGCTGAAAAGTTGCAAGTTATAAAACCCACTTATAATCTCCCCTTTTTGAATGTTTATGTTCTTAAGAAGTTGCCAAAACCTATCCCTCCCATTCCTCCCTGTTCCCCCACTAAATATTTGTATTAGTCAGGGTTCTCTTAGAGGGACAGAACTAATAGGATATATGAGAGCCAGTCCAAATCCTAAAACTGAAGAACTTGGAGTCTGATGTTCAAGGACAGGAAACATCCAACAGGAGAGAGAGATGTAGACTGGGAGGCTAGACCAGTCTCGCCTTTGTACATTTTTCTACCTGCTTTATATTTGCTGGTAGCTGATTAGATTGTCCCCATCAGATTAAGGGTGGATCTGCCTTCCCCAGACCACTGACTCAAATGTTAATCTCTTTTGGCAGCACCCACACAGACACACCCAGGATGAATTCATTGGATTGAATACCCTCAATCCAATCATATTCACACTCAGTATTAACTATCAAAATATTTTTTTTTGGCAACTGTCTTACTTTTAGGAACATCAAAATAATTATTTTCCAGCTATATTGGTCAAATACAGAGTTAAAGTAATACTATAATGGAGTCAATTTCTAGAGAACCTCAAAGAAAAGTTTTTAATTTATTGATATTTGTATTGAAATTATTTTAAATGTTTACAATAGATTGCTTTGTTTTTCAATATTCTAGCAAGTAAAACAAAGAGCTTCATTGGCCCAAGGGTGTGCAAGAGAACTGACAAAATGAAGATTCAAAAAGACTTTAATGGCAACTTTGTTAGAATGTGTTGTGATTCTTTTGAAAGAAAGAAACTCATTTGGATACATGAAAAAGAAACAAAAAAAAAGATATGAAGGAAATTTTTTAAAATATGAAGGAGCAAAAACAGCTGAAACAAGTCAAATAAGTCTTAGGTTAAACAAAATAACTGTGCAGTACAAAATTGGAGTTTTAATGGACTATAATAAATGAGAGTTGGTGGTATCACTACTTGGGTCACCAGAGATAGAGAAAGAAACTGATTTTTATTGAACACTCCTAATGTGCCAACCATTGTGGTAAGCAAATTACATGTTTGATCTGATTATATACAACTAAAATTTAAAGATTTTTATAAAACCAATCTGTACATGAAATTGCTGCTTATAGAAAATTTTACTACAAATCATATTAAAGCTATAATATTACTGAAGTAATTAAACTCTTGTGATTTTTTTTTTTTTTTTGAGACAGGGTCTCGCTCTGAAAATAGCATGATGATGGCTCAGTGCAGCCCCAACCCTCTGGACTCAAGCGACCCTCCCATCCCAGCCTCCTGAGTATCTGGGCCCACAGGCACATGCCACCACATCCGGGTAATTTTTAATTTTTTTTTTTTTTTTTTTTTTTTTTTAGAAAGAAAAAGAGAAAGGGGGAGAGAGAACAGGAGTTTTGCTCTATTGCCCAGGCTGGAATGCAATCTAAAAATAGGTATTAAAAACCTCTTTTATGCCAATAATTGTGCTTACCAGTGGAGATAGGAAGGAATAAGGGAAGAAAATAACAAACAGCCAACCAATATTTCATTTAAGTCTGTAAAATGCTATGCAAATGCTGAAGAGTGATTTACTTCCAATTATGTGGTCACTTTCAAAATAGGTGTAATGTGATACTGAGAAAAATGTATATTCTGTGGACCTGGGGTGAAGAATTCTATAAATATTCACTGAGTTTACTTGTTCCAGGTCTGAGTTCAAATCATAGATGTCCCTGTTAATTTTCTATCTCGTTGATCCATCGAATATTAACAATGTGGTGTCAAAGTCTCCCGCTATTATTGTGCAGGAGTCCAAGTCTCCTTATAAGTCATTAAGAACTTGTCTTATGTATCTGGATGTTCCTATATTGGGTGCATATATATTTATGGATATTGACTCCTGTCATTGCATTGATCCTTTTACCATTATGTAATGTCCTTCTTTGTTTCTTTTAGTCTTTGTTACTATTAAAGTCTATTTTGTCAGAGATGAAAGTTACAACTCCTGTTTTGTTTTGTTTTGTTTTTCTCTCCATTTGATTGGTAAGTCTTCCACTAACCCTTTGTTTTGAGTCTTTGTGTGTCCTTGCTTATGAGATGGATCTGGATACAGCGTACCGATGGGTTTTGAATTTTTATTCAATTTGCCTTTCTGTGTCTTTGATTGGGGTATTTAATCCATTTAAATTTAGGAATAATACTGATATTTGTGAGTTTAATATTGTCATTTAATGCTAGCTGGCTATTTTGCCCATTAGTTGATATAGATTCTTCATTGTGGAGATACTCTTTACCTTTTGGTAAGTTTTTGGGATGACTGATACTGGTTGTTCATTTCTGTATATAGTGCTTCTTTCAGAAGCTCTTATAAAGCAGGCCTGGTGGAGATGAAATCTTTGAGTGCTTGCTTGTTCGCAAAAAAATTTATTTTTCCTTCATTTGTGAAGCTTAGTTTGGCTGGATATGAGACTCTGGGTTGAAAATTCTTTTCTTTGAGGATATTGAATATTAACCCCCACTCTCTTGTAGTTTGTAGGGTTTCTGCTGAGAGAGCTGCTGTGAGTCTGAAAGGCTTCCCTTTATGGGTAACCTGACCTTTCTCTCTAGCTGCCCTTAGAATTTTCTCCTTGTTGGGCACAGTGGCTCACGCCTGTAATCCCAGCACTTTGGGAGGCTGAGGCGGGTGGATCATGAGGTCAAGAGATCGAGACCATCCTAGTCAACATGGTGAAACCCCATCTCTACTGAAAATACAAAAAATTAGCTGGGCATGGTGGCGTGTGCCTGTAGTTCCAGCTACTCAGGAAGCTGAGGCAGGAGAATCGCTTGAACCCAGGAGGCGGAGGTTGTGGTGAGCCAAGATTGCGCCATTGAACTCCAGCCTGGGTAACAAGAATGAAACTCCGTCTCAAAAAAAAAAAAGAAAGAATTTTCTTCTTTATTTCAACCCTGGTGAATCTAACAATTATGTGTCTTGGGGTTGCTCTACTTAAGGAATATCTTTGTGGTGGTCTCTGTATTACCTGGAGTTGAGTATTGTCCTGCCTTACTAGGTTAGGAAAGTTTTCCTGAATAATATCCTGAAGAATATTTTCCAGCTTGGATTCATTCTCTTCATGACATTCAGGTACACCTATCAAACGTAAATTAGGTCTTTTCACATAGTCCCATATTTCTTGGAGACTGTACTCATTTCTTTTCACTCTTTCTTTCCTAATCTTGTCTTCTCGTTTCATTTCATTAAGTTGGTCTTCGACCTCTGATATCCTTTCTTCTGCTTCATCAATTTGACTCTTAAACCCTGTGCATACTCCTTGGCGTTCTCCTATTGTATTCTTCAGTTCCATTAATCCACTTATATTCCTTTCTAAATTGTCTATTCTTGTTAGGATTTCATCAAACTTTTTAGTTTCTTTACATTGAGCTAGAACATGTTCTTTTAACTCACAGAAGGTTCTTATTATCCACCTTCTGAAGCCTAATTCTGTTAATGGAATGCACTTGTTCTCCATAAGGCCTTTTTCCCTTGTTGGTGAGGAACTGTGATCCCCTATAGAGGGAGAGGCATTCTGATTTGGGGTATTCTCATCCGTTTTATGCTGGTTTCTTCCCATCATTGTAAATTTATCCACCTGTCATCTTTGTAATTACTGACTTTCCCAAATTAGGTCTCTGCGTGGACGTCCAACTTGTTGATTCCCAGCACCAGAATCTGAGCAACCCACTGTGCCAGCTAAAACAGCGGTGTGAAGATTCCTGGTGCTTTTCTGCCTGGGAATCTCTGTTCTGGCTTCCTCCTTGAGTCCCTTTTTCAATCAGCTGAGTAGGCGACTCTGCCTTCCCGGAGCTACAAACGTCAACCAAAAGGGGACCCAGTCCCATTTACTCTACACCAAGAACTGCCGAGCCGAGGTGCCGGCAAAACCGCTGCACCAGCCACAAGAGTCACGCTGGTGATCCTTGGGGCTCCTCCACTGGGAATCTCCTGGTCTGTGAACAACAAAAATTCATCTGAAAGTGTGGCATCCTCTCGTTCTCTGTGCTTTCACTGGGAGCTACAATCCTGAGCTGCTAGTAATCAGCCATCTTGGATCTCTCTCCCTAATTTTTAATTTTTTTGTAGAGACGGAAGGGTCTCATTATGTTGCCTAGGCTGGTCTCCTCGAGTAATCCTCCCACCTTGGCCTCCGAAGGTACTAGGATTACAACTGTGAGCCACCAAACTCTGCCCTCTTGTGATTTTTTTTTTTAACCACACATCCTTCCTAGGCCACAATGACAATGATTAAAAATCATGAAAGGATCTCTTTAAGTAAAATCCAATTGAATATGGAGCAAGTCACTTCTGTCAAACATTTAATTTTATTATGGTGTCTACTAGGCTGTTATATATCTCATTACCAAGTATTTTGAAAAGGAGGAAAAGATATTTATGTGAACTTGATTATATGACTGTATGCCTCCTGTATGGATCAGTAATGTCATTAACTAATTCCCTGATTTGTAAAATTATCATAATCAACTAAGCTACAAGTGATAAAATGTTTGATTAAAGGAGACTAAGTATAGTATGAGTATAGCCTCCTTTAACCAATAAGCACTCAAAATCTAGATCTTGTTCCAAATCTGTTGTATAATAAAGGGCTAGCGCTTAAAAGAGACAAGAGGTATCATGATTTGGAAGTTTGTTAAGTTTTCAAAAAGGTTCACTCATCTAGACCTCAGCATCAGACAGTATCCCTTTGAAACAAACCTGCACATGTACCTCCCAATTCATAAATAAAAGTTGAAAAAGCAAAAAAAAGTCTGAATTGTATTAGTTTGTTTCAATCCTCTTTAATTTTTACTATCGTACAGCAGAGCAACAGACTATAGCATATCATTGTTCTTTTTTTTTTTTTTTTTTTGAGATGGAGTTTCGCTCTTGTTACCCAGGCTAGAGTGCAATGGCGATCTCGGCTTACTGCAACCTCCGCCTCCTGGGTTCAGTCAATTCTCCTGCCTCAGCCTCCCGAGTAGCTGGGATTACAGGCACGCGCCACTATGCCCAGCTAGTTTTTTGTATTTTTTTTAGTAGAGACGTGGTTTCACCATGTTGACCAGGATGGTCTCGATCTCTTGACCTCGTGATTCACCCGCCTCGGCCTCCCAAAGTGTTGGGATTACAGGCATGAGCCACCGCGCCCGGCCCATCATTGTTCTTAAATGTCAGATGCATGGCTATATCACTTAAAACAAGTTCATTCAAAGATACTCATTAAGCACTTACTATGTGCAAGTCCCTCTTCTATGCACAGATACACTAGACAGTTTACAGTGTAAAGGAAACATGCAAATATGAATGCAAACATGTTTTTATAAATTGTGATAAAGAACAGAGCCATGCAATAGAGCAGGGAATGTGTAGCTGGGGTGTGGACCAACTTTAGATTTAATGGTTAGGGAAAGCTGCTGGGCAGAAGTGATATTTAAGCTGAGGCTTGAAAAATAAGGAGCCAACCAGGAGAAGACAGAGGGAATAACTTTCCGAACAAGGTGAATAGATTGTGAGCAGGCCATCAGGGAAGGGGTTTTGCTTGTTTGAACAAAAAAAATGAAAAAGGACAGTATGTGTAGAGCATAATAAGCTGGCATAATAGAGGAGCTGGCAGAGAGATCAACAAGCCCTACAGGTCATGGGAAGGAGTTTGATTTGTATTCCTTGAGAATTGAGCAAATGGCAAATGTGGCAACATATTCAGATGGCTTTTACTTGTCTTTAAAATTATGATTTCCAGATTAGACCACACACACAACACATCCCGGAATGATTAAGCTAAGCCCAAGTGTATTTTTCATGGGAATAACTCCTTTAACAAATTTTTTTTTTTTTTAGAGACTGGTTCTTGCTCTCTTGCCCAGGCTAGAATGCAGTGGTCCCATGGTAGCAACCTTGAACTCCTGGGCTCAAGGAATATTCCTGCCTCAGCCTCCCAAAGTGCTGGGCTTACAGGTGTGAGCCACTGCCCCGGCCCTGTTCATGGGAATAATTCTTTTTAAAACTAAAATGTTAATTTTATTAAAGTAATGCCATATGCACAGATTTTTAAAAATAGTATACTGAAAAAATACTATCTCTATTTCTGATTCTCACTACTGAAGTACAATAACTTTAAACAGTTTTCGCTATTCCCTATGGTGTTTATTACCATGTTTCCATATAACATGCTTGTATTGCTATATCTTAATTGTTCAGCTTTAATCTATTGACAGTTTTATTATAAAAGGTGACAGCTTGGCTCTCTTATACACCCATAAACACATATGTCTTTCAGAATATTGATATCACAACTTTTGGTGAAATCAATATTTAGTGATTATATTATTACAACTTTATAAACATTGTTCAGAGTTTATGTATTTGAGTATGTTATGACATTTTCTTCCCTATAAAAATTTTGTCATGTTTAATTTTTATTAGCTCAGGATTTTCTCTATGAATCTATCACTAATTCTCAAATAGATCTTCCTAAAAGATCTGTACATCTTCCCTTTGTATGTTCAGATACATCAGGTTATTCATAGAAATGTGAAATCATTTTCAATAAGCAGAGTGTTGGCAAGGCTTCTTTCTTGTGGAGGCTCTACTGAAGAATCTTTTTTCTTGTTCTTTACAGCCTTTAAGGCTGCCTGCATACTTTGGCTCATGGACCCTTCCTCCATGGTCAAAACATACTACTCCAACTTCTGGTTCGGTTTTTACATCTTACTTTGGTCCTCCTGTTACAAGGGCCATTGTTATTACATTAGCCCCACCCAGATGATCCAGGATCATCTGCCAATCTCATGATCCTTAATTTGATGCCATCTGCAAAATCCCTTTTACCATGTAAGGTAACATATTCATAGGTCCATGGATTAGGACACCCTTGGGTGGGGGTTGGGGAGGACATTATTCAGCCTACCACAGTTGAAAATTATTTTCCCTCAGAACTTGTCTTCTAGAGTCTAGGGATACAATTGAAGAGTTTGCAATTAATATTATTTGCAATCATTTCTATATTACCTGTTTTTTCTCTCTGGAAGCTTTTAGAATCTTCTCTTTATTTCATCTTCTGAAATTTCACTGTCATGTACATTGGTGGACCTTTCCTATCTGCATTCTCATCTGTATTAGTCCATTTTTGCATTGCTATGAAGAACTACCTGAGACTGGTTAATTTATAAAGAAGAGAGATTTAACTGGTTCATGGTTCCACAGGCTGTACAGGAAGCATGGCTCAGGAGGCCTAAGGACACTTACAACCATGGCAGAGGGCAAAAAAGAAGAAGGTATGTATGTCTTACATGGCTGGAGCAAGAGGAAAAGAAAGAAGAGGGAGGTGCTATACACTTTTAAACAACCAGGTCTCTTGAGAACTCACTGGTTATCACAATAGCAAGGGGGAAGTCTGCTCCCATGATCCATTTACCTCCCACCAGGCCCCTTTTCCAACATTAGAGATTATAATTAGATGTGAGATTTGAGCAGGGACATAAATCCAAATCATATCATTATCCTAGAGTGCTAGGACTTTTCTTTGTATTATTTATTTAATAATTTCTTTTCTTTGACTTTCCCTATCCTCACTTTCTAGAACTTTGATTGGTGTAATTTGGCCCTACAGTACCAAATCCTTGCATTTACTCATCTTTTCTCTATTATTTTTCATTTCTTTTTCTTTTCATTCTACTTACTAAGAGATCTCCTCAGTGTTAAATTTGCATTCTATTAATTTTTTAGATGTCTGCTATAATATTTTGACCTTCTAAGAACTCCTCATTTTTTGAATGTTCCATTTTTATAGCATGCTGATCTTGTGTCTCTAATGTATCTTTTTGTATCTTTCTAAATAATAATATTATTTTTAAGTCTTTTTTATTATTCCCTCTGTTTTCTTTTTTCCCTTTGACTTTTGTTGTCATTGTTGTTTTGGTCTCTTTAGTTTTAGAAACTGTCTTCAATGTTTAGTGATTTAGCCACCATCTGTAAAAATGAGGTGCTAAAGTGATGACTGGAAATGATGTCTAGATTGTTGAGCTTCACTGAAGAGTAACTGAGCAGAAATGCAGTCTTCAATAGGAAAACCCCAAACGTCAGTATCTGTAAGGGTTACTTTAGAGCTAGTCTGTTTCTCGAGAATCCTCCAATCTCTTGCTCAGCTGCCAATATCTTAGAATCCAAATGGCAGGCCAGGTACAGTGACTCATGCTTGTAATCCCAACACTTTGGGAGGCTGAGGCAGGAGGATGGCTTGAGTTCAGGAGTTCAAGACCACCCTGGGTAACAGCAAGACCCCACTTTTACAAAAAAAAAAAATAGCCAGGCTGAATGTGGTGGCACATGCCTGTAATCCCAGCACTTCTAATTTTTTCTTGAGTTAGACTTTCAATCAATTCTCCTTTTTTCAGCTTTCCATTTACCCTGTACCTCAGAGGTATCTAGTACCTCTAAGAACTGAGCCCATCACCACCAGCCTTAGATTTTAGCTTTCTCCAATTATGTTGGTTTAGTACTCATCTCATGTATTGTGTTCCAGCCTCTAAATTTTTGTTGACTTTAGTTGTTTGCTGTTGCCTTCTCTCCAATTCCTTTTATCCTTCTGCATCTTTTTTTTTTTTTTTAGAGGGAGCCTTGCCTTGTCATACCAAGGCTGAAGTGCAGTGGTGCAATCTCAGCTCACTGCAACCTGCACCTCCTGGGTTCAAGCAATCCTACCACCTCAGCCTCCCAAGTAGCTGGGATTATAAGTGTATGCCACCATGCCTGGCTAATTTTTGTGTTTTTAGTGAAGATGATGTTTCACCATGTTGTCCAGGTTGTTCTTGAACTCCTGACCTCAAATGATCCACCCTCCTGATCCAGCTTACAGATGTGAGCTACTGTGCCTGGCCCCTTCTACATTTTTTTTAGAGATGAGGTCTTTTTGTATTGACCAGGCTGAGGTGCACGGATGTATTAACACTACAGCCTCTTAACTCCTGGCCTTGAGTGATCCTCCTGCCTCAGCCTCCAGAGTAGCTGGGACTACAGGTCCTATGCCCAGCATCCTTCTACATTTATATTGCATTTGTCCTTCTGCACCTTACAAATTTTTTTACTGTACTTTAGTGGAAACTCATGAAACAGCAGAGATAAGTTCATATGTTCAATCTGCCTTGTCTAAGGGGAACTTTATAGCACGTTCTATATTGAGAAATAATATGGTCAAAAGCTGATAACTCTAAGGGTGTGAGAATAAGAAGCCCACTTTGTAACAGAAACATGAAATTTAAAAATTCTATAATAGACAAGCCATATATATGACTATTCACTGCTCTGTGAACAAGCGAAAGGTCTGTTGCTATAGAAAACTGGATTATGTGAATTTTCAAATACTTGAAATTACAGGGAAGTCAATAAATCAACATAAGATATAAGGGCTTGTCTAGTAATTTGTGGACGCAGGATGTATTGAGTGTATTTTATGAAAATTGCCTTTAGAGATTAATTGGCCTCATTTGGGAGCCTTAAGAAGCATGCTATTTAGCGACTCATTGGAACAGCTCCAGATTGGAAGGATGGAGCCAGGGCATTTAATGTTGTACATTTATGAAATAGGTGAATTACAGACACAGTTTTTTAAAAAAAATTTCAGGCAAAATTTACATATTTTTAAAAAAGAGTCTGCATGGTCTTCCTCTATCCTAATCCCGACCAAACTCCAGCCTGTATATGAATTTGAGTAAAAATGTACAGTAAGGGGAACGAAGTGGAGTTGCACACAATACAATGACTAACATTTATTGACCTGTATTGAGTGTTTACTATGTGCTAATGATTGTGCTAAAAACTTCATAAATTATTTAATGGTTAGTGATTATTTGACGAATGTGTTTAAGTGGTAAAAAAGAAAGGACAAATGAGAAAGGAGGAGGAGAGAGGTTGCAAACACCACCAAAGATTTATAGTGTTCTCATTTTCTTTCCCTCCCATCCCTTCCCATCTCAAGGGCTGCTCTAGACTTATTTATATTCATAGCATAATTTTGAACATTATCTGTGCTTTTTGGTGTTCTTTTAGTATGTTAATACTAAATAGTTCATCTTAGCTACTTAAATTTGAAGATTAATGATATGGAACTTCGAGCAGGAGCTTTGATTTAGCATATGTAGTAAATGTTCAAATCACACATATATTACTGGTTTTTTTTAATATATCATTAGATACTTTGTAAAAGAAGAGAGAGAATAAAAGGATAGAAGAAAGAGAAACCTGTCAAGGCATTACTATAATTTTAAAACCTGTTTATGAAAGCAATGTGGCTGCTGCTTACAAACGATCAAACCTTTACAAGTGTTAAGTAATATCAGCCTGGGATGACTTAATACATGTTCAGTCAAACAAATTAACAAGAATGCAGAAGTCTGGAACATGTATAAACTTGGTCTAGGATTAATGGAAGTAATCTAGAGAGAAAATGAGAATATAAATAATTCTCCAAAAACTAGTAAGATATCTTTAAGGCTGCAGATTATTTAAGTTTCACAATTTCCATTATTATTTTTTATTGTAAAAGAAAGTAAATTTCTTTCTTACTTAATTGTTATCTACTGAGTACCTGCTTTGTGAAAGGCATTGTGATAAGCATTGTGGAGGAAAAAATATTAAAAGTCTACGATGCTATCTATTTTATCAAGAAACTCATAATCCTGTGTTGAAGATAAGACATATGTAAAATAACTGCTAAACTCTACACAGTATTATGTGACAAGTGCCACATGAATGACAAATATTTTCATTTTCCATTTTGCCCATTTGCAATATATATAGAATGAATTATATAGCTAACATTCCAAATATATGTGCTTTTTTGTACCCTAATCATATATGTCAATCTTCTACAACAACTACAAAACATCATTAAAAGTACTTTATGTAGAGCAAGACTAGAGGAAGGGCTGCCAGCTATGGCATGCAAAGGAAAAGTTTTCTGATTCCAAAGACATATATGTGTATGTGTCTATCTTAAGGAAATTTATAACTTTTTTAAATGCATGACATAGGAAAGTATTTATTTTGTTGTTCAAATAAGAAAACAACATTGTAAAGATTTCTACAAATGTATTCCTTATAACTGGAAATAGTAACTGAAACAGTATCATACTTGGAGGTCTGTATTCTAGATGGCTAACAGCTTTGTTGCTTGGGGTTACAAATGAGAAATGATACCCTACAATGATCTTGTCCATTGAAGTGTAGAGTTTAAGTCTCCTGGTTCAGAATTAAAGGGAACTGTAGGGTGAGAGGCAATCTGTATTCATAATTCCATAGACAGCAGTTTTCTTCAGGCTTTGATTCATAGCTCATCTGCTACCTGCCATTCGCCCTGAGTTCCCGGATGCCTTGCCGGTTTCCATGGTGCTAATATGCATATCAAATTGGAACTTGTATTTTTGTGTTTGGCTCATATGGAATATGTGATTTATTGAGTGTTAACTACATTCCATTCAGCCAAGTGTGCTAGATATATATCTCATTTAATTTCACAATAACCCTATGAGGTCAGTATTATTTTTGTCACCATTTTACAGATGAAGAAAGTGAGGTTCAGAGAAACTAAGTAACTTGCTGTGATGGTTAATACTGAGTGTCAACTTGATTGGAATGAAGGATGCAAAGGGTGTGTCTGTGAGGGTGTTGCCAAAGGAGATTAACATTTGAGTCAGTGGGCTGGGAAAGGTAGACCCACCCTTAATCTGATGGGCACAATCTAATCAGCTGCCAGCGAATAAAGCTGGCAAGAAAACATGCAAAGGTGAGACTGGCCTAGCCTCCCAGCCTACATCCTACTACTGTGTTGAATGCTTTCTGTCCTTGAACATCAGACTCCAACTTCTTCAGTTTGGAGACTCGGACTGGCTCTCTTTCCTCCTCAAGCTTGCAGACAGCCTACTGTGGGACCTTGTGATCATGTAAGTTAATATTTAATAAACTCCCTCTTGTGTGTGTGTGTGTGTGTGTGTGTGTCCTATTAGTTCTGTCGTTCTAGGGAACACTGACTAATACACTTGCCCAAAGTTATGGAGCTGGTAAATGATGGAGTCAGGAGTCCAATTCAATCTGTTTAACTCCTGGTCTGTTCTGATAACCATTTGGCTCTGCTGTCTTTCCTGTGGAACATGCTAGTATTTAGATGTCAGGTATTTAGACATCAGGAAGTATTTAGATGTCAGGAGATTAAGAGAAAGAGTTAGGCTAGAGATACATTTAGTAGTAATCAACATGTGTTATATATCCTCAAACATAAGGAGACTTCAAAAGAAGATACTAGAAAGTTCGCCTTGTCAATTGGATTATAAAATATTTTATGGATATCAATGAATGAATCAAATGCCTATTCTTGGCATTTAAAATTTTAATCTAGTAAAATAAGTATTTAAAACTACATTATATAAATACATGAATTTAGCTGTGTTGCTTTATCACCTCATTTCATGAAATAATTCATTTGAGTTATTTACATGCATTTTGAACATCACTAGCATCTATTTTTGTCATCTGCTTTTCAGAGCTCATTATCCTAATTTCTAGCTTATATGACATACTATACAAAACTATTATTATCTTGCTGTACAGAAAATTTTATCCCAGGTAACAGATACTCATTCACATAAAATCACATATGCAGTTGTGACATCATACCCCTGCAATAGCTGATACATTAGTATTACATTGATACTTTTATGTATGTATGTATATATGTATGTATTTGCTTGCTCATATTTAATATTTATTTTTAGACTAGCTTTGATGTGGGTTATTTCATGGAAACAGCATAGTGTCAATTAAAACTTTTGGAGTAGAAAAGTAGACAGAGTTCCAGCTTTTTTTAAAGAAGGACAATGATTGGCATTGCAACTGTATTCAGCCAGAAAAATACATACTTTTTCAAAATAAATTTCTTACATTTAACTGAGATGTGCTAAAACTTACTATTTGGTAGGTAGAACTAACATATGAAAGAGGAAAAAAAAAAAGAGCAGAGAACAGATTTTAATTCAGGTCTCACTCAAGCTCATGTGCTTTTTTTTTAACCCCTGCTGTCATTTATGATTAACAGACAATATATACTTGTGAGATGGCTGGTTGATAACCATGAGACAGAGTTTAGGTAACTGGCCTATGTGTAAACACAGAATGAATAACCGATTTTCTAGCACATTGTTTTAACCAATTACCATGCCTTCTAAGGAACAAATGTTATATTTCAATATATGGGGGATCACTTTTAGAGAATTCCAATAGGGAAAGGATGGTGAGAAGAGCAAAACTAGAAAATATGAGTGGTAGTACGTGAAACAACAGCTTTCTGCATTAGAGTAGATTAGAAATTGAACTGTTAACAGTTCTTGCATGTATCTGAACCCAAATTCCCATGGCAAGGTTATCAGGTAAAGACATACATGACATCAAAAGTCATGTTGATATTTAAAACACAGCCAATGTGATGTCATAGGCCTTATTTCTAGATATTTTAATATTAATGTAACAAAATTTTATGTATCAAGTACTTGCTAAATTAAAATAATGTAGTCACATTTACCTTTTAAATCTAAAGCTTTAGTATATTCACTTTCCTAGTATTCTCACACCTCAGTTACAAAGAATAGGCACCCATTCAGTGCATATCAGAAAATGGACACAATAAATGTTAAAAGCAACTATGTTTTCTAAAAGCGGCAACATTTTCCCAACTATAAAAAAAAGTTGTTTTGCTTATATCTATAAATGTTACTAGGTTTCCGTTAGAGAAAATCCACCAGATGGCAACATCATCTGCTTATGAAAGGTGATATGCAATCCTCTGCAACCCATTACAGGTCCCTTGAGCCAGAGGCTCCCTGATCAGTGGCTGATTTCTATAGTGATTCATAAATGGATACTAGGTAGTCATTTGGGGATAATTATTGAAGTTGGGGGATGGGAACAATTAGGCCATAGTTAGCATCAAGGGTGAAATAGTTTTAGTATCATTCTTTTTTATTAATATTGAAACAAAAAATATAGTATCTATTTCCATGTTGCCCTCTAATCATGTTTTTAATTCAAAGGGATTATATTCACTTCAGTATATAAAGCTACAGACAGTATTATTTTTTTCATGGATCACAAGTTATTCTAGTTGGTTCCCTTGTACTTAATGGCAATCTGGTAGCTAGCTGGCTTATTGTTTTAAATTCAAACTATCTTTCTTATATCTAAACCTGATAGTATGCAGAAAGTACTGCTGGGGATATTTAATATGTCCCTTATTGTTTTCTGTTTATAACAACCTGCCCTGAGGTACTAATTAGATATTAGATACTACACATATTTAGCAAATACTGTTGGTGTTTTTCCATACAAAGTCTGTGGTCAAGGTGAAAGTCGTTGATGGGTTGGTAATATGAACTGCACATTTCTGAAAAGGAAAAAAAAATAGACTTGTTGAAATTTTTATTCCTGAATAGCTAGAGTTCTAATTGCATCTGACATTTTATTAATAAATCCCTTTCCAAAGTGGCATATATCACTTGTATTAAATTACAGCTGTGTAAAACATCTGTTTGATTTAAATATCTACAATACCTAACAGGTTGCCTGTTAGTTTTTTTAATACAGTGGACTTTTTTGTTATCTGTATATTTTCTAAAATTCATATAACTTGAAAAATATAGTTTTTTCTGTCTCCTGGGTATTTATTGAGGTATATTTTTAAAAATCATGTAATTCACCATTTCAAGTATAGTATACAATGATTTTTAGTAAATTTATGTTTCCTGGGTATTTTTAAAGTGGTACAGTTGTTTCTAGATGCTGTTCCCCTTACATGACAAGTATTCTAAATTTTGGCAGCTAATCTATCCTTGGTTCCGTATGTGCCTGCTTTTTGATATTGTTTACATTAATAAAGAGCAGAAAATCTGACTCTTGGGTGTCTAAAATTTTGTTAGTATCAATGCCTCAGTGACCCATCTTCTAGATTTGGAGGGACAGATTCATATTGCATAACAGAGTTGGAATTTGGGACTCATTTTCATATAATACTAACAAATCTAACCTTCAAAACCACCAACACTATTGGAGCTAGTTATTATTAACACATGTGCAGTACTGACATTATATTAAAGCATTGCACAGCACATAAAATACTGTTCTTGCTGTTAATGGATTTATAAAGTAATTGGAAAAATTGATCTACGTATAAAGAGGCCTTAAAAAAAGTCATTAGACTTCATTCACATTCTCCTCTATCCCCTTAATTGCTAATTTCTCATTTCCATCTGCAGATATATGGCTTTCTGTTCTCTTGTTCTGCCACCTAGATTTACATGGCTCAAAGTTCAAATGATATTAACAGACTGTATATCAAAACTGATGTCCATCTTCTATTAAATATTAGTTCCTTTCTTCATATGTTTGGGCTAATGGCTATATGGTAAAATAGTAGAAAAGTCTTCTTGTCAATGTTACTGTTGGTTCTTGCACCGATGGTGGTCAAAAACTGACATCTTCCCCAGTTGAAAGAGTTTCCTTTGACCTTGATGGAGGAAATCCTCCTTATTTGAGTAAATAAATTCCTGAGTTTGGGGAATGTGCATAAATGCTAAAAAACTGGGCAAATGGCCAAAAATAACCATTTCAGCACTCTGGAAATTGACGAAAGAATACAACAAGCTGAGAACTTCTGGACTTTGAGTAAGAAAATAATAAGTCTGTGGTGTTCTTGCTTGGACCTGTCTATTCACCACCTCCTCCACTTGCTCCCCACAAGCTCTGTTATCACAGTAGTTGAAGGGTGAGGCAGGCTGTAAGAACTAGAAGTTTTGCTGCTGCTGTTGCTGCTACTGAAAAGAACTCACCTAATTTGGAACATTGTCAGCTAAAGTACAGTCAGCCCTTGATCAACGTGGGTTTGAACCATGCAGGTCCACTTACATGCAGATTTCTCTCTGCCTCTGCCACCCATGAGACAGCAACACCAACCTTGACTCTTCCTTTGCTTCCTCTGTCTACTCAACCTGCAGACAATGAGGATGAAGACTTTTATGGTGATCCACTTCTGCTTAATGGATAGTAAATATATTTTCTCTTCTTATAGCTTTCTTAATAACATTTTCTTTTCTGTAGCTTACTGGCTTACTTTATTGTAAGAATACCATATATAATATATATCACATTACAAAAATATATGTGTTAATTGACTGTTTAAGTTATTGGTAAGTCTTCTGGTCAACAGCAGGCTGTTAGCCCCACAGGGTCAATCTTCAGCCCCACTCTATTGCCAGTTTGGCCTCCAAAGACTGTCTCCAGGCCCCCACTTCCAGGTGGTCCCCAGCAGCCCCAGGCTCCAGACTATGGCCAGCATCAGGCTGTCATTTGCAGCCCTAGACTTCACGCCTGCCTCAGGAACAAGGGAGTCTTCATGGACCTAGTCCTCAACACTGAGCCAGTACTCATAGGCCCAGCCTCCAGGCCAGCCACTGCTGATTCAAGCTTCAGACCAGCACCCATAGACCCAGTCTCTATACCAGTCCCAGTGCCATGTTGGCCCCTGCAGCCATGACTCCAAGCTGGGACTGTAGACCCAGCTTCCAGGCCAACACCCACAGACCCTGCCTTCAGTCTGGCCCCTGCAGCCCCAGGCTGCTGGCACACCTCAGCACCAGTTCAGCATCCACCAACCCCAGCTCAAGGCTGGTCCCTGTAGTTTCAGGCATAAAGCTGGAACCTGTGAATCTAGCCTTCAGAGAGGCTGCCATTTGTAGGAGCTCCAAACATACTTAGTAAGGGGCCAGTCCCTGTGGCCTCAGGCTATAGGTTGGCTCCCCAACAGACTTAGGATCGAGGCCTACCCCCAGGCTCCAGACAGGCACAGTGCTAGGCAGGTTCACATGGCCCCAGGCTTCAGACCTGCCTCAGCACCACAGCACACCTCATGGCCCCAGGCTTCAGACCACTACCTGCAGAGCCAGCCTCCAGCTCCACCCCAGTACCAGATCAAAATCTTTAGACCCCGACTTCAGCCCAGTCCTTGGCAGACACAAGCTCCAGATCCACCCAGTGCTAGGCTGCTCCCTGTGGCCTGAGGCTCCAGGCAGGCAGGCCCTTATAACCCCAGGTTTCAGGCCTATTTCAGTAGATCTCAGCACCGAGCTGGTTCTCCTGACCCCAGGACCCAAGCCTGCCTCCATAGTCCCAACTTGAAAGCCCATCCGAGAAACAAACCAGCCTCCATGGTCCCATGCTCCAGGCCAGCACTCATGGACCTAGCCTACAGATAAGCACCCACATGACCAAACTCCAGACCAGTTCCCATGGCCCTTGGCTCCAGGCCAGCCCCTGTAGCTTCAGGTACTAGGACAACCGGGGTCACAGGCTCCAGGCTTACCCCAGCAGGCCAGACCCAAGATTAGTGAAATCAGAGACAGATCATCTGAAGTTACCTAATCAGAGGTACAAAAAGGAAAAAGAATGGCAAAGAGTAAAGAAAGCCTACAGGAATTATGGGATGCCAACAAGTCAAACAATTTACACATTATGGGTATTCCAGAAGGAATGTAGAAAAAGAAGGGGGCAGAAAGCTTGTTTAAAGAAATAATGACTGAAAAACATTCCAAATCTGTAGAGGAAAATGAACATTCATTCAGATCCATGCAACCCAAAGAACCCAAAATATATTAAACATGCAGTAATTTTTTACTTAACATTGATGATAAGTTAATGGAAACTGAAACTTTAAATGAAACTACATATAGCAGGTCCTTGAAATAATGTCATTTCCTTCAATACTGGTGAGAAAAAAATGGTTTTGTTATCCATCATTTTGCTTAAAGCTGCAGTTTCCAAGAACTTACTGATGATGTTAAGTGAGGACTTACCATAAAGAGATTCTGTACCAACACAGATTATAATCAGCGGCTCAAAAGTCAAAGACAGGCCTGGTGTGGTGGCTCAAGCCTGTAATCCCAGCACTTTGACAGGCCAAGGCGGGCAGATCGACTGAGCGCAGGACTTTGAGACCAACCTGGGCAACATGGTGAAACCCCATCTCTACTAAAAATACAAAAAATTAGGCAGGGTAGTGCATGTCTGTAGTCCCAGCTACTCAGGAGTCTGAGGCACAAGAATCACTTGAACCTAGGAGGCAGAGGTTGCAGTGAGCTGAAATCTCACCACTGCACTCCAGCCAGGGCAACAGAGTGGGAGTGAGACTCTGTCTGAAGAAAAAGTCAAAGACAAAGAGAATTTTGAAAACAGCAAGAGAAAATCAATTTATCATGTACAAGACAACCTTAATAAGATATTAACAAAATTCTCAGCAGACAACTTGCAGGCCAGGAGAGAGAGGGATGATATATTCAAAGCACTGAAAAAAACACCCTGCCAACCAAGAATACTACACAGTCATGTGCAGCATAATGATATTTTGGTCAGTGACAGACTGCATATATAATGGTGGTCCCATAAGAATACAACAGAACTGAAAAATTTCTACCAGCTAGTAATGTCATGGCTGTCCTAACATCATAGTGCAACACATTACTCAGACATTTGTGGTAATTCTGGTGTAAGCAAACCTTCTACACTACCAGTTATATTAAAAGCATAGCACATACGATTGTGTACAGTGCATATTTGATAATTATAATAAACAACTATGTTATTGGTTTATGTACTTATTATGCTATACCTTTTATAATTATTCTAGAGAGCAATCCTTCTGCTAATTAAAAAAAAATAGTCTCCCAGCCTCAGGCAGGTGCATCAGGAGACATTCCAGAAGAAGGCATTTTTTTCATAGGAGATTAGAGCTACATGCATGTTACACCGAAAAACTTCCAGCGAAACAAGATGTGGAGGTGGAAGACAGTGATATTGATGATTCTGACCCCATGTGGGCCTAGGCTAACCTGTGTGCTTCTGTCTTAGTTTTTAACACAAAGTTTAAAAAGTAAAAAATAAATAAATAAGTATAAATTTTTAAATATAGAGAAAAGCTTATAGAATAAGAATATAAAGACAAAATTTGTACAGCTGTACAGTGTTTGTGTTTTAACCTGTATTATTGCACAAGAGACAAAAAGTTAAAAAAATTAGAAGTTTATAAATTAAAAATGTAACAGTAAACTAAGGTTAATTTATTATTGAAGAAAGAAAATGTTTAAAATAAATTAAGTGTAGCTTAAGTATACAGAGTTTATAAAGTCTATAGTTGTGCGCACTAATGTCCTAAGCCTTCACATGCAGTCACCACTCACTAACTCACCCAGAGTAAATTCATTTCCTGCAAGCTCCATTTATGGTAAGTGCCCTATACAGGTGTACCATTTTCTGTCTTTTATACTGTATTTTTACTGGCCTTTTCTAAGTTTAGATACACAAATATTTACCATTGTTTTACAATTGCCTACAATATTCAGTACAGTAACTTCCTGTACAGGTTTGTAGCCTGGGGGCAATAGGGTATACCACATAACCTTTGTGTGTAGTAGACTATACCATCTAGATATGTGTAAGTACACCTTATAATGTTTGCACAATGATGAAATTGCCTAATGACATTTCTCAGAGCATGTGTCAGTTATTAAATGTTTCATGGCTATACATGGTAAGGCTGTCCTTCAAAAACGAAGAAGAGATAAGGACTTTCCCAGACAATTAAAAGCTACGGGAGTCCATCACCACTAGATCTGACTTATAAGATATGCTAAAAGGAAATCTTCAAGCTAAAAGAAAAGGATACTAATTAGTAACATGAAAACATATGAAAATATAAAACTCACTAGTAAAAGTAAGTACATAGTCATATTCAGAATACTCTAATACTGTAATGGTGATATGTGAATCACTTTGTCTTCTGTATTAAGGTTAAGAGGCTGAGGTGCGTGGATCACTTGAGGTCAGGAGTTCAAGACCAGCCTGGCCAACACAGTGAAATCCCGTCTCTACTAAAAATACAAAACAAAATAGCTGGTAACCTGTAGTCCTAGCTACTCAGCAGACTGACATGGGAGAATTGCTTGAACCTAGGAGGCAGAGGTTGCAGTGAGCTGAGATCATGCCATTGCACTCCTGCCTGGGTGACAGAGTGAGACCCTGTCTGGAAACAAAACAAAACAAACAAAAAACCCATAATATGTAGCAAGGAGAGGAAGTAAAAGTATAGATTTTTAATGTGGTTGAAATTGTTACCACCTTAAAACAGCCTGTTATAACTATAATGTGTTTTATATAGGCCTCATGATAACCACAAAGCAAAAACCTATAGTAGATACACATAAGATAAAATATAAAGAATCAAATCATACTACAACAGAAAACCATCAAATTGAAACCGCCTTTGCAAAATTATGACTGACAGTGAAAGAGATCTAACTTAATATACTCCATCTTGCTTCTAACCTTCAAGCTGTCCTTGCTCATTCTTGGACATAGGCTGAACTAAATTTGGGGGAAACTTAGTTTATAGTTTAAAACAAAGATGATAATAGCCCTTTTCCGAAGTAGACCAGCTTCTTGCCTGGGGACTAGATTGCCTTTGTAGGACTAAAACTGGCCACAAGATTAGAAATTATGGTTTAGGGGTCATGCAGCTGGAGGCTACAAGGTTCTGATTCTCCCTAAACTGCTCCTAAGACCAGTGCTTGAGATATTTTGCAAACCTTGCCCTTGATGGATCAGCTGGTAGCACCCAGATCGATAAATTGGTTCATCTGATCTTGTGGCCTCCACCCAGGAACTGACTCAGTGCAAGAAGATAGTTTCAATTCGCTACGATTTCCCTTGACCAATGAGCACTCCTGGTTCATTGGCTTCCCCCTACCCACCAAGTTGTCCTTAAAAACTCTGCTCCCCAAATCCTCTAGGAGACTGATTTGAGTAATAATAAAACACCAGTCTCCTGTACAGCTGGCTCTGTGTGAATTACTCTTTCTCTATTGCAATTCCCGTCTCGATAAATAATCTCTGTCTAGGCAGTGAGCAAGGTGAACCCCTTGGGCAGTTACAAATACACTAAAGAAGATAGCAAGAGAGGAAGAAACAAATGATCTACAAGACAACCAGACAGCAATTTATAAAATGGCAGTAGTAAGTCCTTACCTATCAATAATTACCTTGAATATAAATGGATTAAAGCCTCCAATCAAAAGTCTTAAAAAGTCTTTTGATCCACCTACTGAAATATGAATAATAATGAATGAATAAAAATAAAGACTCAAATACATGCTGCCTACAAAAGACTCACTCACACTTTAAGGACACAAGTAGATTGAATGTAAAGGGTTGGAAAAAGGTATTACACGCAAATGGAAATAAAAAGAGTGGAGATGGGTAACTATATTTAGATAAAGTAGACTTGAAGTCAAAACTAAAGCAAGACAAAGATGGTCATTATATAATGATAAAGGGATCAATTCATCAAGAGAATAAAGTGATTGTAAATATGTATGCACCCGACATGGGAACACCTAAACATATAAAACAAATATTAATAGATCTGAAAGAAGAGAAAGACTGCAGTACAATAATAGCAGTGGATATAAACATATCACTTTCAAAAAAGGACATATTATCCAGACAGAAAATCAATAAGGAAACATTGGTCATAGACTATACTTTAGACCAAATGGACCTAACAGACATATACATAACATTTCATCCAACAGCAGCAGAATACACATTTATCTTAATTGCACAGGGAACATTCTCCAGGATATATCATATCTCAGGCCACAAAACAAGTCTTAATAATCTAAGAAGATTGAAATCATATTAAGTATCATTTTCAACCACAATGGTGTGGCAGGCCAATTCTCCCTGACAATCACACATACAGGCCTGTATAGCATGCCAGTTACACTAACAAATTTCCACAGCGCTGCCTTAACATTTTGAAAATAATTAAACCTGGGGAAATCAATGCCAAGACATCAAAGCTAGAAATGAAGCATATGGTCAGTAGAAAACTTGCAGAGTTCACCCTAACCTGGAGCAAGTCAACATAACGGAAACAATCTTATATTCTTCCTGCTAGGATCCACCCACAGTCAATGAAATCTGAGATGAGTCAAGGTAAGAGAGGCAGCTGTTTGAATAGATTTATTGGAGAGTCCAAGGCAGCTCTCCGGACCAAACTGTAAATGAGATAAGCTAGAAATAATCACTTCGGTACAACAGTCCTGACGAATTAGAACTTAGGAGATAGGCCTTGATGGTGCTGGGGCCCTCACAGCTTGATAAGACTTAGAAAGCATTTTTGGCCTCTGATCTTCTAGTTAAAACAAAATTAGTTACCTATAGACTTAGGCGAATGTGATATTGCACTTAGGCACATAACCCCAACCTACATAAGCACAAAGAAAATTGTAACCCTTTGAGTTGGGCTGGTGGAATTATCTCCAACCTTCTCCCTCTATGCGGTTATAGCAATAAACTCCCTAGTTTGTCTGCTTCTTGTCATTGGGCCATGAGAAAATGCAGCCAGAACTGACTCAGTTCTGGGAACAATTATATGAAACTTGAAATCAATAACAGAAAAGATTTGGGAAATTTTACGAATACATACAAATTAAACAACATGCTCCTGTAAAACCAATGGGTCAAACAAAAAAATTGAAAACGGTATTTAAAATATCTTGAGAATAAGGAAAAAGTAAAGACAACATACTAAAACTTACAATGCAGAAATTAGTTCTAAGAGGGAGGTTTATAGCAATAAATGCCTACATCAAAAAGTGAAGAAGGACATCAAATAAACAACCCAAAGTTACACCTCAAGGAATTAGAAAAAGAGAAATCAACTGAGCCTAAAGATAGTAGACATAAGAAAATGAAGTTCAGAGCAGAAATAAAAACAATAGAAAAGATGTAACTAAAGTTGTTTGGTTTTTTGATAAGATAAACAAAATTAACAAACCTTTAGCTAGACTAAAAAGAGAGAAGACTTAAATAAATAAAATCACAAATAAAAGAGGAGGCATTACAAATGATAACCACCATAAGAAAGGTTAAAACAATTTTAAAAATAAAAAATTTTAAAACCCTGATATGAAAATACAAAGGCTCATAAGAAACTACAATGAACAATTATACTCCAACAATTAAATAATCTAGAAGAAATAGATTAATTTCTAGACACATACAACATACCAAGACTAAATCATAAAGAAATAGAAAATATAAACAGACCAATAATAAGGAAGGAAATTGAATCAATAATTAAAACTCTCCCATCAAATCTAATGGCTTTACTCCTGAATTCCACCAAACATTTAAAGAGGAACCAATACCAATACTTCTCAAATCCTAAAAAATTTAAAGAGTAAGGAATACTTCCAAACTTATTTTAAAAGGCCAACATTACCTTATACAAAAGCCAGACAGGAACACTACAGGAAAAGAAAATTACTGGCCAATATCTCTGATGAACATAAATGCAATAATCCTCAGCACAATCTTAGCAAACTGAATCAATAGCACATTATAAGGGTAATTCACCATGATCAAATGGGATTTATTCCTGGAGTGCAAGTGTATTTTAACATATGCAAATCAACATATGTGATATACCACATTAACGAAATGGAGGACAAAACCATATGATCATCTCAGTAGAGGCAGAAAAAGCATGTCACAAGATTCAACATCCTTGTATGATAAAAACTCAACAAATTAGGTACAGAAAAAAAGTAGCTTAACACAATAAAGGCCTTTTATCACCAGCACATATATATCATACTCAGCACTGAAAAGTTGAAATCTTTTTCTCTAAGATCAGGAACAAAATAAGGATGCCCATTGTCATGGTTTGAATATATGTGTTCCCGCTAAAACTCATATACTGAAACCTAACCCCCAAAGTGGTGGTATTAGGAGGTGGGGACTTTTAGAAGTGATTACATCATAAGGGCTCCACCTCATAAATAGGATTAGCATCCTTACAAAATAGGCCCAGGGGAGCTGATTTGCCCCTTTCACCAGGTGAGGATGTATAGAAGGTACCATCTATGAGGAGTGGACCCTCACCAGACATCAGATTTTCTAGTGCCTTGATCTTGGTCTAAGTATAGTTTTGAAGGAGCAGTATGGCTTTTCTTGATGGCTTATAGTAAAATATGAGAAAAGAAAAACCAGTTAAAGATGGAATTTATAATTTAAAAAGGATGCATAACTCAATTATTTGGAAAATTCACAGCATGGCCATATTTCAAAGAATAAAAAAGCATGTTCATTAGAGAATACCAAGGGTGTGGCAAAACCACCTTTTGATGAGATTATTATGTATCAGTGGAAGCCAGGTGTTTTTCATCAAAAAAGGAAAAATGACCCTGAAGGCTTATTGGAAATTGTCAGGACCACTACTCCCATCATAGACCCAGGAGCATCAAGGCCTGGGATCAGAAGTATGTCTAAAGAGGGGCCTCAGGTACTGGAAGGACCTCAACACTCACTACCTTTCACCACCTAAAGTTTCTGCTCCCCACATTCTGGCACACTACCACTCAGTCATCCAAGGTGTGATTCTAGAGATCCTAAGTGTGGTGAGGGCCCCTGTGGCCATCCCCTCTGGAGGACATATGCAGTAAGTTTTGGTAGCGTTTGTGTGGTGCCATCTCCACTGGCTGGTAGAGTACATGAGCTGTGGGGGCATGTGTCTCCACCTAGAATTCAAAGTGTGGAGCCCCCTGGAGCCTCAGGCACAGGACCTAGGCCGAGTGCCACACCTAGGGCAAGGCCACCACAGAGAGCCTCCACTAGGGCAATACCTAATGGAGCTGTGAGACTCTAACAGTCTTGAATCTCAGGGGTGGAACTGTACCCACAGTTCTTCTGGTCATTGCCCTAATGGGGACTCTCTACAGTGGCTCTGCCCCCCATGGCTTTGTACCTGACCCCTCCTAAGTTCATTTATGTCTGTGCAATTAATTCTTGTTTCATGTGTGTCCATTGCATTTTGAATGAAAGTCTTCCTTCATGAAAAACATCTATTTCAAGACTATAAAGATTCCTGGAACACTCACTCCATTTAGTCTGAAACCTGTGTAAGCAATGTATGTCTGTCCTCACATCTCTATAAAAAACTACGGAACATTGAGTAATTTACAAGAAAAGAAGTTTAATTGATTTATTCTTCCACAGGTTTTACAGGAAGCATGTCTGGGCAGGCCTCAGGAAATTTACAGTCATGGCAGAAGGTGAAGAGGAAGCAGGCACATTTTATACAGCTAGAGAAGGAGGAAGAGAGTGAAGAGCGAGGTGCTACATGCTCTTAACCGGACCTTGTGAGAACTCACTATCATGAGACAAGAAAGGGGGAAATCCGTCCCCATGATCTAATCATCTCCCACCAGACCCCTCTCCAACATGAGATTTGGGCAAGGGTCTATTCTTAAAATATTAGTAGTTCAGAGTACCTGATATAGTCCTATCCACAAGCCTTTTGGATTATACCTTTGTTGTAGACAGAAATTCCAATCAATACCTTAGAGCAGAGACTTTAGGAATGCACCAGGAATCAGAAATCTGTTCTGATTCTGGAGAGGATGTTGTATGGTTAATTTATTATAGTCACAAATATTAGATTGGCAGACAGTACAATTCTCCATTGGCACACAGAACAGAACTATTTCATAAGGATTTGATCAATGTTTGCCCCTGAGTTTAAAAACATATTTACCAGTGAGGGCATTGACAAGTCTCCAGTGCTTTTTCATAAAGTGTGTAATTTCTGAAATATTTACATTAATACTATGCTATCTATTCAGATTTAACCTAGTATGGCTAACCATTGGTTCAGAATTGAGAATTCATTCCATTCAGCCTTACAATAGTGTTGAGTTTATGCAATATGAGGATGGTATTCTCAAAATTGTATTTTAGTTTTTAAAAATTGGAATCCTTTCATGGAAAGACAAAATCAAAGCGACTGGCCAAAGGAGATTAAGACAGAATCATGAGTATCTTAAAAACAACACTTGGTTATCTATTTAATCAAAATGACAATAAAATATTTAAAAATAACTGTAGAGGAAGGTCACATGGTTATAAGAAAACTGAGTTCTTTCATTTATGTTCTTTGTTTCATCTTTTGATGCACATATATATATATATTTAGATCAAGGGCATGATAGAGGCAAAGCAATGCAGGTTAAATTATTCTTTTGATATATGAAATCTCTGCTATTAGGCATATTATACAGAACATAAATATATGCTCTTATTACCCTTTGAGGAGAGCTTGAATATCAGTTTCTCATTTAAAAACTTTTTTTTTGTTTTGAAATAATTGTAGATTCACAGTAGGTTGCAAAGAAATGTAAAGAAAAATTCTATGTACTCTTCCCCCAGCCTCCCCCAGTGTTATCAACTTATTCAACAATACAACAATATCAAAAACAAGAAATTGATATTGGTACAATTTATAGAATTTATTCACATTTCAACTATTATACATGCATGTATTTGTGCATGTGTGTGTGTCTCTGTATGTGTGTAGCTTTATGTAATTTTATAACATGTGTAGCCTTGTGTAACCACCATTGCAATCAGAATATTCAACTACACCATTACCACAATACACCTTCAGGTTACTTTTTCTCCTTTCCACCCCTATTGCCTGGCAACCACAAATCTGTTTTCCATGTCTACAGTTATGCTATTTAATGAGTGTTACACAAATAAAATCATGTGGTATGTGAGCTTTTAAGATTGGCTTTCTTTTCATTCAGCATAATGCCCTTGAGATCCATCCAAGTTGTTACATATACCAATAATTCATTCTTTTTTAATTGCCAAATATTTTTTAACCATCCATCTACTGAAGAGCATTTGAATAGTTTCCTGTTTTTGACTATTATGAATAAAGCCGCCAGAAACATTCATGTACAAATTTCTGCATGAAAATAACTCTTCAATTCTCTGGGATAAATGCCAAGAGTTCAATTGTTGGATCACATGGTATGTCCATTTTTAGATTTGAAAGAACTTGCCAATTTTTCAGATGGCTATACTGTTTTACATTTCCACTAGCAATGTATCAATAATTCAGTTTCTCCACATTCTCACCAGCATTTGGTGTTATTGCTCTTTCGTTCTGTTCATTGGCCATTCTGACAGGTAAGTAGTGATATCATACTGTAGTTTTAAATTCCATTTATTTAATGGCTAATGATATTAAACATCTTTTCATATGCTTACTTGCCATCTGTATATCATCACTGATTAAATATCTGTGCATATTGTTTGCCAACTTCTTAATTGAATTGCTTGCTTTTATGTCAAATTTTGAGAGTTCCTTATATATACAAAGCCTTTATTGGATATGAAATTTGTCTTTTCATTCTTCTAACAGAATCTTTTCTAGGAAAAATTTTAAAATTTTGTTGAGGTCCCATTTATCAATTTTTTATTCTATCAATCATGTTATTTTGTCTCAATTCTAAGAAATTTGCTTAGTCTTACCTAGCTATCAAATATTTTTTCTTTTTTTTTGTAGTTTTGTAGTTTTACGTTTTACATTTATGAATTAATTTTGAATTAATTTTAATATAAAGTATGAAGAATTAAGTTAAGGTTCATTTTATTTTGCTAATGAATATCCAATTTGTTCAGCAAATTTATTTATTGAATTGCCTTTGATGTTTTTGTCAGAAATTAATTGAACATATTTGTGGGGCTATATTAAATTGGTGCAAAAGTTATTGCGGTTTTTGCTACTACTTTTAATGGCAAAAGCCACAATTATTTTTTCACCAACCTAATATTTCTGGGTTTTATATTCTATTCCATTGATCTATTTGTATGTCCCTTAGTAATTTATCATTTTAATATAGAAATAACCAATCTAGTTTTACAGTCATATTGGCAGTAAAATTTCACAAGCTTTGTTTTTGCTTATGAAGAAATCCTTTAAAATTTAGTCAAATTTTGGCAAATTTTTACACATTTTATTGCTTCTTTTAAGATTCAGTAGTATAAATTATAGCAAATGAAAATGTTCATTCTGAAAACCTGTAATTTTATATAACTGAAAGCTTTATGTTTTCCTATCTTCTTTTAAATTCTGGAACAATCAGATGCTTTAAAGAAAAAAAGCATTAACTTTTTATCTTGATAAACACATAACCTTATATACCCAGGTTTATCTCTCTGTCACTGTTTTTTCTAGAATAGTTTCAACTACTCATGCATTTAATAATAACTTTTAACCAGAGTAACTAGCTTCCACTCACAGAAAAACCTGGGTGGTTAATAACTGAGAAATGCCACACACCAGAATTTAAGCCAACTAGCAAAGTTTATGAATGCACAACTTGCTACAGACTCAAATTTCTTTTTATACTTTTTCTGTGTCAAAAAGCAACATGTCTGTTAACATGACCAAAGATATAGTCACCTTATAGTATATAAAAATACAAAGTAGGCCAGATGTTGTGGCTCACACCTGTAATCCTAGCATTGTGGGAGCCGAGTGGATCATTTGAGGTCAGGAGTTCGAGACCAGCCTGGCCAACATGGTGAAACCTTGTCTCTACTAAAAATACAAAAATTAGCCAGGTGTGGTGGCGGGCATCTGTAATCCCAGCTACTTGGGAGGCTGAAGGAGGAGAATCGCTTGAAGCCAAGAGGCAGAGGTTGCAGTGAGCTAAAATTGTGCATTGCACTCCAGCCTGGGCTTCAGAGAGACTCTGTATTAAAAAAAAAATGAAGTAAATGTATGGCAGTTTGAAATTATGCTCACTACACTAGAACAGAAAACCAAACACTCCATGTTCTTACTCATAAGTGGAAGTTAAATAATGAGAACACATGGACACAGGGAGGGGAACATCACACACTGGGGCATGTCAGGGGTTGGGGAATAGGGAAGGGATAGCAGGGGGTGGGGAGATCGGGGAGGGATAGCATTAGGAGAAATGCCTAATGTAGGTGGGGTGATGAATGCAGCAAACCAATACGGCATGTGTATACCTATTTAACAACCTGCACGTTCTGCACATGTACCCCAGAACTTAAAGTATAATAACTAAATCTAAAAAGAAAAAGAAAAGGGAAATATTGAGTAATGAATTCCCTTAAAGCTAAAAAAAGGAAAAGAAAAAAAGAAAGAAATTATGCTCACTAATCATTATTTTTAGTGTTCTACTTCACCTAGAAATTATTCAAAATTTACCAATAAAAAATTATTCACCAGCTTCATTTGATACAAATCTAAGTGTTTAATTTACCTAAGAATATTGAAAATCACATTCAAACTACAAAACATAATTATAGTGGAAGTAAAAGGATTGTCAGCAGGTAACATTTAATAAAAGTCAAACCTACATTTTTTGTAATCTTAAATGTGATGTAGGAGTGTTAGCTTGTTTGATTGGTAAACCAAAAGATGTTTAAGAAGTTAACATTAAATAGTGTCTTCATAAAACAATCTTATAAAAATAAAATGTAAATTTTATTTTGCTTAATATAAAGTTATATATATAGGCATACGTCACCACACCTGGCTAATTTTTGTATTTTTAGTTTTTAGGGTTTCGCCATGTTGACCAGGCTGGTCTCAAACTCCTCACCTCAAATGATCCACCTCCCTTGGTGTCCCAAAATATTGGGATTACCGGTGTGAGCCACTGTACTCAACCTTAAACCTAGATTATCAAACCCATGTAAATTGTCCAAAGATTCATCTTAATTAAGTAAACATGAATTCTTAAAATGTTTTAGAGCTAGCCATTTCTGTAAGGATTTTACAAATGTAGAGCACATTCAAAGTATTAGAAGTTCATTTAAAATTTTTCTGTTATTTATAGGACTATTAGATTTACATGTTATTTATCCATAAATAAATGACAACTGACCTCCTCAAATATACATTATGATCAGATTTAGTATTACCCTTCAAAGGTAGAAAATTATTTTATACTCTACATGAGAGAAAGGACTATCTGATTTACAGAAAAACATAGATATATGCAGAACGTATAGCTTCAGTTCTATAGATTCTGCCACAGGTCAAGTGTAAACATATAAATACAAAAACCCATTGGTCTAAGTATGAAATAATTGTTCTCCTTCACAACAGGCACAAAATTCTTAATTTGATTTTGCAAATAGACAAAGAAAAAGCCTAAACAAATCAGTTTCTCTGCTTCTCATCCAACAGAGAACAGCACTTCACCATCTACTCAATACAGATCGCCAAATTGCCAAACAATAAAAACACATTCCAGTTGCTGCCACCAAATGAGAATAACTTTTTGTCTTGTGCAACACAAAAGTCAATAGCAAGGAGAAAATAAAACCTACAGAAATAGAATCAGCAAAGTTAAAGTTATCTTGCTGCCTGGAATTCTCTCTGGCAGCCAAGAAAAACATGCTTGTGCTTAAACAGACTTCAGGTGCATTTCTTCAGGAACGCAGCTGACTTGTCTCCATCAGGTGAGTCCATTTGGGCATCTCCATGCACCCTCCAAAACTGTCAATATAGAATTTCAAACCAAGTGAAATCATAACACTCAGTCAAGCATGAAATAAACAAGTGTCAAAGAGTTTATTTGACTTGTTAATAAATGTGGGAACCGTTAAGATATCATGACTGGGTCAAACACCATTTTAAAACACAATACTGATAGGATGATAAACTTCCTGAATTAGATACAAAGTGGGTAATGTCTCATGGAGCCATAAAACTTTGAGGTTATCTGTCTACTTAACAGAAATTATTTGCATCTAGACCAGACAAAAATCTGCATGTTCATATGAACCTTAAACAAATAGTAACAGTAAGTTGAATGACTTACTAATCTGGGTCCCCTAGCCCAGGGATCAGCAATTTACAGCCTGTGGGACAATTTGGCCAGTCTTACTTGTTTGCATATGGTTTATGGATGTTTTCATGCTACAAGGGCAAAGTTGAGTGCTTGTGAAAAAGACCATATGGCCCACAAAGTTGAAAATATATATTATCTTGAACATTACAGAAAAAGTTTTCTCATTATTGCCCTAGGCAATGCTTGAGTTGCCTTTACCTTTTTATCAGATTGAAACTATGGGCCCCATAACTCTTTTTGCATTATTTCTAAGTTTCAGATAATTTTTCTAATACTGCTTTGATTCTGACTTTGTAGAAATGCTCTCCCTCTTTTGGGTTCATGCATTTATTTGTGTCGCTCTTATAATGTTGTATTATGGTATTATGATCTTTACTAGATTTCGGCTTATTGAGGAGATCTAATTTATCTTTGTGTCTGCTATAGCACTTAGCACAGGGTCTTGAAAATAGTAAATGTTTAACAAATCTTTGCTGAAATTAATAGAATCGAAACTAAAATGTGAATGTGATGGTTCAGGGAAGCCTGGAGGTTAGAATTGTTTAGGGAGGGCATCAAAGATAGTTGACTGGGAGAGTAAATGAAGTCCTATACAAAATTGTGTATGTGTAAAAATATTACTGATTCTTCTGTTGAATTTATTTATCTTCAAGGATCCAATTGCTTACCTATGATGTGTCCTCCATCTCTGTAATATGAACATACTTTGTCAGCTACCTATTTGGAATATGTCATAATTGGTTTGTATTGCTATGAAGGAATACCGAAGACTGGGTAATTTGTGATGAAAAAGGGTTTATTTGGCTAATGGTTCTGCAGATTGGACAAGGAGCATGGCACCAGAATCTGCCTTCGGTGGGACTCCATGTTTGGATTCCCTTCCACGAACACTCCCTTTGTTGAAGCCATCTTTCTCTCTCCTGGATTTGCCCTCTGGAGTCCCCTTCTGCACTCTCTTCTGGCAGCCTGTCTTCCCCTCCTAAACTCCATCTCTCTCTCTATTCCCTTCCACTCAGTGTGGAAGCTACTTTCCTCTCCAGAATTCCATCTTTCTGTATTTTCTCACTCAGTGTGAGAGTTAGCTGTTTCTTTCTCCTTCTCCTGTTTCTCTCTCTAAATAAATCACTTTCTACAAACAAACAAACAAAAAGAGTCTGCCTTTGGTGAGGTCCTCAGGCTGCTTCCACTCATGGCAGAAGGTGAAGGGGATTCATTCAGTCTGTGCAGAGATCACGTGGTGAGAGCGGAGGCAAGAGAGAAGAGGTAGGTGCCAGACTCTGTTTAACAACCAACAACCAGTTCTCACTGAAACTAGTAGAGTAAGAACTCACTGATGCCTGGGAAGAATGCACTAAGCCATTCAGATCAGCCCGAATGGCCCCAAAAGCCCCCATTAGGCCCCACCTCTAACACTGGGGATCATATTTCAACATGAGGTTTCGAGTATCAAATACCCAAACTATAGCAGAATGTCACTAGTCCCAGGAAATAGAACTTGCATTTTATTAACATTTGTTCTTACTAGAAATTAGCACATTTGGTCAATGAAAGGTTAGCCAGTATTAACCATACCAAAACGTTGAAAAGTATGTTTAAGTAATAATATATATTTCAATTAAAAAATTGAAAAATGTGGTTTGGCGTGGTAGCTCAGTCCTGTAATCCCAGCACTTTGGGAGGCTGAGGCGGGCAGATCATGAAGTTAGGAGATTGAGACCATCCTGGATAACACAGTGAAATCCCATCTCTAAAAAAATAAATAAATAAATAAAAGAAAAAAAAGGAAACATGTTGTGACAAATATTGTTTTTTGTTAATTTCATATTTAACATATAGTTTAGAATACATACAGTTGATCTTTGAATGATGTGGGGTTAAGAACCCTGACAACACCCACAGTTTAACATCTGCAAATAACTTTGATTCCTCCAAAATTTAACTGCTAAGACCCTACTGTTGACAGGAAGCCTTACTGATAACAGTCCATTAATACACATTTTGTATGTTATATGTATTACATATGGCATTCTTACAATAAAGTAAGCTAAAGTATTACTAAAATTATCAGACAGAGAAAATATATTTACTGTTCATTAACAGGAAGTGGATCATCATAAAAGTCTTCATCTTTGCCATCTTCTTCTGAGTAGGCTGAAGAGGAGAAGGAAGAAGAGGGGTTGGTTTTGCTGTCTCAGGGGTAGCAGAGTTGTAAGATGTGGAGGGGGTGGAAGGGTAGCCAGGAGAGACAGGAGCACTCAGTGTAACATTCATGGGAAAAAAATCCATGCAGAGTGAACCTGTGCAGTTCAAAATTACGTTGCTCTGGGAATAATTGGAGTTTGGATGATGAAATTTGGGTTTTTCCAGGATATTTGGGTGGTTTATGAAGACAAGCAGGCTGAACGTTACCTTGACTGCCCTAAAGTTTCAAGTCACCATGCAAATTGTACTCAGTACATATAATCTGAATTAATTTGAAATATGGTTTTGTCCTATCATGAAGGGTAAGGAAGTGAATAAACAGCAAATGCTGGTTGGGTGCTGTGCCTCACAACTGCAATCCCAGCACTTTGGGAGGCCGAGGTGGGCAGATCACAAGGTCAAGAAATCTAGACCATCCTGTCCAACATGGTGAAACCCCATCTCTACTAAAAATAAAAAAAGTAGCTAGGTGTGGTGTTGGGTGCCTGTAGTCCCAGCTACTCGGGAGGCTGAGGCAGGAGAATCGCTTGAACCCAGGAGGTGGAGATTGCAGTGAGCTGAGATTGTGCCACTGCACTCCAACCTGGCGACAGAGCAAGAATCCTTCTCAGAACAAACAAACAAACAAAAAACACAGGAAATGCTTTAATTTTTATTAAAATGAATAGTTCAAGCATAGTCTTATTTATTAAAAATGAATAGTTCAAGCATAGTCTTATTGCCATTAGCAGGCTTTGACCCTGGCACATCTGACATTGAATCAAGTATATCTATAAAGCAACCCTCAAAAGATGAAACATACTATTTCAACATGAAATATTTGTAAAACGTCTGGGTTTTCCTAAAAGACAATAATTTTAAGCATATTTAAAATATTTTACTGCCTTTCCACATTTACCTGAGCCTATATTTTTGTATAAAGGGTTTTAAATTTTTTTAGTATGAAGGATTGTTCAGCTAATAAAAGATACTATTGTTTTTAAAAGTAATTAAATGGGTTAGTCATTTCAGATATTTAAGTGAGAATGCAATTTAGTTGATTCCGTAGTTAACAATTTAACATCAATAAAAAGGAGCTCCTAGTTTTCTCCATGGGCTTATCTGAAACAAATGAATATCAATTAAAGTATGATATTTCCACTAGGACTAGACCATCATTTTTCTAATTATTGCATAAATCTCTCAGTGGAAAATAATCTTCATCTATAAAGAAATAATTCCCAGCAGAAATCTTATATCTTGTAGAACACCAATTATTATACCTTTCTCAATACCTTTGCCAGGTGAAGTATGCATCAGTCAGTGAATTAAAATCATGGCAGTTAAGGGAAAGATAAACTATATTGGAAACAAGTAAAAGCATTGAGTACATGAAATAGCTCATTCAACTTTATATCTTGATTTTCTTCACTAAATTTGGAGTGTTTTTATATCTGTTTTCTGCTATTGGGTAAAATTCAATGAGCTTTATTTCAAAAAGAATAATGCACTCTTACACACTTATTCCCTCTCATTTAGTTTGCTAGCTGTATAAAATGGACTTATTGCTCATGACATAATTTGGGTGGTAATATAATCTATAGCCCTTAGATTATTGGCAAGGCTTACATGTTATGATTTGACTAGATCAACAAGGCCATTTCAACGGCAACAACCAAAAAAAAAAGGCCATTTAATTGATATTGATGACAATAGCTTATTTGTACGGTGATTTGTAAAAATTAGTTAGTTGGCTGAAATGAATTGATCTTCATGCCATAATCCATTCATCTCATTCACTTGGATGTGGAGTATGGTCTCTTCGTTAAAATAAAAATATATTACATTTACTTTATGAAATCTGCTTTAAAAATTTTATAAACATCAGAAATTTATTACTCACAATTCTGGAAGCTGGGAAGTTAAAAATCAAGGCACCAGCAGATTGTCATTTTCTGGTGAGAACCTGTACCACATAGATGGCTCCTTCTATGTGTCCCACATGGTAGCAGGGAAAAGGGAATCCTGCAAGCCTCTTTTATAAGGTGATAATCCTATTCATGATCCCTCATGTTCTAATCATCTCCCAAAGATCCCATCTCTTAATACTATCACAGCGATGATGAGGTTTCAACATATGAGTTTTAAGGAAACATCAACATTCAGACCACAGCAATATGTCTATGCTCTCTGGACATTTATGTTTTAGCTGGAAAGTTTAGAATGGCACCAGAAAACAAGCCAGGAAGGGACTTTGGATCCAGATCAGGTAAGATTCTGGGGCATTGGGCAGGGAACGCCTTGGGGAGGTAGTGTGTCTGTACCTAGTGTTTAAAGCATGGCAGGATGTGAAGGGGCATGGGCAGGCAGGGAGTCGGCAGAAAACATCAGGAAAGACATGGGTTGGGGAGAAGACAAGGTGTGGTAAGTGGCAGTGAATAAAGATTTCCATTGGAATGGATTCTTGGAGAGGAGCCAGGAACCAAAGGGCTATTTCTGGTACAGGAAACAGAGCATCCCACAAGTAAGTATCACTCTGGGTATGGGGAATCTATGGGCATTCAGTGGGTTTTTTTCTTTTTTTAAGAAAACTCCTCTTTTAGATTCGAGTGTACGTGTGAAGGTTTGTTACATATATAAATCTGTGTCGTGGGAGTTTGTTGTACAGATTATTTCATCATCCAGGTATTAAGCCCAGTACCCAATCGTTATCTTTTCTTCTCCTTTCCCTCCTCCCACCCTCCACCCTCGTGTAGACCCCAGTGTCTGTCCAGTTTCCTTCTTTGTATTCATAAATTCTCATCATGTAGCTCCCACTTATAAGTGAGAACATTAGATATTTGGTTTCCTGTTCCTGCATTAGTTTGCTAATGGTAATAGCCTCCAGCTCTATGTTCCCAAAAAAGACATGATCTTATTCTTTTTCATGGCTGCATAGTATTCCATGGTGTACATGTACCACATTTTCTTTATCCAGTTTGTCATTGATGGACGTTTAATTTGATTTTATGTCTTCCCTATTGTGAATAGTGCTGCAATAAACATTTGTGTGCATGTGTCTTTATGGTAGAATGAATGATTTATATTCCTTTGGGTATATACCCAGTAATGGGATTGCTGTGTCAAATGGTAGTTCTCCTTTTAGCTCTTTAAGGCATCACCATACTGCTTTCCACAATGGTGGAACTAATTTACACTCACACCAACAGTGCATAAGTGTCTCCTTTTCTTCCCAACCTCACTAGCATTTGTTATTTCTTGACATTTTTTTTTTTTTTTGAGACAGAGTCTCGCTCTATCACCAGGTTGGAGTGCGTTGGCATGATCTCAGCTCACTGCAACCTCTACCTCCCAGGTTCAAGTGATTCTCCTGCCACAGCCTCCTGAGTAGCTGGGACTACAGGTGCATGCCACCACACCCAGCTAATTTTTGTATTTTTAGTAGAGATGGGGTTTCACCACATTTGCCATGATGGTCTCAATCTCCTGACCTCACAATCTACCCGCCTCAGCCTCCCAAAGTGCTGGGACTACAGGCATGAACCACCACCTTGTGCCTATTTTTTGATATTTTAATAGTCATTGTGACTGTTTGAGATTGTATCTTATTGCGGTTTTAATTTGCATTTCTCTAATCATCAGTGATATTGAGCTTTATTTTTCATATGCTTGTTGTTCACATGTATGTCTTCTTCTGAAAATTGTCTGTTCATGTCCTTTGATCAGTTTATTATTTTATTATTATTATTGAGATGGAATCTTGCTTTGTTCCCCAGGCTGGAGTGCAGTGGCATGATCTCAGCTCACTGCAACCTCCATCCCCGCGTTCAAGCGATTTTCCTGCCCCAGCGCTCCAAGTAGCTGGGAATACAGGTACCTGCCACTATGCCCAGCTAATTTTTGTATGTTTAGTAGAGACAGGGTTTCACCATGTTGGCCAGGCTGGTCTCGAACTCCTGACCTCAGGTGATCTGTCCGCCTGGGCCTTCCAAAGTGCTGGGAATATAAGCATGAGCCACTGCACCTATCCCTTTGCCCACTTTTTAATGGGGTTGTTCATTTTTCTCTTCTAAATTTGTTTAAGTTTCTTATTGACGCTGGATATTAGACTTTTGTCAGATGCAGAGTTTGCAAATATTCTCTCCCATTCTGTAGATAGTCTGTTTACTTTATTGATAGTTTCTTTTGCTGTGCAGAAGCTCTTAAGTTTAATTAGATCCTGCTTGTCAATTTTTGTTTTTGTTTCTATTGCTTTTGGTGCCTTTGTTATGAAATCTTTGCCCTTCCCTATGTCCAGAATGGTATTGCACTTCCATGACTCCAAGATTAAGCTCCTGCTGCCCCACCAGGTCCTGTGCCATCAGCACAAGCCATGCTTCACCACCAAGAGGCCCAACACCTTCTTCTAGGTGCAGGGCCTTCACCCAGGTGTGCCCCAAATAAACTCGGGAAGGCCAAAAAATTAAAATTATATAAATAAATAAATATAACCAGGAAAGTACCTGAATACATATATCTCAAGAGAACACAGGCAAATGGTCAACAGGTATATGAAAAAAATGTCCAGCCTCACTAATCATCAGGAACATGCCAATTAAAACCACAATGAGATATCACCTAAGACTTGTTAGAATAGCTACTATCAGAAAGACAAAAGATACATGTTGGCAACTATATGGAAAAAAGAGAACCATTGCAAACTGTGAGTGGTAATGTAAATTTAGTACAGCAGTGATAAAAAAGAAGTATAGCGATGCCCCCAAAATTAAAAATAGAGCTACAATATGATCTGCCAATTCCACATATGTGTATATAGCCAAAGGAATTGGAAACAAGATCATGAAGAGAGATACTCCAATGTTTATTGCAGAATTATTCACAATAGCCAAGATATGGAATCAACCTAATAGTCTATAAAGAGAAGAATGGATATGTGGAGTATATACATAGAGGAATACTATTCAGCCATTAAAAAGAATATAATTCTGTCATTTTCAATAACATGGATCAACTTGCAGGAAATTTTGTGAAATAAACCAGACACAGAAAGACAAATACCACATTATTGTATTTATATGAAGTATCTAAAAAAGTTGATCTCATAGAACTAGAAAGTAGAATGGTGGTTACCAAAGTCTGGAGTGGTTTCGGGAGGGAGTTGGGATTATATTGGTCAAAGAATACAAAACTGTTAGGAGAAATAAATTCAAGAGATCTATTGTACAACATGGTGAATCTAGTTAACAATAATATGTTGTTTTCTTGAAAAATGCTGAGAGTGTTAAATGTTCTCGTCACAAAAAGTATTACTACGTAAGATAATGTATATGTTAATTAGCTAGATTAGTCATTCCAGAATGCATATAAACTTCAAAACATCATTTTGTATATAATAAATAAATACAATCTTATGTGTCAATTAAAAATAAAATAGTAAAAATAATAATGAAGTACATACTTTCTTTTTGAGATGGAGTCTTGCTGTGTTACGCAGGCTTGAGTGCAATGGCATGATCTCAGCTCACTGCAACCTCCACCTCTCACATTCTCCTGCCTCAGCCTCCAGAGTAGCTGGGATTACTGGTACCTGCCACCACGCCAAGCTAATTTGTGTATTTTTAGTAGAGACGGGGTTTCACCATTTTGGCCAGGCTGGTCTTGAACTCCTGACCTTAAGTGATCTGCCCATCTCAGCCTTCTGAAGTGCTGGGATTATAGACTTGAGCCATGGAACCCAGCCTAAGTATACACTTTTTAATGTACAAAGAATTTGGATAGCTGTTTATTCAAAGAAGGCATATAAATGGCTAATAAACACATGAAAATTTTCTCAGCATCTTTAGTCATCAGGGGAATATCAATCAAACTCACAATGTGATACCACTATGCATGAACTAGGTGGCTATAATCAAATAAATGAAAAATAACAAGTGTTGGTGAGAATGTGAAGAAATGTGAACCCTCAAATATTCTTGGTAGAAATGTAAAGTGGTGCAGTTGCTATGGAAAATAGTCTGGCAGTTCCATCAATGGTTAAACACAGACTTATCCTGTGGTCCAGAAATTTTAATCCTAAGGTGTATAGTTGACTCTTGAACAACATTGGTTTGAACTGCACAGGTCCACTTATATGCAGATTTTTTTTTCAATAAAAGTTTCATTGAATATGCTTGCTCCTCCTGCCTCCTCTACCACCTCTTCCAACTCTGCTACTCCAAGACAGTAAGACCAACCTTCTTCTTCCTTCTCCTCCTCCTCCTCCTCAGCTTATTCATGTGAAGATGAAGACCTTTATGAATATCTACTTCCACTTCATAACAGCAAATATATATTTTCTTCCTTATAATTTTCTCAATAACATTCTTTTTCCAGCTTCATTGTAATAATACAGTATATAATATATATCACATAGAAAGTTTGTGTTAATCAGTTATCAGCAAGGCTTCCTCCACAGAAGGCTATTAGTATTCAAGTTTTCAGGGAGTTGAAAGTTACTTGTAGATTTTTGACTATGCAGGGGGCCAGCGCTCTTAAACCCCATGTTGTTCAAGGATGTATGCTCAAGAGAATTGAAAACATTGGTAGGAACAAATACTTTTTTCATCAATGCTCATAGCAGCATTGCTCATACTACCCCAAAGTGGAAACAACCTAAGTTTTTATCAGCTGATAAATGGATAATCAAAATGTGTTATCCATTCCATGAACTATTTTTGGCATTGAAAACAATGAAGTACTGATAAATGCTACAACATGGATGAAACTTTAAGATGGTTTCTAAGTGGAAGAGTCTATCACAAAAAAAACTAATTATATGATTCCACTTATATAAAATGTCTAGAATAGGAAAATCTATATATAGAGAGAAAGTGTAAATTCATGGCTGCCTGGAAATCAGGTAAAAGGAATGGGGGTGACTGCTAATGGAAATGAGGTATCTGTGGAGTAATGAAAATGCTCTAAAACTAGGTAATGATAATGGTTGGACAAATTTGAATATACTAAAAAGCATTGACTTTCACACTTTAGTGAATTTTATGGTACACAAATTGTAACTCAATAAAGTGATTTTATGAAATAAATCCCTGTGACACGTTGCACATGTACCCCTGAACCAAAAATAAAAGTTAAAAAATACAAAACAAAAAAATATAAATAACAGTTTTTCTGTTTTCCTTCTCTTATTTCATAGTCTTGTTCATGTCTGATTTGGAAACCTCTGGTCTAAAGGTCCTTCTCAATGGTCCTGAAAATAACTTTATATTGGTTGCCAAAATTTCAAATAAGTAAGATGTAATCCCTACTGTTAACGATTGACGGCTTAATAGTAAATTGTTGGAGGAGTCAAAACAGCAACTTAACAATACTGAATTGGACCTCAGTTGACCTTCATTTCATTTCCTTGTTAGGCCTGTTTTCCCAAATGGGGATTTTCTTACCAAGAATATCATTTTAATCAATTCTATTCTGATCAAGGATATTGACTGTGACCTAAAAGATAGTAAATGCATGATTCAGCTATTACTTATGACTTTTCTGGTAATTAGTATAAATATTCAGAGATTTTTAAATGACTCTGACTCTTATACCAAAGTCACTCATGCCATTTTTAGTAATTGTCATCAAAATTAAATTGGCATAGCTCAGTGTTAACGTGGTATCATTCTTCTCAAAGTATCTGTCTCTGTTACTAATGTTTCTTTGCGTCTATTCCAGCTACAATGTTTTTATGCTGAACTTTTCTCACTGCTAAAAATTGTGCATTGCAAATTCATGTAACATTATTGAAAACTCGTAGAAGATACATTTTATAAACATTGGCAACGTTTCTATAAATCCTAGTAAAATGCAAAAGTACTGGACTAGACAAACGAGTGTATGGTTTCATGAACAATGTAATTTTATTTGTGGAAAATATTGTGAAGGCTGGATGCAGTGGCTCACGCCTGTAATCCCAGCAATTTGGGAGGCGGAGGCGGGCACATCACTTGAGGTCAGGAGTTCGAGGCCAGCCTGGCCAACATGGTGAAACCCTGGCTCTCCTAAAAATATAAAAAAATAACCTGGGGTGGTGGCAGGCGCCTATAATTACAGCTACTTGGGTGGCCAAGGCAGGAGAATCGCTTAAACCCAGGAGATGGAGGTTGGAGGGGTGAGTGGAGGGGGCGGGGGTGAGCAGTGAGCCGAGATCGCCCCACTGTACTCCAGCCTGGGCAAAAGAGAGAGATTATGTTTTTTAAAAATTATAATTATTTTGAAATGGAGTCTCACTTACTCGCCCAGGCTGGAGTGCAGTGGTGCTGTCCCGGTTCACTGCAACTTCCCCCTCCCCGCCTCCCTGGTTCAAGTGATTCTCCTGTACCAGGCTCCAGAGTAGCTGGGACTACAGGTGCGCACCACCACACCCAGCTGATTTTTGTATTTTTAGCAGAGACGGGGTTTCACCATGTTGGCCAGGCTGACCACCAACTCCTGACCTCAAGTGATCTGCCCGCCTCCGCCTCCTAAAGTGCTGGGATTACAGGGGTGAGCCACTTCACCTGGCCCCAAAATTTTTTTTTTTGAGAGAAGGAAAGAAAAAAAAAATAAGTAAAGGAGAGGAAGAAAGAGGAAGAGAAAGAGGGAGAGTAAATGGAAATATTGCTTTATTTTGAAAAAAATTGAGTATTAATAATGGCCAATCAATGTTTCATTTAAACTTATGGGTAGGTGTGATGTGGTATTGACAAGAATGTATATTTTGTGTATTTGAAGTGGAGAGCTCTATGAATATTTATTAAGTTTACTTGTTCCGGATCTGAGTTCGAGTCCTTGATATCCTTATTAATTTTCTGTCTCATTGAATCTAAGTCTCGTATCTGGGTGTTAGGATCGTTAGCTCTTGTTGTTGCATTGATCCTTTTACCACTATATCTTTGTTGCTTTAAAATCTATTTTCTCCGATACGAGAATTGCAACTCCTGCTTTTTATTTATTTATTATTTATTTTTGCTCTCCATTTGGTTGGTAAATCTTTCTCCATCCCTTTGTTTTGAGTCTTTGTGTATCCTTGCATGTGAAACAGGTCTGGATGTAACATGCCATTGGGTTTTGGCTGTGTCTTTTGATTGGGGGATTTAGTCGATTTAAACTTAGGGTTACTGCCATTTGATGTTGACTGGCTGTTTTATCCATTCGTTGGTGTAAATTCTTCTTTATGTTGGTGCTCTTTACTTTTTGGTGTATTTTTAGAAAGGCTAATACTGGTTGTTTCTTTCTGTGTGTAATGCTTCTTTCAGAAGCTCTTGTAAAGCAGGCCTGGTGGTAATAAAATCTCCGAGTTCTTGCTTGTTCATAAAAGATTTTATTTTTCCTTCAGTTGTGAAGCTTAGTTTGGCTGGATATGAAATTCTGGGCTGAAGGTTCTGTTCTTTGAGAATGTTGAATATTGGCCCCCACTCTCTTCTGGCTTGTAGAGTTTCTGCCGAGAGATCTGCTGTAAGTCTGATAAGCTTGCCTTTGTGGGTAACATGACCTTTCTCTCTGGCTGCCCTTAGTATTTTCTCCTTCGTTTCAACCCTGGTGAATCTAGCGATTATGTCCCTTGGGGTTGCTCTTCTTGAGGAATATCTTTGTGGTGTTCTCTGTATTACCTGGGGTTGAATGTTGACCTGCTTTGCTAGTTTAGGAAAATTTTCCTGAATAATATCCTGAAGGGTATTTTCCAGCTTGGATTCATTCTCTGTGTCGCATTCAGGTACACCTATCAAACGTAAATTTGGTCTTTTCACATAGTCCCGCATTTCTTGGAGACTTTGCTCATTCCTTTTTATCCTTTTTTCTCTAATCTTTTCTTCACGTTTTATTTCATTAAGTTGGACTTTGACCTCTGATATCCCTTCTTCTGCTTGAACAATTCGAGTGTTTAAACCTGTGCATACTTCTCGGAGTTCCTGTATTGTATTCTTCAGTTCCATTAATTCACTCATACTCCGCTCTAAGTTGTCTATTCTCAATAGGATTGCATCAAACCTTTTCTCAAAGTTCCTAGTTTCTTTACGTTGGGCTACAACATGGTCTTTTAACTCACCGAAGTTTCTTATTATCCATTACTTGAAGAGTGATTCTGTCATTGGGATGCGCTCGTTCTCCATCAAGCCTTGTTCCATTGTCGATGTGGAACTGTGATCATCTTTAGAGGGAGAGGCGTTCTGATTTTGAGTATTCTCAGCTTTTTTACGCTGGTTTCTTCCCGTCATTGTAAATTTATCCTCCTGTCTCTTTGAAATTACCAACTTTCAGATTAGGTCTCTTGAGTGGACGTCCAGGTTGTTAGTTCCCAGGGCCAGAGCAGCGGCGTTAAAACTGATGGTGCTTTTCTGCCCAGGATTCTCCTGTCGGGCTTCCTTCTTGTGTCCGTAGTAGGCGACTCTGACTTCCTGGGGCTCCAAACCTCGGTCAGAAGGGAAACCGGTCCTGTTTACTCTGCGCCGAGCGCTCCCGCGCCAGGTGCCGTCACAGCCGCTGCCGGGCTCTGGTGTCCTGCTGGGGACCCGGGCCGGTCCTCCGAACCTGTTTACTTTGCTCCGAGAGCTGCCGCGCCAAGGTGCCGGCGGAACCGCTGCACCGGCCACGAAAGTCGCGCTGGCCACCCGTGTGTTTCCTCCACTGGGGGATCTCCTGCTCCGTGAGCGACCAGAATTTGTCTGAAAGTGTGGCGTCCTCTAGTTCTCCGCGCCTTCCCTGAGAGCTGCAATCCTGGGATGTTAGCGATCGGCCATCTTGGATCGTCCTCTCCCAACAATTTTTTTTTAAATTCAAAATTTTTCAAATTAAAAAATATATATTGTGAAATTAATGAATTGCTTTGAATAGAAAACTTTGCCAATTTCACTTATGCAAAAAAATAATCAGTTAAGTATATACATGTTAGACACCAAACTTTTTATAACCATGTAATATACTTTTATTTATATGTACAAAAAATCTGAATTCAGCATTTTCTTACAGATTTGGAACAGGTTTTTTGAAAGTTCAATTTGAAGAACAGGAATGGACAAAACTGTCTCTCTCGTAATTCCACATTTGTATACACTTTACAAAGCTGTACAAAATATCCATGTCCTGAATCCTCATTTAATGTGGTTCCAAACTTTATTTTGTTGTTGTTGTTTTCTAGACATGGGGTTTCACTCTTGCCCAGGCTGGAGTGCAGTGGCGCAATTGTAGCTCAGTGCTGCCTCAAATTCTTGAGCTCAAGGGATCCTCCCACCGCAGCTGCTTGAGTAGCAGGGACTACAAGCAGGCGTCACCACGCTAGGCTAAATCTTAAATTTTTTTTTTTTTTAGAGACGAGTTCTTGCCATCTTGTCTGAGCTGGTTGTGAACTCCTGGGCTCAAGTGATTCTCCTATCTAGGACACCCAAAGTGTTAGAATTACATGCGTGAGCCACCTGCCCTGACTGATATCATTCTAATTGGTACAAAGAAATAATGAATACAGTGAAATACTGTTTGTATTGGGCTTTGTTAAGGAAACCTCAGAAATATTAGCAGGTTCTTATCAAATTAATGTTCCCAGCATTAGCTGCAGAGATGTACCTCGGGCTTTTTAATACTTTGCAGAAAATAAAATGCAAGTATGAAGCTGACATATTATTTCACAAAGGCTTTATGAAGCAACAACCTAGTCTATGTAAAATCCTAGAAAGTAAAGCACATAGTTTAGTAGGACACTAGATTTTTACCCATAAGGAAAATAACTACTATTCAGAAGTATTGAACACGGCCATTTGCATCCTGACCAAAATTTAGATATTTGGCCCTTTATTAGCTTCTTTCCTTCTAGTTTGTGAGTCTTGTTACAGTTAATAGACTCAGTCTTATCTTGTTGACCCACCAGGTAATACCCCAACTTCAATTTGGGTAGATAAACTGAGATACTGGTATACTGTATGTACACTATTGGCATTTTGACCCTGAACAAGTTCTTTAGAGTTGTTTAGATGCATGTAATCAATTTTAATTTATTAATATTATTTACAGTTTTCACCAAATCTCTAACTATAAATACAAATAATCTTTCCAGAAGGTAGAAAGTTGATATTGCTAGAGTGAAGAAAAGCTAACTGATTAATATATATCTTTAATCCTTACATTTTCTCCATCTCAGAAATATTTATTATTTAGGCCCTGCTTTCTAAAAGTTGCTAACATTTCCCACTCAAACTTTTAAAAAATGGGGACAAAGTAACTTATCGAAATTTACTAATTACTAGACATTCTCAAGTATTGTATTTAATGTTAGCAAAAGTGTGAGGAAGACTCTGTTATCACTATTATATCAGTGAAGAAAATAGTCCAAACATGTTAAATTTATTATGTAATGCAACATAAAAAAAATAAAGATGGACATAAACAGCTCTTCTGAATTCAAATCTAGTTGTCTTTCTTTTTGTACACCAGGGAGCGAGATCAAATGGCTGTCCAATAGATAACTTCACCTGTTCAATAAGGGGTGGTGAGGAAAGGGGATGAAATAAAAAGGAATTTTCCCACCTTGAGACAGAAAATAATCAACTAGCTAACTAACTGAGCATGAGCTATGGGGATAGGGCTATTGAACAGGAGAGCAAGAAACTAGAAGTATGAGGGCAGTGATTTATCACTGATACGCAAATTGGATGAATGTCACAGTAGTGTTTGTGTTAGAGCAAGGACTCAAAATCAAGCCCATCCTCTTTACTTTTAGGCTTATACATAACTTCGTTCACATTGTTTTTTATTTCTAGCATATTATTTCCCTCCAACTTTTCATGCACAATTTTTGAAAGTCTATCAAGAGCCAGCTTTAATGCAACCCTTCAGTGAAGCATTCTGTGATCCACTTCATCTTCCCAGAAGAAATCTTTATTTTAGCTATGGGATTTGATACTGAGAAGAATCAATACTGGGGAATAGGAGAATGTTGAGGCATTGTAATGGGATTGAGATTGCCTTGGACATCTCCTTTGGCCAGCTATCTTGATCAGCTTTTCTGAGATGCCAGTGTCATAGTCTGGAATCCTTACATTGACCCCAGTCTCAGCTGGCAGGACTGTGATAGAATGGGGCAAATGTTATCTGAGCAGTCACCCTTCAGGGACTGGTGCAATGGTTTCTCATCTCTTACTATGCCTTTTACTGAATAGAGATGTTTCTCTACCCAAGAGAGAGACAAATAATTAAAGGTTTTGTTGATCTGCATAGTTCAGTCACGTGCTTGGATGTTGTTAATGTCTCTGTTCAAATACACTTGTAAAAAGACTTACCTGAAATAAGTAACAAGAAAGTGAGCAAAACAACTCTCTCAAATACTCAACCAAATGCTCCTTTTTGGCTCCTACATGAAAAGGCTAGCACAATAGTGTTCACTATGATAGTTACCAGATAAATGTGAGTATTGAGTACATGAAATGTAGCTGGTATGAAGTGAGATGTGTTGAAAGTATAAAATTACTGGATTTCATAGACTTTGTATGGAAACAGAATATTCAAACTGGATCAAAGGAGAATCTAAAGAGCATAGATTTATTGATATATAAGTAATCAAATGAGTTTCCTAATACAAACAAAACTGATCAATACGCACAAGGAAATAAAATACGCTTATAAGTGTCTCTTCAATCAATTGTATCCTCAACCAGGAAAATTCATTTGCTTCTTGCTAAACAATGAGTAGACATGGATATAAAGATGGAAATAATAGACATGGGGGCTCAAAAAGGGGAGAGTGAGAGGGGGTAAGGGTTAAAAAATTACCTATTGGGTACAATGCTCAATATTTGGGTGAAGGATTCACTAGAAGCACAATTCCAACCATTATGCAATATATCCATGTAACAAACATAAACATGTATTCCTGAATCTAAAACAAAAATAAAAAAGATCACTTCACAAAAATATAATATGCATTATTGTCCGTTTTTATATCATACAGAATTATAAAATAGCTCAAAGAGAGCAAAAAGTGTAGATTTTAGGAGAAGCAGATAACCCCTAAAGGTACCCTAGACAATATCTAACATTGCTCTCAAAGGACATCTGGTAATCTTTTACTTATTTTTCAGCATTTCACAATTTTGACAGATACCAGAACAACTTATTGGCCAAGCAATCCTAAATTTATTAGACTTACTCTGGTAAGAGAGAGCACTACCTTTATAGTCTTAGCATTGTCTCACAATGGATAAATTACAAACGGATTTTATAGGATGTTTGGGGGTTTTAGAGCCTGGAATGGGTGATTTCTTGGTGACGTAAAGGCACGGACTTAATATAGATTGGATAAAGTTTATGATATAATAGCTTGGAATTGTTGAGCACAGCAAGAATGAGCATTTTGAAGTGAATCTTGATCATATTATTTTATCTTCCAAAAGCAAGTATTCCTGAGGTGATTAGCCTAGTTTCAATGCCTGGTCCCAGTTTAAGGATAGAAAAGCATGCCTGATATCACTATCATTGAACAGAGGGACAGTAAAAAAAATTGCCTTCAGTGCTCACGGGTATCTGATATACAACGTGCTTTGCCCAATTATTTCTATACATTCGTGCTCTGTTTACCTAACTCCTTTAGAGTGAAAATACCTGCTTTGACATTTCCCTTCAGCTCTATTGAGGTATAATTGGTAGTGCTGACTTTTAATGCCTGAACACACTCCATGCCAAAATGGCTTCCACCGAAAATCCCAGAGTTGCTATAAAGGTTATTTTATGCTGAAGACACTTGAGATTCAATAAATACAGAAAGAAGCCTTCTTAGAGCTTTTCTTATCTGATGAAGAAACTTCTGAGAAGTGAAGACTGCTATAAATTCCCTCCTTGGGATGATTTCCATTGCCAGGAGAGAAACTAAGACTAAGCCTACCATAAATCGTCTCTCTTGGGGAGTTTCATGGTCATGAAGGAGACAGAAAGTTCATTTATACCTGCATTGACAAACATTATCACAAACTTTCTTATTTCCTTTGTTTTCTTTTGGAAGCCTATTTATATCTTTTAAAAGAAATCTGGCTGGGCACAGTGGCTCATGCCTGTAATCCCAGCACTTTGGGAGGCCAAGGCAGGCTGATCACAAGGTCAGTAGTTCGAGATCAGCCTGGCCAATATGGTGAAACCTGGTCGCTACTAAAAATACAAAAATTAGCTGGACATGGTGGCAGGCACCTGTGGCCTCAGCTGCTCAGGAGGCTGAGGCAGAAGAACCGCTTGAACCTGGTAGGTGAAGATTGCAGTGAGCTGAGATCACACCACTGCTCTCCAGCCTCAGTGACAAAGCGAGATACTGTCTCAAAAATATATATATATATATATTTGTTCTTCCTATAGAAGTCCTTCTACCTCTCCCTTTTCCCTACTAAGTGAAACATGTAAGCCACAAATTCTAACCATCCCTTTTGGTTACTCATAACTGAGCACTCCCACAAGTATATGAGTTGTGCATGAAAACAAACTATTATTTCTTTGGCTAATTTGCGTTTTGTCAATTTAATTCACATGCGCCCAGTTACTAAATCCAAGGGGTTCAAGTTTTTTTCCCTTACTCCTGAAAACTGCAACATGATGTTACCTGCTATTGTGAAAAACTGCCTTTCTCTTAAAATTCTAAGAATCATTTTTAAGTAAATATATTTGTGAATTCTTGCTCTTTCTAGAAAAACTTAGAATAAAACAAGTTTGAATATTTTCTTTTATTCCTTTTTTTTTTTTTTTTTTTTTTTGAGACGGAGTTTAGCTCTTGTTACCCAGGCTGGAGTGCAATGGCACGATCTCGGCTCACCGCAACCTCCGCCTCCTGGGTTCAGGCAATTCTCCTGCCTCAGCCTCCTGAGTAGCTGGGATTACAGGCACATGCCACCGTGCCCAGCTAATTTTTTGTAATTTTTAGTAGAGACGGGGTTTCACCATGTTGACCAGGATGGTCTCTATCTGCCGACCTTGTGATCCACCCGCCTCAGCCTCCCAAAGTGCTGGGATTACAGGCTTGAGCCACCGCGCCCGGCCCTTTTTTATACCTATAGGTATAGCTATAGGTAATCCTGTTTACCTATATATATATATATATTTATTGTATTTCCTTAGGCAATTAATTTGCAATTGCTTCTCAGCCTATGGTGCTATAGAAAACATGTCTATCTCAGCTGAAACTTAAGGCCAAAGTCCCTGAAGGAGTAATATCTAAGCATCACCTGAGAAATTTGTAAAAAGTGCCCACCTCTCATCTCCACAGATTCTGATTCACTAATCAGAAGTCTAGGGGTTTGTAACAAGAACCCCATGTGTGAGATTTAAGCATGTTACACTTTAGAAGGGTAGTCCCCAAAACCAAAACTACCTAGACAAAATAAATATATCTTGACAAGCCTTTCAGAAAATAAAGACATCATTTTATACCACACTTGATGTCCTTTTGAAATACTGGGGAAATTTGTTATATGATTGCTATCTTGAAAATAAAAAAATTGAGGTTGAAAAAGTCAACAATGCTATATTAACTTTAATACCTTTTAAAATACTAATGGTAACTGTGGCTACCCCTTGTTTGGGTTATATACCTATTTAATTCTACATTCAGAATGTAAAAGCATCTTGCTTGTGGACCTACTGAAGTGGGAAGCCAAATCCATCACTTGGTCTCAAGGGGCCAAAGAAAATGTTTATTTTTTGTAATGTAAATAATGATATTAATATCTTTCACTAAAGTTGTTCCTGCTGATGGAAATGCCCCTTCCTTCCTCCTGTTTTTGGTAATTCTTTAACCCTCCTCAAACATCACCTCCTGTGACCCACTTCTTTCACTTTGATTATCCCTTTCTTTGTTTCATCATAATCACTTCTTCCTTTGTTTTTCTATAGCACTTTTTATATGTCTGTATTATATGTTTTATATTGTAATTTGTTATATATCTGTCTTTTCTGCTAGGCTGTAAACTTCTCCAAGGCAGAACTCATGGTTTAATTACTTTTGTGACCTCAGTCTCTAACTTATTACTTCATTTAGGAGACATGACCATGATTTGATTTCAATACACATAAGCATGTCTATCCACAGGACAGGAAAGCAGCTTTGTAAATATTATCTAAAATGTTATCACGCACTTTCCCCTAAGAATGATAAATGAAAGACTTAAGCATCCTAATAATTTCTGTGGATAAGTGTTTTCAAAACACTTCTAGACTTCTTTGAAAATTGATAAAGTCTAAGATATAATTAAGTTCCAAGATTCAAGTTGTAAGTTATTAATGAAAAAAGACAACAATACAAAAGCCCTGTGTAAGAACTGTCTGAAATAAAGGGATGATTGGTTGAGCCTTTCATTTTCTTGGTCCTAATAAGTTGGTGTTCAACAATATGGCGTTCCTGTCAGCTTAAATTTTTGTCAAGGCTGCTTTGTCTGATTCTGCTGGCTAATGCTAATGTTCATAAATCAGCTAATGTTATTGTTGCTAGGGAACATTCTGGTTACCTTCTACTACCCCAATCAATTTTGAAAGAATAATCCAATATTAAATTTCATTTCTGAGCATGTGTTCTCTCCATTTCAAGCCAAATAAAAATCATAATAAATACTACCTAGAATGTTATGATTGTGACTAGTATATGTCAAGGATGTGTGAGTCAGATACCACTAAAATTTACTGCCATGTGACGGTCAGCCAGCAAATTGTCCATGGCTTTTTAAAACTCCAGGTGTGTCCATGGCCTTTTAAAAATCCAGGTGCTCAGCCAATTCCATTAGTTCCAAGTGCTTTGCTCTTTTCCACTGTGAGAATACATCTGCTTAGCATAATAAGTTCAATTTTCAAAAGGCTGTATTTGATTTATTTCTTTTGGCAATTCAGCTTTTAGCCTGCAAAAATAAATAAATAAATACCATGCTTGTATTGAAATAGCTAGGTTCCTCACACCAAACTGGGAAGTGGAATTATGGAATTAAAAAAAAAAAGACATCTCTTAGAGGTTTATTACTGAAGCACATTTTAAATAATGAATTATGAAGAAGAATTAACATTTTCAGGTTTATTTGGTTAGGAAATAAGAACACTGAATCTTAGGGGATCAAATACTCTCCCCTTGATTGTGGGTGGGCCTTCGGGACATGATGGCAAAAGAGATTTTGCAGATGCAATTAAGGTTCCTGATCATTTGCTTTGAGTCAAACAAAAGGGAGATCATACTGTATGGGTGTGACCTAATTAGGTTACCTCTTAAAGAAGACAAACAGAAGCAGCAGACATGCTTTTTGTTGGCCTTGAAGACAGTCACAATGAGTTCAACAGTTGAAAGAAAACGAATGCTGCCTCTATAACCACATGATCTTGGAGGAGAACACAAAGCTTCAGAAGAGACCTCAGGCCTAGCCAATGCCTTGCTTTCAGTCTATTGAGATGATGATCAGAGAACCCAACTGATCCATGCCCAAATTGCTGACCCATAGAAATAAATGGTATTTTTGTTAAGTTGGTAAAGTTGTGGTATTTTGCTGTGCAGCAATAGAAAACTAATATACCCCCCTTTCCTCTAAGAAGAATTGCCTCCATAAATAAATATTACAAAAGCAACATATTCATTGTCAAAATAGAAATACAGATTGATGAGAATATTGATTAACATTTTTTTTTAATCTCACCATCCAGAGATAACTGTATTAACTACATTGACATAGAGACCTCCAGGTATTTTACAATGCATATATTCATTTATTTTTTTGATAGGATCATATGGTCAATACTATTTTATAAACAGTCTTCTTTCACTTAACCATGTATCAGAAAAATATTAGCAAGCCAAGTATTTATATAAAATATTAAGTGTTACATATTTTACTGTCTTAATATTTCATAATTTGTTTTATTAAATCTTCTATTATTAGATCTTTATCCAATAATGGTCATCCTTGTGGAACCAAATTTTTACGTATTTCTTAATTATTTTCCTATGATAAATTTCTAAGAGTGAAATGCCAGGACCAAATTCATTTTCACATTTGTAGGACATTTGTTTCTATGTTGCTTTCAAAGAGGATTTTCTTTCTTCCCTATCTTGCTCCATTCTCTCTCCTCATCATTTTATCCTCCAGATTTTTTTCTTTTTGCTTTTTCTTTTTTCCATCCTATGTCATTTTTTCTCCAACTTTTTGTTTAATCACAAAAATTAGTTATTTCCAGTCATTAGATAATTAGATTTAGCAGCATATTTTCTGATTTCTTTTATCTTTCATCTCAGCTTTCTTTTTTCATGTTTCTTCTTCCATCTTACCTCCTTACTTTGGGTTTATTTTTCTTCTTGTTGAAGTACTTGTTTTAATTATTTTTAAAGCAAGTATTTGTGTGTAATCTCTTCCTTTATATTTGCATGTATGAAAAGAATTTAATCAACCATCACTTTGGAATGATAGTTTACCTGGAGATAAATTCTATGTTGGAAGTCCTTTGCCTTCACAATTTTATTTCATTGTCTCCTGACATATAGTATAGCTGATGAAAATTTGCTCTCAGTCTAGTCATTTATCTATGGATAGTCTAGTCTGTCTGGTAGCATTTAAGATTAATCTCTTAAATGTCCCTCATTTTCACTGTGATGTGTCTACATGTGGAATCATTTTTATTTACCCTTTTTGCCTCTTGGTGTGTATCTATATGAGAATTATTGTATTTCTTCAATTCTGAAAAAAATTAGTCATTATTTTAAAAATATTTCCACTCTGCTATTCCTTTCAGTCTCTCCTTATGGTGGTTTGAATGGTAGCATCCAAGGAATATATCTATGTCTTCATTCCCAGAATCTGTGAATGACTTTATTTGAAAAAGAAATATAAAAAAGTTATCTTTAAATATCATCTTGGATTATCTGGGTAGGCTGTAAATCCAATAACAAGTATCCTTACAAGAGACAAACAGAGAACAAACATAGGAAGAAAAAATAAAAGAACATGTGAAGGCACAGGCAGATATTAGGGTTATGTGGCCATAGATCAAAGACACTAGAAGAGGCAAGGGAAGATTCTTTCCCAGAGCCCTTGAGGGGGCATGGCATTATCAATACCTTGATTTTGAACTTCTAGGCTCCAGAACTATGAGAAAATATTTTTTTCTGTTGCTTTAAGCTTCCAAGTTTGTGGTAATTTCTTACTGTAGCCAGAGGAAATCTATTCATTATTGCAGTAAGTTAGAGCTTAGGTCAGACTTAGGATAGCACTCCATTATCTATGTGTGTGTAGCTCTTATGCTACATGGGTAAATTTCTCATTTCTATTTTCCTTTTTACTTATTTTCACCCACTTTATTAAATTTATAGTTGATCCCATCTTTATTTATATTCTTAATTCATTTCTGACCAATTTTATTTCAAAGCATGTGGCTCTTTTATATGATATTCCAATCTGCATCTCTTTTATTTTTTATTTTTTTATTGCATTTTAGGTTTTGGGGTACATGTGCAGAACATGCAAGATAGTTGCATAGGTACACACATGGCAGTGTGTTTTGCTGCCTTCCTCCCCAGCTCCCCCACCCGGCCACTGTCCCTCCCCTATTTCCCCCAGTCTGCATCTCCTTAAAGACCTTTAAAATTTCTGGAGAGTACTCTCTTATTTTCATTTATTTGGAAGTTGAATTCTCCCACTTGTTGAGCTTATTAGTTATCTTTCTTAGCATAAATTTCTTTTTCTTTTCCAAGCAATGTTTTCACTCTTGTTGCCCAGGCTGGAGTGCAATGGCGTGATGTCGGCTTACTGCAACCTCCGTCTCCTGGGTTCAAGCGATTATCCTGCCTCAGCCTCCTGAATAGCTGGGATTGCAGGCAGGCACCATAATGTCTGGCTAATTTTTGTATTTTTAGTAGAGACGGGGTTTCACGATGTCAGCCAGACTAGTCATGAGCTCCTGACCTCAGGCCATCCACCTGCCTCAGCCTCCCAAAGTGCTGAGATGAAAGGCATAAATTTCTTTTACATACTTGACATTTCACTCTGTAAGTTCTTCTTGAATGGGGATATCTTTTTTCTATTTTTCATACTTTCCACTTTATGTGTAGAGCTTTGAGGTTGTTGCCATCAGACCCCAGGGTCCCCAGTTTAGACACAATCATTTATGACATCTCACTGCTATTTTTCTATAAGAATATCAGTTCCACTTTAGTGCATAGCTTGACTGTGTTCCCTGCTGCAGAGTTGTCACTACTCTTTCTTGCCACCCTAAGCAGGAAGCTGATTATCGAGATTTACCAGAGAAGAGAAGAAAGCCCAACTCAATACTTCCACTCCTACTCTTCATTTCACCTAGTGAACTAGACTCCACCACCTTTTATACGTAGATGCTTAAAAACTATTTGTCCCACTTGAGTTCACTTTCTAACACCATACCATGTTTCTGGTCCCAAAGCCTAATAAGCCTGTGGCTTGAGCCTCTTGCTCATTGCTGTACATTTCCATTCCCTGTTTGGTGAACAGTTTTGTATCTATCTTTTTTATGAAAAACAACTTTAATGAGATATAATTCATGTAATTCACAGTTAAAGTTACAATTTAATGTCCTTTAGTATACCCCCAAAGTCTTGCAATTGTCACTGAAATCTGTGTTATGGTTTTTAGCTTAAAAATTCGATTGTATTCATTATTATTAATGTGATTAGGTTGATAGTATCCTTATGAAACCACCATATTGACTGAAATGGCAGATTTTTTAACTGAAAAATTTAGATGTTCCTATAGCAAAAGTGTATCTAATGTAAGTTGGAAGAGTTTTTCTTAACATGTATGTGGTCCTTACAATGGAATATGATTAGACAATAAAAATGAATGGAGTACTAATATAAACTACAGCATGGATGAGCTTTGAAAACATTATGCTAAGTGAAAGATGCAAGTCAGAAGGGACGACATATATAATTCCGTTTATATGAAATGTCCAGAACAGGCAAATTCATAGAGACAGAAAGTAGATTAATGGGTGCCAGGAATTGGGGAGGGGTTAATGGGAGTGACTGCTAATAGGTACAATGTTTCTTCTGGAGCTGATGAAAATATTCTAAAATTAGGAGAAATACCTAACGTAGATGACAGGGCAATGGATGCAGCAAACCACCACCATGGCACTTGTATACCTATGTAACAAACCTACATGATCTGCACATGTACCTCAGAACTTAAAATATAATAAATAAATTTAAAAAAGAAAGAAAATATTCTAAAATTAGATTATGGTTATGATTGTTCAAATATGTGGATATACTACAAAACACTGAAATTATATTTTAAATGGATAAATGTTATGCTATTTATACTTTATGTCAATGCAGCTATTAAAATACATATGGATAAGGAGAAATTTCTTTCAGCCAAATTAAACACAGTGAAAATTAGTGATCAAAAAGGACAGGTTTCAGAAAAATTATCGCTATATTTAAACATCTACTAAATCACTAAAAGTCTTTGTTTCTTATACTTGTTCATTTTTAGTTTTTATATTAAAACTTATGATTAATGGTGATTTCTACCAAACATTTAAGCAAAAAGAATTTTACAAAAATTCTTCCAGAATTTGGAAGATGAGAGACCTGTTCTCAACTCATTCTATGAGGCCAGTGTTGCTTTGATACCAAAACCTTACAAAAACATCAGAAAAAAAGAAAAATACTGATCAATATAGCTCATGAAGCTAGAGGTAAGAATTTTAAATAAAACTTCAGAATATTGAATCCAACAATATATAAAAATGATACTACATCACAACAAAGTTGGGTTTATCTCAGGAACAGAGAGCTAATTTGACATTAAAAGGCATTATACTAACAAATTAGTACACACACACACACACACACACACACACACGATTTTAACAGATGCAGAAAGTCATTTGACAACATCCGAAATCCATTTCTCATAGAATCTAAGCAAAAATAGGAATTAAATGAAATTGTATCCGTTAGATAAAGAGCAACTATGAAAAATAGGTAGCATTATGTTTCGTGACGAAAGACTGAATGTTTTCATCCTGCTGTGGGGTTTCAAGGTGCCCTCACTCCACAAAAGTATATGTTGAAAACTTAATCCCAACACAATGGTGTTGAGAGATAGACCTAATGGGAGGTGTTTAGGTCATGAGGGCTCCACCCTCATGAATGGATTAATGCCAATTATAAAAGTATTTGAGACCGCAAGTTTGATCTCTTGCTCTTTCCTGGCCTCTCTTCGTCCTTCTGCCATGAAATGACTTACCAAATAGGTCCCTATGAGATGCTGGTCCCTCAATCTTGGACCTTCCAGTTTCTAAAACTATGAGCCAATAAATTTCTGTTTATTGTAAATTACCCAGTCTGTGGTATTCTGTTATAGTAGCACAAAATTGATTAAGTAATTCCTTAAGATCTGCAATAAGACAAGAGTATCCACTCTTACCACTTCTATTCATCATTCTACTAGAGGTTCTGTCCAGTGTAATCAGGCAAGAAAAAGAAATAAAAAATATCTATACATGAAAGGAAAAAGTAAAACTATCTTTATTCTTATACAACATGAATGCCTATGTAGAAAATCTGATGGAATCCACTAAGAAGCTACTGGAATGAGTTCATCAACATTGTGGGTTGTGAGATCAAGATACAAAAAATCAGTTATATTCTTCTGTATTAGTAATGAATAATCAAAAATTAAAATTTCAAAAGCAATGCCATTTATAGTAGCACTTAGGAATAGAAAATCCCTAGGAATACTTCAAAAGTTTAAAAGCAATGCAATTTACAGTACCACTTAGGAATAGAAAACACCTAGAGGCAAATGCTTAGGAATAAAGTGGACGAAATATGTGTAAGACCTGTATACTGAAAGTTATTGCTGAGATAAATGAAAGAAGACCCAAATAAATGGAACAGTATACTTTGCTCATACATTGGAAGACTTAATATAATTAAGAGCTCAATTCTCCCAAAATAGTTCTGCAGATTCAGTGCAATCTCAGTTAAAATTCCAGTTTGTTATTTTTTTAAAAAGTGACAAGTTAATCCATTTTAGGACAAGTTAATGCATTTTAGCAGTTGGAAATGCAAAGAACCTCGAATAGGCAGATCTAGCTGGAAAAGAAGGTCAAATTTGAGGGCACAACAATGATTTCAAGTCTGTTATAATGGTACAGTAATCAAGAAAATGTGTACTGCCATCCAGATAGACAAATAGATTGGCGGAACAGAATAGAGTCCAATATAGACTTACGATAGTCTTTTATGATATGTATGCTTTGCAAATATTTTTCTCCCTGTCAGTAGCTTGACTGCTCAGCCTCTTAACATGTCTTTTAAGAACAAAAGTTTTCATTTTTCACAAAGTAGATTGGTGGAACAGAGTCCAAAATATACTTATGATAGTCTTTTATGATATGTATGCTTTGCAAATATTTTTCTCCCTCTCAGTAGCTTGACTGCTCAGCCTCTTAACAATGTCTTTTGAAAAACAAAAGCTTTCATTTTTCACAAAGTCTTTTATATTTTTTTACATATGTGGACATCTGGTTTTTGACAAATATACAAAGATAATTCAATGAAGAAAGCATTGTGTTTTTAACAAATGTTACTGAAACAAGTGGCTATCCATATGCAAGAAACCCCCCATAAAACTTCACACCAGCCAGGCATGGTGGCTCACTCCTGTAATCCCAGCACTTTGGGAGGCCGAGGTGGGTGGATCACGAGGTCAAGAGATCGAGACCATCCTGGTCAACATGGTGAAACCCCGTATCTACTAAAAATACAAAAATTAGCTGGGTGTGGTAGCATGCTTCTGTAGTCCCAGTTACTTGGAAGGCTGAGGCAGGAGAATTGCTTGAACCCGGGAGATGGAGGTTGCAGTGAGCAGAGATCGTGCCACTGCACTCCAGCCTGGTGCCTGGTGACAGAGCGAGATTCTGTCTCAGAACAAAAACAAAAACAAAAACAAAAAACTTCACACCATACATACACAAAAATTAACTCTAAATGTATCATAGACCTAAATGTAAACATAATACTATAAAGCTTTTCAAAGAAAAAATGGGAGAAAACCTTTGTGACCTTTGGTTAGGGAACATTCTCATACAATAAGCACAACCCATAAAAAATATATAAAAGACTTTGTGAAAAATGAAAACTTTTGTTCTTCAAAAGACATTATTAAGAGGCTGAGCAGGCTGGGCGCGGTGGCTCAAGCCTATAATCCCAGCACTTTAGGTGGCCGAGGCAGGTGGATCACAAGGTCAGGAGATCGAGACCATCCTGGTCAACATGGTGAAACCCCGTCTCTACTAAAGATACAAAAAATTAGCTGGGCATGGTGGCACGTGCCTGTAATCCCAGCTACTCGGGAGGCTGAGGCAGGAGAATTGCCTGAACCCAGGAAGCGGAGGTTGCGGTGAGCCGAGATCGCGCCATTGCACTCCAGCCTGGGCAACAAGAGCGAAACTCTGTCTCAAAAAAAAAAAGCTTAACAAAAAAATAAAAAATAAAAATAAAAATAAAAAATATATTTTAAAAAAGAGGCTGAGCAGTCAAGCTACTGACAGGGAGAAAAATATTTGCAAAGCATACATATCATAAAAGACTCATGTGCAGGGTATATAAAGAACACTCAAAGACTCAATAAAAAAGTGAGCAAAAGGCTTAAATAGACACTTTAGCAAGGAAGATACATGGATTGCATAAACAAAACGAAACAAAAAACACGTGAAAAGATGTTCAACATCATTAGTTATTAAGGGTATTGCAAATTAAAATAACAATGAAATGTCACTCTACATCTATTATGTGATAAACTGGAATTGCTAATGATGTGATTAAACTGGAATTCTTATACCCTGCTGGTAGGAATACAAAATGACACGATCACTTTGGAAATTAGTTTGGACATTTCTTTAAAACTTAAATGTATAGCTACCATATTTTTCAGCCATTCAATTTCTAGGTATCTACCCAAGAAAAAAAGAAAGTATATGTCCCTACAAAAACTTGTATGTGAATGTTTATAGCAACTTTGTAGTAGCCAAAAAGGTGAAACAACCCAGATGTCCATCAACAGGTGAATGAGTGAACAAACTGTGGTACGTTCATACCATGTGTTACTACTGAACCATAAAAGGAATGAACTGTTGATATAAACAACAACATGGATGAATCCTAAAATAATGTTACTGAGTAAAAGAAGCCACCCAATAAATACTACATACCATATAGTTATATTTACACAAAACTTAAGAAAATACAAATTAATATATAGACAGAAAGTGAACCAGTGGTTGCTTGGGGAAGGGGAGAGGGAGCAGACATGGGAGGAAAGGATTGTCAATGGACAACAGGAGATTTTAGGGGTGATGGTAAGGTCACCATTCTGGTTGAGAAGATGGTTTCACATGTGTATATATATTTCAAAATGTAACAAATTGTGTACTTCAAAGATGTACCATTTATTTTAAGCTGTTTTTCTTCAACAAAGCTGTTTATTAAAACTTCATATAGCAAAAAGGAAAAAAGTAATTATCTTCATCATTTTTAGTGACATCTGCAATAATAAAAATTTTATTTTATATTGATCAAAAGCCTGAGTGATTTTCCCCGACCCCTTCCTTGGAATAGCTGAACATGGAGAAGAACCACTAAGGTAGGAAACTTTAAACTTAGGACCAAAAGTTTTAAATAATTTTAAGCTGGATATTCCATGTGTCACAAGATGGTATTGATGCAGTTAAGTTGAGTAAAATATTTCTAATCCTGAAAACTTTACAGTAGGTTTCTCATCAGAATCCACATACACAATATTAACATAAATGTCTTCCCTATTTATGAAGTCATTTTGACATATACCAATCTGTTTTCCCATTCAGTCATATTGAGTAAGCCCTCTTGATATGCTTCTAGGAGAGTTAAAACTTCATACTCTAAGATGCAAGAAAGCTATTTCATGGCTAGGTTTCCTACTAGTGAAGAATTATGACAACAAAAGGACAATTTAAGAAAATAAGTTTTACTTAGCAAGTAAATATCAGTTTAGCAGGGTTTAATGTGGATGCTCATCTTTGAGATATTTTTCTTTTTGAGTCAAATAATATCATTGAAAGTTTAGCATTTTAGCCATGATTCTACTTCAGGCTAATTATCTAGGTTACAGAATTCATGATTTATCAATTATTGTACTGTTCTAGTAGTTATTATGTTGCAGAAGCAGATGATTGCATAGCCCTTGCAGTATTCAGTGGGTTACAAATAGAGACTTTCTAATTTCTTAGGCAGGAAATATATATAAAGTTTGTCTCTGGGAGCCCTGCAATTAATTGTAATTATATAATTAATCATAATTAAAGAAAAAAATATTCAATGAAACTTTATTTTGACCACTGCAATAGATAGGGAACCACTACAATGGGATTTTGCAGCAGGAGAGAGAGACTGAGCTCAACTCCAAATACAGTATAGAAAAGTAGAAATGGATAGCCAAGAAGTTAGATGGTTTGAGTGAATGGAAAATTACTAAAAAGAAATAACAGAGGAAAGAGGAATTCTGGCTAAACTGACCTAACAGGATTCTTGCTGAAGACAGGCCAGGGTGATAAGACATCTCCTGAGGAATAGTGGATAATGAGTAGCCATATCAGATATTGAGAGTGATCAGATGTCAAGGGTAGGGGTTTTACTAAACTGAACTACAAAAGTTTTTTGCTAAAACTGGATTTTACAAAAAAGTCTACATATGGGCCAAGGAGAAGGTTTAGGATGCTGACTCTAGATTGGTGAAGGCAATAATCTTTGTCACCTGAAATATGGTAGTTTGGAAGAGTGGGGATAAGTGATCTAGAAATTAAAGTTATGTTTTCCTGTATATTTCAGGACTATACAAATAAATTACCCACGTTTAAAGCTCAGAAAATATGAGGTTAGAAGATACTTGATAAGACCACGTGCTTACAAATTCATCAATATACTTTAATCTGTCATGTAATTTGTGTACCCAAATATGCACACTAAAAAGTTTGTCTTTAAAGAACATGGGCCAAAGCAGAAGAAAAGAATTCCTTGCATATTGCTCCAATTACACTTTGTAAACTTAATCTTAAAGTTTATGAGGAAACTTACTTTATTCTTAGGTAAATATAAACATCAAGTCTATGCTATTATCATAGTGTTGGCAAATCCTGTAAATTCCTATTTTTGTTCTACATTTAGACTAAGGCAAAATCGAAGCTTTTTATTCATTCAAATTTTCAAGAAAATTTTTACTACAAAGATCTGTCTAAATTGCTTTGGGCCAAATAGTTAATACAGATTATCCTTTCTTTAAACTTGAGGAAATGAAAAAGAAAAAGAATGCAAAAATCTTGATAGGAAGGTATAGGTGGGGAAATATTTTGAATTGAGGGGAAACACATAATGAAGAAGAAACAGAAAATAGATTAAACAACAGTTGGTGGATCCAGGTCCTGAAAGTTCAAGAAGATGTGGCATTAAAAGGGATAGAAACACTCCTTCCTCTTAGATAGAACAGAAGGAAAAGACTAGGTATGGCAGATACTGTAGATTGGCTCACTCAACACCCACCCCAATATACTTCCTGCTAAAATCTTTATTTCTCAACCTTAGAACTAATGTTCTGTAGGTGTGAGACCTGCAAGTAAGTTGTGAGCAATGTATGGTAGTAGCCACATGTAAGAAGATGATATCTACTGGAAAATAACAAAGGCTTATTGGTCTTCTAGGATCAACCATGGTGGCAACTGTCTTGGAATTATAGCAGAAAGAGCCTAGTTCTTGGGCCTGTCTCAATAACAACTTTCTTAATAAGCCAGTTCTATAGTTAGGTTTAGGGCATTTTTCCTAGAAATTTAGTCTATAGTGTGTTCCTTCATATCTCCCAGTGATTCTGAGAATTATCTAATACCCTTTATTAAACTAAGCTAAGTATAATTTTTAAACTAGGTAGAATGGGTTCTTCTGTCTATGTCTAAGAATCCGTATGTAGACAGTAATTGGTATCAGAAGAATGGTGCTACAAGTAACACAATCTAAAATGTAGTATTGGCTGAATTGAAAAGATGGGGAAATGAATATTAAAGACACAATCATTTTAGTCTGGAAAGCTTGTGACCATGGTCAAGCTCTTGCCTGCTATTCCTTAGACTGTAAACCACGTGTCAACCAAGGCTATAGTACTAAGAAAAATGGTAGGAAATTTCAGAAGTTGACATACTCAGGTTCTTTTTTATGGCTTTTAGAAAAGTTTTATAAGACAGTGATGAAGTCAGACTGCAGAAATGGAAGAAAATATAAATATACTAAGAGAGACGCTTTCAGCCTTTGGCCTGAAATTTAGGTTTACTGAAATTCTGGTAATTTGTAGCCTTTAGGGATTGAAAAAGCTAAAGGCTTTGTACTCCAATTGGAAGCCACAAGACTGATGCTCTGCTGGACAAATTCTCTGATCGAATTAATAGTGCTTTTTTTCTCAACAGACCTTATTGTGTCCAATGTCCTGAAGGTGGTAACCATCAAGCTAAAGCAGAAGGAAAGAATGGATGGAGTGCAAAGATAAGCAGCTAAAAGCCCCAAATTCTCAGGCTTAGAAGGTTTACACCAGTGATAAAATGTGGTCCTCTGACTGGCTGTCAGTTCATGACTTTTTGGTACTGATCGGTGAGCAAATAAGGGGCTTGAAGCAGAATGTAAATTAACTTTGACACTATACATACCATTTAGTTTAGCTGACTTTTTGTATTGTGTATATTTAAGGTGTACAATGTAATGTTTTGATAAACTTATACATAGTGAAATGGGTGCTATAGTCAAGCAAATTAAAATATCCATTATCTCACAAAGTTATCATTTTGTCTGTGGGAAGTGCACCTAAAGTCCACTCTGTTAGCAGATTTCCAGTATACAATAAAATAACTATAGCCCTTATGCTGTACCTTAGATCTCTAGACTTATTCATCCTACATATCTGCAACTTTGCACCTTCTGACCTACATCTTGCCATTTCCTATCCTCTTCTCCCTCCTATCCTCCCTAGTAACCACCATTTTATTGTTTCTATGTATTTGACTTTTTAAAGATTCTAGATATAAGTAATATTAGGCAATATTTTTCTCTTGTCTTATTTCACTTACCATAATGTTCTCCATGTTTATTTATGCTATGGTAAATGGCAGAATCTTAGTTGTTTTTTTTTTCGTTTTTTTGTTTTTTTTGAGATGGAGTTTCACTCTTGTTACCCAGGCTGGAGTGCAATGGCGCAATCTCGGCTCACCGCAACCTCCACCTCCTGGGTTCCAGAAATTCTCCTGCCTCAGCCTCCTGAGTAGCTGGGATTACAGGCATGCACTACCGTGCCCAGCTAATTTTTTGTATTTTTAGTAGAGATGGCATTTCACCATGTTGACCAGGATGGTCTCGATCTCTTGACCTCGTGATCCACCCGTATCGGCCTCCCAAAGTGCTGGGATTACAGGCGTGAGCCACCGCGCCCGGCTAGAATCTTAGTTTTAAGGCTGAATGATATTTCACTTTGTACATATACCACAATGTCTTTATCCATTCATTCACTAATGTAAATTTGTTTCCATATCTCGGCTATTGGGAACAATGCTGCAATGAATATGGGAGTACAGATATCTCTTCAAGATCCTGATTTCAATTAGTTTGGATATATACCCAGACATGGGATTGTTGGACCTTATGTTAGTTTTATTTTAAATTTTTTAGGGGAAGCTCCATACTATTTTCCATAATGGCTTCACCAATTTACATCCTCACCAACAAGGTTTCCCTTTCTCCACACCTTCACCAACACTTGTTTTTTCTTATATTTTTGATAATAGCCATTTTAACTTGTGTGAGGGGGTATCTTGTTGTGGTTTTAATGTGAATTTTCTTTATGATTGGTGATGTCAAATGACATTTTTATGTCAAGATTTCCTCAGTGAAGGAAGCAGTGTGTTGATTTACATTCTGGTCTAAGCACCTGATCATGTCGCAGTTTGTAACTTTGAGTAGTGCTAGTCTAGAAAAGATCTTTGGCTATGATTACCTGCACATGAATTAACTAGAAATAAATATGCTGGAAATCTACTAAGTTTTAAGAGTATATATTTCTGAGAAAGTCCCCAGCCTTCTTCTAATTGTCTGTGACTGTTAAACTCAATAACAATCTCCAGGGTATTGAACCTGCGCCAAAAGGAAGCAAGCTGCCCAAAGTTGTGTGGCTTCCAGAAAGGACATCATTCCCAAAGCTTAGCTCAGATGAAACCAGAAGGATAATATATGAGTAATAACTATGCAAACGCAGAATCAAGGAAAACGGAAGGCAATGGACAAGGTAAATCCTCCCAGAAAATTTTGAAGATTTCACGGACTGCCAGATGGGATAACCAAGGAATTTACTGCCAATGCAAGCACATTTTACTATTCTAGTTCAGAATGACCTGGTGATTGTTAGGGCTCAGGCTTTTGCATCCCCTTATTTCTGAATAGAAGTTTTATTGTGGTATTCTCTATCACATCCAAACCTGATGAAGAAATGCTCATTTTTTTTTTTTTTTTTAGTGGATGCAGTAATTAGATGAAATTATTACCTCTGTCGGGAGGAGGGCAAGTGTGATGGTCCATACATGGGAAGAAAGATGTGTATAATTATTTTCATAGTCAGAAGGACAGACTAGAGCAGAGAATAGAAATTTCCTACCCAGGTCAGGCAAGGTGGCTCCCGCCTGTAATCCCAGCACTTTGGGAGGCTGAGGCAGGCAGATCACTTAACGTCAGGTGTTCGAGACCAGCCTGGCAAACATGATAAAACCCCGTCTCTACTAAAAATATAAAAATTAGCCGGGTGTGGTGGCATGTGCCTGTAATTCCAGCTACTTGGGAGGCTGAGACATGAGAATTGCTTGAACCCAGAAGGCAGAGTTTTCAGTGAGCCGACAGCATGCCACTGCATTTCAGCTTGGGTGGCAGAGTGAGATTCCATCTCAAAAAAAAAAAAGAAAGAAGTTGCCCACCCAATATCCATATTTCCTTTCTGCCTTTCTTTTTTACTAACAGTGTCGCGATGTTTTGGAAACATTTCCCAGCACCCTCAGCAGATTAGCTTGACTGTATTTTGCACTTCTTGTCAAAGATGTGAAGGAGAAGTTATTGGTTAGAACTTTTGATGAAGCTCCTTAAAAGGGAGTAGGAAGGTCCAACTGACATATTAGCTGGTATTTCCACAGCCTTCTTGAGAACAGACAACAAAGTCACACCCTAAGGATGGTGGTGTTGCCATACCAGTCCTGCAGTACTCACCTCAGGATTCTACATGAGAAAAAAACAAATCCCCCACCTCAGGATTCTACTTGAGAAAAAAAAAAACTCCAATTTGTTGGAACCACTTTTATTTTTCCAGTTTCTATAACTACCAGCCAAATGTGAATCCATAATCGATACACTAGATAAAATATAAGTAATTTTGGAGGTGATAAGAAAAGAAAATGAGAGAGTTCATATATGTTTTTTCCATTTATTTAGTGAACTGGAAGTCCAGGCCTATCTGTTTGAAAATCTGAATCAATTCAGTAAGTTGTATTGAATGCCTATTGCCTACTTAGCAGTAATATTCATTGAGAGTAATCTTTACTGACTATACCACAACCTTTATGTTATATTTCCTCTTTTCAGGACAATTTTGAAGGTCTACACTTGAATTCATCTCTTTTCCTATTCTGCCCACTAAGATAAAACTTGGAAGAAATTTTATAGCTGCAGATTGAAAACTTGCCAGTTTGACAACTTATATCCTGCATTTGTATGTCTCATAATTGAGCACTTTACACCCCCAAGACAGCACATTATATTTAACTCGCATCATTTATAGTCATACACTCACATGAAAATATAGTCATGCATCACTTAGCAACAGGAATAATTTCTGAGAAAAATGATGTTAGGTGATTTTGTCACTCTATGAACATCATAGTGTGTACTTACACAAAACTGAATGGTATAGCCTACTACACATGTAGGCTATGTGATACATCTTATTTCTTTATGTCATAAATCTATATATTACATTAATATACTGAATACTATAGGGAACTATAACATAATGATAAGAATCTAAACATATCTAAACACAGAAAAGGCATTGCATTGTGTTGTGACATTATCATAGCTACATCATGACCAGGCAATAGGAATTTTTCAGCTCCATTACAATTGTATGGGCAAACTGTCATATATAAAGTTTGTAATTGACCAAAACGTCATTATGTGGCACATGACTATATATGTGTTTTCTATTATGAATGAGATTTGTTTCATATGTTGTCCACACTCACTCTCTGTCATGGACATTAATTGTTTGCTTACACAGCATTCATTTTCACCTTCTTTCCTAAGAGTGACTATATTTCTGACTAGGTAGCTTCCCCTCTTCCATGTGGCTGATATATACTTACAGTAATTCACACATATTGCACACATTTAAGCTTTCCATCATACATAAGGTTATGGCTGCAGAATGGTTTCTGTCTTTATACAACTAGCAGACCTTCATAGACAGTAAATAAAGAGACTACATATGGGAGAGAGGGGGTTTGTGTGAAAAGTGGATGAATAACAGAGTGGTAAGAAACAGTGCTGATGGGTGATGGCATACTTTGCATCTGTCTTAGTCCATTTTTCCTTGCTAAAAAAGAATACCAGAGACTGGGTAATTTATAAACAACAGAAGTTTACTGTATTTGGTCCATGGTTCAGGAGATTGAAATATCCAAGAGCATATTGCAGGCATTTAATGAGGGTCTTCTCATGGCAGAAGCTGAGAGGTGGAAGTGAGACAGAGAGAGGCAAATGGGGGTTGAATGTATCCTTGTATCAGGAGACCAAGTCTGCAATTACTAACCCAGTCCTAAGATATTGACATTAATCCATTCTTAAGAGTAGAGCCCTCAGGACCTAACCACCTCTTAAAGACTCCACTTCTTAATACTATTACAATGGCAATTAAATTTCTACATAAGTTTTGGCAGAAACATTCAAACCATAGCACCACTATATAATAGTTATTTGTTGCTGAATCCTCTGAGATTAAAGACTTGACAAAGGTCAGGCCCCAAGAGTGCCTGACTCAGTGTACCATAACACACTGTGGCAGGCAGTTAATGAGAGAGGACCCTGAAGCCTAGCCAGCAAGGTCAGATCCTGGATAATCATTCTGAGCAACCCAAAGAAGGAGAAAAGAGGCGAGCAGAGGTCCAGGAGTCAACCTGGAGCAAATGCTAAAGAAACAGAACATGATAGTATTAAAGAAACTGTAGGAGCTAGAGTTAGTAGGAGGCTTCAAAGATCAATGTGAGCATCATACAACAGACAAGCAGAGATGAAGTCTGATTTATGTGGAAGATAGCATATTTCAGGAACAAATCCTGCAGAAGTAGGAAAGCAAGTTTCAGGTCCCTTTTCTGAATGTTTTAGTTGCTTCTAATAAAGGTGAGTCTTAAAAGAACTTACTGTAGCTAAATAGTATTTAATTGAAAATGAATATCATGGCACATTGAATTACCTACACTTTTTAAAAAAATCAGTGACCTTAACATGCAGGAATAAGTTAACTGCTATCATTATTAAGCAATACCATTTGTCTTAGTCTGTTTGGGCTGCCATAAAAAAATGCCATAAACTGAGTGGCTTGTAAACAACAGAAATTTGTTTCTCACAGTTTTGGAGGCTAAGTCTATGACCAAGTTGCTGGCAGATTTCCTGTCTGGTGAGGGCAGATTTACTGGTTCATAGAGGATGCTGTCTCACTGTGTCCTCACATGGTGGAAGAAACAAGGGTCTCCATGGAGCCTCTTTTATAAGGGCATAAAGGCTCATCCAAAAAGGCTTTACTCCCACGACCTATCTGCCAAAGGCTCCACCTTCTAATACTATCACACTGGGATTTTAGTATATGAATTTTTGGGAAACACAAAGGTTTAGACCATAGCACCATTATGCCAGGTACTCCTAAGATCACTTAACATGCATTATCTCATTTAATTTTTATAACAGTCTGTGTTAGTCCCTTTTGTGTTGCTTTATAAAGGAATACCTGATGTTGGATAATTTATTTAAAAAGAGGTTTATTTGGCTCACAGTTCTGCAGACTATAAAAGAAGCATGAGCATGGAACCAGCATCTGCTCTTGGTGAGGGCCATAGACTGCTTCTACTTATGGCAGAAGGTGAATGGGAGCTGATATGCGCAGAAGTCACATGGCAAGAAAAGAAGAAAGGAGTTGGGGAGGTGCCAGCCTCTTTTTTAACAACTGGCTCTTGCAGCACTAATAGAGCAAGAACTCACTCCTATGGAAGGGCATTAACCTATTCATGAGGGATATGCCCTCATGATCCAGACAACTCCCAGTAGGCCCCACCTCCAACACTGGGATCATATTTCAACATGAGGTTTTTGGGGGCAAACATCCAGACCATAGCACAGTCCTGTGAGTAGGTACTATAATTATCCCATTTTGCAAATAAGAAAGCTAAGGTTCAGAGATAATAAGTAATTTGCCTAAGATTATCCAGATAACAAATGGCAAAGCCTGACTAAAAAACCACATATATCAGGTTCCAGAGAGAATGTGCTCCTAAGTGCATATTGTGCTGCCTCCCTAGTATTTCCTAGGCTGTCTTCAGAGACACAGGCCAGAAGTTCTTGTTCGTTAATAGTTTATATAGCACGTACATGAAGGTGTCATTTCATCCATTGAGCAGTGAAATATAAATGCATTGCTAATACAGAAAAAAAAATACTTTTTCCAAGAACACAGAAAGTTGCTGAGCTGAGGGAAGGGCAGAAATGCCCTCTATTCTGCAGGTTCATCTGGAAATTCTCATCAAATAGCAACTGCAATGAATTGCTTGCCACCAAAAAGGTATTTTATAGTAAACTAAAGGTAATTATTTTCTGGAATAATTGAATTCTTGTTAATGTAGTTTGTTGAAATGTCTGATATTTTCAAGAGGATACTGGGAATATGCTAGATGAACACTTGAAGTTCTCTGTATGACTCATAATCTAATACAGGTATGATAAGCAAATGCTAAATAATCTTTACATCTCACAATGATCAAGTGGCTTTCCTTTCTGTGTTTGTGTGAGCATCACAAGATTCTAAAAAGTAAAAATTGTTTATTGCAATACCAATCAATGGAGATTATTCCATAGACAACACCATTTCAGGCGCTTTGGAAGTTATGTCTGTCAAAAAGAGGAGTAAGTTTTATACTTCAATTGCAATTTAAAGTAGTTTAATGAGAATTCAGAAATGGATACTCATGCAATTGGGAACAAAGAGTGTGCGACTGGGAACAAACGGGAAAATATAATGGAATTAGAAAAAGACTTCTATGTTCCCCTCTATTGGATAACTATAAAGTTACTATCTGTCAACCTCTAAATATACATTTTCAAATCCAAATAGTTTTATATTTCTTTTAATAGATAATTGACTAGGATTAATAATAATACTGGAGGTAATAGCAATGAATACTTTTATAACAAATGATGTATTATTTAATTCTCACAATTATTAATATCACCACTGAGTAACAGAGAGGGTAAGACTCTTACCCAGGATCATATGACTAATAACTAGTAGAAATTAGATTATGAGTTCAGGCAGTCTGGTTCTAGCATACATATTCTTAAGAAAACTTCTAAGAGGACTGTTTGGTCAAAAGAAATCCATGAGGAACAAAAGCAAGAAGAAACTTTGATAAAATAAAAGTTTAGGTTCTGGGAAAGATTCAGACTGCAACAAAACATAATTCAGGTATGGCTTAGCCCAGTGACAGCAAGCAAGATTATACAATCCTTGGGTGAGACAAACAAACCCTGGACAAAGAGTAGACTAGAATCAGGGCAAAGAGTAGAATCAGAATCAGAATCAAAGACGAAGAGTAGACTAGAATCAGGGCAGTACTGGAGGAAATCTTATGGATTGTCTCTAAAACTGAACAGGACTGAACTTGCATCTATTCTATTGGTCTGTAATTGTCTAAATGTTCTATTGCTATAGCTTATTTATTGAAACTACTTATAGAATTATACGACTTTACCCTTAATGGCTAGTATCTTTTGGTAATGTAAGAAATGCTTTTAAAATAAGGAGTGCCCTATAGTCCCATAGCCATTTCACCTATTATGTGAATGTTAATAAACTAGTTTATATGATACTACCATCTACCTGCATCCCATTGGAAAAGTTACTCAACCCATCCAGGATTTAATTTATTTCTTTGTAAAATGAGAAATCATAAAATATTAATTTTTATATGCCTTTCAGCTTAAAAGCCCTGCCTGTTTGTTCATCTGCTAAGTATATAATAGCAAGTAAATCAGTACAAATCAGTACACATATTGAAAAAATATTATGATATAATGTAGAGAAAAATATAAATGCAAATGACAAAAAACCAGAAAACAATGAAAGGGCACACATTTGTCTGTTCATTTGGCAATTGATTGTTCACTACTTTGTGACATCACTTCTACTATTTAAATCATGTGTCAAATAGCTTTATATATGAATATAAATGCATTTAATTAATTCGACAAATAGATACTGAGCATCTTCTAGTGCCAGGGACTGTTCGAGACACTGAGCATACAGTGGTTAAAAATCAAGGTCATTTAATTTGCAAAAGAGATTAAAATTATATTAGGAGGATAAAGACAATTTTAGGCATTTTATAATTGTATTCAATGATGCTTAGCACATGATAGCTCCTCAATTATTTTGACTCAGTTTTAGCTTTCTGCATACACAAAACCTAGTCTTTGTATTGGGGCTCTTTTTTCTCTAAAAATAAGCAGATCAATATTGTTTTAATCAAAAGTATTGCAACACCTGTGACAAAATTTCAGAAACACTCTGTGTTGGCATCTTGCTGTTGTTGATCACAATAAGATTGAATTCTAATCATCAAAATTTCTAGATGACCAAATAAGTACAAGTGATTTGGGGACTATAAAGACAAATTAAATATCTGTATTATTGATGCACTTAACATGAAATGAAACAGAAATTACAAATCTAATTAAAAGTGGCTAAAAAATAAGGAAACAAATTTCTTTCATCATACACAACAGGAAATCTGGAGTGCATTCCAGTTTCAGAAGTGGTTGCTAGAGAGATTTTAAAATGTCATCAAGAGTCAGATCCATTGTGATTTTTCAGTGTACTATCTTCAGTAACTGGTTACTTACCACATAGTCATAATGTGGGTGCAGCACTTCAGATATCATCTACTCACCAAAAGAATCTAAAGGCTGGTTAGAACAAAATAATGCTTCTGTTCCTTATGTCCTTTTTAAACCATAAAAATAAAATGATAACTTCTTCAGTTAGCAGACTCTATTTCATGTCTTATTGTCTAGAATTGCATTACTTATCCATTTATAAACCAAATTTTGGCAAGAGAAATGACACTTACCATGAGTAACCTATAATACATCCTCAGCAAGAAAATGCTTTACACGTTATTACCTGACACGCACACACACACACACACACACACACACATGAACATACATAGGCACCCACATATATGCATATGTCTATGTTTATAAAACTAAAACAAAAGCCTCACAAAATTATTTTACCCTTAATGCATGTTACGCACTTTAATATTATTTATAATATTCTATTTCTTTAATTTAAATATGTTGATCATAACTATTCCAAAAGATTGAAGAGAAGGGAGCCCTTTCAAACCCATTAGATGAGGCCAGCATTACCTTAATGCCAAAGCAAGACAAAAATACAGCAGAAGTATTGATAAATATTGATACAAAAATTCTCAATAAAATACTAGCACAAATAATTCAATAGCATATTAAAAAGATCATACAAGACTATACATCATGAACAAATGGGATTTATCTCTAGGATATAGGGACAGTTTACCATAAAAAATCAATCAATTCAATATGCCATAATAACAAAGCAAAGGACAAAAATCCCATGATCATCTCAATTGATGCAGAAAAAGGATTTGAAAGAATTCTCTCTTTTAATTTCCAACACTCAACAAAACAAGAATAGAAGAAAATTACTTCAACATAATAGAGGTCATAAATGACAACCCCACCATTAACATCATACTTCATGGTGAAAAGCTGAAAGCTTTTTCTTTTAGGTGAGAAACAAGACAAGAATGCTGCTGTGGTTTAGATGTTGTTTGCCCCTGCCAAAACTCATGTTGAACTTTGATTCCCAATATGGCAGTATTAGGAGGTAACATCTATTGGGTGGTTTTTGGATCAAGTAAGTGGGAACTGCTTTTATGAATAGATTAATGCTGTCTCTCAGGAGTGAGTGGATTCTCACTCTCACCAGAATGAATTATTCCCTGAGAAAGTAGGTTGTCATAAGCAAGATCAGCCTCTCTTGCATGCCTCTTTGCACATTCCCACTTGCCTTTCTGCTTTTCCACCATGTCTTGACACAGTACATGGCCCTCACTAGAAGCCAAGCATATGCCAGTGCCATGCTCTTGGACTTTTCAGCCACCGGAATTGTGAGGTAAATAAGCCTCTTTTTTTTGTAAATTACCCCACCTCAAGTATTCTGTTATAGTAACACAAAATTGGCTAGGAGAGATGCCAACTCATTTTTTTTTTTTTTTTTGAGATGGAGTTTCGCTCTTGTTACCCAGGCTAGAGTGCAATGGCATGATCTCGGCTCACCGCAACCTCCGACTCCTGGGTTCAGGCAATTCTCCTGCCTCAGCCTCCTGAGTAGCTGGGATTACAGGCACGTGCCACCATGCCCAGCTAATTTTTTGTATTTTTTTTAGTAGAGACGCGGTTTCACCATGCTGACCAGGATGGTCTTGATCTCCTGACCTCGTGATCCACCCACCTCAGCTTCCCAAAGTGCTGGGATTACAGGCGCGAGCCACTGCGCCCGGCCCTGACCATTCTTAACACTTACATTCAACATAGTATTGGAAATCCTGGCCAGAGAAATTAGTCAAGAAAAAGAAATAAAAGCAGCCACATTAGAAAGAAAAAAGTGAAATTTTGTTCACAGATTGACATGCTTGTTATGTATAAAATCCTAAAGACTCCACAAAACAATTAAGAATTAGTAAATGAATTCAATAGTTGCAGAATACAAAAATCAACATACAAAAATCAGGTGCACTTTTCTACATTAGTAATGAAAAATCTGAAAAAAAAATTAGGAAAATAATCTTATTAACAATAACACCAAAAAGAATAAAACACTTAGGAATTAACTAAGGAAAAAGTACTTGTAAACTAAAAACTGAAAAACACTAATAAAATTAAAGAAGACACAAATAAATGGAAATAAATCCTGTTTCCATGGATTAAAAAGACATAATATTGTTAAAATGTCCATATTACCTGAAGTAATCTACAGATTCAATGCAATCCTAGCAATTCCAATTGCTTTTTTTTGCAGAAACTAAAACAAAATCTAAAATTTGTATGGACTCTCCAAAGATTCTGCTAAACCAAAGCAATCTTGAGAAAGAACAAATTTGGAGGCTTCATACTACCTGACTTCAAAACATATTGCAAAGCCACAGTAATAAAAACAGTACGTTGCTAGCATAAAAACAGACATACAGACCAGTGAATCAGAATAGAGAGCCAAGAAATAAATTTTTGTGTTAAATAATCTTTGAGAAGAGTGCCGAGACTATGCAATGGGAAAAAGATAGTCTCCAACAAATCGTGTTAGGAAAACTGTATATCCACATGGAAAATAATAAAGTTGGATCTTTACCTTACATCATATGCAAAAATTAACTCAAAGTGGATTAAAGACCTAAACGTAAGGCCTGAAACTTGAAAGCTTCTAAAGAAAACATAGGGAGAAACTCCATGACTTTGTATTTGGCAGTGATTTCTTGAATATGACACCAAAAGCTCAAGCTGCAAAAGCGAAAATGGACAAATAGTACTGCATCAAACTTAAAAACTTCTGTGCAAAAAAAAGAAGCAATCAAAAGAGTAAAAAGGCAACCTATAAATGGGAGAAATATTTTCAAATCATATACGTGATAAGGGGTGCTGTGATCTGAATGCATTCCCCATACTCTTCATCTGGAAAATATAGATAATAATCTGCATCTTTCAGGGTTGTTGGGAGAGTAGGGTGCTGTATGTTAAGGCCAAGCAAAGTACATAAAACATAGATGTTCAGGAAGTGGTAGTTTTTTTTTTTTAATTCAGGTGAAATTCACATAACATAAATTACTTAAAAAGGTGCAATTCAATGAAACTTAGTGCATTCACAATGTTATGCAACCATTACCTCTATCTAGTTTGAAAACACTTTCATCAACAGCAAGGGAGATCTAGAGTGGCAACTCTTCTGTAGACAAAAATCCTTTGGATCACATGGGTGGTAAAGCAAATGGCATCACAATGAGAACAGTAAGATCATATTCTATGGCTGATTGAACACCCCATTAATTGTTCTGTGATTTCTGTTGTGATGTTATCTGGGAAAGTTCAGCAAAACTGGCATAATTTTTAGCCTACTTGTTTTACGGGTTACTTTTAGGATTTTTCACTTCACTGTCTGCAGGTTTTTTAAAGGTCGGTTACTATTTTCACTTACCATAGCACCATGAAGTTTCACTTAGGCACATTACCCAGCCACGTTCAATGCCAATTTCTTATACCACAATTTATCAATGACTGAGTCTAGGTGTTTGCTAATTTACTCAGAATTAATTGTGCACTTTAATCATTTTCATTGAATCTGCTCTCATGTCGTTAGCTTTCATACCCATAAGTACTACCTGTATACGGATGAAAATTTTCCCCTCAGTTATATATGTGATATGACTATAAACTTTCCTTTTAATTTTTTTTTGTGACTCGTAAACTGGCTTAGAAATCAGTTGCAAAATAGGCAAATGTTTTCCCAAGTGATAGTGGCATCCATGGAATATATATATATTTTTGACTTAAGAGAGTATTCTGATACACATGAAGGTTTGCTGAAAAATCAACTCACAAAAGAAAAGTAACAGCAGAAATGGAATATGAATATATTAATGTGCACAAGGAGGGGAACCAGAGTAATTAATTCAACATCCCAATCAGATGCAGAAATTAACATACCATTCTGAGGTTAAAGAAAGGAATCGGGGCTTAGAACATGGCCAAAACTAGGTGTGGTAAATCAGATTATAGAGGTGAGACAGGTTATGGGAGCAAGAGAAGAGGAGGCCTTGCTGATAAAGGTGGTCTTGGTATGTAAATGGAATCTCACAGGTAGGAACCACCAAAGAGAATAAATGGTAAGTGTTTCTTTCACACCCTGAAAGGTGTCAAACTCTCGGTTAATATTTGCTAGATTCAGACAAGGGAAAGCCTAGCAAGAATTGATGAAGAGTTTGTATAGATAAAAATCTCTCCCAAAAAGATAGCTTTGCAGGGAAACTTCTGCTTGCTGGCTCTCTGAACAACCATCTCAAAATATCTCTAAGAAATATATTTCATAGTAAAATATTTTGATTTCCTTCAGTCCCCACTTTGAAACTACAAAATGTTTGGGCTCACTGCAACATCCGCCCCCTGGGTTCAAGAGATAGACAAAGGAGAGGAAAAGAAAAATTGGGATAAAAGAATTAAATATATTGTCTCATATCTCCATTAATTAGTCTCTTAGTCCTAAGAATAAAACAGCTCGGTTAAACAGTTGTGTCCCATTCCATGAGGTGGCACTGCAGATGAGCTGGATCTCTGTATGTGATGCAGACAAATGGATCTTTAATAAGAGGCACCTCTATGAAAACAGAAGAAAGAACAAAGGTTAATGCTCAAGTAGTCGATAAACTAGTTTTTCTAGAGTCTTTGAAGCATCTTCAGATTGCTGTAGCAATCTGACAGATTTTTGTGGATTGTAGCTTGAATCAGTTGTTCAACTGAACCTTCTGACCAGCCCATTCTACAGTAGGCACAAAGGCTGTTAAATATAAATTGCTGTGGTGATTTTCCTGAAATTTATATTAAGTTGTTTAGCTTCAGTTTGCAGGCTTCAAGAAAAATACAGTTTTAATTTCTGGTGATTTCATGTCAGAAATATAGGAGAAAAATTTGGAAATATTAGTTTGTAGGCTTGTATCCAGGAAAGAGTTCAGGATTCAGTTCAAACCATAGGCAATTTTATTATTAAAGAAGCAAAAACCCGGTGGCTCAAGCCTGTAATCCCAGCACTTTGGGAGGCCGAGATAGGTGGATCACGAGGTCGAGAGATCGAGACCATCCTGGTCAACATGGTGAAACCCCATCTCTACTAAAAATACAAAAAATTAGCTGGGCACGGTGTTGCGTGCCTGTAATCCCAGCTACTTGGGAGGCTGAGGCAGGAGAATTGCCTGAACCCAGGAGGAGGAGGTTGCGGTGAGCCGAGATCGCGCCATTGCACTCCAGCCTGGGTAACAAGAGCGAAACTCCGTCTCAAAAAAAAAAAAAAAAAGAATCAAAAACCATTGGCAAGGCTAGAATCTAATAACAGGTCTACTATAGCTTTTTTCTAAAGCATAATTTTTTTTTATATAGAATCTTGCTCTGTTGCCCAGGCTGGAGTGCAGTGGTATGATATCAACTCACTGCAACCTCCACCTCCTGGGTTCAAGCAATTTTCCTGCCTCAGTCTCTTGAGTAAGCTGGCATTACAGGTGCATGCCACAATCCTTGGTTGATTTTTGAATTTTTAGTAGAACAGGGTTTCATCATGTTAGCTAGGCTAGTCTCAGGCTCCTGAACTCCTGACCTCAAGTGATACATCTGCTTTGGCCTCCCAAAGTGTTGAGATTATAGGCGTGAGCCACCGCACCTGACCTGGTTTTTCATTTTTACCAGGGGTTACTTGCAGCAAGAATAATGATTGGCCATAAAGACCTCTCTTAAAGTTGACTTTCTAGAACACTTTCCTTTTTTGAGATGGAGTCTTGCTCTGTTGTCCAGGTTGGAGTGCAGTGGCCCAATCTCAGGTCACTGCAACTTCTGTCCCCTGGGTTCAAGCAATTCTTTTGCCTCAGTCTCCCTAGCAGCTTGGATTACAGGTGTGTGCTACCATGCCTGGCTAATTTTTGTATTTTTAGTAGGGACGAGGTTTAGCCATGTTGGTCAGGCTTGTCTTGCACTCTTCACCTCAAGTGATCTGCCCGCCTTGGCCTCCCAAAGTGCTGGGATTACAGGCATGAACTACCACACCGAGTCTACTGGAAACTTTTTAAAAGGAATCTCAGTTTAGACTTTGAAAAGGCTTGAGGCTATGAATCCAAGCTAAGGATTCACCATCAGACTTTGTAATACCTGTATGAATCCAGCAAATTGCTCACTTTTGGAGGGCATATAATAACCTGAGGTCCCTGAGTCTGTCAGAAAGTGACAATCTTTACTTACTCCAAGGTCAGAAACCTAGTAAAGAACTGTACCGATAAAGTAGCAGGTCAGTATTTACAAGAGGCTTCTTTTGGCTCTATAATGTCAACTTTAATTCCTCAAAGCAATTTGGTCATAACTGAAAATATATGATTTTGGTCAAAGCCTTGGCAAAATAATCGGTGTATCCAATTGTGTCATGTTGCAAAAGAAAATACTTATTGAACTTATGCAAATAACTATATTGCCATAAAGTAAGAATACTATTGAATAATTTCCGAATTCTGGAGAAATTAGGTAGAGAGAAAGGTAAATGTTTCAATTTTGCTCCCTTGACTCTGGGAAACAAAACATAAAAAGAATCAGCAATGTGTAAAACAAAAAGTTACTCAGAAAAGCATTTTAGTCCTCTATCAGTTTAGTTTTATGTAATTAACTCTTGTTTTCCATAATGTTGAGTTAGCAATCTTGATGAACACACCAGCTTTTTAACTAGTACTGGCAGTTTTTAATCTAGTCTAATGGCATGATCTTGAAAGTTATCAGAAACCTGTATTCAAGAGTACTTGTCAGGGTCTTTTCCACAAATTTTCTTTAAGAAGAAGTAAATGTTGGACTGTGGCTATTTCTAAACAGGTTTTTCAGAAGACCCAAAGTAAAACGATAATTGTCTGTGGATGAAAAAAAGACTTAGAATAGCCATGACTAAAGATGCAGTTAATAAAAAGAAATTCGTCATTTCTGTGACATATAATTTAACATAATTATGATTATTACTGATAATCTATACCAAGACATATCAGAACTTTTAGGAATCTCATACAATTTTAGAACACATATTAATATATTTATACAAATCTAATTCAAAGAAAGTTAGACACTATTACTTATGTGACAATGTTTCCTGTATGGTTTTAACATATTAAATGAGCTGAATATGTCTTTCTTGTACTTCCAGCTGCCTTAATATCTAACAATTTAGTTTGAGGTCAAAAAAGACCAAATTTAAAATATGAAATTTGGCTCTCAGAACCTTCCTGCCGCCACGTTCGCACCTCGCTGCTCCAGCTCTGGGGCGCATTCCAACCTTGCAGCCTGCGACCAGCAGAGAAAAAAAAAATTACCTATTGTTTTTGCCCCGTACATACCTTGAGGAGAGCAAAAAAATTAAATTTTAACCATGAGGGAAATCGTGCACATCCAGGCTGGTCAGTGTGGCAACCAGATCGGTGCCAAGTTCTGGGAGGTGATCAGTGATGAACATGGCATCGACCCCACTGGCACCTACCACGGGGACAGTGACCTGCAGCTGGACTGCATCTCCGTGTACTACAATGAAGCCACAGGTGGCAAATATGTTCCTCATGCCATCCTGGTGGATCTAGAACCTGGGACCATGGACTCTGTTTGCTCAGGTCCTTTTGGCCAGATCTTTAGACCAGACAACTTTGGTTTTGGTCAGTCTGGGGCAGGCAACAACTGGGCCAAAGGCCACTATACAGAGGGGGCCGAGCTGGTTGATTCTGTCCTGGATGTGGTTCGCAAGGAGGCTGAGAGCTGTGACTGCCTTCAGGGCTTCCAGCTGACCTACTCACTGGGTGGGGGCACAGGCTCTGGAATGGGCACTCTCCTTATCAGCAAGATCCGAGAAGAGTACCCTGATCGCATCATGAACACCTTCAGTGTGGTGCCTTCACCCAAAGTATCTGACACCGTGGACGAGCCCTACAATGCCACCCTCTCCGTCCATCAGTTGGTAGAGAACACTGATGAGACCTATTGCATTGACAACGAGGCCCTCCATGACATCTGCTTCCGCACTCTGAAGCTGACCACGGGGTCACTACGGGGGATCTGAACCACCTCGTCTCAGCCACCATGAGCGGTGTCACCACCTGCCTCCGCTTTCCTGGCCAGCTCAATGCTGACCTCCGCAAGTTAGCAGTTAACGTGGTCCCCTTCCCAAGTCTCCATTTCTTCATGCCTGGCTTTGCCCCTCTCACCAGCCGTGGAAGCCAGCAGTATCGAGCTCTCACAGTGCCCAAACTCACCCAGCAGGTCTTTGATGCCAAGAACATGATGGCTGCCTGTGACACCCGTCATGGCCGATACCTCACTGTGGCTGCTGTCTTCCGTGGTCGGATGTCCATGAAGGAGGTCGATGAGCAGATGCTTAACGTGCAGAACAAGAACAGCAGCTACTTTGTGGAATGGATCCCCAACAATGTCAAGACAGCTGTCTGTGACATACCACCTCGTGGCCTCAAGATGGCAGTCACCTTCATCGGCAACAGCACAGCCATCCAGGAGCTCTTCAAGCGCATCTCAGAACAGTTCACTGCCGTGTTCCGCCGGAAGGCCTTCCTCCATTGGTACACAGGCGAGGGCATGGACGAAATGGAGTTCACCGAGGCTGAGAGCAACATGAATGACCTCGTCTCTGAGTATCAGCAGTACCAGGATGCCACCGCAGAAGAGGAGGAGGATTTCGGTGAGGAAGCTGAAGAGGAGGCCTAAGGCAGAGCCCCCATCACCTCAGGCTTCTCAGTTCCCTTAGCTATCTTACTCAACTGCCCCTTTCCTCTCCTTCAGAATTTGTGTTTGCTGCCTCTTATCTTTTTTTTTGTTTTCTTCTGGGGGGTCTAGAATAGTGCCTGGCACATAGTAGGCGCTCAATAAATACTTGTTTGTTGAAAAATAAAAAAAATAAAATAAAAAAATATGAAATTTGGTTTTGGAAAGGGTAAAATATCAAAGTTTTAAAATATTTGATCAAAATAGGATCACAGGTCAGGCATGGTGGCTCATGTCTGTAATCACAGCACTTTGGGAGGCTGAGGCTGACAGATCACATGAGGCTAGGAGTTCAAGACCAGCCTGGGCAAGATAGCAAAACCCCATCTGTACTAAAAATGTAAAAGTTAATCAGGCATGGTTGTATGCTCCTATATTTCCAGCTACTTGGGAAGCTGAGACATGAGAGTCGCTTGAACCTGGGAGGTGGAGGTTGCAGTGAGCCAAGGTTGTGCCACTGCACCCCAGCCTGGGCAACAGAGAGAAGCCCTATCTCAAAAAATTATATAAAATCACAGGTTACTGTAAAACAATAATTACTTATTTAGCCAAAGTAATAATTCACAAGGTTTCAATAAGCAAAATTTTACTCTTCGATAGAGCAGAGACTCCATTTCCCAAGCAATCAAGATACCTAATAAAGATAGCATGAGGCAAACGGAATGTCTTTTCCTTTCCCCTCACTTTTTTTGAAGTTTACTTAGAAGGTTACCAAAAATATTTTGCACTTCTTTTTAATTGAGATGGAGTCCGGCTCTGTCACCCAGGCTGGAGTGCAGTAGTGCAAGCTCAGTTCACTGCAACTTCCACCTACCAGATTCAAGCGATTCTCCTGCTTCAGTCTCCTGAGTCACTGAAATTACTGGTATGCTCCTCTATGCCCAGCTAATTTTTGTAGTTTTAGTAAAGATGGTGTTTCATCATGTTGGTCAGGCTGGTCTTGAACTCCTGACCTCATGATCTGCCCACCTCGACCTCTCAAAGTGCTGGGATTACAGGCATGAGTCACCGTGCCTGGCCATTTTGCTCTCATTAACACTACCTGTAAGTCTTGTTCCAAAGACAATGCTAAATTTTATCCTTACATCAGTGTATTATTAATACTAAATGTAATCTTAGTGACATCTTATCCAATATCATTAGGTTTTGACCACAGAAAATAAAAATTCCGGATTTAGAAGAAGATGGCCAAATAGGAACAGCACCAGAGTGCAGTTCCCAGCAAAAGTGATGCAGAAGGCTGGTGATGTCTGCATTTCCAACCAAGTTACCAGGTTCATCTCAATGGGACTGGTTGGACAGTCGGTGTAGCACTAGGAGGGCAAACCAAGGTAGGGTAGGGCGCTGCCTCACCCGGGAAGTTCAATGGGCTGGAGACCCACCCCCTCCTTCCCAATGGAGGCCATCAAGGACTTTTCCAGCCACTCCAGCACTCCAGTTCAGATACCACACTTCTCCCATGGTCTTTACAGCCCACAGACCAGGAGATTCCCACTGGGTCAACAAGCGCCATGGGTTTCCAGCACAAATGTGGGCAGCTGCTTCAGCTGGTACTGTGGTTTCCAGCACAAATCTGGGTTGCCATTTTAACTGGCACCTGAATCACCTGCAAGACAGAGTCACCCATTCCCCTGAATAAAAGGGGCCTGAAGGCAGGGAGCCAAGTGCTCTGGCTCACTGGTCCCACCCCCATAAATAACAGCAAACTGAAACCCACTGGCTTGAGAGTTTCACAGCCAGCACAGCAGTTTGAGCTTGACCCAAGATGGTCGAGCTCAGTGGGGGAAGAGCATCCACCATTACTGAGGCAGTCCACTGTTACCGAGGCAGTCTGCCATTGCCAAGGCAGTCTGCCATCACCAAAGCAGTCTGCCATTACCAAGGCAGTTCTAACTCTATCTGTGTAAACAAAATCACAAGGAAGTTTCCACAGCAGCTGGGTGGAGCCCATGGCAGCTCAGCAACACCTCTGCAGGCAGACTGTGACTAGACTCCCTCCTTGCTGTGCAGGGCATTTCTGAAGAAGGGAAGCAGCACATGAGGGACTCATAAATAAAGCCCTACCTTCCTGGGACAGAGCACCTGGGAAAAGGGGTAGTTGTGAGTTCTGCTGCAGCAGAGTTAAATGTCCCTGCCCAGTAGCACTGAAGGGAGCAACAGAGCTCCCACTACATCATTTGGCCTCTGATAAGGGATAGACTGCCTCCTCAAGCAGCTCCCTGACCCCCATATATCCAAAGAGACACCTCATACAGGAGAGCTCTGGCTGACATCTGTGGGTACCCTTCTGGGATGAAGCTACCAGAGAAAGGAACAGGCAGCAATCCTTGCTGTTCTGCAGCCCCCGCGGGTGATTCACAGGCAAGCAGGGCCTGGAGAGAACCTCCAGCAGTCTTGCAGCAGAGGGGTCTGACTGTTAGAAGGAAAACTAAAAAACAGAAAGAAATAACTTTAACATCAACATAAAGTATGTCCACTCAGAGACCCCATCCGAAAGTCACCACCTTGAAAGACCAAAGGTAGATAAATACACAAAGGTAGGAAGAAACCAGCACAAAAAAGATGAAATCACCAAAAACCAGAATGCCTCTACTCCTCCAAGGGATCACAACTCCTCACCAGCAAGGGAACAAAACTGGTTGGAGAATGAGTTTGACGAATAGACAGAAGTAGGCTTCAGAAGATGGGTAATAACAAATATCTCTGAGCTAAAGGAACATGTTCTGAAACTAAGAACCTTGAAAAAAGGTTAGATGAAATGCTAACTAGAATAACCTGCTTAGAGAAGAATGTAAATGACTTGACGGAGCTGAAAAACAGCATGAGAACTTCAGGAAGCATACACAAGTTTCAGTAGAAGAATGTAAATTACTTGATGGAGCTGAAAAACAGCATGAGACCTTCGGGAAGCATACACAAGTTTCAATAGCTGAATCAATCAAGCAGAAGAAAAGATATCAGGGATTGATGATCAACTCAATGAAATAAAACAAGAGCCAAGATTAGAGAAAAAAGAGTGAGAAGAAATGAACAAAGCCTCCAAGAAATATGGGATTATGTGAAAAAAGCTAATCTATGTTTGATAGGTGTACCTGAATGTGATGCAGAGAATGAATCCAAGCTGGAAAACACTCTTCAGGTTATTATCCAAGAGAACTTCCCCAACCTAGCAAGGCAGACCACCATTCAAATAGAAGAAACACAGAGAACACCACAAAGATATTTCCCAAGAAGAGCAACCCCAAGGAACATAATAATCAGATTCACCAGGCTTGAAATGAAGGAAAAAATGCTAAGGGCATCCAGAGAGAAAGGTCGGGTTACCCACAAAGGGAAGCCCATCAGACTCACAGTGGCTCTCTCAGAAGAAACTCTACAAACCAGAATGGAGTGGGGGCAAATATTCAACATCCTTAAAGAAACAAACTTTCAATCCAGAATTTCATATCCAGCCGAACTAAGCTTCACAAATGAAGGAAAAACAAAATCCTTTATGGACAAGCAATATGAGAGAGTTTGTCATCACCAGGCCTGCCTTACAAGAGCTCCTAAAGGAAGCACTAAACATGGAAAGGAACAACCAGTACCAGCCACTGCAAAAACATACCAAAAGGTAAAGACCATCAACACAATGAAGAAATTGCATCGACTAACAGGTAAAACAACCAGCTGGTATCAAAATGGCAAGATCAAATTCACACATAATAATATTAACCTTAAATGTAAATGGGCTAAATGTCCCAATCAAAAGACACAGACTGGCAAATTGGATGAAAAGTCAAGACCCATAGGTGTGCTGTATTCAGGAGATCCATCTCATGTGCAAAGATGCACATAGACTCAAAATAAAGGGATGGAGGAAGATTTACCAAGCAAATGGAGAGAGAGAAAAAAAAGCAGGGGTTACAATCCTAGTGTCTGATAAAACAGACTTTAAACCAACAAACACCAAAAGAGACAAAGAAAGGCGTTACATAATGGTAAAAGGATCAATGCAACAAGAAGAGCTAATGATCCTAAATATATATGCATCCAATACAGGAGCACCCAAATACATAAAGTAAGTTCTTATTGACCTACAAAGAGACTTAGACTCCCAAACAATAATAGTGGGAGATTTTAACACTCTGCTGTCAATATTAGACAGATCAATGAGACAGAAAACTAACAAGGATATCCAGGACTTGAACTCAGATCTAAACCAAGAAGACCTACTAGACATCTACAGAACTCTCCGCCCCAAATCCACAGAATACACATTCTTCTCAGCACCATATTTTACTTACTCTGAAACTGACCAGGTAATTTTAAATAAATCACTCCTCAGCAAATGAGAACAAACAGAAATCATAACAAACAGTCTCTCAGACCACAGTGAAATAAAATTAGAACTCAGGATTAAGAAACTCACTCAAAACTGGACAACTACATGGAAACTGAACAATCTGCTCCTGAATGACTACTGGATAAGTAATGAAAAGAAGGCAGAAATAAAGTTGTTCTTAAAACCAATGAGAATGAAGACACAATGTGTCTGAATCTCTGGGACACATTTAAAGCAGTGTCTAGAGGGAAATTTATAGTACTAAATGCCCACATGAGAAGTGAGGAAAGATCTAAAATTGACACCCTATCATCACAATTAAAAAAGCTAGAGGAGCAGGATCAAACAAATTCAAAAGCTAGCAGAAGACAAGAAGTAACTAAAATCAGAGAAGAACTGAAGAAGATAGAGACACAAAAAACCTTTCAAAAAATTAATCAATACAGGAGCTGCATTTTTGAAAAGATCAACAAAATAGACAGCCAGCTAGCCAGACTAATAAAAAAGAAAAGAGAGAAGAATTGAATAGATAAAATAAAAAATGATAAAGGGGATATCACCACTGATTCCACAGAAATACAAACTACCATCAGAGATTACTACAAACAATTCTGTGCACACAAACCAGTAAATCCAGAGGAAATGGATAAATTCCTGGACAATTACACCCACTCAAGACAAAATCAGGAAGAAGTTGAATCCCTGAGTAGACCAATAACAAGGTCTGAAGTTCAGGCAGCAATTAATAGCCTACTAACCAAAAAGTCCAGGTTCAGACAGGTTTACAGCTGAATTCTACCAGTTGTTCAAAGAGAAGGTGGTACCATTCCTTCTGAAACTATTCCAAACATACAAAAAGAGGGAATCCTTCCTAACTCATTTTATGAGACCAACATCCTCCTGATACCAAAACCTGGCAGAGGCAAAACTAAAATAGAAAATGTCAGGCCAATATACATCATAAACATAGATGCAAAAATCTTCCATAAAATACTGGCAAACCGAATGCAACAGCATATCAAAAAGCTTATCCATCATGATCAAGTAGGCTTCATTCTGGGATGAAAGGGTGGTTCAACATACGCAAATCTATAAATGTAATCCATCACATAAACAGATTCAAAGACAAAAACCACATGATTATCTCAATAGATGCAGAGAATGCCTTCAACAAAATTGAATAGCCTTTTATGCTAAAAACTCTTAATAAACTAGATATCAATGGAACATATCTCAAAATAATAAAAGCTATTTATGACAAACCCACAGCCAATATCATACTTAATGGGCAAAAATTGGAAGCATTCCTTTGAAATCTGGCACTAGACAAGTATGCCCTCTCTCACCACTCCTATTCAACATAGTATTGGAAGTTCTGGTTAGAGCAATCAGTCAAGAAAAAGAAATAAAGGGTATTCAGTTAGGAAAGGAGGAAGTCAAATTGTCTCTATTTGCAGAGGACATGATTATATACTTGGAAGACCCCATCATCTCAGCCCAAAATCTCCTGAAACTGATAAGCAACTTCAGCAAAGTCTCAGGACACAAAATCAATGTGCAGAAATCACAAGCATTTCTGTACACCAATAACACACAGAGAGTTCATGAGTGATCTCCCATTCACAAGTGCTGTAAAGAGAATAAAATACCTAGGAATACAACTAACAAAGGATGTGAAGGACCTCTTCAAGGACAACTACAAACCACTGCTCAAGGAAATAAGAGAGGACACAAACAGATGAAAAAACATTCCATGCTCATGGTTAGGAAGACTCAATATAGAGAAAATGGCCACACTGCCCAAAGTAATTTATAGATTCAATGATATCCCCATCAAGCTACCATTGACCTTCTTCACAGAACTGGAAAAAAACACCTTAACCTTCATATGGAAATAAAAAAGAGCCCACGTAGCCAAGACAATCCTAAGCAAAATGAACAAAGCTGAAGGCATCATGCTGCCTGACTTTAAAGTATACTACAAGGCTACAGTAAAAAAAAGAGCATGGTACTGGTACCAAAACAGAGATATAGATCAATGGAACAGAACAGAGGCCTTGGAAATAATGCCACACACCTACAACCATCTGATCTTTCACAAATCTGACAAAAACAAGCAATGGGGAAAGGATTCCCTGTTTAATAAATGGTGTTGGGAAAACTGGCTAACAATGTGCAGAAAGCTGCAACTGGACCCCTTCCTTACACATTATACAAAAATTAACTCCAGATGGGTTAAAGATTTAAACATAAAACCTAACACCATAAAAACCCTAGAAGAAAACCTAGGCAAAACCATTCAGGACATAGGAATACGCAAGGACTTCATGAGTAAAACACCAAAAGCAATGGCAACAAAAGTCAAAATAGTGAAATGGGATATAATTAAACTTAAGAGTCTGCACAGCAAAAGAAGCAATCATTAGAGTAACTCAGCAACCAACAGAATGGGAAAAATATGTTTACAACCTACCCATTTGACAAAGGGCTAATATCCGGAATCTACAAAGAACTACAGGAAATTTACAAGAAAAACAAACAAACAAGCCCATTCAAAAGTTGGCAAAGGATATGAACAGACACTTTTCAAAAGAAGACATTTGTGAGGCCAACAAACATACGAAGAAAAATGCTCATCATCACTGGTCATTGGAGAAATGCAAATCAAAACCACATTGAGATACCATCTCACGCCAGTTAGAATGGCGATCATTAAAAAATCTGGAGACAACAGATGCTGGAGAGAATGTGGGGAAATAGGAACACTTTTACACTGTTGGTGGGAGTGTAAATTAGTTCAACCATTGTGGAAGACTGTGTGGCCATTCCTCAAAGATCTAGAAATAGAAATACCATTTGACCCAGCAATCCTATTACTGGGTATATACCCAAAGGATTATAAATCATTGTATTATAAAGACATATGCACACGTATATTCACTGCAGCACTGTTCACAATAGCAAAGACTTGGATCCAACCCAAATGCCCATCAATGGTAGACTGGATAAAGAAAATATGGCACATATACACCATGGAATACTGTGCAGTCAAAAAGAAAACGATGAGTTCATGTCCTTTTCAGGGACATGGATGAATCTGGAAACCATCATTCTCAGCAAACTGACACAAGAACAGAAAACCAAACACCGCATATTCTCACTCATAAGTGGGTGTTGAACAAGGAGAACACATGGACACAGAGAGCGGAACATCACACACTGGAGTGTGTTGGAGGTCGGGGGCTAGCGGAGGGATAGCAGGGGGTGGGGAGATTGGGGAGGGATAACATTAGGCGAAATACCTAATGTAGATGATGGGGGGATGGAGACAGCAAACCACCATGGCATGTGTATACCTATGCAACAATCCTGCAAGATCTGCACATGTACCCCAGAACTTAAAGTAAAATAAAAAAAAAGAAAACTCATCTTCAGAGATGAAAAAAAGAGAAATAAATAAAAATAATTAAAACTTCCATAAACCTCTTATAACTTCTTACAATTTTTTCCATTCTGTTTATTTCTCCAACTTTCTATATTCATTGAATTTTATCTATCATTCCTTTTTATTCCTTCAATTTAGAACATTTAAAAATCTCTACTCTAAACAGTTACTTTTAAAGACACCAAATTCTCATGTCTTCTTATACCCTTTCCCCTGAAAAACATATCTTATTTTCTTCATACACTTTGTACATATAACTCTTCCTCTTTTGTATAGTATTTTAATTATATATATATTAATTACACTGTTAACTCTTAGTAATCCTTCTTTTTACGGGAAAACCTAAGTAAACAATTTTAATTATTTACCAGAGCAAAGCATAGGACAAAAGACAGAGCTATGAAGACAATTCCTGGAGAATCCAACTTCTCCCAGTATGGCCAGGAGGCACAGCTGTGTCAGAGTGGATGGGCTCAAGGACATCACCAGGCCTCACCAGGGCCACTTGGCTAGACCTTAGAATCTAAACACTCAAATTTAAAGATATAAGCTTATAGACAAATTAAGAAAGTATCAAATATATCATAGAATCAAAACATTGATGTTTTATGACATTAAAACATCTATCATAGATAGTATAAACCTGACTGCCAATAGACCTAGGCAAAAATGTCTAAATTAAATTTTGAAAAAGTTTTCATTTTACCAACAATTTAAAAATTATATTTACTAAAGATTACTAAAATAACATGAACTTAAAAAGCATTTGGGCTAACTTAATTTATGAGTGCTGATTTATTTCTAAGTCCATATAGAGAGTTCACAAACAGACATACACATATGCACATGTAAAGATACAAACAGATACAAAGACTGTACAGCCCCCATTTCAAAACTTTAGCTATGATACTGGCAAAACTCACCAGTCCAAAATGATAGCTGGAGTCAAACTGTGCCCCTGAAAACAAAATAAGTTGATGTGCACTTGCTGCACATGGCCTAAATACTCACCAAGTCCCACAAAAAAACAGATGCTAATCCACATTTCAAAGCACATGTACACACACACACACACACACACACACACACAGAGAGAGAGAGAGAGAGAGAGAGAGAGAGAGAGAAACAGAGAGACAGAGAGAGAGAGAACTTAAGTCCCTCCAAGTAGGAGGTTGGATGTGCTAGCAGAGGACCAAAAATGGATACCAAGACAAGAAAAATTCACAAGAATTCACCGTAGGATTATAAAAGGATACCAAGTTCATATAGATAGGTAGCTTTTTAATGTAGCTTGTTTCTCCAAGTGGAACACTGATTCGAGGGCAGAACCTATCAAGGAACAGGGCCAAGAAATTGCTTGCAACTTTTAGGGCTCAATAGTTTAAATATGTGAAAAGCAGGTACAGTTGAAAGGCAGAACATCCAGACCTTTAAAATCAAGGACTTTACTCCTACACTGAATCTCAGGTCCCCCCCAAAAGAGAAATGCCATGGGATCAGGCTGCACAATGCCTTCACAGCACACCCTGTGTGTGTGTCATCTTTCAAAGACTTCAGACCATGCCCTTCCTATCCAGACATGCAAAGAAACAAGCAATCACCTGCAGAGACAACTATAACCCATAAACAACTGTTGTCAGCTACCTCCAAAACTGGATGGTCTCATAAGTGACAGCAACTTCCAGCTCTCCCATAGCACCAGCCCTGAGTACAAGAAATGTCCCCAGAATTTCCCCATAGCAGCCCCACAGCCATACCAAAAGTCCAGGTAGACAAGCCTTGCTAGGTTTCAATTGTAGCCATCTCTAATATTCATGGCAGCCCTTCTCAATATACCCAGGTTGCCCACGTAAGAAGCAGATATGCTAGTCCCCTGGGCTGAAGAACCAGTTGGCATCCAAGGGGTCTGAAGAACCACTTGAAGCTGCCAGAATCGTAGCAACACCAGATGGGAACACCTCCCTTCCCACCTCTCCCTCTCTATGATTTCTGCCAAGTGGCTAGCCAACTTAGCAACCTGACAAAGGATTCCTGTGGCCCAGTTGGGGCCATACTGCCCAACCAGAACACTAGCAGCTCCATGTAATCCTGAATTGACAGAGGTCTGGGCATGCAGGCTGGTAGGTAGTAATTAGCATATTGAGTTGGCTAGCAAAGTCTAAAGAGTTTAATCAGGGATTGGGAAAGTTCTTTGTGAGTGTCAGAAGCTCAGATTTTCTCCAGGGAACAAACACTGACCTGTTAGCATTACTATCACCTCCCATAAGCCTGAAGGAGGTTAGGCGGACATACCTGCTGAGTCAGAGGAACAAAGGAGTAGTTGAGAGGGATCTGGATATATGGGAGAATGGATATATGGGAGGAGAAGGGAGGGAGGCCTTAGGGTCCATAGAAGGAGGAGAAGCTGAGATGAGAGGAGTAGGAAAGGGAGAATGGAGAGGAGAGATAGAAACAGAAAAAGGAAGAGCAGTTGACTCAGTAAATTTCTTGCGTGTGTCATTTTCTTTAGGTTTTTCCAGTGCGTGGAATTTTTTGTTTAATTTCAAATTATTCTTTCTTTCAGAAGACTGGAAATACTAATTATAGAATAATCCTCATTGTTTTTGGGAGGTGTAGTATCCTCTTTTTTCTAATTGAGCATGCAAATAAACTAGTCTAGAAATCTTCTAAGGCTCCCATTGTGGCCAAGAACGCTTTAAATCATCCCTGGTTAGCTTTATCCAGGATCCCAAATATTCACAAGAATTTCTCCCATAGTTCTTAAGATGTAATCCACCGATGGTGGTTGCCCAGGGAATGTCCCCTTAGAACCTACATTCCCCATAAGAGCACTTCCTTAATGAAGGCATTCCCTCAAGTGCCACAAGAGGCAGAGGATCCTGGCCAATACTGATGGACCAGATGGAGGAGATCACAGCAAAGAAATAAAATCTCTGAGATCTCAGCCCAAAAGCAGGAAATCTTAGATAGAGGGAGAGCTTACCAGGATCACTATCAATGCAAATGAGGAGAAAACTGAGCTGTCGATGGGCTTTTGCAGGCACTGGTGCATTCATTCCAATCACGCTGCAGGGAACCCAAGGAATGTCCGCAAATCCCATCCTCATCACCAATTATGGCACCTTAAAATCATGAGATCTATAAATTTGGAAATGAGGACTTTATTTCCGAGAAGGGTTGCAACCTGCGGGCTGGGAAGTAGAGCCTCAGTTGAGACTGAAAGCAAGCACTTGGAGGGCAGAAGGGTGGGACAGAAGTTTTATGCTAAACAAGTTGGCTAAACATACATATTTAACAGGTTATAGGAGTAGCTAGGAATATTCACATAAGTAATAAGTAATCATACATTTCATGTTCACTTCAGAGTTGAGACTTAACATTAAAATGAGGTAAAATTAGGCTCTTTACATCAAAAAGGTGAAATTTAGGGCACCAAGGTGCTCTGTGCTCAGAGTTCATAAACTGACCAGAACCAGTCCATGGTTGATGGTCACTTATCAGGAAGGAAAGCTGGTCAGCTGTCATATCAAAACCGTGAAAAGGGAGGGGAGTCTGGCTGCAATATCAGGCAGTTAGGTGATAGAATCTTCTGTTCTTTGCTTTCTAGGGCTGGTTTCTGTTTAAACCTTATGAAAAAAATGTCTAGTGATGATTATTGATGAAGGGCATATGCTGGCTAAGATTGACCTCCCGTCTTGTCGCGGCCAAGAAACTTAATTTTAGAAGTTTTTCTGTGGTCTTCTTGGCCAAGAGGGGTCTACGCAGTTTGTTGGGGGGCTTATGATTTTATTTTTATTTCATATATCTATTGTGTCCTTTATTTTGGTTATTCTTTATTTATGTAGTTTGCAGGACCTATCATTGGTTGTTTAACAAGCATTTTCCTTGTTCATGGGTGTGATCACTTCTCTTATCATTCTGAGAGCATTACTTATACTTAAGTCTTTTTTCATTTGCTATATTTACTCTGTTTCTTCAGAAGTTAGTTTTTGTGTCTATAGGTTGTGGTAAGTTTCTTACATGCTATCTGTTGCTCAAATATGAATTGGTATTTCCTGTTTGTGTGCTTATCTTTGTTTTCAAGACTCTATTACACTGCCTATAGACGTTGTTTTGTAAATAAACCTGTCCTTGAAAATTGTGAGGAAGAAACAGTATGTGGCTAGAAGGGGTGTGTCGACAATGTATATTCTAGGTGTGGCTGCTAACTATTTCTACTTATTCTGAGCAAAAGACAGCAGCAAAACTTTATAAAAACTGCCCCTCAGAGGCATAGTTATCCAAGATGCTCTGAATACAGCTCTCCATTACTTATGCTGAAATTCCCAAAGGCTCTTCATATCATTGACTCTGAGTTTGCAAATCTCTGTTTTCACAGTGTTCTTCATGTATATTTTGGACTACTGTTTATTCTAGTTTTGTTTTTCTAACTATAGTGAATACAATTCTCAGTCTACAAACTCATGTGCACCAGAACTATCACATATTTTATTTCCTATATATCAACTACCTATATCTTTGAACCCAGTACTTTTCCTTGGTAACTGCAGTGTGTGTGTGTGTGTGTGTGTGTGTGTGTGTGTGTGTGAATTATAATTCTAAGTCCCAGCTCTGGTCACAACACCTCATTAGTACCAACACAGAAGGGTTGCTTACATCCCAAAAAGTGTCACTATATATAATCAGGATCAATATTAGGGTTACCTAACTTACCTATTTGCAAAAGCTATACCCAGGTGGGCAGAGCATAGCCAGAGGGGCACTAATCACATTTAGCATCAGTCTAACAGTATGCCTAATTTGCATATATGTGAACCCTATACTAAAGGATGGAAATAACAGAGTTAGTTGTGCATGCAATTAGCATACATAACACAAATATATTAAGGTTTTCTAAGTCTAAGGACCCTCAGGATGCGTAGCTTGATGGCATGTGTTTCCACTGCCACACTTTATGCAGCCCTCCACTCTTCTAAGGCTTGAATGTTGTGCCTCTAGCTGGAGACTCCTGTACTGGTTTGAAAAGAGCGTTCCTACCAGAGCTCATCCACAGCAATGGCCTAAGTAACTACAGGAGGAAAGTACATCCACACCTTAAAAGCAACCAGTGGGTCATTGCAGGCACCCATCTAAATATTAAAGTTAAACCTAAGATAAAGGTTAAGGTACCTTTTACCCTTGCCCCAAAGAAATATGCCTGACTGTGGTGTGTATTAATAGGAATATTTATTTAGATTAGATTTTTATATTATATAATCTTTTGTTATGCTGCGTAATTCCACAATAAATGTAAGTAATTTGAAAAAATACCTCCGCTCAGTTTCCCTTTGTTATGTCAAAGCCAGGGGGATAAATGTGACAGGATTCCCTGTAGATCTTAGACATGCTAAACTCCAGCTTTGACTGCTATGCTTTGTGAACTTATAATGATTTAACCAATTAGTAGTTTTGTGAAATTATTAAGAGTTCGGGTTCTGGAGCCTTTGAGTTCTAATCCTGGCTCTGCCATTTAGTAACTGTGTAACTCAGGCAAATTATTTAACTTCTCTGTTTCTCAATTTCTTCACTTGTAAAGTGGATATGGTAGTAGTACCTAGCTCATAGGGTTATCATGAGGATTAAGAAGTTGTTACATGTACAGTCTTAGAAGAGTACTTAGCACATATGACCTCTCAGTAACTGTAATCAAATACTGCTATTATTTGATCTTTTGCTTTATGTCAGCCTTTCCTCTAAAGCTTTGCTGTCCGATACAGTAACTAACCACATGTAGCTATTTAAATTTAAATTGATTAATATTACATAAAATTTAAAATCCAGTTCCTCAGTCACAGTGGTCAATTTAAAACCACTCAATAGGGAACGATACAAGATGGCCGATCGCTAACAGCTCAGGATTGCAGCTCTCAGTCAAAGTGCAGAGAACTAGAGGATGCCACACTTTCAGACAAATTCTGGTCACTCACGGAGCAAAAGATCCCCAGTGGAGGAACCACACAGGTCACCAGTATGACTCTTGTGGCCGGCGCAGCAGTTTCACTGGCAACTCGGTGTGGCAGCTCTCGGAGCAGAGTAAACGGGGCTGGCTCCCCTTCTGACCGAGGTTTGGAGGACCCACACAGGTCCCCAGCACGACTCCTGAGACCGGCGCAGCGGCTGTGACAGCACCTCAGTGTGGCAGCTCTCGGCACAGAGTAAACGAGACTGGCTCCCCTTCTGACCGAGGTCTGGAGCCCGGGGAAGGCAGAGTCGCCCATTAGGGACACAAGAAGGAAGCCAGACAGGAGAATCCTGGGCAGAAAACCACCATCAGTCTTAATGCCACCATTCTGGCCCTGGGAACTAACAACTTGGATGTCCAATCAAGAGACCTAATCTGAAAGTTGGTAATTTCAAAGAGGACAGGAGGATAAATTTACAATGATGGGAAGAAACCAGCGTAAAAAGGCTGAGAATACTCAAAATCAGAACACCTCTCCCTCTAAAGATGATCACAGTTCCACATCAACAATGGAACAAGGCTTGATGGAGAATGAGCGCATCCCAATGACAGAATCACTTTTCAAGGAATGGATAATAAGAAACTACTGTGAGTTAAAAGAACATGTTGTAGCCCAATGTAAAGAAACTAGGAACTTTGAAAAAAGGTTTGACGAAATCATATTGAGAATAGACAACTTAGAGAGGAATATAAGTGAATTAATGGAACTGAAGAATACAATACAGGAACTCCGAGAAATATGCACAGGTTTAAACACTTGAATTGTTCAAGCAGAAGAAAGGATAACAGAGGTCAAAGTCCAACTTAATGAAATAAAACAAGAAGACAAGATTAGAGATAAAAGGATAAAAAGGAATGAGCAAAGTCTCCACGAAATGTGGGACTATGTGAAAAGACCAAATTTATGTTTGATAGGTGTAACTGAATGCGATGGAGAGAATGAATCCAAGCTGGAAAATACCCTTCAGGATATTATTCAGGAAAATTTTCCTGAACTAGCAAAGCAGGTCAATATTCAACCCCAGGTAATACAGAGAACACCACAAAGATATTCCTCAAGAAGAGCAACCCCAAGGCACATAATCGTTAGATTCACCAGGGTTGAAACGAAGGAGAAAATACTCAGGGCAGCCAGAGAGAAAGGTCAGGTTACCCACAAAGGCAAGCCTATCAGACTTACAGCAGATCTCTCAGCAGAAACTCTACAAGCCAGAAGAGAGTGGGGGCCAATATTCAACATTCTCAAAGAACAGAACCTTCAGCCCAGAATTTCATATCCAGCCAAACTAAGCTTCACAATTGAAAAAAAAATAAAATCTTTTATGAACAAGCAAGTACTCAGAGATTTTATTACCACCAGGCATGCTTTACAAGAGCTTCCGAAAGAGGCATTACACACAGAAAGAAACAACCAGTATTAGCCTTACTAAAAATATACCAAAAAGTAAAGAGCACCAATATAAAGAAGAATTTTCATCAACGAATGGATCAAACAGCCAGTTAACATCAAATGGCAGTAACCCTAAGTTTAAATCGACTAAATCCCCCAATCAAAAACACAGCCAAAACCCAACAGCATGTTACATCCAGACCTGTTTCACATGCAAGGATACACAAAGACTCAAAACAAAGGAATGGAGAAAGATTTACCAACCAAATGGAGAGCAAAAATAAATAAATAAATAAAAAGCAGGAGTTGCAATTCTTGTAGCGGATAAAATAGATTTTAAAGCAACAAAGACATAGTGGTAAAAGGATCAATACAACAACAAGAGCTAACGATCCTAACACCCAGATACATAGAGACTTAGATTCAATGAGACAGAAAATTAATAAGGATATCAAGGACTCGAACTCAGATCTGGAACAAGTAAACTTAATAAATATTTATAGAGCTCTCCACTTCAAATACATAAAATATACATTCTTGTCAATACCACGTCACAACTACTCATAGGTTTAAATGAAATATTGATTGGCCATTATTAATACCCATTTTTTTCAGAATAAAGCAATATTTCCGTTCACCCTCCCTCTCTCTCTTCCTCTTTCTTTCTCTCTTTTACTCATTTTTTTTCTTTCCTTCAAAAAAAATCATTCAATAACCATATGTGACTAATGGCTAATATTTTGGACAATTTACACAGTCATCTCTTGGTACCCATGGGAGGATTAGTTCCAGAATCCCTGCAGATATCAAAATTTCTTAAGGAATTCCCCAGAAGCCCAGGCCACCAAAGCAAATATGGACAAATGGAATCGCATCAAGCTGAAAAGCGTCTGCACAGCAAAGGAAATAATCAACAAAGTGAGAAGACAACTCAAAGAATAGGAGATAATATTTGGAAACTATCCATCTGCCAAGGGATTAATAACAAGAATATATAAATAGCTCAAACAACTCTATAGGAAAAACATCAAACAATCTGATTTAAAAAGGGACCAAATATTTGAATAGACATTCTTCAAAAGATACACAAATGGAAAACAGGTATATGAAAATGTTCTGAACATCAGTGATCATCAGAGAAATGCAAATCAAAATTACAGTGAGATATCATCTCATCCCAGTTAGCATGACTTTTACCCAAAAGAAAGGCAATAGCAAATGCTGGAGAAAATGTGGAGAAAAGGAAACTCTCATGCACCATTGGTGGGAATGTAAATTAGTACAACCATTATGGAGTACAGTTTGGGTTCCTCAAAAAACTAACAATAAAATTATCATATGATCCAGCTATCCCACTGCTGGGCATATACCCCAAAGAAAAAGATTCAGTATATCAAAGAGATATCTGCATTCCCATATTTGTTGCAACACTGTTCACAATAGCCAAGATTTGGAAGCAACCTAAGTGTCCATCAACAGATGAATGGATAAAGAAAATGTGGTCATTTTCTACAATGGAGTACTATTCAGCCATAAAAAAGAATGAGATTCTATTATTCGCTACAACATGGATGTAACTGGAGGTCATTATGTTAAGTGAAATAAGCCAGGCACAGAAAGACAAACATTGCATGTTCTAACTTATCTGTGGCATGTAAATATCAAAACAATTGAACACATGGAGATAGCTAGTAGAAGGATGGTTACCAGAGGCTGGGCAGGGTAATGCAGTGTGCAGGAGGGGAGCTCATGGTGGTAAATTACTGCCACCAAAAAAATAGTGTGAGATAATGAATAATACCAAGAACATGAGAGTACAACAGGGTGATCATAGTCAAAATAATTGAATTGTATATGTTAAAATATAATAAGCCTATGATTTCATGGTTTGTAACACAAAGAATAAATGTTTGAGGGAATGAATATTCCATTTTCCATGATGTGATTATTACATTTTGTACGTCTACATCAAAATATTTCATGTGCCCCATAAATATATACACCTACTAGGTACCCACAAAAATTAAATATAAAACCACAATTACATACAACTTTGCACACATGGGGATGGCTCTACTCAAAAAGAGGAATAATAGCAAGTATTGGTGAGGATATGGAGAAATTAGAACCCTCATATGCTGTTGTTGGGAATGTAAAATGATGTGGCCACCATGGGAAATGGTGTGGTAACTCCTCAAAAAATTAAGCATAGAGTTACATATTACCCAGCAATTCTACTCCTTGGTATATACTCAAGAGAATTGAAAATACATGTTCACACAAAAATTTTTACACAAATGTTCATGGCAGCACTATTCATAATAGCCAAAAAAATGGAAACAACATAAATGCCCATAATCTAATAAGTGGACACATCAGTTATAGTATATCCATATAATGGACTATTATTTAGCTGTGAAAAAGAATGAAGTACTGATACATTCTATGACATGGATGAACCTTGAAAACATTATGCTAGGTAAAAGGCCAGACAAGAAGGCCATATATTCTCTAATTCCATTAATATGAGATGTTCAAGATTAGGAGATAGAAAATAGATTAGTAGTTGCTTAGGGCTGGGAGGCAGGTTTTAGAGAGAAATGGGGAGTGACTGCTAATGAGTACAGGGTTCTTTTAGGGTAGATGAAAGTAATCTGGAATCAGTGTTGTCAGTTGCACAATCCTGTGAATACACTAAAAAACACTGAGTTATATACTTTAAAAGGTAAGCTTTATTGTATGTGAATTATATTCCAATAAAACTGTTTAAAAGATTGTACTATTTAAGCTCATACTTCATCTGTAAATTTTTTCCATTTTTTAAAAAAATTGTATGCACTAATCATGTTGTAATAAAAAAATATATTTTTTATTAAAATGAAGTACTGTAATTGGTTCATATATGCAAAACAGTTCCTACATGAATAGTGCTGGGATTATTTTTGTTAAGCAATTAACAAGCACAGCAAATTAAAAAAAAAACAACAGCAAAATGGCCAAGTTCACCATTACACCATTCTTCTTTCAGGGCACTTTTTTATTATACTGTACTGTGTTGGTGATTGTTGCTATCTGTGTTTCACTCTCCTCTACCAGGGTTTGAGCTCCTTTAGAAGATGGATCAAGTCTCAGTTTTGTATTTTAGAGCCGATCTCGTGCCTGGAACATCCCAGCTATTCATTAAATATCTGTTGAATGATTGAATGAATAAATAATAAATTATAAGCTCTATATCAGTCAATAAAAATTTCCAACTTTATCAGTTCTCTTTTTTTTCAGGAATAGCAATCACTGATACTTCCTGATTCATAAGAGCTCTATCAGTCATCCAAAAGGCATAGCAATATAAATGTTGGTAGTTTTCTGGATAAAATAGTCAATTGGAATATACATAAGGCTGCCTAAATGCCTTAAAATTACAAATAAGAATATAAATTTTAAATATCTGGAAGTAAAAATTCCCCTTGTTCTTCCTTTTTCAAAATACATACCACATCTAGTACAGAGTGCTAAGCTGTTAAAATTACTGAATTAACAATTTGGAAGCTGAGAGAATGAAATCTTAACAAATGTATGATAAAAAATATTGTATCTCACTGGGATTCTAATTTTAACATATGGCAATTTATTTTGGGCTAGACTGTCTGGTTCTTTTTAATTGATGAGAGACATGCATGGTTCATTCTTGTATTAGTCAGCTCAAGCTGCCATAACAAAATATCATGGGCTGAATGGCTTAAACAACTTAAAAACTCAATTAATTTCTTACACTTCTGAAGGCTGGAAGGCTAAGACCAAGGTACTGGCCAATTTGGTTCCCTGGTGAACACTTCCTTCCTGGCTTGCTGACAGCTGTCTTCTTGCTGTATTCTTACATGGTGAGATGGGGGCAGGGGTGGAAGAGAGAAAGCTATCTGGTTTCTTCATTTTTTGTGAGACAGGGTCTCACTCTGCCATCTAGTCAGGAGCGTGCAGTGCAGTGGTGCGATCATGGCTTCTTGCAGCCTCGATCTCCTAGACTAAAGCTATCCTCCCACCTCTGCCTCATGAGTAGGTGGGACTACGGTTGTGCACCACCATTATTTCTGCTTATGACGGCACTAATCTCTACATGAAGACTTTACTTTCATGACCTCATTTAAACGTAATTACCTTCCAAAGGCCCCATCTCCAAATACCATTACATTGAGGGTTAAGGCTCTGACATAGGAATTTGGAGGAGACACAATTCAGTTCATTGCAATGTCCTAACAATCTAATAAATTGAGGAGAATTCATTAATTGAATCAGTCAATAAAGCATTTATCAAGCACCTACTATGTACTAGGCTGTGCTTTAGGTCATGGGAGTATAGCAGTGAACAGAAACAGCAAAAAATTTTTCTCCCTTCACAGAACTTTTATACCTGACTGCATCTGATGGTTTGCTTCCCTGCGTAATCACCATTTCTCAAATTTGTTTCCATATCTCTAGCCAGATTGCTTCTAGATAGGGCCTTGACTATTAACCCCAGAGATTATGAACTGGTAATATTCCATAAGAAAAAATAATTATGCTTTTGAGACCATTTTTTCCCTGAGGGTATGAACATATAATGGGATATGTTGTCAAGTAAATCCTAAGTAAAAAGTCCTTTTTTGAGAAATGTTTTCTTTTCATTATCTCTTCCCTTATAAGAAATGTGAACCATCTATCATCCATATAGGTGATGAACTTTGCCATTGGTCTGGTTGGTTGAACTCATAACTGAAACTCTGGAATCATTTTTATAAAGCTTGATGATATGGAGTTTCCAGCACACTCTCTTCTGACTGGTCTTGAGTATGCTCCCTTATATAACCATGGGAGTGAGTGTAAATGACAGTGATGAAGGAATACCATCTTCACTTTCCTTTCCAGTCCAACATGCTAAATTGGAGATAAAATGTTGAAATAAGTACTGTAAGTTGGTTAGCATGCCAGGCAAAACACACACATGTACACATATATACCACTGTCTTTTATGGTCACAGGGGAAATATGGTACTGTTTTTATGAGTTTTTATACAGAACTGAGGATTCTTCATATTTCCAATAGTTTGTTATAATGTTCAGACATACAGAAAAGGTAAAACGATTTTACAGTGAACATCCATATTCTCACTACCTATATTCTATAATTTACATTTTACTTTACTGGCTTTATAATATCCTCTTCCATATATCCATACCTTTATTCATCCATCAATCTAGAACTGAAGATTTAATATCCTTTCTACAGGCTTCCTCAAAGTACTAGGTGCACAAAGAGACCTCCTGGTTGCTATATTCTTGCCTTATGCTCTTCTTTGAATTTAATCTCTTTCTTTCATCGAATTGAATTTAGTTTTCAGATACTGATGGCTCTGTAAAGATGAATTTATCTATTAAGCTATTGTCTAATTGAAGGGAATTAACCTGGTTGAAAGGCTCCTGGTGATTTATTTGTTTAAACATTTTTGCAGTTGCTCAGTATGTGTCCAGAAGTTCAGATAAAATGTGAACTTCTTTCATCTTAATAAATAAGATATACTTATAATAATAATTCTATTAAATGTCACTTCTTATCCCTGGGTACTCTTGATTTAATCCAGGACAGATCTATTGCTGCCAGCATCTTTTTGTAGACTGTCCATGTTAAATTAATTATGAAATTTAAAATATGATTATCTATATTCATATTTGACTTGATCTTTGTCCTTTTCACCCTTTCAATTTGTTTTTGTACACTTAGCTATTATTCACCTCAGTGATAATACTGAGTGCAAAATGCATTAGAGAAAGGATTAAATATGGAAAGCCAAGATTATAATATCAACTCCACATCCGAAAATATACTTATGATTTTTAACACACTGAACTTATGTTTTAAAATATTATCCTATGATAAAATGTGTATGTGAAAGTGTGGCAGGCCAAGCCTCATTAAAAACTTTCAGTACTGACTGGGTGATTAAGTTAAATATTAAAAGCCAGTGCCCTTATACAAAGGCTAGGATGTAACAAAAGCCCACCAAGAGTTTTGCCTCAGCCTTTCCTGGGTCTTAAATCATGATAAAATAATGAAGAAATTCTTAACAGGACCCATTTAGCATTAAAGAAGTTTATTAGACATCTGAAAGAACTCCTCAAACCTTCGTGATTTAGCAGGAGACAAGATAAGGGTAATCAAGACAGCACCTGAACCCATTTAAATTAAGTAAATTCACTAAGGCTCTAGTGGAAGGTCTTCAGGACTCAGACCTTAGTTATAGATTAAAAGAAGTTAATCACTGATGTCTTTAGATGAATGCACCCTTACATGTAGACGTATAGCTTAGAAGGTATATAAGCTCTGGAAAACTTTGTAATTTTGAGTTGGTCTGGCTGCAATTTCCAGGCCTTCTCCCTGTAACCAGTTACAGAAATAAAAACTCTCTTCCTCCCCAGTTCATCTGCATCTTGTTACTGGGCCACGGGAAATTGCAGCCCAACCCTCAGTTTGGTCTAGGAACAAATTTGGTGAGCCAGCCAGTAGATAAGGACAGTGCTGCATGCCATCTCAGCAGCTGGCAGCTTGAGATGAGACAGGCTTTAGGAGGATCCAGCAGCTACCAGGTGAGGTTGCCCCAGAGACCCTCCAAAAGGCTATTCCTTGTGCAAATCTGAATGTACTTTTCACTACTAGGGGAGAATAGAGATCAGGAGCAGACATGCTCAAAGGGTGAGTTAACCCTTTCTGGTATATGCCAGGAGCCTATTGTTTTCCCATCTGGGCTTGTTAAGCCATTTGTCCAGTACCCCCAAGGGAAACAATATGGCTCACTCATACCCCTGCTTTGCATTTTGGTTGAGATCAGGTTTTGAGTTGGTTTTGAGTCTGTTTTGCCTGAGTGCACTCCCCTTTGAGTTGTCCAAACATTGTCTCCACTTGTTTTTGTATCTGCTTATTTATTTTGATACCATGTAAATTTGAAAATGGGAGGTATTGGGTCCATTCCTGCTGAGAGGCCTCTGGGAAGGAAAAATATTTTTAGGAGTTCAATGGTTAAAAGTCAGCTTAATTAAAACTAACAAACAAGATGTGTATATGTATGTGTACATGTTTGTATTTAAAAGACCTTCGTGTTTTTGTTTTTGTTTACTTCTCTCTAGGACCTTGTCTTTTTGAGCAAAAGTTTTTTTCTTCTCAGTTGACTGAATTCTCTTTTCTTCATTAATAGCTATTACAACAAAAGCTACTCTGGGGTTTTTAAGAGAAAAGTATAATTTAGACACTTAGAAATGTCTTTGGGAATTTTTTTTAAGTGCACTGTAAAAGCATCACGTGGTCTAGCCTCACAATAATTAGCCCTTTTTAAGAACCCAGGCTTCAGTGTGGACTCTACCCAGATCTCAAAGATCTAGTTAAAAGATATGAAAAAGGAAGTCTCATGAATCTATAAAATGTTCTTCTATTGGCATGTCTAATATGTCTATGTATTTATGTCTTGTGTATACCATGTTTCACTACTGAAAATATACAGAAGAGTTCTAATTTATTGGCTCACAAAAAAAATAAAAGCACTTAAATACTTTAACAGAAAACAGGAAAGACTAGTCAAATGCTTTTTCAAGTTTATGTGACTTAAGTAAAATCTTTAATAATAAGCTAGCTTTAAAAATTATTGGTAAAGTAATAGTAGAAATGTCTCAAGAGTTTCCAGCATACTTTTTTTTTTGCATTTATTGATCAAGCAATGTCATATTTATCTCTGCCAAGTACTATAAGGGGTCAAAATTTGGCATAGAGGCTACCAAAGTATAACTCAGCCCAAACAGAATGATCTTTGCTTGTGTAATTCTTTAGTAAATGAAACATTAATATTGGTTTAATGAAGATAGCTACATCTTGAATTATTTAGTGAAATACCCTAACTTTTAATCTTGTGGCTTTAGGAAGGCTAGTCCACACACATGAAGAAAGTTTGTTCTTGGAAACAACGGTTATCATCTTTGTTTCAAAGCTAAACTATAAGCTAAGTTAATGAACAGAAAAGCTTCTAGGTTAGAAGCAAGATGGAGTCAGTTTGGTCAGATCATTTTCACTGTCTCAGTTATACTTTTGCAATATGGTTTAATAACTTTAAATTATGACTATCACAGTTTTCATAAATAATCCAGGTAAATGATTAAAATAAATAATTAGATAAATATAATGAGATAAATACTCATAGACAAACATCATAATTTAGAATCTTACCTTATGGTCAAACATTAAAATTGGGTAAATATGTCTATAAGATTTTATAAGAATTGATTTTAACATTAATAGTACAATAGTGTAATGATGAAATTTTGGCTTATTTGGTAAAAATATTATACAGAGAGCATGTTCAAATATGAAATGGTATCTGGTTTTCTTTGGGCTATGTTTTTATGAATATGTTATTGGAATGTGTTCCACAATTATGAGAAACTACTAAAATTCTGATATATATTAGTGTACATTATCAGTAATAATTATAATTGTTATGTTAAATTATTGTGTGCCACAGAGGTAACACATATCCTTGTCAATTGTGTCTTTAGCTATGGCTACCCTTAAATTTGTTTTCATCCATAAACAATTATCTTGTTTTGCTCCTCTTTAGAAGGTGGTTTTGTAATCAGCTATAAAGCTCTAACAGGTGCTCTTGAATACATATTTCTGATAACTTTGAGGACTATGACATCAAAATAGAAAAAAATTTCAGGACTCTTAAAGAACTAAAATGTTCATTATTATCAAGCAGGACAGGAATTAACTGCATGAACTGAACTAATAGAAGACTAAAGTGATATTTTTAACTTTTTGCTTAAAATGTTGCTAATCCTTTGTTTTGCTTTTCAGAGTCAAGGAAACTTTTGATCTATTAACAGCTTTTAACAATTAAGTAAAGTATACTCTTATGAAAAAAAAATTTGGAGCATACTTGTTTCTTTCTACCTGTTCCTCCAGAATTTGGAAACTATTTGTGAGTATTCTTAACTCATAGCAAGAAGTTTTGTATAAGTGCAATATTGCAATAAGTATTGTGCAATAAGTACAATAAGAATCTGTTTTCCTTTGTAACAGGACACAAATGGAAAAACTGGTCATTTTACTAAGGTTTTGGCTGAAATGGCATGCTTTCCTTTAACGAGTCAAACTTGACTTTTTGATCCAATAAAACCTTTGGAAAACTGGCCTCACATTTTGTGTACATAGTTTCTGTACAGGGTTTCTGATTGGTGGGAAGGAATGAACATCACTATCTGACAGGCCAGGAACCCCAAGGTATCATGGAACCTCAAGAGGACAGGAATTCACCCAACTTATAGGTATTTGGTGGTACAAATCCATGGCTGGACTCAGCTTTAAAAGGTCTTATCTTAGATTCCTTTTATGGAATAAAGTTCCATCAAAGCCAATTTTAAAGGCCTATGTGAAAAATAATTATTCTTGCTGTACTGTGTACAAATAATCAGGCCAAGTACAATAAAGCAAACCAGTCCTACTATAATTTGTCTTTTAATAAAAATGGGAAACTAGAGAGAGAAAAAGTATGCTTCAAAAATAATAGTATACCTATTGTTAAATTCTAGTCTTGGCTGATGTTTTTCAATTTGTATTATTTTTTGCAATTTGGATAACATTCCAAAATAAAGTTTTCAATTTTCTTCTTTTTCTTTTTCTTTTCCCCCATTTTTTTTTACTAATTGGAAGTCACTAAAACCTAAGCTGTACTTTCTTAAAGCCCTGTGGACTGAAGACTAGATGTTTCAGCAGGCACTGACTCTAAGCCCCCAAAACAGAGAGTACTACTGAGAACAAATCGACCTTTTCTACTCCAGTGCTGCATTCAGTACCCCATAACAATGACCCTCTTTCAGAAGGGAGTAGCCAGAAAGATTATAACGTCCCATCTCCCTATATACAAGCATGGTAGAAATCATGTATAAATTAACAGGGGGGATTGTGGCAGGCCAGGTCTTACTATTGCAGGCCTCCATAACAACTGTTTCAGTACTGACTGAGTGGTTAAGTTAGATATTAAAAGCTAAGAAAAAGCTAGTGCCCTTATATAAAGGCTAGAATGTAACAAAAGCCCACCAAGAGTTTTGCCTAGGCTTTTCCTGGGCCTTAAAGCATGGCAAAATAACAAAGGAATTCTTAACAGGAACCATTTAGGATTAAACAGGTTTTATTGTGGGTCTCAAGAAATTCCTCAGGTTTTTTCTGGAAATTTCATTACATAGGCATGATTGATTAAATATTGGTCATTGGTGATCAATTCAACCTTCAGCCCCTCTCCCTTCAAGTGAGAGGTGGGGCTGAAAGTTCCAGTGCTTTAATCACAGAGTTAATTCCCCTGGCAACTAGCCCCTATCCTGAGGGTACCCAGGAGCCACCAGCCATCAGTCATCTCATTAACATGCAAAAAGACACATTACTTTGGAGATTCCAAGGGTTATGGGAGCTGAGTGCCAGAAAATTCTGCCTCTAAAGACTATATATATACGTTTTACTATACATCCCAATATCCCATGCATACATTGCCATGGGAATATAAAATGACACAGCTGCTCTGGAAAAGAGTTTGGCAGTTTCTTACAAAACTACGCAGGCAACTTACATGCCAGCAATTACACTCCTAGGCATTCCACTCAGATAAATGAAAACCTATGTTCATATAAAAAACTTTACATGAATGTCCATAACAGCTCTGTTTATAATAGCTAAACTAAAAACCACGCACATGACCTTCAAATGGTGAATGCTTAAACAATTGGTGGTACATACATACTATGAAACACTACTCGTCATAAAAAAGAAGAACTATTGATTCACCCAGCAACTGGATGAACCTCAAGGAAATTAGGCTGAGTGAAAAAAGTAAGTATTGAAAGGATAGATAGTCCATGGCTCCATTTATGTAACATTCATGAAATAGCATAATTATAGAAATAGAGAATTGGAAAGCATGGAGAGAAAGGAAACACATGTGCCTATAAGGGGGTAACAAAAGGGAATCTTGTAGCAATGGTACCTTTGAATCTCTTGATTGCAGTGGTGGTTATGCAAGGCTATATATGCTATGATACTGCACTGAGCCACATGCACGGCAATATTAGTGCATGTATAACTTGAATTTGGATAAGATCTATAGATTGTACCCATATAAATTTCTTAGTTTTTATGATGTATTATTGTGGTTTAAGTAGTTAACATTGGAACAGGCCAAGGAATGGATACATGGGACTTTCCTGTACATTTCTTTTGCAACCTCTTGTGAATCTCTAATTCTTTCAAAATGAAAAGTATGTATAGATATACAAAATAAAAAGCATCTATATATTATGTATATATGTATACAAACAGAGAGTGAGAAGCGAATGAATGTTATTGTTAATTTAAATTTTGTTTGTTGAGTGCATTCTATGGCCAAGATTCTGGTTAACGCGAACTTGAACACACATATTTTCATTGACTATCCATTTCATTAGAGTCTTCTTGAGACATTCCAATCAATATACCATTAATCTCTCAATATGAAACTTGCCAGTCAGTAATATAAAGTAATTGAAATGTATCACTTTCCTCTGAAATAGATTATGAGGATTGCATCATTTATTTTTGCCTCAACCACGCTACTAAACTGTTTTCGCTAAATCCACCAAAGATGTCCAAATTTGCCAAATGGAAGTCTAGTTGATCTTTCTTCAACATTTGTCTTTGTTAGCTACTTTCTCTCTCTCTCTCTCTCTCTCTCTCTCTTTATGACTTCTGATTGATTTCTTATTTGGCATATTTTTCTTTTCAGCAATTTATTCTATTTTTTTTTTAGTTTTCTTTATTAAAATTATTATAATTTAAGTTCTGGTATACATGTGCAGAATGTGCAGATTTGTTACATAGGTACATATAACATGATGGTTTGCTGCACCGATCAACCCATCACCTACATTAGGTGTTTCTCCTAATGCTATCCCTCCCCTAGCCCCACACTGCCAGACAGGCCTCGGTGTGTGATGTTCCCTTCCCTGGGTCCGTGTGTTCTCATTGTTCAACCCCTACTTATGACTGAGAACACATGGTGTTTGGTTTTCTGTTTTTGTGTTAGTTTGCTGAGAATGATGGTTTCCAGCTTCATCCATTTCCCTGCAAAGGACATGAACTCATTCTTTTTTATGGCTACATAGTATTCCATGGTGTATGTGTACCACATTTTCTTTATCCAGTCTATCACTGATGGACATTTAAGTTGGTTACAAGTCTTTGCTATTGTGAATAGTACTGCAATAAACATATGTGTGTGCATGTGTCTTTATCGTAGAATGATTTATAATCCTTTGGGTATATACTCAGTAATGGGATTGATGGGTCAAATGGTATTTCTTATTCTAGATCCTTGATTAATTGCCTCACTGTCTTCTACAATGGTTGAACTAATTTACACTCCCACCAACAGTGTAACAGTGTTCCTACTTCTCCACATCCTCTCCAGCGTCTGTTGTTTCCTGACTGTTTTTGAGACAGAGTTTTGCTCTTGTTGCCCAGGCTGGAGTGCAATGGTGCTATCTTGGCTCACCACAACCTCCGCCTCCTGAGTTCAAGCGATTTTCCTGCCTCAGCCTCCCAAGTGGCTGGGATTACAGGCATACACCACCACACCTGGGTAATTTTGTATTTTAGTAGAGACAGGGTTTCTCCATGTTGGTCAGGCATGAGCCACTGCACCTATCTCCCTGACTTTTTAATTATCACCATTTATAATGATGAAGTTAGGATGTTTATAAGATTGTAAAGTCTGGTCTTTCAATCATAACCAATGAGCTTTGTTATGATTGGGTGAGTATCATGCTATAATAGTTTAAGTATGGGCCAAGCAGTCCACCAATGGACTTTCAAGACTTTCCTGATGGTTCTTCCAGAAAGTTCCTGGAATGTAAAAATACACTTTTTGTGCAAGGGCGGAGCTACATATAGAATATTTCCAGCCAACATATATGTTTTGAACATCACTGATTAGAACCAATTGTTCTGAGAACAGTATTTTAGATAGGATGTCCATGGGAGGCCTCTCTGAGGAGGTCATTTTGGAACAGACACCTGAATTCATTAAGTGAGCAAGTCATGCAAAGTGGAAGTGTATTCCAAGTAGAGTAACAGAAAGAGTGAAGACCATGAGGCACAACGATCATCTGGAAATAAATGAGACTACACAAATGAGAATAAGCACAGGCTATTTATTCAGAACCTGTTATGGCTTGGGAGTCAGCAGCAACCATTACTTGCATTTGGCAGAGTCTCAATGGTAGGTAAAAGAGTAGGAAAGCTTTGTCATGAGGAAAAAGGATGGCTTCAGATATGTTCTGATTGGAGGCTGTTGGCATGGGGAGGCAGGCTAACTAGAAACACATCCTATGTGATTGGCTAGTGATATATATTTGGCTTTCTCTGGTTGGTCCTAAGTTGGAAGTGGGGGCAAAAAATAGGAAAGCTGTAAGGTACTAATCAGTCCTGACTATTTTGAGCTGACTGTTACAGAGATTATTGTTTGGCTTTCTGGATTGGTTGTTAGAGATAGTAGTCTGGCTTCCTACAAATCTGATTTGTGGATAGTTAGTTGACTTCCTGGAGTGGTTTCTGCAGGTGATGGGTCAGAGTTCTATTTTTTTTCATATGGTTTGGCCATTGTCTGTATATTTGGTCTCTCAAGCATGATGTGTTTGAAGAACAGCAGGGAGGCTAGTGTGGTTGCCGAAGAGGGAAGGAGAAATTGTTAGGAGATGAGGTTAGAAATATTGGTAGAGAGTAGATCTGGTAGGGTCTTGAAATCCATTGTAATGAGTTTCGTTTTATTCCATTGGCATAAGACTCATTTGGAATATTCTCAGTGGGGAAGTGACATGAGTTGATTTAGTTTTAAAACTACTTTTGCTATCATATGGGTAAAAGAGACTATAGAAAGATAAGAACAGAAGCAGAGAGACCACTAAGGAGACTGTTGTCATAGTTTAGGTAAAAGAAGATAGCAGCCTGAACCAAAATGTTAGCTATGGAGGTAAGAAGAAGTGGTGAGTTATTTGGACATGTTTGGAAGGTAGAGCCAACATGATTTGTTGATGGGTTGGATATATGGGAGAGAGGGCAGTAAAGAATATCTCCAATGGGTTTGACCTGAGCAAATACTGTCAATAGAGAGATGAAGAAAATCTTGGTGAATGTTTTTATGCTCCTTCATTTAATCCTGTCTTCTTATCCAGCACACATATGCTACTTGAGGGTACTAATGGAACCTACTCAAGTTTTCTTTCCATTGTGCTTATTAGAGGATTATATACTGCACAGACTTAAGTGACTATTGTTGACTGGCACTGTTAAATAAATTGAACAAAAAAATTTAACATTTTGATTCTAGGTCACCAGGAAGCATTTCTAATTGGGATGCCTCTATTCTCTTTCTTTTTCCATTCTCTTGATAAGTAAAAGAAAAGCAGAACATTTAGCAAATCTTTAAAGGGTAAATTTACCTGCTTATTATTATTATCGTTATTCTAGGCAAAGTGGCCAGATGTTATAACTTGATATAAAAGAATACAAATATTTACATTCATTTGAATCCAGAGTTTATTTGCACATGGTACTCCTGGAGACAAGGAAACATCAATATCCACCAGAAAATTATAGCTGAATTGTAGATTACATACAAATCTGTTGGTTGCATTCTCATTCTAAACTATTTGTTAAGTGCCTGGGTATGGAAGATTTTCTTCTGCTGTGATGTAAGTCTGGATTTTTTTGCTTCTTATAAATCTGTAAATGCAACATAAGGACTATTTTACTCCAGTATTCTATCATGATCCTCCTGTTAATCATAGTGTTATATAGAAATACTAGGGAACAGTAATGCTTGGTTAGTAATGGAATTTACATATGAAAAGCAAGTGATGCATATTCAATCGCTTCTGTTTCAGTCTCATTATTATCACATTAATCATTACTGTGTAAGTACCTTGTTTTGATTGAGATACTTGAATCAATCATGATTGATTGATATATACATTAATCCAATATAAATGAGCATAGCTGTTAGGAAAACTTCCTCCCATTACATTCTCGTAAAATAGTCATCAGTATATATAAATCCTGCTTTTACAAATTTTTATATGGTATTCCCTAATTATCACATGTATCTGAATGTAAGCCAGAGTTTTTCTTTATTATCTACATTTTCATTTTTTCTACTTTCAATATTGTGCTGCAGTATTAAGTTTGTGACATCACCATTATTTCCATAACAACTTACCTTGGTAGAAATAATACATATAATGAGCAAAGTGAATATACAGTTTAACAAATAATCAAGCAAAATGACTTTGACTATAAGTAAATGGAGTCATTTAAACCCAAATATCTACTAGCAAATGAAAAAGATTATAAAATGATTGCAGAAAAACAACCTGTTACATAGCAAAAGTAAGGCAGTCTTGAAGCAAAACTGCCATAAAGATTGACATTTGACTCCTGTAGACAAGGCATTTTGCAGCAAAGTCGAGAAGCAATGCTTATAGCATAGATAACCACTCAAGACAAAACAATGCCCATAGAAAAGCCTCTCCATAAAGATGACTATCTAACTTTCCCAGTGATCAAGTTTTATAAAAGGGCCTGAGACATGACCAGTTGCGTATGTTTTACCATTTTACTGAAAGAAAACAAAAAAGCTTGCCGTATAAAGAATACTTTCTGGAGGGGTGGTGTGAGGATCCATAATCTCTCTGCTGCTAGAGACATCTCTTCTGTTTGTAAGCCCCTATTAGATGTTTCTTCTGAGAAACTGGGTTTATCAGCCTCTTTCTTCAACTCTCAGCTTCCTCAGCCTTTGTGGGTAGCCATGCATATACTGCTCACTGCAGAACATAGGAGCCTATGCTACAAAGAAACATTTGTTTTCTTCGAAATTTATTATGATGCAAACCAAAAATAAAATTCTAAGCCCCCCCACAACCGAGGCAAAAGAATAGGGCCTGGAGGCAGGGAACCTAAGGACTTCCAAGAACTAAATCAAAAGGAAACATTTAAGCTATGACAGCAACCTGAATGGCTTTGTAGCTTCACTCCATCCTCTCCATTTACATAGGCCACACACATCAAGTAACATCCTTTCCATTTACATAGGGCACATACTGAATAAATGTCTTTGTAACTTGACTTCATCCTCTTCATTTACATTGGGCATATACCGAGTAACCAAAGGGGCAACCTCTACAGCGTGTTTAAACAGCAGAAAACTCTGTAATGGGGGCCCTTGAACCACTTGCTCAGTCTGCTCCCACCCTGTGAAGTGTGCTTTAATTTTCAATAAATATCTGCTTTTGTTTCTTCATTCTTTCTTTGCTTTATTTGTGTATTTTGTCCAGTTCTTTGTTCAAAACACGAAGAACCTGAACATCCTCAACGGGTAACACAACATCTGAATGGACTTCCTCCTGAGCCAGAGCTCTTGAAATTTAACAGAAGAGACTGTTTCAGGCCAAGATGGGAAGTGGGGATGGAACGAGCCTTATTATACCTCTCCAGCATTAACATCAACACAGATGTTAAGTCTGATAAGAAATATTTTACAACCTATTCTCTCTGAAGCCTGCTAGCTAAAACCTTCATCTGCACAGTAAAACTTTGCTTACACAACCTCTTATCTTAATCTAGACAGATCCCACGTCTTTAGACAAACTCAACCAATTGTCAACAAGAAAATGTTTAAATGTGCCTGTAGCCTGGAAGCTCCCATCAACCCACCTCTTTCTGGATCAAACCAATGTATTTCTTTTTTTTTTTTTTTTTGAGACAGAGTTTCGCAGTTGTTACCCAGACTGGAGTGCAATGGCACCATGTCGGCTGACCGCAATCTCCGCCTTCGGGGTTCAAGCAATTCTCCTGCCTCAGCCTCCCGAGTAGCTGGGACTACAGGCAGGCACCACCATGCCCAGCTATTTTTTTTGTATTTTTAGTAGAGATGGGATTTCACCATGTTGACCAGGATGGTCTTGATCTCTTGACCTTGTGATCCACCCGCCTTGGCCTTCCAAAGTTCTGGGATTACAGGCGTGAGCCACCGCGCCTGGCCACCAATGTATTTCTTAAATGTATTTGATTGATGTATCATGCTTCCCTAAAATGTGTAAAACCAAGCTGCACCCCAACCACCTTGGACGCATGTTCTCAGGACCTCCTGAGGGCTGTGTCACAGGCCATGGTCGCTCATATGTGGCTCAGAATAAAACGCTTCAAATATTTTACAGTTTTGCCCTTTTCATCAATAATGATTATCCTTCTTTACCACATGTAAAATAAAAGCTCACTGATTTAGGCTGCACTAAATCACATTTTCAGAATTCAACATTTGAAGAATGTGAAAATGATTTGGCAAGGAAAGACGTAAAAACACTGTTAGTGTCATCTTTAGGTCATATAAGTGAACAACCTGTTTACTGAAAGTAACCTCCCAGTAATAACAACTAAAATGTTCACAGTTTATGTAAATCTTTCATATATTTTAGGTCCCAGCAGGATCCAATCAAGATGAGCTGCATCTAGTTGAAAGAGAGAGTAGATGGGCCAGGTCATGGAATTAGACCTTCCAGTGAGCAAATCCAGCTGTAAGCATCAGAGACAGTGCAGTATGATTGTCAGAGTATGACATTTAGCCATGCAGTCACTCATCCAGTATTACTGAATGTCTACTATGTGCCAGGGTTTGGGCTAGTCACTGAGGATATAGAGATGAATGTCTTCCCTCCAGGAGCTCATGTATATGCATATGAATGTATTGCAATGCAGGGATATAACACAAGAATATAAGTAATTATAACCACCAAAGTCATGCAGAGGAAATAGTTATTACCTGTATTCTAGGGAGATATTAAGGAAAATGATAGACTTGAATAATGGAGATGGGCCCAGTTTTTTTAAGGGGCAAATGGCAGTATGCTGAGGATACAGAGGTGAAAGAAACTTTTTAGGATGGGTATCAGTATGTGACCTAGCTGGAGTATATTGTGAAAGAGAAAGGAGTGGGGTCTGAGAATTAAACAGAGAAAACAAAGTGAGGCAAAGTTTTTTACCCATGCTAAGGATTTTGAACTGATGTCTGATCATCCTACAGTAACACGTGTGAGTAAATGTAGCTTTTCAGTGTCTCATTCTTAAGTGTGAACATCCAGTCAAGGACCACCAGACATGAGGAAAATTTCCACATCAGAGCTGCACATACTTCAAGTGCATAATTGGAATATATATACATATATATACATATATGAACTTGTATAAATATACACATGTAAGTATTTCATAAAACCATCCTCACAATCAAGATAGTAAACTTATCTACCACCCTAAAAAGTTTTGTTGGGGCACCAGATGTGGTTAGTCTTTTTTATTCTAGACATTCTAGTAAATGTGCAGTGGTATGGTTTTAATTTATATTGCCCTAATGATGTTAAACAACTTTTTATGGGTTTATTTTTCACTCACCCATCTTCAAATAAATGTCTATTCAAATATTTTTCCAGTTTTTAAAATTGAGTACATTGTTATCTTTTTCTTCAGTTTTGAGAGTTCTTTATGAATACCGGATTTGTCAGTTACATGCTCTGCAAAGATTTCCTCACAGTCTGTGACTTGTTTTTCATTCTCTTATCAGTTTCTTTTGAAGAGCCAAAGTTTTTAATTTAGAGGAAATCAAATTTATCATTTTTTTCTCTCATGGATTATGCTTTTGTTGTCAAGTTCCATAAATCTTTTCTTATTCCAAGGTCACAAAGACTTTATTCTATGTTTTGTTTAGAAGTTTTAGGTTTTACATTTAGGTGTAAGATCCATTTTGAGTTAATTATTGTATATCATGCAAAATATGGACATCTGATTGTTTCCACAGGATTTGTTATAAAGGCTTTTCTCTCTCTACTCCTTTGATTTTGCATATTTGTCAAAAATCAGTTGTTTGTAATCAAAGTGGGTTTATGTCTGGACTCTGTTATGTTCCATTAATCAATTTGTCTACTTTTATGCCAATAACACACTGTCTTTATTACTGTAGCTTTTAAAAAATATATTTTATTTTAATTGACAAAGTGCTGCAAAATCAGATGTTACCCCCAAATTTTATTTTCAGAATTATTTTGGCTATTCTAGGTCTTCTGCATTTCCTTATGGTGTTTGAAACCTGCTCATCAATTCCCCCTCTCCCCCACAAAAGAAAAAAAAAACAAAACAGAAAACCAAACACCATATGTTCTCACTCATGAGTGGGTGTTGAACAATGAGAACACATGGACACAGGGAGGGGAACATCACACACTGGGGCTTGTGGCGGGGTGGGAGGGCTAGCGGAGGGATAGCAGGGGGTGAGTGCGTTGGGGAGGGATAACATTAGGAGAAATACCTAATGGGGATGGATGCAGCAAACCACCATGGCATGTATATACCTATGTAACAAACCTGCATGATCTGCAAATGTACCCCAGAATTTAAAGTATAATAATAATGTTAAAATGTCAGATAATAGCATAGTTGCTGGTATTGTGTCTGGTTGCTATGGAACGAAGGGCAGTGCCTTCATATATTCATTCTAAAAAAAAAAGTCTGCTGGATTTTGATCGGGATTGTGTTGAATTTATAGATCAATTTTGGAAAGAGTTGTCATCTTAACAATATTGAGCTGTCCAACCTATGAACAAGGAATACCCATTTATTTACGTTTTCTATTTCTTTCAAGCAATGTTTAGCAGTTATCAGTGTACAGGTCTTTCACATCATTTATTACACAGTCCTAGAAATTTTGTATTTTTGAGCTATTGAAAATGTTTTTTAATTTTCAATTTCCAATAGATTGTTGCCATTATATAGAAATATAATTGATCTATATTGATCTTGTGTTCCGCAACCTTGCTAAATTCATTTATTAGTCTTAGTAGATGCTTTTGGTAGATTCTATCAGATTTTCTGCATAGGCAATCATGTGATCGAAAATACAGTTTTACTTCTTCCTTTCCAATCTGGATGTCTTTTTGTATTTATTTTTTCTTACTTGATTATGTGGACTAGAATGTTGCATAAAAATGGAAAAGCAGGCATTTTCCTGTCTTCTTCTTGAACTTAGGGGTGACGTACTTCGTCTGTTACCATTAAATAGGATGTTACCAGTGAGATTTTGATAGATAAACTGTATCAGGTTGAGGAAGTTCCCTTCTCTTCCCAGTTTGTTGAGTGCTTTTATCATGACCTGCTATTACATTTTGTAAAATGCTTCTGTGTCTATTAAAATAATTATATTTTTTTCCTTTTTAGTTTTTTTAATATTGTCAATTAAAAAAAAAAAAACGTTTATCCAAACTTGCATTTCTGGGATAAAACCCATTTGATCATGATATATTCTATTTTTTACATATTGCTGAACTCAATTTGCTAACATTTTGTTATGAATTTCTTCATAATGTAAAATCAGAAAGGTTCCCTTGTTTCCCTCGCAGGGCATGCGAGGGGGTTGTAGTTCACTTCTTCAGTGCCCAACTGCTCAGACCTCTAGGGAAGCATACAGACGGGCAGGCTCTGGGGCTCTGGCCCTACGGCAGTGTCTAGGGGTGACTGTTTACAGTTGAAGCCCCAGTGGGCCTGTGTTATAGGGTGCCCTTTTAGGCAGCTTGTGTTAGCTCAATTAGACCCTCTACCTTGTTGCAAGGACAGAGGCCTTCTGTATCTTGGGGTTTCTTGCTTTAGTGTACTGGAAGAATTGGATCACATGTGGGCTTGGAGAATGAGTGCAAGGTTTTATTGAGTAGAAGCCGCTCTCAGAAGATGGGGAAGTCAGAAGCGAGATGGTTTTCCCCTGGAATTGGGCTGGTGGCCTGACTCTTCTCTGACTGCTCTGGACAAACTCCACATCGTTCCACCAGCTGTCGGTTGGGCACCAGTCGGCATGCTTTTCTGCTGGTGGGCTTTCTATGACCAGCCACTTGTGTCTTCTCCCACCGATGTGTTCATCACGACGTCCAGCCACTTCTGTGTCTGCCCACTGGTTTCTCGGATTTTTATAGGCCCAGGATGGGGGCATGGCAGGCCAAGGTGGTCTTGGGAAATGCAACATTTGGGCAAGAAATGCCTGTCCTAACCTAGGTGGGTGGGGGTGGAGCACCAGCCTGGGAACAGCCTTTCTCTAGCCAGCATTTCCTGTCCCCACTTCTGTATCATTTAAAGGAACCATGCTCTTCCCTCCTTCCCAGCACTCCCATATCAAATGTTCATTAGGATACTGACCTACAGAAAGTTTTCCTGTAATGTCTTTGTGTGGTTTCAGTATCATGGTAATGATGGCCTCATAGCATGAGTTGGAAAGTATTCTCTTCTTTTCAATTTTTTCGAAGAGTTTGTGTAGAATTGGCATTATTTATTTATTCTTATTGTTTTTGAAACAAGGTCTTACTCTGTTACCCAGGCTGGAATGCAGTGGTGCAAACATGGCTCACTGCAGTCTCAACATCCTCAACTCAAGCCCTCTCATTTTAGCCTTGTGCCACCATGCCTGGCTAATTTTTTTTTTTTTTTTTGAGATGGAGTCTCTCTCTGTTGCCAGGCTGGAGTGCAGTGGTGCGATCTTGGCTCACTGCAACCTCCAAATCCCTGGTTCAAGCGATTCTTCTGCCTCAGCCTCTTGAGTAGCTGGGATTACAGACATGCACCACCACACTCAGCTAATTTTTGTATTTTTAGTAGAGATGGGGTTTCACCATGTTGACCAGGATGGTCTCAAGCTCCTGACCTCCTGATCTGCCTGCATCAGCCTCCCAAAGCGCTGAGATTACAGGCGTGAGCCACGGTGAAGGGAGCCTAGCTAAATTTTTTTTACTTTTTTTTTTCTAGAGACAGGGTCTTTCCATGTTGTCCAGATGGGTATTACTTATTTTTTAAAGGTATAGAAAAATTTACCAGTGAAGCCATATAGACCTGGAGATATTTTGTGAGAAGATTTTAAACTGTAATTTTAACTTGTCTTTCTCTCTCTCACAAGCACAGACACCCCCACATACACACGCGCGCGCACACACACACACACACACACTAACATGTATATAGGTTGTTATTTCAGGTTATCTATTTCTCCTTCAGTAAGCTTTGATAATTTGCATCTTTTAAAGAATTTTCCCATTTCACCTAATTCATTAAATTTATGGGAATAGAATTGTTTAAGGTATTCCCTTATTATCTTTTTAATATCTATAGATCCTGTCATTACATCACTTCTCTCATTCTAGATATTTGTAATTTGTGTTTTCTCTCTTTTTTCCCTGAGAAAAATCTGGCTGGCAGTTTATCAATTTTATTGATCTCAAAGACTTAGCCTTTGAATTTGTTGACTTTTTAAGCTGATTTTCTGTTTTTTATTTCACAGTTTTCTAATTTGATCTTCATTATTTCCTTTCTTCTGTTTCCTTTAGGTTTCATTTGTTCTTCTTTTTCTAGTTTTCAAGATAGAAAATAACGTTACAATCTGAAGCTGCTCTTCCTTCCTAATATAGGCATTTTTAAATAAACATTTCTCTAAGCACAACTTTAGTAGCATCCCGCAATTTTTGATATGTTGTCTTTTCATTTTCATTAAGTTAAAATCACTTTCCAATTTCCTTTTTGAGTGCTTCTTTGGTCCATGCATTATTTAGAAATGTGTTATTTCATTTGCAAATATCGTGGAAATCCCCAAAAATCATTTTGTTATTAATTTCTAATTTAATTCTATTGTGGTCAGAGGACGTATTATACAGGATTTGGATAGTTTTCAACTTACAGAGACCTGTTTTATGGTTCTGAATATGGCCTATCTCAGTAAATATTTCCTGGTTTCTGGAGAATAAAGTGCATTCTAATGTTGTTCTGTAGAGTGTTCTGTAAAAGTCAATCAGGTCAAGTTGGTTGATAGTTTTGTTCAAATCTACTACACACTTGCTGATTTTCTATCCACTTGTTTTATCAATTATTGAGAAAGAGGTATATAGATTCTTAGATTATCATCATGGATTTGTCTATTTTTCCTTGTAGTTCTATTAGTTTTTGTTTCATACATTTAGAAATTCTGTTTTTCAGAGTATACACATTTAGTATTATTACATCTTCTTGATAACTTCACACCATTATCATTATAAAATGATTTACTTTAGACCAGGTAGTATGCTTTATTCTGAAGCCTACTTTGTCAGATAATATAGTCACACCAGCTTTCTTGTGAATAGTGTTAGCATGCTATATCTTTTCTATCCTTTTACCTTTAGTGTATTTTAATTTATATTTAAAGTACATTTTCAGCAGGCAGAATATAGTTGTATCTTAATATTGTATCTAATATGACAACCTTTGCCTTTTAATTTGGGTGTTTGGACCATTTAAATTTATATAACTGTTAATCTGGTTAGAATTAAGCCCATCATCTCCTTATTTGTTTGTATTTGTCCCATCTAGTTTTCCCTCTTTTTCCTTTATTTCTACCTTCTTTTAGGTTAATCAGATTTTCTTTGTGATCCCATTTTAACAGGCTTTTTGGCTTAGTAGCTATAACATTTTTGTTTTGTTATTTTAGTGGTTAAGTTTTATAATATACACATTTAACTTGCTACAGTATACCTTCAAGTGAAATTATACCATTTCACATAGAGTATAAAAACTTTACAGTTATATATTTTTATGTCTCCCTCCCAGCCTTTATGCTATTGTTGTCATGTTTTATTATATATATGTTCCAAATCCCACAATGCATTGTTATCATTCTTGTTTAAACGGTCCTTTAAAGAGGTTGAAATAAGAAAGAAGTCTTATATACTTACCCATCTAGTTACCAATTCCTGTGATCTTCTGTTTGCTCTTTGTTTAAATCAATATTTTCATCTGATATTGTCCTTCTGCCTCACTTTATGTTGTATTGAAAAATATGTTGCCAGGTATAGAATTCCAGGCTGACAAATTTTTAAAAACACTTTAAAGATGTCCACTGTCTTTTCCTTAGCATTCTTTTTCCAACAAGAAATCTGACATCCCTGTTTTCTGTTCCCATCTATGTAACAGGTTTGTCTGCTTTTAAGATTTTCTTTTTGCCACTTATTTTGAGCGATTTGATTATAATGTATCTTATTGTAGTTTTCTTCACACTTACTGGGCTTGGGGCTCCTTGAGATTTTTGTATTTGCGAGTTGATATTTTTTATTAATGTTTAAAATTTTCAGCCATTATTTCTTCAAAATTTTTTCCTCCACAGTCTCAGAGATTCCAACTGTGCATATACAAGGTCATTTACTATTGTCCCATAGCTCACTAATGCTCTTTTCTTTTGTCAATATTTTTTTCCATGTGTGTTTCATTTTGTGTAATATCTATTCCTATACATTCAAATGCACTTATCTTTTCTTCTGTAGTGGTTAGTCTTCCATGAATCCCATCCTGTGATTTTTTTTTTCTTCTCAAACCTTATCATTTTTATCTCTAGAAGTTCCATTTGGGTCTTTTTTTAATCTCTTTCGTATATCTATTTAATTATTAAACATTTAAGTTACATTATAATAATGATTTTAATGTCCTTGTCTAATTTTAATATCTCTGTCTGTTATGGGTCAATTTTGATTTACTGACCCTTTTTCACTTCATTATGGGTCATATGTCTCTTTTTCTTTGTATACCTAGTAATCTTTGATTTGATATTAGACATTGTGAATTTTAACTTTTTGGGTGCTAGATACATGTAAATTCCTGTAAATCTTTTTGAGTTTTGTTCTTGGATGCAATTAAGTTGCTTAGAAACAATTAGATCCTTTTAGGTCTTATTTTTATGGTGTATTAGGTGGGTTCAAAGCAGAGCTCAGACTAGGGCTAATTTTTCACTACTGAGGCAAGTCCTTCCTGGTACCCTACCCAATTCCCTGTGAGTTATTAGTTATTCTAATCTCACTGGTGGGAATGGGCACTATTTCTGGCCCTCTGTGGGTTTATGGCACTGAACCCTGTAATATAATTTTTTCACATTGTTCTTTTTCTGGTCTTAGGTATATATTTCTCATACATGCACTGATAAGTATTTTGCTGAATACTTGAGGGGAGCTGTCTGCACATATCTGGGGTTCTGTCTCTGTTCTGTTAGTTCTAGCTCTATTAGTCTCCCTGGACTCTCAGCTCCATATCCTCAACAAGAGTCCAGTAGCCTTCACCTTAATACCTCCTCTCTATGCCATGGCCTGTAAAATATATTAAGGCAGTAAGCTAGGGCAATCATAGAGGTT